>NC_057823.1:74870514-76120514 GCF_910594005.1 Cervus elaphus | reverse complement strand
TTTTCTTCTATATTTTCTTCTAAAAGTTTTGTAAATTGGGGTTTTACAATAATTTAGGTCTAAGATAAACATTAATTCACATGTAAGATGTAACATATGGGTCTAGGTTCCTTTTCTGCACATGGATATCCTATTGCTCTAGCATCCTTTTTTGAAAAGACACCTTTCTCCACTGAAGTTCCTTGTGTACCTTTGTCTAAAATCGATTAACTGTGTAGGCAGAATTGGTTTTGGACTTGTTGACATGTAACTAATAAGATGTGGAACTCATCGTGGTCCTACTAAGCAAGCTCTGGAAAATGAGTAGCACAAACAGGTAAGTCAGGATGTGGGGAGAAAGAAACTTGACAAAACACTGGTGGATCGAAAACAGGAGGTGCTCTAGACAGTAACACAGATCCATCCTCATTAAAGTGCTATTTCCAAGTATCTGGGCCACCTGTCTTTATTAGAAATATCAGGTCGGACTCTTTTCCCATATATTCACTGACTTAAATTGAAGATGACACATCAGTCAGGAAAGGAGCAGACTTGACCCATGGTGGGCAGACCCATTAGGAGGCAACACACATCTGAGGACCAAGGGATGAATAAAGAACAGCTTTTCATAGCTCCTTGCACAGATCTCACAAGGCATCATTTGGTTGATTCTTTTTCCCTGTCCTCCAGACTCACTTTACATACACCTGTAGCATAGTCTCTCAAAGAGCCCTCTACGGAAAAGGGATTTCTCAGATGCAAACCCTTTGAGGCAACAGTTTTTGATTCTTAACTGTCTAAATCCAAATCCTCAGCCAACTGATAACTGCACATCATATTCCTTTGTGTGGTTAAGGAAGTAAGTCATATAAAAGTCATCTCTTTCATAGGCGGTAATGCTCCTTTAATTAGATTATAATTAAAAGCAAATAAAAATGCAGATTAATAACTTCATAAATTGTGCTTTTCTGCCCTGGAAAAACAGCTATTTTTTTTTTCCTCTCATAATCAGCCTAAAATAGAGTCAGGAAATGGTTTTGGGCATTTTGATCATAAACTACTGTCGTGTGTGTATATCTGTGTGTGTGTGTGTGTGTGTGTGTCTGTGTGTGTGTCTTTCCCTGAAAGGCACTCACACAGAGAACATTTTAATTTTCCATGGTATTGCTATTTTGACCTCTGAGACCTTGCAAAGTAAAGTATTTATGATCCTGGGCTTTTTTATGGTATTGTTTCAATATTTTTGTAACATTTGTATTTCTTGCTGATGTTTTTGGCATTAAAAATCACTCAAGCTGTGCTGAAATATAATGGTATTCACTGAACCATACCCTAGAAGGATAATTCAGTTCAGTGGGGTTATTCTAGCTCATCATATACATAAAGGATTGAAAGAAACTGTAGAAGATCCACAGTTCTCTACACGGGCAGCACTGAGTCTTTTTCTCCCTCTAATAACCTGACATAGAAAAACCTTCGCTTGAATATAGAATGTCTAGTTTTAAGTCTTTAGAGCAAATCAAAGGAACAACACAATGGCCCAAGGCAACAGGAAGCAAAGCGCTGGTGGACAGCTGCTCTAGATCACTAATTTCCTTTCCCTGTTATCCAGACAAAACGCAAACCTCAGTCAACTTTCATTCCCAATTTCAAGGCATCCCCCTAAATAAGCCCTCCAAATTTTAGGTTTCAAACTTGATTAGCCGAGTGGATTATGCTGTTACAGGTAGAAACCAGGGACGGTTTAATTTCCATATATTTAAATTGCCTCTAACTATAGATATCCATAATGCCTGAGTCTGACAGCTATGCTTCTACCATTTTGTATCTATTTTGCAATTTCTGTCCCAAGAATAGATAAATGCAAAGCCTTTCTGTATCTTGTCACACTCAGCTTGAGATGTTTATTACAACACCCAATATTATTTGGCTTTTTGTATTTTTTCACTTTGGCTGATCATTCAAGTTTGACCTTGATCATACAATATAAACTCCTAAGGGATGAGGTATAAAAGCTGACTGATCAAAGCACTAATATGTACACTATATATATAGTACATACATATATACACATATACATATATATGTATATATACATATATACACACATACACATATACACATATACATATATGTATAGTGTACAATATATATAATGTACATATGTATGTAGATACATATATACACACATATATTTATGCAGTTAGTTAAATGTATGCAGATATAATCTCCAAACATTTTATTCAATTACACACGACAACTATATTTCACACTACAAATGACTGATTGAGACCTTACATTTAGTGTACTCAAACAGAAGCCATAAATTCCTACTGAAGATGAAAACATATCTCCCGAGTTTTACTCCCTGTAGATAAATGAAAGTGAATACTGTTGCAATAGTCAAATGCAGCAGAGTGCTTAAACACATGAGCTCTGGAACCTGACAAATATCTTGAAATGGTGCCACTGCTATTTATATAACAAATGACTTTGGACAAATTTCTTTGTCTCTACAGAGCTTGATTTTGTCATCCACAAAATGGGTATCATAGTAATTTGGTTTCTGGTTCAGTTGCTGTAGTATACACTGTAAAATAATATTGACTCAAACAAGATAAAAGCTTATTTCTCTCTCAAACACCAGCGTTATGGTGCTAGGGGCTTCCCAGGTGGCGCTGATGGTAAAGAACCCACCTGCCAAAGCAGGAGACCCAAGGGATGTGGGTTTGATCTCTGGGTCGAAAAGATCCCCTAGAGGAGGAAATGGCAACCCACTTCAGTATTCTTGCCTGGGAAATTCCATGGACAGAAAAGCCTGGCAGGCTGCAGTCCATGGAGTTGCAAAGAGTTGGACACGACTGAGTAGGCGCATGCTCATGCACACATACACACACACGATGCTAGGGACAGGACTCACTCTATCATCATGGACTGCCATCTTCAATGTACAGTTTCCATATTTTGGTCAAAAAATGCTTATTAAGCTCTTGTTATTATGTACCTGTGCCAGTCAGTAGATAAAGGAGGAGAGGGTGAGACACACGACAGAAGTGATCACCATCCTCCACTCTTCCCAGTATCCATGACTCTTCACACAGTGACTCTTCATTAAAACCTCTTGAAGCAGTTCATTTCCCCACCCCTTGATTCCATGAATGCCTTATAACTTACTTTAACCAAGAGACTGCACCAAAAACGAAGTATGAGTTCTGAATACAGACCTCAGTACACTTTGCACTCTTTCACTTGCTCTCTTGGTACTCTCATAGCAACTGTGTAATCAAGTCCAGGCCAGCCCTCTGGATGAAGAAAGACTTGTTAGCTCAATTACCCTCACTGCCTCAGCGGATGGACAGCCGCCAGTCAATCTGATAGCTAATCACAGATGTACAAGCACAGATAATGCCAGAAGAATCTATGCACTGATACCAGCCCAAATTGCCAACCTGTAGAACTATGAATGAAAATAAATTATTGTTGTTTTAATCCACAGAATTGTGGGGTGGTTAATTAGGCAACGTGATAAAAGGGAAAAATGGCATCAATTTCCTTTTAACATTATGACTCAGAATTTTCACATATCCCTGCCACTCTTGTACCACTGGTAAGAATTTAATGACATGACCATAGCAGCTGCAAAGGAAGCTGGGAAATGTAGTTTTCACTGAGCAGTTGTGTTTCCAGCTGTAGCTAGGTTACTATCACTAAAGGAAAAAAGGGTGGGGGCAAGTCTAGACAATCTGCATTGGGGGACAACTAGTTACATTTCTGCCACCTACACCTCTTCAGCTGGCTCTGAAGATTAAATGTGAAACAAACGTAACAATCTCAGCCCAAGGGTTGGAATGCAGAAAGGACCCCATAAACATTTGCTGTCATTTATATTCAGAATTGGAAATAGGTGACATTTGTTTAAAGGGTCACAAAGAATAATCAGAAGTACGGAATTCTCCATACCTAGTTCTGGTTTGTCTGTTATCCTTCAGCAACCCTTGCCCTGTATTAAACTGAAGTTAGGAACTACACCGGAAGAAGATCCATAGGGAAAATACAAAGAGTGACATTGAAATACTGTGTCCAGTGATGTGATGCGACAAAGCCTGGATGTCTGTTAGACAAGATTAGATGGAGTTTATGGCAGAAAGCCAGGGGACAGGACTGTCACTGTGAAATAAATAGAGAATGTCACTGGGCCACAGTCAGAAATCACAGTGTGAAAGGACTGTTTTTTTCATTTCCTTTTTTGGGAAACTGGGAGTTTTGCTTTTAAAAAAAGATAATGGGTGCACCAGTAAACTTCCTTAGCCTTAAAAAGAGGGGGAAAATGCAGGTGTCCATTTCCTATAGCCAATTTATGTATCTTCTGATTTGAAAGGAAAAGAAATAAAAGACAAGAGCAGAGAGAGATGGGCTGTGGGATAGTGCCAGGAGAGAACTCTAGAAGGAAAGCATTTGAAAACACTGTGATGGATATCTTATTAACCAGCCAAATGATTACCTAACGGTAACTATAACATAAGTAAGTAACTATTAAACAAGCCTCAGTCAGGAATATATGTTTGCCTGTGTTTTGAAATCTGATGTTTTTATTTATCCCCCAGACTACTGGACGGCCTCATAGTTGGTAAGCAGTTATTACTGTTGAAATCTGTGTGAATCATGTCTCTCTCCTTCCAGAGTTACTGCCAATTCAGAATTTGCTGTTACCAATCAAATCCTGAAACAAGCTGAAAAAGTGTAACTGAGGGACCCTGGATATAAGAAAGATTAAATACTCAGTAAGTAAAGTGACACGTGCACAAAAGAATGAGACAGCAGTGAGATGCAGGGCAGGTCTGGGCCACCCTGTGAGTGGCAGTGTTTACTGACGACGTCCAGCTGAAACACGAGGAAGGGCTCAAGGTCAAAAACAACTAGAAAAACAGAGAGCCATAAGAAAGAAGGCTTTGTCAGGAGCCATTTATGAATAAGGCTGAAAAGCTGAGAGTTGTGGACTCAAAGGTGAGCCAGAGGCTCAAGAGGGAGGGAACATATGTATAGTTAAGGCTGACTCGCATTATGGTATGGCAGAAACCAACACAGCATTGGAAAGCAATTTTCCTCCAGTTAAAAAATAAAGGGAAAAAAAAAGTGATCCAGAGAATACAAAAGACATTCCAAAGGAGAGAAACTTCAGAAATAGGAGAAGGTGCATATACCAAGATAATGGTATAGAGGAGAAAAGGAAGATGAAGGGCTCCAAAGCAGCATCTGTAGAAATATTTGTTTTATTCAAAATGATTAAGAAGCAAACACCCATGTGACGTACAGTAGCTAACATTTTAAAATATGAGAAAATGTCAGAATAATTGCATCAAAGGATTAGGAAACTATAATATAGCACATAGGAGGTATCTAATTAAAGTGTGATGCCCAAGAGATGCAAGTCAGCAGCTCCATATGGTTTTTGAAGGAATATTAGTTTCTCCAAAGGGTAATAGATACTACATAAAAACAGTAACTATAAAAAATGGCCAGGTTACCTGTGATTGGTGGCTCAGATGGTAAGGCGTCTGCCTACAATGCGGGAGACCCGGGTTCCATCCCTGGGTCGGGAAGATCCCCTGGAGAAGGAAATGGCAACCCACTCCAGTACTCTTGCCTGGAAAATCCCATGGATGGAGGAGCCTGGTGGGCTACAGTCCATGGGGTTGCAAAGAGTCAGACACAACTGAGCGACTTCACTTTCTTTTCTTTCTTTCTTACCTGTGATTATATATATTTCTTTCCTGCAGAGAACGCTCAGAGCTCAAGTGCACTCAGTTCAGTTCAGCCACTCAGTCGTGTCTGACTCTTTGCGACCCCATGGACTGCAGCACAGCAGGCCTCCCTGTCCATCACCAACTCCCGGAGTCCACCCAAACCCATGTCCATTGAGTCGGTGATGCCATCCAATCATCTCATCCTCTGTCGTCCCCTTCTCCTCCTGCCTTCAATCTTTCCCAGCATCAGGGTTTTTCCAATTGAGTCAGTTCTTCACATCAGGTGGCCAAAGTATTGAAGTTTCAGCTTCAACATCAGTCCTTCCAATGAACACCCAGGACCGATCTCCTTTAGGATGAACTGGTTGGATCTCCTTGCAGTCCAAGGGACTCTCAAAAGTTTTCTCCAACACCATAGTTCAAAAGCATCAATTCTTTGGAGCTCAACTTTCTTTATAGTCCAACTTTCACATCCATACATGACTACTGGAAAAACCATAGCCTTGACTAGATGGACCTTTGTTAGCAAAGTAATGTCAAGTGCACTGGGATACTCCAAAAAGTAGATATGTCATAAACTACTGTTATTTGTCTGTCCATCAACCCTTGCCACTTTTCCTTTGGGAAACAAGATGGCAGCTTGCACCAGGATTTCCACCAGAGTCCTCAGTCCACCAGGGCCCTGCCCAAAGTAGTAGACATGTGACCAAGTCCAGGCCAATCAGGTTCTCCTGCCTAAGAATGTGCTGCTTCAGCAGATGACCGCAAGAATTAAAAAACGAAACAAAAAAAATTGATGTCATGAAGTACTACTGCTTTGTTTCTGCTAATGGGCTTCCCCTCCTTCCCAGGCCAGATAATTCAGGTACCCTTCAATATTCTGAGCAACCCCACATCCTTCTAATGAATCCCATTCAGGCTTGGTAGCCAGACTTCCTCTGCTTGTAACCAAACTGCTCTGAGGGGAACAGTTTGCAACATGTCACAAATACATTTGACTAAGGATTTTTTTTTCTTCTTTGGCAAAATAACACAGTACACAAGGTGTCTTCAGAACACACACTGCTCTGTATAATAATGGAGGGTTTGGGGGGCATATTAAGGGAACATAAACTGTACTGGATGTTTACAAGTACTCATCAGAAATCACCAAGCAAGGAGCAATGTAGCACTTCCTTCTCTGCCTCTTCTTGCCAGAGAGAGCATTAAAGTAGTTTTGCTAATGATGATGAAACCGCCACACAAAGATACTATCCTGAAACTAAGACCTTCCAAGGTCAGATGACTCTGAGGAGAAATGTAAAGTCCTTAGCAAAGTACAGGATTTACCAAGGCATTATACTTTTATAAAGTGACTAGAAAAGGGAACCCTCAGCTAACCACATGCAGGATCTGACAGGAAAACAAAAAGTTCTCCATAATACACCAATCTCCATCACTCTGGAAGGGTGTGGAGGCTAGAGGCAGTACCCCTCGCAAGCCCCCTCCCAAAGCCTAGTAATAATATGGTGTTTCAGTAGTAAAGAACACGCCTGCCAAAGCAGGAGACATAAGAGACACAGGTTCAATTCCTGGGTTGGGAAGATCCCCTGGAGGAGGGCATGGCAACCACTCCAGTATTCTTGCCTGGAGAATCCCCATGGACAGAGGAGCCTGGTAAGTTACCATCCACAGGGTCGCTAAGAGTCAGACACGACTGAAGCAACTTAGCACACATATGTCTTTGAAGAAAAAAATCTCTCTTTAAGTATATTCAGTTAAGAAGAGTAAAATGTCACTAGCACAGATACAACTAAAGAATATCCCTTCATAGGAAAATAGAGAGGGCCCACGTGAAAAAAAAGAATTAAAAAATGCTAAAAGCACACATCCAAATCACATTAACTCTATGTGTTTGCCCACAACTTCTACAATGACAAGTCCATAAACAAAAACAGTAAGTATTCATAATAGTAACAGCAAACACTAAAGACATGATTTGGGTTCTGTTCTATTTACACTACAAATCATCATACAGATGAGAACGCTGAAGCAGAAGGTAGGTTAACTGTCTGATAAGACTGCCTGTTTAGCCAATTTAATTTCCCCTTGAAGCTGAAACTCCAATATTTTGGCCTCCTGATGCGAAGAGCTAACTCATTTGAAAAGACCCTGATGCTGGGAAAGATCGAAGAGGGGAGGAGAAGGGGACAACAGAGGATGAAATAGTTGGATGGCATCACTGACTCAATGGACATGAGTTTGGGTAAACTCTGGGAGTTGTGATGGACAGGGAGGCCTGGCGTGCTGCAGTCCATGGGGTCGAAAAGAGTCAGACACGACTGAGCGACTGAACTGAACTGGCTAATATTCTTGCCCTGTCTTCCTCTCTACCACACACAAAAAAAATTAAAGCAAATATGATACAATCTAGAGTGACAATGGTGATACAAGTATACTGTATATAGGTTTGTACATATACACACATACACATGTTTAAAAGGCTGCATGAAAAGAATGAATAATAGAAGAAATGAATGATAAATGGCATGAGGCTCTGAAGGGAATAGGAAGGAAAGATGAAGAACAGTCCTGAAGAACACTTCTCTAACTCTGAATAACAATAAAAATAGAAATGTTTTGTGAGAGAATTTTGAGGAAATGCATTCCTGAAAGCAGTTCTTGTATAAGTATCATGTGGAATAATCTGAGGGAAAAAAAAAGTTTTCCCCCTGTTTATTGAAGAGGTTGGTTTTGATTCACTTCCACTTTTCTAACCTGTCCTCTATCCACATAAGGTATAGATATCTGCCTGTGATGGAGGTTAGATGAGTGAGTATGGAGTAATCAATGATGCATGGTTGCACCATATTTGCATAAATTCTAATAGCTTTTGACAGCTCTCATGGAATACCTTTCGAAATCTAACAACTTTATCATGAACTTTCAGTTTGGTCCAGCTTTGCCAAGAGTTCCAATATTTTTTCTCTACCTTTATTCTAAAGTCATAAAGAATGTTTCAAAATTAGAAGTCACCTGGATCAGGTGCTCCAAACTCAGATGACCCAGAATCTAGGCAAATAGTATAAGTGAATGAAGCAACCGATGTGTGAATAGGAATTGTATGGCTGTCTTGGTCTGCTTCTCATTTGCCCTTTCTGGAAGCAGAAAAGTATCTCCCGAGAAAAGTTACCACAAAAGTGCAATAATAATGACAACCCTTCTTTTCTTAGTCTCAGAAAGATAATAAGGAGTGGGTAGGGACTGTCACAAAATGGAAAATGCATGAATCTCGAGAGCTAGCAGCTGCTACCCACACTTACCTATGAGTGTCATGCTTGAAGTGTGATTGCAACAGTCAGGTGTTATTAAATTTTAAGCAAAATGTGTCTATGCCCTTTGTCATGTAACAATACAGTGCCTTCATACTCTGACTACAGAATCACCTATGTCACTTGCTTTGATCAACAGAACAATGCTCAAGTGACATTAAAGTCAGAGCTTCTAAAACTAGAGTTAGGGGGTCTTGCACTCCTGTACACTCTATTCTACTTTACCATTAGCATGAGAACATATCACAAGTAGCCTGATGGGTATGAGAGACAAGGATGTGCAGAAGTGACAGATTGCCCAAGCTGTCAGCCAGATAAGTGAGCCACCAGGATGAGTGAAGCCATGGAATCTAACCCCCAACTCGTCCCAGTACACAAGCAATGAACTAACTTCTGCATGCATGCCCCTGAAGATTTGTGGATGTTTGTTATGCAGCATTATCACAGCAGCAGATAACTGAAATACAAAACCAGGTTCTTAGGTAAAATCTTTTGATTTTTAAAACTAAGCCTGAAAGAATTTCTTAGAGAAGTATCATGCAGAATGATGTAAGAAAAAAAAAAAACTGTTTTCCATTGGTTTATTAAGTCTATCTGGACTAGATTCCCCTTTTCTAACAATCCATAATTACACCATGTAAGATATAATTAATATATTAATAGATGCTTATCTATGATGCAAGTATCTTTTTCCAAGTTAGCAACCAATTCAAGTTTTTTTAAAAAACACACAGTATTTCTGTAGATCTGATCCAGACCACAGACCACTATTTTGCATTCTCCTTTATACTCTAATCCCTTCATCTTATAATTAAGAAAAGATATGAAAGAGATAAAGTATCTTTTCTAGCAGTCAGTAAGTAAGTGGTCTTCAGATGTGTTACTTCACCTAATTAAATTACTTTTTTAAACGCATCTTAGTGTCCTCTTTTGAGTACATGGGTATTTCCAAAATTATTCAGTTCTGCTCTCCCCATCCGTCCTGCCACTTGTTGTCCAGAGATTAGATCCACATGAAGGATCTACACTACATTCATGTCTACAAGTCTCATCTGAGCCTTATCATCTACCATCTTTTGAGAAAAGGATTTGAAGTTTCTTTTTCCCAGGAAAGGTAACACTTCTAACAGTATGCTTGAGGCCACAAACTTAGTATATTCTTTCAGCATTAAACTCACACTATGCCTTTCCATGAAACAAATGAATAAATGATGCTTCTACTTAAAAATGGCCTAATTTTTATAGAGAGCCGAATAAAGCAAAATTCCCATGAAATCTGGATTACCTCGGTCTTGGCCAAGCTATAATCTAGGAGTAAGATCAAGCAAGCAAATTCTAATAGGGTATGTGTCCATTCACTTAGAAAAACATAGCTTCTCTTTCACAGAACTACTGAAGGAGAACCCATACTGAAAGTTGTGATTATTGTTTTAGCCGGAATTCATAAAGAGACTGAACAGCTGCACACTTTATTAGATCTAATCTAAATACCTGCTCCTTGTATTTTGTGCTGGGAGATATTTATGTTATCAATTCAACTTTATACTAACCATCAGGCAGAATACTCCCTGTAGTTCTGCTGACTCAAAATAATGACTTGTAAGGGAGCCCTAATGACAGAACAAGGGGCAATTATAGACACAGCGTGAGACTTGGAATAACTGTGTGATGCATTTTGTGCACTTGATTGACCTAATGTTCAAGTTCGTTTGTGTCTCACAGTTGTAGATACAGCCTATGCCTCAGGGTATATGCCTTGTTAATTTCAATATAAGAAGACAGAACCGATTACATCAGATGGCTCAAACAAACAAACAAAAAGCTACACCAGTGCTTGGTGGAAAACTGATGGCATGTTGAGTCTACCAAAAGGAACCATCAAGTATTTTTCAGATTTCAGGATTGAGAACTTAGAACATGTGTGTGTGCGTGCGTGTGTGTGTGTGCGCATGTGTGTGTGTGTGTGTGCATGTGCACACGTGCATGCATGTATGTGTTAGTTGCTCAGTCATGTCCAACTCTTTGTGACCCCATAGACCGTAGCCTCCCCATGCCAGGCTCCTCTGTCCATGGAATATTCCAGGCAAGAATACTGGAGTGGGTTGCCGTTCCCTCCCTCCAGGGAATCTTCCCGACCCAGGGATCAAACCCAGGTCTCCCACATTGCAGGCAGATTCTTTACTGTCTGAGTCACCAGCAAAGCCCAAGGATAATCAATATGGAGTGCTAATTCATTTCTACACTTGGGAGAACTATAACAATGCACATGTTCTTGTGTCTTTACATAGCTGTGGTGGCTGCTGAGAGGACTTAGAATTTCTTGTGAAATGAGAGAGAGACAGAAAAACAAAGAAGGCATCAGGACTCAGTATAAAATAAGGTTACCATGAGATGTCCATAGATTGTATTGCTTTAGAGTAAAACTGTTTGGCAGTCTCTTCTATACGTGTCACTTTGAAATAACTCCTGCTGCGCTATAATTCACTGAAGGAGGAGGGGGGTGAGTCCTTTCTGATGGTTTGCTTATAATACCAATACCAAATATGCTTATTAAATACAGACGGGAAGGGAGAGCGAAAGAAAGGGAGTGAGTGTAAGAGAAGAATTGTGTTTATTTAGAAATGTTAATATTTATCCATAAAATAAGAACAAATCCTCTTGTTTCATGGTGTACAAAATTACAGAGGGAATTCAAGCATGTAACGATATTGCTGACTGACTTGAAAACAACTGGAATAACTGGCACTTATGCAATTTCTCAGAAATACAGCTTTGATTCTGAACTGGTTGAAAAGAGGCACTGTGAAATGGTCATTTCATCAGTCTTGGTTGTTTGCTGATAATATCATCTAGCCAATCCCACCTATATTTCCAAAGTGACTGTTAGAAAAACCTACAAAAGCGTTGGTGAAAACCTGAAAACAGACGATCCTGAGAACTACATCTTTGTTTTTCTATCATCAGCTATGGTATCTTCAAGAAAGTGCCTAACTAATATTTAACAATGAGTGGGAAACCTCCTGACTCCAAACAGACAAAGTGACAACCTATCAAGGAACACAGGCAAATGCTGCCAAGTTTTTGCACGCGTTCCATGTCTGCCAAGATTAAACACTCAAATGTGGGAATCCATTCCATATGTATCTGGCGTGAAAATTTTAGGCTGAAAATGGTTCATAATGGAAGCAATAGGAATAGGGAGAGCTATTGACAGTACAGGAGGGGGCAAGATGCTGATACTTTCCACACAATTTTTTTGCAGCAAATATTAGGGAAAGAGCAGAAAATGCATGCTCAGACTTGCAGCACTTTTTTTAAAAACTGGTTTTCAAAAGGCCAAATTTTAAAAACAAGTATTCATAAGTTCTTTTCAAGACACCAGTCAGATAAAATATATAGATTTTAAACAGTATGTGACAGAGTGGATTTTCTCAGAGATTTGTGAGCAAAAACTCTTACTGCAGAAAAGACATTTCTTTTCCACTAAGGCAGCATCCTCTACTAACTTAGAGTAACTAATAAGATGCAGACAATCTAAATAAATAAATATAGGACATAAGATTCATTGATTAATTTTAAATCACTGTCTTTCCATTTTATTTTAATAGCACTGCCATCACTTTCCCCCTAAATGAAACCAAAGAGAGAACTCACAGTAATAAGACAGATAATAGTACTATTTTGTAGTATATATTTTCAAAGACGTATAAATCACTAAAGTTAATGAGTTAGAAAAATAAAACTACTTTCATGATATAAATAACTAGAAAGTAGGGATGATTCTCTGGTGGCTCAGTGGTAAAGAATCTGCCTGCCAATGCAGGAGACTCAAGTTTGATAACTGGCTCGGGAAGACCCCCTAGAGAAGCAAACAGCAACTCATTCCAGTATTCTTGCCTGAGAAATCCCATGGACAGAGAAGCCTGGTGGGCTACAGTCCACAGGGTCGCAGAGTCGGACATGACTTAGGGAATAAACAACAATAGTTAGAAGTTCAGTCATGTAACAACTTTTCATTTGGCCTATTTCAACATTTTATCCCACTAAAGTTGAAGAATGCTAGATCAAAAAGTCCATAATTTTGACATATTTTAACAGCGGAATCCATTTATCATTCACCTAGTAAGGTGATTTTCCTCTGGGAGCCATCTACCTACCTTTCAGTTCACTCATTTGGGGACATTCATGACTTCACTGAGACAGGGGACTCAGGTCTGGCCAATCAGATCTTATTTTTCTGGGTGATGGTAGCTGCTTCAAAACAGAATATCTGACACAGTTAAGATCCATCCAAGAGTCTTACCCTGAAATTTTTCTGCAACTATTGAAAGAGTCACTAAATTTTAACATGAAAGTATTTGGCCTGGAGCTATTTGCAGCCATCCTCACAGTAAACAGAGCCTGAGAATGACTCCATCAAAACAGAATATAGCTCCACAAGATAAAGTAAAAATAAATTCTGGTACATTAATTTATTTAATAATTTACTTATTCAACAAATATTTATTGAACAATTACTAAGGACCAGGACAGTTATAGAGAAGGTAGCAAATAAAATAACAAATGCTCTTACTCTCATGATGCTTACTTTGTAGTCAGGATAAAAATCACAGTTGACCCTTGAACAACACAGGGGATGGGAGTGCTCACCCTCCACACAGTTGAAAATTTGCACAGAATTTTACATTTGAGCCTCCCTATCCACATGCTTTTGAACTGTGGTGCTGAACAAGACTCTTGAGAGTCCCTTGGACTGCAAGGAGATCCAACCAGTCAATCCTAAAGGAGATCGGTCCTGGGTGTTCATTGCAAGGATTAATGCTGAAGCTCCAATATTTTGGCTACCTGATACAAAGAATTGACTCATTGAAAAGGACCCTGATGCTGGCAGGGATTGAAGGCAGGAGGAGAAGGGGACGACAGAGGATGAGATGATTGGATGGCATCACCAATTCGATGGACATAAGTTTGAGCAAATTCCAAGAGTTGGTGATGGACAGGGAAGCCTGGTGTGCTGTAGTCCATGGGGTCGCGGACAGCTGGACATGACTGAGTGACTGAACTGAACTGATCCACTGAACAGTACCACTTTCAGGGATTCAACCAACCTGAATCATGTAGTACTATGATATATAAGTATTTAGTGTAAAAACTTCACACATAGGTGCACATAAGTGTACATGCCAAGTTCAACTTGTGTTATTCAAGTGTCAGCTGTAATTTTAAAAAAAACAATTTAAAATAATTTCAAAGTAATATAGGAACTTGTAATGCAAAAGTATACTAAGAATGAATGATGAAGTGGGTATGTCACCTGTCTAAGCATGGATTGGCAAACTAAATATCATAGGTCAAAATTGGTTTCCACATTTTTAAAAGCTTGTTGTTGGAGGAGGAGAGCATATGCAACAGAGATAGGCTGTATGAGGCTACAAAAGTGATTGTTTTAAGCCATTAACTTCGGGGGTGCTTTGTTTTACAGTAATAGATAAATGAAAAAGAAACTGGTACAAGAATGTAGATGCTGCTTTGACAAAAACTGAAATACAAACATGCTGTTGTTTAGTCTCACAGTTCCATCTGATGCTTTGCGACTCCAAGAACCATAGCCCAACAGGCTCCTCTGTCCGTGGGATTTCCCAGGCAAGAATACTGGAGTGGGTTGCCGTTTCCTCCTCCAGGGGATCTTCCTGACCCAGGGATTGAACCTGCATCTCCGGCACTGCAGATGGATTTTTTTTTTTTACCGCAGAGACATTGGGGAAGCCCAAAACACACACATAGACCCTTGGAATTGAATGGCAAGCAGAGGCTTGAAGGGAAGACCATTAATGGAGGTTTGAAGAGCACTGGGGGGAAAATGCTATTAAAGACCAGAGAAAGAACGGTCTGTGTTATACAGAGGAGGAACATTTGGAAACAGTTGCAAATCTAGCTAAGATTTTTAGACAGAGGTCTGATATCAATTATTTTCTTAAAACTGTTTATCATAAGGTATAAGAGAGAAAAAAAACTAAATGTTCTACATACAAATAGAATTTAGAAGAAATCTATGGGGCCAGGATAGTATTTCCAACTAGGAAAAATGTTCTCAAAGTGAGAAATTGTCCCCAGGTAAAGTGATGTTCATTACGTGTGTGTTCAGTCATGTCTGACTCTTAGTGACCCCATAGATACAGGCTGCCAGCCTCCCCAGTCCGTGGGATTCTCCAGGCAAGAATACTGGATTAGGTTGCCATTCCCTTCTCCAGAAGATCTTCCTGACCCAGGATCAAACCCACACCTCTCACGTCTCCAGCACTGGCAGGTAGGTTCTTCACCACCAGTGCCACCTGGGATATCCATGAGACTCTTTGGCAAATTAAGATGCTTAAGACATTGCCCCAAATCAGCCCAATGTGCCCAAAATAGAACACCACCAACAGAAAAGTTATCAATGCGACTTTGGGACATGGAGTGAACCTTGGATCAGATAATGAAAAGCTCGCCCATATTTTAAAAGCACTACATTGGTAGGAGCACACTGAATGAAGTGGGATTGCGAGAGAAAAAAATGAAGAGAGGTGTCAAGGCCCCCAAGTTTGTCTAGGCAGAAACCAAAGCAAGATACAAGCTAAATTGCCAACACAGGAATTCTCAATACATCTGGCCATGAGTCAAGGAAAACAATGCATTTGAGAACTACTGTCAAGGAATGGAAAAACAAGGCCCTAATAAAGAACCATTCTTTTGTCTTTATTTTTTCTGGCTTTAAAAATATACGTTCTTTTTGTAAAGATAATGGAACATTTCCTTTAAACAAACTAAAAAAAATCATTTTGTAAGTCCAGCTCTCCATCCCCCGTCTCCAAAATGTAATAGCCTTCGTCTTCCGTCTTCTACTCCAGATCTTAATTTTGGTACTGCTCTTTCCCAGTCGACGTTTCTGTTCCACTGCTACTCAAGCAGTCTTCCAAGTCAGTGGAAGACTCAAGGAGATTTTCTCCCCAAGCTTTATCAGTGCTGATGAAATCCTGGCAGGGAGAAGAGATGGGAACTTCAACTGTTTCTATTTTTTAGCTCCAAGAAAAGAAAGTTTAGGGAAAGAAGAGGTAATCCACGTTTGGAAAACTAGAAGATAATGGAAAGCTGACTTTCTTAGATGAACAAGGGTTGATGGTAAAAAATGAAGAACAATTCTTTCACATAGGAAAACAGTGGCATATGCCTAGATGGATTTTAAAATTGCTATGGACCAGGGGTTACTATGTCCCCTCCTGCTGTCCACCGTTAAGTAGACTGTCTATTGCAGTTGGCCTGCCCTATCACCACTGTATGTTGGTGAGTAGAGAGGAAAACTTGACTTTCAGTTCACAAATCCCTAGATCAAGAAGAACTATACTCAAAGTAGCCTTACTCTCTCCAGAACAGGTAAAAATCAACAGACATCTAATCTAATCTGAGGCCTGATGCAATATTTGGATACCATCAGGGAGTTTGAGAGAATGAATGCATTTTGCATGTGGAACAAGTGAGAACGAGTGTAGCCAGAAGGCAGACTGTGGTAGAGAATCTGCAAAAATGGCCTCCAACAATTATCTAGTTTCTGTACACACATAACACAACTCCCATCGAGCCTATTCCCCACCACTTGAACCTATGGTGGTCTCAGGACTTGTTCTGATGAATAAAATAAGGTGAAAATGACATTCTAGGTCTCCAAAACACAGGCCTGTAAAAGCCTGACAACTCTGACTTTTACCCTTGGAAGGCAGATACTATATATTAGCAAAGTCCTGACTATCTTACTGGAGAGCGATGCCGCAGAGAAAGAGAAATTCCACAAGATGAGAGATGAAGCAAAGAGAGAAGCTGGGTGGAGGAGAACCGAGGTGCCCCATCTAACAACCAGCATCACAACCACAGAGAAGTGAGTGAAGCTATTTTGCTTCCCCAGCCCCTGTTGGTCCACCCAGCCAGCACCAGATAGAGCAGAGATAAATCACCAACTGAGTCCTGCTTGATTCTGACACACAGAATCAAGAGTGATAAATGGTTATTTTAAGCCAATAAGCCTTATGGTGACTTGTTATGAAGCAATATATAAAAGACACATAGTCTATTTCAGAGTAGTCAAAGAAATTCTCCAAAGGAATGGCATGTGAATGGAGACCAAAATGATATAGATGAGGAAACCATGATTGAACATTGCAGGCAAAGAGACATACTATAAAGCTTTATGGGCTTAACATATTCTAGAAGTCGCAGGTTTACTGAAGCTGGAGTGGTGTCGAAAAGATGAGGAGTGGAAAGAGGTGGGGTAAGTGAATAGGAAGAAATGGAAAGAAATCAATATTCTAAGACCTTTCAGTCTAAAGAAAGGAATTTAAATTTCATTATAAGCCTATGTTAAGAGTTTCTGAATCAAGCATGCTACTCTAGAACTTTTAAGATTTATGAACCAACAAATGATTTTCCTCTCTTTCTTTCTGAACTTGTAGTATTTGCATCTCAAAGTGCTCTAACTAAACTATCTGATTCACTGAGAATACGGAGTTGAAAAGTCACAGCATTTTAACAGCTTATATTGAAAACTTAAGATAGTGTTCCACTAACTAGAAAAGGTAAGATAAACTTTATCCACATACTTAAGTTCTACTTAAATATGGGATCCCCTGAAAGAAGAAAATATGAGTGATCGCCAATGTGTTCGGATTTGGCAGATTATAGATGCAGGTATTTTCCGAGTTCATTTAAATTAGCTTTAAGATATATTCATATTCATTTCCTGAGGCTACCGTAACAGCTGACCACAACACAGAAATACATTCTCTCACAGCTCTGGAGGCCAGAAGACCAAAATCAAGCAGGGCAGTGCTCTGTCCAGGGTTTCTAGAGGAGACTCCTTCCTTACCTCTTCTCCCTTATGGTGGTTCTAGGTATCCCTCATTGGCCCTCCATTGTCAAATAATCTTCCACCCTTCTCTGTCTCATAAGAAGATACTTGTCATTGGATTTAGGATTCAACCAGTTAATCAAGGATGATCTTATCTCAAAATCCTCAACTCAGTTGCATCTACAAAGACCTTTTCTCCAAATAAAATCACATTTGCAGGCATCAGGGGCCACAGCTAGGACATATTTTGGGAAGAACACCGCTCAACCCACTAAGACACATTTTCTAAGTCAGAGGAAAAGATAAAACATCGTGAAATGCCTGAAGCACCATTACAAGGAACCAAGTTTGAAAATTATGGCTTTAATTTCAAAGGCATATGTTACTTCATTTGTTTTTAATTTTACAATTTCACAGGATGATGAAGAACTGCGTTTAAGAGGGACCAATAAATGGAAGAAAGCAACTGATACTTTGTGTGTTGCACTCAGCCTACTTAAAACGTCTGAAGCTGTTGAAAAAATCATTTTGAGAATCCCAGTACTGCCAATGCCCACCTCCATCTCCACACCTAAGAAATTTTTATTTTCATCATGCTTTCACTGGAACCATCCTTACTTCCATTTACAATGTGAATTACAATTTATATTGCTGCCCTACATGCCTGAAGGTGACTCAGTAGGGAATAGAAAAGCGAATCACAGTAATATAGACAAGCTTGGTGATATCTGTCAAACAAAAAGAACATCCAGTGAATGTTTACTGACTCCTTTTTTATAATGCATCTGCTTGAACAGCTGAATCAAAAACAACTGTAGAGAAACACAGATCAAAAATAACACTAAAAAGCAGCATTATATAATTATGCCAATTTAAAAGTGCAATAGCAATTTTCATTTCTGACTACAAATGGACAATAATGGATACATGCTCTTAAGATAAGAAATGTTCATATCCTTTGTGCTTGTACATTTTTTATTCTCATGTCTAAGAATATTGTTGGTCAGAATGATTTCTGTTCTAAGTGACAGATAATGCAATTCAGATTGGATTTAGGGAAAAAAAAAGCGAAAACAAAAACAAACAAACAACTCAGTAAGTAACTTAATGAGAGAGTCCAGATTCAGTAACTGACTTAATGAATGAGCCCAAAGTTTCTATTATTGGTGGAACTAAGTCCCTAAATGAGTCTTGATCCATATTTTAAATCTACTTTTCTATGTAATGGCTTCATTCTTTAAAAAAGGCTCCTTCTGTGATGTATTTCTAAAAGTCTTGGGTCACATTCTTTCAGATTCAAATCTAGTAGAAGAGTAAATATTTTTCTCTCCGACACTCCACCAAAAGCCTTAAAAATACAATGCTCTGACTGGCCAGAACTAATATACATGCTCAGCCTTGAAGCTCACTAAAGGCAATCCATAATTAGTGGCAACTTAGGTTGTTCCCTTTTGCTTTAATTATAGATATCTCTTCAAGGAATTTTCTTATGTATATGTATGTATTATTTTCTGATTATATTAATAGAATACATTTATTACTGTATCAGACTTTACACATGTATTTTTCAACTTAAAAAATATGTAGAAAATTGCCTCCCAGGAAAGTAATATAAATTTCTATTTCAGTGAGTAGTATATAAATTTGCCTTCCATGTTCTTATCATAATTTGGATAATATCATTTTTGTTAATATTTTCCACACTGGAAGACTAAATAAATTCATGTTTACATATCATTAAGCACACATATTACTTTTCTTGAAACTTTTGAAAGTCATTTATAGATATTAAGATACTTTACCTCTATATACTTCAGTAAATTTCTCTTATATAATCACAACACCATAATCATAACCAAAGAAATTTAATATTCATGATATTACTTAATAAACAGTCCATAAGCAAATTTTTCATTTGATCCCAATGTCCTTTATAGCTTTTTTTAAATCAAGAACTCAATCAGGATCATGAATTACACTTAGATATAACTGTTTATCTCTTTCCTTAAGAGACACTTCTTTTATTCTTTTTTCTTTTATTATTGCATTACCAAGACTTTCAGTATAATACTGAAAAGAAATGGTGAGAGAAAATATCCTTGTCTTATTCCTGACATTAGAGGGAAAGCATCTAATTTCTCACCATTAAATATGATGTTAGCTATAGGTTTTTATAGGTGTTCTTCACCAGGCTGAGTAACTTGCACTCTATTCCTAGTTTGTTGAGTTTCTATCATTTCACATGCTAGCAAGACTATGCTCAAAATCCTTAAAGTTAGGCTTCAGCAGTACATGAACCAAGAACTTCCAGATGTACAAGCTAGATCTAGAAAAGGCAGAGGAAACAGAAATCAAAGTGCCAAAATATGCTGGATCATAGAAAAAGCAAGGGAATTCCAAAGAAACATCTATTCTGCTTCATTGACTATGCCTTTGACTGTACGGATCACAACAAACTGTGAAATATTCTTAAAATGGGAACACCAGACCACATTACCTGCCTCCCAAGAAATCTGTATGCAGGACAAGAAGCAACAGTTAGAACTGAACATGGAACAACAGACTAGTTCAAAACTAGGAAAGGAGTACATCAAGGCTGTGTATTGTCACCTTGCTTATTTAACTTATATGCAGAGTACATCATGCGAAATGCTGGGCTGGATATAGCACAAGCTGGAATCAAGATTGCCAGGAGAAATATTAACCTCAGATAAGCAGATGATACCACTTTAATGGCAGAAAGTGAAGAGGAAAATGAAGATCATGACATCCAGTCCTATCACTTCATGGCAAATAGATGGGGGAAATTCAGAAATAGTCATAATTCATTTCATTTTCTTGGGCTCCAAAATCAATGCTGATGGTGACTTCAGCCACAGAATTAAAAGACGCTTGCTCCTTGGAAGAAAACCTATGACAAATCTAGACAGTGTATTAAAAAGCAGAGACATCACTTTGCCTACAAAGCCCCATAAAGTCAAAACTGTGGTTTTTCCAGTAGTCACGTATGGATGTGAGAGTTGGGCCATAAAGAAGGCTGAGCACTGTAGAATTGATCCTTTTGAACTGTGGTGTTGGAGAAGACTCTTGAAAAACCCTTGGACTGCAAGATTAAACCAGTCGATCCTAAAGGAAATCAATCCTGAATATTCACTGGGAGGACTGATGCTGAAGTTGAAGCTCCAGTACTTTGGCCACCTGATGTGAAGAGCCAACTCATTGGAAAAGACCCTGATGCTGGGAAAGATTAAGGGCAGGAGGAGAAGGGGATGACAGAGGATGAGATGGATGGATGGCATCACTAACTCAATAGACATGAATTTGCGCAAACTCCGGGAGATAGAGAAGGACAGGGAAGCCTGGGGAGCTGCAGTTCACAGGATCAGAAACAGTCGAACACAGCTTAGTGACTGAACAACAACAAAATCATGAATGGATGCTGAATTTTGTCAAATACTTTTTCTACATTTATTCATATGATCATGTGATTTTTTGTCTTCAGCACGTTGATGGGGGATAAATTACAATAATTGACTTTCAAATGTTGAACCAGCTGTAGATCTAGGATTAAATCCCACTTGGTCATGGTGTATAATTATTTTTATACATTGTTGAATTTCTTTTTATACATTGTTCAATATGCTAATATTTTGGGGGATAATTATTGCATCTATGTACATGAGAGATGTTGGTCTGCAGTTTTCCCCTCTTGTTTTGTCTTTATCTAGTTTTGATACTAGGATAATGCTGTCCTCACTGAGTAAATAGGAAGCATGCCCTATGCTTCCTTCCTCTGAAAGAGGCTGTAGAGAACTGGTACAATTTCTGTATTAAATGTTGGTAGAACAATGAAACAATCCAGGCCTAGTGCCTTCTGTTTTGGAAGGCTCTCAATATTCTTTCATTTTCTTTACTATATGTAGGACTATTCATATTGTCCATTTCTTCTTGTGTGAGTTTGGCAGATTGTAAATTTCAGGGAAGTGGTCCATTTCATCAAGTTTATCAGATCTGTGGGCAGAGTTATTCATTGTATTTCTTTACTGTCTTTTTAATGATCATGCCATCTATATGAACTCCCCTCACTTATTTCTATTAGTAATTTGTGCCATCTCTTACTTAGCCTGGCTAGAGGCTTATAAATTATATTGATTTTTTCAAAGAAGCAGTTTTTTTCTTAATGATTTTCTGTTTTCAATTTCACTGATTTCTGATCTAATTTTTATTATTTCTCTTGTACTTTCTTTGGATCTAATTTGCCCTTTTCTTTCCATTTTCCAAATGTGGAAGCTTAGATTATTGATTTTAATTATTGATTTAATAATTATTACACATTCTGAATATTCTGAATTTACTCCCAAGCATTGCTTTCACTATATTTCACAAATTTTTGGTAAGTTGCATTTTTATTTTGTTCAAAATGTTTTTTATTGTGCTTGAGATTTCTTCTTTGGCCCACATGTTATTTAGAAGTGTTTTGTTTTGTTTTTTTTTCAGTCTCCAAGTATTTGGGGTTTCTCCAGCTCTTTCTGTTATCAGTTTCTAATTTAATTCTATTATGGTCTGAGAGGAGACATCCATTTCTCACTCTCTTAATTTTTCTAAAATGTGTTTCATGGCCCAGAATGTCACCTTTCTTGGTGAATGTACCAGCTTGAGAAGAATGTATATTCTGCTGTTGTCAGATGAAGCAGTCAATAGATGTCGATTATATCCAGTTGATTGATGGTGCTTTTGAGTCCAACTATGTCATTACTGATTTTCTGCTTGCTGGATTTGTCCATTTCTGATACAGAGATGCTAAAGTTTCCAATGATAATAGCAGTTTCATCTATTTCTCCTTGCAGTTCTATCAGTATTTACCTCACTTATTTTGACATTCTCTTGTTAGGTGCAAAAACTTTAAAAATTGTTAAGTCTTCATAGAAAATTAATCCAGTTATTATTATGTAATGCTTTTCTTTGCCCCTGATAATTTTTCTTGCTCTGAAGTCTGCTCCATTTGAAATGAATACAGCTAGTGCCTCTTTCCTTAAATTCAAGTTAGCATCGTATATCATTCTCTAACCATTTGCTTTTAATATTAATAGACGTGTGCCTTTATATCTAAAGTGGATTTCTTGTATAAAACATATATTTGGGTCTTATTTTTGATCCTCTCTGACAATCTCTGTCTTTTAATTCACACATTTAGACTATTTACATTCAAACTGATTCCTGATATAGTTTAATGAATAGTTATCACAGTTATTATTTTTCTATTAATTGCCCTGGTTTTTTGTACCTATTTTCATCTTTGATTCTTTTTCTGATTTTTGTAGTTTTAATTTAACATTTTATGATTCCATTTTCTCTCATTTTAAGCATAGCAGTTATACTTCTTTATTTTTATTTTTAGTGGCTGCTCTGGAGTTTGCAATATATATTTACAACTAATCCAAGTCCTCTGTCAATTAACACTACACCTCTTCACAGGTTAGTGCCAATACTATATAATAAGTGGTCCTATTTCCTTCCTCCCATCATCTCTTGTACCATTGCTGTCACTCATTTCACCTATACATAAGCACACACTAAGTACATAATCAAATACACTGCTGCTATTATTATTATGGACAAATTATCAGGCAGATTAACTACAATAAGGAAAATAAATATGTATTTTACCATCATTCATTCCTTATCTGATTCTTTCCCTTTCTTTATGTAAAATGACTTTCTCTTCTCTCTGTGGAACTTCTTTTAACCTTTCTTGCAAGGCAAGTCTGCTGACAACAAACTCTCTTCACTTTACTGTGTCTGATAGTCTTGATTTCACTTTTGAAGGATAAATTTGCGGGGCAAAAAATTCTATATTGGTGGGCATTTTATTGCATTGCTTTAAGTATTTCATATTACTCTCTTCTTGCATGCATAGTTTCTGAGGAAAAGCTGGATATAATTCTTATCTTCTGATTAGGGAAGGTGTTTTCCCCCTCTGTCTTCAAGATTTTTTTAAAAATCTTTTTCTATAGTTTGAATACAATATGCCTAGGAATAGATTCTGACATTTGTCCTGCTAGCGTCTCTAAGCCTCCTGCATTTGCAATTCGGTATTTAAAATCAACTTGGGTAAAATTCTCAGTCATTGCTTCAAAGATTTCTTCTGTTCCTTTCTTCCTTCTCCTTCTGGTATTCCAATAATATGTATGCTATACCTTTTGTAGCCATCACAATTCTTAGATATTCTGTTCCTTGCTCAGTCCTTTTTTTCTATTTGCTTTCAGTTTTGGAAGTTTCTATTGTCATACCCTCAAGCTTAGAGAGAGTCTTTCCTTAGTCATGTCCAGTCTACTAATGAGCTCATAAAAGGCATTCTTCATTTCTTTTAACAGTATTTTTGATCTCTAGCGTTTCTTTTTAATGCTTCCTTAGAACTTCCATCTCTCTGCTTACATCACCCAGCTGTCCTTGTATGGTGTCTACTTTGCCCATTAGAGCCTCTGGCAAGTTAATTGTAGCTGTTTTAAATTCCCAGTCTGATAACTCTAGCATTCCTGCTGTAACTTGGTCTGGTTCTGGTGCTTTCTCTGTCAACAGCTGTGTGTGTGTGCGCGTGCGTGCGCGCACATGCGCGTGTACACACACACACGCACATGCCTTTGCTGTTTAGTAGATTTTGTCATTTTTTTCTTGATATCCATATATAATGTGCTGGCTGAAAGAAACTGCAGTTAATAGGCCTTTTGTAAGATATGGAGGAGGAGGAGAAGCCTTCTATAGTTCTATGACTAGGTTTCAGTCTTTTATTTAGCCTGTGCCTCTGGACTGTGAATTTCTCAAACGCTTCTGTTTGTTCCCTCTCCTTAGGTGGACAGGATAGTGAGGCCGGAGTTGGGTATCTCCCTTCTCCCACATGGAACACTAGAGTGGAGGCTGAGTATTTATCTTTCCCTAGGTGGGTTAGGCTTTGAAGAAAATCCAACAGTTTAGGTGCTGGTAGAACAGTTTCTTTTGAGGGTAAATCTTGTTAAGAAAAATGATGTGCTCCAATGTAGTTCAAAACCATTACTTTCCCCTTTCCTCTACCGGAAGCATGAAAGGCTTTATCTCTGATACTCACATACCCCTTATGACTACCACTCCATCCTACCACGCCTCCAGTGCTTTTCACTCTCACACTGAGCCTCCAGCGATTCATCAATCAGGTATTCTAACCCCACCACCGGGGTTGCACTGGGTCATGCAATTTCTACTCTGGGTTTCTGCTCCAACTGTAAATCTTTGTCTATCTGCCTTTTCAAATTGGGGAGCAGCCGTTTGCTGTGTGACCTCACTTTTCTGATGAACCTAAGGGGAAGAGTTGATTTTTCAGTTTGTTCGGCTTTTTATTTGTTAGGACAGGGTCACAACTTTGAAGCTTCTTACATGCTGGATTGGAAACTGCACGTTCCCACTCTTTTGTCTAGTTTACCATCTTCCTCATTTCTGGTATCTATCCTGAGGCAGTTCATGGCCAGCTCCTTACTTTATAGCAGATATGCCTTATGTGCCTTGGCCCATAACAGAAATTTCTCATTTCTTTTGCCATACTGTGTGCATTATGGTGGAAGGGGGCGGCAGAGGATGATATGGTTAGATAGCATTACTAACTTAATGGACATGAATTTGAGCAAACTCCGGGAGATAGTGAAGGACAGAGGAGCCTGGCAGGCTGCAGACTGTGGGGCTGCAGAGTCAGACATCACTTAGCAACTCAACAACGACAACGTCTGCACGGTTGCAGGTCCAGGATTTTTTGGCATGCTGGCACATTAGTCCTCATCTCTGATGAGAATCTGATCTCTTACCTACAGTTAGGAACTGCAAGACATATTATCCCCTTCTATACCCTCTTCTTGTTGGCAGAGCATATTTGATCTCAGCTGCAGATGACAGAAAGCCCAATTCAGATGATCTTGTGCCAAAAGGGAATCTATCGGCTCTTGTGCATGGAAAACTCAGAGAAGTAGAGCTGACTTCAGATACAGCTTGATGCTACAAGGACACTCTTCTAACCCAGTTCCGCTCTCTTCTGTGCACTAGCCTTGTTCTTACACAGCTCTTCTGTTTCTATGATGGATGCATCAAATGCAGATTTTTTTCTTCTCAACTATTAATATGTGTCCAGAAGAAAAGGATAGAAACCCTCTTCCAGGATTTCCAGAAAGGTTTCATTGCATCATGGTTCTGAATGGTTCTAAATAGGCTGTGAGCCCACATCTGATTTGATCACTGTTGCTCAGGAAATGCGAGATACTGGTCAGCTATGGACCAGGCTATGTAATCTACTCATGAACAAGGAAAGAAGTCAACTCATGGAAACTCTTGGAAATTGCTGGGGATGGTGGGTAGTTCAGAGGAGAATCAGGACTCAGTTAATGAAAGATGGATGAATAGATACGGGTTGGCCAAGTCAACACATGCTCTCTACCCTGGAAAACTAGAGCTAATTTGTGGTTATTCACATCAGCAGGTCCTGGGTGAACAACTTGAAACTAAATTTTACTACTTTGTGATAATTTGCATTTTTTTTCTCTTTTTCTCCGGATTATAAATATTTATGTGATTATAGTGTCAGAATCTTGGTATTTATTCAGTACTTCATTAATTTTGGATTATTATTGCCGACATCTAATAATAATGTCCTACTCATGATATCACAGTTGAGTTACTCTGGAGATTTTGAAACCATGAATTGAGGATTATAACTACAGGTGAAAAATAATGGGAACCAAAAAGGGAGAATAAAGACACTGGTTTCATGAAAATGCCCCCCAACTTCATGTAATGACTCCATGTAAAAATGATTTGTGATTTACTGGTACTATTGTTTTTAAAAAAACATACACATTTTTCTTCAATTTCCCACTAGGGTATGTATGCACATGGTATTATAATAGTTAATGATAATTCGTAAATGCTGAATTGCTGAGTTTCATTTACACTATTATTTGGAATGCAAAGAGTACACACATAAAGCAATACATGTATACTATATACACATAGATATATGTATATATACACATATTACTTGTATAAGACAAACTGAAATCAGAAAATTTGACAGGACATGTAGTCTCTAAGAAAAAACAAGTGTATAATAGGTGGTATGCACAAGCAAAGAGTAAACATATTTTCTAGTAATCAATCAATTCTGATAAAAGGGTGAGGAATAATAATCTAAATTAAGGGACTTTTGATATTCAACATTACTGACAAAGTTGTCATTTGTAGAAATGATGGAGTATGATAGAAACCACATCTGAAAAAGAAAGTCCTGAGCAGGGGTCCTTAATGTTAAATAAATATTCAACACTCACTTTCCACAATATAAAATACTGGCAGGCGGAATCCCAAAGGCCTGGCAAATCTAACTCTCACTGAAGTGTGGTTTTGAATTAATAAAATGTCCAGAGCTTAGTGAAAGTACTTTAGCTCTCAGGCCCCAGGGCCATAGGAGGAAATGGGGGAGATATGCCGAGATATCATTGTTTTCATGCCATCCCATTAAAAAAAAAAAAGGTAGAAATCACATTGCATCTCTATAAATCAATGAACTAGGAGCATCTTACAAATATTTACTGAATTACTAATATATGTCAGGTGCAATTTCTAAATGTGGTAAAGTTTGGGTTCGTGATATACCCACAAAGATCTCAGAATAACTATCTGGATAAGATATTTGATGAGACATTAGATTGACCAGAGAGGGGAAAGGAAAAAGGTAGATTTAGCTCTCTGGAGAAGTATTCTCTTAGAAACTAAAATCCAAGTATGTTGGAGTGAAGTGAGAAGAGTGTGACATTTGGAGTTAAGTAGATCTGAATACGAGTCTTGATACCTACTAATTGCAGACTCTAGACTCTGGTCAATTTGCTAAACTTCTCTGAGCCCGACTGTGATCAACCATAAGCGGATAATCACTCCAAGTTCACAGGTTTGCTTACGAACGAAAACTCAATCTAAAAACTTGAGAAATTTCTTCATGAACCTGAAATGAGGTGGAAAAAATATAACTGCATGTGTATTATTTTGTGTGGATAGCTGTCTCATTACTCTTGCTGGTGTGCCATAGAAAAACAGTGCAGTAAAATAACATATTAAATCTTGTATATCTTTAGATTTTATTTTAAGGTGTATTTTATGTATATATATGGTAATATATATCTATCCCTCTATTTCCAGAAAAGAAAAAAGATGATAATTTTACTCTTACTATGCTTTCAAAAATTTCTCCCTATCTCTTGAGTTTCTGAGTATCAGTTAAGGATTTGCAGCATGGGATTTCCAGGAAACATCTTGCTTTAACCCAGAACCCAAGAGATTATTTTCACTATGTCTAAAATATCTTATCTGGTAAGGATGAGAGGGAAAAGAAACTTTTGCATTTAATTGCTTCTTTGATTTATATCAGCTGCCTTAGCTTTGTTGCCGATGCCAAGCATAGTTAGAAGATTTGGAAGGTGAGAGATAACGGAAGAGTAGCTTCTATACGGCTTACAAATGCAAAGCAAAGCATCTTTATTGATATTCTTTTAAAAGAGTTCACGGAGGTGCAGCTCACAGTTGTCGAATGGAATGGAAAACAGAAATCCCTTTGAAAATAAGAGATAGAATTCAAGGTCAGTCTCCCATAAGCGGGTATTCCCTCCACCCTCATCTTTTTGGAAATGGTAAATCATTTATCGGGGTTTGTTCACTGCATGCTAATGGTATCACACCTTATCACTGTCTAAAAGAACACTTCACGAGCATATTTTAAAAATACCAATTTATCTTCTCTTGTCCCCTAAGCTAATTTGAACCCCAAAAGTCTCATTGGAAAAAAATGTATAAGACGCAATGCTTTTGATAAAAGTTAAAACTGTCTTAGATCTGTCATTCAAAGTTAATGAAGAGCAGATACATTTCTAGTAAATACATTTTTTCTCAGATGCCCACTGTGCCTAGTCCAATGACAATATTCACAGCATTCAAGATAAGAGGAGAATTATTGTATTATTCCTATGTGGATGACAGCATGTTTCTGGTCATCTTTACTCCATTTCTTTTATGCTGGATCTCTCAAAAAAAAAAAAAAAAACACTGGTGATGATTTGCTGAGACTCTCATATAACTGTAGCACAAGCTACCTAAGCCAGAAGTACTCAAATTTTACCTCCATCCAAATCTATGATTCAGTAGATTTGGGGTGGGACCCAAGAATTTACTTGTCTAACAATTTCCCAGATGATGCTAATGTTCCTAGTCTAAGGATCCTACTACGGTAAGTGTAAGTCACTCAGCCATTGCGACCCCATGGACTATATAGTCCATGGAATTCTCCAGGCCAGAATACTGGAGTGGGTAGCCTATCCCTTCTCCAGTGGATCTTCCTCACCCAGGAATCGAACTGGGGTATCCTGCATTGCAGACGGTTTCTTTACCAACTAAGCTATCAGGGAAGCCCACTGTCTTAAACCATGGAAAGATAAATTCATTAGTCATCAGTATAAGAACTGTAAAATACTACTTCACTGCAGGTTAAGGGATTTCTAAAAATATTTGAACTATAAAAATGCTCAATAAAGCACAGTAAAATCCATATAATATCTATGACAAAATCAGTTCAGCAGACATGACATTTTGAGACTATCAAAATATAGATGTGCTACACTACTTTGTTCTCCATATAAGGGCAAGAGAATAGGATGGAATTAAGGTATACAAACTACTGTGTATAAATTAGATAAGTAAGGACATATTGTATAGCACAGGGAATTACAGCTATTATCTTGTTATAACTTTTAATGGAGTATAACCTGTAAAAATACTGAATCACAAGGCTGTACCTCTCTAACATAATTTTGTAAATCAACTATACTTTAATTAAAATTAAAAATAGAATACAATAAAATATAGGTGTGCTACAAAATTCAAAATTATATTTTCTGCCATAGGCACTTATGACTCCAACTATTTTCAATTATAGAAAAATAAATTGTGTTTTCCTGCACACCTAAGTTTTGTGGCCTAAGACACTGTTAAAAAGTAAACTGAGGCACATTAAAATTGTCAAGAGTTTATTTGAGCACACCTGGAATTCAAACTGGGTCACACCAAACGATAGGTGGTTAGGAATGTTCCACTGACAGGGGACAGGGAGGAGCTTTGTTTTTTGGATCATAAAATGTAGAAGGAAGGCGAGGAAATTATTTGATTGGCTATAGTTTAAGCAGTTGACTTATCTGGGAAAGCCCCATTGGATATTTGTGATTGGCTGTTTTTAAATTTCATTTTCTCAGATTTGAATGAATTGACTTTGGCTTGGGTTTTGGTTTGCTTATGTAGGTTGCTAAGGCATTGCAGTCACCCCAGTCTAGTGGCCTCCACATTTAATTTGAACACATTACAACTGTTTCATTAATTTTAAGGGGGCAAGAATTTACTGGTGCTTTCCTATTAATGGTTATGGTGTATTTTTTTTAATCTCTATGCCAAATTGAAGTAGTGTGTAAATTTTACATTTGCTTTGTAAAATCTTTATATATAAATATTCTATCTTCTATAACTTGACATCTATGAGTGTTCTTGTGACAGTGGAAACCAGAGATTTTTCTATTTGTATTTTTCTCCAAAGAATACATGATACAAAATGCTTTTTTATTTTGATCCTGACTTGAATTAGAACAACAAGAAAAGATCTCATGTTTCTGAAACACAGAAGGGCTCTGTGTCATTATTATTATGCATGAGTCAGTGGCAGGGACAGTAACACTTCTCCTCTAAAATAAGACATCCTAAAAAACAACCAGGAAAAGAAAATGATTCCTAACAATATTTAAATTAAAAGCAAGACAAATAAGAAGTGACTGATTTATCTTCCACAGTTACCACTTAGTGTATTGAGTCTTCAAAGCCTGTCTTGTCCCAAAAACTAGTATTATTAAAAACTGCCCTAAGAACCTAAGGACACAGAGAGGATTAAGAACAACAACACTGGAGTTGAATTGCATGACTTATTTAAACACAACAAAACAAGGAAGATAAAACAGCCATCCCTCAAGTTAAGCAAGTACTATTTATGAAAACTAAGGATACTTGAAATTTGCCCCCAAGAAATCTGGCTGATGAATTTTGGGAGTGGGCCCAGAAATTTGTATTTATAAATGATTACAACAGGACCAATTTTTGGAAAACTCTAAAAGAGATAGTAATCTTTGGACTCTTTCTTCACGTCTTGCTTTTCACTCTACTACACTATCACATCCAGAATTGTCCACAAGGACTCCCCACTGACCACTCGATTTATACTTAGCTATATTATTAAAAATAAATTTTATACTGTATACATTCTCCCAGTCTTATAGACATTCTGCCAATGGAAATGACTATATATCAACTGTGTATTCCCTTTAAAAATAAGATATTTAAAGACTTTAGCAGTTCAAGATATCCCTTTCTCTAAAAACCTTGGCATTGCTAAGGTTTGTCCATGACTTTCCCAGTTTTAGCACTAAAAATTTTTCAGCCCAAGAACCCTTAGCTCTGCGCAAACGAGAACAGTTGCTAACCCCACCAATCATTCTGTGATTGAATGCGTATGTTTCCCAGGTGCCTATATACAAGGTGAAGCAATGAAGGCAAAAACCCTTCCGAGTTCTTTCTTCTTCTCCAATTGCACTCTTGCTCCTATTCGGCTAGTCCCCTCCACATATTTTTCAGAACAGGAAAGAAAATATGAAACAGCCATATCCAATAGTGACTTGAGGGCAACATAGCATTGTATTCAACTTTTTATCCCTAATGTCTACCCTAGTGTTTGACACTGTAAGAGGTATTCAACACAGTTTGGTGAATGAAAGGGAACTTTGAAATATTGTTCTCCATATGCAAGAAAGAAGTCATTTCCTTCTGTGAATATTCTCAGAGCTGGTTCTCCTCACTCCCAGCTACCAACAAAAGTACTCTGCCAATCTTAGGTTATGTTTCAGATATATGTCCCATTGTCAAACTAGGCTTGCTCCTCCAAATGATCTTCATAAAACAGTAGCTCTCAAAAGGATCTGTCAAAACTGTTGAAGTGCCAGGGAAGAGATGTGTTACCTTTTGTAAAGTGTGCTTTAGGAAAATCAAAAAGTGCATGTATTTACACAATCAAAGATCCAGGCAATCATCCTAAGCCTTCTGGTATCTATCAATAAGGATAGTAGGAAACTCAGATTAAGTTTAGATGCATTTCTCCTGATTCCTAGTAATTAGCTGGGAGGCATCTGACAGCCATTCTGATGGTGGAAATATTTCTTCCTATGAAGGAGAAAACTATACAACCAAATACAATGCTAGGACACTGAAGCCAACATTCTAAAGCTTTCCAGAAACTTTTCAATGAAGAGGCTTAGGAAGAAATTCTGACTCTTATTTGAAACACGTATCACAGAAACAATAATTAAGAATTCAGAAACTAGTAAATTCACTATCACCACTCTGTATCGAAGTTATGAAGACTTTCAGCTATCTAGGAGTGTGTGTATATGTGTGTGTGCATACATATCTGGACAGGTGTGCTTTTATCATTGTATCTGGGAAGAAAATATAGTAGGAATTTGACAGAAATACAGATCCCATTCATACACAAAGAATAAGTGGTTCAGTAGCTGGCAGTTCACATTGGTGTAGCTGCTCTGAAAACTCCCTACGAAAAAGACTATTCTCCACTAATCTTGATATTCAGTCTTGTACGAACCACATAAACTCCTTTACACATTTCAGTCACCCATTAAGAATGATGAAAGCCCTTGGAAAACATCCTTTGAATCATAGCCTTTCAACAGTCTGTTGCTTGAGATTCAACCACTCATCTTCCCACCACCTCTGCCTGAAAGAGCAAATCCAAGGCTTTTCCTCTCGTTCCTACATATGCTCCGTCACTTTGAAGCCTTTCTTTCAGCAACCTGGCTCCTCTTGCTCTGGCACACAGACTGATGAAGGACAGAAGCACGTGGCTTTTACAAAGTCTGTTCACTTAGGTGGGTGTAAGATGATGCAACCCAGTCCAATTCTCCCAAAGAATTCAATAGGCACCGAGAATATTTGTTATTTCTCCCATTTTACACCCGTCTGACTGTGATGACAGCTGGCTTTGACAGTATGTTCCATTCCAATGTCACCCCAGGCATACGATGGTTAGGTCGGATCTTTAACAAGAGTGATTCAATCTGGATGAAGAGGAAACATATTGGTAATAAAAGTCTGGGTGTATTTACTTGATAACTTCCTAAGATGATGCAGCCATTTATTTTCAAAGACAAACAATTATTTTAATAGTGCCTCTGCCACTGGGCTCTGTGTTCGTTTTGTGTTATTTTGCTTTGGGGAAGGAGGATTGTTTTTGTTCTGCTTTGGCCTTAGCACTCAATAGTAAGTGCTAGTAATAAGCGCTGTGATTTCTTTGGAGGAAGATGAACACTACCCAACAGAATGGCTCCATAGAATACTTCTAGAGTCTCCCTTGCAAAATATGTCATTGTACTGTCTTGAGAACTTCCATGATGAACAGCAGTTTTTGGTTAAAAAACAAACAAATAATAAAGTTATTATTGTTGTTGTTTAGTCACTAAGGCATATCCAAGTCTTCTGCAACCCCAGGAACTGTAGCCCACCAGGCTCCTCTGTCCATGGGATTTCCCAGGCAAGAATACTAGAGTGGGTTGCCATTTCCTTCTTCAGGGGATCTTCCCAACCCAGGGATTGAACCAGGTACCCCACATCACAGGTGGACTCCTTACTGTCTGAGCCACCAGCGAAGCTGCAAAAGACATTTACTTGTACATGTTCGATATCTAGGGGTAATTCAGTGATTACTGTTAGCACTTTAAAATCATTACAGAATAAGAAATGCTTTTAGCTGCAACATACCTTAGACATATTACGGGCTTGTGAGAGTAAGGAGTTTTTATAGATTTAGGTATGAAACCTTTCAGGTATCAATCAGACTCATTGAAGAAAACAGAAAATGTCTGTTCATACACAGAAGCGACTGCCAGGGACAGAAAGAGGTGCAGAATTCTGAAATCTGCCAGTCTACTCCTCACCAGTCATCTTCGACTTCAGCTTAAATTCAAGTTTATCTGCTCCAGGGTTAAGATGGTAAGTGACAGGCTCCTTGACCAAACTCTAGTCAGGTTCCTCTGAGCCCTTTGTGTCTAGGCCCCGGCCCCAGAACTGTCTTCAACAGGCAATTTTGCAAGATTCCTGTCAAGTCAGATTAGCCACATTCCTTCACACTTGATATTGATCATTTCTCTCATGCCTACTATTTACCAGGTGACATGTGACCACCCTGGCTTGCCTTTAGCAAGCATCCTATTAGGTCAACTTAGCCAGAATTCCTCCTTTTCCCTGATGTTTTCTCTTAGTAGCTTCCCACTCTGCTTCCTGGCTGTAAATTCCCATTTTCCCTTGTATTCAGGATGCAGCACCGTCTCTCCCCTTATGGCAAACCCCATTGCACCAAGTTCAGTCTCTCCCCCCTACTACAAAACTCCACTATGGTAGTCCTATACCTTTCCTGATAGTTCTTAATAAAGTCTGCCTTACTGTTCTTTAACAAGAACCATGAGTAATTATTTCTTTAACATAAAATGTTCAAAAGATATTTTAGGAAGCAATGGCTATTTTGTTAACCGAGGGCTACATCAAACTGGGGAGTTTATTTGCCTGCGAAAAAAAAATTTGGTGATCTTCCTTGGGCTTTTTGTTGTTCAAGGAGAAGATGTGGTCCTACCTGCCCCCCTCTCCAAAAAAAAACAGATCTAGAAAAGAAGAGCCACATACTCCTGTAATGTGTCTACTGAGAAAATGCTAGAAGAATGAGTAACAGAACAGAGGACCTAGTCAGAGGCAGAAAAGATGAAAGTTGATGATCTCAAGGATAGAGAAGTCTCTCTTGCCAAAGCAGATACTCAGGAAATCATTAGAATTTGTGGTACTAGGTGGAACTGATGCTGTTTTGGAAAGCAAGGGCTGTTCCTAAGGTTCAGTGGCATCTCTCTCAACATCCAACTCAACTGGAGATGATAGAGTTTGAAAGTTTGAAAATTTTAATTTTTTTAGTTCTTCTTCACAAATAAACCATGACAGATTGGGAGGCAGAGAGATTGATAGGTTTGGGGGGGTGAGAATTAAGAATTTGGGGGGTTTGTGTCTTTTAAACAAAATCACATGAAGTAGTGCATCATATTACTATTTGAGTTCACAACTACTTTTTCACACTGTACTCTTTGCTTCAAATTAAACTTTCTGGAGAGACTCTTCATTTAATATTAAACAATGCTTAGACTTCAAGTGAAGTCATATCCCTCAGCTAGAATCAGTTCTCACAGATGGGTAACATTAACGCTCAGATTATGGAGGACACAACATTCCACCTTTGTCTTTTCTACACAACACCACCACCACCACCAATATTCAGAGGCAAGATTACTGTTGATTCACCACAGAGGTCCTAGACTGAGGTTTTTCCCAATACTTTTCCATTTCAGCTGTTTTAAACTATCTAATGTTAACTTCGGGCTTCCCTGGTGGCTCAGACGGTAAAGCATCTGTCTGCAATGCGGGAGACCCGAGTTCAATCCCTGGGTTGGGAAGATCCCCTGGAGAAGGAAATGGCAGCCCACTCCAGTATTCTTGCCTGGAAAATTCCATGGACTGAGGAGCCTGGCAGGCTACAGTCCCATGGGGTCGCAAAGAGTCAGACACGACTGAGCGACTTCAAAAAAAAAAGTTAACTTCACTGGGTTTTCTAGGTCATTTTAGGAAGGAAGGAAGGACAGGAGAGAGGAAAATAGATGTTAGGCAATATCCCCATACATTATGAATAGTTCATTATAGGGTGACCCTTTGCATACATACATATATATATGTGTGTATGTGTATGTATATGTGTGTGTCATCTATAAAAAATCATAAAACATGGGGAATTACAACATATTACAAAAATAATCTTTCATATTACAAAAATTTTATGCATTATAACACTTAAATAGCCCTTTTACTGATTTTTTTAAAGGCTTTTATAAGTCCCCTATAATCTCTCTTTCACTAGGGAACACAAAACAAGAAGTCATGGTCTTTAATCTGGAGTTAAGTAGACAAAATATACCCACATAGAACAACTGAAGGGCAATAAAATCAAGTACAAGGTTTTAGAATAGAGTTCAAAAGTATACAGAATCTTATTCCACAACGACCCTCCACTTTGTCTTTATAGAAAAGGATTTGACTTGGTTGTTCAAAGGGCAATCCACGGAAGGGCATGTAAGAGGACAGAAGTATGGCCTGCATATTTTAAGACATTACTGTACATAGGAAAAGAGGACTGACGAAGAGATAGTAAGAGAGTTTAGAAGGGAGGAGAATTGATATCTATATATTAAACACATAAAAAGCAAAAACTGGAAACATTTCAATAAATTTGTACCCAATTTAGAAGCACCAGTACATTCATTTGTAGAATTTTCTGGGTTTTTGTGTGCAGCATCTACCATTTCCACTGTGCCATTCTTTATCTCTACGTCTTCATTTCAGTGAGTCGATACCAGGTACCCCAAAGCAAAGAGGGTGGTATATTCTCTTTTCTTGGTTTTAATTGTTTAAATAACACCTAACATAATACTCTCACTTCTAAGAAAATCAAAGAGTAAAGTTATCTATTCTTGCTCTGATTCTACAGTCAAAAACAGCTGGAGTTTATACAAGGTCCCGACAGTTCAGACCCAATTGGAGCAGGTTATTTTCCTTTTCCACCTCTGACTGTGAAAGACCTGCTGCCAGGTTATCATTTCCAGAAAACATCTATGCCAGAAAAACCTGCAGATAGAGATTTTTTTTTTTCTTTCCAAATTGTTAGTTGGTCTCTCAGCACATTTTGAATGTAACCTTTTTAATCCTTGCATTTGCAATTAGAGATTAAAATTCCATTCCAAGAGCCATTCGGCAGATGGCATAGCATGAAAAAACTGGAGGTAGTTTAAAATTGTATTTATACAGAACACCAGATGAATTTGCCAGGCTGTTTCTTCCTGAGCTTATACGTTCACTTGTGAAAATTGATTGTTTAAGATGTAAATTTCATTTGCTGGGATTTAGCATTTTTATAGGATTTTAAAGCATCAATTAATCCATCTCTTTTGTTCAGCACAGTTGGTTGAAATATGGAAGTAAAATCTATACTGAAAGAAACTGCTTCTTAAGAAGATTAAGTCACCTCAGCAAAGGTCACCAAGGTAGGTTCAGAAAGGCCACATGATAACGGGATGGACAGGCCACTGAACCAATGCTTCTATTAAGTGGAAACCTCATCACAACTTAGGCCATTTAGGTAGTTTGATTCTTAATAAAGATTTTTCCTTTAGCTTCCTCCAAGAGCTTTTAGAAAAAACGTTTATAACTTTTAAATGTTTATTGACACATGACAGATACAGAAAAACTGAAGAAATCATAAATGTATAGCCTAAGAAATTTTTTAAGTGAATTCATGTAAACATCTCCCAGTTCAAGAAACAAAAAACTTCTCAGATGCCAGAAACCTCCCTAATTTTTCTCCCAAGGTATTTCTTCCCCCAACATAACCACTGTGTTAATTCTAGCACTACCCGTCAGTTTACATCTTATTGAAATATATACAAATAGACTCACATAATGTTTATTATCTTGTGTCTGGCTTCATTCACACAACATTCTGTTTGAAATACATCCATTCTGCTGCATGGAGGGGTACTTCACTTTTTGCCATTGCTATAAATAAGTGTATTTTATAACTATACCCAAATTTCTCCATTTTACTCTTTTTAGTTAGGGGTGATTACAAATCCAGTAGAACCCTTTATCCACAGTTTCACTTTCCATGGGTTCAGTTACCCAGGATCAACCTCCATCCGAAAATATGATACAAAAAATTCCAGAAATAAACAATTCATCTGTTTTAAACTGTGTGCCATTCTGAATAACATGATAACATCTCTCATTGGACCACTCCATCCTGCCCAGGACATGAATCACCCCTTTGTCCAGCGTAGTCAGACCATTAGTCACTTAGTCGCCATCTCTTCTCAGATATCAGATCAACTGCCAGGGTATCACAGTGCTTGTGTCCAAGTCACCCTTATTTTACTTACTAATCGCTCTACAGCAAACAGCAGAGATGCTGGCAATTTGAACCTGCCAAACAGAAGCTCTAAACTGCTTTCCTAAAGTGAAAAGGTGAAAATTCTCAGTAAGGAAAGAAAAAATGATCTATTGTAGAAATGAATCTAGTATCAGGGGAACTGTCCAGAAGGAGAAAGAAATCGGTGCTAGCTTTGCTGTTTCACCTCGGCCGCAAAAGCCATGGCCACTGCGCATGGTTAACTGCTTAGTTAAGATGGAAAGGCATTAAATTTGTAGAAGCTATTTTGAGACAGAGAGAGACACCACATTCACTTAAATTTTATTACAGTACATTGTTTAAATTGTTCTATTTTATTATTATCTAATGTTATTAATCTCTTACTGTGCCTAATTTATAAATTAAACTTAATCATAAGTATGTACGTAAGGAAAAAACAGTATATATATAGAGCAGTAGTCCCCAATCTTTTTGGCACCAGGGACCGGTTTCATGGAAGACAATTTTTCTACGAAGTGGGGTGGTGGCTGGTTTCAGGATGATTGCACTTTATTTTATTATTATTACATCACCTCCATCTCAGATCATCAGGCATTAGATCCAGGAGGCTGGGGACCCCTGATTTATAGGGTTTGGTATTATCTATGGTTTCAAAGATCCACTGGGAGTCTTGGAATATATCCCCTACAGATAAGGGGGAGGATTGCTATAGTGCTTCTATGACCATTTTTAATATAAGTTTTTGGTGAGCATCATATGCATTTCTGATAGGATCAGATGTATCTCTGCAGTTGGTCACAGTTTTCCAAAATAACCGTATCCACCAGCAACACATGAGGGCTGCATCTGCTGTCCATCCTTGGCAGTACTGGATGCTCAGTCTCTTTCACTTTAGCAATCTGGTAGATGTGTAGTGGCTTTTGTACTTCCCTGAATGACAAATAAAATTGAGCACATTTCCGTACTTAGTGGTCATTTGTGAAATACCTGTTAAAGTCATTTCACCGTTATTTGACTGATCCTTTAAAAAAAAAATCATCCTAGATGTAAAGCTCTTATGAGATTTATTGCAAATAATTTCCATTCCATGGCTTGCTTCTTCATCTCTCTGGTCTTTAAAAGGTTCTTATTGTTGTCATTCTGTTGCTCAGTCATAGTCCAATGGACTGCAGGTCAGGCTTCCCTGTCTTTCACTATCTCCCAGAGTTTGCTCAAACTCATGTCCATTGAGTGGATGAAGCCATCCAACCATCTCATCATGTGTTGCTCCCTTCTCCTCCTGCCCTCAGTCTTTTCCATCATCAGGGTCTTTTCCAATGAGCCAGCTCTTCACATCGGGTGGCCAAACTACTGGAGCTTCAGCATCACTACTTCCAATGATTATTCAGGGTTGATTTCCTTTATGATTGACTGGGTTGATTTCCTTGCAGTCCAGGGGACTCTCAAGCGTCTTCTCTAGCACCACAATTCAAAAGCATCAATGCTTCAGTGCTCAACCTTCATTATGGTCCAGTTCTCACATCCATATATCACTACTGGAAAAACCATAGGTTTGACTATTTGGACCTTTGTCAGCAAAGTGATATCTCTGCTTTTTAATATGCTGTCTAGGTTTGTCATGGCTTTTCTTCCAAGGAGCAAGCATCTTTTAATTTCATGTAAAGAAATTTAATCCACCTATATTTTTTTCCTATGAGCTTAGTGCTTTATATGTTTCAAACTGAGTGAACAATACAAAATTAGTTTTCTATATGGTGTCGTTTAGGATTAGAGTCATTTATTTCCATTGGATATACTATTGACCCAGCATGTTTTATTGGAAATATCACTCTTACCCCTTATCTGCAGTGCGCTGCAGTGGTATCTTTTTCATAAATCAATCATTCCTATATATGTGGGTCTATTAACCTCAGATATGCAGATGACACCACCCTTATGGCAGAAAGTGAAGAGGAACTAAAGAGCCTCTTGATGAAAGTGAAAGAGGAGAGTGAAAAAGTTGGCTTAAAACTCAACATTCAGAAAACTAAGATCATGGCATCTGGTCCCATCACTTTATGGCAAATAGATAGGGAAACAGTGGAAACAGTGGCTGACTTTATTTTCGGGGGCTCCAAAATCACTGCAGATGGTGACTGCAGACATGAAATTAAAAGACACTTACTCCTTGGAAGGAAAGTTATGACTAACCCAGATAGCATATTAAAAAGCAAAGACATTACTTTGCCAACAAAGGTCCGTCTGGTCAAAGCTATGGTTTTTCCAGTGGTCATGTATGGATGTGAGAGTTGGGACTATAAACAAAGCTGAGTGCAGAAGAATTGATGCTTTTGAACTGTGGTTTTGGAGAAGACTCTTGAGACCTTGGACTGCAAGGAGATCCAACCAGTCCATCCTGAAGGAGATCAGTCCTGGGTGTTCATTGGAAGGACTGATGCTGAAGCTGAAACTCCAATACTTTGGCCACCTCATACGAAGAGTTGACTCATTGCAAAAGACCCTGATGCTAGGAGGGATTGGGGGCAGGAGGAGAAGGGGACGACAGAGGATGAGATGGCTGGATGGCATCACCAACTCGATGGACATGAGTTTGAGTAAACTCCAGGAGCTGGTGATGGACAGGGAGGCCTGGCGTGCTGCAACTCATGGGGTCACAAAGAGTCGGACACGACTGAGCGACTGAACTGAACTGAACTGATTTCTGAGTCTATTTTGTATCTATCCCTGTATGCAGAATTCTAAAACTAAAGGCAAAGGAGAATAGGAAAGATATACCCATCTGAATGCATAGTTCCAAAGAATAGCAAGGAGAGATAAGAAAGTATTCCTCAGTGATCAGTGCAAAGAAATAGAGGATAACAATAGAATGGGAAAGACTGGAGATCTCTTCAAGAAAATTAGAGACATCAAGGGAACATTTCATGCGAAGATGGGCACAAGAAAGGTCAGAAATGGTATGGACCTAACAGAAGTAGGAGATATTAAGAAGAGATGGCAAGAATTCACAGAAGAACTATACAGAAAAGATCTTAATGACCCAGATAACCACAATGGCGTAATCACTCACCTAGAGCCAGACAACCTGTAGTGTGAAGTCAAGTGGGCCTCAGGAAGCCTCACTATGAACAAAGCTAGTGGAGGTGATGGAATTCCAGTTGAGTTATTTCAAATCCTAAAAGATGATGCTGCACTCAATATGCCAGCAAATTTGGAAAACTCAGCAATGGCCACAGGATTCAAAAATGTCAGTTTTCATTCCAATCCCAAAGAAAGGCAATGCCAAAGAACATTCAAACTACCACACAGTTTCACTCATCTCACATGCCAGCAAAGTAATGCTCAAAATTCTCCAAGCCAGGCTTCAACAGTAAGTAAACTGTGAACTTCCAGGTGTTCAAGCAGGATTTAGAACAGGCAGAGGAACCAGAGATCAAATTGCCAACATCAGATGGATCATAGAAAAAGCAAGAGAGTTCCAGAAAAACATCTACTTCTGCTTTATTGACTATGCCAAAGCCTTTGACTGTGTGGATCACAATAAACTGTGAAAAATTCTTCAAGAGATGAGAATACCAGACCACCTGACCTGCCTCCTGCAAAATCTGTGTGCAGGCCAAGAAGCAACAGTTAGAACCAGACATGGAACAATGGACTGTTTCCAAATTGGGAAAGGAGTACATCAAGGCTGTATATTGTCACCCTGCTTATTAACTTATATGCAGAATGCATCATGCAAAATGCCGGGCTGGATGAAGCACAAGCTGGAATCAAGATTGCCAGAAGTATCAATAATCTCAGATACGCAGATGACACCACCCTTTTTCCAGAAAGCAAAGAGGAACTAAAGAGCCTCTTGATGAAAGTGAATAAAGAGAGTGAAAAGGCTGGCTTAAAATTCAACATTCAAAAAATGAAGATCATGGAATCTGGACCCATCACTTCACAGCAAATAGATGAGGAAACAATGAAAACAGTGACAGACTTTATTTTGGGGGGCTCCAAAATCACTGCAGATGGTTACTGTAGCCATGAAATTAAAAGATATTTGCTCCTTGGAAGAAGCAAGGAGTTTGTCTATGACAAACCTAGACAGCATATTAAAAAGCAGAGGTATCTCTTTTCCAGCAAAGATCCACCTAGTCAGAGCTATGATTTTTCCAGTAGTCATGTATGGATGTGACAGCTGGACTGTAAAGAACGCTGAACACCGAAGAATTGATGCTTTTGAACTGTGGTGTCAGAGAAGACTCTCGAGAGTCGCTTGGACAGCATGGAGATCAAAACAGTCAATTGTAAAGGAAATCAGTTCTGAATATTCATTGGAAGGACTGATGCTAAAACTGAAGCTCCAATACTTTGGCCATCTGATGGGAAGAACTGACTCATCAGAAAAGACCCTGATGTTTGGAAAGATTGAAGGCAGGAGGAGAAGGGGAATGACAGAGGATGAAATGGTTAGATGGCATCACTGACTCAATAGGCATGAGTCTGAGCAAACTCTGGGAGTTGGTGATGGACAGGAAAGCCCGGAGTACTGAAGTCCATGGGAGCACAAAGAGTCAGACACAACTGAGTGACTGACCTGATTTCTGACTCTATTCTATGTCTATCCCTCTATCCACAGCACACTATTTAATTCTATAGCTTTGTAAATCTCAAAGCTGGTATAGTAAGTCCTCCAATTTTGTTTTCATTGAATAACTCATTGGCTATTTGGGTCCTCTGCATTTCCGTTTGTTTAGGAATCATTTGTGAATTTCCACAAAAATAAATAAATAAATAAATAACTGGAAGGGATTTTGACTGATACTGCATTGCACAGGTTATTTTAGTGAAAGCTGACATCTTTACAAAACTGAATCTTTCATTTTATTAATACAGTATTTCCCTCTATTCACTGACATCTTTAACTTCTTTCAATAAGTTTTGTTTTTGTCAATGTAGGGTAAACATACATCATTTAATAGGCTTATTCCTAGTTATTTGTTTTGCCACAGTGTATGGTATAGCTTCAAAATTTTATTTTCTGATTTTTTATTACTGATATTTAGAAGAATATGTTTAGAATTTGATTTCCAAGAATTTATTAATCCTATCCATTATTTCTAATAATTTACATACAGACTCTCTTAGATATTCTAATATACAATCATATGTAAATGATGATTTATTTTTTCCTTATTTCATACACTTATACATTTCACTTCCTTTATTTTGTTTTGGTTAATATTTTTTATTTGATAATAAAATTATTCCTTTTCTACTTTTCTTTTGTAATATATATGTTTAAGGATAGATATTTTCTTATAAGTACAGCTGTAGCTACATCCCACATGTTTTAATAAGAAGTAATTTTTGTCATTTAGTTTGAAATGTTTTCTAAATATTTTTTATTTGTTCTTTGACCCATAGTGTATTTACAAATATAAATTTTGTTTTGAAAGATAATTATTTGCTCTTGATCCACTGGTTGAAGAACATACTATATATATAGGTAATGTTTGGAACCTGTAAAGTTTTACTTCAGGAATCAACACATGGTCTATTTTATTTGCATCTGAAATGAATGAATTCTATAATTCTTTTAGATGCATCAATCCTGTAATTATTCTAGATATGTCACATCATACACTGATAAAGTTTTCTATATTTCTGCTAATTTCATATGACATATGCATTGAGAGGGGTAGCTATCCACTGTGAAGTTGACTACTTTTCACTGTTTCTGTTATGCTATTGTATGCACAAAATACAATTATATTTTCCTAGTAGATTGATCTTTTATATAATAAGTATGAAATGTGTATATTCAACAACACTTTTTTCTTATGGTATACTTTTCTAATGTTAATGTAACTATGTCAGCATTCTTTTATACAGTGTTTGTCTCTTCTATCTTGTTTGAACATCCTTTTATTTCAACATTTCTCTGTCTTTATATGTATGGTGTATCCCTTATAAGTGGTATACAATATAAGTTGTTATACAATAAGTATAATCAATATATACTTATGTTGTATATGTTATACAATAAGTATACAATATATAATATAAGTTGTTTTTTATCTTGATTTTCTTGGGTGATTTAGTCCACTTACAATTAATTATTAATTATGAATATGCTTGAGTTTATCTACTATCTTATCCTTTGTTTTATAATGACACAGTCTATTCTTTTTTCACTTTCTTATAGTCTTTTGAAGTAACCAGTCACATGTTGCTCCATTTTCACCCACCATTAGCTTTTTAGTTATACTTATTTTAATTATTTTTAATACATTATCCTAAGACACAACTTCCTAAAGGGACTATCTTTTCTCCATTGTCTCATCTTACCTCCTGTGTCAAAGATTAATCAATAGAAGTGTGGGTTTATTTCTGAACTCTCTATTCAGTTCCACTGACCCATATGTCTGTATTTGTGTCAATACCATACTGTTTTGATTACTGTAGCTTTGTAATACTATCTGAAGCCTAGAAGGGTTATGCCTCCTTCTTTGTTCTTTTTCCTCAGAATTGCTTTGACCATGTTGGGTCTTTTATGGTTACATATATATTTGTGGATTATTTGTTCTTGTTTGGGAAAAATGTCATGGGTAATCTGATAAAAATTGCATTAAATCTGTACATTGCTTTATGTAGTATGGCCATTTTAACTATATTAATTCTTCCAACCCAAAGAGCATGGGATATCTTTAGAGCATGGGATATCTTTCAATTTCTTTGAATAATCTTCAGTTTCCTTTATTAATGTTTTGTTGTTCTCAGAAAGTAAGTCTTTGACCTCCTTGGTGAGATTTATTCCAAAGTATTTTTTAATGTGATTTTAAAGGGGACTGTTTGCTTACATTCCCTTTCTGATATCTCATTATTAGTGAAAAGAAATGCAACTGATTTCTGTATGTTCATCTTATATCCTGCTACCTTGTTGAATGCATTTATCAGTTCTAGTAGTTTTTGTATGGAGTTTTTATGGTTTTATACATATAGTAATTTTTAAAAGATATTCCCTGTATCTTTGGTTAGACCATCATGAACCTAGATGTGTGAATGTGTGGGGGGTTTTTGGAGGGAGGAGGGGATTGTCTGCTTTTGCTGTTCCATGTGGCTTGAAAGTAAAAGTGTTAGTCACTCAGTGGTGTCTAACTCTACAGCCCCATGGACTGTAGTTCACCAGGCTCCTCTGTCCGTGGAATTCTCCAGGCAAGAATACTGTAGTGGATAGTCATTCCCTTCCCCAGGAATCTTCCTAACACAGGAATTTAACCTGGGTTTCCTGCATTGCAAGCGAATTCTTTACCATCTGATCCACCAATGTGGTTTGCAGGATTTTAGTTCCCCGACCATGGATTGAACTCTGCTCAAAACGAGGGAATTCCCTGTTTTTTATTTTGTATATTTATACTGCTAGGAGTTTAGAGGAAAACTTCCTAGATCCACACATGGAAGCAGTTCAGCAGCTATGGAAAAATTTTGGCCATTGTATCTTTAAAGTTTGTTTCTACCTTATTCAGTTCTCTCTTCTCCTTTTAGAACTTTACATATATGATTAACATTTTTTGTACTAGCCCATGTATGTCAAATGTTCTTTTATGATTTCCCTAATGGCTTTTATGTGAATATTTTCTACTGACCTGTCTGTAGTACATTAGTTTTCACTTTTGCTATTAAACCATGCTGGGTTTATAAATTCTACATAAATGTTCAGCTAGCAAATTTTCATTTGATTCTTTATTATTGATTGTAATGTTTATCAATTCTCCATATTCTTATCTATTTTCTTGAACACAATAATGAGCAATTCTACTAGAGTTAAAAAAATGAACTCCAATTTTTGTATTACTAAAATCAGGATTCCAGTAGAAACTTCACCTAGATTTTTAGCCTCCATTCCTTTCTGCTTGGCTTTTTAGCCTTCTGCCCTGCCCAGAATATGAATCAATAAATGCTTCAATTGGAAAGAACCACAGAATGCCAAATCCATCTGGTTTTTGTTGCTCCCTTCTCTCTAGAACCTTGGCCTCTGCACTCCTGACTTACTTCATAACCCTGAATTCTATCTTTCATCTAATCAACCTGAGGGAACAGTCAAAAGCTCTGAGCCACAGTTCTCTGCCCATCATGCTTATGAACCAGAGAACAATTTTAAAGAAAAGTTGGACAGAAGGTTAGGTTTACCTTACCCTTTCCTTCAGAATCTTTAACACCCAGGTACCTGATGCTTTGGGTGCTTTTCTATGCCTTTTGTATTTTTATTTATCCTTTATGATTGTTCTACCTTGTCGGCTTATTGAACACAAGCTATTCTATCAGAGCCAAAAAGAGAAACATCCTAACTCAGAGTTTTCAAAACTTCAAAGTTTGAAGCTGTAAGACAGACTGGAAGAAAACTCAGTGTATCTTTAGTCACTTCTCATAATATTTTTAAAGTGGCATTACAGACTTAAATATAAGTTGGAAAATTGCTAAGTCCAAACTGGTAATCAACTTATTAAATATAAATACAGGGAGAAGGGAGAAATTATAGGAGGTGAAATAAAAGGACCTATTTTTCAATCTTAATAATGAGATTAATTAGCTTTAGGACCAAAGCTGGTCACAAACTTTCTGATGATTGGTTTTCATTTGTTAAAAGGAAAAATAATTAATGAGATTAAATGATATTTTAAGGTGAAAACTGTTTGTAATTTATGAGATAAAACCAGCTGTGATACAAAAAAAAAAAAAAAACCAGAAGACTTCAGACATATTTACATTAAAGAGATCAGATTTTCAAGAACATAAACTGACACAAAGTAATATACTCCATACATAAAAGCCAAAATTTTATGGGTTCTGAGACATTATTCACCAATGAATTTTAATTTAATTTATTCAAAATACACCTAACTAAAATATGACCTCTATAAAAGGAAATAGGAAATATCAGCATACTATGACAAATACAAAAATTAAATCAGTAATCAAAAATACACCCACAAAGAAAAGCCCAAATATAGATGATTTCAGAGGCAAATTCTACAAAATATTTAAAGAACTGAGAAGACATAAGATAAGAAAACTATAGATCAGTGTCTCTTATGAATCAGTTCAACTCAGTCGCTCAGTCATGTCCGACTCTTTGTGACCCCATGGACTGCAGCACGCCAGGCTTCCCTGTTCATCACCAACTCCTGGAGCTTATTCAAATTCATACCCATTGAGTCAGTGATGCCATCCAACCATCTCCTACTCTATTGTCCCCTTCTTCTCCTGCCTTCAATTTTCCCAGTATCAGGGTCTTTTCTAATGAGACAATTCTTCATATCAGGTGGCCAAATTATTGGACCTTCAGCTTCAGCATCAGTCCTTCCAAGGAATAATCAGGATTAATTTCCTTTACAATTGACTGTTTTGATCTGCTTGCAGTCCAAGGGACTCTCAAGAGTCTTCTCCAACACCACAGTTCAAAAGCATCAATTCTTCGGTGCTCAGCTTTCTTTATGGTCCTACTCTCACATCATACATGACTATTGGAAAAACCATAGCTTTGACTACATGGACCTTTGTTGGCAAAGTAATGTCTCTGCTTTTTAATATGCTGTCTAGGTTTGTCATAGCTTTTCTTCCAAGGAGCAAGTATCTTTTAATTTCATGGCTACTGACAAACAAATATTTATGCACCATGAAAAATTGGGATCTATCCTAGAAAAGCAAGGATGGTTTAATATGCATAAAATCAGTTAATGTAATAGAACATATCAACCAATAAAATTAAAAACCAAAACAACATAATCATCACTAAATTGCAGAAAAGACACTCGACAAAACTTAATACCGTTTCATGACAAAAACAGTCAACAATCTAGGAACAGAAGAAAACTCGCTCAATGTGATAAAGTGCATCTGCTTCCCAGGTAGCTCAATGGTAAAGAATCTGCATGCCAATCACAGGAGACTTGGGTTTGACCCCTGGGTCAGGAAGATTCCCTGGAGAAGGAAATGGTAACCTGCTCTGGTATTCTTGCCTGGAAAATCCCATGGACAGAGGAACTTGGCAGGCTATATAGTTCATGGGGTCACAAAGAATGGGACATGACTGAGCAACTGAGTACACACACAGTGGTGAAAAATCCCACAGCTAACATCACTTAATTATGAAAGAGGATGCTTTTCTCTAAAGATAAGGAAGAAGATAAGAATGTTTACTTGCTTTACTTCTCTTTTAGTCAAAAATTAAGACAAGAAGATAAAATAAAAGACATCTAGATTGGAAAAGAAGAAACAAAATTATGTTCACAGATAACATGATCTTACACATAGAAAATTCTAAGGAATCTACTATTAAAACTACTAAATGAGTTCAGCAAGGTTATAGATACAAGATCAATTAAAAAAATCATATTTCTAGACTTTAAGCAATAAGCAACCTAAAAATGAAATTAAGAAATAATTCCATTTACTGATAGCATCAAGAAAAAAGTGCTGTTTAGAAATAAATTTAATAAAGAAGGGTAATGCCTACCAATGCAGGAGACATAAGAGATGCAGGTCAGGAAGATCTGGAAGAGGGCATGACAACCCAATCCAGTATTCTTGCCTGGAGAATCTCATGGACAGAGGAGCCTGGAGGGCTACAGTCCAGGAGGTCACGAAGAATTGTACATGACTCAAGCGATTTAGCATGCACACACGTTTACTAATATGTAATATTGCCTGGCATATAGAAGGTATGTCATAAAATCTGATGAATGATAAGAGCTTCTTACTTAGCTGTTAAGATTCAGCTCAAAAGTGATGTTTTTCCTTGTGCAGACTACCTCCTGTACTCCTTCCCAGCACCTTGCACAGGTCTTTCGCCTGCCACCCAGGACATTCTAGAGCCCCTCTCTGTTGAGAAGTCAGCTTCCCCAAGTAACAGACCTGCTTCAACAGTGCCTCACACAGAGGTAGGCATGATATCATTAATAGATGAATGTGTGGATGAATGAAGGCATATATGGACCTGAGCTGGATCGAGGTTGGTGGCTGTATGTGCTAACTCCCCAAGAGGATTTAAAAAAAAGGGGGGGGGGTAAGATTCACACTTTGGAATCTATGAAACATTGTTGAAAGAAATTAAAGAAGCTCTACATGAATGGAAAGATATCCCATAATCATGATTGAGAAGGTTCAATATGGTTAAGATGGCAAAACTTTCCAAACTGATGTACAGGCTCACTGAAACTTCTACAGAATTTCAACTAGCTTCTTTGTAGAAACCGACAAGTTGATCCTTGTTGGAAATTACATGGAAAATCAAAGGATTCAAAATAGCCGAAACCATCTTGAGAAGGAAAAACAAAGTTGGAGAACTCATACTTCCTGATTTTAAAAGTTACAACAAAGCAGCTGTAACAAGACAGCATGGTACCAGCCTGAGATAAATATATAGACAGACTGGAGGGATGGAGTTGAGTATCCAGAAATCAGCTTTGGATTTGGTAGCAGTTTCTTGAGCATGACACTAAGCATAGCAACAAAATTTTTTAAAAGATAAATTGAACTTCATCAAAATTAAAAACATTTGTGCTTCAAAAAACACTATTAGGAAACTGAAAATATGGCCTACATGATGAGGGAAAACATTTGCAAATCATATATCTGACATGGTACTTGTATCTAAAATACATAAAGAGCTCTTACAACTCAATTACAAAAAGAATAGTAACCCAATTTCAAAATGAGCAAAAGATTCAATAGGTATTTTTCCAAAGAAGATTACAAACAAAAAATGAGCATGTGAAAAGATGCTCAACTGCATTAGTTATTTGGGAAATGTAAATCAAAACCACATTGAGAATCCACTTCACTCCCACTAGTATGGCTCAAATTAAAAAGTCAGGTAACAATAAGAGTTCATAAAAATGCAGAAAACTTGGACCCACCACACACTGCTTCTGGGACTGTAAAATGGTACAACTGCTTCGCAAATCAGTTTGGCAAATCATCAAAAGGTTAAATGCAGAATTACTATTTAATCGATTGGTGCAATTTCACTACAAGGTTTATACTGAAAAGAAATAAGCATATACCTCCATAAAAAATAAATACAGCATTATTAATAAAAGGAAAAATGTGAAAACAACCTAAAGATTGGTTAATATGTGGTATAGGTGGATCAACAAAATGTGGTACACCTATGAGATGAAATATTATTTAGCAATAAAAACAAATGAAATCCTGATACATGCTTCAATATGCATTAACCTTGTAAAGGTTATGCTAAGTGAAATAATACAGTTGCAAAAGACCACACATTATTTGATTCAGTTCTGTGAAATGTTCAGAAGGGGAAAATCTATAGAAACAAACTAAGGGATGAGGAGAGGTGTGATGATTGGCAACTAACAGATAAAGGGAATGGGGTTTCTTTTAGGAGGATGATAAAAGTGTTCTAAAGTTGTGTTTGTGATGCTTGCACAACTCTGTGAATATAATAAATACCACTGAATTATATAGTTTTAATAGGCAAATTGTACAGTATGTAAATCATATCCTAATAAAGCTGCTGTGATGCACTAAGTCACTTTGGTCATGTCCAACTCTTTGCAACCCCATGGACTGGAGTCCGCAGTCTTCTCTACTACCCCTCACCGCCCAAACAAGGGTACAAGTATTCAGTACAGGTAATTAGGTACTATAAGGGGCTAAAATATATTAATCTCTAATTCTGATAAATATAATAGTTCTGTAGGAAGAAGATATAGATACATTTTTAAAAGTTAAATGCCACTTGAACACACACATATTTGCCTCATTTTTTAGGTTCTAAGTTTCAGTGGTTTTAGAGATTATCACACGTCTAAAAGTAGGGTATATCTTAAAATCAAAGTGTGCAGGTTACCACTCTTAAAAGAACTAGGAGTTTTTCTTCTTAAATAACTTAGTATCCAATAAAAGTTGAGGGATGTAATGGAAAATGGAAAATAATTTGTATTATACAGGTATAATCTCATTGTGAATTCATGCAAGAAGTCCCATACTACTGAGATTTGAAATGGTCAGAGAGGCCTTTGTCAAGATTTGTGCTCAAAGAAGTCTTTGAAGACTGGGCAAGGCACAGATTCGGGGTGGGGGGGGGAGCAAGAAAGAACTTCTCAGGCACTTTTTATGGAATTTCTGCAGATGCCTTACACTTTCATTTCCTTTTGCTTCTAAGTCTATGCCCTTGCTTTTAACTATTTTGGACATACACATCTGCTACATATAATCATCCAAATAAAAAATGAGGCCCTTGTCATTTCCTTTCATAATGCACCTATTATTCATACAAACACCTCATACTATTCAAGATAAAACAGACAAAAGTAGAGCATTTTTTAAATAAAAGATGAGAAAATTACAATGATTCTCTGATAGTCTATTGTTTTATTCATACACGAGCAGTGATTATATTTATAGCAAATCCAAATTCATATGGGGATTTTACATTTTGCATAACTTATTTCAGCCTCTTCAAATGTTCTATCACCAGCTATGCAACTGACTCACCCCACAAAACAATATAGGATAAGCCCAGGCATTATTTTCTTTAAAACATAGACAGAATAGTGGAATTGTTAAGAGTTCAAGCTGGTTTCAAAACCAAAGCTCTGGCATTACTATCTGTAAAACCTTGAGCATGTTCTCTAAAATCTGTCTCAATTTCCTCATCTTAAAGGGTGAATAATAATAATATACAGCTGTGAGAAATATTATGACTGTGTTTTCACAGTCTTCATCTGAACTGAGTATCAGAACCACTCAGATAAAAGATTATTAAACCTGGGGCTTCCCTGGTGGCTCATTGGTAAAGAATCCACCTGCCAATGCAGGAGACGATGTTCCTTCCATGGTCTGGGAAGATCCCACATGCCATGGGAAAACTAAGCCTGTGTGCCATGACTACTGAGCCTCTGCTCTAGGACCCAGGAGCCGCAACTGCTGAGCCCACCTGCAGCAACTGCTAAAGCCCAATGTCCGAGAGTCTGTGCTCTGCAATAAGAGAAGCTACTGCCACAAGACGCTTATTTGCTGAAAACTGAGAGGAGCCCCTGCTCGCAGCAACTAGAGAAAAGCCCATGCAGCAGTGAAGACCCCGCAGAGCCAAAAATAAATTTTTTAAAAACACTATTAAACCAGAATTGAGGCAGACTTCAGGGAAATAGCTTTATGGAGTTCAAGAAAGCTGGAGGAAGCTATAAATCTACTTTCTGCCTCCAGATAAGGACTTAGATTTGGTATTACTAAGTTTGGTTTCAGAGTCATGAGGGTTGCATCATTGTAAAGATTCTCTTCAACAGGAACATAGCTTCTGAAGTTTTCTGAATAGCGATGCAAAACTGACTGTGGCACAGCAAAAATGATGATCTCAGGTCTGCCAAAATCTTATCAGTAGTTCTGGGTGACCTCCTGTTAGGGACTCTGGAACCCAGAGAAATTATGCTAAGATATGCTGAAACTGGTCCTGCTTTCTCTCAGCATCCACTTCTCTTACACACAGACTCTGCATCCTTGACTAATTAACTCAGGCTCATGAGCTAACCTACAGAGGATGTCTGTATTAAGTGCCAATCTCTTCCCAGGATCTGTAACCCCCTACGTTGCTGTGTGCACATTCATACAACACATTCAAAGTGCTTAGCAGGATGTTTGCTATAGAGTAAAGCCCTAAACAGATACAAGTTAGGACTGCAATGAAGGTGATGACGCTGATTATGAAATGAACAGACGCACAGATGATGTCAGCATTCTATTTTGGTGGATAATCAGTAAGACAGGAGTAGGGGAGATGGCTCCTTTACTCTCAGCTCCTGGCATAGAACAGAGATTTTAATTAGAATCTGATTCTCCTTATTTTCTGAGAATTTTAAACTAAGATAATTAAAAGTACATGATATAATCCAGAAATGACATCAAGGATAACTTTTTTCCCTTTGTATTCATATTTAAACTAAAAATGGAGTGATAGAAATTAAGTTGGAATTTGACATTCCAAGTGTGGTCATTTTTGTGATTCAGAGGGAGTCCATGTTAAGTTTAATACAATGGTTCGCTCACTTAGCAGACCACCCTGCAAGATCATCCAGAAGACACAGAGAAGATCTGAAGGCCCCTCAGAGTGAAAGTAATACACAGGGATGAATTACCATAGCCTCTGCCTCTGCCTTCTCTTCTATCAAAGCTTTGCTAATACAAGATTTGTGGCCTCAGGCAAAATACTTAACCTCTCTAAGTCTCATTACACTCACTGCGAAATGGAAAAAGAGGAAAATACTTCATAAGTTGCATGGGTATTATTATCATTTCACCATTATAAGCTTTATCAAAATGTCTTGGTTAAAAAGATTGAAATAAAAGGAAACCAAGGTTGTTCAGAAGCCATGACACAGTATCCATCTTCCTTTCTAGTTTCATCTATAAATTAGTCCTCAACTCTCACTATATTTTAGATACATCACAATATTAATTGCTGCTATGAGGAGAAAAATGTTGCCTACTATTCCAGTTCTACAGGGATCAGCCATTAGCCACTGAAGTTGCTCACCAGCAGTGTACCTTGAGGGGGACTCGGGATGGAGAAAAACAGGATGTATCCTATGCTGTGAATATGCTGGCCCTTGGATGGTTAAGCTACATACCTAAGGAAAATTTTCAATGACTCCCAGATTTTTGCATGTAAAAACACTAAAATCATTAACTTGAAATGTTTGTTCTTTGTGATTAGCAGTAATCTTTATATGCTTGACCATATCTTTTTCCCAGGAAAAAAAAAAAAGTTCATATATAACAGGGCTCCTCCTTTCCCTCTTTGGAGTAGTTTCTCAAAGATATCTGAGAGGCTGTCTTCTGAGTTATCATCCTCAAAAGGTCCCCAAACAAAACCTATCTCACAGCTTTCATGTTGCACATTTTTATTTCAGTGGACAGTTCTTAATTAGACCAAATTCATTCATTCTCAAATGTTAGTTAAGCACCTACTATTTCAGGGCACTGAAATACAATAGTGAAACATCTTGGACCCTGTACTGAGGGAATTTACAATCTAGTAAAAGATCATTATTGGCATTGCTCTTAAACTAAACATAATTCTCTACCTCCGACTCTACTCAGGAAATATTTTCCAATACATTCTAACAGTCCGAATTGTCTGCCTTCTTCTCTTGTTACTTTTTTTTTTTTTTTTAACTTTGAATATATCACTTAAAACACTGGGTTACACAGAACATGCAGTACATACAGTAAATTCCATTATGGAAAAAATAGCATCTTTTTATATAGGGAGTGTATTTCTGTGTATCCAACAGCACGAGTAAGCTGCATCTATCAAGAGATAAACATTACATATAAATAAATATATATGCACACATATAATAACACCTTTATTCCTTTGGCTTTTTATATTTTCCAAAACACTTTTTCACATACTTTCTTTTTTAACCTCATAGCTTCTACAGTGTATTAATGTGAAAAAAAATAAGCCTGCTTCAATGAGGTGCCAAAAATCATCAAAAGTTAGAGCTGGGGAATCTAGAACAAAAGGCCTCCAACTCCTGTTCCAATGATTTTTATACGATTATCTTATTCCCGTATAAGAGCCATCCCGCAATGATGGCTCAATAAGAATGAAATTGGGTCATTTGTAGTGATGTGGATGAACCTAGGTCTTGTACAGAGTAAAGTCAGTCAGAAAAACAAACATCATATATTAACACATATATGTAGAATCTAGAAAAATGAACTTATTTGCAGGGCGGGAATAGAGATACAGATGTAGAGAATGAACTTATGGACATGAGGGGTGCGGTAGGAGAGAGTGGAACAAGTTGGGAGGATAGCATTGACATATACACGCTAGCATGTATAACACAGTTAGCTAGCGGGCAGCTTCTGTATAGCACACGGAGCCCAGCTCGCGGCTCTGTGATGACCTAGGAGGGTGGGAAGGGGGAGCAGGGGCGAGGTTCAAGTGGGAGGGGATATATGTATAAATAGAGCTGATTCACTTCATTTTACAGCAGAAACTAACCCAACATTGTAAAGCAATTATCCTCCAATTAAAAAAAAATTCCTATGATACACTATAATGGAAAATAAGATTTTAAAAGAATGTGCATTTATATGTATAGCCAAATCACTTTGCTGTATAACAGGAATTAACAACATTGGAAACCAATTATACTTCAATAAAAATAAATTTAAAAAATAAGAACCATCCTACAATTTGTCAATTTTCAGATGGGCTTTAAGAAACATTTAGGCAGGAGACTGGAAGTCAGAAATGAGAAAGATTAGGAGAGTAAAAGATTTATGATCTTCTTAAAAAGGATGAAAAGCCATTGTCGGCAAATGGCAAAACTACATTTGAAATGCAGTTCTAAATAACTCCTGGCACTATTTACCTACTAGTATGTAACAGAAGTCAAAACCTTCTCACCTGTGGGAGCTACTAACCTTTTTGACTTCGTACCTGAAGCACTACAGGTCAAGACTGTGTTCAGCTCCCAGTAAAAAACCTTATGATATTGGTTACTGTATTTGTAAGACATGATTGATTTCCCGACATGTGTATATAAACATCAGAGGGAAAAAAAAAAAAAAAAAAAAACATCAGAGGAGGCAATGGCACCCCACTCCAGTACTCTTGCCTGGAAAATCCCATGGACGGAGGAGCCTGGTGGGCTGTGGTCCATGGGGTCGCTAAGAGTTGGACACGACTGAGCGACTTCACTCTCACTTTTCACTTTCATGCATTGGAGAAGGAAATGGCAACCCACTCCAGTGTTCTTGCCTGGAGAATCCCAGGGATGGGGGAGCCTGGTGGGCTGCCGTCCATGGGGTCACACAGAGTCGGACACGACTGAAGTGACTTAGCAGCAGCAGTATATAAACATGTGTGTGTGTGTGTGTGTGTGTGTGTGTGTGTGTGTGTAGAGCTCTGTCACTGCACAGAAGAACCACTAGGCAAGCTCCTAGTTCAGAGAGCTCTCTCACCAGTCTACAATTTAAACACTGTGATTCTTACTGCACTGAACAGAAATGACACCACTGAACAGAATCCAAGTGTCCTGAGCCTGGAATTCATGAACTATTAGCTTTGATACAAGCAATTCTTCCTGTCATTTAATCTTTTCATTTCTAGAAAATGAGTTGTGATTTAAATAGCTATTTTTCAACATGCATGATTTGCTGGTCGATGTTGGCACTAGAAATATATGCTTAAGGAGGCATTTGGGTCAGTCAAGGGAGATATAATGAACTGAAACAGACTAGGTTGAAATCATCATACTTCTACATTGTCAAAGATGAATAGGCCTGAGTCTCCTGAATTTCAGTGACCTCTGTCCTTTCACCTCACCATGACTTCTACCATCATTTGGAGGAGCCCATCCAATGAAGCCAACTCTTGCCACTGATGCTGAGCTCGTCATTTTCTCCTAAATTTTCGAGTGACAGAGGGAATCTTATTTTATTGTCTAGAAAAAAAAATGGCTTTGAAGCTGGAGGAAAAAAAGGGACAGACAAAAATACAGATGTTTAAAGCAAGAAGATATCCCTACATCTTGAAAATTTGCAAGGTTCAAAATGTAGCCCACAAATGCACTCAGCATTGTTCTCTATCCTACCTGCATAATGTGTGACATACACTTTCTAAAAGGATTTTAGTCTCCAGCTGTTTTCCCCTAGCTCTCCCAAGTTTTAATGATCAATTCACATGATAGGTCTAAAATCAAGTTTGGAAACAGATTTATTGCTATGGAGATACGGCTCTATGCATAAAATATCAACCTTGTTGGCCAAATGGCAACTTTCTTTGTTTGCACACTCTTGCAATTACTTCCAGGTCATTAAGCCCATCTTGAGTAGATGTTTTACTGTCATGAAGAAAAGTGGCATAAAGACATTCAGTGATTTCATGATAATAGTCATAAAAGAGCAGGGGAAGCGATAACAACAAGGAAGAATTACAGGCACTGAACTTGAGCTCAATTTTATAATAAAAATATTAAGAAGAAAATCAGCACTATCATAAATTATCAACAGATTTGTTTTACCCAAAAAAAGTATACTGAGGGCCTACAGTTAGCCGGATGCCATTCTAGGTGCTAAAAGATGGAAAAAACAGACACTGTGCCAGAATGTATTAGCAGTAAGTGTAGTGAAGAAAATAAAACTAAATTATATAATAGAAAATGACCAGGGACCGAAAAATATAAGTTCTCCTTGAAGCATCACACAAACTTGGACCCAAATAACAGTCATCTGAAAATCAGGTAAAAGCTGGGATAGCTGGTACAAAACCTATGAGACAGGAATAAACTTTGCATGTTTTAGGAACAATAACAACAACAAAAAAATGAGTCTGGTTAGAGAATATTGACCTAGAGGAAAGGACTGGAGAAATAGACTAGATCATGTAAAGCCTCGTTGTTGAGTTGCTCAGTCATGTCCAGCTCTTTTGTGATGCCATGGACCACAAACCACTGGGTTCTTCTGTACATGGGATTTTCCAGGCAAGAATACTGGAGTGGGTTGTCATTTCCTTCTCCAGGGGATCTTCCTGATTCAAGGATCAAACCCATGCCTCCTGCATTGAAGGTGGATTCTTTACTGTTGAGCCACTGAGAAAGCCCCGTAAGGCCTGGTAAGCCTATATAATTGGCCTAAATATTTACTGAAAACCTAGTATGCACTAGGCACTATTCTAAACTCCAAAGTTATATGAACAAAAGGGCAAATTCCTGACCTCAGGGAGCTCACTTTCTATTTATTAGAGACAGACAAAAAACAAATTTTTAAAAATATAATGCTATGGAAAACTATAAAATGGGCTAAAGAAATTAACTGGTACATGTTGAATAGAGACATGCTATATTATGCAGAGTACTACAGTACATGAAGGATGATGACAGATTCTTTGCCAGTCTGTATGTTGAGATGTTGAGTCTGATTCTCTTATCCTTGAACCTGGGCTAGCCCTGGTGACTTTTTTCAATAATAGGATCCAGTGAAAGTGATTTTCTGAGACTTTCTGTGCAGCTTAAACATAATAATCCTTGCTGCTACTACCCAGGTCTCTTAGAACCCTTTCTTGGAGCTCTGAGAGCATCACACTGAAGAAGTCACATGTAGGCACTCTGGTTGTGCTAGGCAGCATCTAAACTGCTACCCAATGATCCCAACTTCCTAACATTCATATCCTGTGTACTCCCCTCCCTTTGAGTATGCGCTGGACCTAGTGACTCAGTTCTAACAAAAAGAATACCACAAACATGTTGAAATGTCACATCTACTCTTTAGGTTCCAAAAACACATGTTGTCTGTCTTGCTTGATCAATCTCTCTCTCCCTACTCCAACTCCCACCCCCAACCAAGTCTCTCACTCCAGGGAATGCAACCTGCTATGTTGTGATGTTGTGGTCAACCTACAGAGGGGCCCGCAAAGCAGGGAACTAATATGTTGCCGGAGGAGGCAATGGCACCCCACTGCAGTACTCTTGCCTGGAAAATCCCATGGACGGAGGAGCCTGGTAGGCTGCAGTCCATGGGGTTGTGAAGAGTCAGACACAACTGAGCGACTTCACTTGCACTCTTCACTTTCACACATTGGAGAAGGAAATGGCAACCCACTCCAGTGTTCTTGCCTGGAGAATCCCAGGGACAGTGGAGCCTGGTGGGCTGCTGTCTATGGGGTCGCACAGAGTCGAACACGACTGAAGCGACTTAGCAGCAGCAGCAACAGTATGTCTGACCAACAACCAGTGAAGTCTTGAGACCTGCCAACAGCTGCCTGAGTTTGGATTCTGCTTCTCCCCGGGCAAGACTAGATGACTTCAACCCCAGAAAACACCTTGAATGCCTGCCATGCAAAAAACCCTGAGACAGAGGACTTAGCTAAGTTCCACCTAGATTTCTGACCCAAAGGAACTTCAAGATAATAATTTTTGTTATTTTAAGCCACTATGTTTGGGGGTACTTTGTTATACAGCAACAGATAATGTATACAAAAGGAAAACAAGCCTAAATTGAGACCAGCTTTCCATCACCACTTCCACAGTGCCAGGCATGTGAGTGAAGCCTCTCCCCAAGCCCATTCACCCACTAAGTAGCACTGAACGACCTCTATCAATATCAATTCCAATAGATGCTTCCAGCCAAGCCCTGCCCAAACTCCCTACCCACAAAATTGTGGGCTATATAAAATGCTGCTTGAAGTCACTACATTTTGGGGTAATTTGATAGGCAACAATAGACAACTGGAATATGTGGTCAGGAATACCTCTTTGATATGGTGACCTCTGAGCAAATATCTGAAGGGAAAAAGGGAGGAAGATATGCCAGTATCAGACCAAGGGAAAGTGAGTAAAGGACTAAGGTGAAAGCATGCTAACCATGTTCCGGGAACATGAAGGAAGTGTTCCTGTGGCTGGAGTGGAATAAGTAAAGAGCGGAGTGGTAGGAGATGCACTCGGAGAGGAAGCAGGACGGCATATCCATGACGGCAATTGCAAGGACTGGCACTTGCTGGGAGCACACCGCAGGGGTTCTGAACAGTGACTCAAACTTGGAGTAGAATATTGTCATAAAATTCCGTCTCTTAGTTCAACCCCCTACCCTTGTAAATGCTACACCCAAAGGGTGAGCACCGCACAAGCTTACAACAGACCCCCTTCACAGCATCAAGCACCCACCATCAACCAGTCATTTTCTAACTTACCCTGAGGAATGGCTCATGGACCCTGGAGTCTGTGTGTGGCCTGTGCCCTTATTTCATCCCCTCCTTCTTCTTGGTCAGGCCATGTTTGCAAAGCAGCACCCGGTGCTTTCATTTTCAGAGTGTTTACATTAACTTGAAGTTGTTAACCTCGTTGTGGTGCAGAATGTTTCCGACAGTGCCAGAGGCTATAAATAAATAACAGTTATTTCAGGCTCTGGCAAACAAGTGCCTGGATTCTGCTGAGGCCCCAGAGACCATGACTGCTGCAGCAGTAAATACCTCAAACAGGGCTAAAAGCAGGGATTCTCAAGGAATACTAAGCAGACGCACTCCAGGTGACACAGTTATGTCTTCCCATCGACATACATCTCCTGATCACCACGGAGACTAATAAATAGACCTCTCTGTCATACCCACTTGGAATAAACTACAGCTAACCTGAGCCCAATTATTACATATTACCAACCAGATTTCTTATCTCATTTCAAATTTTAGCAACTAACAAATGACCAAGACCAAGTCTTCCAAGAATTTTTTTAATGTATATTGTGATCTAGAGCAGTAGATCCCGTTGTTCAATTAGGAAGAGCTATTTTTATAACATCTCATTAATGACCAATATATAACTATATGCACTCAGACCAAATAAGTCATCTCTCTATACTTTGGTTTCTCTCACTGTAAAGTGGAAATCAAACTACCTATATCACAGTGAATGGGGGCTTAAACGAGATACTACATGAAAAATGTTTAGAAAAGTATCTGTCCTGCAGTTAACAGTCAATAAATATCAGCTCATCATTATGTAAAAATACTATTAATTATTCTCTCCACATAACAGTAGTTATACTTCAAGCCAGTTTTTCTAAGGAAAACTGTAATGACCATGTTACAATGAATATGGTAGCACTTATAAATGAATTAAAAATTCATTTTTCATTAGAGAATTGTATATACTTAAACCATAGGATGTAGTGGGAAAGGAACATGTGGCCATTATAGATTTGGGGAATGGTACATTTATTCCCATTCGCTTTATCATTTATATCTTGAGCATTATACCATGAAAATTATTTTTCAGAATTAGGACACGTTGCACCAGCAAGAGTCTTACTTATCAAAGAATGCAATTAAAAATTGTGTCAGTGTATTTTAAGAGAAAGATGCAGGAAATTTGAATTTAGAACTCTTTAGCAACAAAACTGATACAAAAAAAAAAAAGCCCTGATTCATTTTACATTAAGCAGAAAATTCAACTAATTAGAATTCCTCTTTTTTTGGCAACCTAGCTGGTTAAGATTTTGTACTGATATCATTTTGTTGAAGTACCTCAGGATGCAAACTGGTGGTCAACTGCTTGGTCTATATACTTTTTATTTTATGTGACTCAATCTTTTGACAAAATGTCACAATGTATAGACCTCGGACCTTGGGAAATGACTAAAGGTGGTTAGTTTTCTCCTTTGGTAGATTTCTGATCTTCTCATAATCAAATATACTGTTTATGGAAAAATAATATCAATTTCATCAAAATGTTAGTTTACATGCTAATTTCAAACAAAAATAGAAATAAATACTTTTTTTCAATTTACTAAACATTTACTACATTTTGATGTGGGAGGGAAAGTAGAGATTAAAGAATTGAAAATGTCATTCAATTCATATTCACAAATTTAGCAATGAAATTACATTATATACTATGAATGTGAATTAAGGCAGTCTTAGTTACTAGGAGCGGAGAAGGCAACGGCACCCCACTCCACTACTCTTGCCTGGAAAATCCCACGGACAAATGAGCCTGGTAGGCTGCAGTCCATGGGGTCGCTAAGAGTTGGACACGACTGAGCAACTTCACTTTTACTTTTCACTTTCATGCATTGGAGAAGGAAATGGCAACCCACTCCAGTGTTCTTGCCTGGAGAATCCCAGGGATGGGGGAGCCTGGTGGGCTGCCATCCATGGGGTCACACAGAGTCGGACACGACTGAAGTGACTTAGCAGTAGCAGTTACTAGGTAACAATTGTCTTCATCTAGGTTAACTTCACTAACGTATTTGGATATAACTGGTAGTAGAGAGAAATACCAACCTTCCCCCTCACTCAATTAATTACAAGCTTATAAAGGAGCAAAATGCAGCATTTTTGAAAAAAGGGGAATGAGGACAAATTTTAGAGTGAGAAGTATTGATACTATTGATAGTATAATAAATGAATCTACCTATCTTTCATCTTTTTTCCTTCATACCCATTTTAACATTTGACATTTTAAAGAATATAAAAGACTGCTTATAGATAAGCTGTAGTGCAAAATTAAATGCTATCATGACATCTAATTACTAAGAATAACTCTTGACAAAAACCACTACAATATTGTAAAGTAATTAGCCTCCAACTAATAAAAATAAATGGAAAAAAAAAAGAATAACTCTGTCTTCTGAACAAGAGAATTTATTACTGATAGTCCAGAGTACTGACTTAGATCAAAACGTTGATTGTTTTTCCTTCCCCAAATTAGCTGACCACACCCATGTAAGTAAAGTCCCAGCCTTGTTCCCTTGCTTGTCTAGGGATTGATACGCCCCTAGTTGCTATTTGCAGGCTGGGGTTGGATCTGGAATGCTTCACCCAGGTCTTTAATCCTGAGAAACTCTTTACAGTATGGGTTAATTAACTCTCATCTCACCTCCCATTACATCTCACTCAATTAAATACAAATTTGAATGAAAAAAGCAGTTTTCATCCCACACAAATGTTTGTTTTTAGCCTAATGCACTAAGTAACTGGTTGCCATGGTGGCAGGCACTTTGGACAAAGTGTCTCAGAGTGAATAAAGATCATTAAAAATGACTAATTAGCCATTAGATAGGAAGCTGCTATTTTCATGCTCAGGTGAAAACCAGAATTATCCTTCATAAACATGCATGTAAAATAGAAGAGAGATAAAAGGTAAAGAAAACAAAGTTTTCTTTCATCCTTCTTTATTTCCAACCAGAACTCTACTTCAAAAACACAGGCTACAAAAACTGCTTGATCCTCTTGGCTACCTGATTACCCATCATGCTACCTTTCTAGAACATCTACCCAATATCCATCTTTTCACGGCTCACTTGTTTGTGATGTATATGAAAAGGACGTAGGCACTGGTACTTTAGCCATAATTAGATTCTGCTACTTCTCTCACCAATTCAAAACTCACGATTGTATTTCCAGAGAGATATTTCTTAGCACAAGGTCACAAAGACACTACCAATTTCATTTTAACCTGCCTCTTCAACTGACAACTTAACTGACAACTCTAATTGTCCACCAGTGGACACATTTATGCATTAAAATGTCTGGTTACATTGTTCTAAACCAAAGGATAATCTGACTTCAATAATCAGGTCTGAATTTAGAGGCTAATTGCATCTCATCCTTTAACCTTTAAAATGAGTTGCCCTTATAATTTAACAGAATTCTTTGCACATTTGTCTAAAGCTAAGGGTCCAAAGGGATGGAAATGAAGATTATTCTCTGTGCCTGAAAAGTGACAAAGCAATGACCCCTCCAAGTCTTCAATTTCAAAAGGGTTATGAAATCTATGTTCATATTGTGTACTTGGTGGGTTTATAATTTGTTCAATGTCCATTGATTTGATTTGCATGAAAAAAGGGAGGGAAAGGTTAATATGTTCCTTTCAAAGTGTCTAAACTTCAATCCCAGAAAGCACTGTTTAATGGAGGGTCTCTTTGCCTCTCTCACTCCATTTCTACATCTCTGTACAGAAGACAGAACCCCATAATGTAGACTTGTGTTTGGTTTAAGAAAAATCTGAGTTTTGATCCTACTACTACCTTTAAAAGTGGAATAACCCAGGGAAAACACACATCTTTTTTCAATACTGTTTGTCTCTGGACTATTAAGATTATATTTATAACCCACTCAGTTACTAGTGGTTTCCTGTATATGGTTAACTGACAGTCATTTGAGGTTTGTTTGTTGCCATATCATCAAGTATGTTTGTAAAAGCCTAAGTAGAAATGAAGCAAATTATATATGTTCATTAGGGACCATAGTTGCTGGCTGCCACCAAACAGATTATAACCATGCACCTACCCAGGTTAATGAAAGAATGAAAATATGACCTTAGAGAAGGATGAATCCATATTAAATGTCAGTTGTTACTACTTGTTGAGATTTCCCTATCACTTGTCTGCTGTGCTATACAAAAGAAATAATAACTTACAATTCATATGCTTTTCTTCTGATTCTTAAACTGACTCTAAATTTGTAGATTCTACCGTTCATTCTGATTCTTTCTACATGCAACACAACTTTCAAGCAGGTAATATTGGTTATATATATATGAAAGTACAAATGTCTTTGCTTATTTGACTGAACCACTGAATTAAATGTACTTTTGAATTTTTGACATTTCGCCTACATGAGTAGAATGAAGAAAATCCCTCTTCTCTGACCAGAGCTGTTTATTTACAAAGCAGAAATAGTTACCAACAGATAAAACAAATTTATGGTTACCAAAGGGGAAAGAGGTTGGGGAGGAATAAATTGGGAGCTAGGGACTGACATATACACCACTATGGATAAACAGATAACTAATAAGGACCTACTGTATAGCACAGGGAACTCTACTTGATACTCTACAATGGTCTCTATGGGGAAAGAATCTAAAAAAAAGAGTGGACATATGTATATGTATAGCTGATTCACTCTGCTGTACATAAGAAACTAACACACTATTGTAAATCAAGTACATTCCAATAAAAATTAAAAAAAAAAAGAACTGCTCTATCAAAAGTCTACAATCATCTGGGGTGGGGTGAGGGATGCCTGTTCAACAGGTATAAAGCCTCAATCATTCAAGATGAAAAAGTTCTGATCTGCTGTCTAATGTGGTGCTGAGTTCACAATACTATCATGTACCCTTACATTTTTGTTAGGAGGGTAGGTCTTGTTTTATGTGTTTTCTAATATGATAAAAAATATTAAATGTCTAGAAAAGTCCTCATTCTACAGATGATTAAGAAACCACTGGGATTTGAAGAAAGCATTTGAAAATCAGCTATTTATAAACAACTGATGTAAAGATGATCTGCTGACCTCCGTAAATGAAAATGCTATTATTTTTGGTCTCCCACAGTAAGCAGTCAAGGCTATGGTTTTTCCAGTGGTCATGTATGGATGTGAGAGTTGGACTATAAAGAAAGCTGAGTGCAGAAGAATTGATGCTTTTTGAACTGTGGTGTTGGAGAAGACTCTTGAGAGTCCCTTGGACTGCAAGGAGATCCAAGCAGTCCATCCTAGAGGAAATCAGTTCTCAATATTCATTGGAAGAACTGATGTTGAAGCTGAAACTCCAATACTTTGGCCACCTGATGCGAAGAGCTGACTCATTTGAAAACACCCTGATGCTGGGAAAGATTGAAGGCAGAAGAAGGGGATGACAGAGGATGAGGTGGCTGGATGGCATCACCGACTCAATGGACATGAGTTTGAGTAAACTCCGGAAGTTGGTGATGGACAGGGAGGCCTGGCGTGCTGCAGTCCATGGAGTCGCAAAGAGTCGGACACAGCTTAGCGACTGAACTGAACTGAAAAATAAACAGACTGCTGCTAAGTCGCTTCAGTCATGTCCGACTCTGTGCGACCCCATAGACGGCAGCCCACCAGGCTCCCCCGTCCCTGGGATTCTCCAGGCAAGAACACTGGAGTGGGTTGCCATTTCCTTTTCCAATGTGTGAAAGTGAAAAGTGAAAGTGAAAAGTGAAAGTGAAGGCGTTCAGTCATGTCTGACTCTTCACAACCCCGTGGACTGCAGCCTACCAGGCTCCTTCGTCCATGGGATTTTCCAGGCAAGAGTACTGCAGTGGGGTGCCATTGCCTTCTCCGATAAACAGACTAGACTTGGTGTACTTGCTTGACATGTAGTTTCTAGGATTCCCAAAGATTCTAATTCAGTAGATCAGCGTAATGGTCTCCAAATCCACATTTTTAACAGCATTTCAAGGATTTATAGGTTAAGGTCTATAGTCCACACATTGAAAAGTCTGGGGGTGGCTGTGCCCCTTTACCCCAAATACCAAGGTGTATTTGATGAATTCATTTACAACACCTTTCATGGTCTCTATTGAAACATACACTTGGAAAGCGCTGGCCTGGGTGCACCTAAAAATCTAAAATGGTGTAAAATTAAGGGGTCAATTCTGGGAATAAAATTCATGACTCTGGCACTATTAATACCAACAAACTGGTTGCCATGGTGATAGGAACTATGGTCAAAGTGCCTCACATAGAAAGAATTTCATTAAAAATGACTAATATACCATCAATAGGAAATTTACTAAAATAGCTATAATTCATAGGCAACTTAGCTTAATAAAGGAAGAAATAAAGAGGAAAGAAATGACTCTTGAGTCTTTCCAATCTCAGAGCCTTTTTTTTTTTTTTTTAAAAAGCTCCTTATAAATACAATGAGGTTTCTGAATCGTGATGCTGCAACTTCAGCTGTTCATTTGGCTCCTTTCAGTAGGGCACCAGAAAATTTGATTAGAATATTAAAATTCCAGGAGTTATTGCAATTTAAAAAGAAAACACATTAAGAAAGGCTGATGATAACAAAGACAGGGAAAAAAATATATCAGCAGGCCACAGGACATTTCCAGATTACAATTCTCTTTTCTTTGATTAGAATGAAAACCTTTTTCCACTCAAAAATCTTTAAATCATGTTCAAGACATCTTGGTATTCTTGGAAGATCCTTCTTTTCTATATAAGGTCCAATGAGTATAAATCAAAACCATCAAATAGAATCTTACTCCCAGACAATAATTTCCTGGATAACTAACCTTGTATATTTTAAGATGTCTTAGAATATGTAAAAATCCTCCTTCCCTAATCAGAGCTGCTTCACCAGAAGTCTAAGAAAGTCTTTCATACTACGGGTGATTAGGAAACCACTGGAATGTGAAGGAAGGATTTAAATAATGCAATCTCTATAATGCTGGAAAGTTGTCAAATCACTCATAGATTGCTTGCATTTGTATTCTACTTTCTTTGTACATAGGAGTTTCAAAAACACTCACAAGACCAAGTGATCAATTAAAAAAAATCAGGCTCAAGCAAAATTTACATCTAGATTTTGATGGATACCCTGGACAGATTAATTCATTTCTCTCAGCCTTTAAAAACTTTTCTACGGTTTTTTACTTGTCAAAAATATAATACTGACCACAAAAGAGAAGTTGCAAACCATATACTCTGTAAATGGAGTCCAAAACTCATGTTTCATCTTTGTAATTCAAAACAGGCTTTCAAATTAAAGACAGTATTGACTATTTTAAAAGATTTTGCTTCAGTTAATGTATCAGACCCTAGTGAGGAGAATATGGGCCTCAAACCACATACAAGGTAATAGAGACAAAGCGAAAGTGAAAGTCACTCAGTCGTGTCCAACTCTTTGCGACCTCATGTTCTATACTGTCCATGGAATTCTCCAAGCCAGAATACTGGAATGGGTAGCCTTTCCCTTCACTAGGGGATCTTCCCAACCCAGGGATCAAACCCAGGTCCCCTGCATTGCAGGTGGATTCTTTACCAACTGTGCTATGAGGGAAGCAAAAAGATGAACAAAAATCTTAATGACCCAGAAAACCACAATGGTGTGGTCACTCACCTAGAGCCAGACATCCTGGAGTATGAAGTCAAGTGCGCCTTAGGAAGCATCACTATGAACAAAGCTAGTGGAGGTGAGGGAATACCAGCTGAGCTATTTTAAATCCTAAAAGATGCTGCTGTGAAAGTGCTGCTCTCAATATGTCAGCAAATTTGGAAAACTCAGCAGTGGCCACAGGACTGGAAAAGGTCAGTTTTCATTGCAATCCCAAAGAAGGGCAACACCAAAGAATATTCAAACTACCATACGTTTGGGCTCATTTCACATGCTAGCAAGGTAATGATCAAAATTCTTCAAGCTACGCTTCAATAATACATGAACTGAGAACTTCCAGATGTACAAGCTGAATTGAGCAAAGGCAGAGGAACTAGAGATCAAATTGCCAACATCCCTTGGGATCATAGAAAAAGCAAGGGAATTCCAGAAAAACATCTACTTCTGCTTCATTGACTACGCTAAAGGCATTGACTATGTGGATCACAACAAACTGTGGAAAATTCTTAACGAGATGGGAATACCAGACCACCTTACCTGCCTTCTGAGAAATGTGTGTGCAGGTCAAGAAGCAACAGTTAGAATCAGACATAGAAAAACGGACTGGGTCAAAATCAGTAAAGGAGTATGTCAAAGATGTATATTATCATCGTGCTTATTTAATTTATATGCAGAGTACATCAAATGCCATGCTGGAAGAATCACAGGTGGAATCAAGACTGCTGGGAGAAATATCAGTAACTTCATATATGCAGATGATACCACCCTAATAGTAGAAAGTGAAGAGGAACTAAAGAGCCTCTTGATAAAGGTGAAAGAAGAGAGTGAAAAAGTTGGCTTAAAACTCAACATTCAAAAAACAAAGGTCATGGCATCAGTCTCATCACTTCACAGCAAATAGATGGGTAAAAAATGGAAACAGTGACAGACTTTATTTTCTTGGGCTCCAAAATCACTGCAGATGGTGACTACAGTCATGAAATTAAAAGACACTTGCTCCTTGGAAGAAAAGCTATGACACACCTAGACAGTATATTAAAAAGCAGAGACATCATTTGGCTGACAGAGGTCCATATAGCCAAAGCTATGTATGGATGTGAGAGTTGGACCATAATAAAGGCTGAGTGCCAAGAATTGATCCTTTTCAACTCTGGTGATGGATAAGACTCTTGAGAGTCCCCTGGACAGCACGGAGATCAAACCAGCTGAGGAAATCAAACCCTAAATACTCATTGGAAAAACTGATGCTGAAACAAGCACCAATACTTTGGTCATATGATGCAAAGAGCCAAATCATTGAAAAAGACCATGATGCTAGAAAAGATTCAGGGCAGGAGAAGAAGCAGGTGACAGAGAATGAGATGGTTGGAGGGCATCATCAACTCAATGGACATGAATTTGAGCAAACTCTGGGAGATAGTAAAGGACAGGGAAGCCTGGCGTGCTGCAGTCCATGGGGCTGCAAAGAGTCAGACACGACTGAGTGAACAACAACAACTTCACCTTGAAGAAGCTTGCATACCAGCAGGCCTGACCATCATAGGGCCAGTTTCTACCAAAGTGTTAAGAATCACAATCCAGGTATGCAAAAATTATGTGGGAGCATGGCTAAACTTTATTTTTTTTTTTTTTTACTGGAATATAATTGCTTTACAATGTTGTGTTACTTTCAGATTTACACAACAAAGTGAATCAGCTATATGTATACATATATCCCCTCCCTCTTTAGCCTCCCCCCCACGCCCTCCCCCTCAATCGCACCCTGTAGGTCATCACAGAGCACTGAGCTGAGCCCCCCTGTGCTAGACAGTAGCTTGCCACTAGCTGTCTGGTTTACACATGGCAGTGTTTATATGTCAATGCTACTCTCTCGATTCATCCCATCCTGACCTCCCCCCACCCCATGTCCACATGCCCATTCTCAATGTCTGCATCTCTATTCCTGACCTGCAAATAGGTTCATAAGTACCATTTTTCTAAATTCCACATATATGAGTTAATGTATGATATTTGGTTCTCTGACTTACTTCACTGTGCATGACAGGCTCTAGGTCTGTCCATGTCACTACAATGGTGCAGTTTTGTTCCTTTTGTGACTGAGTAACACTCCATTGCATATATGCACCACCTCTTCTTTATCCATTCCTCTGCTGACGGCCACTTAGGTTGCTTCCATGTCCTGGCCATTTTAAAATGTGTTGCTATGAACACTGGGGTGCATGACCCTCTCTGTCTAGGGGTAGAATCACTACTTAGTGAAATAGCTATTTTGCAAAGCCCACCCTGTCCCACAAGCAGGAGTAAATACTGGGACGGTAGAAAAGAATCAAAAGGAAAGGGGCATAGGAGATGGATTTGTCACGGGCAAAGACTGCTTCATGGGGCTGGAGATAACACCCACAGGAGATGAGAATGGCAAAGTCTTTCCAATCAAAAATCTTTAAAACAAATTTACCTCTTTCTTCAGTTCACCAGCATCTTCTGAGGGCGTACCATTCTCCTTTCCCACTGTTTTATGTTCACAGTATAGACATACACCATACACACACACATAAAAATACTTGTAGGACACAGTGAAGTAAAAGTCCCTCCCAGGACTGAGGCAAACCCTTCACCACATCTGAAACTCCCCAGCCTAGTGATGGGAAGATCCAAGTCAGAGAAGAGCAGCCTGAGTAAGAATCAGATGTCTCAGAATTAAACTCTCAAGATTCAAATCGTGATTCAGTACCTTTGAGAGCTCGGAGAGGTTTCTTAACCCAGCTAGCCTTCTGTTTGTCTATCTGGAAAATGCAAGTGACAGTATTTACTTACCTATGGTGGAAGGATTGCAGTTAGGAGCAAAATTTACTTAACAGATCACCATATGACTGTTATTATTATCAACATTATTTGCTATGGGGAATACAGATGAAATAATAGTAGCTACTAGACACTGAATTTCTACCAAGATGCCAAAGCTATTTAATCTTCCTAACACTACAGTGAGGAAGGCACTACGATCATTTTCCTTTTACAGATGAGGAAACTAGGTATATAACTGCAGAAGGTGCATAGCTAACAAGTGTCATCTGAAATGTGTCAGAAGAATTGTCACTCCTGGGAGACCCTCTAGCTCATAGAATAAACTTCTGTAAAAGAAAAAATAACAGTCTATTCCCAGCCTCTTTTAAGAAGCATTGTGCCATGTCTAAGCTTGTCCAAACCCTCTTTGTATTTATGTATGTTTCCTGCCTCAGCTCTCTGCTAGTGATTCCATAGGACTTTCCTTTATTTTCCTGTATTTACTTTTTCCTGTTAATATCTCCCTGGGTTGATATATCCACATTGGACAGAAAGTCAATTTTCTCCTTAGGGTGATGTTTCTAACTCTGGCTTCATACAGTGATCCTTTGTCCCCAGTCCTTTACTGGACTGTGCTTAAGTGGTATTTTGTCTTTCTGAAGTGTGACTGCTAGAATTACACCCCACGTTTCTAGGTAATTTGAGAAGCTGTGTTTTTAAATAAGCCCCCCCCCCCCCGAAGCTTAGAATACAGGTAAGAAGACTAATATGCTGATGTAACACTTATTTAACAATGCAGGTGTACTTTATCTCCTACCCACCATTCTTTATCTCATTATCTCTTCATTCTTTCTGGGAGTTATTTCTTCACTGAACTCCAATAGCATATTGGGCACCTACCGACCTGAGGAGTTCATCTTTCAGTGTCCTATCTTTTTGCCTTTGCATACTGTTCATGGGCTTCTCAAGGCAAGAATACTAAAGTGGTTTGCCATTCCCTTCTCCAGTGGACCACATTTTGTCAGAACTCTCCACCATGACCCTTGGGTGGCCCTACACAGCATGGCTCATAGTTTCATTGAGTTAGACAAGGCTGTGGTCCAAGTGATCAGATCGGTTAGTTCTGTGTGTGGTTTTCAGTAAGTCTGCCCTCTGATGGAGAAGGATAAGAGGTTTATGGAAGCTTCCTGATGGGAGAAACTGACTGAGGGGAAACTGGATCTTGTTCTGATGGGCAGGGCCACGTTCAAAATCTTTAATCCAATTTTCTGTTGAAGGGTGGGGCTGTGTTCCCCTACTGTTATTTGACCTAAAGCCAAACTATGGTGGAGGCAATGAATATAAGGAGACCTCTTCCAAAAGGTCCCATGCAGGCACTGCTACTGTTAGCGCCCCCAAGCCTGCAGGGTTCCACCACTGACCCAGGCCTCCACCGGAGACTCCTGGACACTCACGGGCAAGTCTGGGTCAACTATTACTTGGGGGCCCCGGGTCAGGGACCCTCAATAGGAGGGCTAGGAGAATTTGTTGCCTGAACAATTTAGGGACAGTGGCCCATCACAGAAGGAAGTAGTTATGGAATGAAAATGTTGCCCCTTTTCCTTGGCAACATAATTCTAAAAGAAAAGGGGAAATGAGAGAGTCAATTCCTAGGCAGGTTGATAAGAAGTCTGGAGTCCCTGAGAAGGAGAGAGGGGTCTGGAGGAGGAGATAGGGGTCTGAAATTCTCAAGGAGGAGGAAAGGACAAACATCTTTTTTTTCCCCTACATTCCTTAGTCTTTGTCATATAAAACATTTTTATCTTTAAGCCCTAAACTGATGATTACACAACAAACATCTCTAAACTATGTACTAAGGATGATATAACAACATGTATCCTGCTTGAAGACAGTTTCTCCTTCCTAAAAACCTTCTGGCTAATCCTATTATCTTAAAATGTAAATTATGGGAGTGGGTCTAGTAAGATCTTTACAACCTTGAGACATTCTTTTGATTATTGTAATAACTATTTTAAAAAGTATATAACTCCCTTGCTAACACTAGCGAGGGGGGCACTCTCCATCCCCCTTCTGATGTATATGTCAGAAACTTGCTCTGTCCCTTTTTATACTTTAATAAAACTCTGCTATACAAAAACAAAAACAAAAAACCCAACCTAGACAGCATATTAAAAAGCAGAGACATTACTTTGCCAACAAAGGTCCATCTAGTCAAAGCTATGGTTTTTCCAGTAGTCATGTATGGATGTGAGAGTTGGACTATAAAGAAAGCTGAGCGCCAAAGAATTGATGCTTTTGAACTGTGGTGTTGGAGAAGACTCTTGAGAGTCCCCTGAACTGCAAGGAGATCCAACCAGTCCATCCTAAAGGAGATCAGTCCTGGGTGTTCATTGGAAGGACTGATGCTGAAGCTGAAATTCGAATACTTTAGCCACCTGATGCGAAGAGCTTACTAATTTGAAAACACCCTGATGCTGAGAAAGATTGAGGGCAGGAGAAGGGGATGACAGAGGATGAGATGGTTGGATGGCATCACCGACTCAATGGACATGGGTTTGGGTAGGCTCCGGGAGTTGGTGATGGACAGGGAGGCCTGGCGTGCTGCAGTTCATGGGGTTGCAAGGAGTTGGACACAACTGAGCAACTGAACTGAACTGAGCACCAAAGAATTGATGCTTTTGAACTGGTATTCAAAAGTGGTGTTGGAGAAGATTCTTGAGAATCCCTTGGACTGCAAGGAGATCAAACCAGTCAATCCCAAAGGAAAACAGTCCTGAATATTCATTGGAAGGACTGATGCTAAAGCTGAAGCTCCAATACTTTGGCCACCTGATGTGAAGAACTGATTTATTTGAAAAGATCCTCATGCTGGGAAAGATTAAAGGCGGGAGGAGAAGGAGATGACAGAAGATGAGATGGTTAGATGGCATTACTGACTCAGGGACCTGAATTTGAGTAAGCTCTGGGAGTTGGTGATTAACAGGGAAGCCTGGCATGCTGTAGTCCATGGGGTTGCAAAGAGTTGGACATGACTGAGCTACTGAACTGAACTGCAGAAATAAATTTTATAAATTGAATTGACACCAGAAAATATGGTTGTCAAATGGAAACTTACATTATGACTTTATTCAGAGAGGTTGAGGTATAAATTAATTTTTCAAATCATCAAATGAAAATTAGTTATTGTTTCCTGAAGACAGAACAAATAGACTTGCATGATAGAAAACTTTCCAAATTGTCATTCTTGGTGTAGCTATATCATTTAAAAAAAATAAAGTGTCCAGGATAATCTTGTTATTTAAAGGCGGTAAACCCAGATGAAACAGCTAAATTGGATTAAAATATTTTTTCTGGAAACAATATAGCAGCAGGAGGTTGGTAGGGAAGGATCAGGGTACAGCTGTTTTTAGCTATTAGATAGCTGAACACTTGCACAAATTACTTTATCAAAGAATTAAATACCTTTCGGAAAGTGTTTAATGCTCATTTGCTAAAATACACAAGTGCAGAAATAAATAATTAACCTGAGGATAATATAGCTATGATATATGAGATACAGGGCCAATTTAGAGTTTGACTACTAATGAAATATCCACTCTCTCTCTATCAAAAAGAGTTTAAAATAAAGTCAATGATGCAGTCTATTTGTTTAATCAGAAAACTTGTCGAACTTGAATCATTTAGAATGGAGTTTCCTCCCTTCAACTTGATGATATTATTTGCTTTCTTTTTTCCTACACATTTATTATCTGTGTTATTTATGAGACAATCAATCCTCTACAATCAATCCAAAAACTCTTGATGAAAGGTCTGTATTTTCTTCAATTCTTATCTGCTATAGTCACCACATACTGTAGATACATGATGAAGAAGAAAGAAAGGAGAGAGAGGGATCAGTTAAAAGAAACAAGTTGGGTAATTCCTATCTGGTGTTTACACAAACAAGTGTTTTAAAACCATCTTGAACTTTGGCAGCTTTTTCTTTTTTTTCGGTGGTTTTTCTATTCTTTGGATGTTTTTATTTAATTATACAATAATAATCTCAGAAGCTCACGGTTTCAATTTATCTGATAAAAAAAAAACTAGGCATTACCCTTCATAGTAATTAATTAAACATTTTTATCAATCACACTGAATAAATATACAATCACAAGTACCACTGGTTGGTGTTTAAAAGCTGGCATATATTAAAGCCCCAGTTTGGGTATGCAACACATTAACTTTGGTTAGCAAACATAGCAATTGTTTTTCCTAAGAAAATTATTTCTTTTAATTAAAGCATTTGCTCTTCTCTTAGCACTCTATAATATGTGACGCAAAATAAACATAAAATAGTTACTGCAGATTTTTCCTTCAGCTTTCTCAGTCCAGATTTAGAATAAATTGATTCAGAATAATCTTTTAAGGGCTTATTTACTTGCAATGGGAGAAAAATATACTACTGGCAATTTTGGTAATCAGAAAAACTACTTTATCAATAAATCACACTGTCAATACTAAGAAAACTCCTATAGAAAACATAATGAGATATTAAGAAGTGGGAGAGGAAATCTCCAGCTATATATGGAGTGCCTGTTGAAAAAATTTAGTCACATGTGAACATGATTGTTTCAAACATTGAAGATCTGGTAGAAACAAAGAATATGGATCTTGAACCTAAGGTAATTTACCAGAGCTGGATGTTTTCTCTTTGAAATATTGCCATTAGCTAAGGGTGAACTCTTTACTTTTCATTTTTAAACTAATCTCTGGATATAATATAAATTGACTTACTTCAATTACAGTTTAGAAATGTTGCAATTCTTTAGTACCCCTTCTCTTTATTTCTCTCCACATATATTTAACACATGTCCCAGACCCACTTTTTAAACTTGAGTATTGGATGAAAGAATGATCATATAGTATGGCTGAACCATCAAAGAAAGTGTGATTCTGCTGGATTTTCTCTTCAAGTAATATTAGAGATTTTAGGAGCCCTGGAATCAATTCCTCTTACAGAACTACTTCCAGTGGAAAGTAAATATAGAATTGCCAGTCTGTACATTTACTTGTATGACTAAAGCTTTTAAAGAAAAATAATCAATGAAACCATTTTATGGCCCTATGTTCCACCAAATACTGGTATCATTTTTTCAATCAAGTGTTTAGAATTCACTGGGTTTTTTAGCTATGGTTGAAAGAAACAAAAACCCACCTTACCCCCCCCCCAGCACCACATATGTGTGTGTGTATAAAACAGTAGGTCATAAAACAAAAGACACAAAGTTCATCTTTCCTTTTAAGAGCCCAGAATTAGAAATTAAAACCAAAAACTACACCCTCTGTCTACCTCTTTTAACATGGGCAAGTATACCCTCCACCTGCCTCACGTCTGTCCTTTCCCACATTCTTTGTGACTCTCCCTCTACTTAATAGATGGAGCATCTTTTCATTCTGCACCAAGTCCTTACTCTCATTCTCTCATTTTGAAAAAACAAAACTGGAATGCCTAAGCTTGTTTTACCTACTAGTAGGAAAACCGCTGTTGAAAAGTCCAAAGAAATTGACCAAGTCATTGAGCATTGTGGGACCCAATCAAGAGTCACTTGAGGACTTCCCTGGTGATCCAATGGTTAAGAATCTGCCTGTCAATGCAGAGGACACAAGTTCCATCCTGTGGGTCCAGAAAGATCCCACAACTAAGCCCATGCATCACAATTAGTGAGCCCATGCTCTAGAGGAGCCTGCAAGACGCAACTCCTGAAGCCTGTGTGCCCTAGAAGCCGTACTCTGCAACAAGAGAAGCTGCTGCAACTAGAGGCCTGAACCACAACTAAAGTGTAGCCTCCACTTGGCCACAACTCAAGAAAACCTGCGTGCAGCAGTGAAAACCCAGAGCAGCCATCAATAAATTTAAAAAATTTTAATAAGTGTCATAAGGAAGGAATGGGTGACATAAGATGGGCTTTTCATGATCGCATATCCTCCAGACAGCAGGCATACAGGAAAGGTCACCTGGTCCTCTTATTCACAGAGCAGAGCCTCCAAATATTATGAATAAATACACAACACAAGCAAAGAAATAAGAGCACTGCGGATCTAAAGCACTCTAATGCGAATAAAACAATCAGAATCCAGTGTGGGGTAAGAAAATTAGCTTTAAAGTTAAAATACCTAGGATTCAGTTTCTGACAGAACTAGTTAGCCAAGTAACCCTGGGAAAACAGCTTAACCTCTACAGGTGTCTATTTCAACATTTGTAAGACGGAGATAGTATTATCTACTCGGTAGGACCAGTGAAGCAAAGGCGATAATGCACGTAAAGCTTATGACACAGTGACAGCTCGTCTTTACCAAGTGTGTCTACGAGCTTGGTGATGGGAAAGTTACACCGTCAAGTGTAATTCAGAGAAGAATGCAGAACAGTATCTGTCATTCCCTAGTGTGATCAAGCCTTCTGGACTATCTGTCCCTGTAGTTTCTTCCTCAAAATGTAGAGTGCCAGAATAAAGGACACTTAATGGGCAGCTTGAAGACCACATGGAACACCTGTCTTCAACATCCCCAAGACTGGTTAACTTCTATTTATCTTCTCATTCCAAGCTTGGGTGCTTCAGGAAGCATTAGCTTACATGATGGACTGCCTCCCAAAGGCTAGGTCAGGCCAGCAATCCCTCTAATTAGTCCAGAAGCTATGCCCTGTGCTCTAGTATAAATCACTACTTTGTCACATCTGTTTTTTTAATCACAGTGGGAGTCTTTAGAGCAGGGAACATTTTTTGGTAACTACTTCACCTCTAGCAATCCATAGAGAATCTGACAAATGAGTGGCCAGGGTTAACATCTACCATTTGTTTTTTAGTAACCCAGCACCAAAAAACCCTCTGACTTTGGATGAAAACTCCTGTGCATGAGTATTGGTAGTAATCAGGAATGACAGAAGTCACATTGTACCAGAAATGACAACCTGGAAGTTAGGCCTCAAGCATGAGTCCTAGAGCTGGCAACTGGACTTCCTTGCCCAGGACTCTGAAGCCACAGGAATGAAACAAAGCATATGAGACAGAGATTGTTCACAGTGGCATCTAAGCAATTACATCATAAAAAGACCATGGACCGAAAAAAAAAAAAAAAAGAAGACCATGGACAAGCTCTGGCACCTACCTTACCAAGGTCTCTGTTGTCATTCCCCTTACATCCTCAGTCCAGGTCCTTGATTCTATGCACTGTGCAGTTTTCTACAAATAAATCAAATTTCTGCTTAAATTGGTTGCTCATGACTTCTGTTGTTTACCACCAAGATACCTAAAGAAGGAAAGAATTTAAAATTTCAATAATGGGATAGTCATATGGATAGAATGATGCACAAATAATTAAATCAGCAAACTAAATCAGTAAAACAATAAAAGGAAGACTAGATTCAATCTCCATGGTGTTCGCTATTATTTCTCTCCTTCCTCCCATGAACTGGCCTGGCATCCCAAGCCTTTCCTTAATAACAAATAATTTAAAAAAAAAATAAACATTCCAGTTTCCTAGAAACCCTGAAGATTCTTACATAACTTATAATAATGATTCCTAAGATATTTAATTATATTCAACTAGACTGAACTGGGAAGCCTGGCATGCTACAGTCCATGGGGTCACAAAGGGTCAGACACTTCTGAATGACTGAACTGATACTGAACTGGCTGAAGTAGAAGACTTATACCCCACCTTGAAGCTCATTTATGTTTTTGAAACTAAGGAAGAGCTTCGAAGAAAGGAAATGAGCATCTTTTCATTTACAAAACTTATCTGAGCTTACTATGATGTTAAAGTTTGGGTTTCAATAAACAATTCTGTTCACGATTTTAAACAGCAATTAGAGATCTTCCTCTGAGTATCCCTCAGGTACCTTAAATTCAACAAGCCTTTAAAAATTAATTTACCTCTTTAACTGTAAACATGGTTTGAAACTTTATTTATTCTTCATGTTCCAGATGAAAACATGAGCATATGGATGGATGCCCCCAATTTTCACCTTCAAATTTCCTTAAAATCAGTTCAGAAATGTGGTAAAACAAGTCTGTTACTACTAGAAAACATTTTTTTTAACTGTCCCATACAAGTGCCAAATATTTGGAGGCATTCTATGAATACTGAAAAAAGGACTAGAGACTGGAATTTCCATTACACAAATAAAATGCCAAGATGAGGAGTAAGTGGAGGAGCCCCCAGCAGAACTATACTCAGACCTCATACTCAAGAGAAGCAAATGAACTTGGAAAAAGAAAAAAGAATTAATCCTATCAGAGCAGGTATTTTACAATGTGGGAATCTCATTTTAAATCAGAGGAAATTTGATGGCTTTGACTAACAGAGCACAGCAGATGCATTTCTGTGACTTTCAAGATTTTTTAAACGGCTAACAGATCATGCAGTCTGGGCTCTATTCAATGGAACACTCTCTAAGAGAGCCCTGGGCCTCCATGCTAAATGTCTTACTGCTCGGAGAAGCCCATGTTGGGGGAGCCAACATGGTCAACACTCCCAGCTAAGTCCTGCCTCCAGGCATCCATGCCAAAGTGCCAGATGTATAACTGAGGCCAAGTATGCCCAATGAGCCCTTCTACTAGCAGAATGTCATGGAGGGCCCTCCCATCAATATGCTCTTGATCAAGAGACAAATCAAGTCATGCCTTGCCTGAATGGCTGACTCAGAAATTTAAGACAAATAATAAAATGACTGGTGGTGTAAGTCCTTATATTTTGGGAGAGTTTCATATGCAGCTACAGAATTTGATCACAGAAATGGTGACACTAACGGTACAACACGTAGGAAACAGGCAATGAATAAAACCATGAGAGGACGCAAGCTAGCTGTCAAAGGGCTTGACGTGAGAAAAAATATTTTGGAGGCTAAATGAAAATAAATTATTATGCAATAGCAGAAAGTTTCCAACACTGTCCCCTGGACTATAACATATACTTAATGAACTCGATGACTTACTAAGGCAATTTCTGTGGACTGTGTTGAAGATATCATCTGACCTATCCTCAATGCCTATAAGACAATGAAAGGGGAGAGCAGTCAATCAGAAAATGGACTCTCCAGTGTTTTTTTTTTAACAGAATTGGAAGGAAATGTAAAGTATCCCGGAGAGTCTTTCCAAGCAACTCAATGTTCTCAAAGATTCAGCCTTAGGGAAAAGATCAAATTCAGAGCACTGCAAATAAAATACAGTCTCAAAGAATCCAAGCTTTGACTACAAAATCTTTCCTTAAGATGCGAGAAACTGTGACAACCTAGAGGGGTGGGATGGGGTGGAAGGTAGGAGGGAGGTTCAAGAGGGAAGAGACATATGTATACCTACAGCTGATTCATGTTGATGTATGGCAGAAACAAACACAATAACGTAAAGCAATTATCCTCCAATTAAAATTAAGTTTTTTAAAAAATAAAAAGCTCTGATAAAAAACATGTGAGAAAGATTTAAATCACTACCTCAAACACCCTTTCACTTCTACAGAGAAGCTTCTAAAGAATTCTAAGAGGATGCCTTACATTGTTAACTAAACAACAGTGCTTCTAAGAGGGATAAAAATGCCAAAATCTGTAGGCAGAGAACAGATGAAGAAAGTGGCTCAGTTGCAATATCGGCTGTGTTTTAGGGAAAGTACTACTCAGAAGACTGAACCAAGAGCAGTAGAGACTCATTCACAGAGAGCAAGAGTGAGCCCCATTCATGAAATTGACAATATGCACACAGCTGAATTTCGGAAGCGTTATATTAGGGACTGTCACGTACCTCCCATTTCCCTTCATTGCTGAACAAGACTGGCTAATGTAACCAGCTCTCATTATCTTACCTTGCCTGTATGTATGTTGAATGTGGGAAGGAGACAGGGCATTATTTAAGTTCACAACTCTCCAGAATAAGAATTATGCTCAAAAGAGTGAGTTGCAGAGTTAAACACTGGCAAGTGAGAGCTTTGACCTGGAAGTGATACATGTCATTTCTGCTTACATTTTATTTCCTGGGATCAGTCAGGTGTTTACACTTAGACTCCAAGGGCTGAGGGTTCATAATCCTCCCTGTGTTAAGAAGGAGGTAAGAACTAGATATTGAAGTGTATGAGTCACATCTACCACAGGGGTACAGAAATGCCAACACACTCCAATATACCTCCTCCAAGACTGAGATATGAAAAATTAATTCTAAATGGCTCAAGAGAAGACATTTTGCTATTTCTAATTACTGTTCTTGCATTCTCTAACACAGTAGCCACTAGCCACGTGCAGCTGTTAAAATCAAAGTAAACATTTAGTTCCTCAGTTGTATTAGCTATATTTTAAGTTGTCAGTAGCCACAGGTGGCTAGTAGCCCCCATAATACAAAGTGCAGCTATAGAAGATTTGCATCATTTCAGAAGATTCTATTGGAACTTGCTGTCTAGACCAAGGATCAATAGACTTCTTCTGCAAAAAAACCAAACAGCAAATAATTGGGGCTTTGCAGGACATATGGTCTCTGTAGCAACTACTCAAATTTGCTGTTGTAATGTGAAAGCAGCCACAACAATATGTGAGTGAATATGAATAGCTAGAATTATGTTCTAATAAATTTTTATTAAAAAAAAAAAAAAGAATTGTGCCCAAGTAGCTGAACTCAAAGAGTGTCATCTGGTCCGGGACATGACTTAAAATGAGATCCTGGATCTCAAGCCAAATTGAAGGCAGATTCTGGTAGTGAAAGTGGATACAAAATCTTTGATACTTCTCTCATCAAGAAGTAGGGCTTACATACTCTCCCTTGAAGTGAGGTAAGCTAGTAGATGCTTCAACTTATAAGCAGAAGTGATGCTGAATGACTTCTAGAGGGTAGCACATAAAAGGCAATGCCATCTTCTGCTTTATTGAATGGACGTCTGACCATCTCAAGGCTGCCATCATGAAGAGACCTCCATAAGCAATCTGGTTGACAATTCCAGCTGAGTCCAGCCTTACAGCCATTCCCACCCATCCATCCCCATCTGGAATATCAGTGAAACCATCCCAGAGGGGTCAGAGCAGCCCTCCACTATCTGGATACTAGTGAGGTGACCACCATTCACACCACATAGAATCATGCAGCCAAGCCCTAGCTAAATACTCAACTCAGAAAAGCATAAGATGTAATAGAATGTTTGTTGTCTTAAACTAACAAGATTTAAGGTCATTTCTCATGTAGCCACAGATAAGTGGAACTCTTACTAAAGCCTCGAGAGTGTTTACCACGTACTCAAGGCCATGTATCAGAAGTCCCACTGTGAGGATGATAACTGGTGCCTGTTATAAATAATAAACCAAGTAATGTGGGAGCTGCTGCTGGCAATTCCACTAAAAGAAGGAGTTAGTCTCAGCTGATTTCAGCAAATCATAAGGTAAAACCCCTTTCTCCTTAAAGCATCACCCCTCCACAGATATATTCAGCCAGCCACAGTGTCTTCACTATTCTTCACCAAGCTTCCAGCTGGGAAAACTAAATTAGAGAATTCTTTCCCTCTCACCATTTTTTCTTTTTTTGGCCTTTCTATGAAATATACATACACATACACACACACACACACACACACACACACACACAAGTACTCAAAAAACTAATAGAATTGAGTTTAAATCTAAATTCCTGACAAACGTCAATGTAAACAGACAACAATCGCTGGGTATACAGGAAAACTGAGAAACTGAAAACAAGGGGAATAACTTCCTCTCTGATCCTATTGGAAAAGCCCCCTTGCTTTAGAAAAGCCCTCCTGAGAACAACTAGAAATTTGGATAAAATTCTTTATCCAGAGTTCAACATTCTGGGTCACTTACCCAGTCATCTCTGTGATTTGCCAAATACCTCAACTGAGAGGGTAAGAAACTGAAAATCTAAGCAGACATTTTTGAGTCCAACTCCTTTATTCATTCATATGAAAAATCTGAAGGATCACAAAACCAAATTGTAATCATTAAAAACAAAAAACTTTCAGAAAAAAATATAAAAGAATATTTGTTTCATTGTGGGAATTGTGAGATAGGCTTGGACAGACACAAAAGCACAAGTAGTACCCAAAAAGTGATCAACTGAACTTTAACAAAATGTTCACCTATCAAAAGACACCGAGTAAGAAATGAATAAACAAATCATAGACTTGGAAAAAGACTTACAAGAACCCTGTATTTGGAAGAAAGAACTCCCAAAAATTACTAACAAAAATACCCTAAAATTCCTAATTTATAACATGGATACAGATATTGACAAAAAAACAAATTTAATTATCCAAGAATAGCATTGAAACAAGTGTACTATCAAGGGTGAAACATATCACCAGCCCAGGTTGGATGCATGAGACAAGTGCTCAGGGCTGGTGCACTGGGAAGACCCAGAGGGATGGGATGGGGAGGGAGGCGGGAGGGGGGATCGGGATGGGGAACACATGTAAATCCATGGCTGCTTCATGTCAATGTATGGCAAAAACCACTACAATATTGTAAAGTAATTAGTCTCCAACTAATAAAAATAAATGAAAAAAAAAAAAGAAAATGTACTCAATATTATTAGTCACCAAGGAAAAACAAGTTAAAAACCACATTGAGACACTACTTCTAACGTGATGGATGGCTAAAAACATAATGTTGGTGAGGAAGTAGAACAATAGTCTCTCTTTGTTGGTAAGAATGTGAAAGATAAAACCATTTTGGAGGACTGCTGACATTTTCTGTGTAAAACACAGATCTACCTATGGCCCAGCATGTCCAGTCCTGGTTATCTATTCAAGATAAATGGAAACATGTATCTACACAAAAACTTGTACAAGAATGTTTACAACAACCTTCTTCATAATAGCCAAATGTTACAAAAGTCCAAACATTCATGAACAAGACAATGGATAAACCAATTGTGGCTTAGCCACACACTGGAAAACTACTCAGCAATAAAAAATAAAGTACTGATACACTTACATTATTTGTTCCACAAATTCCACTTCCAGAAATTACAGAGGTAATGAATTAAGAAGATGTGAAAAATTTAACTACAAGATAATCAGCACAGAACTTTTATAATATTAATAGTAAATAAATGAATCAATGAAGCTCCTCAAATTAAGAAGTAAATTAAATCAACCGTGGCTTATACGTGCAATGAGAAAACATAGAAAACTAAATCTGGGGATGCAGTTTTATAAAAAACTGGTTGCGCTATTTTATTTGAACAAGTCAACTTACAATATAGTATAAAGGATAATATGTTATAGACGTATATAATCTTATACTTACAATATTTATGTATTTGTACATATATATATGTATCCTTTTGTGTGATATGCTAGTATCCCAAGCATATGCATATGTGTATATACTCGTAGAGAGGATGAGAGGTGGAGATAAGAAAATCATGCTGGAATACTACTCTGGAGCATCTTTCTTCAATGACATTGCTAAATCTTGTTTTGTTTTTAAAAGGTGTTAATTGCTAATATAATAAAAACCATAATCTAATAAAAATTCAGTCTACAGATCAACTAAAATATGCTCAACTATATGCCTTTTATGTAACCTGTTCATTAAAATGAATCAGAACTTTTCGTCAGATGTTCTTCAGCAATCTAATTACAACTGCCGTTTCTCCTAAATCAGATGTCAAGTCAGCCCCTTTTTCTATTGGTAGGTCTAGCAGGAAGAAGGTACCATTTTCATTGACTGAACTCCTTCAGTTCAGTTCAGTCACTCAGTCGTGGCCTACTCTTTGCAACCCCATGAATTGCAGCACACCAGGCCTCTCTGTCCATCACCAACTCCCAGAGTTTACCCAAACCCATGCCCATCGAGTCGGTGATGCCATCCAACCATCTCATCCTCTGTCATCCCCTTCTCCTCCTGCCCCCAATCCCTCCTAGCATCAGGGGCTTTTCCAATGAGTCAGCTCTTTGCACCAGGTGGCCAAAGTATTGGAGTTTCAGCTTCAACGACAGTCCCTCCAATGAACACCCAGGACTGATCTCCTTTAGGATGGACTGGTTGGATCTCCTTGCAGTCCAAGGGACTCTCAAGAGTCTTCTCCAACACCACAGTTCAAAAGCATCAATTCTTTGGCGCTCAGCTTTCTTCACAGTCCAACTCTCACATCCATACATGACCACTGGAAAAACAATAGCCTTGACTAGACAGACCTTTGTTGGCAAAGTAATGTCTCTGTTTTTTGATATGCTATAGAATACCTTTTAAGTCACTTTTCCCTTACACCAGGGTAAGCAAACTTTGTCTATAAATACAAAGACAGTAAATATTTTGGGCTTTGGAGGCTATTGGTCTCTATCCAATTTGGCATGGAGAACACAGTTTGCAGACCCTTGCCCTGTATAATGTAACTATAGTAATGATACAAAGAGTAATGAAAATATGGAATGAATAGAATAGAAATGGTATGGATAAGGCAAAAAAAAAGATACATAAGTAGATTTTTATACCTGAAGGCTCATTTTGTAAATGTTGCCAAAATGTTGGTACTGTGCTTTTTTCTTGTATTAATATGCAACCTCTCCAAATAGTTAAAATATTTTAGTCAAAGAAATATCTTGTACGAGGAAGAAGAATTATATCTTAAGACTTATATTAAATAAATATACACCTTTGGAAAGATACATATCAATTTGATAATAGCAACTATGTCTGAATGTTAAAATGATGAGATAAGTAGCCACATAATTGGGAAAATATGGGGAATGAAAACAGAACCAAGATAATTAAAATATATAGTTTTTTGAATATGTTGATTCATTCCTCCATCATCCCCTATTTAAGTCCCAAGGTAAGTAGAACAAACTCATGTAAATTGAGAATATTCTTGTTTCCAACATTTTCATACTGCACTTTGTAAATATTTCAACCCAATATATTTATAGATAGAGACTTTTTGCCTCAATTAAGAGAATCTTTCTACACAACCATTTTTACAAGATAAAAAACTTCAAATAGGTCTTCTCTATTTTAGATATTCTTAACATCTTTCACCAAATATTAACGCTGAAAACTCATAGTACTCCTCAAACTCAATTCATTCCAGCAAAGTAAAAAGGAAATTTATATTCCTATTCAGTTAAAAAGGGCTTCCCTCATAGCTCAGTTGGTAAAGAATCCGCCTGCAATGCAGGAGACCCTGGTCCAATTCCTGGGTCAGGAAGATCCCCTGGAGAAGGGATAGGCTACCCACTCCAGTATTTTTGGACTTCCCTTGTGGCTCAGCTAGTAAAGAATTCACCTGCAATGAGGGAGTCCTGGGCTGGGAAGATCCCCTAGAGAAGGGAAAGGCTACCCACTCCTGTATTTTGGCCTGGAGAATTCCATGGACTGTATAGTCCATGGGGTCGCAAAGAGTCCCAAAACAGAGACTTTCACTTTCAGTTAAAAATAGGAGCTCCATCAAAAACTGTTTCCTACAGTTTGAAATATTACAAAGTACAATTAAAATAGAATTTCAAAATGAAATCTTGTAAACCATTAGAAGAATAATATTTAATTTGCTCTGATCTTCCCTTGTTTTAAAAGAGGTGCTCTGCAATTTTGTGTTCATAAATTTTGTTTTGAACAATTATATTTTAATAAAAAGCAGTAAGAGCTTATGTTTCTTGGTGCTCCATTCACAAATACATTGATTAAATTATTTCAAACTGATTTTGGAAAAAAATGCAACAAAAATTTTAGATGACTCACTACCAAAATGTTCAATATCGTGAAAGAACATTTATGTTTATTTTCAAATATTTCAGAGTCTAAAGTATTTCTATCATCTGGTTAATTATGGGCAGCAAAGATAGATGGACAGCACCTCTGCTAGCTAAAATTACTTTTTTGTTCTTATTCAGAAGAGCTTCTCACATAAAAATTTTGTAGTTCAGTTACTCTAAGTTGCGTATGTATTTAAACTGTAAAAATTTGACAGCTCTTAATTCTGTTACCGTTGATAGACTAGGAACAATGAAAATTATGTGCTTACCCCAATGAATACTAAACACGTGGCTCCAAGTTTTCTTAATTTAGTAACAACAGTGTTTTTCTGTGATGCTATGCTCCATAATTTTTAGTAATACAGCAAAACCAGATAATTTCATTTTGAATGGTGAGTCTTTTAACTAAATTACACAAAAGCATCCACCTATTATCAGATATTTCATATTTGACAGAATGGATGTTCAAAGCCTTTACTTTGATTCCATAAATTGGATTGGGGAAAAAAAAAAAGAAAAACAAACTGATCCACTGTTGGAATTAACCAGTTTTCTGTTTGAAGGATCTGAACAGTCTGGTATAAACCTGACATCATTTAATGATTGGAGATATTCTTCTGCTAAAAAAAAAAATTTACAGCTATTGTTTAAGTTTTCATACTTGCACAAGATAGCCCAGAATAAAAACTGAATAAAAGCTATTTTAAACAGCCATTTTATCTAAATGATAAATGATATTTCACAGAGTGACATGTAAACATCATTTGCAGCTGCACATTAAATCACAGTCTTCGGGCACATTCCTTTTAATATAATTATTAACTTTTGAAGTTAATTCTGATGTTCCTTAGCATATTTGTCTTCTGTTTCCTATGACAATTACTACCCACCATGGGAACCCCACAGTGATATTCAACAAGTATTTTGCATAAGCTAAATGCTCTTCATCAACTTTTTGGTAAAACAGAAATTTAGTACCTAATTTTTTCAAGTATGCACTTCCAACTTTTGAGCTTATTATACCCAAAAAGATTTATTCAAAACTTAATAAATACAAATAAAATACATATTTGTATATCCACCCATATAATAAACATCAATATGACTATAACAATAAATTCAGAATACTTTCAATATTCTCAGCCGCTGTTTCCTAAATATATTTCACATACACTTTACCAGTAAGTGTCATGTTATCCACTGATTCCTCCAACTAGTGATCTGGCAACTTCACCCACCTCACTGACCACAGTACAACCATCTGGCACACAAGGTAGAAAGAACAATGAAACTTTCTTCCATCAGTACCAAGAAATCAGTTAGCAGGCCCTAATTATTCTTGGGAGGTAGTTTTACAAGGTAAATGAAAAAGAAAAAAAAAAACATAAACAGATCATAGCTGAATATTTTGTCTTATCTTGCTATGTTCCCCGTATTTAATCATGTAATAAAACATAGCCTTGATGGCATGGCAGAAACTGGGTGGCGGTCTATAAAATCTTAATAGGTATACTTTTCCAAAAAATAGTCGGAAATTGGAATTAAAGAAATAACACCAAATATAACAGCATTAAAACATAAAACACAGAGTAAATTAAATGTGCAAGGTATGTGCAAGAGCTATACACCAAAATATACAAAGCACTGCTGAGATCGAATTTTAAAGACCTAAATAAAGGCACAAGAAATCACGATCATGATTAGAAAACCCATTATCAGTAGGATGGCAGTGCTTCTAAAGTTGGCCTATTGAAAAGTCAATCAAAATATCAGGAGATTCTTTGTAGACACTGGGGAGCTGATTCTAATTAATGTGGAAAGACAAAAAAAAAAAAAACTCCAAACAATTTTGAAAATAAAGCACAGAGTTGTAGAACTTACAAGACTAGATTTCAAGACATCCTAGTAAACAACAGAAATCAAGACAGTGTGGTACTGGACAGACTCAAAAATCAAGAAACAGAATGAAGGGGGGGTGGGATGCAGAATACATCCATACACATATGTATAAATTCAATCTTGTGATACTCTGAGAAAGGCAAAACTACTGGTTCAGAAAACAGATTGCTAAGGAGCAGGGCTAAGACTAGAAGGCTGATTGCAAAGGGGTAAAAGAGAACAACTCTGTGATGATAGAAATATTTTACCTTGATTCTGCTGATGGTTATGCAACTCTATACATTTGTCAAGTCATGGAACTGAACACTCTTAAAAGGTGTATTTTATCATATATACATCTTACCTCAACAAAGGTAAAATTCTTACATTCAAAGAAGAATGAGAAAAAGGAAACCTCAGCTGAGTATCATTGCCTCTTGGAAATGCTTCTTGCCTTCATTATCTTCAGCCTGGCGTTTCACTCCAGCAGTTACATGGCCACTCTCCCTATGGCTCTCCTCACGCCTAGTATCTAGGTTAAACTCAAAGATGTTCCCGTCTGTTCTCCCACTGGATTGAGCTCCTTGAGAGGTTTTTGGGTTCTTTACCAGCTGAGTCATCTAGGAAGCCCGTTAAAGCCACATCTAACACATAAAGATAATCAAATATTGTTTGGAGAAGGAAAGAATTAATGAATGAACAGAAAAGACACACTTTTCATTACTATTTGCTCTCCTAACCATGCCCTGGATTTGGGGGTGGGTGTGGGGGAATGTTTTCTTTCATTGTTGACACCAAAGCTAACCTTAATGATTTTTTTTAGATGTCCTAAAATTATGTTTTAAAATGAACCTTGGATTTTGTTTTTCTTCAGGTCAACAGATCAGGAGTTGATTGCCACTGAAAAAATATTTTGTGACTCACAGCTCCTAAGAACAGGGGGCATGCCACACCATGCAGGGCCACAAAGAGAAGTACCAGGGTCAGCCAGGAGGTAAAAGGAGTGAGCAGAACGAAGAGAAGGCTGGGTCACAGCCTTGACTGTGGTTTTCATGAGACAATGGACAAAGTAAGCAGCTGAGTATGCTTAGCTAAGACTGGGTGGTTTCTGAGCAACTTCAGTGAGCTTCCAGCACCTGGTCGTGGGGTGATTCAGGGCAAGAGGGTTGTGCAGATTCCAGGAGCCTGAGAAAGGGAGGCCAATAAAGAGGTTGAACTCAGGAGTGATTGCCCTGAATATCAAAGGGATGCTGCCTGGCAGGTATTCCTTATCTCTAGGAAGGGGGCCGTCACTTTACCCTTCCTGCTCCCACAGCCTCCACCCCTATCGGTGAGACCCCATATGCCATACAAGAATAGAAAAAAATAAGAAAATAGAGCTAGTGAAATTTAATATAGGATCTTTCTTGTATACATTATAGTTTATTCTATAACTTTAGAATAAAAATGGAAGTGCGTTGTTGGTTATCTAGGTACTATCACTATTTTTAGTCTACAAAATCCATCACATCTTGCTAAATATCAAGTGAAAAATTGCTTAGATGATGTGCTAAGGCATATTTCTCTATATTCTGCAATAAGCACTACGCAAACACTGAAAGAGATATTTAATTTGTGTATGGAAAGATGGATTACACAGTCAACTTCTTTAACTTTTATTTCCTACTGTGAATCAACAAAAGCCGCGCTTTAGTGCCTCCTGGGATAAGTAATAGAAAATGCCACAGACGCAAACTGCTGAGTTATCTTCACCCTTGTTCTTTTATTTAATATTATGTCCATGTTATTTCATTTAATATGAGATACAAGGGCTGAGAAAACACAATAGTGTGTCTGCGCATGTAAAGATATAGGAGAAATCAATTACAATATAATAGAAAGCATTATATTTTCTTACATACACTTTGTTTAAAGTATTAGGAAAAGGCCACACTATATTAGACCCCAAAATATATTTACTTTAATATAAACTCCACTATAACAAGAAAATATTTATCACTGTTTGGTTTTCATTTCTGATGTCTCTGTTACACATCTGCTTTTGGCATTATTCAGGGTTAAAGTTCAAAACAACAATAATTAAATATAAGGTCAACAAACACTTTCATCATAAGGTTCTCAACTGCTGGGTAAAGGCATAAAATAACATTCACTTAGGAAATTGTGTTATGTGTCTCCAATGGCTCTCTCAATTGTCCTCTCATACCTAAAAATATAAATATAAACATTGGTGAACTCTAAAAAGTGTTTAAAACCTACAGTAACAATAGTAATATTAAATAAGTAATATTCAATATCTTACTATGTGCTTATCAAGTGTGATATTATTTCATTTATTCCTCCAAATGCTATACGAGGGATGTATTTATACTAGCCCCATTTGCAGACGGACAAACTGAAGGACAGAGAGACTGAGAAACTCACTCTGTCATTCAGCTACCAAATGGTAAATCCAGGATTTCAATGAAGGCTCCTCTGACTTCTGAACCTATACTTTTCACCACTCTATTAGGCTGGATCTCAAGTATAATCTGCTTGGTTGGAGGAATTCCCCCTAGAAACAGTGTTTACAGCCCCATGGGTACTCACAAAATTGTACCCATATGAAATCTGACCATAATGTGCAAAGTCAATTCTTTAAGACAACACACTGTAAGATTTTTATTCTTGGCATAGCATGAACAGATTTTTTTTTTGTATTTATGTAACTGGACAATGGAAGCTTTTCACTTTTCCTTGTGCCCTATTAAAGCTGAATACTGCTGATTATGTGGGATTTTGTGATATAATAAGAAAGTGAAATAAGAATCATTTTCAAGAGAACAGCATCGAAACATGTTTATCATCTATGGTGAAACAGATCACCAGTCCAGGTGGGATGCATGAGACAAGTGCTCGGGCCTGGTGCACTGGGAAGACCCAGAGGGATCGGGTGGAGAGGGAGGTGGGAGGGGGGATCGGGATGGGGAATACATGTAAATCCATGACTGATTCATGTCAATGTATGACAAAAACCACTGCAATACTGTAAAGTAATTAGCCTCCAACTAATAAAAATAAATGAAAAAAGAAAAAAAGAATCATTTTCACATTGAGGGCACAGAGATAAGTCATTCTAGAAAGACTCAAATAACTATAACAGGTACAGCAGAAGATGAGACCTTATTGTAAGTTTGAGAAAATACATTCCTATCATATATTAAGTACTTACAGTTCTCAATTTCTTGCCAGATATTTCACAGATATTACCTCTAATCAATCCTCAAAGCAATCTTGTAAGGTAGATATAGATATTTTTATTCTATACATTAGGGTTGGGTGAAAGGACCCTAACGTAAAGGTGGTTCCCATAGCCAGGGAAACAGAGAACCAGTCTCTCGAATTCCTAGTATGTGCAGGGTCTAAGTCTCTCCTACGGTGTGGTCACTGGTGATGAGAGATCTCTGACAAAAGCAGCTAACTGTCACAGCCTGAATGTCAAGATTGTTCCCCAGTCATGTTTTATTTGGTGCAACAAGTTTTTTTAGGGTTTCCCTGGTAGCTCAGCTGGTAAAGAATCCGCCTGTGATGTGGGAGACCTGGGTTCAAACCCCAGGTTGGGAAGATCCCCTGGAAAAGAGAATGGCTTACCCACTCCAGTATTCTGGTCTGGAGAATTTCATGGATTATACAGTCCATGGGGTTGCAAAGCGTTGGACAGAACTAAGCGACTTTCACTTTTCAAGTATTTTAAATAATTTTTAACTTAAGTTCCTTTGCTCACCAATTTGTTACAGTTTCTATACACACCATCTCTTACACTCAGCTTCCAATACAGTTACATTAATTTTGTGGCTCCTAGAAGAATTGAAGAAGCCTGGAGGGAGGTAATGATATCACATTATGTACAGTATCAAGATACTGTACATAAGCTGTTTACTAAATGCTTTATATGTATCATCCCACATTTAATCATCATAACTACCTAATGTGTTAGTATGGTTATTCCATTTTACAGATAAATATATTAATTTGCCTAAAGTCACACAGCTCTCTAGTGGGATTTGAATCCAACTCTGTATCACTCAAAATATATGTTCCTAATTTCTAGTTGTATTGCTTCTACTACATGACTGTGTTGTAAATTTTTTCATTAAAAACAACTCCTGAACAATAGCTAAAAGCATCAGAATATGCCCTAAGAAGTAGCAAAGGAACATGACTAGCTAATCAGTGGACTCCCTTTGGAAAAGAATCCATCAAAATTTCAATTCAACTAAATGTTATACAACTTCTGTTGAAAAAAACCTTCATCCTAGGAGGTGGACTTAATATTTTCTAGAGGATTTGAGGCTAAATATTCTGTCCTTTGATTTCACTCTTGAGTCATTGGCCCTCATGTCCTTCTGTCACTGTGAAGACTAGTCTCTCTTCTTCAGGCAGAAGAAGAGCAAGTGTGCTAGAAGGAAAGAGGCTGATGTATTAAAAAGAACTGCAACCTGGGCACACGATTGATGGTGGCTTCAAGAGAAGGCACTCTCCCATCCACTCACAAGTGTAATTTAAAGAGGATTTTTCAAGGCATGGATAGAAACCATTACTCACATCAACTCCCACTGCCTTCTCCCTCTATAACTCTTTACCAATTCTGGTCCACAGCTACTCTGCCCTGTGTAATCAACAACATGCATTTGAGAAGTATTCTCCAGCATCCCCAAATGAATTTCTTACAACGCAAATTGAATGAAGTGGTGAAAATGATAAATCTGTCTGGAGTGTAACAGATTTGTTTCAAGCTGTAGGATCTGCCTAAGGATAAAAGGGACTTCCCAAACAAACTATGCCAACTTCAGGTTTGAAATGATCTATTTTGACCATCATCTTACTTTCACTTTATCTCCTATGAATTTTTTTTTTTCTGTCAGAGTTTTTATCAAAATTTTTTTCTATTTTTTTTATATTGAGGTCAATTCCCTGCTTTGAAAGCAAAGTCATAAATAAGTTCAAGGACATCAGTTTAGGCACGACAAATATTTCATAAAGTAAAGTGCGTTTGCAGTTCATGATGCTTTCTAACCCTTTCTTCATATGAAAATTCTGGTAGACAGAATAATACACCCCCAAAGATATTCACATCACTAGAACCTGAGAACATTTTATTAGCATGTTACATGTCAAGGGTATTAAAACTGCAGATGGCATTAAGTATGTCAATTATGTGACCTTGACATGGAGAGATTATCCTGTATTATCTAAAAGAGCACAATATAATCAGGAGAGTTCTTAAAAGTGAAAAAGCAAGCTAGGAAATTCAGGGTCAGAGGGAAGTGAGAAAGGAAGGGCCATGAATTGAAGAAGGTAGGTGGTCTGTAGAATCTGGAAAAGGCAAGAAAACAGATTCTTCCCCTAAAGTCTCCAGAAAACAATGCAGCCCTGCCAACACCTTGATTTTACCAGTGAGATCCTTTTAAGATTTCTGATCTTCAGAACCATAAGGTATTAATTTAAAATACTGCTTTTGACATAGGAGATGCAGGTTTGATCCCTGGATCAGGAAGATCCTCAGGAGAAGGAAATGGCAATCTACTCCAGTATTCTTGGCTAGGAAATTCCGTGGATAGAGGGGCCTGGCAGGCTCCAGTCCATGGGGTTGCAAAAAGTTGGACACAACTGAGCATACACGCATGCACATAACTTAATTCTACTGAGAGGCCAATAGGAATTGTGATGAAAACTTAGGAAAGAGAGGTAAAAAATCTTCACACAGTAAGTAACCTCAGGCATAATTTATTTTAAAGCAGGTCTGTTGCATTATAGAATTCCAATTGCTCTTAAAGAGAAGACTACCCTAGGCTCCAAATCCTAGGTTAAGAAGTACAGGTGGGGAAAAATATTTGAGAGAGAAGGAATACTCATACAGTTATGGGTGAAAATGTGTCAAAGATATAGATACCTCAGAGTATGGTCCAGCAGGATGGGAGAGGCCCTCTCTTGGCACAGAGGGGAAATCTGAGAAGCCTTGGGGCAGAAAGTCCAAAAGAGATTTCAGTAAATAAAAATACTGAATAATTGAAAACTTACATCTAAATAGTAAATACAAATGGGAAATGATTCTGGACCCCTCTAATCATCAGGAAAACGTAACTTAAAATCAGAGCTAAATACCATTGCACCACTAAAAAGATTGACAATTTAAAGGAGTAAGAAGAATGTGGAACCATGGAAATTCTCACAAGCTACTTTCAAAAACCAAATTGCAGGACTCTGACCTAGATATTTCACTTCAAAGTATATCTCCAAATCCAGCATTATATCTATGTCATAGCTCTAACCTGGAAACAACCAGAATGGTCATCAACAATGGAATAGATACATCATTTGTGTTATGTTCACACAATGCAATACTACATAGCAATAAAAATAAGCAAACTATAGCCACACATAAGAACTTAGATATGGAACATATACTCACAATATTATTATTGAGCCAAAGAACCTAGACACAAAAGAATATGTGGTGTGTGATTTTCCATATAAAGTTGGAAATTTTCTATTCAGGAATAGATACTTGAATATAACTTAAAAGCAAAAGCAGGACAGTAATTATCCTAAAAGTCAGGATGATGGCAATTTTGAGAAATATTGGAAAGGAAGGGGACAGGGGCTCTGGCACGCTGGTGACAATCAATTCCTCAACCTGGGGACTGGTCACACAGATATTCATCTTTGTTTTAGGTACTTTTTTTCATGTGGCTTACAGCTTAAACAACAGGAATGACAAAGAGGAAATTCAAAGTAGCAAGGCAGAAAAACGTAGTAGTAAAGGTCTTCAAAATCACCATGGACAACTCTGCTTATGTTTCAGCGCCCTTTTCCCAAGACAATACAGTTTTAAACTCAAGTCGTGAATTTTACCCCATGGATGTATTTCACTACCATTGGGCATTACAGTGCATTTGAAATTACTTCCCATAAACGTGCATGCATGTCTCTTTGTCTCCTTTAAAAATCTTTAATTCAGAGAGCATTCAAGACGGAAACGGCAGTGCAGAATCACAGCATTCTAAAACATACCACTGTGTCAATTACCTCTGATAGCAGACCTGGTCACTGCCACTACAGATCCCTGCCTAAATAGAAAGGAAATGACTATGTTTCTTAAGCAACAGCTCTTCCGCATATAGGGTACATGAATAAATAAATAATTATAGACTAAAAAAAATCATACTTACTTGTCCTACAAGTTACTGCAATTAATTCTTACATGTTTCAGCAAATGAACATTTTAAGATCATTTTTATCTCTAGTAGCAGTTTCAGGTGCCCAATGAATAAAGCCAAAAACCTAACACTCTGATGAGACCTCTAGATGTATTTCCTTGGTTCAGGGGAATGCAGTATCAGTATTCCATGTGTAAATAAGTTCAATTAACAACGAGTTATAATTGCAAAGGGAGATGAAAATTAGTTTAAACAAGTCAATTAAATCATAAACATTTCAGGAATAAGAAGATGTGTTTGTAATCCAATTAGTGTGTTAATATACTAATAAATTTACTGATTTGAATGGTATCTTAATTGTATAGTAAGACACCAGAAGAAAAAAATTGTATATCTTAATTGTCATAAAGGGAGCTTTGGCTGCAGTATGACTACATAAGTTTGGAGAAAATTATCTATGTTAATGAGATCAAAATGCTTCTATCTAGAATAATAAATAAGGTTACTTGATGGTTTGGCTAATAAAAATGCATCCAAGGGACAGGGGAAATGACTGAACAGTGTTGTCTGCCAGACGCTAATTACACTAAGTTCCTGACGAGAGAGAATGGGACATTTTATACTATGACCAAAAAAAACCACGTCCATAGTTTAAACCCTCGTAAGATCATGGGAATAAAATATTCCAGGGGTAATTCTTTATTGTTACCTCAATTACCACAAATTAAGCTGATATTAATATACTTTACTGCTGCTCAGCCCTAAGTGGAATCAGTTGCACTTCACATATAACTCAAGGGAATGAGCTGATCTCCTATTTCTGCGTAATTACCTGTAATTTATGGAGCACAGAGACCTGTGAGCAGCCTAGCCAAGGTCACCTAAGAAGGCTGAACTGCGTCGGTTTCAATCACCATCTGTGATCTGGGTTGGAGTTGCCATCACCCCACCTGGCACTAGAGAAAAGGACCCTTACCCAGTACGGGGGTCACGGAACCAAACCCTCAGCCCAAGGGGCAGAGTTGATCATGAGCTGGTGTCTCTTGATGAGTAGATGATGTTCCAATAAAAAAAAGTAGAAGCAGATAAATAATGGGTTTTAGTGCTAATTGCAACATTTTAAATCAACTGGAAAGCCTGCAAGGAAGTTTGACAACCCATTCTGGATGAATTCCAACTTACTCCTGCAAATGTGGTCCCCTCAAGCCTCCTACTCGACTGCAATACAAGGGCAGTGTCCCCTCCATATCTCCCCAACTCGGACAAACCTGCAGCCATTTTCAACATTACCTAAAGCCATTGTCACTCCACAGACATTTCTCAATGTTTTACCTCATTCTAATAAAATTCAATATGAGTATTTTCTATTTATTTATACACCTGTTTTACAAAACAAAAGAAAAATTAAAAGTCAAGTGGATAAGCAATTGGGAAATGATATGCAGGGTAAATCACTAAAACCAATGATGAACTAGGAGTAGCTGAAGGGGAAAAGACAATCTGGGGTTTCTTGATGAACACTGTGTGTAGAGCTTTAATAAAACAATAGCATTTTTGTATGCCAAAGTAAGGAAACAAAAATACAGAATGATCTCATGTTAATTAATTTAGAAAACACAGAATAAGCACTTGCTTTGTGCTGGCCACTAAAACACAACAGGGCCCCTTACGACCTGGCATTTATAACTCCAAGTTTACTGCTTAGAAGGCAAATGGTATATACATCAGTGCTACTTTTTCAGTTTCTCCCAGCCTCTCCTTCCCCCGCTATGTCCACAAGTTCATTCTCTACATCTGCATCTCCATTTCCTCTATGTAAACAGGTTCATCAGTAGTACTTTTCTAGATTCAACATATATGCATTAACAAACGATATTTATTTTTCTCTTTCTGACTCACTTCACTCTGTATAACAGGCTCTAGGTACAGCCACCTCACTACAGCTGACTCAAATTTGTTCCTTTTAGTGGCTCAGTAACATTCCATTGTATATATGTACCACAACTTCTTTATCGATAACTAGTTGAAAGCTGCTATATAACACAGGGAGCCCAGTCTGGCACTCTGACAATCTAGAGGTAGAATGGGGGTGGGAGAGGGAAGCTCAAGAGAGATAGGCAATTATATATTTATGCATGTGTGTGTGAATATATACACACACATGCATACATATATATATAATTATGACTAATTCGTGTTGTTGCACAACAGAAACCACCACAAAATTATAAGGCAATTATCCTCCAATTAAAAAAATAAGAATTAGAATTTACAATTCATCAGACTGAAGGAATTATATCAATTAAATTATATGACTTATAGTAAACAAACAAGAGTAAATATAAATGATACACAAGATAAGGCAAAATAAGGAAGAAAAGAAAAGCAATAGGAGGAGGGAGAATTTTTATTTATGATAAAAAAAAGAAAGCTTATCTAATCAGCAATGTTTGGCCATAAGTAACAGAGAGAGAAGGCCATATGATGACTGGGGAAGAAATGTTTCAGAAAGAAGGAAGAGAATGTGAGACTGGGCCATGATGTGGAAGTATGCTTGGTAAATTTGAGGAAGGGAAGGAGGTCAGTATGGCTGAAATTTAGGAAGGATAGGGGAAAACTGAAGGACATGGTATCTAGGAGACAACAAAGGACCAGATATCAAAAGGTGCTGCAAACCATTTTAACAAAAATTTCTTTTTCTCTGAGTGGCATGCCCTGGTTATTGGAAACCACTGGAAGATGCTGTGATCTGACATGTTTCAAAAGAAACATTTGGACTACTGGATTGAAAATGGATGTCAACATAGGAAACAGAACAGTTAGGAGGCTATTTCAACCATTCAAGTGAGAAATGATGGTTGTTAAATCAGGAAGATAGAAGTAAAGACAGTTAGAAAATATCACAGTTCTGTACACAAATTAAACATACAGACAACTACATTTTATCATTGGAAGTAGGACTGGAGAAAAAGGCAAGAGTCATGGACACATCCAAGATTTTGGTATATTCAGTTGGAAGGATGAGGTTACTCTTTGCTGAGATGAAGATGACAAGAAGCAACAGATTGGAATGGAGAGAGGATGGCGGTCAATCTGCAGACATATAAAGCTTCAGATGCTAATTTGTCATCCAAATTGAACTGTTAAGAGAGCAGCCAGATAGCTGAGTTCATACAGGTCCAAGTTGCAGGCATGGATTTAGAAATCATCAGTTTTTAAATAATGTTAAAAACATAAGTCCAGATAACATCACTCTGAAGTGAGAGTAAATAGAGAATGGAAGAGATTCAGGGACTAATATCAGCAAAGGAGCCAGAGAAATATCTAATCTCTCAGAGGAAAACAGCAGCCCAGAATCCGAGTGTCATATCCAAGGTCAAGAAAGATGAAGATTAAGATGCGGTCATTGGCTTTAGCCACGTGGAGGTCACTGGAAACTCCTGACATCTGCTTTCAGTGGAGTCAGATCTTACTTTGTCCTATAAGTCATGGAAGCACTCACAACTGCAACCCTGCACTCCACCCACAACTGTGGCACCCTGTTATATGAAAATCCCACACGTGGCAGCAGCACTTAAAATCTTAGCTCCTGAAAGCATTTCCCCTGAAATCAGGAACAAGACAAGGGTGCCCACTCTCACCACTACTGTTCAACATAGTGTTGGAAGTTTTGGCCACAGCAATCAGAGCAGAAAAAGAAGTAAAAGGAATCCAGATAGGAAAAGAAGAAGTGAAACTCTCACTGTTTGCAGATGACATGATCCTCTACATAGAAAACCCTAAAGACTCTACCAGAAAATTACTAGAGCTAATCAATGAATATAGTAAAGTTGCAGGATATAAAATTAACACACAGAAATCCCTTGCATTCCTATATACTAACAATGAAAAAACAGAAAGAGAAATTAAGGAAACAATACCATTCACCATTGCAACAAAAAGAATAAAATACTTAGGAGTATATCTACCTAAAGAAACAAAAGACCTATACATAGAAAACTATAAAACACTGATGAAAGAAATCAAAGAGGACACAAACAGATGGAGAAACATACCGTGTTCATGGATTGGAAGAATCAATATTGTCAAAATGGCTATCCTACCCAAAGCAATCTATAGATTCAATGCAATCCCTATCAAGCTACCAACGGTATTTTTCACAGAACTAGACCAAAGAATTTCACAATTTGTATGCAAATACAAAAAACCTCGAATAGCCAAAGTAATCTTGAGAAAGAAGAATGGAACTGGAGGAATCAACCTGCCTGACTTCAGACTCTACTACAAAGCCACAGTCATCAAGACAGTGTGGTACTGGCACAAAGACAGAAATATAGACCAATGGAACAGAATAGAAAGCCCAGAGATAAATCCACGAACCTATGGACACCTTATCTTTGACAAAGGAGGCAAGGATATACAATGGAAAAAAGACAACCTCTTGAACAAGTGGTGCTGGGAAAACTGGTCAACCACTTGTAAAAGAATGAAACTAGAACACTTTCTAACACCATACACAAAAATAAACTCAAAATGGATTAAAGATCTAAATGTAAGACCAGAAACTATAAAACTCCTAGAGGAGAACATAGGCAAAACACTCTCTGACCTAAATCACAGCAAGATCCTCTATGACCCACCTCCCAGAATATTGGAAATAAAAGCAAAACTAAACAAATGGGATCTAATGAAACTTAAAAGCTTTTGCACTACAAAGGAAACTATAAGTAAGGTGAAAAGACAGCCCTCAGATTGGGAGAAAATAATAGCAAATGAAGAAACAGACAAAGGATTAATCTCAAAAATATACAAGCAACTCCTGTAGCTCAATTCCAGAAAAATAAATGACTCAATCAAAAAATGGGCCAGAGAACTAAACAGACATTTCTCCAAAGAAGACATACAGATGGCTAACAAACACATGAAAAGATGCTCCACATCACTCATTATTAGAGAAATGCAAATCAAAACCACAATGAGGTACCATTACACGCCAGTCAGGATGGCTGCTATCCAAAAGTCTACAAGCAATAAATGCTGGAGAGGGTGTGGAGAAAAGGGAACCCTCTTACACTGTTGGTGGGAATGCAAACTAGTACAGCCACTATGGAAAACAGTGTGGAGATTCCTTAAAAAACTGGAAATAGAACTGCCATATGACCCAGCAATCCCACTTCTGGGCATACACACTGAGGAAACCAGATCTGAAAGAGACACGTGCACCCCAATGTTCATCGCAGCACTGTTTATAATAGCCAGGACATGGAAGCAACCTAGATGCCCATCAGCAGATGAATGGATAAGGAAGCTGTGGTACATATACACCATGGAATATTACTCAGCCATCAAAAAGAATTCATTTGAATCAGTCCTAATGAGATGGATGAAACTGGAGCCCATTATACAGAGTGAAGTAAGCCAGAAAGATAAAGAACATTACAGCATACTAACACATATATATGGAATTTAGAAAGGTGATAACGATAACCCTATATGCAAAACAGAAAAAGAGACACAGAAGTACAGAACAGACTTTTGAACTCTGTGGGAGAAGGTGAGGGTGGGATGTTTCAAAAGAACAGCATGTATACTATCTATGGTGAAACAGATCACCAGCCCAGGTGGGATGCATGAGACAAGTGCTCGGGCCTGGTGCACTGGGAAGACCCAGAGGAATCGGGTGGAGAGGGAGGTGGGAGGGGGGATCGGGAGGGGGAATAAGTGTAAATCTATGGCTGATTCATATCAATGTATGACAAAACCCACTGAAATGTTGTGAAGTAATTAGCCTCCAACTAATAAAAAAATTTTAAAAAAAATAAATAAATTAAAAAAAAAAAAAAATCTTAGATCCTGCCCTACCCTCCATCCTAGCAGCAATGAAGTATGTGACTCAGGAGACCCTGGACAAGGCAGAAATACACACGATTCCAGTGCCCCACACAGCAATACCAATAACACCATCAGCAGCAAAGAACAATGATCCCAGAGAACAGGAGCCAACCACCAGAGCACTGAGTGATACCTCTTATGGAGGTAGAGAAGTACAGAAACTGCCAATTCTCAAATATAACCACAGGAAGGAGAAACCAGAAACTTGTGCTATAACAACCTACTGGGTGGTGGCGGCCGTGTGGGGGTGGGGATGCATCTAACTTCTAATTAGTTGAATCCTTAGAATCTACTGGGGGAAAAGAAGGGGAAGAAGGGGAAGACTTACCTAAAAAAGAAAAGAGTTTGCAACTGCAAATGGGCTGGCAGAGAAATAATGTGTCAAGCACCATAAAAAAATCACAGTGAAACTATATCACAAAAGAAAACAAGCTTCCACAGAAACCAAATTTAAGTCACAGAATACTGTGGTCTAACTGATAAACAACTCAAAATAGCTGTCATGAAGAAACTCAACAAGCTGCAAGAAAATGCAGAAAGGCAGTTTAATGAACTCAGGAATAAAATTAATGAACAATTAATAAAATTAATGAATACTTAACCAAAGAGATTTTAACTCTAAAAAAGATCCAAAAAATTAAGAAATATTCAAAGAATTATCCAATCCATTTAGGAAGGATAACACAATAATAAGCAGTATCCCAGAGGGAGCAGACAGTAAAGTTTACTTAAAGAAGTAATAGCTGAGAACTTCCCAAACCTGGGGAAGGAAGTGGATTTACAAGCCCATGAAGCTAAGAAAACAACTAGTAATCTCAACACAAGAAGATCTTCTCCAAGCGCATCATATTAAAATGTCCAAAGTCAATGACAAAGAATTTTAAAGGTAGCCGAGGAAAATGTATGGTAACCTACAAAGGAACCCGCATTAGGCATATCAGCATATTTCTCAGCAAGACCTCTATAAGCCAAGAGGGAGCAGAATGACGTGCCCAAAATACTGAAAGATAAAAATTGCCAGCCAAGAATATTCTATCCAGCACAATTATCAATCAGCCTGTGAAGAAGACATAAAGGCTTTCCTAAACAAACGAAAGTTGGGGGAGTTCATCAACACTAGACCTGTTTTACAAGAAATGTTTAAAGGAGCTCTTCTAACGGAAACAAAATGGCAAGAGTACACAAAATTCTGAGCAAGATGATAAACAGAATCAGAAAAATATAACTCTATATCATAATAGGTGTTAAATATTTAATTAAAGGTTAAAGATTAAAAAAACAGTAAGAATAACTATGGCTACTTCAATTTGGTAACAAACTCAAAGCATAAAAATCAGTAATCTGAGACAACAGAAACATCAAAGAGGGAAAGGAAAATGATAGAAATCACATAGATAACTGAAGATAAGATGCTTTCAGGAGAAAAAGGACTGTTTTATTGATGAGACACTTTTAATACAAACCTCATAATAACCACAAAACATAAATGTAGAGCAGAAACACTAACATACATAATAAAAGGAAAATGAGAGAAACATCATAGAAAACCATGAAATCAACATGGCAGACAGAATCACAAAAAAAAGAAAAAAAATTGGAGACAGAGCAACCAAAAAAACAAAACATAAAATGGCAGTAGTAGGTTCTCATTTATCAATAAGCACCCTAAATGTAAATGGATTGAACTCACCTATCAAAACATATAAAGTGGCTGAATGGATTTTAAAAAAACACAACTATATGGTGTGTCTAGGAGACTTACCCCAGCTCTAAAGACAAACATAGGCTCGAAGTGAAGGGACAGAATTTGATACGCCAAGCAAATGACAGCTACAAAGAAGTAGGTATAACCTATATTCATACCAGGTAAAATAGACTTCCAGCTAAAAAAGGTAACAGGAAACAAAGATGGATAGGATATAATGATAAAGGGAACAATTCATCAAGAAGATGTAACAGGCATTATTTATATACGCACCTAACACAGGAGCACCAAAATATGTAAAGCAATTCTTTACAGACTTAAAGGGAGAAATTTATAGCAGGACAATAATATTAGGGGATTTTGACATCTCACCCTTATCAATGGACAGATCTTCCAGACAGAGAGTAAACAGGAAAACAGTGCCTTTAAATGAAATATTAGCCCAGTTAGATTTAATAAATTTATCCAGAAAATTCCATCCAAATGCAGCTGGATACACATTCTTCTCAAGTGCACAATGGAATACTCTCAAAGATGGACATATACTGTGATATAAAAGAAGTACAATAAATTTAAGAATGAAATCATATCAATCATCTTTTCCAGTCACAATAGTATAAAACTAGAAACCAACTACAAGAAGAAAGCCAGAAAAATCATGAATATGTGGAGACTAAACATGTTATTCACAACTACTGTGTCAAAAATGAAATCAAAGAATATTAAAAATACCTGAAGACAAGTGAAAGTGAAAATACAATATATGAAAATCTGTAAGTTGCAGCAAAATCATTACTAAGAGGGAAGTTTAACACAGGTCCACTTCAAACACAAGAAAAAGTTCAAATAAACAATTTAATCTTGCACCTAAAGGAACTAGAAAAAGAAGAACAAGTGAATGGAAAAAACAATACAGATAAGACTGGAAATAAATGAAATAATACCAACAAGATAATAGAAAAGATCAATGAAAATAAGAGCATGTTCTTTGAAAAGAAACAAAGTTCACCTAGCATTATTAGCTGGACTCACTGAGACAAAAAGAGAGAGAGAAGGTGCTGATAAATAAAATCAAAAATGAAAGAGAAGAAATAACAATGGATACCAAAGAAACATGAAAGGTTAGAAAAGAATACAATCAACAAACTGGACAGTCAAGCAGAAATGGATAAATTCTCAGAATCACACAATTTACCAAGACTAAATCAGGAAAAAATAGAAAAGGCTGAATGTATGAATTACTAGTAAGGAGACTGAACAGTAATCAAAGATCTCTGAAAAAAAAAAGTTCAGAACCAGACAGCTTCTGAGAAAGCAGAACAAAGCTGGAGGTATCACACTTCTTGATTTCAAGCTGTGTTACAAAGTTATGCAATCAAAATAACATGGTATTGGCAGGAAAACAGACATACAGATCAGTGGAACAATGTTGAGAGTGCATAAGTAAATCCACACATGTATGGGCAATTAACTTATGACAAAGGGGCGAGGAACATACGTGAGAAAGGACCATCTCATCAATAAATGGTGCTGGGAAAACCAAACAGCTACATGCACAAAAAAGAAAAAGAAAGAAAGAAACTAGACCAAGCTAGACTCAAACCATACACAAAAATTTCTCAAAAATGGATTGAAAACTTGAGTGTAAGACATGAAACCATGAAATTACTAGAAAAAACATAGGCAGTACACTCTTTGACACAAGCCTTAGCAAAATCTTTCTGGACATGTCTCCTCAGACAAGGAAAACAAAAGCAAAATGAACAAGTGTACTATATCAAACTAAAAAACTTCTGCACAGGAAAGGAAACAAAATGAAAAGACAACAAATTTAATGGTATAGGATATTTGCAAATCACATATCCAATAAGGGGTTAATATCCAAAATACATGAACAACTCGTACAACTCAACAATAAAAAAGCAATACAACTTAAAGACAGGCATAGGATCTTAATTTCTCCAAAGAGGATAAACAGATGGCCAAAAGGCACATGTAAAGATGGCTAACATAACTAATTATTAGGGAAATGCAAATCAAAACCACAATTAGATAGCACCTCCAACCCTATTAGAATGACTATTACAAAAAAAAAAAGAAAGAAAGAAATAGCAAGTGTCGGTAGGGATGTGGAAAAAAGGAAATCAGCATACACTGTTGGCGGAAACATCAACTGGTGTAGCCATTGTGGAAAATAGAATGGACATGCTGAAAAAATTTAATAGAACTATCATATGATCTAGCTATTTCATTTCTGGGTATTTATTAGAGAATATGAAACACTAAGTTGAAAAGATTCTGCACCTCTACATTCATCATAGTATTATTTACAACAACCAAGAAATGGGAACAATCTACGTGTCCATTAATGGATGAATGAATTTTAAAAATTGTTGTATACACATATACAAAATAGCATACTATTCAGCCATTTTAAAAAGACGAAATCTTGCCATCTGTAACAATATGAATGGACATTGAGAGTATTATTCTAAGTGAAATAAGTCATACTGGGAAATAGCGTATTTTCATCCCTATGAAAGTGAAAGTCACTCAGTTGTGTCCAACTCTTTGCAACCCCGTGAACTATACAGTCCATGGAATTCTCCAGGCCAGAATACTGGAGTGAATAGCCTTCCCCTTCTCCGGAGGATCTTTCCCTCTTGGGAAAAATATCTCCAAATAGAAAGACATTGTGGGTAGGAAGTTTCACCTATCTTCTAGCAATTCATGAGAGAGGGAGAAGCAGCCTTGAAACATCAAATGAGAATATCTTATTTGAGGTCAGTCTGGAAATAAGGGGTCCTCGCCAGAAAGGACTCAGGGCCGGACCAAGGTTCTGCTCAGCAGTTTTCCCCTTGTCTGATGTTAGGGTTTGACCCACAGGAAAAAAAAAAAAAATGCTATTTTGGATCTTTCATGCCATGGGCAGCATGGGATTCTAGGTTTAAGGGCAGCAAGTAGTGAGAATTTCCACTGAAAAGATTTCAATTTTCTCCCTGTAATTGGCACATACCAAAGTAACACACATATGAAAGTAACACACATACCAAAGTAATAAATGAACTTCCTGCTCTTAAATCCAATGAACCCTTTGCTTTTCTTTGCTGTTCTTGTTTTCTATAACCTCTTAGCTCGTACACCTCCTGTTTCTCACAAAGCTCTTCTGTCTTGGCTTCCCTGACACCTTACTCTGTTAGACATTTTGCTGCACTTTTTCAGTTCTTCAAGAAAAAAAAATAGTGTGCCAATGAAAACTACAATGAAGTAAGGATACACACACACATTAGAATGGATAAAGTTAAAAAGATGAACACAGTGAAGTGATGGTGAGGATGTGGGACAGCTATAGTTCTCAGGCACCACGGGGTAGAATGTAAAACAGTACAGCCACTTGAAAAGCTCAACGGCAGCAACAACACGTGTGAGACTTAACAACTCCACTCATGAGTATTTAACCCAAGAAGAATTTAAAACATTGGCTCCAAAAAATGAGTTGCAAACAGCAGTTTTACGCATAAGAGCCAAAAGCTGAAGAGGAGAAAAAAGATCAACACAGGCATGAAAAAATCAATCATGGTACATCCATACAACAGACCACCACCCAGCAACCAAAATAAATAACTCACCGATCTGTGATACACACAACAGTGTGGATGAATCTCAGAAATACTATATTGACCAAAGAAGCAATACACTAAAGAGTATTATTCCATTTATAGGAAATTCTAGAACAGGCAAAATTAACATACAGTAATAGAAAGCAAATCAATGGTGGTTTCAGTCCAAAGATCAGGGGTATGCAAAAGACACATGAAGGAACTTTGTGCGAGAATATATGATCAGTGCCATGCTAGTTAAGTGCTTAATAACCAGCTCTCTGTGAAAAAAAAAATATATATATATATATATTATATAATTTTTATGTTTTTATAAGTTTTATTGATAAAAATTATACCATACACAATTTACAAATAACAAAGTATACAATATACTTTATTACAAATTCCATTGGGCAATTAATTCTCACAAAATGCTTTCACTGGCTTTTACCAAACTCTGACATACATAAGCTACCTGTGATTCCAATTCAACCAAGTTTTCACAAATGATGTTGCATCCCAACTCCCTCATTCTTTTCCCAATAAATTTATTTTCATTACATCTGATAGGTCACATACTGTTAAATTCCTCCTCATCCTCTTATAAATTACATCTATTAAGCTTCCCTGGAACCTATCTTGTTTAATAAAGACATGAGTAGTTGCTTTCCTGAACCAGGTAATAGTTCTCAAATATAGGAGGAACATATCTTCAAATAGCCTCAATTTTTATGCTATTCATAAAGTAACAGCTATAGATATGTCACTTTCAAATTTAATCTTTATTATTAACATTTTACCCTTCACTGACTTACATCTAGACAATAAGCTAAAAAATGTCAAGCCCTGATCTATAAATGTTTGCCAAATTCCATGACATTAAATCTCTCACTATGGCCCATTTCCAGTTACCAACATGACATCACTGAACACTTACTAAGATACAGGACTTCATCCATTCAAATAAAACACATACGAATAACTCCAAAATCATACTGTTAAATACAGTAAATAACTAGGAAATAGGTTTCAAGTATATTTTGTTTTTAATAAAATTGATTTAACTGTAAGATCATATAATTTTCAACAATGTCTATACTTAATAACCAACATTCAGAACTCCTGAAAATTAAATAATTGGAACTCACAATCTAGATCCAGCACAACACTAGATATTTTCTGTATCTTGATTAGAGTTAGAGGGATGTATACACTTGTAAAATATGTACATTTGTGTGAGGGGCATGTACATTTGTAAAATGTGTACATTTGTAAAAATCATTAAAATGTTTACTTAAAATGGGTGTGTGTGTGTGTGTGTGCTTGGTCATGTCCAACTCTATGTGTCCCATGGACTGTAGCCTGCCAGGCGTCTCTGTCCATTGGATTTCCCAGGCAAGAATACTGGAGTGGGTTTCCATTTCCTACTTCAAGGGATCTTCCTGACCAGGCATGAAACCCACGTCTCTTGCATCTCCTGCACTGGCAGGCAGATTCTTACCACTAGCACCACCTTGGAAGCTCTAAAACAAGTGCACTCTGTGGTGTATAAATTAAACTTCAATAAAGATGAGTTAAAAGAAAATAATTGGTCATCTCTACAAGTTCTGTCCTAGGCTTCGTTTTTACTCCACTTGTACTCCCTAGGCCAGTTTATCTGCTCTCATTATTTCAATTAATATCCACATTTTGATACCTCTGAATTGTATATATCGGTTTAATAAGTTTCTCTATCTCTTGACTGCCACTTCCATTAATCTCCACTTGGATATGACAAAGACATTTCAAACTCAGTACATCTAACACTGTACTCAATATCTAATGACACCCAAACTATTCTCCTTCTTAGCTCCCCAGTTCAGAAAATAATACTTCTACCCACTAGGGTCCACAAGCCAAAAATGAACACAAAGCTTAAATCTGACCCCTCTCCCTAACTCCACATGTCTAATCAACACTGGTCAAGTCTACTCTTAAAGTGGAGTCGCTCAGTCGTGTCTGACTCTTTGCGACGCCATGGACTATAGCCTACCAGGGTCCTCCATCAATGGGATTTTCCAAGCAAGAATACTGGAGTGGGTTGCCACTTCCTTCTCCAGGAGATCTTCCCGACCCTGGGATTGAACCCAGGTCTCCCGCATTGTAGGCAGACACTTCGCCCTCTGAGCCACCAGGGAAGCTCTAAGTCTACTCTTAAATATCTCTTATGTTCATCTGCCTCTGAACCTACTCTCTCTCTGCTCAGACCACAACTATTGCTCACATGGATTATCCCAAAAACCTGTGACTTCTGTGTTTGTTTCCTTAAATCATCAAGCTGGCTACATAGAGAGGGGTTTTATTTCACATACACAATTCTGACCTTGTTATATAGCTTACAATTACCTACGTGATTTGGTCCTGATTACATCTACTACCTATTTCCTTGATATCTACCCTCCATGTTCATTGAATTTCACCCAACTTCATTGAAGTTTTTTTCACTGTTTCTGCACAAAACAGTTCTTTCTCTTATCTCTAGCTATTTTCTATTCATCCTTCAGACACCAGTTTATGGATCACATCTTTGAGGAAGTCTTCCCTGACTCCTTATACTAGATTAAACATCCCACCTGTGCAATCCCATAGCTCATATCACACTATAATATTGCCCATGTAATTTTCTGTCTCCCCTACAGACTGAATGCTTCTTTAGGTCAGGGATCATTTTTTTTCTGCTGTTGTTGTTGGAACACTAGCCCGTAGGAAGGTGCCTGAAAAGCAGCAGCTCATCACTGAGTGCTGAGGAAAGAGTCATTAATCCTACAGACGGAAAGGTTGTTCTTGGGTACTCCTAACCCTTCTCCTTGCCTCATAAACATCAGATTTCAAGCTTATCATCTCTAATGTTACTGAAGTTCCTTGATGGGTTTAGAGTTCTGCTTTAAATTGGTTTTAAAACCCACAACGTCTTCATATAACACTAATCATAATTCATTAAGTGCCTGATCAAGAATTCTTTTTATTTCCAAAACACAAATTCCTACCAACTTCTTCAAGGTGATATTGAAGATCCTATCAACAGAACACGTAATGTGATTTGAACTCTCTAAAACATAGACTGTATATTGCTTTTAGCCAATATTCCAAATATTTTCAAATTTCAAATACTTTTCCTCCTTGGATGAGTCCCTAGTTTACCTCCTTTTCTTCCTTCCTCCCCTATTCCTTCCTCTATTGCCACTATCTTAAATGTTTTCATCTCTTGCAATTACTTTCTCAGACTATCTTCTAAAAGAGCACTCTAGTTCTTCTTGACTTTTTCCTGCCTTCGATTCTTTGCTTTAGGAACATTTTTCAGCTCTCTCTCTCTCTGCTCCAAGAGGAGCAGTAGGTGCTGAGTAAACAAAATTAACTAACAGACTCTACCACGTAGGAGCTTGCATGCTGGGCAAAGGGTACGGCTGGTATTTATGTACACAGTTTTAATATAACACGATAAGGTACTGCAGAAGGCGCTGAGGCAGCAATGAGAAAGGAACATCTTCTCACCTGAGCGTGGGATGAAGAGGAATGGGAGAAGTCATTAAGAAAATTGTTGCATCTCCTGTCTCTGGATTCCTATAATAAAATACCATGCCCCGTTCATTCCAGCAGTTTCTGTGGCTAACATCTGTGGAGCACACCCATTATCTCATTTAATTTTCATTCCAACACTATGAGTTAGACTGACATAGATACTATTATGGTCAGCATTTTATAGCAGAGAAAACAGACTAAGAGACACTGGGTCAGTATCCAGGCTCTTAACCACCATGCTGCAAAATCCCAATCATCTGTGGGTGATATAAAATATACTGGGGGCAACAGAAGGGAGTGCAGGTGTCCCGTGAATCCTAAGGCAGTGCTAGGCACACAGTAAATTGTGTTGTGTTGTTTTGTTTTGCTCTTATAATATTTGGGCCAAGGACAATCTGTATATCCAGTTCAAGGGCAAAAATGTAATCCACAGCGTCTAACCTTCCACTCCAATATGTTCACACATCAGACCTTGATTTTTTTTTCTCTCTTGTTGTACATTTATTTGTTTTGTTTGAATTGAGGTTAGGCATGTGTTTATTTAATGGACCAAAGTCTCTCAGGAAGAAGGAAGGAATACCACAATAGCTGCTCCTGTAGGAAATAACCCAGATAGGAGAGTTGCTGTTATTCCCCCCATTTTTATTACCAAAAAAAAGAGAAGTCAAATAGTCTGTCTCTTGCATTTCTCAGTGTAGATGATGAGGAAGTCAGGCCAGCCCATGGATTCCCCCATCCTCTTGTGATCACCAACCAGGCAAGGCTACTATCCAACTGCCCTTCTGATACTTCTCTCACTGTTTGCATGAAAGAAAAGCTTGAAATAAAATTTACTCTTTGCTCTCAGCAAGAACTAATACTTATCAAATGCCCTGGTCAAACACAATAAAATCATACTGTGTAAGGAAATTGCTTTTGTAATTGATTTACTAGTTTTCATAGAGGAAAAAGCATTTCAGTAGCATTTTCATTAAATTGCTTGTCTACAACAACCAAAAAAAAAAAAATCTAGTTTTCAATTTTTAAAGACCCAGTACCTCTGTCATTTAAGATTTTTTTTTAAGTAATAGAATAAGGAAAAATACTAAACCTGGTGGTGTGTGCTGTATGGTAAATAAGATATCTAGACATGTCTTCATTGTGGAAAAGTGTAGAATTAAAGATTATTTCTAGGGAAGGAAGTGTTTTTGTCTTTGTTGTCTTAGGTTGGAAGACAGAAAAATAAAGTGATAAAAGAGTAGTCTGGCTTTATTTATATTTTTAAAAATGCCTTAACCCATTTCCCTGAGTCCCATAGGAAGGTCCAGCAATCAAAAACCAAATTCAAGTGCTCAAATTCTGCTCCTCAGGGCTCTGTATGTCACCCGAGGTACTGTGATGAGCCCATAAGCTCCAACAAAAAGATCAAGGTAATGAACTCGATCCAAGTTTCCTACTGGTGAAATGACTGTACTTGACATAAAACCAAACCACAGAGCCTTTAACTAAAAATCTTATGTAGTCATTTCCATATTACTGTAAGCACCCTAAAGACAAGGTTTGTATGTGAGTCCCCAGGGCCAAGCACAGAATGTGATTCACAATTAATATATGCCTTTTGAATAAGTAGGGCTTCCCTGATGGCTCAGTTGGTAAAGAATCCGCCTGCAATTCAAGAAACCCTGGTTCAATTCCTGAGTCAGGAAGATCCACTGGAGAAGAGATAGGCTACCCACTCCAGTATTCTTGGGCTTCTCTTGTGGCTCAGCTGGTAAAGAATCCACCTGCAATGAGGGGAGACCTGGATTCAATCCCTGGGTTGGGAAGATCCCCTGGAGAAGGGAAAGGCTATACACTCCAGTATTCTGGCCTGGAGAATTCCATGAACTGTATAGTTAAGGGGTCGCAAAGAGTCAGACACAACTGAGTGACTTTCATTTTTGAATACGTAAACACACTTCCCACTGAATCAAATAAAAAGTGTCTTTGAATGGACATCAAAACAATGTCTTTCACCATTAACCTTTCAAGGGGGAAGTCTTCCCAAGCTAAACTTGGATCTGCCATTTTTAGGGTGAGATCAAAGGAAAAGAAAGATTTAGGAGCCAGGGCAGAAAGAAACAGGAAGAATATAAAAGAAAAGCTATAGGAAATGGGAGGCGGCGGGGGGAGTCACTTGGTAGATCAGATCAAAACCTTGAGCTCCCAATACCAAATGGCAATCTTAGCTTACCTTTAAATATAAATACTGTTGGTGACTACATTTGGTAGGCACTGCAAGAAACCAGGCAAAGTAAACAATGTTTTCTTTGGACAAACGAGAGTATTCCAGGAAACCCACTTGACATGTTGACACAACTTGAGAGCATTCATTTATCCAACAAATATTTAGAGACCTGCTCTTTGCTAAGCACTGTGAGAAGTGCTGAGGATTCAACAGTGAACACACAATGCGCATCTAAGATCTTTTTTTTAAAGGTCGTGAATCAATTTAAGAATCTGATATCCAGGCTCGCTCCCATGGGAAAAAAATAAAAGAAACAAATTCACACATGTACATGTTTTTCATACAATTTCAAGGGAGTTGTAGAAAACCAAAGCATACCCAGATGATACACACAGCAACCCACCAATTCCACTGCCCTCTGCCCAAGCAGTGATCTAACATGTTGCTGTATTTTGTTCTTTTGCATTTAAATTAAATTTAGGTTATGTTCTAGACAGAAGCCCCTTGACTAGAACAGAGTACAAAAGGAGGTTTAAAAAAGCAGGGCAAGATGGCAGGTGATGTCAGCCCCTTCCCAAAGTTAGAGAGGTTCCTAAAGCTTCTACAAATTAAGTAAATCATTTTAATATCATTTTTAGAAACCTCCCCTAACTTGATGGCTCAATTTAAGAGCACTTTCTTTTTCAAAGGTGTTACTCATTTAAAACACTTGCATTTTCAATATGTGGATAACAAACCAGATATGATGTAGAGAAAAATCAAGCAGAGGCATCCAATTCCACACAGAAAGAAAATGCCAGGTTTGGCATTTAAAAGACTTATTTGCACAAAAGACTCTTTGCCTTTTTTTTAAATTAATTATCGTGGACTCACTTGCTTTATGTATTATAATTCACGGATTACAGGAATTAGAAATTGAGTAACATGGAGATGTCACCTAGAAGTGCTAAACCAATTCTCCTCCTTGGAATTGCCTGTCTAAATAAGAATGACACTAACTTTAGCATTTTCTCTCTGATTAGAGACACTATAGATTTGCAGTCGCCTCCATGTAATATAAATCAATAAAGAATAATTTTCCAGGCAGTAAATCAATTGTCAGTTCACAGACCCTAATACCCCTGTGCAGGATTTATTGAAAAAATGAATGGCAGTCTTGTTAGGGGATGTACAGCATGCTTTATGGGGACATAATAGTGTACACCCCAGACTATTACATTCACTACAGTGAGGAATCCAAAAGATCTAACCCTTTCCTTTCCATGGAACACATACTTAAATGGATTTTCTAATGACAAAATGAAAAAAAAATCTTAAAAGACAATTGAAAGAAACACATGTCTGGAGTGGAAGGGCATGTCAGTCTTGGGGACACCATAATACCTTGGCTGGGACTTTCTGCATTTTGGGTGTGATAGAAAAGAAAAATTAACATTCTAAATCTTTGCCATCAACAGATTATTCACTAGTCACATGGTTGGGGGGCGAGGGTGGGGGGGGGGGTGTTTGCATTCTTATGATACAGCTAGTCCAAACTGAGATGTGCTGAAAGTAGAAAACAAATATTTAGACTTAGAACAAAACAAAAACCAAAGTATCTCATTAATCATGTTTATACTGATTATATGCTAAAATAGTAATAGTTTGGTAATATTAAATAAAATACATTAATTAATTTCAACTGTGTATCTTTTTATGGAGCAACAAGAAAATGTCGAAGTACATATGTGATCCGCACACTCTTGCTATCTTACATCACTGCTTCACACGGCGCATCCTCATTCACTTCAGTGGGACCTGACTCTTTCCCGACCCCATGGACTATATCCCACCCGGCTCCTCTGTCCATGGGATTTTCCAGGTAAGAGAACTGGAGCAGGTTGCCATTTCCTACTCCAGGAGATCTTTCTGACCCAAGGATCGAACTCACATCTCTTGTGTCTCCTGCATTGGCAGGTGGAGTCTTTTCCACAAGCTCCACCTGGGAAGGCTGCTTCCACATAGCAACTGATTGAAACATTGTATCACTTTCAGTCAAGGACAAACCAGAAAACTTTCAGAGGATCAGATAGTTAAGTAAAGAAATGTGAGGAGAACAATATACCCGTTTTCTGAAGAAGCTGGCAGAAGATGGTAGCCAGAAGTTCAGGGGGAGGGACGGTCCCCACAGGTCGCTTGATAACTACCATTATTAAAGCACTTGGCCAATGATACTAAAGGACACGAAAGAAGAGAAATATCTACCTATTAATGGCAACGAAACCAGGTTTCAGCCAATCATAAGTCTAGGAAAGAGTAAGCCAAGAGAAGTTTGATTAATGCCCAATGAAGATACTGTCTTTTGTACCAAAAGTTATCTTTGGTTCAATAGCTACAAGCAGTCTCATTTATTAAATACCCAGAATCTTGCACAGGGCATGACTCTAAGACACACTCAATAAATATTAGGCAAATGAATGAAGAAAATGATTGAAAAGAGAAAAAAAAAAAAAACCCAATGAACCTAAAGCATCATTCAAGTGGCAACAACAACCAAAAAAATTAGGTTAATTTTTCAATTTTTCTACTGCACTAAACTAGAAATACCCAGGGAGCAGAGTGGAGAGACTGGAATTCTAGACAATGACAAAGAATTACTGAGAAAAGGTGGATAAAGATGGAAATATTTCTAGACATAAGAGTAAGGAAGAATTAAAATGCATAGCAGCATTAGTGAATCATACAAGAGGGGAAGGTAAACAAAGATTAGAGATGTAAGGACTGATAGGATCCAGGATAATTTCAACCATTCTCTGGCTGGGTGAGGTTAAGTCACAGATTTTTGAATCTTGAATTTTGAATTTGTATAATGAAGCTTCAGAATTAATTCTATAATTCCAGTATTCTGTAATATCAGTGATAGGGGGAGGAAAATCAAAGAAGGCAACCAAAATTCCAAATCCTCAGGAAGTCCTCTGACAGATTTAACATCTGGGAGAAAACACACATAAACTTCACTGCTTCTCCGTTAGGGATAAGTTCGCTCCCCGGGGGGTGTTTGGCACTACCTGAAGATGTTTTAGTTTTGTCATTACTTAAGAAGTAAGTGCTTGGAGAAGGAACTGGCAATCCACTCCAGTATTCTTGCCTGGAGAATCCGATGAACAGAGGAGCCTGGCCGGCTTCAGCCCATGGAGTCCAGACGGGAACAAGATCTAGGGGCTAAACAGCAGCAGCAGCAGAGAGTACCACTGACACCTAGTGGTTAAAACCAGAAATGCTACTAAATATCCTGTCGCTCAGACGGTAAAGAATCTGCCAGCAATGCAGGAGACCGTGGTTCGATCCCTGGGCCGGGAAGATCCTCTGGCTAATGGAATGGCAATCCACTCCAGTATTCTTTCCTGGAGAATCCCATGGACAGAGGAGCCTGGCGGGCCACAGTTCATGGGGTCGCAAAGAGTCAGATACGACTGAACACAGCACACAAATACATAGCTACACGAGATAGCACCTCAAGACAAAGAACTACCTGGCTCAAAATATCAATAGTGCAATGTCAAGAAGCCCCGATCTACTATAATATAGAAATAGTATTTACAGAACCAATGAAGGTGAGCCAAGAAAATATAAGAAGTTTCAAAGCACTGCAGTGATAGGACAAAAGAGCTTGTATAAGTCCTGGGCTTAAAAACATGAAATAACACCGATTCATCATTCACTCCTGGTTCTCCTCTCTCAATATCACTTCCACATTTGTGCAAAAATTCTTTTGATAGGAGTATAACTGCTTTAGAAGGTTGTGTTAGTTTTTGCTGCCTAACAAAGTGAATCAGTTACGTGTAGACACATATCCCTGTCTTGAGCCTCCCTTCCATCCCCCCACCCCCTCCCCCACCTCCGGGAACCCCTGATACCTCAGCTGGTAAAGAATCCACCTGCAATGCAGAAGATCCCAGTTCGAGTCCTGGATCAGGAAGATCCGCTGGAGAAGGGATAGGCTACCCACTCCAGTATTCTTGGGCTTCCCTTGTGGCTCAGCTGGAAAAGAATCTGCCTACAATGCAAGAGACCTTCCCTGGGTTGGGGAGATTCCCCTGGGGAAGGGGAAGGCTACCCACTCCAGTATTCTTGCCTAGAGAATTCCACAGACTGTATAGTCCACGGGGTTGCAAAGAGTCGGACACGACTGAGCCACTTTCACCTCCATTCCCCTCATCCCACCCCCACTTGGTCATCACAGAGAACTGAGCTAGAGTTCTCTGTGTTATACAATAGCTACCCTCTTAAGAAATCATCAGCTCTAAGAAAATGAGAAAAATAATTCAAATTTATAGGGAAGATGTATGTGCATTTTATTCAGGGGGAATAAAAATTATGGTTTATTCTATTATGAATAAAAAGACTTGTCATAAATTTAGACTTGGTTTATTTCTTTATGCTTAATAAAGCCTGCACATGCGTACCTGAACTGAAAGTGTACCCTTTAAAATATTTACTCTTTCAATTAATCTGAAGTGGTAAGAAACACAGGCTTAATTATCATCTCGATTTTCAGCTAGCATATGAATTTTCAGTCCTACTAAAGTTGAAAAATAAAGAACACCTTCAGTATCAAATTTAAATCTACTATTTTAAGAACACCTTCCATTGGGCTGCAAGCTATAATCAAGTATCTATATCACTATGCGTTTTAGTACATTAATATGACATAAAGTATGCTTTGAAGATATATTCATGATTTATAATAATTGCAACTCTCAGAAACTAAAAGCCAGAAGCATTTGACTTCTACCTTCAAACAGCCTCACTCAAATCCAGTTAAAACACTGTCTGAATCAGCATAAGAGCTTCTAGAGTAAGATATTAGAAACCATCATCATTTTTTAAAAGAATTCTGCTATTAAAGTTTGATATGTTACTTTTCCTGGGTAACATTTTTATTTTTCTAGGAATTCATTGGAAATACGTTTTAAAATAATTCTAGTAATGATATTTTCAGGAACCCAGAGCTAGAAAGCATACACACATTGCATTGGACAAAAGGTTCATTCAGGATACCCCAAATGAACCTTTTGGCCAACCCAAATATTAATATTACGTGTGGGTGGAAGTGGGAGGTGAGGAACAGGCAGACTTTTGGGAGTAATTCACCATATTCATTTCCAGAGGCTGATACAACCAACTGCCACAAAATTTATGGCTTAAAACAATGGAAATTTGTTATTTGCGGTTCTCTGTTATTTGGAGTCTAGAAGTCTAGATCAGGATGTCAGCAGGGTTGGCACCTTCTAGAGATTCTAAGCACAGTCTGCCTCCTGCCTCAACCCAGCTTCTGGAGGTCGGCTGGCACTCATCACTACTCCTTGGTTTATAGCATTAATGAACCCCAGTGTCTGCCTCCATTTTTACATGGTTTTCTTCTCTCATCTCTGCCTCCTCTGTGCCTGGGTATCTAGGTGTCCTCTCCTCTTCTGAAAGGAATGGTCATTGGATTTCAGATCCACTCTAATTTCAAGACGATTTCACTTCTAGATCCTTAACTAATTTTACCTGCAATTTCTAGGTCCTTTACTGATTATGGCTGTAAAAAACCCTATGTCCAAAGCCATTTTTGAAGTCCTAAGTGGACCTGAATTTTGGGAGGATACTATTCACTCCACTGTTCTCACCATACCTCAGCTACGGTCAAGCATTTTGTCAAATAAAGATCTGACTCTGTCTGTATCACCCTCTCTCATTTTCCTTATGATGCCAAGCCTGAAATTATATACAGATAAACCTTCCCAAGGGGACCCACTGTAGCATCATTTAACAAACAGCACTGCCGTCGACATATGTCAATGAAAGAATCCCAAACTGACTTGGAATAAAATGGCCCAAGTATAAGTTTGGAACTGTTCAGAAAATAGCTGGGAATCTTAGGTAAGTGGTTTAACTTCTTAAGGTCTGCGTTATGAGGAAGATAAAATGAATGTGGGCTTTATTTTTTATTTGAATTTAAACAACTTTAAACAGAGAAGGCATTTTCCAATTTGCCATAGAACCACTCTCCACTGTCTCAACCTGGGTTTATCTGTCCTAGAAAGCCTTTGAATTTATTACTACAATGTAGACATATAGCAAATATTCAATAAATGAGAACAATATCAAAGGCTACCTATATCAATACTGATCATACAAAGCAATTGAGGAATTCACTACCAAGAGAGAGAGCCAATTCCATTCTTTAAAATAATTTCATTTTCTGGCAAATTCTTCCATCTATTATTTCTGTAAGCTTTTATTTACTGACCTTAGTTTTCACTCCTAAAACAATATTAATCTACTCAACTGTCTTTCATTTACATGAACACATTTATTGTGACTTCCCAATACATGAGATCAATTCTATAACAGTATTCAAAGGCATAATTATGAATTACAATTAGTATACATCATGAACCATTCCTCTCACTGCTGTCAAAAATTGCCCAAGGAAATTTTCAGGCTATGAGATGATTATACTTCAAGCTTATAAACAATCAACCCTCCTTTAGTTTTCTACCTTTGTAAGATAATGATGGGAAAACCCCAATTAATTACTCCCAATGTTTATAGACAAAAGGAAAGAAATACACCTTTGAGCATATTTACCAAGGGCTCTCCTTCTTCTATTTTTCTCCAGCCCAAAGATCATAAAATAAGATTAACAAGCAATTTTCGTTCTTACAAAAACAAACAGGAGACGGCAAGAGTGAACATCAACGTTTTACAGATCAGTGAACTAAAATGGACCAGAATGGGTGAATTTAATTCAGATGACCACTATATTGACTCTTGTGGGCAAGAATCCCTTAGAAGAAATGGAGCAGACCTCATAGTCAACACAAGGGTCCAAAACGCAGTACTTGGGTGCAGTCTCAAAAATGACAATTATCTGTCATTTCCGAGGCAAGCCATTCATATCACAGTAATACAAGTCTATGCCCCAACCACTAATGCCAGAGAAGCTGAAGTAGAACAGTTCTATGAAGACCTACAAGACCTTCTAGCACTAACCAAAAAAAAAAAAGTCCCCTTTTCATCATAGGGGACTGGAATGCAAAGTAGGAAGTCAAAAGATACCCAGAGTAACAGGCATTTTACGCCTTGGAGTACAAAACAAAGCAGGTCAAAGACTAACAGTTTTGCCACGAGAATGCACTGGTCATAGTCAACACCCTCTTTCAACAACACAAGAGAAGACTCTACACATGGACATCACCAGATGGTCAATACCAAAATCAGATAGATTATATTCTTGCAGCCAAAGATGGAGAAGCTCTATACAGTCAGCAAAAACAAGACCGGGAGCTGACTGTGGCTCAGATCATGAACTCCTTATTGACAAATTCAGACTTAAATTGAATGAAGTAGGGAAAACCACTAAGCCATTCAGGTATGACCTAAATCACATCCCTTACTATTATATAGTGGAAGTGACAAATAAATTCCAGGGATTAGATCTGATAAACAGAGTACCTGAAGAACTATAAATGGAGGTTCATGACACTGTACAGGAGGCAGTGATCAAAAGCCTCCACAACAAAAACAAATGTGAAAAAGCAAAATGGCTGTCTGAGGAGGTCTTAAAAATAGCTGAGCAAAGAAGAGAAGTGAAAAGCAAAGGAGAAAAGGAAAGATATTCCCATTTGAATGCAGAGTTCCAAAGAATAGCAAAGAGAGAGAAAAAAAGCCTTCCTCAGTGATCAATGCAAAGAAATAGAGGAAAACAATAGAATGGGAAAGACTAGAGATCTCTTTAAGAAAATTAGAGATACCAAGGGGATATTTCATGCAAAGATGGGCACAATAAAGGACAGAAACAGTATGGACTTAACAGAAGCAGAAGATGTTAAGAAGAGGTGGCAAGAATACACAGAAGAACAATACAAAAAGACCTTAATGACGAAGATAATCATGATGGTGTGATCACTCACCTAGAGCCTGTCATCCTAGAGTGCAAAGTCAAGTGGGCCTTAGGAAGCATCACTATGAACAAAGCTAGTGGAGGTGATGGAATTCCAGCTGAGCTATTTCAAATACTAAAAGATGATGCTGTTGAAGTGCTGCACTCAATATGCCAGCAAATCTGGAAAACTCAGCAATAACCACAGGACTACAAAAGGTCAGTTTTCATTCCAATCTGAAAGAAAGGCAATGCCAAAGAATGCTCAAACTACTGCTCAATTGCACTCATCTCACACACTAACAAAGTAATGCTCAAAATTCTCCAAGCCAGGTTTCAACAGTACATGAACTGAGAAATTCCAGATGTTCAAGTTGGATTTAAAAAGGCAGAGGAACCAGAGATCAAATTGCCAACATCTGCTGGATCATAGATAAAGCAAGAGAGTTCCAGAAAAACCTCTACTTCTGCCTTATTGACTACGCCAAAGCCTTTGACTGTGTGGATCACAACAAACTGGAAAATTCTGAAAGAGATGGGAATACCAGACCACCTTACCTACCTCCTGAGAAACCTCAATGCAGGTCAAGGTACAACAGTTAGAACTGGACATGGAACAATGGAAACTGGGAAAGGAGTACGTCAAGGCTGTATATTGTCATCCTGCTTATTTAACTTCTATGCAGAGTGCATCATGGGCAATGCTGGCTGGATGAAGCACAAGTTGGAATCAGGATTGCTGGGACAAATATCAATACTCTCAGATATGCAAATGATGCCACCCTGATAGCAGAAAGCAAAGAGGAAATAAAAAGCCTCGCGATGGAAGTGGAAGAGGAGAGTAAAAAAGTTGGCTAAACTCAACTTTCAAAAAACTGAGATCATGGCATCCAGTCCCATCACTTCATGTCAAATCGATGGGGAAACAATGCAAATGGTGACAGACTTTATTTATTGGGCTCTGAAATCACTGCAGATGGTGACTACAGCCTGAAATTAAAAAACGCCTGCTCCTTGGAAGAAAAGCTATGACTGACCTAGTAGTGTGAGTCACTCAGTCATGTGTGACTCTTTGCGACCCCATGGACTGTAGCCTGCCAGGCTTCCCTGTCCATGGAATTCTCTAGGCAAGAATACTGGAATGGGTTGCCATTTCACTCTCCGGACCAACCTAAACAACATACTAAAAACCAGAGACATCACTTTTCTGAGAAAGGTCCATGTGGTCAAAGCTATGGTTTTTCCAGTAGTCATATATGGATGTGAGAGTTGGACCATAAAGATGACTGAACGCCAAAGAATTGATGCTTTTGAACTGTGGTGCTGAAGAAGACTGTTGAGAGTCACTTGGACTGCAAGGAGATCAAATCAGTCAATCCTAAAAGAAATCAGTCCTGAATATTTATTAGAAGGACTGATACTGAGACTGAAGCTCCAATACTTTGGCCACCTGATACAAAGAGCTGACTCATTAGAAAAGACCCTGATGCTGGGAAAGATTGAGGGCAGGAGTAGAAGGGGATGACAGAGGATGAGATGGTCGGATGGCATCACTGGCTCAATGGACATGAGTTTGAGAAAGCTCTGGGAGATGGTGAATGACAGGGAAGCCTGATGTGCTGCAATCCATGGGGTCGTGGAAAGTATCAGACACAACTGAGTGACTGAATAACAAAAATAATATTTAAAGCAATCTTAAACTTCAGATTTAGCAATTGGTTGTGGTTAGCTTCCCCCCATCCTTCACCGCCGGGCCTCTTTTCCAGTTCCAAGAACCCTACAGAAAAACTTGATTGTTTTTGGATGTATATTGAATATGCAGTTTTCATTCCAATCCCTAAGAAAGGCAATGCCAAAGAATACTCAAACTACTACACAACTGCACTCATCTCACACGCTAGTAAAGTAATGCTTAAAATTCTCCAAGCCAGGCTTCAGCAATACATGAACCGTGAACTTCCAGATGTTCAAGCTGGTTTTAGAAAAGGCAGAGGAACCAGAGATCAAATTGCCAACATCCAATGGACCATCGAAAAAGCAAGAGAGTTCCAGAAAAACATCTATTTCTGCTTTATTGACTATGCCAAAGCCATTGTGTGGATCACAATAAACTGTGGAAAATTCTGAAAGAGATGGGAACACCAGACCACCTGACTTGCCTCTTGAGAAACCTGTATGCAGGTCAGGAAGCAACACTTAGAACTGGACATGGACTGGATCCAAATAGGAAAAGGAGTATGTCAAGGCTGTATGTTGTCACCCTGCTTATTTAACTTACATGCAGAGTACATCATGAGAAATGCTGGGCTGGAGGAAGCACAGGCTGGAATCAAGATTGCCGGGAGAAATATCAATAAACTCAGATATGCAGATGACACCACCCTTATGGCAGAAAGTGAAGAAGAACTAAAGAGCCTCTTGATGAAGGTTAAAGAGGAGAGTGAAAAAGTTGGCTTAAAGCTCAACATTCAGAAAACTAAGATCATGGCACATGGTCCCATCACTTCATGGCTAATAGACAGGGAAACAGTGGAAACAGAGGCTGACTTTATTTTTCTGGGCTCTAAAATCACTGCAGATGGTGATTGCAGGCATGAAATTAAAAGACACTTATACCTTGAAAGGAAAGTTATGACCAACCTAGACAGCATATTGAAAAGCAGAGACATTACTTTGTCAACAAAGGTGCGTCTAGTCAAGGCTATGGTTTTTCCAGTGGTCATGTATAAATGTGAGAGTTGGACTATAAAGAAAACTGAGCACACTGTTTATAATAGCCAGGACATGGAAGCAACCTAGATGCTCATCAGTAGACAAATAGATAAGAAAGCTATGGTACATATACACGATGGAATATTACTCAGCGATTAAAAAGAATACATTGGAATCAGTTCTAATGAAATGGATGAAACTGGAGCCCATTATACAGAGTGAAGTAAACCAGAAAGATAAACACAAATACAGTATGCTAATGCATATATATGGAATTTAGCAAGATGGTAATGATAACCCTATATGCAAGACAGAAAAAGAGACACAGATGTATAGAACAGACTTTTGGACTCTGTGGAAGAAGGCAAGGGTGGGATGATCTGAGAGAATAGCATCTAAACATGTATATTATCAAGTGTGAAACAGATCACCAGCCCAGGTTAGATGCATGAGACAAGTGCTCAGGGTTGGTGCACTGGGATGACCCAGAGGGATGGGATGGGGAGGGAGGAGGGATGGGGGTTCAGGATGGGGAACACATGTAAATCCATGGCTGATTCATGTCAATGTATGGCAAAAACCACTACAATATTGTAAAGTAATTAGCCCTCAACTAATAAAAATAAATGAAAAAAAAAAAGAAAGCTGAGCACCGAAGAATTGATGCTTTTGAACTATAATGTTGGAGAAGACTCTTGAGAGTCCCTTGGACTGCAAGGAGATCCAACCAGTCAGTCATAGAAGAGATCAGTCCTAGGTGTTCATTGGAAGGACTCATGCTGAAGCTGAAACTCCAATGCTTTGGCAACCTAATGCGAAGAACTGACTCATTTGAAAAGACCCTTATGCAGGGAAAGATTGAGGGCGGGAGGAGAAGCGGACGACAGAGGAGAAGAGGGTTGGATGGCATCACCAACTCAATGGACATGGGTTTGGGTGAACTCCAGAAGTTGGTGATGGACAGGAAAGCCTGGCGCGCTGTGGTTCATGGAGTCGGCAAGAGTCAGACATGACTGAGCGACTGAACTGAACTGAACTGAATATGCTAGTTTAAAATTATTGACCAGGCTCATATGTCAGGACTCTGGAGAATTTGATAGGAACTCTGAATCAGCCCTGGTATTCCTGGTATTTAGAAAGAATGAGAAAAAAATACTGATCAACTTATACAGCAACTTATCATGCACAGGCTGTAACTGCCAAGTGACCAGATGTCAATATAATCAGCTTTTTGCAATGGCTATAAGAATTCTATAGGATCTGGGATGCTGAGATACTTACTTATCTTGCTGATGGCAAAATAAACTTCTGTCACCAAGACCTTGATATTTAGGCTCTGTAGGAACTAATTCTCTTTAAAGTTATGGCAATCTGAAGTGCCCAAAACATTAACTACTAGGAGGGGGAAAGACAAGAATGTCACTGTCAGTAATTTCCAAAGTATATCATACCACCATTTCTTTTCTAATCCTCTCTTCTAAGCCAATGCTAAACTTACCCAAATAATTCTCTGGTTAAGGAAATGGCTGTATTTAAATCCTTTAAAGCAAAAGTCTTTGAATTTAGGGTACACTAACATATCAATTACAAACTAAGAATATATTTTCTGGTATGCCAAAGGGCTTTTAATCAATTTTTCAGAAACCAACACATAAGCTACACATATATTGTATATAAATTCAGCAAAGCAGTGGGAAAAGAATAAAAGAATCACTCATAATCAATCTTGACCATAAGAGATAAGAGGTGATAAAATTTTGGATTTTGCATAGTACATTTCAGACAACCAGAGTTACTATTAATACGTGGAAAATAATATGACTATCAACCTCATGTGGCATGATTACAGTTCTATTCAAGGCATTTTCAACAATTGTTCTATCCAACTGGACACTGCCATCAGGTCAGCCTTAAGAATTTCTCCTGTATTCCTAAACTATACTCTCAAAACTTCCTGAATCTCACTTTCATTATTCTCATATATTTAGAATGGTTAATAAAATTAGCCTACCAAATAATCACATTACCTGTAGTAACTAAATCCATATAACTCAGATTTAAAACTTCTCATGTTCAAAAAATTCAGTTCAATAATGTAAATTTGGTCCAACTTAAAAATGTTTGATACTCTATACATTTACCTCATTTTTTAGAACAAGAGATCTTTATTAGGCAAATATAATCAATTACAGTTTATGATATTTTAAAAACACTAAAACAATAAATGCATAGTCATAGTAGCACTTCTCAAAGAAGAAAAAGATATATTTAAGCAAAATTATTCCTTGCTTCCAGTGTGCTGATGAGCAGTGAAAATGCCTGAGTGAAGTTAAAGGAATACAACAAAAGACTAAAAAAAACTTGCTAACTGTAATTAAGAAGTTATAGGTTTTTAGAAAAGTAAGCATCTTACAGTTCAAAACTTTCATTCCGTAATTTAAAGAGAAGATGAATCAACCCTAAAATGGTATTAAATAGCATGTAATAAATACCAACATTGGATAAGAGAGAGTAGAATAATCAAGGGCCCAAGTAGCAAGGTAGCAGGCAGGACTGGGAAAAAGTAGATCAAAGGTGAAAGATGGAGTGTCTCCTATAATGGTACGAAGACCGTCATACTCAAAGGAGTTGAAAATTTATGTCCTCACAAAAAAAGCTGCATACAAATGTTTATGGTTGCTTTATTCAAAACTTGGAAGCAACCAATATGTCTTTCAACAGATGAACAGATAAACTATTATACATCCAGACCACAGACTATTACTCTGCTAAAAAGAAATGAGTCATCAAGCAGTGGAAAGACATGGAGAACCTTATTAAATCCCTATTACTCGGTGAAAGAAGCTAGTCTACAAAAACTACATACTGTATGATTCCAACTATATGACATTCTGGAAAAGGCAAAACTATGGAGATTGTCTAAAAAAAACTGGTTTTGGTGGCTGCCAGTGGTTAGGGGACAGAAGGATGAATATGCAAGAGACACAGAAGGTTTTTAAGGCAGTGAAACAATTTTTAGGAATACTGTAATGGTGGATATATGCCATTATACATTTAAACCCATAAAATTTGTCGAGACACAGACTTAAGAGATTATATGGATACCAAAAGAGAAGGGGGGCAGATAGGAAGAATTGGGAGATTCAGACTGACACATATACACTACTGATACTATGTGCAAAATTGATAATTAATGAGAACATATTGTGCAGCATAGGGAACTCTACTTAATGCACTCTGGAGGCCTGAGTGGGAAGGAAACCCTAAAGGAAGCGGACTACGTATATGGGTGGCTGGTTCATTTTACTGTGCAGCAGACACTAACACAACATTGTAAAGCAGCTGTCCACCAATAAAAGCTAATTTAAAAAATTAAATAAACCTATAGCATTTGCAACACCAGAGCAAATCCTAATGTAAACTGTGGATTCTGGGTGATAAGGATGTGTTCATGTAATTCAACTTTAAAACATGTACCACTCTGGTGGGAGATGTTAGCAACATCTGAAGATCAGTGGATTGGAAACAGCGAGGAATCAGAAGGCAAGAACAGCAGAGGTAATGCCTAGGACCGCACCCCTCCCCAGCACAATGATCCCAGAAAACCTTGTGGCGCCAGAGAGCCCAGAGGCAGCGCACACACCTCCAGTCTCCTGGCTGCAGCAGCACCCTCCGCTGCTGAGAACGGGGCGGGAGTGGCAGCGGGCCTCCGACTCCATTCCTCTAGCTGCAAACACACACGTGACTCCAGCCCCTGCACCCAGGAGGTGGTGCCCCTGAACCTGACAAAACTGGACATAGTGCAGGCGCCCTTAGGCTCCTCGCTCCTCAGTAGCAGAGCCCATGACCCAGGCTATTCCTGAGGCAGCAAGGCGCCCCCATCCAGGTGCCCCAGGAAGCAGTGCCAACAACAGCACCAGCGTTGGCTACAGCAAAGCAGAGCAAGCCCGGAGGTGCAAGCAGCAACAGGAGGGGCAAAGGGCGAGAGCTCTGGCAGAGGCAGTGGAGGGTGAAATGCACAGTGCGGGTTCTCAAGCACCACCACAGACAACGCAGGTAGAAATACCAGAAACTTGGGCTATAGCACCACCTACTGAAAAACAAACGTTAAAAAGTGAAAGTGTGAGTCGCTCAGTCTGGTCGGACTCTTTATGACCCGGGCACTGTAGCCCACCAGGCTCCTCTGTTCATAGAATTCTCCAGGCAAGAATACTGAAGATCGGCAGGGGATCTTCCCAATACAGGGATCAAACCCAGGTCGCCTGCACTGCAGACAGATTCCCTACCATCTGAGCCACCAGGGAAACCCTACAAACAAAAGAAAGATTTCTAATTACTAATCTGTTGAATTTTTAGAATTGTTAGGTAGTTAGAATAGGAAACAGGAGTCCAACATGGCAGTGGCTAAAAGACAAGGAAGGGAAAAGCCAGCGAAAATAGAACAAAGGAAGGTCCAAGAACCAGAGTGAGGACCTCAGGTAGAACAAACAGCACTCCAGGCTGGCCCAATTTACATAGGGCAGGCCTGGGGGGAGAAAAAATAATATAAAAAGAGGAGCCAAAGGGCCAGGGCTCTCGTTTCTTTTCACCTCTTTGGGTTGGCATGCCCTCACGCCTGGAGGATGTAGTTTCCTGCTACTTTCTAAATAAAACTGAGCTGTAAGCTGGAGCTGTAACGCTGATCTAAGAGCTATAACACGGTCTGTCCAAGAGCTGTGGTGTGCCAAGGGCTTTAATGTCTGTCGCTTCATATTTTTGTTGAGACAAGACAGAACCAAGGAGATTACACTTGCCTGACAGAATCAAGTAAAAAAAAACTTCACCTAAAGAAGCAAGGAATTTGCTTCTTCACATGTATCAGCCAAGGAACCACTCATAAAGCACCAGGAAAACCAGCATAACATTGTATCACAAAAAGAATATGACAATTCTCCAGAAGCCAAAAGTCATGGAATTGAGTAATCTAATAAAGAATTCAAAACAGCTGTCATGAAGAAACACACAAGCTACCAAAAAAAAAAACACAGAAAGGCAGTTCAAGGAGCTCAGGAATAAAATTAATAAACAGAAAAAATACTTTACCAAAGAGATTTAAATCTAAAAGGGAACTAATAGACATTCAGGAGCTGAAGGATGCAATAAATGAGACAAAGAACACAATAGAGCATGCTGAAAATAGAGCAGACCATATCTAAAACAGAATTAGCACCTTGAAGATACAAATCTAAAACTGACACTGGTAGAAGAGGAGAGAGAATTAAGATCTAAAATAATTGAGGAAATCCTAAGAGAACTCTGAAACTCTTTTAGGAAGGGCAACCTAAGGATAACGGGTATCCTAGAAGGAGAAAAGGGAGAAGGGAGTAGAGAGTTTACCTAAGGAAATAATAGCTGAGAACTTTCCAAACCTGGGGGAAGGAACTGCATTTACAAGTCAATGAAGCTAAGAGGAAAACCTACATAAGAAATCTCAAGGCAAAAAGACCTTTTCCAAAACATATTATATGAAAACTGCCAAAACTCAATGACAAAGACAGAATCTTAAAGGCAGCCACAGAAAAAAGGAAGGTAACATACAAAGTTACCCCCATTATACTATCAGCAGATTTCTCAATAGAAACTCTGTATAGGCCACTATGGAGTGGAATAACATTCTCCAAATACAGGCAAGTGCAGATCAGAGGCTATATGCAAGAAAAGGACTATTTTATCTAGGAAATGATTTATATAAACCCATGGTAACCACAATACATAAATCTAGACCAGAGACACATTTGGAAAAAGGAAGTTGAGAAACACACATCATAGAAAACCACCAAACCAAAACGGCAGACAGAAACACCAGGAAAATGAAACATAGAGATACGGAATACCAGACCACAAAAGATAAAATGGCAGTATTAAGTCTTCATTTATCAATAATCATTTACATTTAGTAAATGAATAGAATTCACCAATCAAAAGACAGAGTAAGTGGACAGATTAATAAGTAAAAAGACTCACCTCAGTTCTTAAGATAAACATAGGCTCAAAGTGAAGAGACAGAAGACAATTCTATAAGCTAACAGTAGCCAAAAGCAAAAAAATGTAGCCATATTCATGTCAGAGAAAATACTTCAAGCCAAAACAGGTAACAAGAGATAAAGATGGACAGTGTACAATAATTAAAGATAATTTATCAAGAAGACATAACAGGGATTAATATATATACCTAACATACATAGAACTATATGAACAGACAAAGGGGAAAATTGACAGCAAAGTAATAGTAGGGCACTGTAACACTACACTTACATAAATGGATGGCTTACCTAGAAAGAAAGTCAACAAGGTTAAGAGCAGACTTACATGAAATGTTAGATAGCATAGGTTTGGTAACATGTACACAACATCCATCCAAATGCAGCAGAATGCTCACTTTTCTCAAGTGCCCATGGAAGTTTGCCAAGGATAGACCAAATGCTGGGATTCAAGTCTCATTTAATTTAAGAAGATTTAAATCATATCAAGTGTCTTTTCAACCACAATGGTATGAACCTGGAAATCTACTGTAACATGAAAGCCAGAAAAAACTGACAATATGTGGAGACTGAACAAGTTATTGAAAAACTACTGAGTCAACAAAAAGTTAAGACAGAAAGAGAAAAAATATCTGAAGATAAATGAAAAGGAAAAATCCAAAATCTGTGGGATGCAACACAATGAACACTAACAGGGAAGTTTATAGCAATATATGTCTAGCTGAAGCTCAAATAATCTATCCATACATCTAAAGTAACTAGAAAATGAAGAAAAATGAAGCTCAAAGTTCGAAGAAAAGAAATAACAAAATCAGAGCAGAAGCAAATTAAATAGACTGAAAAGATAATAGAAAAGATCAATAAAAATAAGAGCTCATTCTTTGAAAGCAGACAAAATTGACAACTTTAGACCGACTCAGAAAAAAAAAAAAGATCAGATAAAATCAGAAATGAAAGAGACAAAATTAAAATAGATAATACAGAACTATAAAGGGTAGGAAGGATTATATGAGAATACTATGAATAACTATACACCAACAAACTGGACAACATAGAAGAAATGGGTAAATTCTGAGAATCATACAAATTTCCAAGACTGAATCAAGATGAAAGAGAAAAGTCAATACACTGATCACTAATAAGAAGACTGAAACAGTAATCAAAATCCTCTGAAAAAAAGGAAGGCCAGGACCAGACAGCTTCACAGGTGAATTCTATCAAATATTCAAAGATATAATACCTACTTTTAAACACTCCCAAAAAACTGAAAAGAAACAGCTTCTAACTCACTTAGAAGGCCAACATTACCCTGATACTAACACACATAGAGATAACACAAAAATTGAAAATTACAGGCCAATGTCACTGATAAACATAGATGGGAAAATTCTCAACAAAATATTAACAAACCAAAAACAACAAGGGGGCACTGGTGGTATAGAATCTGCCTGATAATGCGTGAGACTCGGGTTCAATCTCCGGGCTGAGAAGGTCCCCTGGAGGAGGAAATGGCAACCCACTCCAGTATTCCTGCCTGGAGAATCCCGCGGATAGAGGAGCCTGGCGGGCTACAGTCCATTGGGTTGCAAAGAGTCAGACATGACTGAGCACACACACACAGAACATGATCAAGTAGGATTTATTATAGGATGCAGGGAATGGTTCAACATTCACAAATCATCAACACAAAGCACCACATTAACAAAGTGAAGGGTGAAGGATAAAAACCAGATCAACATCTCAGTAGATGCAGAAAAAGCATTTGACAAGATTCAACACCTATTTATCACAAAAACTCTCAAAGTGCACATAAAATAAATCAACATAATAAAAGCCATATATGACAAACCCACAGCTAACTTCACACTCAATGGTGAAAACCTGAAAGCAATCCCTGTAAGATCAGGAACAAGACAGGGATATCACTGTCACCACTGGAAGTTCCAGTCAGAACAAAAGGAGAGAAGCAAAAAGTAAAACCATTACTATTTATAGATGACATGATTTTATATATGGAGTGGGTTGCCATTTCCTTCTCCAGGAGATCTTCCCAATCCAGGGGTTGAACCCAGGCCTCCCGCATTATAGGCAGACGCTTTACCATCTGAGCCATCAGGGAAGTCATATATATATATATATATATATATATATATATATCTTTTCAACCACATATATATATGGTTTTCAACCATATATATATAAAACCCTAAAGGCCCTACCAATATACTATTGGAAATAGTAAAGTTTCAAGGTACAAAAAATATACAAAACAATTTGTATATTTTTCAATACAAAAATTTGTTGCATTTCTATATGCTAACAATGAGCTAGCAGAAGGAAAAATTATGAAAACAATCCTATTTACAATTGCAACAAAAAGAATAAAATGCCTAGAAATAAATTTGACCAAGGAGGTAAAAAATGAAGACAGTACTGGCATTTATCTTCTTTTTTCTCATTGCTTCACATCTCCATGCTTCTTTTTACTTGTGTTTCAGTCTGCCATTTTGGTTTGATTAACCTGATTAAAAACAAGCAGAACACTTAACAGATATTTATCCAAAGAATACATACAAATGTCCATTAGGCATAACTAATTTAATCTGCATGTTTAAATCTATCACTCAATGTAGACTGAGTACAAACAAATCTCACCTTCTCTGTCATCACATTTCTGTATTTTATGTCAACAGAGAAATAATTATGCAGTGCAGAGGGAAGTGTAAAGTATAACCCTCTTACAAACTGCCAGATATTTAATAAGTGCTTTTTATATGAAACATAGCAGGCGAGAGGCTATAGAGTATAATCAATGGTATAAAAAGTATTTCCTCCCCTCAAGTAGTTTATAATACAATAGAGGAAATGAAATTAACACAAAATAGTAAAATCAGTAAGTGAACAGATAAAAATAAGCAATGTAATTAAGTGACCAATGAGTAATCTCCACGAGTTCAGAGGAACCAAAGTGGTTTGGGATGGATTTCACGTGATGATGAGATGGAAGTTCATCACATGGTACCATAAATGCCTATTTATTTTTCAGATTCCCCAGTTTATAAAATAAACTCCATGAAATGAGATCCTGTCTTGTTATGAGCTGAGCACTAAGGACATAGGCATCTAGTTCAATGCCAGTACATAGCATACACCAATAAACAGCTGATGAACAGTGTATAAATAAACCTTAAAAGTTTTAGGCATATAGGATTTGAAAACACAAATAAGATGAATCGATTTTTGGCAGAGCTATTAGCATTAAGCAAAAGCATGTAGTTGAAAAAGCCAGAGTGATTCAACAAGTGTGGACAAGCCAATGTAATTGGAAGGTAAGATGCATGCAGAACAGTCAGATGAGATAGAATGGAGTGGTTAGTACAACTTCAACTGAGAGTGAAGGTAACAACACCAAGTAGGAGCTGAGAAAAGCACGCCAGGCTATGGACAGTGGAAAAGGAAACTCATTGTAACCCAACATCCACTAGAAAGGAAGAACTCTCCTGGCATCAGCAGTACATACTAAAATTCTTATAACATGGGGGAAATTGGTATGGCCCCTCAGCAAGGGGAACACACAAATTCACAAACCATTCCATGTTTTATAGAAATGAACTGCCACCGGGTGTTGATTGAATTGAGAGGGAGGAGCATAAAAATATGTTAAAAGTCAAAAAAGACCAAGTTCTTCAACTCGGGTAACAAGAAATACAGTGTTACATTTCAACATAGGATAGGGGATTCATTTTGATAGGAAAATTATGAGCTATGTTTGATATTAAACTTACGTGCTTGCACATCAAACAAGAAACTTAAAGTAGGAAGTGTGGCATTTTAAAGCCAGTCATTGAAGAGATCAGAATTAGCTATATTTTCTCACCAAAGACATCAGTTGAGTCGCTCAGTCATGTCCAACTCTTTGTGACCCCATGGACTACAGCATGCCAGGCTTCCCTGTCCATCACCAACTCCCAGAGCTTGTTCAAACTCATTCCATCAAGTTGGTGATGCCATCCAACCACTTCATTCTCTGTCATCCCCTTCTCCTCCTGCCTTCAATCTTTCCTAGCATCAGGGTCTTTTACAATGAGTCGCCTCTTCACATCAGGTGGCCAAAGTACTGGAGCTTCAGCATCAGTCCTTCCAATGAACAGTCAGGACCGATTTCCTTTAGGATTGACTGCTTTGATCTCTTTGCAGTCCAAGGGACTCTCAAGAGTCTTCTCCAACACCACAGTTCAAAACCATCAATTCTTCGGCGCTAAGCTTTCTTTATGGTCCAACTCTCACATCCATACATGACTACTGGAAAAACTATAGCTTTGACTAGACAGAGCTTTGTCAGCAAAGTAATGTCTCTGCTTTTTAATATGCTGTCTAGGTTGGTCATAGTTTTTCTTCCAAGGAGCAAGTGTCTTTTAATTTCATGGCTACAGTCAACATCTGCAGTGATTCTGGAACCCAAGAAAGTAAAGTCTGTCACTGTTTCCATTGTTTCCCCATCTATTGCCATAAAGTGATGGGACTAGATGCCCTTATCTTAGTTTTCTGAATGTTGAGTTTAAAGCAGCTTTTTTCACTCTCCTCCTTCACGTTCTTCAAGAGGCTCTTTAGCTCTTCTTCACTTTCTGCCATAAGGTGGTGTCATCTGCACATCTGAGGTTATTGATATTTCTCCCGGGAATCTTGATTCTGGCTTGTGCTTCATCCAGCCCAGCATTCTCATGATCAACTCTGTATAGAAGTTAAATAAGCAAGATGACAATATATAGCCTTGACATACTCCTTTCCCAATTTGGAACCAGTCTGTTGTTCCATGTCCAATTCTAACTATTGCTTCTTGACCTGCACACATGTTTCTCAGAAGGCATGTAAGGTGGTCTGGTACTCCCATCTCTTTAAAAATTTCCCACAGTGTGTTGTGATCCACACAGAGGTTTCAGCGTACTCAATGAAGCAGAGTAGATATTTTCCTTGAATTCTCTTACTTTTCCTATGAACCAATGGATTTTGGCAATTTGATCTCTGGTTCCTCTGCCTTTTTAAAATCCAGCTTGAACATCTGGAAGTTCCTGATTCACATATTGTTGAAGCCTGGCTTGGAGAAGTTTGAGCATTACTTTGCTAGCATGTGAAATGAGTGCAATTGTGCAGTAGTTTGAACATTCTTTGGCATTGCCCTTCTTTGGGATTGGAATGAAACTGACCTTTTCCAGTCCTGTGGCCACTGCTGAGTTTTCCATATTTGCTGGCATTTTGAGTGCAGCACTTTCACAGCATCATCTTTCAGGATTTGAAATAGCTCAACTGGAATTTCATCACATTCACTAGCTTTGTTCATAATGAAGCTTCCTAAGGCCCACTTGACTTTGCACTCTAGGATGTCTGGCTCTAGGTGAATGATCAGACCATCATGGTTATCTGGGTCATGAAGATCTTTTTTGTATAGTTCTTCTGTGTATTCTTGCCACCTCTTAATATCTTCTGCTTCTGTTAGATCCGTACTGTTTCTGTCCTTTATTGAGCCCATCTTTGCATGAAATGTTCCCTTGGTATCTCTAATTTTCTTGAAGAGATCTCTAGTCTTTCCCATTCTATTGCTTTCCTCGCTTTCTTTGCATTGATCACTGAGGAAGGCTTTCTTTTCTCTCCTTGCTATTTTTTGGAACTCTGCATTCAAATGGGAATATCTTTCCTTTTCTCCTTTGTCTTTCACTTCTCTTCTTTTCTCAGCTATCTGTAGGCCTCCTCAGACAGTTATTTTGCCTTTTTGCATTTTTTTTTCTTGGGGAAGGTTTTGATCACAGGTTTTGAATGTTACAAACCTTCATTCATAGTTCTTCAGGCACTCTGTCTATCATATATAATCCCTTTAATCTATTTGTCACTTCCACTGTACAGTCATAAGGGATTTGATTTAGGTCATACCTGAATGGCCTAGTGGTATTCCCTACTTTCTTCAATTTAAGTCTGAATTTGACAATAAGGAGTTCATGATCTGAGCCACAGTTAGCTCCCAGTCTTGTTTTTGTTGACTGTATAGAGCTTCTCCTTCAACTGCAAAGAATATAATCAATCTGATTTCAGTATTGACCATATGGTGATTTCCATGTGTAGAGTCATCTCTTGTGTTGTTGGAAGAGGATGTTTTCTATGACCAGTGCATTCTCTTGGTAAAACTCTGTTAGACTTTGCCCTGCTTCATTTTGTACTCCAAGGCCAAACTTGCCTGTTACTCCAGGTATTTCTTGTCTTCCTACATTTGCCTTCCAGTCCCCTATAATGAAAAGGACATCTTTTTGGGGTGTTGGTTCTAGAAGGTCTTGTAGGCCTTCATAGAACTCTTCCACTTCAGTTTCTCTGACATTAGTGGTTGGGGCATAGACTTTGATTACTGTGATATGAATGGTTTGCCTTGGAAATGAATAGAGACCATTCTGTCATTTTTGAGACTACACCCAAGTACTGCATTTCAGACTCTTTTGTTGACTATGAGGGCTACTCCATTTCTTCTAAGAGATTCTTAGCCACAGTAGTAGATATAATGGTCATCTGAATTAAATTCACTCATTCCAGTCCATTTCAGCTCACTGATTCCTTAAATGTTCACTCTTGCCACCTCCTGCTTGACCACTTCCAATTTACCTTGATTTGTGGACCTAACAGTCCAGGTTCCTATGCAATAATGTTCTTTACTTCCATCATCAGTCACATCCACAACTGGTTGTTGTTTTCACTTTGGCTCTGCTCTTCATTCTTTCTGGAGTTATTTCTCCACTCTTCTCTAGGAGCATCTTGGGCACCTACCAACCTGGGGAATTTATCTTTCACTGTCTTGTCTTCTTGCCTTTTCATACTGTTCATCAAGTGCTCAAGGCAAGCATACTGAAATGGTTTACTATTCCCTTCTCCAGTGGACCATGTTTTGTCAGAACTCTCCACCATGACCAGCCCATCTTGGGGGGGGCCCTGCATGGTATGGCTCATCATTCACTGAGTTAGACAAGGCTGTGATCCATGTGATCAGTTTGGTTAATTTTCTGTGATTGTGGTTTTCATTCTGTCTTCCTTCTGATGGATAAGAGGCCTGTGGAAGTTTCTGGATGGGAGGGACTTTCTATGGGGGGATATGGGTCTTATTCTGATGGGCAGTAAATCTTTAATTTTCTGCTGATGCGTGGGGCTGTGTTCCTTCCCTGTAATCTGGCCTGAGGCCAAGAAACTTTGAGGAGAAAAGCGTCATTTTAAAACTCTCCGTTGAAGAGATCAGAATTAGCTATATTTCCTTACCAAAGACATAAATCAGAACATTTGGCTTAATCTAGAAGAGCAAATTTGAGCTGGAAAGAAGAGAAAAAGACTACTTGTAGAAGAAACTCAGAATGTTGCAGCACTGAAGAGGCTACAGAGAGGTCTTAAGGCAGGGGCTGATAATAGCGGAAATACTATGAGACAGTTGGGCTTCCCAGATGGTGCTAGTGGTAAAGAATCTGCCTAAAATGCAGGAGACAGAAGAGACATAGGTGCTATCCCTGGGTCAGGAAGATCCCCTGGAGGAGGGCACGCAACCACTCCAGTATTCTTGCCTGGAGAATCTCATGGAGAGAGGAACCTGGTGGACTACAGTCCATAGGGTTATAAAGAGTCAGACGTGACTGAAGCGACTTAGCAAACACACACAATATGCAGAGAGTACTGCCTCAAGAAGCCTGGATATAAAAGAAAATTTTAGTACTTAGCAATAATAGCAGAGTAAAATAGGGAATTGTGTGTGTATGTTTAAGACCAGTAAGGGGAAGGGGGTGTCAGGGGAGTGGGAATCGGTGTGCATTTTAAACACAAGAAAATATACTAGCAATCAGAAGCCCAGAATAAAATAATTTAATTGGCAGACTACCTATCCAGATGTCAACTTTTTTTTTTTCAAGCTCAACCTATGTCTTTTCAACTTTTTATTTTGTATAGCAGTATAACCGATGAACAATGTTTTGATAGTTTCAGGTGAATAGCAACGGGACTCGGCCATACACATACGTATATCCATTCTCCCCCACACTGCCCTCCATCCAGGCTGCCACATGGCACTGAGCAGAGCTCTATGTGCTACACAGCATGTCCTTGTTGGTAACCCATTTTAAAAGTATTAGTGCGTACATGTCCATCCCAACTCTCTAGCTATCCCTTCCCCTCAACCTTTCCCCAGCACAGATGTTGACTTTTTTAAAGTCTGTCTTCCACATCTCTTTAGACCTGCTCTGTCCAAAATGGTAGTCACCAACCACATATGGCTATCTAAACTTAATCAAGTCAAAATTTTAGTTCCTTATTCACACCAGCTACATTTCAAGTGCTCGGCAGTGACTCGTCACTAGTGACTACATATTTATAATAGTCTCCTAGTCTCAGAAATTTCTATTGAAAAGACCACAGTCTTTCAAAAGCATGCAATCAACTATGAATGTTCCGAAGTGCTTTAGTATTATAATGAAATATCGTATTCATCCTCTTTGGTCCTCCTTCTCCAGAGTAAGCACAAGTACATGAGCACATGTGCGTGCACACACAGTATTTTACCATGAAAGACATAAATCATAAACAGACTCTAACTGGCACAGAACCACAAGCTTGATTACAAATCCCTAGAAGTACTACATGACTGGCAGGGGGTGGGGGGAATGTTTTCTTTTTTAGCTGTTTTTCCTGACACATCAATAGATCAAGCATTTTCAATGAACACACTTCACAGATGGGTTTCACAGATGGGCAGACTGAGGCCTAAAACGAGGAACAGTTATGAGGAACGGCAGTTGCTCCAACGTGTTTCTCTCTCTGAGGATTCTCTTCTTAGCAGCCAGACCTCAGTCTGCTCTGTCTCCAGGTACTCCGAGAGGTAGTGTTTCCTCCACTCTCTGACAGGTGTCAAAACCTCACCCACGGGCTCTGTCAGGTCCTAGAGAAATCAACCACCACATGTACCTCCTACTAGATTTGTGCTTTGTATGGAGGTGGTATTTCATCTGACACAGTCACCCAGCACATTATTATGGGACGCAAATGCACTTGAATGTCCAGGTTTATGTTGTTTTCCTGCCAAGGAGCCAAATAAAAACTCTTTAAAGAAGCATCCTCTTCAGTCTCTCCTCTGTTTTCACTACAAATACCATTACTCATATTTACATGCATGTGTATTTACATGCACTTACATGTGTTTAATAAAGTTACATTCATACATGCATCCAGAGTACATGAGCAAGTCATAAAAACAGACCAGAATAATAAAAGGACACACATTTTTAAGGGATGGGAAGGACAAAAACATGGCAAAAAAAAAACCACTATGAGTAACTAACTCCACTTTCCCAAGTGTCCCAGTGGAAGACTGAATCTTTCTGGCATATGACTCCCAATCAAATTCTGCTTGGCATTTTAGGGACTTGTGAGAATAGAGAGAGTCAATAGTACTTGACAACTCTGAATTATAATTCTTGATGATTACTTTAGGCTTTCACCTTTTTGTTCATGGTATTGACATCATTGTACCCACCCAGGAAAAAATATGGGCAGCTACCAACACAAAGGAACAGTCTCCATGATACATTGGAATTATTATCTGATTGATCAAGGCTGTTCCCACCAAACCCTGTCCAGTAATTCTCATGATTATTCTCCTCAAATTCTTAAGCACTTCCGGGATCTCCCCTCCTTCATTCAAGAGACTCATGATCCCCTAAGAAGTCTTTGTTTCAGTCAGCAAGTTTAGCAAATAATTTTTTTCACCCATATCCCCTACTGCCTGTCACTTCTATTCAGACCACAGCTCAAATATCTTCACAATGAGGGGGGAAGTTATCCTTATATAGGTATATGTTACGTTTGCTTACTGTGTTATCTTCCCTAGATATAATTTTATATTACCCCTATACATTCCTCATAAGAGCAAGAATGCATCTATTTTGCTTATTACACTGTGACTGCCACATTCTGGGCACTCAAATAGGTATTTAATAAAATCCAGTTGAGCCTCTAGATCTAAGTTCTAGTGCACAGTGAATTCAAGGGATTGAGATATACATTAAGTGACACCAAAAGGAAATAATCAAGCAAATAAAAAATGTGGGAAATTATACACAGTAATTGACTTGAACTCTTCATGGTGAAAGCAAAGTGGAGAGATTATCTGAGGAAGATTTAGATGTTCAATGACTTATGGAACTGTTATTTTCTTAGAAACAACGACATTGTCATAACTTAGCCAAATGTCCTTATTCTTAAGAGATTCACACTGAATTATTAATGGATGAAATTTTTACATACCTGGAATTTAACTTTCAAATGGAATGCTGAAACTCAGTGTATATGTCAACAAAGAGAGATAATGAGGAAAGGTAGATAGTAATTATATAGGTCTTTATTGTGCTTGTCTTTTGACTTACTTTGCTTTTTTATGAAAATTTTCTAAGTTGGAAAAAACAAAATCTGAATAAGTGACCAGCAAGATAAACGGTAGCAAGTTCCTATTGATTCTAGCCTACCTAATATAAAGTAATCAAGATGCAAAACTGCTCCAATTTTTCATAATAAGAATGTTCCTTTATGCTTATTTAAGAGTCTAAGCCACTGGTTTTTCAACTTTTAAAAAACTGTGTGTCCTTTATACCACTTGATTCAGTGATAATCCTTACAGAATGAAAGCCCAGATATCAGCAATCATGTCAACCAATTCATTTCCAATGCCCACACTACAGTATCAAACACAGAATGATGATTAATAAGTTACTGAAAGCGAAAGTGTTAGTCACTTAGTTGTGTCCAACTCTTCGCAACCCCATGGACTACAGCCCACCAGGCCTCTGTCCACAGTATTCTCCAGACAAGAATACTGGAGTGGGTTGCCATTCCCTTCTCCAGGGGATCTTCCTGACCCAGGGATTGAACCCAAGTCTCCTACATTGCAGATGAAGTCTTTAAGGTCTGAGCCACCAGCGAAGCCCAATAAATTACTGGAAGAACAAAAATATATGCAGAATAGCTGCCCACTGAGGTAAGTTATGGATCTTGAGCATCTAGATAGAGATCTTGGAACCAGTCCCAGGAGAGCTGGCCATGAAAGGGAAAGTAACTAACTATGCAAAGTGGAGTAAGTCTGGTTCAGTTCTCAAATGTTTACAGTGCAACTTACGTGAAGCCCATCTCAAACACCATGGTCACAGAAAAGGGCATCCTGCAGTGCCCAAAAAGGCATAAAGCAAACTAACGAATTTCTATTTCCTTTGACTTTCCCAGATTGCTCACTGGAATATAAAATACAGGACAGCCAGAGTTTGACTATCTGTTCACAATGCTGTACTATGGTGCCGAAAAAGAGTGCTTAGAATTTGTTAGCTACCCAATAAATATCTGTTGAATGAATTAGTGAGTTCTGGTAAAACAAGGGTTCTCTGATTTAAGCGTGCATCAGAATCACCTGAAACATTTGCTAAAACACAGGTTTGCTGGACCTCACTCCCAGAATTTTTGATTTGGTACTTCTGGAGTATGGGACAAGAGTGCATCCCTAACAAACTGCTATGTAATGCTAAAGCTACTGGCCTGGGGACCATGTTTTGAGAAACATGATACCTGTAGGATACCTCTCTTTTAGCTTTCCCCTTGCTTCACAAAGCTCCTGCTTCAGAAATAAAAACAGTACTATGCAGTTCTTTTGTATAAGATACTTAATGTACCTCATTGTTTATTTGACCAATAATCTTCTTATGGTATTACAGAAACATTTGAGTTTAGATTAGTCAAAATTCAGACACTTTCCCATCAATCAAGCCAAATATTTACCATAGGTATTTTTCTCCCTGCCAGGGAAGCTAGAATTCGGTATTAGCAGCTCAGCATACTACTCCTCCAGCTCATATTTGTGTATTTGGGAGAAGGCTGGGAAAATACACACTATCTCTTTGCAGCATGATTGCGCTGCCAAGCATGTCTGCCCCCAGAGAAATCAGGTGCCTTGCGCACAGCAGAAATTTATGTAAAAGAAAGTCTGTTTATGAGAGGCGAACGTGGAACCCAAATTTATCTCCCAGTGACAACTTCAGAATCTGAAAATTTCCAACTTCTCCCCTTGTGAGTTGCTTGAAATTGCTGTTTTTCAAGTCAAGAACACCTGTTTAGTGTTTTTTTCCTCGCCCTCCCTGGTAAATGAAGCCGCTAGGAAAACAGCATCTGAAGGTTTTAATGAATAAGACACACAAAGTACTGACAGATTTCAGCACATTATACAACCCTTACCCTGTCCTCCTAATGAGGGAAGATCAAAAAGGAAGAAAACAGTTGTGATACTGGGCTCTGGAGTTTGTTTTTAAACTGCTGCAAATGAGCTCAGATCGAGCACCGCTCTACTGGGTACAGTCGTAAGCAATTTGCACATTGCTGTGAAGTAACATACACAGACATGACTTTGGTAAGTGAACAACAACTACAGGTTTGATGTTCAGCATCAGGCACCCTTCCAAAGAACTTTCCATCTCAACTATACAACACTGTGGCAATCAAAATTTCACTTGGGCCTCTACCACCAGGTCAGACGCAACTACAGAGCAGAAAGCCACAAAAACAGACAACCAGAAAGCCTCTTACTGATCTTATTCTTCTAATTCAAGAGTTACTGAGTAGGAACTGAGTACCTACTCTGTACAAAGCACAGATTTTGAGAATATAAAAGGAAAACATTAGTTATGGCTGGGTGGGTGGAAAACTCAGCGAAAGCTTCAGGGTGATTAACTTTTATTCACTGGATATACTACAATAAAGCACCTACTTTGTGTGAGTTACAGACCTAGGTACGAATATTTATTTGATGATCACAGTCCCCATGTGCATCTGGTCTAGTCACAGTAACAAACAGGTCAACAAATAAATGGATATGTAACCACAAGTGAAGAAAAATACATCAAAAGAAATGAACAGAAGGCCCTTCATTCAACCCATATTTGCTATACAACTGCAGTAAGTCAGGTCCTGTGGCTTGCAGGATAGATGAAATTCTGAGAATCAGATAAGGAAAAATTGAGGAAAGAAAGATGAATGGTAGTCTATGAAAAACTAATAACATGAGGAAATACACAGAATAGAAAATTACAAAAGAATCAAACAGAAGATCTTAGGTTTTGAACTCCATACAAGGGGATATGGATTTTATTTTCTAGTACATGAGTGCTAAGCCACTTCAGTCGTGTCCAGCTCTATGTGATCCAATGGACCACAGCCTGCCAGGCTCCTCTGTCCATGGGATTCTTCAGGCAAGAATACTGAGGTGGGTTCCCGTGCCCTCCTCTAGGGGATCTTCCCAACCCAGGGATGGAACCCACTTCTCTTACGTCTCCTGCATTGGCAGTGGGTTCTTTACCCTTAGTGCCGCCTGGGAAGCCAAGGTTTATAAATCGGGTTTTACAAATAATTAAACCATTAAAGGTAGGAAGAGCAAATTAAAATATCTATTGATCCTTGGTTCCCAGGTGGCACTAATGGTAAAGAATCTGCTTGCCGATGCAGGAGATGCAAGAGATGCCAGTTCGATCCCTGAGTGAGAAAGAGCCCCTGGAGGAGGAAATGGCAATCCACTCCAGTATTCTTGCCTGAAAAATTCCATGGACAGAGGAGACTGGCAGGCTACAGTCTATGCAGTCACAAAGAGTCAGACACGACTGAGTGAGCACACACACTGACATTTCTTATCTAAAAGTTTTAAGACAAAGATCACCATAGATTCCATATTTGACCTGTATGTTGGATACACATGAATCTTGAAAGAAACTTTGATAGAGCAGGTCACTTCTTTCCATCTTGCCCTCACCTGCAGTATTTACAGAGCTGCCCTGAGATGTTAAGAGACATGAATATGTTTAACTAGCAAAGTTCTTATAATATTTTATAATGAGATAAGGACTCATCAAGAACATCTATATCACTCAGATGTTTGTTAGATATCTTAATGGAGAGTACTTAAAAGAGTTGTAATGTTGCCCAATTAAAGATGAATTATACATTTTTTAGAGAAATAAATTCCAATTTTTCAGGCCTCTTATATGATTATAGATTTAAAATATCATACATGCCTTGACTGTCCCTTCAAGGTAAATATTAATATTTTAATACCTAAGAAAAAACTTACTTAGGGAGATAAACAAAGCTAAGGAAAAATTTAGGATATTAATATATGGGAATTTTCCCATTTAAAAATTTCTGTTACCTAAGTGACTGAAGTATGTCATATAGTTAAAGATCTATCAATACATTTAAATTTGGAAATGGAATTTTCTAGCTTGTACACGAATCTTCTAAATGAGTTTCAGATGATTTGGAGTCATTTGTTAATATAAAAATGTTTGATTACTTTGCAAGATTAACTAATCTGCAAGTAAAACTGACTAATATTAAAGAAGGCAGAAATTTACATGTCATATTTCAGGGAAAAAATAAACTTTCATATAATTGGCAAAGCAGATTGAAAATTAGTATCATGACAGTGTAGTAAACACTATATCCTCTCCTATGTATATATGTATATTATGAGGAAACTTTTTTAGTTAATGGCATCTATAACAAGTATCAGGCTTCCTTGGTGGCTTAGATGGTAAAGAAACTGCCTGCAATGCAGGAGATCCAGGTTCCCTGGGTCAGAAAGAACCCTTGGAGAAGGGAATGGCTACCCACTTCAGTATTCTTGCCTGTAGAATTAAATGGACAGAGGAGCCTTTACAGTCCATGGGGTCGTAAAGAGTCTGGCACACCTGAGTGACTAACACTTTCCCTTTTTCATAATAAGTATCACAATAATCTGGATGTAGTCCAAGACAGTGAATACATTAAAGTGTTAAACCAAGACTTCCATATAGTTATGATGCACAATTTCACATTTATTACTGATATATTAAATATTTTACTAAGAAATAGGAATTTTGTATTATACACAAAATTGTAACTACCTCAAAACCATGCTTATTTCATCTTTTGCACATACTTTTAAAAAATTTTACATATGTTAACAAGTTTATAAAATACTAGTATAATATCATATGAACAAAATTATAATTAAATAAAAACATATTAATGTGTACACAAATTTGTATAGACTGGCTGCATAATCAAAAGAGTTTGGTGAACACTGCCTTACTGAAAGTACTACCAATGAAGCTTTTTGAGGATAGATGGAATATCTACATTAGACTTTATGGAGATGAGTCTGCCTGTAGAGATTAGGATGTCTGGAGAGACGGAAAACTAATGGCAGAGAAGAAAGTCAAAGGCTACTGCAATGATCATAATAAATGGGCCTGAAATAAAAGATTCATTTAATACTCATAAAAGAAGGAATGAATATGACAGTTATTGGGACAGGCAGAATAATATCTCCTCATATATAGCAAAATCTTAATCCCCTTACCTGTTTATATATTATATTAAATGGCCAGAGAGAATTAGTTAGCACTAATACCAATCATTGTTTTTATCTTTGATTCCTTTTTTTCTCCCACTTTTAATTCCTTTAAAGGAATGCTGTATTCCTATAAATAACAAGGTGCTTCTGTACCTAAATCCAGTGCACTAATATCTTGATATTGCTTTGGAATAGAAACAAGCAATTATTGCATGTGTGCTCGGCCCTGTGTGACTCTTCTGTGACCCCCATGGACTGTAGCCCACCAGGCTCCTCTGTCCATGGGATTATCCTGACAACACTAGTGGTGTAGGTTGCCATTTCCTCCCCCAGGGGACCTGCCTGACCCAGGGATGAAACCTGCACCTCCTGTGGCTACTGCATTGGCAGGCAGATATTTTACCACTAGCACCACCTGGGAAGCCACAAGAAAATACTAGGAGAGTTGAAATGGATTAGTCCAGTAAATGTACAGCAGATGCCTCCTTTCTGTTTTTTGTCTCATGTACTCTGAGCTACTCAGTGAACTGCCTGGTTAGAGGATCAGAGACGTGACTGGAACCCAACAAGCAAGTTCAACTTTGGATGAGATCACGGGACAAGACACAGGGTTTTTAGATGTTGACAGAACACTTGCTGTTAAATAAATACAGACTTGAGGAGAGAACTAAAGTGAACAGTCACTGTGCTGTAGAACTCTCCATGTTACTTCTTGGCTGGCAAACTTGGGTAGCGTTCAACTCAAAGAATCTCCATATGCTAGTAGTTTGGCAAGATGTTATAAGAGCATTTAAATGCATATACTTTCTGACCCTGTAATCATACTTCTAGCACTCTATACTAAAGAACTAACCAGGTATAGGGGTGTGTGTGTGTGTGTGTGTGTGTGTGTGTGTGTGTGTGTGTATGAGAATAATTTCTACAAAGGTTCATTCACTTTGGTCTTTCTCTATTTCCTTCACCCTCTCCTAGTTTCAAGCAATGGCCAGGCTACTGTTTGCTTCCTCAACTCAAGGTATTTTTCAGGTCAAAAAGCAAAAGAAGCACAAGTCTAAAGTTCTTTCCATAGGTGACAGATTCATAGAAGAAAAATTGTTAGACTCGGGAAGTGAGAAACAGAACGAAAGTAAAAAGCAAAGAAGTAACAGAAGTTTTCTCAGACCAGAGCAAGGAATGAGTATGGTGAGTATATATTCATGTATGCACATCTCAGGTTTTATCCACCCAAAGATTTTAGGCTGGATTTTCAACTCCAGCTCTGCCACAGACAGGGTGGGTAAACCTTAGTTTAAACCCTATTCCCATGTCTCAAGCTACGGCAGTGAACAAGAAAGACAAGCCCTCTACTCATGGAACTTACATCCTCCTAAACGACAAAATAAAATAAATAACTCATTCTGCTCTGGTAATGATGTTACCCAATACTTAGAGAAAAATCAGTTTTAAAAAACCCTCAGAAATGACACAGATGATGAAACTAGTTGACATACATTAAGTCAGCTAATATAACTGTGTTCAAGTATTTAGAGAAAACCACAACATAATCAGGAGAAAAACAGATGATGTAAGATCCAAATGGAACTTCTAGACATCAAAAATGCAATATCTGAAATGAAAAATTCACTGGAAATTCTCAATAGCAAATTGCATTCTGCAAGTGAAAAAAAAAAATCAGGGAACCTGCAAAGAGCAGTAAGAGGTATCAAAATAAAGCACAGAGGTAAAAGAGCAAAAGCAAAACAAAAAAATCAGAACCATAGTAAACTGTAGGAAAATATCAAACAGAAGAATGGCAGCAAAAAGCAGAAAAATCATTTGAAGAAATAATGGCCACAATTTTTCCAAATTTGGTAAAAACTGTCAACAGATTCAAAAGGATCACCAAAAATCAAGCAAGATAAACATAACACCATATCGATACAATTAATTATCAAATTTCTTTAAACAAAAAACAGTGATAAAAATCTCAAAAGCCATCAGCAAAAAACAAGGACAGATTACGTAGAGAGGAGAAATATAAATGACTTCTCATCAGAAGCTATGTAAACATAAAATAAATGGAAAGACATCTTTAAAGAAAATAACCTAACAATAAAGCTAGGCAATCATTATCGAGGCTACAAGCATCACAAAAAGGCAAACAACTTACTTATCTCCTTTGGAGGTACACAAACCACATATGTGTGTATTTTTGCCACAAAATAAGAACCTGAATCAAATCAAAATTCTAGATGCAAAATACAAGGGACATGGGAACATATCAAATGAAGTTGAAATGCAAACCAAAACAAGTATATCCAAAATCAAATTCTTAGTAAGAGTTTAAGCAAATTATGTCTTCCCTTTATTTAGAGTTGATGAATAAAGGGATAATCCAGAAATACTGAGTCACAATATCCATGTCTCTACTACGACATCTCTTCCAGGTAAACGTAACCCTTTCTTTCACTGTTTTCTGACAGCACGTTGCATGTCTCTTTTTTATTGCTTCTTTATTTCATTACATCATCATGTTTAAGAACCTCTCTTTCTTCTCTTGCTTAAATGCAGAACTTTAGAGACCAGAGACTATATTTTATTAATCTCTGTATCACAGAACCTGACACACAGATGTTCACTAAAGATATATTAGATAAATGAATGAGTTACTAATATTTTTGATAAAATAACAGAATGAAATTAATAGAAACTACAGAAAATATGAAGAGTAACTACAGAAAATATGACCAAAACAGAGATTCTTTTACCGAAAGATCTTTTGATGAGATCTATGAATCAATTGCCATCCACTCCAGTACTCTTGCCTGGAAAGTCCCATGGACGGAGGAGCCTGGAAGGCTGCAGTCCATGGGGTCACTACAAGTCGGACACGACTGAGTGACTTCACTTTCAGTTTTCACTTTCATGCATTGGAGAAGGAAATGGCAACCCACTCCAGTGTTCTTGCCTGGAGAATCCCAGGGATGGGGGAGCCTGGTGGGCTGCCATCTATGGGGTCGCACAGAGTTGGACACGACTGAAGAGACTTAGCAGCAACAGCAGCATGAATCAATTGTTTAGTCTTTTAAATAAACATTTATTAAGCTTCAATCCTATGCTAGGTAGCTGAACAAATTTTTTTTAGTTAGATTAGTTTCTCTCAAAGAGATTAGAATCCCACAAAGGAACAGAGAGACTCATATATTGCAGCACTAACAAGCTCATAGAAGGAAAGGGGCATGGAAGGTACCAAGAGTCCCTATCACCTAATAACACAGAATATTTACATCCTAAAGGGAATACAAGGGAAAGCTCTGTGGAAAAGAAAGTTCCGGTATTATCTTGAAAGATGCTTGGGAAAAAATATGTGGTAAAGAATAGTATGAGTAAAAGACGCAGACATACGCATACTGTGAGACCATCAGTAAAAATCAAACAGGCAGGGACTTCCTTGGTGGCCCAGTGGTCAGCAATCACCTGTCAATGCAGTGGACACAGGTTCGATCCCTGGTCCGGGAAGACCCTACATGCTGTGTGACAACTAAGCCCAAGTGTCACGACTACCAAGGCTATTAACCCTAGAGCCTGTGCCCTGCAACAAAAGAAGCCACCACGGTGAGAAGCCTGAGCACCACAACAGAGAGCAGCCCCCCACTTGCCACAATCAAAGAAAGCCCACACACAGCAGCGAAGACTCAGCACAGCCAAAAATTTAAAAAAAAAAAAAAAAAAGGCAGAAAGTGACTAGATGGACCTTTAATTTAACAACTAAAAGCCAACAAAAGCAATTTACAGACCCTAAAATATAAATAAATATCAACAACTGGCCAAATATGCATTAATTCTTCCAATGCTGCTGCTGCTGCTAAGTCACTTCGGTCGTGTCCGACTCTGTGCGACCCCATAGACAGCAGCCCACCAGGCTCCCCAGTCCCTGGGATTCTCCAGGCAAGAACACTGGAGTGGATTTCCATTTCCTTCTCCAATGCATGAAAGTGAAAGTGAAGTCACTCATTCATGTCTGACTCTTAGCGACCCCATGGACTGCAGCCTACCAGGCTCCTCCATCCATGGGACTTTCCAAGCAAGAGTACTGGAGTGGGGTGCCATTGCCTCCTCCGAATTCTTCCAATAAATATTCATTAAAAGATTCTGAGTATCAGGCACCATGTCCACCACACTTTATGGTCTGACCTCCATTTACCCATCCCCTTCAATGTTTTCTTTCCCCACTACACATGCAATATCTTTCCCCCTTCATCCCTTTCTCCTCATCCGTCTATGCCTATACAACTCACCCAAGGAAACTCCCCTTCAAAGTCACTCTTTCAGGTCCATTAAAACACCGGCCATCTAGGATGTTCCGGGTGTGCTCTCCTTTACCCCACCGCCATCACTACCACCACCATGACTCTCATCATTTTGTTGCTGTTGCCGTTGTTTAGTCCTAAAGTCATGTGGAACTCTTTGTGACCCCGTGGACTGTAGCCCACCAGGCTCCTCTGTCCATGGGATTTGCCAGGCAAGAATCCTGGAGTGGGTTGCCATTTCCTTCTCCAGGGGACTTTCCCAGCCCAGAGATCAAATCCTCATCTCCTGCCTTGCAGGTGGATTCTTTATCACTGAGCCACCAGGCAAAGCCAGACCATTACTACATGTATCACAATTAGAGACTAACCAAGAACATCACTGGGCTTCCCTGATAGCTCAGTTGGTAAAGAATCCGCCTGAAATGCAGAAGACCCAGGTCTGATTCCTGGGTTGGGAAGATCCACTGGAGAAGGGATAGGCTACCCACTCCAGTATTCTGGCCTGGAGAATTCCATGGACTATATAGTCCAGGGGGTCACAAAGAGTCGGACATGACTGAGTGACTTTCACTTTCACAAGAACATCAATACCATCTGATATTAGTGACTAATATTTGATGCATCCATAGTACATCAACTAAACATCAGTAATAAGTTAATAGTCAGGAGAACAATGTTATTAATGGCAGGTGGGTTTGGTAAAGAAGTTTGGTAAATGGAGTCCCAGATGGTTTAGACTATGTGACACTTTTCAGCTCAGCTTGACGTCATGAAGACTGAGCAAAGAATGCACACAAGACAAATGTAATACTGTGTGAGGTTTTTTTATTTCCTACTTTCTTTCTATTTGTAGACATGGGTAAAGGAGGGGAGGCATCTGAAAGTATCCCATCACACTAGAAGTTTTTCTTGCAGAACTCCCACCCATAACAAATCTCAGCAAACACAGGAACAATTTTCTCCAGGCATGAATCAGGTCATTGGTACCGAGCTTCTTTTTACAACAAGGTATTCTAATGGCATTTTGTTCTTTCCTTCACAAAGGCAGCCAGAATATCTGCCTCATTCTCTCCAAACTATTCCCATCTCAGCTAGTGTCAGATTATTTCTTGCTCTCATGCTTGACTACCTCCATGTTGTTGACTGAATAAATCAGACTTACCGAATGTCCCCAGATGTGGCCAGGAAGGAGAGCCTGATTTTTAAACAAAAAAAAAAATAAGCACACACTCAACAATCATTTAGACTCCTTTGCACTTCTGAAGCTAAGGAGACATTCCCATTACCTCACAATGTCCCCTGTTAGTTCTCTCTGGTTTTATTAAAACCTTTTCTCTTTCATTAAAATAAAAAGCCTCTGAAAAACTACAGTTACAGATTTTCTGCAACCCACAATTTATGGTTGCTACTCGCAACCTTCAAAAGCTTTAAAAAATAGTATCGGCTCTATTATTCTATATTATGGTAATTGTAGTAAAGATTTAAGAGGCACTTTAAGACTTTTTAGCTCCACAGTATATTTCTGTTCCAATTTCTTGCTTAGGCATTTGGGAAAGAAGCCTTATTTAAAAGCTTTACCCTCTGCCCTCTGATATACAGTTTCCCTCTTAACTACAGTAACTAGACCTCACCACACAATTAGGAAAGCTAGGTCTCCAATTAGAGCTCAGCAAAACATGGGGCAAAGCACATCTTTCCAGAAGCCCATTCCATTTATATGCACCTGATGATAATCAACATTTTTCTCGCATGTGCTAGGTACCTCTGACCCCTTTGTTATGCTTCACATCCCCTTGTTAACTTCCTACCCCTCCTCCACTCCCACAGGAAATCAGCGAAGATAATCACAAGATTAAATAACTCCAATGCCATTGCTAAAACGTTCAAAGCCATTAATATAACAAACATCCAAGTGGCCACAGGGAATTTATGTAGTACTGAAATTAAACTGACCTCACCCTACCTTCAACAGAGATCTGTTCTCCCCAGTTAACCTGTGTTTTTCTCTTGTTGCCTAGTCTAGGATGGTGGCAATTCAAAATAACCAAGGAAATAGCTAATGGAATTTCCATGACTGTGAGCACACATAAAATACCAATCCAAAGGTTGCCCAGGCATTGTCCTTTGTATTCACTGCATCCAATGAGATGAGCATTTTAAACACAATACCCTCCACACACCACATCGCTAAGGCACTTTTCTTGGGCACACACCATATGGAAAAACCACACATTCCCTGCTCCTTCCCTTCCCTCCTTTAGGATTTCAGGAGCATCTGACAGCACAAATCTGTAATAGTCCCCAACTCTGCAAAGGACAGAGCCAAGTTCCAGACTTTCCCTGTTCTGACTCAAGCCTTCCCACTACAGAGCCACAATTTTTTAATATGTCAACAGTTATCAGCTGGGGAGCTTTTCACATGCACTTCCTCACTGAGTGCATTTTCCTCCAACTGCCAACTTTCTTCCAAAGCAAAGGATAACTCTATTCCATACCCACAGTAAATAATCTTAAGTGTTTCCGCTTTGTTTCACCCCGCTCCAAGTTTCCATGTAAATTTCAGTATAGTGAAACAAACAGTGATTCCTGCCCACTGGTATTTTATGATTTTAATTTGCTCAAAAGCTCTGAATTTCATTATATTTTCCCATTTGGTGCATGGGATTTTTACAGTTAACAGATGTTCACTTAATAGAGCCTCCTAGTGAGCAAATCAGTTTTTTCCCCTCTGGTATTCATGTAACTTTCAAGTCCTGCAGTAGCTGTTTCTGGCGCCTGCCAACTTATCTGGCAGTGGAAGCTCAAATCGCAAAATGCAGCAGCTCTTTGCAAATGTACATTCTCCTCCCTTCAGTCCCACTCATCCCAACTTGACGCCTTCCTCATCAACACCATGTGAGAAAGGTCCCAGGGGAGACACCTGCCTGACACTAGACAGGGTTCACTCACAGAGGCACAGATGCTCTGCACCCAATAAATATTTTCTCAGCCTGGCTATGGCCACGGCAAATGCCAAAAATGTTAATACATCCAAAATACTAAATGAAGAGTTTTCGAAACAAGTATCCCAGGTCAATTTCCAGCTCATGAGTGGTTTGGAGGTTTTTACTCAAATATATCTCAGGTTACAAATATATATCAAGTTACAACACTGAAGAAATTGTCTACCCCAGAAATCCTGACATGTCTGTTTATAGTTTCTTACTTAAATAGGAGAGGTTCTAAGAAGTTCTTACTTAATAGGAGAAGTTCTGCAGAGACTGAATTACGAGTCTCCTTCAGGGCTTTCCTGGTGGCTCAGAGGTAATGAAGAATCTGTCTGCAATGCAGGAGACCCAGGTCCAATCCCTGAGTTGGGAAGATCCTCTGGTGAAGGGAATGGCTACCCACTCCAGTATTCTTGTCTGGAGAATTCATGGACAGAGGAGTCTGGTGGGCTACAGTCCATGGGGTAGCAAAGAGTCGGACACAACTGAGCGACTAACACTCTCACTTTTCAGATTACACGACCTAAAGAGTTTGAATATCCAATGGCTACCAACCTCTTGTTTGATTCAGGATATCAAGAATGATCTCTCTCTTTTTTTAATTGAAGTATAGCTGATTTACAGTGTTGGGTTAGTTTCTGCTGTACAACAAAGTGAGTTAAATACATACACACACACACACACACACACTTTTGCATGTTCTTTTCCATTATGATTTATCAGGGGATACTGAATACAGTTCCCTGTGTTGTACAGTAGGACCATGCTGTTTATCCAGCCTATATATAAGAGCTTGCATCTGCCAGTCCTCAACTCCCAATCCATTCCTCCCCCATACCTGTTCCCCTCTGGCAACCACGAATTTGTTCTCTACGTCTGTGACTGTTTTGTAGATTAGTTCATGTGCATCATAGATTCCACATATACGTGATATCATGTGGTACCTGTCTTTCTCTTTCTGACTTCACTTAGTATGATGATCTTTAGGTCCATGGAATGACCTCTTCTGAGAGTCTGTTTGAAACTCCAAATTATCCATTAAATAGGAGATGCAGAGGACAAACTTCTTTATAAAGAAACCAAAGCTCTCAACTTGTGAAAAGTCCTGTTGGTCATTTCTTAATAGGATTCCTAAGATTAGAGCTTGTAACAAGTGAAAGATAAAGAAAAGAAAATGGGAGGAATTTGGGAACATCATCCAACTTTATTTCTCCTCTCCTAATTGAGGATGTCTAAATATCTGCAAAGGACTTGCTCCTGTTTGGTCAGAAGTATTGTCTGGCTTTCCAATGTTGGTTTGTTTTTTTTTTTTAATAGTTGTAATGCATTTTCCTCATCCTTTTATTATTTTTAAATTAATGTTACTGGAGTATAATTGCTTTACAATGTTATTGGTTTCTCCTATGGGACACTGTAAAAGCAGTGCTAAGGGGAAGGTTCATAGCAATACAGGCTTACCTCAAGAAACAAGTAAAAAGTCAAATAAATAACCTAACTCTACACCTAAAGCAACTAGAGAAGGAAGAAATGAATAACCCCAGGGTTAGTAGAAGGAAGAAATCTTAAAAATTAGGGCAGAAATAAATGCAAAAGAAACAAAAGAGACCATAGCAAAGATCAACAAAGCTAAAAGCTGGTTTTTTGAAAAGGTAAACAAAATTGACAATCCGTTAGCCAGGCTCATCAAGAAACAAATAGAGAAGAACCAAGTCAACAAAATTAGAAATGAAAATGGAGAGATCACAACAGACAACACTGAAATACAAAGGATCATAAGAGACTACTACCAGCCCCTATATGCCAATAAAATGGACAACTTGGAAGAAATGGACAAATTCTTAGAAAAGTATAACTTTCCAAAACTGAACCAGGAAGAAATAGAAGAACTTAACAGACCCATCACAAGCAAGGAAATTGAAACTGTAATCAGAAATCTTCCAGCAAACAAAAGCCCAAGACCAGATGGCTTCATGGCTGAATTCTACCAAAAATTTAGAGAAGAGCTAACATCTATCTTACTCAAACTCTTTCAGAAAATTGCAGAAGAAGGTAAACTTCCAAACTCATTTTATGAGGCCACCATCACCCTAATTCCAAAACCAGACAAAGATGCCACACACACACACAAAAAAAACTACAGGCCAATATCACTGTTGAACATAGATGCAAAAATTCTTAACAAAATTCTAGCAAACAGAATCCAATAACATATTTAAAAGATCATACATCATGACCAAGTGGGCTTTATCCCAGGAATGTAAGGATTCTTTAATATCTGCAAATCAATCAATGTAATACACCACATTAACAAATTGAAAGATAAAAACCATATGATTATCTCAATAGATGCATAAAAAGCCTTTGACAAAATTCAACATCCATTTATGATAAAAATTCTCCAGAAAGCAGGAATAGAAGGAACATACCTCAACATAATAAAAGCTATATATGACAAACACACAGCAAACATTATCCTCAATGGTGAAAAATTGAAAGCATTTCCCCTGAAATCAGGAACAAGACAAGGGTGCCCACTCTCACCACTACTATTCAACATAGTTTTGGAAGTGTTGGCCACAGCAATCAGAACAGAAAAAGAAATAAAAGAAATCCAGATAGGAAAAGAAGTAAAACTCTCACTGTTTGCAGATGACATGATCCTCTACATAGAAAACCCTAGACTCTACCAGAAAATTACTAGAGCTAATCAATGAATATAGTAAAGTTGCAGGATATAAAATTAACACAGAGAAATCCCTTGCATACACTAACAATAAGAAAACAGAAAGAGAAATTAAACAATACCATTCACCATTGCAACAAAAAGAATAAAATACTTAGGAGTACACCTACCTAAAGAAACAAAAGACCTATATACAGAAAACTATAAAACACTGATGAAAGAAATCAAAGAGGACATAAATAGATGGAGAAATATACCGTGTTCATGGATTGGAAGAATCAATATTGTGAAAATGAATATACTATCCAAAGCAATCTATAGATTCAATGCAATCCCTAGCAAGCTACCAATGGTATTTTTCACAGAACTAGACCAAAGAATTTCACAATTTGTATGGAAATACAAAAAACCTTGAATAGCCAAAGCAATCTTTAAAAGAAGAATGGAACTGGAGGAATCAACCTGCCTGACTTCAGACTATACTACAAAGCCACAGACATCAAGACAGTATGGTACTGGCACGAAGACAGAAATATAGATCAATGGAACGAAATAGAAAGCCCTGAGAGAAATCCACATACCTATGGACACCATATCTTCGACAAAGGAGGCAAGAATATACAATGGAAAAAAGACAACCTCTTTAACAAGTGGTGCTCGGAAAACTGGTCAACCACTTGTAAAAGATGAAACTAGAACACTTTCTAATACCATACACAAAAATAAACTCAAAATGGATTAAAGATCTAAATGTAAGACCAGAAACTATAAAACTCCTAGAGGAGAACATAGGCAAAACTCTCTCTGACATAAATCACAGCTGGATCCTCTATGACCCACCTCCCAGAATATTGGAAATAAAAGCAAAAATAAACAAATGGGACCTAATGAAACTTAAAAGCTTTTGCACAACAAAGGAAACTATAAGCAAAGTGAAAAGACAGCCCTCAGAATGGGAGAAAATAATAGCAAACGAAGCAACAGACAAAGGATTAATCTCAAAAATATACAAGCAACACCTGCAGCTCAATTCCAGAAAAATAAACGATCCAATCAAAAAATGAGCCAAAGATCTCAATAGACATTTCTCCAAAGAAGACATACAGAAGGCTAACAAACACATGAAAAGATGCTCAACATCACTCATTATCAGAGAAATGCAAATCAAAACCACAATGAGGTACCACTACATACCAGTCAGGATGGCTGCTATCCAAAAGTCTACAAGCAATAAATGCTGGAGAGGGTGTGGAGAAAAGGGAACCCGCTTACACTGTTGGTGGGAATGCAAACTAGTACAGCCGCTATGGAGAACAGTGTGGAGATTTCTTAAAAAACTGGAAATAGAACTGCCATATGACCCAGCAATCCCCCTGCTGGGCATACACACTGAGGAAACCAGATCTGAAAGAGACACGTGCACCCCAGTGTTCATCACAGCACTGTTTATAATAGCCAGGACATGGAAGCAACCTAGATGCCCATCAGCAGACAAATGGAGAAGGAAGCTGTGGTACATATACACCATGGAATATTACTCAGCCATTAAAAAGAATACATTTGAATCAGTTCTAATGAAATGGATGAAACTGGAGCCCATTATACAGAGTGAAGTAAGCCAGAAAGATAAACACCAATACAGTATACTAACACATATATATAGAATTTGGAAAGATGGTAACAATAACCTTATATGCAGGACAGAAAATGAGACACAGATGTACAGAACAGACTTTTGGACTCTGGGAGAAGGCGAGGGTGGGATGATCTGAGAGAATAGCACTGAAATATGTATATTATCAAGTGTGAAACAGATCACCAACGCAGGTTGGATGCATTAGACAAGTGCTCAGGGCTGATGCACTGGGAAGACCCAGAGGGATGGGATGGGGCGGGAGGTGGGAGGGGGGATCAGGATGGGGAACACATGTAAATCCATGGCTGATTCATGTCAATGTATGGCAAAAACCACTACAATATTGTAAAGTAATTAGCCTCCAACTAATAAGAATAAATGAAAAAATAAAACTGATCAATATACAAGAAAAAAAATGTTATTGGCTTCTATTCTACAACAAAATGAATCAGCCATACATATACATACACATATATCCCCTCCGTTTTGGATGCAGACAAGAATGCAGAAAAGAAATACATGGACACCAAAGGGGAAGTAGGGCAGGGAGTGGGAGATTGGGATTGACACGCTATTGATACCATGTGTAAAAAGATAACTAATGAGAACATACTGTATAGCAGAGGGAACTCTATTTAATGTGGTGGCTTCCAATACCCTTATCTAGAATGCTTATACCCTCACCAGATTTCCAGTCAGCCTGTGACATCAACAGTCTCTGAGTCAATCATCCTTCAGGACTCAGGCCAATTTCCCTTCCTTCATGAAGTTCTTCCGGATCCCCACCATTTGTCCCCAACCAAATGAATGTCTATCACTGAGTAGCTGAGAAATATATTATTTTATACATGTCTTACTGAACAGGTAGGTAAGGTCCTTAATACTTAAGGCACTAACCTAATTTCTCTTAGTTGACTTAAGCCAGAGGCAGAAATTAAACCAAAGTGTCCAGCACTTTGGACCCCAAGCACTTTCTACTATCTCACTTACAATCTACTTTATCATCATTCTTTAATGTTTGCCTTTCTCATTATCCCTGATCTCTGACCATTTGGAGGCTTATTGAGTATCTCTTATATGTTGGGAGCTTTAAATGCATTCTTTACTTAATCCTGAAAGATCACATCACAGTCTAATTAAGAAAACAGAAAACACTCTTGGTGTTCCAAAACAAGAGCAGTTCATGTAGGAAATCTGTCACAAAGGTGACAGGAGAGTTAAGAAGCCTAACAGGGATAAAAAGGCTACTCAGAATTGAGCCAAAAAAGGAAACTGCTACCTCGGGGCTGGAGAGATAAAGGAAAGGGCACATCACCAGAGCCAATGAGTCAACCTCAGTGATGAAAGCTGAAGCCCTCACTGGCTTGTCTGCAGGGAGCTGGAGCCCTGGGAGACATGCAGCTGCTGCCAGAGAGGCTGCAGGAGCAACCAGAGGGAGAGATCATAATAACTTCTGTTCCTTCAGCCTGCCACTCTCCCACCAGCGGATCCCATTGGCCAAATCCAGCACAAGTCAGCTGACAAGGGAGTTTGCAGGGATGGGTCCCCCCTGGCATTTGGAGCAGAACAGCAAAGTGAAGAATGGCTGAGAGCAAATAGCACAATAATTACCATCAACCCTATTTACCAGTTCAGGAAACAGGCTAAAGGTGAAGATACTTATCCAAAGTTAGATACCTAATAAGCAATGGACTCTCCATTCCAACTCTGACATCATGCAGTTGATTCCAATGCCCATTGTCCTACACTGCCCCTAATCAAGGCAAAGCCCATGATCTCTCCCTGCCCTGCCTTCACCCTCACACACGAACTCACAGTTGGTGTTCAATGGGAGAGCAAGGGATTACATATAATGCCAGAAAAGCAGCCAGGCTCTGTTCCCATGTGAAGGCCTCCCTGTGTGAATTTCCGGAGGCTGCTGATTCAGATTAGGCTTTGAGAACTCCTGCCTGCTTCCCCTTTGTAGAAAAGAGAGACGCCATTAATGGACACTCCCTCAATCATAAACTTCCATGGGAGATGGCTTCAGAGCCAGTCTTAAGTGACTCATGTCTTAAATAATATAGTATAAATTGTGTTTAATGACCAAGGGCTTTGAAATTAGACTGAGCTGGACACAAATCTTTGCTGTGCTATTCATAAGCTGTATACCCTTGTCAAATACATTTCCCTCTCTGAGTATCAGTTTTCCCATGAGTCAAATGAAAATAGTAACCCCTACCATATAGGGTTGTCAGATGGACTGTTAGGCCAGTTACATAAAAGAAATAGTATGGTATCTGAGTCCCTTGAACAATAAGGAGATCAAACCAGTCAATCCTAAAGGAAATCAGTCCTGAATATTCATTGGAAGGACTGATGCTGAAGCTTAAACTCCAATACTTTGGCCACCTGATGTGAAGGGTTGACTCACTGGAAAAGAACCTGATGCTGGGAAAGATTGAAGGCAGGAGGAAAAGGGGACAACAGAGGATGAGATGGCTACCTACTGTCAACAACTCAATGGACATGAGTTTGAGCAAACTCCAGGAGATGGTGAAGGACGGGGAAGCCTGACATGCTGCAGTTCACAGAGTCGCAAAGAGACAAGACTGAGCGACTGAACAACAATAACAACATGCTTCAAGTGCTCAATAAATAATAGAAAAGATAATAATAAATGTTCAGAAAAACATCCCTGGGGGGGGATACAGCTTTACACAGATAGACCAAAGAGTAAAGCATCTCCCAGGTACTCTCACAGTAACTTGTGGTTCTGTGGTGATTAAAAAATAAGTTGGCAATAATGAGCCAGTATCTCTGGGCATCAGCAAACCCCAGGGTCCATACTACTACTGTGAGGGGCACTTAAATGTTTTTTTTTTTAGCTCTTAATTGGCAACAAGTTAGTAACCCAAGAATTGTAAAAACAAAATAAAACAAAAAACTGTATTTATCTGCATCCAACTGATCAATATTCACTCAGCATGCTTCAGCTCCTAGCATCTCAGAGGAATAAATTGTCAGTCAGTAGCACAATTCTGTTGCGACGCTGGTCGTAATTTTTTTTTTGCTAAATTATTCACCTTCTCGAAAAGCAATTTGATAAATGTTTATTTCTTCATAATACATTCTAACAACTGCTGATTTGTGACCCTCGCTGTGGACAGAATTTAAATTGGAGACGAGATAAGGACTGCATGAAAATGCCAGGACAGGGCCACAGACAAGCTCAGGGGCTCTTTATTTCTTGCTCTCAGAGAGCACACTGGCCTCCACAGCAAGAGGGCACTAATTGAATTTAAGAAAGTAATAAGTGAGAAGCGAAAACAAACACAACCTGCAGTGCGAACGCCAATGTCGCAGGCTTAGCAGGAGACTTGGTGGTGGGAAGCAACCCCATTGCCAAGCCAGGGTCCAAGGCTTAGAGACAAGCTGACGAGTGACCTGGGAGACCAGAGGACAGGTAGGGGACAGGGAAGATGGGATTCTGTGTGCTTCTGGTATCAGCAAGCATTCTGGCCAGGAAAGCACAACTAAACCCCAGATAGAACACACATAACGTTTGCTTCCAGTTGCCTCTTTTGAATAATCTCTCTCCACCGACCCCTGCTGGACCATTTAGATGGTTCCCCAGGTTGAGAAAAAGGAAATGCTTCTTGCCAGCTGCAGAGTAGGAAGGTAGTTCACTCAAGGAATCCTGCTCCACTTAGCGTTTCCCTATCATCTTGATATTCTTGATGGCAGATGACTGAGGGTTTCCAAAGTCTTTCCTCCCAACACTTAAGAGGATTGAAATTAAGAAGAATGGAAGCTCAGTGTGCCAGAGCAGCAGGACACAGTGTTATCTTCCTTCATGCAGGAAAAGAACACATGCTGCTTGGTAGCTGTCCCTGCCATGGATCACACCATGGAAATTCCCTCTCGGTGAAGGCCCATGGCAAGCACCCTGACTTGTGTCCTGTCTGCACCGTGAGGCAGATTGCTCAGGTTAAGCTTGGTTGGGACTGGGCACTAGAGAATCCATGCTTGCCAATACAGGAGACACAAGAGATGCAGGTTTGATCCCTAGGTCAGGAAGATCCTCTGGAGCAGGAAATGGCAACCCACTCCAGTATTCTTGCCTGGAAAACCCCAAGGACAGAGGAACCTGGAGGGCTACAGTCCATGGGGTCTCGATATTCAGACACGACTGGGCACACAAGCACATCAGGAAGATGGGAGCAAAAGATGAAACTCTATTTTTCGCCTGATGCAACATTTTCTATTATGGATATGGGATGGGGGGGACAAGGTTAGTCTAGGGGAATCTGCAGAAAAGCTGGTATCTTATGCCAGGGTTCCTTCTGGTCTTTCAAAGCAATAGATGAAAGATTTATGGTATCTGAAAGTTTGCCAAGGCATACATACACCATTGTCCCTTGTCAGATGGAAAAAGAGACAAAGTTAATAGTGATTGCCAATAATGGGCATTATTTCGTGAACATCACAGCATTAGAGCTGGAAGATCTATTTATTAATAAATTTAAAAGATTGATCCCAGCCTCCTCAACTGTAAGAAAAGAGCTTATTGATGGTCACATAGCTCATGTGAGGCAGACAATTAGAAAAATCCCAAACCACTCTTTTCTCTACTACGTTATGTTTATTCCACACTGTTCAAGCTACAGTATAGATCACTTTCCCACATAGTTTAAAGGAATATTATTGTAAGATGGTCCATCTTTAATAGATTTCAAAAGCCAATAGTAAAATAAAAAGGCAGAGGGAATGTGGTGGACATCGGTCATTTTTTTGCCATCCTAATATCCTTTCTGTCTTCTTCTGGCAACAGCACCCTGCTTTTCTGTGGAGGAACAACCTGTCCCCTATTGCCTAATGTTATCTGACCCTCCTCTTCTCCCCAGCTCCTTGAACAGGCAGGTGCCCCTAACCTGACCAAGCAGAATACTCCTACTGTGTCCATGGTGTTTGATTCAGAGATTAACATATGTTCCAAGAAAAGTCAAGATTCAGTTCAGGAGCATTTGCTAGATTGCTTGGGAAAAAGAAAAATATAATTTCTGCTGAATTTGAAGATTAAAAACAGGGTGTAAAGCCAGAAACTATGGACCTAGAGAGTAAAAAAAATCCTGCTGAATCATGAAGCTAAGACAGAGGAAAATAGTTTCCTGACAGAAAGGTCTCCATCCTCTAACATCAATGGAAACTCTGGCTCTGGTTGTATGTAACATCAATCCCTTTCTTTTTTTTTTTTTCGGCTCAAGTCAATTTGAGCTGAGTGATAAAAAGTCCTGCTAACAGAAAAAAGTATTACACAGAAATCAGATACCATACCCAATGGGGAAAAGTCAAAATTGACAACTTAGTTACTGTTTGTGAGGAAAGTTTCTTTCAGGAGGAAGACACAAAGATACAATGATAAACAACACTCACAGCAGTAAGTTCTCAATAAATGTGAGCTGTCAAGGGCTGCCCCCTCAAATTTTACATCAATTAACTTATATTAATTTCACAAGCCTATGAGATAGGTGTTATCAAGATCCCCATTTAACAAAGAACTTAAGGCTCATAGAGGTAACTTCCTAAGGTCTAAAATTAGGAAGCGGCAGAGCTAGAAATCCAATCATTTTATAAAATTCAAAGACATATTCCTCATTCCTGCTGTTGTAATACCTTAGGAGATATCTCCTCACAGAGGACACGGGTTCAAGAGAAGGGCAAGAGTCCCTATAAGACACTGAACAGAACATAAGTACTTGCTCCACCTATCTTAAAGATAATACTCTTCCTAAAAAACAAATACCATATATTAACACATACACATGGAATCTAGAGAAAGGGTACCAGTGAAACTATTTGCAGGGCAGCAATGGGGCCTCAGACACAGAGAACAGACATGTGAACACAGGGGCGGAAGGGGAGGGTGGGACGATGGGAAAGTCGCACTGACATATATAAACCACCATGTATAAAAGAGATGGCTCCTGGGAGGCTGCCGCATAGCACAGGGAGCTCAGCTAGGTACTCTGTGATGACCCAGGAGGATGGGATGGGGGGTGGGTGGGAGGGAGGCCCCAGATGGAGGGGACACATGTATACATACGGCTGATCACTCTGTCGTACAGTGGAAACTAACATAACACTGTAAAGCAATTAGACTCCAATAACAGAAATAAAACATCATACTCTTCCCCACTGACAATTTTACCTAGGCTGAAAATAAGAAGACTAAAGTCAGAGCCCCTGTGAGCCTATACGCACCTTGGATAAATGCAGCCTCATTTTAGAGCTAATCATCACAATCACCCTCTCTGCCCAGGGCCTGTGTGCCGGGCACCAACTGCAGAAACAGGCAGACCTCCCCTTCGCAAATTCAAGGCCAAACTGAATGCTAACATTAGGTAGTTAGAATAGGAAAAAGGAGTCCAAAATGGCAGTGGCTAAAAGACAAAGACAGGGAAAAGCCCGCAAAAAAGGGACAAAAGAAAATCCAGGGACCGGAGTGAGAAGTTCAGGTGAAACAAACACGCCCCCTTCTTGGCCAGCCTTTGGCAAGGCATGAGGGCAGGCTGACCCAAAAGGGGAGGCCTCAATCTGTCTTGGCTTCCTCTTTTTATACGTCTTGTCTCCTCCCAACCTTGAACCTGCCCTATGCAAACTGGGCTGGCCACTGTTATTCATCTCCTTATATATGGATTATTCCTGTTCATCCTTTTGGATTCAGTTTTGGATGCCATCATCTCCTCCACAAAGCCCTCTCTGATCCATCACACAGACCTACAGGAAGAGAGTTTGCATCCCACCGAAGAGATTCCCCAGAATGCTAAATTTACCCTAATCATAATGTTAGAGGAACCACTGACCCAAACCACCTGCCCCAGCCAGACGTGACAGGAACTACATGCATGAGTTACCTTACAACAGGAGGTCCTGGTAAAGCACACAGAACTCACAGGCTACCACCAACCAGAAAAATTCGGGAAAGGTCAAAAGGTGAGAGGAGATTGTCAGTCCATATGTCCTACCAACCTCCCAGAATTTTTCTCCTTAGAATCCATCCTGACTGAGCCATACACATCACCAGAAAAGACCCTGAGTCAAAATGACTGACCAGAGACAACCCAGAAACGAATCCCATTACCATAAAACCTGAGACTGAGCAGCTCTCCTGGGTTCCCTTACCCTGTTGCTCTCCACCCAGGCACCTCTTTCCAATAAAGTCTATTGCTTTGTCAGCATGTGTGTCTCTTCAGACAGTTCATTTCTGAGTGCTAGACAACAGCCCACTCTCAGGCCCCGGACCAGTGGTAAGGAATCTACCTGCCAACGCAGGAGATGCAGGAAACATGGGTTCAATCCCTGGGTCAGGAAGATCCCCTGGAGGAGGAAGTGGCAACCCCCTCCAGCATTCTTGCCAGGAAAATTCCAATCCGTGCGGTTGCAAAAAGTTGGACAAGACTGAGAGCAAACACAAACACACACACAACAGATATTAGGCACTCAGAAAATACTTGTTAAATAAGTAAATGGATAGCATTACTGAGGAAGATATTACTAAATCAGCTTCAGGGAAATGTAAATGTATAATACAGAATGAAGAGGACTTTTCAATGGTTTGTATCTTCATCAGAGCATAATAACACTCACATATCCATAATGGTTGGCACCAAAAGTATTAATTACCACCAAACATGTTCCAATTTAAAGCTAGGCTCTTTATACAAGGCAGAATATTGGAGGAGAAAAAACTTTTGGAGAATAGAAAGTTAAGAAAACAAAATTCAACTAAGTAGATTTGAAGATCTAATTGGCTTTAATTAATGGTTCACGTGGAGAAGGAAATGGCAAACCACTCCAGTATTCTTGCCTGGAGAATTCCACGGACAGAGGAACCTGGCAGGCCACAGTCCATGGGGTCGCAAAGAGACACAACTGAGCGACTATCACTCAACGGTTCACGAATCAACAGCATCTCATTTAGTAAACAGAAGGGCACTAAAGGGGTTGTATAAAATGGAAGGTTTTTTATAAGCAGAAGGAAGGTGGGGCAAGAAGAAAAGGAAGGATTTTATGGCCAGGCCATCCTCCTCTGGGGGAAACAGGAGGAGTCTTCATCATGTAGATTACCTCTTTAGTGTTTTGACAATTTCAGATTGACTATTGCAAAGGTCATTTTTCTGGAAGGGGCTGAAACTGGGTCTTTGTTGTGCTTTTTTGGGGGTGGGGGAGAGGAAAACTACTCTTTTATTCTTTTTTTTTTTTTTTTAATTAGTTGGAGGCTAATTACTTCACAACATTTCAGTGGGTTTTGTCATACATTGATATGAATCAACCATAGAGTTACACGTATTCCCCATCCCGATCCCCCCTCCCACCTCCCTCTCCACCCGATTCCTCTGGGTCTTCCCAGTGCACCAGGCCCGAGCACTTGTCTCATGCATCCCACCTGGGCTGGTGATGTTTCACCATAGATAGTATACATGCTGTTCTTTTGAAACATCCCACCCTCACCTTCTCCCACAGAGTTCAATAGTCTGTTCTGTATTTCTGTGTCTCTTTTTCTGTTTTGCATATAGGGTTATCGTTACCATCTTTCTAAATTACATATATATGTGTTAGTATGCTGTAATGTTCTTTATCTTTCTGGCTTACTTCACTCTGTATAATGGGCTCCAGTTTCATCCATCTCATTAGAACTGATTCAAATGAATTCTTTTTAATGGCTGAGTAATATTCCATGGTGTATATGTACCACCACTTCCTTATCCATTCATCTGCTGATGGGCATCTAGGTTGCTTCCATGTCCTGGCTATTATAAACAGTGCTGTGATGAACACTGGGGTGCACGTGTCTCTTTCAGATCTGGTTTCCTCAGTGTGTATGCCCAGCAGGGGGATTGCTGGGTCATATGGCAGTTCTATTTCCAGTTTTTTAAGAAATCTCCACACTGTTTTCCATAGTGGCTGTACTAGTTTGCATTCCCACCAACAGTGTAATCGGGTTCCCTTTTCTCCACACCCTCTCCAGCATTTATTGCTTGTAGACTTTTGGATAGCAGCCATCCTGACTGGCGTGTAATGGTACCTCATTGTGGTTTTGATTTGCATTTCTCTAATAATGAGTGATGTTGAGCATCTTTTCATGTGTTTGTTAGCCTTCTGTATGTCTTCTTTGGAGAAATGTCTGTTTAGTTCTTTGGCCCATTTTTTGATTGGGTCATTTATTTTTCTGAAATTGAGCTGCAGGAGTTGCTTGTGTATTTTTGAGATTAATCCTTTGTCTGTTTCTTCATTTGCTATTATTTTCTCCCAATCTGAGGGCTGTCTTTTCACCTTACTTATAGTTTCTTTTGTAGTGCAAAAGCTTTTAAGTTTCATTAGGTCCCATTTGTTTAGTTTTGCTTTTATTTCCTTGAGAAAGTAGAATGGAACTGGAGGAATCAACCTGCCTGACTTCAGACTCTACTACAAAGCCACAGTCATCAAGACAGTATGGTACTGGCACAAAGACAGAAATATAGATCAATGGAACAGAATAGAAAGCCCAGAGATAAATCCACGAACCTATGGACACCTTATCTTTGACAAAGGAGGCAAGGATATACAATGGAAAAAAGACAACCTCTTTAACAAGTGGTGCTGGGAAAACTGGTCAACCACTTGTAAAAGAATGAAACTAGAACACTTTCTAACACCATACACAAAAATAAACTCAAAATGGATTAAAGATCTAAATGTAAGACCAGAAACTATAAAACTCCTAGAGGAGAACATAGGCAAAACACTCTCCGACATAAAACACAGCAAGATCCTCTATGACCCACCTCCCAGAATATTGGAAACAAAAGCAAAACTAAACAAATGGGACCTAATGAAACTTATTCTTTTTAATAAGAAAAAAACAAAACTCATTCTTCCTAAATCAGATTCCTCCATTTTTAGTCTTTCACCCTGCCAAGCAACAAAATTTTCAACACTGCAGTTGGGAGAAGATGCCTTAGATGATAAAAAAAAAATATTTGTTTCCAAAATATTAAGTGCTACTGTGACTGAAATAAATATGTGCTCCAGACAAGAAACAATGTTCAGTGGCTCATCACTATAGCATGAGCTCCCACTGTCCTAACCTGATGCTTTACATTTTCCAGTCTTCTTTCCCTTTCTTATTTCTTTCTTGTTATTAGTCCTTTCTGTACCTTCTCTAATTCCATGAGATATTACTGATAATTCCAGATAAACCATGGTTGTATTTTTATATTTCTGACTTTTCATATCTTGTAACTTTTTCCAGAACACCCTTTCCCTTCTCTTAGCTGATGAACTCACTCATCAATTCCTCATTCAAATTCTTGCCTCCTCTGTGAAATCATGCCCATCCCCTCAAAAGGTGAATTAATTCTCCTATCTGCATTCTGCCATAGCTGTCTATTTATTTCTATTCAAATCCTTTCTGAGGACCACTATTTTTATAGACTGTCAATAGGTCATATATAGGGACCCAGGGTTTCCATTTTCAGTAATTATGAAATATTGGGCAAAAGATGTATCGTTTCTGTAGCATTTCTGAGTTCTTATGTGCACTGTAAAACTTAAATTTGAAAAATACATTAAACTGTAATGTCTTTTTATGTAGTCATGAAATTCTTAAAGCCAGGAATCCCTTTCTGTGCAGAATACTGATAATTAGTAGAGCTAGTATTCTGCAGAATATCTGAGGAAATGTTGCTTATTTTATGGTTACCTATGTCAGTCTCCCCAAAGAGTCTGTATGCTCATTGTGAAGGGTGAGATAAAATGGAGTCACTTATGTTAAGGGATTTTAAAAAGGAGCCAGGAGGCCATTAAGGAAGTAGTCCTTTCACATTCTCATAAAGTAAAATATGAACTTTTGAAAAAGGGCAAACCACAAATATTCCAAGTATTCCTAGAACTCCTAAAGAATACCTACAACTTGTTCCAGAAAAGGCCTTTTGCTTAGTGATAGCCTTTGCTGTTCAGTCGCTCAGTCATGTCTGACTCTTTGGCTGTTTTTGTTGTTGTTCAGTCACTAAGTCATGTCCAGCTCTCTGCAACTCCATGGACAGCAGCATGCCAGGCTTCCCTGTCCTTCAGCATCTCCCAGAGTTTGCTCAAATTCATGTCCATTGAGTCGTGCTGCCATCCAACCATCTCGTTCTCTGTCCAGCCTCAGTAACCAATAATGTTTGGTTAAGACTAGCTTTCTGCCACCAACATCAATTAAAAGTCTTTGTTAAGAGAATTATGTAGACCTTCCCTTTTTTATCTCTAACAATCCTTGACTTTTCCTCCCTAGTAAGACACTATTTAGGTTGCTACCCAAATCTGTGTATCCTAAACTGCAGTTCTTTGATGACAATAAATGATTTTGCTTGATTGATGCTTCATAACATTTTTAGTTTCATAAGTAGGATCTCAAGCCATCTCAGTGTCATAGGACAAGCATCTCCTGGAACCAGACGCAGTTCCACCCGAGTCTTTTCATGCTCACCACTTCCACAAACCACTATATCCTTCAGCTCAGTCTCCTCTCAGATTCTGAGCTCCCTCCTTTGGTTGAGGTTTTCACCTTTCTTTAGGATCCGGTGGGCAGTTATCCTGGGAGATGATCATCTCATGGTAGTGACTCATGGCTACACCCCTCGACGGGTGTAGCCTACTATTGAGTCCTCTAATTTTTTTGTTTGAATGCTCCTTTAATTATGGAATTGTGCTTTACTAATTCCTCCCAAGAGGATTATCCTCCATCAGGAACACCAAGTGGTTTTATGTTTTAAAACTACAGTCCTTTATCTCATAAATATATTCCTCAATAACACCAAGGATGATTTAAAAATACAGTGGCCACAATGGAGCTCTTTTAAAGTTTCCAAACTTGTTTTCCTGCACAATAAACTTAAAAACCATTGATCCAAACAAACTGAATGGAAGGCTTACTTTGTGCTCAGTCACTTCAGTCGTGTCTGACTCTGCAAACCCATGGACTATAGCCCGCCAGCTCCTTTGTCCATGGGATTATTCAAGCAACAATACTGGATTGGGTTGCCATTTCCTCCTCCAGGGGATCTTTCCGACCCAGGGATCGAACCCATGTCTCTTGCGTCTCCTGCATTGGCAGGCAGGTTCTTTACAACTGCATCACCTGGGAAGCCTTGAAATACTTACTTTAACTTGGCTTTTAAAAGCCTCTACATGAGTCTAGGACTCCAAAATCACTTCCCTCCAATATATAAACAATAAACTCTCTGTAAAGATTTCTCAGCCACGTAAGATGCATAATACTTCTCTGTTACCTCCTCCTGCTCCTCAAATCTGTGTTACATCCTCCACTCCTCCCTCTTCTCTTTCTTTCTTTGAATTTCCTTTTTATCCTCAAGACTCTGATGACTCCCTCAGCCCTCCAGCCCCAACCTTTTCCACTCATCTGGCTTAAATTCATCTCTTTAAATTAAAGAAAGTGAAAGTGAAGTAGTTCAGTCATGTCCGACTCTTTGCGACCCCATGGACTCTAGCCTACCAGGTTCCTCGGTCCATGGGATTTTCCAGGCAAGAAAACTGGAGTGAGTTGCCATTTCCTTCTCCAGGGGATCTTCTTGACCCAGGGATTGAACCTGGGTCTCCCGCATTGTAGGCAGATGCTTTACTGTCTGAGCCATATAATAAATAATAATAATAAATAATAAAGGTATCACTTTAAATGCAGCTTATACACCTTATACTAATACAGAATTACAAGTTAGAGCCAAGAAATTTCCTAAGATTACTCACTGTTTAGCAGAGGGATTTAATATTGTCATTCAAATCTATGAACCTGAGTTTTCCTATTTTTATCAACTAATTTACATGTTCATGAGAGAAGGTCAGGCCACCATTGTATGGAAATCATCCTTTACAGGATCTTCAATAAACTCTATCAAATGACAAATCTAAAGCCAAAAGAAAAGCAAAAGCTTTATGAAGCTCTCCCTCTGGCTTTTCCAAAACCTGTTGATGGAGATAAAATCCAAGCATGCACTCAAAGGACTAATGAACCTATGCATGACTATTATAACAGACTTAAAATTGTTTTTAAGGAAAACTTCAGATGCCCTTCAGACAGAATCTACCAGAGGGTTTTCAACTATGTTTAAAATGGCCTCGATGAAGATCTCCACACTTTTAGCAAACTGAACTCAATTTATTTGGGAAACTATGGCAACTCCTGATTTGGTTAAACTGGCAAAACAACTGGCTCAAACCATTAAAAAGATCAAAAAAAAAGGAAAGAAAGGCCGCTAAAATCATGAATTTCCAGCTTCCATAGCTATGAGCCTCCTCCCAAAGTCCTTGGCAAATTAAATCAAAGGCTTCAAACTCTAAAAACGTTTGCCATTATCTACAAAAACCTGGTCATTGGGAAAAGGATTGTCTTAAGCTAAAACACATTAGAGATAAAGAGCCTTTTTATGAAAGTGAAAGGAGAGTGAAAAAGTTGGCTTAAAATTCAACATTCAGAAAACTAAGATCATGGCATCCGGTCCCATCACTTCATGGCAAATAGATGGGGAAACAGTGGAAACAGTGAGAGACTTTATCTTCTTGGGCTCCAAAATCACTGCAGATGGTGATTGCACTCATGAAATTAAAAGACGCTTGCTCCTTGAAAGAAAAGCTATGACCAACCTAGACAGTATATTAAAAAGTAGAGACATTACTTTGCCAACAAAGGTCTGTCTAGTCAAAGTTATGGTTTTTCCAGTAGTCATATACGGATGTGAGAATTGGACTACAAAGAAAGCTGAGCACCGAAGAATTGATGCTTTTGAACTGTGGTGTTGGAGAAGACTCTTAAGAGTCCCTTGGACTGCAAGGAGATCCAACCAGGCCATCCTAAAGGATTTCAATCCTGAATATTCATTTGAAGGACTAATGGATGCTGAAGGTGAAACTCCAATACTTTGGCCACCTGATGCAAAGAACTGACTCATTGGAAAAGACCCTAATGCTGGGAAAGATTGAAGGCAGGAGGAGAGGGGGACAACAAAGGATGAGAAGGTTGTATGGCATCACCGACTCAATGGACATGAGTTTGAGTAGACTCTGGGAGTTGGTGATGGACAGGGAGGCCTGGTGTGCTGCGGCCCATGGGGTCGCGAAGAGTCGGACACAACGGAGCACCTGAACTGAACTGAAAACACGTTAAACAATCCTCCAATGTTAAGCCTTTAGCTTCTCCAATGAAGTAAAGCTGTTCCAAGAACAAAGAAGTTTTTCTAATTCTTCCCTTATGCACCTAGTTGAAACTTCTCTTATGATCAGAAATGAGGTCATTATTGTCTTAATCAGTACTGGAGCTACATTTCCCATACTCAACCCGACCAACCTCGAACACTCCCTTCCTCAGAGTTCTGAAAACATTCAACAGGTGGAAGTGTACAATAAACTCCTTACTGCTTACAGATCCCTTGCTTTACCCTTCTAACTTAGGCCCTAGACTAATATTCCTTTCTATTGATCGGCTTTGGCTCAGATGGTAAAGAATCTGCCTGCAATGCGGGAGACCCAGGTTTGATTCCTGGAGAAGGGAATGGCAAGCCATCCAGTATTCCTGTCTGGAGAATCCCATGGACAGAGGAGCCTGATAGGCTACAGTCCATGGGGTCACAAAGAATCAGACACAACTGAGCGGCTAACATTTTCACTTTCATTCCTGTCCCCTTACTAGGATGAGACTTTTTTGAAAAATACCATGCTACCATCTTTTCTTCTCAAAAGGAAGAAATATTAATAATTCTCAAACTCTACTCAGCTCATTTCACCTAGCAGTACTGAAAACTTTTCAATGCCCTTAACAGTTTTGAACCTGAAATCAACTAAGGAAAATAATAAAACCTTAATCCTCTTAGAGCAAGTTCCTGAAAATCTTTGCACAAAATCCACCACAGATATCCTGTGAATTCACTCAGCACTCCTGATAAAAATTTGAATAAATCCAAGTAAGCCTCTCTCCAACATTAGATAACACCCATTTAACCACTCTTGTAGAAATTAAGCTAATATAAAAGAAGGTAAGGCCCCAGGTATTATAATCCCTTACACTAGCGCCTGCAACACATCCATCCTCACCATAAAAAACAAAACAAACACACAAACAGAAAAACATGAATGAGGATTGATATTTGTTCAGGATCTCAGCGCCATTAATAACAATGACATCCCTCAATATCCAGTTCTCCCTCCTCTCCACATTCTCCTAACTTCCATTCCTATGGAAAGCAAATTATTTATTGTAACTGATTTTTGCAGCACCTTCTTCAGTCTCCCTGTAGACCCTGAAAGTCAATTTTTGTTTGCTTTTACTTGAGAAGGACAATAACCTTCTTGGACTGTCATGCCACAAAGCTATACAGAATTCATCCTACTTTTCACAGATTTTAAAAGGCAAACTTGACATATGAATCAACACTTTTGCAGTATACTGATGACACCCTCTTCCTCTCTCCTGCTAAAGAAGCATGTGAATGGGACAGTATTCACCTCCTCGAGCTACTAGTTATAAAAGACCATAAGGTCTCCAAGGAAAAACTTCAATTTGTCCAAACTCAATTTAAGTACTTGGGACATTTAATTTCAGATCAGTGACTCTTTCTGGACCCTGACAGGTTCCAAAGCATTTTAAACTTCCCACAGCCACAAACTAAAAAACACCTTTTAGGAATTTCAGGGCTGACAGTATTTTACAGAAATTGGATACTTAATTTTTCCTTAATAGTTCAAACCCTCTACACCTCGCTAAAACCTGGTAAATCTGACCCTACAGAATGGAGAAAGAATGTTCATACACCCTCTGCCAGTTAAAAGAAAGGTTCCTCAGCCCACCTACATTAGGGCATCCTAATAATCAACTTCCATTTCCATGTGAAAAAGAAGGAAATGCCTTGAGGTCCTTACTCAGAAATATGGAGATCAGCACTAACTCTGGCTACTAGAGCCAACAATTAGACTCAGTCAAAGAACTTCCTCCTCGCATGGGAGTCAGTTCAGCCACAGCAGTCCTTGCCAAATCCACAGAAGAGATAGCCATGGGCTCTCCCCTCATCATTTAAGTTCCTAATGCAGTAGAAACTTTATTAAATTCCCACCACTGCAACATCTTTCTGCAAGCCACTTTATCTATCTCTTATGAAATCCTGTTGCTAACTTCTCCCCATATTATGCTCTCAATGTAGCAATATTAACCCTCCAACTCTCCTTCCTCTGCCTTCTGACAAAACACCCCATGACTGTTGACTGTGAGTGACCTACTATGACACCAAGGACGACTTGCAGAAAACTCCTATTATGAATGCTGAACTCCTGTGCTTTGTCAGTGGTTCCTCTTCAAGAAATGCTGAAGGGAAATGCTGCACTGGGTTTGTTAACGTAACTGTTTCAAGGGGGCTGAAGCATTCCCACTCAAGACAACCGCCTCACATCAACCAGCTGAACTATATGCTTTAACCAGAGCTTGGACTTCAGCAAGAGGTAAAACTGCAGACATTTATACAGACCCCATAAATAAAAGGCTATGGTTTTTCCAGTGGTCATGTATGGATGTGAGAATTGAACTATAAAGAAAGCTGAGCGCAGAAGAATTGATGGTTTTGAACTGTGGTGCTGGAGAACACTCTTGAAAGTCCCTTGGACTGCAAGGAGATCTAACCAGTCCATCCTAAAGGAGATCAGTCCTGGTGTTCATTGGAAGGACTGATGTTGAAGCTGAAACTCCAATACTTTGGCCACCTGATGCAAAGGGCTGACTCATTGGAAAAGACCCTGATGCCGGGAAAGATTGAGGGCAGGAGGAGAAGGGGACGACAGAGGATGAGATGGTTGTATGGCATCACTGACTCAACGGACATGGGTTTGGGTGGACTCTGGGAGTTGGTGATGGACAGGGAGGCTTGGTGTGCTGCGGTTCATGGGGTTGCAAAGAGTCGGACACAACTAAGCTACTGAACTGATGATTTTAGTATGTTCTGGAAATAGAATTTCTAACTTCTGGAGAATCTCAAATTAAGAATGGATCCTTCATTAATGAATTACTAGACTCAATCTAACTTCAATCTGCTTTGGCCATAACCAAAGTTCCTGGACTTTTGGATTCAGAAGAAGATAATGGCAGCAATTTGGTTGATCAGGTAGTAAAGGCTGCCTTAAAATCTATCAAAACCAAGGTTCTTATAGCTAACATTAATTACTTCCTGACAAAAGATCTAAAGCTCATTTTTAAGGATGCCCAGTCTAGGGTATTTCACAAGGTGCTTTACTGGGCTAGCAATGGTAAGTTTCAGTCCACTGACCAATTTATGGTCTGGCCCAAATAAGAAACTTGTCTTGCTAGGGTCTACAAAATGACCCTGACAGAAATGGCTCATCAGATGACCCACTGGAGAGCTTGATAAACTTGTAAGTTCCATGAAATAATATGGCTGGGGATATATTCCTAGGGTCATCCAAGAAGAATAATTCACTTGTACTGTGTGTCTTAAATACAATACAGGGAAGAATATATACACAGTTCTTGGACATTTTGACTTAGCAAAAGGACCTTCCAAAGAATGGCAAACAGATTTTATTCAACTGCCTTCCCTGGCTGGAACATATTCCTAAATCCATATCCATCAATGAAAGTGAAATTAACTGCACTCTCTTGATGATGTAATAATGTGCCTCTATGCTGACACCTTTGAGTGTGATTACAGAAAAGAATCATGGACTTATCAATGTCTAGATGGGTGGTATATTGAAGGACAATATCTTTGCGGCTACCATAGTATTCCATTTCAAGTGTTTGTTAAAGAAAAAAATAATGCAATTGCAGTCTCACAGGTCTAAATAAAATTTAACAACCCTCTTTTCAAACCCCATTTGTTGTTGTTGCTATTTAGTCTTCCAGCCGTGTCCGACTCTCTGCGACTCCATGGACTATATAGCCCACCAGGCTCTTCTGACCATGGAATTCTCCAGGCCAGAATATTGGAATGGGTTGCCATTCCCTTCTCCAGGAGACATTTCCAACCCAGGGATCAAACCCAGGTCTCCTGCACTGCAGGCAGATTCTTTACCACTGAACCACCAGGGAAGTCATGGTTAGGATCAATTTCTATTGTCAGGGAGATAGATAATAGAACCAAGCCCTGATCACAGTTCTAGTCATTCCAGTGTTTGCAACCTATGTGCATTACTCAAAAAAGGGAGATACAAAGGCTTGATGAGCAGACCAGCCAAGAGCTACTACCATCCACCTCAGTTGTTTAAACATGGCCCAACTAAAAGACTATCCAGACACTTTACTCTTGGTGACATGAAGAAAAAACAAAACAAAACATTTTTTTGTTGTTGTGGGGAGAGCAGTGTCTCACTTTCTGTTTTGGCTTCAAGCATCTCTCTTCCTCTGTGAAGGAAGAAAGTTTCAGAAAGCAAAGCAAAGGGACAGAGAGAATATATACTTAGCTTACTGAAGCAGAAAGATGCTGAGCTTGTCCTTAAAATGCAAATATCTAAATCCTTCGAAAACCCGTAGAAGCTAGGTAACAAGAGAAACACCTGTCTGATACCTTAACCATGTCAAGTTATATCTTTATTCCAGGTGTCCTTTTTTTGGTAGAAACACAATTCGACCTCCAGACGGCTCATAAAATTTGGACAAAAATAGGCCGAGTTATACACAAGACTATTACAATTGACATAAATTTAACATTACTTAACGCTTACCTTTTACACTCCACAGGAAAAAAAATTGGAAGAAGCACTCAGACTTTACTTTCCTACACTGCTTACTGAGAATTTTCCAGCCATCAAAGGCGCAGAGTTTAATTTTTTTGAGAGATAGAGAAAAATGAAGAATTAAAATTGTAATTAGAAAAATTGCTTCAATTAGAATTGCACTTCAAGATGCTTGAATGGATGGGCTAAATAAGTTCAGGCATCCATTAGTTTCAAAATTGAATTAAAATATATTGAATACTAATTCAAAAATCTAAAAGCAGCCAGCTGGAATAGAATGGGAATCAACTGGGTCTAAGAGGGTAGGGCAGATGACACAAAAGAAGGAGAGATGATGGCATTTTGCTGACCTGAAAGAACAAAACAGAAATCTTAAAAACTGCTAGGAATTTATTACAGCCCATTATACTAATATTGCTGTTTACTCCCAGCCTGCATAATGGGGGGGGGGGGGGCGGTAGGGGGTCCCTTTGGATTCCACAGAGCACACCAGCCCAGTTCTAACACTCCTTTCTGCTCCTTCTCCCAGGAAGCCCTTTTTCTCTGCCATTTGCGGTGTGCAGCAGAGATGACCTGTGGTAATTGCTGAAGACATTTTCACCCATATTTTTTAGCAAATGTAATTTCCTTTTGATGCAGCCACATCTTCTCCCCACCCTGCTGTGACAACGAACTCCAATAATCAAGCGACTAGCATTCAGATAGAGATCAAGTAAAGCAGCCGGCTGTATCACAACTTTTGACTTTCAACTCTGTACTTGGGTGCACATATTACCACATTTGAGGAAATGAAAAACATTTTTTCCTCTAATGAAAATAGCTTTTGGCCTGGGGTGAGGCTGGTGGAATTGTCCTGAGTTGAAAAAAAAAAAAAATTTTTTTTTCTTCATATAATTTGGCTCTAACAGAAGTCCTTTTAAAAAAAATTAGTGAGTCCTTTTCTGTAACACACATTTTCAAAGCACCCCATGATTAAGACATTCATTAATTATAGCACTGAAGAAATAGTCCTTATTCTTAAGACTGTCCTCCAAATATTGTGAATCTTTTTTTTTTTTAAGGAAAGGAAGGAGATGGAGAAAAGAGGGAGGGAGAAAGGGTTGCATATCAAGGAATACATAAACAAATCACTTCAAAACTTAGAGGCAGGACCATTTGTTATGCTCACAGATTCTGTGGGTCAAAAATTGAGACAGACTTTGGAATTAACAGACACAAACCATTATATACAGAATGAATAAATGACAAGGTTCTACTGTTTAGTACAGGGAATTACAGTCAATATCCTGTGATAAACCATAATGGAAAAAATATGAAAAAGAATATATGTGTACGTATAACTGAATCACTTTGCTATGTAGCAGAAATTAACACAACCTTGCAAATCAACAATATTTCAATAAAATAAATTTTTTAAAGAAGTTAGAACATAGCAAGGACAGCTTGTCTCTGTTTCCTGCTGGTTGAAGCCTCTACTGGAAGACTTGAAAGCTGAGGGCTGGAAGCATCTAAAGGCTCAATGACTCAGCTGTCTGGCAGTCAATGGTGGCTATCACCTAGAGAACTTCACTGCAGCTAGTGTCAGCTGGAATATATACCCATGGCCTTTTTGCTTGCCCTGAGCTTCCTTACACAATGGCAGTTTGAAACCAATATTATGACTCCAAAAGACCCAAACATGCCTGTATATCACTTGCCCAGACACCCAGTAAATTGATGGACTAACATCTCCTTGGAGGCCAGCCAAGAAACAGTGTATCACTTGAACCAAGGTCACTCCTCACATGATGTCACCTTGGAAGGAAGAAAAAAAGGCTCCTTAAGAAGAAAAAATAGACTTGATAAGTTCCTAAACTTTGAACTGACTGAACAGTTACCCAAACAAGACTGTCTTATAACCAAACAGTTTGAGTTCACTTTAAACATGAAGTTTAAACATTTTCTGTAGTCAGCAGAAATGGGAGTCCAAGAACAAGATAAGTTATAAAAACCATAAAGATAGTAATTTTGTTTTGATGTCTGAGTTGAAATATACATGGTTGGCCCTACTAAACTAAGAATTTATTTAAACTTTCAATATATTAGGAAGTTAGCTTTTCCTTTGACCATTAGCTACTTGAAATGATAAACGTGACTCCTTTCTATTATTTAATCAATTTTCATTGAATATCTACTATGAACAAGGCATTCCAGTAGGCATTCAAAACCCAGAAATGAAGGGCATAGTCTCGTCCCTCCATGAGCTCAGAATCCATAGCATAATAAGAAAGCAAACAATTATTTTAATAGGGGAATTCCATTGGTCCCTTCACATCAGAAAAAAAAAAAAATCCCATACATGGTTTAAAACTTCAGGAGAGAATGACAGAATCAAAGTTGTACACAAATTAGGGAAATGTGCTAAATTCACAAATGGTTTATTATTATCCACTTAGCTCAGTCAGTGCAAACTACAATAAAGTCAGAACAGTGGATTCATTTAGCCTATATAATCCAGTTAACTCTGCATATGATAAACTCTTGCCCAAAGCTACAAGCTACATTTCCGTTTCCAGTCAGTTATCATCTTGAGAATGAATGATTAGGAGGATTGATGACCAACAGTATATGGTTGAAAGGCATTCATTTTCTCTGTAAGAAACATCTCTATACTTAAGAGTTTCCGACTGTGGCTCTGGTTCATCAGGTCACCATGAAGTTAGGGAGATGCAATTGACATCAATTATGGACCAGTTTGGAAATCTGGACATACAATATTTCACCAAATCTAAGACATCAATTGTAAGATGCACCACTGTTTTTTTACCACCAGGAAATACTGCTGCTGCTGCTAAGTCGCTTCAGCCATGTCCGACTCTGTGCGGCCCCATAGACAGCAGCGCACCAGGCTCTGCTGCCCCTGGGATTCTCCAGGCAAGAACACTGGAGTGGGTTGCCATTTCCTTCTCCAATGTGTGAAAGTGAAGTCACTCAGTCATGTCCAACTCTTCGTGACCCCATGGACTGCAGCCTATCAGGCTCCTCCATCCATGGGATTTTCCAGGCAAGAGTACTGAAATACAAATGGTATCAAATAAACTATGACACTATGCCAAGACATTCTCACATCCCAAACAAAGAGATACATGAAGTGAGGTGAAGTGAAAGTCACTTAGTCGTGGCCAACTCTTTGCAACCCCATGGACTACAAGTCCCTGGAATTCTCCAGGCAAGAATATTGGAGTGGGTAGCCTTTCCCTTCTCCAGGGGATGTCCCCAACCCAGGGATCGAATCCAGGTCTCTCACATTGCAGGCAGATTCTCTACCAACTGAGCCACGATTTTATTTACCACCAGGAAATACAAATGGTATTAAATAAACTATGACACTATGCCAAGATATTTTCACATCCCAAATATAGAGAAGTAAACAATACAAGAAAAAATCTCAGTTTATAATCAATAAAATACAGTATCACATGAGAAGTGTTGATAGATATCCAAGAAGCAATGATGAGACAAGTTCTTTAAACAACTTCACAACAGGAAGTACGAATGATCTTTAATACTTTTAGGCTCCATAGTCCTTGTCACACCCTGTAGAACAGTCTGGTTTGCAGCTTCCACTCAGGCTCTTCTGAGCCACCATCAGGTCAGTTCAGTTCAGTCACTCAGTCGTGTCTGACTCTTTGCCACCCCATGAACCACAGCACACCAGGCCTCCCTGTCCATTACCAATTGCCAGAGTTTACCCAAACTCATGTCCATTGAGTTGGTGATGCCATCCAACCATCTCATCCTCGGTCGTTCCCTTCTCCTATCCCCTTCAATCTTTCCCAGCATTGGGATCTTTTCAAATGAGTCAGCTCTTCGCATCAGGTGGCCAAAGTATTGGAGTTTCAGCTTCAACATCAGTCCTTCCAATGAACACTCAGGACTGATCTCCTTTAGGATGTACTGGTTGGATCTCCTTGCAGTCCAAGGGACTCTCAAGCATCATCTCCAACACCACAGTTCAAAAGCACCAATTCTTCGGCTCTCAGCTTTCTTTATAGTCAAACTCTCACATCCATACATGACTACTGGAAAAACCATAGCCTTGACTAGACAGACCTTTGTTAATAAAGTAACATCTCAACTTTTTAATACACTGTCTAGGTTGGTCATAACTTTCCTTCCAAGGAGCAAGCGTCTTTTAACTTCATGACTGCAGTTACCATCTGCAGTGATTTTGGAGCCCCCCCAAAATAAAATGTGTCACTGTTTCTTTTGTTTCCCAATCTATTTGCCATGAAGTGATGGGACCAGATGCCATGATCTTAGTTTTCTGAATATTGAGTTTTAAGCCAACTTTTTCACTCTCCTCTTTCACCTTCATCAAGAGGATCTTTTGTTCTTCTTCTCTTTCTGCCATAAGGGTGGTGACATCTGCATATCTGAGGTTATTGATATTTCTCCTGGCAATCTTGATTCTAGATTGTGCTTCTTCCAGCCCAGCCTTTCTCATGATGTACTCTGCATATAAGTTAAATAAGCAGGGTGACAATATACAGCCTTGACGTACTCCTTTTCCTATTCAGAACAAGTCTGTTGTTCCATGGCCAGTCCTAACTGTTGCTTCCTGACCTGCACACAGGTTTTTCAAGAGGCAGGTCAGGTGTCTGGTATTTCCCATCTCTTTCAGAATTTTCCACAGTTTGGAACAACAGACTGGTTCCAATTTGGGAAAGGAGTACATCAAGGCTGTATATTGTTACCCTGTTTGTTTAACTGCAGATGGTAACTGCAGTCATGAAGTTAAAAGACGCTTGCTTCTTGCAAGGACTTCCCATTTTGAAAATGAAGACACACTCTCAGGACCACACAGGTAATAAATAGCAAAGCCCAAAGTCCACACATCTCGGTGGTCCTCTCCCTGAGTTTTCATGTCAAGGGGAGACCTACCAGAGAGAATCAATGTCAAAGGCAGGGAACAAAGAGGCTGACATCATTTGTGACATTAGAGAACAACAACTCAGGGCTGTATTTGGGGATGGAAGGACTAAGAAAGAAGAGTTTCAATGACTCAATCAGATTTCAATATTTTGTGTGTGTGTGTGTGTGTGTGTGTGCGCGTGCACACACTCAGTCATGTGACCCCATGGACTATAGCCCGCCAGCTTCCTCTGTCCTGTAGATTGTCCAGGCAAGAATACTGGAGTAGGTTACCAATTCTTCCTCTGGGGGATCTTTCCAAACCAGGGATCAAACCCAAATCTCCTGCACTGCAGGCAGATTCTTTACCCCTAAGCCATCAGGAAAGACCTTACATATTTAAATCACTTACAAATCTACAATTCAAACTGGACTCTAGGGTGTTTTCTCAAGAGCCTCCAGCTATGTCTTAGAGAAGGAACAGAAATGAATCTAAACTGCCACTCTCAAAATTATTTTTTTAATTGTTGGAAAGTGATGTTATTACTATTAAAAAGTAACACTATATATACAGAAAAATCAGGAGGATTACACATCAATAAATAAAGATTAGGTTTGTGAGGGGAAATGGGGAGTGATTGTTATAGGCATTTTTTTTTTCCCACATTATATACCTAATGTTTGAATTCTTGACATTGAGCATGTATTACTTTTATATTTAGGGAAAACAATGTGGCTTGAATTTTCTAATTATTGCAAGAAAATGAAAGATCGGGGGGAAAAAAATGTTTACAATGCAAGAGTCATTTAAGAAAAGTCAAAGATTTTTATAAGGTTTAAAAATAGAAGTAAAGACATTCAAGCCAAGGAAAAAGGACTGGTATTTTAATTACCAGTCCTCTCGTCTTTCATTTTCAGAAAAAGATATGGTATGGGGAGGACAGAAGAGGAAAGAGGACATTTTCTTATTACTTGGAAGAAGAGGATTCAAAAAGAACAAAGGAGCTCATTGACAGGTCTAACCGTAGACATGCTATTAGAAGGCAGAGGGAAAAAAAGGAGAATTCGGAATCAGAGGCATTTGTTTCATCTGTCACATTTCCTTCTTCACCAAGGCACAGTGAATTTGCAAGCCAGCTACTAAAGAAGAGTGGCCAACTAAAACAGGAAGAGGGAGCAGGCACCAGCTATTCCCCCTAGGAACTCAGTCAATTAAATGCAGCCTGGAAGGGATCTAATCTAATATCAAAGAGGCTGTCAGGGGATCAGTTCCCCAGAGTTTAGGGTTAATGATGTAGGGCATGGCAGCCTGGCCAGGAGCAGAGAAAAAGAAACCTCACCCAGATCAGGTGTAACTAGAAAAGGCCACAATAAAATAAAATAAGCATTTCCCAAAGTAATAGGGGACCTTGGGCAAAACCTTCTGCAGACATGTCACATTATCCTCTGCTTGCCGCAGTCGTCAAGGGGTTGGGTTCTCCAAAATTTAACATGTTTCACTGTAAATCAAGGGTCTTTTGCCTAAAATCAGCAGTAGCATTGAAGAATGACCTCCCTTGATATCATTCATAAATCTTGGGATATTAATCTAGTCCAAAGTAAATCCTTCTTTTACCAGGCTCAACCAAAAGCAGCATATTAATCCTTAAGTTTTTATACAAAAGAGCTCTGAGATGAAAGTCAGTGGTAAAATTGTATCTAGAAATTTGAGTGTGAGTTAATTACCTACCAGTCCACTTTGGTGAAAATCAGTGACCAAGACAAATGGAGACAAGGTGAACTACTAAATGCTAGGCCTTCACTAGCTGTGGGCAACAGAGCCCTCCTTCTGAAGGGCTCTGAATCTGTGAGAAGATTCTCCCACTACCTTCCAGGCCAAGTGAGAGAGATGAAGAAGGAAACACAAACAACCTATTCAAGTAAACAGGCAGACAGACTGCAGCCCATATTGAGTATGTAATCTTTCAAAGTTACTAAAATTCATAGGCAACTTGCCTTTTTGGTTTCATGAATTTCATTTCCCACAACAAGCTAGAGAAGGTATCTTAAAAGTTCATTCCATCTGAAGGATGATTCCCTTCCCTTTTTCACCTCCTCCTTCCTAACCACAATCCAGGAGGTATACTGATAATTAGCTTTTAGCTGTGTACACTGACAGAAAAAAGGAAAGGAAAAAAAAATAAAGGCCCATGATGCCCTTTAAGCCTTTGACAGATGCTATGCTTTTCATTTTACTCAATTCTTTCATTTAACTATTTTATTAAACTATTTGGTGATTTAGCTTTTTTATAATCAGTAAATATTAAGTCAGATAAGAGAAAGGCAATACGAAAGACACAGAGAGAGAGGCCTTGGTTAACCTTTGCTGGAATCACTCTCTCTGATGGAAATCAAAGAACAAACAACTCAACAGAGCTGTAATGGGCGCTTTGGAGAGAGAATAAAAAATACAGTGTATTCCTCAAAGCCTCACCATTACTTCAAGCTTAATGGGTCTGAAAATAGTAGTTAAAAAGGAATCAACTACTTTTCCCTTTTGGAAAAACATGTTAACTCTTCTAGAATATCATTTAGAGACCCAAGTGAGCCAGTTTACTCAATGGTGCATAAGTGGCCTCTAAAAATTAATGGACCTTGCAGATGTTGTTACTTATTACCTGATGCTGAGGTCTAAGGCTAGGCATTGTTGAAGGGGGAAAAAAAGGTGGGGATACACAGATGCTCACATTGGCAAATGAATGAGTTTTGCAATAGTCTGTTATCCAATGCTTAGAGTACAAATGACTTTCATGGACAATATTTATTTAGCACTTACTGAATGCCATACATTAGGTTCATCCCCTTACATATGGTAGCATATTTAACCTTCACAACAACAGTGTGAAGTAGGTCCTGCTATTATTTTTGCTTTACAGAAGGAAATTGAACCTTAGGAAGATTTTTAAAAACTGATCCAACAAAGCCCCACAGAGGCAAATTTATGGGCATCAGAAAGTGAAAATTGCACAGTAAGAACACTAAGCACTTCTGTTTCTGGACAACTGCTCAGAGGTCAAAAAAGTCACTATGCTTCTCAAAATAGTAAATGGAAAGCCGAAAATGCATATTAGTACACAATCTCAGGAACACTGTGAATTCCAACCACAGAATTCAGAATAAACCACAAATAGCAATGGAGAATTTAACACCAAGGGAAAACCACAAGCAATTAATATTACTAACCTCACATGGACATTATAAAACCATATTTATGAACCTCAGACTCACAGACCCTCTGGATCATGACCCTAGAAGTTTTTGTGATGGCAATAAAGCAGGATATGATTAATGTTAAACTAAACTGTCATATTCATGCCCTTTCATTTGACAATCCATCATGTAAATGCAACAGAACTAAAATACAGAAATTTGTCAATGTTCATGGTGTTTGGCTTGGAACTTCTTTACAGACCCAGTACTCATAAGATCTGTTTGATGTTTCTAATCACTACCAAACTCCCAAATCTTTAACAAAGGTAATAAAGAGAGTAGTGTAGTCATTATACTTGATCTATTGGATTTTCACATTCATCTACAAAGAAAGTTTCTTTGAACCAGTCATGGTCTATCTTTACCTAGGCTCTAGTACCTGCATAAGAGAGATTAAATTACTTTTTAGTAAGTGACTTAAATAGGATAAAAAATACACATACACACATCATGCACATATGCATGTATATATGCAAACATATCTACTTGCATGTATATATATATATATATATATATACACATGTATATGGCCATAAAAAAATGACAAGTCTTTACCTAAGAACAATTTCAAGTGTTTATATGACCAACAAGCCAAATTCTACAAGTGTCATCAGCAATAAACAATCTGATCCTCATCTTACTTGTCCAGTATGGAGACATACTGACCATCTAGACTGATGAAGAGACTAACCTGTGAGCAGAGACTGCAAAACGACTTGCTTTGGAAGGCTGTGAAAGGACATCACCAAAAAAAAATTTTAATGGCATGTACAAGGAAACAGATTCATTTAAACTTCAAAATGCTACAGCAGAAACAGTTCTGAAATATAAATGGGTTACATGTGTGTGCTCAGTCGTGTTTGACTTTTTGTGACCCCATGGAGTGTAGCCCCACCAGGCTCTTCCGTCCATGGAATTTTCCAGGCAAGAATACTGGACTGGGCTGCCATTTCCCTTCTCCATAAATAGGTTAAGTACATGGGAAATAAAAGCATTCCTTCAAATAGAATGCAACAATCTTACAAAAATAATTACCTTCTCCCCAACTCCCCGCCTCCCTCCCTCCAAAAAAAAAAAAACAAAAAAGAGAGACAAGACAACTAAATGTAAGGTAGTAACCTAGATGGAATATTGGAACAGAAAAACCAAAGGCAGTAGTTGAGCCACAAGGGAAGCTCCAGGTAAAAACTAAAAAATCTAAATATACACATATGCCCAGTCACTTTAGTCGTGTCCAACTCTTTGAGACTCCATGGACTGTAGCCCGCCAGGCTCCTCTGTCCATGGGATTTTCCAGGCAAGAATACTGGAATGGGTTACCATGCCCTCCTCCAGGGGGTCTTTCTGACCCAAGGATTTAACCCACGTTCCTGCATCTCCTGCACTGCAGGCAAATCCTTAACCACTGGGCCACTGGGGAAACCCAAATGAAGTACAGACTTGGTTAATAATAATATATCAATATTGGTTCATTAACTGTGGCAAATTCACAATACCCATGATTGTGATATGTTAATAATATATCACCCATGTAATATGTTAATAACTGGAAATCGAGTGTGAGGTAGAGCTCTCTGTACTGCTTTTGCAACTTTCCTGTAAATCTAAAACTATTCTAAAATTTAAAAGTTTATTTTTAAAAATCTAGCAGCAATGATACCTTTTGGCAACCACAAACCTATAACCTCTCCATCTGTCCTAAGGAGAGGAAAATAAAGCTTATCTAATTTACTTCCCCAGGTTCACCTTCTCCTTTCTAGCCATGGTGGATCTTTCTCCCATCTTCAAGGATAAGATTCTGGATGTGCTGTTCCAGGGCCAGAAAAAACTCTCCCTGATTTTCACTTTCTTTTCTGACACTTTCTTTTCTGTCTGAAATAATCCAAAAGACCTATTTCAAATGCTCGGCCACACATATACAAAAGCCATCCTGAAAGAGCAGAGTCGCATATCCAATCTTTCTTTGACTTTGGTAGGACCTGGCAGAAAGATAGCTGATTCATAAGGCAAACAGATAGTGGGAAATGCTCTCAACCAGAGATACAGATGAAGCTCGAGCATTAGGAAATGTTAACTTTCTACTCCTGTCTCATTTTCGTTTTTGATGCCCATCAGGCTTTCTCAGCTACCTGGAGCCCAAAGCTGCTCAGCTGCTTTGCGCCAGCCTTGCAACTAAACAGCAATTAAAACAGCCACTAAGAAGCCAGGAGCCATGCAAGGTGGAACGTTCCTGTCTGCAGAAACTCTGAAACCGATTCCAACAACTACAAGTCAGGGCTGCTGGTGGTGACAAGCATGGCAGATCTGTACACTCTTGTTTAAGTGCCAGGAGGACACACGATGCTTTTGATTTCCATGAATCCATAAAGGAAATATAACCCAAACTTCTCCAAAGGGATAGAAAGAGAAAAAAATACTAAAATTTAAACAGGGACTGGTTACAAAAGCCAAAGCAAGTGGGTGGGGAAAGAGGCGGGCATAATTTTGCATGTTTTTTTCTCCCTTTTAGGACCTGGAATAAGTGTCAGGCTGAAGATGTAGTCAGTTTCCTAGCCTTCTTTGTAGTGCTCATTACATTTGTCATTATTAATATCTATGCTCCCTGCTGTAATACTGCAGGGATCGTTCTGTTAAATCCCCACAACCTTCCTTGGTGCTGTTATACACAGTAAATGCTCAGTAAACAAACTTTCCTATGTTTCTTATCTAGTTCTTTAACTGCTTTAATGCAACTAAGTGTATATTTTTTTAACTCTACTTCCTGGTCTTAATAAAAATCAATTTTCCTTCAGGGGCTCAGCTATCTTATCAATGAGGGAAAAAATGGTTTTAATTACAATTTCCCAATCTACATTATACCCAATGATAAAAGACTTTAATCAGGAATGTACTTATAATTAATTTGTATTTTAAAAGGCATAGAAAACGTCTGTCAGTCACCTTTGAAAGACGTGGCTAAATGACTCTTAAACACTGCCCTTAATCCAGCCACAGGGAGTATTAAATATTTAGGAGTGTGGTGGTGTCTAGTTTGTCAGAGCAGTTCCATTTAAATTATGCTCCCCTGTTACCAATTGGAGCTGATGATTTAATTAGGTGGATGGAGTGAGTTACAATGACCATTAATAAGCTGTGTTAATGTCATCAAAATTCCTATTCTCCAGAGTTGAGGGAATGGCAAAAAAAAAAAAAACCTGCCTAGTGAGGAAGGCCACCCTAGTGTGGCCTATTTCTCACAAAACTCATTCCTTTCTTCCCCCTCCAGTAATTAGCCTTGTTTTGTTTGGTATGTTCACACTAATTACCACAACATATTTATTCTGCTTTGTATAAAAGATTGCTTCATTTGATTACATTTGCAGAGAGTCTACATAGTGTAGCTATTATAAAGTGTCCAAAGGATGCTTTTGGGTTCTTTTCCCAAGGCATCCATAAGCACTGTTCGTATTGTTTAAACTGTGTCAAATAAAGAGTTCAGAAAACCAATATGCAAATAAAACTAAATTCTTTAAAGACTATATATTGCAGTAACCATTTTAGAACACTTTATCTTGGAGGGCTTCCCAGGAGAGCAAGTAAAGCATCCACCTGTCAGTGCAGGAGACGCAGGCGATGCGGGTTTGACCCCTGGGTCAGAAAGATCCCCTGGAGAAGGAAATGGCCATTCACTCCAGTATTCTTCCCTGGAGAAATCCCATGGGCAGAGGAGCCTGGCAGGCTACAGTCACATGGGGTCACAAAGAGTTGGACACGACTGAGCATACACACACACATCTTGGATGGGAAACACCAAAAAGTTTTCCATCTTCTAAATGAAAATTGTTATAGAAGAATGTCTGAGAAGAATATCATGCAGGACCCTGGATTTGCTTCGGAAGCTGACAGCGCCTGGAGAATTTACCTGCATCCTGCTCAAAGGGCACACAGACAAAGACACTGAGGAGGAAGAGAGAATCCCACATCCACTTGTGACCTCCTGATCTTAGTGATTCCACACAGCACCCACAAATAAAAGAGGTTTTCTCTTTTCATCTGCTAAGGTGAAAGTCATCTCAGCAATGAAGAATCCTATTTCCAACTCCCCAATTATCCACAGGACAAACCCTATACCATTCACTCATACAGATAAGAGAAAAATGGAAATAGGGTTAGCCCTCAGAATAAGAACAGCAGTCTTGAAAGAGAGCCTCCAAAAAAGCCCAACTATCCAAAGTAATTGCCTTTAAACCTGACAGGAAACTCTCACAGGCATTCATTATTTATAGGAGCCTCCGCATGGAAATGGATTAAGACTCACTTGTCCTCAAGGAAAGAAACATTAGACAACTAATTCAATAGAAAGGATTAGTTTATCTCTTGAAACAATTAGAGTCACCATCACCAAGAAAAAGTAAAGTGGCCTGAAAAGTGCACCATGAGGCCAACAACTTTTATTTGAGAGGAGGAAGGACAACATTAGGAAAGTCCCGTGCAAAGAATTCAATGAAGGACACACTGCCGGACACACACTCTCATTAACAAGAGACCCTATAGACATCCATTCATTCTTTCAGCAATGTTTTACCAAATAAGCAAAATATACATAGTCCTGTACTTGCACTAAGGAGGAGGAGGAGAGAATGTAGCATTTGAATGACTACCACTTATGTGCCAGCAGCTTTACCTCGGTTTCCTTGTTTCTTCATCACAACCTCATTTTTCAGGCCACTTTACTTTTTCTCGGTGATGGTGACTAAAAGGTTGTCATCTTTACTATACAAGTGAGGAAGCAGATGCCCCAGGCACTAACAATCTATGCGAGATCACACTCACCAAAGGGCAGAAGCAGCATCTGAAATTCCCTCTGCTGACTCAGATCCCCATGCAAGTTCCTGCAGGAGAAATAAAGACATCACCTACCCTCCAGAAATAGACCCACAAGCCAAGCAGAAAGGGCGCAGATAAAGTTCACTCTGATAAATGTTTCTGTGACATTGCTTGGAGAAGGAAATGGCAACCCACTCCAGTATTCTTGCCTGGAGAATGCCATGGACAGAGGAGCCTGGCGGGCTACAGTCCATGGGTCACACAGAGTTGGACACCGCTGAGCAACAGTGCTGTGGAAAGGCGGAAAGGCACGTAAAGTGTCTTAGTTGATAAATAGGGAAGATTTAAAAGAACTGAAATATCAGCTGGGCTTTTGACTGGTGACTCACAAAGTACTCCAGAAGAAAAACAAAATATAAACAAAAGCACAGAAACAAAAATGTACAATGGAGGTTTGGGACACAAGAGTTGATTGATTGGAAAATAGGGTACAAGGAAGGACTTCCTTGGTGGCTCAGATGGTACAGTCTGTGTGCAATGCAAAAGACTAAGCTTTGATCTTTGGGTCAGGAAGATCACCCCTGGAGAAGGGAATGGCAACCCACTCCAGTATTCTTGCCTGGAGAATTGTATGGACAGAGGAACCTGATGGGCTATGGCAAATACTTTCAATTTTCACAAGTAATATGCAGTGGGTAATTCACAACATCCACTTTGGATTCAAATTCCACTTGACCACTTGCTAGCAGTGTGAACCTCTGCAATTTATTTAAGCCCTCTAAGCCTCAGTGTTCTCATCTGTAAAATAAGGACAATGACACATATGCCAAGTTTTGTTTCAAAGATGAAACAACATGACATGTATCAAGCCCTTACAATGATTCCTCAAACATGGGAAGTGAACGCTAGCGGTTGTTACTCTATGGAGATCATGAGAGAGAAACTTGAAAAAGAAAGTTGGGACCATACTGAAGACTGGTGTGAATGTCACAAAGAAGAGTCTGAACAATGTATCATGGGCAATAGAGAAATAACACAAAGCTTTTGAGTCAAGGAGGTCTATGATGAGTCATACTATCGTAAGAAGAATGCGGCAGTGGTATCCATGATGGGCTGCAGAAAAAAAAGATGAACATAATGAACGCACCAAAAATATTCTATAATTAGCCCTCTTACAGAGGCAATCTTCAATTAATAAACTAAACAGTGACTGATCCTATAAATGGCTGATCCTACAAATTCACTGACTCTGCAGTAATAGGAGATGCATAACTGAGACCCTAGGACAAAAACTCACTATGTACTTGGCAAATATAAATTAAGTGTCTCCAGTCTTTTATGCTTTATGATAGATGTTTGAGATAGAGTCCTGATTGTGACATTATTCCCACCCTCAGTGCACTCAGTCTAGTATGAACTCCAATGGTATGTGTATCAGTTGCTCAATAAATAGTGAATGGAAGAATCAAGTGTAATCACACCAATAGTATTTTTAAAGGTCAAAAAACCAGCATTAAAATTTCAGACCCAAAATTCATTAAATTTGTGACTTGAATGAATTTATTTAGTATTCTCAGCCTCAGTTTTCCTTACCAGTTGGTACTTGCATGTGTACTGTCCTGTCCAACTCTCTGCACGCCCCCAGACTGTGTCCACCAGGCTTTACTGTTGATGGAATTTCCCAGCCAAGAATACTGGAATGGGTTGCCATTTCCTTCTCCAGGGGATCTTCCCGATCCAGGTATCAAATCTGCATCTCTTGCATCTCCTGCATTGGCAGGTGGATTCTTTACCACTGAGCCACCTGGGAAGTACATATTTGTTGACAGTAGGCTGTATATGTTGAAGTATCACTAATTCTATCTTTGTAATGGTTGAAAACAGATATTTTAATTTGTTAAGTGAAATTATAGAAACAAATCCAATACTACAGTCAATATTGTAATGAAGTGAAGTCGCTCAGTCATGTCCAACTTTTTGCGACCCCATGGACTATAACCCACCAGGCTTCTCCATCCATGGAATTTTCCGGGCAACAATACTGGAGTGTGTTGCCATTTCCTTCCCCAACAATAAAAGCAAATGAATTTTTAAAGATCTTTTTGATGTGGACCATTTTTAGTCTTTATTGAATTTGTTTCAATACTGCTTCTGTTTTACCCTTGCAATGGAAGATGGAATCTTAGCCACTGGACCACCAGGGAAGTTCCAAACTCTTACAAAAAGCAAAGAAAGGAAAAATAACTATCAAGTAACTAACCAAGTAACTATCCAAAAGTAACTAACCAAGTAACTATCAAGCCAAATGAAGTCATAGAAACCGATTTATTTTAGATAACATACACTTGAAAAGAAAAATATCATAAGGAACAAAAAAAGGATATTATAAACAGGTTAAAGGAGTAAAAAATCGAAACAAAAAAAAATGTGATAGAAAGGGGGAGGGAGGGAAGGAGGAAAGAAAGAAGGAAGGAAGAGATGGAGGGAGGGGAGAAAGGAAATAAAGGACAGAAGCCAAGGAACTTGAAATAAATGACAAAATCAAAAATAAATATTAGCAAATCCCTGGAAAGACACATCAAGAAAAATAATTTAAAATGTATATATCAGAATTAGAGTGGGTAAATTATTACAATATAACATGTATCAAAAATATTAAAATGTTATGGAAAAACTACAGTAACAAATGTGAAACTTAGACAAAAAGCACACATTTTCAGAAATATGTAAAATGTCAAAATAGGAAAGTTGAACAGGCCAACAGTCATCAAATAAATTAAAAGAGGTAATCCTGACAGTTTGTTTTCTGTCAAGCTAAAAATGGCGTGTTAAGCTAGAAGATTCCCAGAACCCTCTTCTCTGAATGATTCTGAGTTAGTGCCTGCCAAAAGAGAAATGTGTAAACGATTGGAAGGTGGAAGTGAAGTGGTGTCGTTACGCTCTGAAGGTTGTCAGAGTCACATGTGGTGACAGACCAGTGGTATGCTGGAGCCAGCCTGTGCCAGTTCACAGAAGTTCATTATGCTTACTTCTTCACAACTTATCCTTCAGAGACCATATTGCTAGCTTGAAAACGGACAAAGTGACAATATTTACACCACAGATATTGGCAAAGACAAATCAGGAAGCCCTCCTCCCCCTTCACAACTCCCCCACAGAGAGCCTGTTGTTAAATGTTTTCAACACACCACTGTGAAAGATACAAAGCCTTCAATAAGTTTCCTGCTGATCAGTAGTAACCCTGGGCTTATTGTCCAATGCCTTGAAGACAATGATGATCTCTATCTTAAGAATTCAAGGAATTCTAGCAAGTGTAGGGACTTCCCTGGCAGCCCAAGGTTAGGACTCTGCATTCTCACTACTGAGGGCCCAGGTTCCCTCCCTGGTCGGGGAACCAAAACCTCACAAGCCATATGGTACAGCCAAAAAAAAAAAAGACATTCTAGCAAGTATAAAAAGAATGTGAGCTCCTTGGAAAGACACATCAAGAAAAATAATTTAAAATGTATATATCAGAATTAGAGTGGGTAAATTATTACAATATAACATGTATCAAAAATATTAAAATGTTATGGAAAAACTACAGTAACAAATGTGAAACCTAGACAAAAGAATGTATCGCATATATAAAAAGAATGTATCGCAAGGCTAAGTATTAAGCTAAAACTAAATCTGGATATAAGAATATGACATTATAGGATCATTTCAACATATGAACATAGATCCCAAAATCTTATATAAAACACAAGCTAAATGCTTTAATTCTATACTAAAATGAGTACATCATAATTTAACAGAATTTTCCCCAGGAATGTAGCAATTGTAACATCAGAAAATCTAAATCACCATAACACACCATGGTGGTCTTAGTCACTAAGTCGTGTCTGACTCTTTGTGACCCCATGGACTAGCAGCCTGGCAGCCTCCTCTGTCTATGGAATTCTCCAGGCAAGAATACTGGAGTTGGTTGCCACTTCCTTCTCCAGGGATAAGGCACCATATTAATGGGCTAAAGCAGAAAAAAAAAAAAAAAAAGACATGATCATTTCAATAGAGGCAGAGGAGGCCTTATACAAATCTCAATAATTTATAGGATTATTGTTTTGAAAACTGAGGAAACCTGAAGTAGAAGGGAACTTGTCTAATTTGATAAATATCTGCCTAAATTTCCACAACAAATACATAATCAATGGCACAAATGGAGACATTTTCCTTTTAACATCAGAAACACTGCCACTCCTCAACATTGTACTAAAAGCCATCAGTCATAAGAAAGCCACAGCTCAACATCATAATACAAATATAAGTATGAGGATTTTGAAGAGGTAAAATTATATTATTTAGTAAATATTATCTCTTTTATAGCCAACTCCAGAAAATTAAAATACTTTTGTTAATTAGAGTTGAGAAAATTTTCTAAAATATTAGCATGAAAATCTATACATTTGTTTTCAACAATACCAGCTAGCTAAATGATACAAGAGAAAGCAAGACACTAGTGACAGCCATAACAAAGGAGCTAATAAATATCTAGGAATTACCCTCAATCAAAAGGACACTTGCAGAGAAAAGAAAATAACAACTCTCTTGAAAATGTTTCAAACTGAGTATAAACTTCATGGATGGAACAATTAATTAATTAAAAGATATCAACTGTCCCCCAAATTACTCATCAATTTCATTTCAAAAAAATTTTTTTGAGTAAAATTGAATGCAGTTTGATAGGTTTTCCCCTACAGTCTATATGGAAGAATGCAGAATCAAAGTGGGCGGGACAATTTCAAAAAAAAAGAGGAAAAAAGATGGAGGACTTGCTGTAGCAGATATTATAAAGCCAAAGAGTTAAAGATACATGAAAGAAAAAAAGAAGAGAGAGAGAGGCAGAGGAAGAGAAAAGAAAGAGTGGGAAGGAAGGAAGAGAGAGAGGGAAGGAGGGAAGGAAGAAGTTAGCAGGCCAGTGGAAAAGACTAGAGCAACTTTGTAATAGGCGCCATATATCAGCAGAATTAGGATGCATTATAATGAAGATTATGCTAGAATACTATCTTAATATGAGGAGAATATGTCAACATCAGATGTAGCCCTTTGCCCATAAATAACAACAAAAGATTTTAAGTGTTTTTCTCACTTAAAAAAAAAAATCAAAATTACATACTCTCAACAGAAAAAAATAATTTTAATACAGATTTTATGAAAGATTCCTCTTCAGTGAAGAATTTCATTTTAAAAAATGAGGGAGAATATTCACAATAATTAAGACAAAGGATTGATTATGATATACAGGGAATCCTAATAAACACCCAGGAAAAAAAAAAAAAACTGGAAAACTGAAAGTATAATGGACAAGGCTATGAACAGATAATTTCCAGAAAGAAAAACCTTTAATGTCTAATTGGTATATAATGTTTGAGCTCATTAGTAATTAGAGAAGTACAAATTAGAAGAATAGGATGCCACTTTATATACATTAGAATGGCAAAATTTCAAAGACCAGATAGCATCAATTACGAAAAGCCTCATGAACTAGTAGGAAGAGAACATTAAGTCAGAGTATACCCTGGAACCCAACAATCATTCTTAAGAAGATACCTACAAAGATAACTCCTGAAGCATCACTCTGCTACTTAAAATGCTGGAGTCTTCCAAGGTGTCCATCATGAAAAAAATGGATAAGTAAAATGTAATAAATGTATATGATGAAAACAATAAATAATGAAAAATTTGCTTTATAATATTTTTAAATGTTGAAGAGAAAAATCAGGAGTGTACTTTATAGCACAGTACCATATAAGTAAACTAAAACCTCACACACACACAAAAAAGGAGCATGTTTGTCAAGGATGTGTATCTGAATAAACACAAGAACGTAAGATCAGAAAGACATACATTAAATTCAACAAAGTGAGTGCTTACAGAAAGAGTGGAGTGATGGCAAGGATTGAAGATAAGGAGAGAATACATCATTAAAGAAGATAAAAGATACTAAGGAGTTATTAGATTACCAGAAATTAAGATCAACTCAATTCTTGCAATTAAAGAAGAAAAACAAATGGTCAACGGCACACATCCAAATGTTAGAAATGACCATCTATGTCATGTAACTAAATGCCAGTTGACAGATTCTGTTCTCCCCAACTGATTTCCATATGGGTGAAATATTCTTAGGTCCAAATGATAAACTTTTAAATATCCAAATGAAAGGGGAGAATAGTTTTCCTCCCTTCAACCCCACACCCTTACTCGCAAAAAAAGACAAGCAAACACTGATATTGCCATAGAAAGAAGCTGCTGCCTCTAAATAGTATGCAGTTTTTCATATCACAATTTATTATCTCTATACTTCCGAAAATTCCCAAATCTCCAAAGAAAAATAAATCATAGATCTCAGATTCAGTCAGGAGATAAGCTTAAGACAGAAGTAAAACAAGGCACAGCTTGTCTGGAGATTTTTCTTTAGAAAACATAAACTACTCTATGCAATTATACTGAGAATTGAAAACTGCTACAGATGGCTTACTAAGACTATTAATACCATAAAACCATTATATGCAATTTTGTCATTAATTGCTAAAATCCCATTGATTTTAATCTACAAAAGTAATAAATCCAACATACCATAATTGCTTGTATTTTTAAACCCTAAGAGATTAGACATTTTAAATCTTCCTGTCTCTGCCCATAACAAGGGAATTTAAATATGAGAAAATAAATTTGAAGCTTCTGCTTTAGGGAAGAAAAACATAAAAAAAGATGAATTCTGTGTGTACTATTTACCTCACTAACAGACTTTCTATAAAAACTGCAAGATAAAACTAAATGTTAGCAAAATTTAATATTCTTGACTCAGACTATGACCTAACATGGGCCTCAGGTAAAAATAAATTTTGTAACCTTGATAGATCTTACAACATATTTCCTTGTGATTATAGATACACATATTTTAGTGGTATTATCCTTATATCCTAATATTTACATAAAGATATTTTCAAATGCAATTCACAACAATGCAAATACTTTAAAAAATACTTTTACCAGGTTTTAATTTTATAATTTAATAGTAGTCAAACACAGAAAGCTTAATGGGAACAGTCTGTGTACTTAAAGGATACACAAAGAAGGGGAAAGAGTAGGAGAAAGATGAAGATTTACTATAAATACTAAATTATTCTGAATTATTTTATTTCTTTAATATTTGCACATATTTTGATAAAGAAACAAAAGTGCAGATTATGGTTATGTCTGAGAGGTAGGATAATAAGAGACAGTTCATTTTCTCCTTCATAGTTTTATATATGTTTCCAATTCTCTTCCACAAGAATATATTTCATTTTTACTCAGAGAGAGAATAAACCTCAAAAGTAAAACAAATAGGATTGGTCCCTACCAGCAATGTGGCTAACCAGGTACCTAGAGTACAGATCAGACACCAACCACCTAAATCTCTAGATAAAATATGCTTTTTAAAAAGAACACTTTTTAAAATTCACAGCTAAGAAATTTTCTAAATGAGAGGAAATGGAGTGAGATGCTAGACAAGAAAACTAACAATCATCCCAGTACTAAGGGAAGTTTATTAAATAAGTTGATTAAAAGTCTGAAGTTGAATGCACGGGTTCAACTAACATTTTACTGTAATTTCTAAAAAAGTAGAGTGCCCACTTTCATACCAGTTTTTACAATTAGTATCACCTCAGTATATAACACGGAGAAAGCAATGGCACCCCACTCCAGTACTCTTGCCTGGAAAATCCCATGGACGGAGGAGCCTGGTAGGCTGCAGTCCATGGGGTCGCTAAGAGTCAGACACGAATAAGTGACTTCATTTTCACTTTTCACTTTCATGCATTGGAGAAGGAAATGGCAACCCACTCCAGTATTCTTGCCTGGAGAATCCCAGGGACGGGGAAGCCTGGTGGGCTGTCGTCTATGGGGTCACACAGAGTCAGACACGACTGAAGCGACTTAGCAGCAGCAACAGCAGTATATAAGAAAACTATCATTGCATATTAATAAAGAAATTTTGCCTTATTCAATATATGGTGTTGAGACCATGGGATGGTCATATGGAAAAACAGAATCAAACTGAATCTCTTCCACACATCAGAAAAATCAAACTAAAATCACACTGAGATATTACTGCAGACACACGTGAATGCCTGAAATGAGTCCGACTGACAGTACCCAGGGTTGGCCAGGATGTGAAGAAACTGGAACCCTCACACATGGCTAGTGGGAATGCAGAAAAACATTTGGAAAACAGTCTGGTGGTTTTTGTAAAATTAAACATAAACTCACCACTCCTGGGTTGATTCACAATAGCCAAAAAAAAACAGGAAGAGATAAATGGACAGACAAATTGTACAGTAGTCACACAGAGGAATGAAATAGGATTCGACAACAACAACAAAAAAGAATTAAAAAAAAAAGAGTAGTGCTGCATAGTGCTCCATGAAAGTGAGAAGTGAAAGTGAAGTGGCTCAGTCATGTCTGACTCTTTGCTACCCTATGGACTGTAGCCTGCCAGGCTCCTCTGTCACGGGATTTTCCAGGCAAGAGTACTGGAGTGGGTTGACAAACAACATGGGCAAAACTCAAATATATTTTGCTTAGTGAAAGAAGCCAAATAATACTCTTCAGTTCCATTTATAGAAAGCTCTAGAAAAGATAAAATGAACCTCTGGTTATTGCACATATCAGTGGTTGGTTGGGGCCAGGAGGAGTTAGTGGGACTGACTACAAAGCCAAACAAAGGAGCTTTCGGAGGTGATGAAAATGTCCTACACGTTGACTGTGGTGGTAGCAACAAGAGTATATACATTTGTCAAAATCCAAACTGCATACTTTAAGTGGGTATGTTTCATTATATGTGAATTATACCTCGATAAAATGTGCATACATGTACATGCATAATTTTAACATGGATTAAAAACTTAAATGCTAAGATATAACTTTCAATACCTTCTGGAGAAAAAAAACAAAATAACTCTGTTTTCTGGATAGAAAATAATTTTATAAATAAATCACAGAAACAAAAATCATTAAAGGAAAAGACAAATGACTTTGACTACATTAACATTATGAACTCCTTTTCTTCTCAGCTACATCAGGAAAAGTGATAAAAGAAAAACTATAACCAGCAATTAAAAGGTGCTTTCTCCTTGGAAGAAAAGCTATGACCAACCTAGAAAGCATGTTAAAAAGCAGAGACATTACTTTGCCAACAAAGGTCTGCCTAGTCAAAGCTATGGTTTTTCCAGTAGTCATGTATGGATGTGAGAATTGGACCATAAAGAAAGCTGAGTGCCGAAGAGTTGATGCTTTTGAACTGTGGTGTTGGAGAAGACTCCTGAGAGTCCCTTGGACTGCAAGGAGATCCAACCAGGCCATCCTAAAGGAAATCAGTCCTGAATATTCATTCGAAGGACTGATGGATGCTGAAACTGAAACTCCAATACTTTGGCCACCTGATGCGAAGAACTGACTCATTGGAAAAGACCCTGATGCTGGGAAAGATTGAAGGCAGAGGAGAAGGGGACAACAGAGGATGAGAAGGTTGCATGGCATCACCGACTCAATGGACATAAGTCTGGGTAAACTCCAGGAGTTGGTGATGGACAGGGAAGCCTGGTGTGCTGCAGTCCATGGGGTCGCAAAGAGTCCCACACAACTGAGTGACTAAACTGAACTGAACTGCTAACCTGCAGCAAAAAGATATTTCAAACAGAAAACGATAATGGATTAGCATCCAGAATATTTTTAAACTCCTATGAATCAAACAATATGACCCAAGGAGCAATGGGCACAAGATAAAAATAACCATTTCACTTAAATGCAAACATCACAGGCTAATAAACAGAAGGATCCCTCATTAGGGATCTTTCAAACTAAAACTACAACTTGACACCATTGCAGACCCACCAGATTTGTAGAAATTAAAGTGTCTGACAAAGTTAGGCTCAAAGACAGTAAGACTTTGAGTGAGACTGGTGGTAACCTAAATTGGCACAAGCGTTTATAAAGGTATTCAGCATTACCTAGTAAAGCTGAATAAGCCCATATCTGACTGAGAAGTTCTATTCCCAGGAGTGAAATATTTTAGTAACTAATAGCAACCTAGGTAAATTGGGTGTACTAAATTTCCTTTACGGCAGGCAGTAGTTCTAAAATCTTAGCATCCATCAGAATCCCTTGGGAGGCTTCTTAAAGCAAAGATAGATCCCTGAGCCCATCCCAGAGTTTCTGATTCAGTAAGCTTCGGTTGGGGCCTTAGAACTCAAATTTCTAACAAGATCTCAAGTCATGGTAATGGTCTGAGAACCAGAATAAGAGAAGAACAGCTTTAGAGTAATGTACTACCCCAGATTTACACCTTGACACAGGAGTATAGGAAAGAAATCTTTTGCTTTAGAGATCTCCCATGTCATCTCAAGGAAAAGCATTATCTGAGAAACGAAAACAAAAGGGAAGAAATCCTGAAACAAGTTTAGTCCAAAAACAGGAGTGTGTCTCAAAGGAATTGACAGCCTCTGATTTTAACACACAGTAGATACTCTAGGTTAAGTTACTTGTTCTATACACCTATAAAAATGACACTACTACTTTAACAGTTTCAACTAACTAATCATTAATTTTCTAATGGACACTCTTTTCTGTCCACATTTCTAGTTTCTTACTAATCTGTATACAGTTTATAGAGCATTTAGTAAATTATGCAAGAGATCTAATTATAACTATTTTTCAAAAGACAAGATGAGTAAACCCTGGACTTAAATAGCAAGACATGAACATCTGATTTTAATTTACTTGCTCTCAACATCAGGAAAAAGAAGAAAATTCCAATTACAGGTTACATTCACAAAATCTAATACAGACTGACAACCTCTAAACAATTTATTTCAAAAACCATTGTTTTGTAACTCCTAAAGATATTTCCCCTGAGATATTCCATGACAGCTTCGAAATCTAAAATTATGTAAAAATTGTACAAGGCACATAATGTTGGACCAGATTTTGTCATTTATGTTAAGGCATCATCAAGCAATTTAATAGAACCCAATAAGCCTCTATGACTAATAAAAGAAGATACATGGTTATTCAAAGAGCTTTGAGGGTTTTAAGAAGAATAATTTTTACAGGAAACCTTAGAGAGTCATTCATGTATCTGAATGCAAACAAACACGTTCATACAGGCTGCCAGTAACTAGTCAACTAAAAATTAAAAAAAAAAATCCCACTAAAAACATAAACGGAATTATTTAAGTTTCCATGAACAAACAGTAACTACAATAGTTGTTGTTCAGTCACTAAGCTGTGTCCAACTCTTTGCAACCCCATGGACTGTAGCATGCCAGGCTTCCCTGTCCTTTGCTATCTCTGAGTTGGCTCAAACTTACATCCATTGACTCGGTGATGCCACCTGACCATCTCATCCTCTGTCACCCCTGATGGTAAAGAATCTGCCTGCAATGCAATAAACCAGGTTTGACCCTGTGTCGGGAAGATCCCCTAGAGAAAAGAATGGCTACCCGCTCCAGTATTTTTGCCTGGAGAATTCCATGGTCAGAGGAGCCTGCCAAGCTACTAGTCCATGGGGTCACAAAGGTCAGACACAACTTAGTGACTAAGACCACCATGATGCGTTATGGTGATTTAGATTTCCTGTCAACCTCATGGGCTACAGTCCACGGCATCACAAAGAGGCAGACAAGACTAAGTAACTAACACTTTCACTACATAATAGTTGTTAAGAGTATAATAACTAATAAAATTATTTCATGTGAATAAATTGATGAGATAAACCTAAAGAATTACATGGGAATGAGTAAATAGCTAATACGAAGCACACAAAACTTAAAGAGGATAATCAGTTAACTGTTTAGTCAAGAACATTTCTTCAAGGATCCTTTAAAGATGCTACCACCCTACTGTCAAAAGCCAAGAAATTCCCCATAATCTGAAGCCAGGAAAAGGCTGATCCACTCCCCTAAAACTGAAGCTTTCATATTGTAAAATGGGAACAAACGACAAGGCTGCCTAATCCAGAGGCAACACAGATGTACTCCACAAAGGGGTCTGGTTTAGGGAGAAAGAAGGGGTCCAAATACATCTCTATTCTACTTAGTCAGACTTGCACTCTCCCTCCAACCAGAGGGACCTCCTTTCTCTGCTTCACAAAAGGTACCATATAGACTAATAGCAGCTTTGTTACCTGAGCCTATATCATATAGTTGTTCCAGGAATGAAAGGAGATAATGAATGTCAAATACTGTAGTGATGATAATACCATAAGCACTTAATAAATGTAAGCAATAAAATAAGTTTTATTTTAATGGCAGCTTTCATTAAGATCTAATGATTATATGAAAATATCGTTATTGCCAGAAGGATTTCAACACTGCACCCTAACTGGACCCATTAAAAAGGAACATCTCAACTTTCTGAAGGTAAGATTTTTTTCATCATGATTGTGGTGTTGATTACATGACTGCATACACTGTGAAAACTTAATGTGCATCCTTAAATTTGGTGAACTTTACTTAAATTATTCCTCAATGAAGCTAATTTTTAAAGAATATGGATCTGCTGGAGTTCTGAGATTTTCTGTATGCCTTAAAAAAAGACAGAAGAACATGAGGAGACCTATCTCTAGCTACCCTGGCAGAACCTCTACTTCTTACCTTGAACAGAGTTCTGTCAAGATTTTATTTCTCTACATTTTGCAGCCATTTTGTGACCAGGAGGTAATAAGCCTCAGAAGCAGATAAGGGAATTATAGAGAGAACGGTTTAGTTGCTAAATTGTGTCTGGCTCTTGCAACCCCATGGACTGTAGCCTGCCAGGCTCCTCTGTCTATGGGATTCTCCAGGCAAGAAAACTGGAGTGGGTTATCATTCCTTCTCCAATAGAAAGAACAGAGGAGGGAAAATATATAAAGTACATACATTTTATAGATAACAATGAGTTGTCAAAGCAATTTTTCTCTGTACTTTTGTTAGTCCAACAGGCAATGCTCTTAGATTTGAGGATCCTGTGAATGGCAGCACAAAACATTTTGACAAGTACCAAATTCAGAGGAAAAACATTGCATAGGGAGTATCAGATGACACAATGGACACAGTCTTCAATGTGTCATCTTCTATCGACTTCAGAGTAGTGGATATTTTCTGCCGTATCTTCCTAGTATTTCCGCCTTCTGGAAACAACATGTTTTGAAGAGACTCACTTCTCTGTCATTGGATCAAGGCCTCAGGCCTCACTACTGTTCTAAATTGAATCAGAGCTTTTTAACTGCCTATCTCAACTGATTGGTTGTTTCTACCGCAAATTAACAATTCATCTTAGATCCTCAAAAATAAATGGTTTTGTTGGGTTTTTTTTGAAAAATAAAAGGGACTTCCCTGGGTCGTTTCCTCAAAACTATTAATATAAAGCAGAAGGTAGACCCCCATCATACAAGTCTAAATCTGTCTTCCATTGAACTTTTCAGTGTACAGAACTGTATGTGTGTGCAGAAGAATGTTTGAATGCTGACATTAGCACAAAACTTAACGATTCTTTGAGATGTTTGTTTGAGATGATTGAGATGTTTATTCTCCTGTCTAACCACACAGACAGAACTCGTTTTAAACAATCTATAATTTCAAGTTAAAATGCCATGGGGCATTTCTGGTTGAAACTTCCTATTTACCATTTCACTTACCTCAAATTTGTCCCATCCTTCAACATCTAACTAGAGCCTCCTTTTAAACTGTACTTTTAATCTATGACAACTTAAATAGACTTTTCCTGCTCTTAAACCATATAGTACATATCTAGATTAAACATTTTAGCATTTTGATCATTTTGTATTTAATTTTATTTTCCAATCTTATTTCTAAACACTGCATGAAATGCTTGACATATAGTAGGTTCTTAGTATATTCTGTATCTGAAACTATCACCCTTATTCATCCAACCAGACCAAGGGTAGCATGGTAAACACAGAATGCTAAACTTAACGTTTAGCACTTAAATAAAAACAATGGATACTAAATTAATAGCTTTCTTTAAAAAATCTTTCTTTCTAAAAAAAAAAAAAAAAATCTTTCTTTCTACATTAAAATATGGTATCTTAGAAATAATATAGTCTAAAATTTGTAAATATTAGTCTTCCAGATAAACCAATGGGTTTCTCTAGGGTCTCTGATTAACATATTAAAAACACACCATTATGCAGTTTAGAACAGAAACAGTATGGACCTAACAGAAGCAGAAGATATTAAGAAGGGTGGCCAGAATACACAAAAAAATTACACAAAAGAAGATCTTAATGACCCAGATAACCATGACGATGTGATCACTCACCTAGAGTCAAATATTTTACAGTATGAAGTCAGTGGGCCTTAAGAAGTATCACTACAAACAAGGCCAGTGAGGGTGATGGAACTCCAGTTGAGCTATTTTAAATCCCAAGAGATGATGCTGTGAAAGTGCTGCACTCAATATGCCAGCAAATATGGAAAATTCAGCGGTGGCCACAGGACTGGAAAAGGTCAGTTTTCATTCCAATACCGAAGAAGAGCAATGCCAAAGAATGTTCAAACTACCGCACAATTGCACTCCTTTCATATGCTAGCAAAGAAAGTGAAAGTCACTCAGTCATGTCCAACTCTTTGCAACCCCATGGACTATAGAGTAAATGGAATTCTCCAGGCCAGAATACAGGAGTGGGTAGTCTTTCCCTTCTCCAGGGGATCTTCCCAACCCAGGGATCAAACCCAGGTCTCCCACATTGCAGGCGGATTCTTTATCAGCTGAGCCACAAGAGAAGCCCCATACTAGCAAAGTAATGCTCAAAATTCTCCAAGCTAGGCTTCAACAGTACATGAACTGAGAGCTTCCAGATGTTCAAACTGGATTTAGAAAAAGGCAGAGGAACTGGAGATCAAATTGCCAACATCCGTTGGATTATAGGTAAAGCAAGAGAGTTCCAGGAAAACATCTACTTCTGCTTTATTGACTACACCGAACCCTTTGATTGTGTGGATTACAACAAACTGAAAAATTCTTCAAGGGATGGGAATACCAAACCACTTTAACTGCCTCCAGAGAAATCTGTATGCAGTTTAAGAAGCAACACTTAGAACTGAACATGGAACAACAGACTGGTTCCAAATTGGGAAAGGAGTACATCAAGGTTATATATTGTCACCCTGCTGATTTAACTTCTATGCAGAGTACATCATGTGAAATACCAGGCTGGAAGAAGCACAAGCTGAAATCAAGATTTCCAGGAGAAATATCAATAACCTCAAATATACAGATGACAGTCTTATGGCAGAAAGAAAAGAGGAACTAAAGAGGCTCTTGCTGAAGTGAAAGAGGAGAGTGAAAAAGTTGGCTTAAAACTCAATATTCAAAAAACTAAGATCATGGCATCTGGTCCCATCACTTCACGGCAACTGGATGGGGAAACAATGGACAACTTTATGACAAACTATTTTCTTGGGCTCCAAAAGCACTGCAGATGGTGACTGCACCCATGAAATTAAAAGGACTCTTGCTCCTTGGAAGGAAAGCTATGACAAACCTTGACAGGATATTAAATAGCAGAGCCGTTACTTTGTCAACAATCGTATAGTCAAAGCTATGGTTTTTCCAGTAGTCCTGAATGGACCAAAGAGTTGGACCATAAAGAAGGCTGATCACTGAAGAATGGATGCTTTTGAACTGTGGTGTTGGAGAAGACTCTTGAGAGTCCCTTGGACTGCAAGAAGTTCCAACCAGTCAATCCTAAAGGAAATTAGGCCTGAATATTCATTCATTGGAAGGACTGATGCTGAAGCTGAAGCTCCAATACTTTGGCCACCTGATGTGAAGAGCTGACTCACTGGAAAAGACCCTGATGCTGGGAAAGATAGAGGGCAGGAGGAGAAGGGGACGACAGAGGATGAGATGGTTGGATGGCATCAACGACTCAATGGACATGAGTTTGAGCAAGCTCCAGGAGATGGTGAAGGACAGGGAAGCCTGGCATGCTACAGTCCATGGGGTGGGGTCACAAAGAGTCAGACACATCTAAATGACTAAACAAGAACAATGATTTTTCAAAATTATGATTTCTCATATTTGCTTTGAGAGATGCATGAAACAGATCTTATGCCCTGTGATTTTAGAAGATACCAGAACTATAGGAATAATAACCAGGCTCTCCTGAATCTCAGCTCTGTCTTTCCAGAAACAAGGTTACAGAAAATGGCTTTATTTCATCATTCTAAGAAATGTCATGTCTTCTATAAAACACAAGGGCACAAATCTGTTGGCAGTTAATAAGCTGAAAGCAACCTAATGGGTTAAATGTTAATAGTATGACCCCACAGATACTTTCAGTTCTTAAAAACGTAACTTTTATCATAAAATATGATTTAAATGAATGTGTGACTAGACAAAGAAAACAGAGAAACAATCATATATATTTAAGGTGCTAATGATGACACATTAAGAAGTCAGATCACAAAATTGTACAATGATGGTCTTATTAGCAATTAAACTGGTGAAAAAAAAAAAACAACTAATGTTAGAGTACCTATATACCCATATGCATACCTGGAGAAAACTGGTGAAATGGAGTTGATGTGTTCCAATATAAACATTTGCTATCCTTCCCATTTTGAATGATTACTGCTCAAAAATAAAGCTAACATCCCCAAAGATGTCTCTATCAAGCCTTTACTTTCTCCTTAAATTCTAAATATTACTTTATCCTCCTCAGTATCTATCTGTATCAACTAGTCTTACAACTAAGAACTACCATTCTTCTTAAGAGTCTTAATGCTATTTTTTTTTTCCTTTCTTTCCACTTGAGTCTTCCCCTCCACCAAAAGCTGATGCCTAATATACCTACCCTTGGTCCCTATCATTCAAGTCTTCTTTTGTTTTCAGCCTGCCTACCTCCCTCCCTTTCTTCCCCATCCAAGATCTAGAAAGAGTAGTTCATGTTTATCCCCACTCTTAATCCATAGCAATGAATGCCAACTACCATGCCCACCTGCCCTTAGAAGGTTTCTAATGGTGCCTTCATCACAAAATCCTCAATCTTCCATCTTCTTTAGCCCTACACGCTGTTAACAGTCTTAGGAACTTACCTTCCATAACTCCCTTATCTCATGTGTGGCTAAACCACTGCAGGTCCTCTTGCTGCTGCTTCACTAAATGTGAGCTACCTTGCAGAAATACCCCGATCCTGCTCTTTGCTCTACTTCTCCCACTACCTCCTTGCTATTCTTGGCATATTAATTCAATCTCATGGCTTTAAATATCACCACTACTTAGAAGATTCTCTGATCTGTATCTCATCTCTCTCTTCCCAGCCCAGACTCCTCTTCCAAATTCTAGTCTCTTTCCTGATCAATTCAACTTTCAAACATTCAGTCTCTGTCTACACTGGGAAGTAGCAACAATTGAGAAATTCAAACAATTATGTTTCTACTTTCAAAGATCTCTGTAAAATAACTACAGAATATCTTTGATGGATATTGAACATATTCTATTGCTATGTCTAAGATGAAACCATCTTCCCATTGCCCAGACCTGTCCCATCAACTTCACCATCACATTTGAAAACATCTTCTGTGCCCATAATTTTGGTTAATGGCATTGCCATTCTTGTAGGTTTGAACTTTGAGAAACAACTTCCTCTCCTTTGCTCCATCAGTTCAGTTCAGTCACTCAGTCATGTCCAACTCTTTGCAACCCCATGGATTGCAGCACACCAGGCTTCCCTGTCCATCACCAACTCCCAGAGCTTGCTCAAACTCATTCCATTGAGTCAGTGATGCCATCCAACCATCTCATCCTCTGTCCCCTTTTTCTCCCACCTTCAACCTTTTCCAGCATCAGGGTCTCTTCAAATGAGTTGGTTCTTTCCATTGGGTGGCCAAATACTGGAGCTTCAGCTTCAGCATCAGTCCTTCCAATGAATATTCAGGACTAATTTCCTTTAGGATGGACTGGTTGGCTCTCCTTTAGTCCAAGGACTCTCAAGAGTCTTCTCCAACACCACAGTTCAAAAGCATCCATTCTTCAGTGCCCAGCTTTCTTTATAGTCCAACTCTCACATCCATACATGACTACTGGAAAAATCATATCTTTGACTAGACAGACCTTGTTGGCAAAGTAATGTATCTGTTATTTAATACACTGTTGAGGTTGGTCATAGCTTTTCTTCCAAGGAGCAAGAGTCCTTTTAATTTCATGGGTGCAGTCACCATCTGCAGTGATTTTAGAGCCCAATCAAATAAAGTCCATTACTGTTTCCATTGTTTCCCCATCTATTTGCCATGAAGTGATGGGACTGGACACCATGATCTTAGTTTTTTGAATGTTGAGTTTTAAGCCAGCTTTTTCACTATCCTCTTTTCATTTTCATCAAGAGGCTCTTTACTTCCTCTTGGCATTCTGCCATAGGGTGGTGTCATCTGCATGTCTGAGGTTATTGATATTTCTGCTGGCAATCTTGATTTCAGCTTGTGCTTCTTCCAGCCCAGCATTTCACATGATGTACTCTGCAAGGAAGTTAAATAAGCAGGTTGACAATATACAGCCTTGACGAACTCCTTTCCCAATCTGGAACCAGGCTGTTGTTCCATGTCCAGTTCTAACTGCTGTTTCTTGACCTGCATACAGATTTCTCAGGAGGCAGGTAAGGTAGTCTGGTAATCCCACCTCTTTAAGAATTTTCCACAGTTTGTTGTGATCCACACAATCAAAGGCTTTGGTGTAGTCAATAAGGCAGAAGTAGATGTTTTTCTGGAACTCTCTTGCTTTTTTGATGATCCAACGGATGTTGGCAATTTGATCTCCAGTTCTTCTGCCTTTTCTAAATCCAGTTTGAGCATCTAGAAGTTCTCAGTTCATGTACTGTTGAAGCCTAGCTAGGAGAATTTTGGCATTACTTTGCTAGCTTGTGAGATGAGTGCAATTGTGCAGTAGTTTGAACATTCTTTAGCAATGCCTTTCTTTGGGATTGGAATGAAAACTGACTTTTTCCAGTCCTGTGGCCACTGCTGCGTTTTCCGAATTTGCTGGCATATTGCTCCCTACTTAGACTTAGTTTTGGAATCCACTCCCTCCACTTTAGTCTCCACTAGAACCTTATTCAGGTCATGACTATTTCAGGGATGCAGCACAACAAAAAGACAGACACTGGATCAGGATGCCCAAATTCCTCATCTTACAGAGGAACACAGCAGGGAAATGCAACAATGAGGAACCCAAAGGAATAGAACTAGCAACATTCATGGCCAGTTTCTTAAAGCTTAGGACAGACAAATGGCTAGATGTTAAAAGGAGGCAATTATTACCAGAACAGGACTGATGGGCACTAAGAAAACTGTTTTGGTTACCACAGTACTCACCGATGAATCAGAGTGGGGTGAGTGAGAAGATATGGGAAGGACATACCTACCCTAGTGATTGAGGCTCACAGTGAATGCCACTTTCATCCTTTTCATTAGTACCCACAATATTGAAATTGTACCAGAATTTCTCTTCCCAGAACCTAGCCTATATACAATAAGTATTCAAACATCTGTTGAATGAATTATTAACAGCAATCATTTATTAAGCACTTAATGAGTACCAGATACAGAAAAAAGACATTGCATATATATAAGAAATTATTTCATCCTAATTAGATGAGGAACATAAGCCTCCCATGACTGAAATACTTTGCCCAGAAACTCACAATCTATAAATGACTGGGTCAAAATCAAAACCCAGTGTCCATGGGGTCACAAAGAGTCCAACACGACTGAGCGACTTTCACTTTCACCCAACATGAAAGTCTCTACTCTTTCCACTGCATAGTAATTCTTTAAATACAATAAAAATGTTTGGAGAAATTCTTTAAGGCCTCAATCGTGATCTATTATTCGCATGAAATTTCATCATGAAAAGCAGAATCCCTCTTGAAACACACAAATGTAAAGTTATTGTGGGGGGAGAAAGAGTTAAATTTAAGCTATTATTATTCATTTTGTTTGTAGAAACGAAGGAGAAGGGGTCATACAAGTAAGTAAAAAGAAGGTGGGAACATGCTGAGAGACTAGGATGTTCAAAGATCCCTAAACTCAACATACTTTACAATTTTGCCTTAGGCCAGCTCTGAATTATCATCTCCTAAAATCCTAGAAATAAGATTTATCTCAAAGAACCAGCTGTCTTCATTAAATATAGATGAACAGGAAAGAGAATATGTGAGAACTGAGTAACCCGAGTCCTACTTGCCCAAGGCAAAAACTTGGAGAAAAACAAGGTGAGACCATTTTTTTCTCTGACCTGTGACATAATTCCGGATGCATGCATTCTGGCTCCCAAGAATTTAAAATCAATATGCTGAATGTTATCATTGTAAGTAGCAATGTGAATTATTCAAACCAACTACCCCCTTTATCTCCAACACTTCATGGAGAAAACAAAATTAAGTTGAAGCAGCGTGGTTCTCTTTGACTGAAGTCCCACCATGTACTAACAATGCATTTGAACAAATAACTTATTCTCTCGGTACTTTAGTTTTCTTTTCTGCAAAATGTGGATAATAACAAGATGACTGTTATCAAATGATTTCTTAGATGTAGTAACAGAAGTGGGTTTAGCAATGGAAAGCATCAATAAATGTTAATTACATTATCTCCACCCTAGAAAGTTCCATAAGGGCAGGGGTGTTAGTCTGTTTTATACATTGCTATATCTTCTTGAGCCTATGAAGTATATATCATATAGAGCATGTCAATAAACTTCCCAATGAGTGAATTAAAATAAATAAAACACATTCACCTGAATCCTCCAACACCACAAGTAAAAATGAAGCTGACTTCATAGTTAGTTAGTCAGCCAAATGCTTCTACTCTTACTGTACCAGATTACTAAGTACTGCTTTAAAGACCTCTGGGGTAAAAGTTCCCTGTTTTCATAATTAGAAGTGTAATTTAATGCAACTTTGGTCCACTGCCTCATTTATCCTCTTGGTGCTTAATAGTGGCCCATCTGTTCATCAAGTTAGTCATATCATTTATGATCTCTAGGGAAAGAAAACACCTCTTTCATTTGGGGTTCTGGCTCTTAGGAGGAGAATGCTACAGGTACTAAAATAGTAATAATTAATGGAGATGAGGCCATCATCATTACTTGCATTATGAATCCCTTTTCCCTGACCGTCCAGGTGTTTGATGGGCAGTCACTTTACGGCTCAAACCCCCACTGTTGGGAAACTCCTACAGTGAATGTAAATTCAGCTTTACTCATTGTGGGATGAATGGCAAGCAATTAACAAATGCTCACAAAGTACTTGGAAAGAGATAATGGCGTGATATAAATGTTACAGATTATTGCACCATGAAGCTTAAAATCATAATCAACTCTAAGATGGGTTAATTGGAAAGGTAAAAAAAAAAAAAATCTCTCAAAAAGAGCCTCTTTCAAGAGGAAAATCAAAATGGCATTGCTTTCCCGTGGCCAATAAATCAGTATCAGGCCTTCACCCCCTCACCCATATGCTTGAGGAAACACTATAAGGATAAGGAGAAACTGCACAGTTGTGATCAGTAGCAGAAGAAAAAGAGTATCAATAAAAAGTAAATATAAACATAAAATCATTACCTATCCAGAATTACAGTAGAAAAAAAATTTAACAGTCCTGGCTTTAAACTAGGTTACAATGCCAAGGTGCTACCAACAATTCTTAAGCAAGTCACAAATGGCATAATGGAAAGCAGAGCCTCTTTGCTCACCAGGACTGACTGTTCCCTAACAGATACCTCCAACTCACTCCCAGTATCCTGTGGGAGTTATCATCTCCCCCAGATATCAAATGGGCACCTCAAACCAACATATCCAAAACCAAGCTTCTGATTCTCTCCTAAAAACCTGTAACCCTCACCAGCCAGTAGAGCCATTCTCTGCAAATGGCAATTCTACCATCCAGTTGCTCCAGCCAAAAGCCTGGGACTCAACTCTTCTATCATATATCCCTCATTCAATGTGACAATAAAATCTTCTGGCTCGGATTTCAAATCATATCCAAAAATCAATTTCTTACCACGTTTACTGATACTGCTCTGCTATAAGCCACCATCTCCTCTAGACTGGATTATTCAGTCTCCTAATGTATCTTCCTGCTACCTCCCTTGCTTTCCTTCATTATATTCTTAGAAAGTCAAATCATGGCATTCTCTGCTTACAATCCTGAGATGACTCTCCACTTGACTCCAAAAGCCAGAGAGCTTTTATAATGGCTTCTAAGAATCTACATGATCTATCTTCTCTTCGCATCCTCTCTGATCTGATCTCCCTCCTACACCCCATCTACACTGGCCAAACTGATTTCTTTACTGCTCTTGAATGGTACCAGGCATGAATGTGCCTCGGGGCCTTTGCACTTGCTGGTCCCATCTACCCATATATCTGCTTGGCTTGCTTCCTCACCTTTTTCCCTTCTATACTCAAAACTAAAAACTCAGTAAGAATTTTCCTAGCTTTCCTTGGAATTTCCTTCACTTTTCTAAAATTGTAAGCCTCACCTTGACCCTGACTGTTTGTTTAACCCTTCTCTATTATTTTTCTTCTTAGTCTCTATCACCATTTGACATTACTTGTTGAGTAATTACTGTTGAATACTTCCCCTCATTTGAATATACTCTATGTGAGGGTGGCAACTTGTGCCTATTTCTTTTCTTCGTTGTTCACTGCTGTCTATCCCCAGAAAAAAAAATGTCTGACATATAACAAACACTAGATAAATATTTTTTAATTTACTTTTTCACCAATTTGCTGGTCCTTGAAATCCCAAGTGCCAAAACTATTGCACTAATAATCTATTCTAAGGAAACACATGGCATCATCAAGAAATGATACCAGGAATGCAGTTGGCTTGCTCTCAGACTTTCAAATTATACGACTTCTGGGCATGAAGATATTAAAGGGTGAAGTTGGAATTTTATTTTTCCATAGTTATTAGTATTGAACACTAGCCCTCTAATCATAAAGTGCAACACTGGTTTTTACTCATGAGTCAGGCTGGAGGGGAAGAAATCAAACCAAGATGCACATTTCATACTCTGGCACTGTCCCTTGGATATGAGACAGTTTTGTTCAACTGCTAAAACAATGTTTTTAATGTGTAAATTCTACAAGAAAATTAAAACTGGCAGCTACTTGATGTTTAGAAGAAAAAAAGAAAAAGAAAAACCTCCTGTTCAGCAATCATTAAGATCTGGAGCTGCAGTAATTCCCTCTAATAAAAAGTAATTTAAGATTTTCTTAGAGCTGAGGAAATGATGGTGCACCTGAGCCTGTGACTTATACAAAATGCATCTCCAGCTTTTTTTTTTTAACTGCATCTTTATTTCAGCTTTACAATTCTTCAGTCAAAGCCAATCATAATAGTAAGCCTTCAACAAGAAGGGAAAAGCCATATAAGGAGGCCTTTTCAAAATTGCAGGGGAAAAGGCAAAGACTTGCAGAATTATTTGGGAAGACCCTCTCAAATGTGACACAGTGGCCATTCCTGACTATCCAGTCTAAGGTGTCCCCTCCAACATCTACCAATTATCCAATTTTAACTGGTGACAGAGCAATTGTCCTTCTCTTTCTGTGTATTATAGGTCTCCAAACTCTAGAAGCTCCCAAAGACAGGACCTGTCTGTCTGGTCCAGTAATGTACTTACAATGGCCGGGATGACACCTAGCTAAGAATAGGTGCTAGGACAGATTTGCTGCATGAATGATTCCACTAAACGTCTGAAGTTTTCCCTCTTGCACTCTGTCCAAGTAGGAGGTATCATTCTAACTCTTGCCAATTAATAAATTAATCTGAACAGTTGAGAAGATTCTAGGGAAATGCATGCTTTTGTAGCTTTTGTAAGGTCTAAGTTCTACTCACACAAATTAGTGCTGTAGAAAAGAGCTGTAAGAATAAGCCCATCCCTGTTCCCCTCCCCAATTCCCAATACAATAAATGAAATGTACATTTCTGTTGGCTTCTATTTGCTGGAGACATTTAGTTTTAATTCGAACCAATCTTCATAAATTCTGGTACGGTGCACACCTTAAATGGCTCTCTTTTTTATTCAAAATCATCCCTCTCATTCCCAGAATTGTAGTAAATAGATCTTCTAAAGGGGAAATAAAACTATTTCTACAACAGCCCTATTTCAGCAATGTTTCAAAAGGTATTCCTTTCACTCCCTTGGTTAGAATTTCCGTTTTATGCTTGGAAAGTTGTGTTATATATACATGTATTTTAGTCCAAATGGATGCGGCATTTTTTTGTTGTTGTTATTGTTGTTGATTTCGGCTTTTCTATTTTCCACTTCAGTTATGTCTACAAAAGCAAAGCTTCCTATTTCTCTTATCTCTGCATTTGTGAGTCTCTATTACTAAACCTGTGTTCTCTTTCAAAGAAAGAATACCCAGAACACTCTGTGATTCATATTTTCCCTAATGAAAAAAAAAATCAAATTTATAGATCAGAATATTTATAGCATATAATAATCTCAAATAAGCTTTCATTTTTCTACACAACTTTTAAGGACTGATTTACATGCATAAGAATCTTTTCTTAACTTTTTCTTCCTTATACGCCCTGACTACAGCTTCCCAGGTTGCTCAGTGGTAAAGAATCTGCCTGCCAATGCAGGAGACACAGGAGATGTGGATTCAGTCTCTGAGTCAGGAAGATCCCCTGGAGAAGGGCATGGCAACCCACCCCAGTATCCTTGCCTGGAAAGTTCCATGGACAGAGGAGCCTGGCGGGCTACAGTCCATGGGGTCGCAAAGAGTGGGACACGACAGAGCAACTGAGCATGCATGCCCTCACTATGACCTCAGGGCCTCAGAATTATAGGTAAGCCGGACACTATCAACAACAAACTGGAATGGAGGAAATATTTCAAAAGTCATCACTCCTTCCCTCCTCTAATCAACAGCTTCAATAATCAAAATCCCTTTCTCCAATCCTAAGCCCCAAGGTGACTTGAAAATTTAAAGTAATTTTAATTATCCCAAAGGAAACAATCAGAACTGTATACCAAATGTATCTATAGAAGGGTTTATCACAATGTTATTCTATTATAGTATCAATAACATATATGTGTACCCATATTAGACAGAAAAAAAGACTGGGATGAACTAAAACCATTTAATACTATGATGAGGGCTTCCCAGGTGGCCCTGGTGATAAAGCCCCTGCCTGGCAGTGCAGGTAGACATCGGAGACCTGGATTTGATACCTAAGTCAGGAAGATGCCCTGGAGAAGGAAATGGCAACCCACTTCAGTATTCTTGCCTGAAGAACTATGATACAGCCTTTAACAAAGGAATTATCAATTATTCTTGCTTGCTTTTTACTTTATGGGTTTCTGTTTTTTTCAAGGATCATGTGTTCTATTAAAAAGTCATAGTTTGGATGTTTAATACAAATCCTTTTAACAACAAAAAGTAGAAGAATCCTCTGATTATAACTTTTCTTTTTCTTTGGCCACTCTGCACAACATGTGGGATCTTAGTTCCCCAACCGGGGATCAAATCCATGCCCCCTACAGTGGAAGCATGGAGTCTTAGCCACTAGACTGCTAGGGAAGTCCCGTAACTGTCTTTTTTTAAATATTTGTAGCTACTTTAATTGCCAGAGTAAAAGGAACAAAGTGTCAGCCTAAGATACACTGAGAGATCCATATCATATGATGAAAACACATCTCCCAAAAGACACCATCACCAAGTTTGTGGATATAAAAACAAAGAGGAGAAGGAAGAGTAGAAAGAGGAGGTAGGCTTCGCCAGTGCCAGAGAATGCATCTTTCATAATTCTCAGCCTTTGTTTCTTTCCTTCTCTCTCAGAAGCTTATGGAGCAACATGGGATTTCTGACTGATTACATTTATGAGTCAACATGATCAACGACTATTTTTCTAGCCAAATCTTTTGACAGATGAGCAACTCACAACTTTCTGGAAGCATTCAAAAAAAAACAAAAAAAAACCTTATCTAAAGCCCTCTTTCTGCAATTTGTATTTATTCTTTACTAAAAACATGCATCAATTTCCCATCTAATATGTTAACTACTTTCATCTCTGTTTTTCTTTCCAATCCACAGACATTTCTATCTCATGGAGTTGTAAACATGTTAAAAGATGTTGCACTCTGCTCTCTTAATTTAATTTAGAGAAATTCTTAAACTATTGCATGGTTTTGATTCAAAGAGAGAAAATAATTCTATGAGGTTTTGACTAGAGGTATCTTTCTACCCAAGTATAAACCCTAAAAGTAAATACAGCTATTAAAATTAACTACACCAAATTGCCTGAGCAAGGTAAACAGAAAACCCAGGGCCCAGTGCTAAAAACTTGAGAGTCAATTATCAAGCTATCTAGTAAAAGCCTCCCAAAATCAATAATCCTCCAGTCTTACTTTTATGATGACATTAGAAATAACATTTAATTTTTTATATATAAGGAATGATCTCAAGGAAAAGCACCAATCTATGCTAATCTTTTAAACCTATTACCAACATTTTATGCATCATAATCCTAGCTAAGCCAGAGTATATATATCTATTTAGGTTCTTCCAAACAACAGCACTTTCTAAAAGGGTCCCTGCCAGGCAGTAATACTATTCATTTACTAAATATTGCTTGGGGACTCAGCCATGCCTGACTCACGTTAGTGCAGATGGGAGTTTCACAGTCATATCCAAGGTCTGTGGAACAAATGGACTAACCCATTACTGGTTCCTCTTCTCTCATATCTATTTAACATGGATCATAAAAAGAATTGTCTTCTATGCCTTACCCAATTGCCAAATATCATTAGGTTCATATTTTTAGACTTTGTTTTCCCTTTGAACTGAGGTAGCATTTATCCTCATGAGCACACAGGTAGGATGAAATCTATACCTTAAGCCATTATCTTAAGACTATTTCTTGATCAGCCTCCTGTTGTATCATGATTTTATTGGTATAATTACAAGTAAAGGAAATTTGATACTCATATAAAAGTTGCAACATAGGATATAAATCTGCATTTTCATAACACCGAATACTGTATATATTCACATCACAGGTAACTGTCCTACAACAGAGCAGTCTGTCAATTTGATTTCCTAATATTAATATTACCCAAATGATGACACTCAATTAAGGCTATGCAAACAAACAGGTAAGAGGCAAGAGGCACTTGTTTCTAAGTCTTCAACAATATGATGAAATCAATTACAGCCTATCTGTCCAAGAAAGTGTGCTCAACCTATTGAATATGATACATAGGTCTCTACTTATTGTCCAGGACATACCACCAATTAAAATTTAACAAACAATAGGTCAATACAGTAGATGATCCAATTTTGAGCCTGTAAATGTGTGTTAAAATGGAGCATGGAAGAGTATACACCAAACAGTTATCTCTGGGTGACAAGATTACAGATAAGGTGCTTGCTTCTTCTAACCCATCAATATCCTATATAATGATAAATTTAAATCTAGGTTTCCTGGGTGGCTCAAAGGTAAAGAATCCACCTGCCAATGCAGGAGATACGGGTTCAATCCCTGGGTTGGGAAGATCCCCTGAAGAAGGAAATGGCAACCCACTGCAATATTCTTGCCTAAAAAATCCCATGGACAGAGGAGCCTGGTGGGCTACAGTCCCTGGGGTCCCAGAAGAGTCAGAAACAACTTGGGGACTAAACAACAAAAACAACAAAATTTAGGTCTATGTGCTAAAAAGAAAAAGAGAGATTAGTTAGGATCAAGGGAAACAGACAACCAGCTTATCCTTCAATTCAATATCAAACATGTATACGTTACTTCATATAAAAAAAAATCACTATCAACTTGGGTTGACAATACTAATTTAACCCTCAGTTTGCAACTTCCAGGACACAGACAGTTAAACCTCAGCACACCAGTGTCTTTGCCATTCTTTTGTCCTGTGCTGCAAACTAGTTCAATTTCCTTGCCCACATGTCCTCCATTAATTGCCTTTTCAATGGATTACTAATAAGTTTTTGATGTTAAGCAAACATCCTATTAAAGTGAGACCAAACACTGTGACTATTTGTTTAATAATACAGTCTGAATGAAGGACGAGGTTCAATTAGCACTGGAGCTGATACAGGCTTCATTAGGAAGGAGAGGCAATTAAAAAGAGGAAGGCTGCAGGAGGCACCAATGTGCACATCGTGCAGCCAGTGGAAAAGGACACGCGGCACAGAGTTCCTTTGAAAAAACGGGAACCTGAAGACTTCAGACAGAAAGAAGGATCATTAGCACAAAATTAAGCACCCTAATAGGGTGATCCTTATCCTGCCAGCTCCAGAAGAAATATGAGGCCAAATCACGTCATCCAAATAAACGGCAGGGTGTCAGGACAATTGGAAGGAACAGGAATTATCTAGCGGATAGAATGTCATTGTATCACAGAGCTTGGTTCATAGACACTGCTCCATGGATATTGCTAAGCACTATTTGGGGAGTCAGAAGACCCGCCTGTGCCATTAACTAGCCGTGTGACCTTGAATAAGTCACCTAACCGCTGAAGATTTGTTTCCCTTTTTGTAAAAGTAAGGAATTAAACAAAGGAGCTCTTCTACAAAATTTCCATGGTTTTATGATTCCAATTACTCATGATTATCACTGTTATCTCAGTGATCCAAAAGATAAAGCAAATCACAAATTATCTAATGGATACTAATATTCATATTATTTTCTTAAAAGGATAGTAATAAGGATAAGCAAATGTGCTGTAATTTTTTTTTAAAAGGTACACACAGACAGGGATTTTATTTCATGATTAAAATTCCAGGATGTCTTTGATCTATCACAATTTCAATATATGTTCTAGAAATTTTAAACCAATATGATAAATCAGATCTTTTTTTATATAAATTTCCCTTGTGGTATTGAGTATTTACAACTTAGTGCAAGACATTTGGGGAGAAATAAATGTGACTGAAGTATGAAGTGATTCTTTCATCTATTAAATTGTTTAATAACAACCCTGTCATACCCCAAGGTCACTCTTGAAATCACAGCCTTGTGAAGAGGCCCACGGGGATCAGACCAGCTGCCTAGAGCCTCCTTTTCCTTCCGAGATCCCAGGAGGGAGAGAACTCAAGCCAGCTTTCCACGGTAAAAACAGCAGACAGACTCACAGAACCATTCTGAAGAGCGGCATGAGAACACTAAAATAAAACAGGCAAAGGTGTGGGAGGAAGGAGTGTAATAACAAAGGATTTGAAAAAGACAAACAACAGCAATTAGGGCAAAAGGAAGCAATTTTGCATCTAGAAATGTATTCTACACAAGCATTTATTCAAATGGATAGATATGTCCATTCAACACTCATTGGACAAGTAGGATAAAGCAACATTTGAACAGAAATGAGGAGCCGGCCAAGAATGGGGGAGGGGTAGGACTTGAAGGTTTCCATTCAGTGGAAACAACAAATGCAAAGATTCTAAGGAAAAAACTGTGCTTATCACATTCAAGAAATAGCAATTATTTTAGTCTGGCTGGTGTGCTGTGATTATGGGGGAAGAGTGGTAGAGTTCAAGGTCAGAAAAGTAGTAGGATGCTGGTTTATGGGGAGTCTTAAAGACCATGGCAAACACTTTGGATTTTAGCGAGTTAAATGGGGAGACATTGAAGAGCTTTGACCCGAGTGATTTTTATCTGAGTTTTTAAAAATGACTCTTGGCTGCCGTTGGAAAGAAGAGACACTTGCTAGAAGATGATAACAATAATCTAGGTAAGAGGCAATGATGGTTTAGATCAGATGCTGGTAGTGAGAGGGGCTGAGAAATGGCCAGTCTATTTAAAAAATAGAATCTGCTTATATACATAAAAATTAAAATCAATAGGATTTGCTGTTGAATTGGATACAACAATTTCTGTGTTAGAGAAAGAGGACAATGCCAAGGTTTGGGGCCTAAATTGGAAAAATGAAATTTGCATTTACAGCGATGGTAAAGACTAGGATATTTATTTCCATATAGTTTTCTATTTTCTCACAACTATAAATAATCTAAATAGCAATGAATTGTATAATAACTAAATAAATGATGGTATATCCATACTATAGAACCAGTAAGATAAATTAAGGCAGAACCATTTGTCCTTTCATGGGAAAAGATCCACAACATATAATTAACTTAGTCACAATATACAGAAATATGACAAATTAAATAAACAACGAATTCTAATAGTAGCTTTATCTTTGGAAACTGGTAGGTTAGTAGGGACTAGCATCAATTTAAATCAATTTTACCATGGTGGTTTAGTCACTAAGTTGTGTCCAACTCCTGTGACACCATGGACTGTAGCCTGCCAGATCCTCTGTCCAAGAAATTTTCCAGACAAGAATACTAGATTGGGTTGCCATTTCCTTCTCCAGGGTACTTCCTGACCCAGAGACTGAAGGCGCATCTCCTACATTGTAGGCAGATTCTTTACCCATGAGCCTTCAGGGAAGCCCATGAAAACTGGTGGGTTAGTAGGGACTAGCATCAACTTTATCAATGTTACCATAGTCTGAGGTTTTAACAACTTATATATCTTATTGTTCATTAATAATTAGTGTGTATTGCATCTTATAATTACAAAACAGTTTTAAGTAAACAAACAAGAGCATCTACCCATGTCGAGCTAAAGACTTGGACTCTGAAGTCAGACTCTTAGTTCAAATGCTGATTCTGTAATTAGCTATTTGACCAAAAGAAAACTGCTCAACTTCTCTGTGCCTCAAATTCTCATCTTTAAAAAATAGATATAAATAGTACCTATCTAAAAAAGTGGTTGTGAGGTTTAAATGAGATAATGATTGTACAGTCCTTAAAACAGTACCTAGAACATAGAACATGCCAAACAGAAATAAATTGTGCATACACTTAATCGAAGTTCTTGGCTTAACTCTAACTTATGACTTCACGAATATCACTGTTAGTTGTATTTCACCTATTTTACAAAATTGCTATTTCCTACATTATCAAATGTGGGACTGAGCCTCTGATAAAATGACAATATGTAGAAAAAAAGAAGTGAATTATGAATAAAACTCTACCATGGGATAAATCATCATAAATTGCATAGAGTTTACCTTTTTAACAATACAAAGAAGTATATGTGTATGTGACTGTGTATGTGTATATTTAAAGTTGGTGGGTTTAGACAGGAGGAAAAAGAACATTGATGAGGACTTTTAGTCATAGTCTGTTGCTTTGAGGAGGAAGACATATTTGTGCTTATTACATTTTAATGACTCAAAAGATCAATGGAAAGAGAAAATGGTAAATTAAGAGGGGAAAATAAAGTCCTTGTCGGAACAAAAGACCTGACTGAATGATTTCAAACTATCAGGTTGATTACTTTTAAGAAGATCTGCTCTTTTTCACATGTAACCCAATGTTCACTGCAGCACTATTTTACAATAGCCAGGACATGGAAGCAACCTAGATGTCCACTGACCAATGAATGGATAAAGATGCTGTACATATATACAATGGAATATTACTCAGTCATAAAAAGGAATGAAGTTGAGTCAGTGGTAGTAAGGTGGATGAACCAAGAGCCTATTGTACACAGTGAAGACAGAAAACAAATATCACATTAACACATATATATGGAATCTAGAAAAATGGTACTGATGAACCTATTTGCAGAGAAGGAATAGAGATGCACATGTAGAGAAATGCATGTGTGGACCCATCAGGGGAAGGAGAGGGTAGGACGAATGGAGAAAGTAGCATCAACTTATATACATCATCCTGTGTGAAACAGTAGCAGGTGAGAAACTCTTATATAACACGGGGAGTCCAGCCCAGTGCTCTGGGATGACCTAGAGCGGTGAGTTGGAAGGAGGGGAGGGAGGCTCACCAGGGAGGGGATATATGTACAATTACTGCTAATTTGTGTTACTGTATGGCAGAAACCAACACAACATTGTAAGGCAATTTCCCTTCAATTAAAAAAAAATTTATTAAAAAATAGAAAAGATTTAGTCTTTTAAAAAATACATTGTTACCAATATTATTTTGACTTTTTTTTTAGAGCTCATTACCATATATACCAAAATAGATTTCTCAATAAGATTCCTAAAATGTTTTTAGCCAACTTGAGCACATAATTATTTGAAATAATTTTATCTGAATTCTTCACATGTGTCTTTGTCATTACATCTTTATCATCTCTGGATGCACATTTAGAGATGACGAACTGCTTTCCAGAGCTCATCAAGTTCTTTTCTGTCTCAACTGTTTGAATTTGTGCAAAAGCGATCAATGACAGTATTACCCCACGCCTCAAGTACTCATCAGCATTACCTTAGGGCACTGACTCTTTTCATCATCCTGCAGGAATATATTCCTAATTTCCACAAACTCAAACACACAGAATCTTCCTTTCTTAGGGACTAAAATTCTGGTAAACACTGGCATACAATACTTAAAGTTGTGAGGTCAAATTCCCAGGAACAATTACAAGCTAAATAGTTCTGCTTCTTTTTAAAACCTATAATGAAATAAATAAATAAAATAAACCTATAATGGCAGATGAACTCTTTAAGTATCCAAAACTAACATTCAATGAGGTCTATAGGGTTTATTTGCTTATTTGTTTTCCACAAATCTTAACTCTATTTTACAGTGCATCCTTTATGAGGGGCTTCCGATAAACTTCTCGTTAAATGTCACTCAATCTTCTGGTAGATAATATTTTAGAGAAAAAAAAGCCTTTCTTATGTTTAAACATCAGTCAGGCAGTATCCTAAGCATCTTTCATCTTATGTCTATTACATGATATTTTCAAAATAACCCTCTAAAGTAGAAAATATTATAGTCACCATTTTCCAGATGAGAAAACTGAGGCAATTAAGTAACTTGCCCAAGATCACAAGGCAAAAAAGTAATGGAATGAACATTTGAAACTCCAAAAATCTCACACTCTCGGCCATTGCTTTCTATGGCACTCCCAGTTAAGATTATTGGCATAACGTCCATTTTTGAAGAAAGGCTAAGAAGAAAGAGAAGGATCCAAACAAAAGCATGAGTCTTTTTACTAAAAAATAGACCAACAATTCAACAGGAGAGGAAAATATGGCCAAAGCTGTGGTTTTTTAAAAACGAATATAATTAAATCTTCATGGACCAAAGGAAGAACAATTTTTCAGAAACAAAGAGGCTATTTAAAGATATTTTTCTACAGAGGACATTACAGAACCATAAGGGGTTTGAATAAAATTTTTCTAAAAATGCAACTTTTTAGAGCCTGTAAAGTTTACTTAAGAAAACATTATCCTTTACTTAAGAAAACATTTATCCTTTCTGGTTTCTTTTTATAAAGTAAAGGATAGGGCTGGGGAAGCTATGATTTTTCCTATGACTAGAATTTCTTCATAACAACAGTCTTGGACATTAGTAAGTAGAAAACCTCATAGTGGACAGTCAGCTGTGTGGCAAGGAAAAGTGAAATGCAAGTGTGAGTCTCTCAGTCCTGTTCAACTGTTTGCAACCCCATGGACTATAGCCCACCAGGATCCTCTGTCCATGGAATTCTTCAGGCAAGAATACTGGAGTGGGTTGCCATTCCTTTCTCCAGTGGAATCTTCTCAACCCAGGGATCAAACCCAAGTCTCCCGCAGTACAGGCAGATTCTTTACCATCTGAGTCAGCAGGGAAGCCCAGGGAAAGCTAAATTAAGTTCCAAGTCGAGAATATAAATTCAACTCCCTTGTGAATTATTCAATGTGTCTCTGTGGAATGTATTGGATTATTCAATAATATACCTTGAGTAGTCATTATTTGACTAGCACTTTTTTAAGCACTTTAAGTTTATAAAACGGGTCTCTGTTTTCCATCTATGTAATCTTTAAGCATAATTATTATTGGATGGTAGGATTATGTTGATCTTTATTTTCCCTTTTGGATTATATTTTCCAGCTATATCAATTTGGGGAAATTAATCCTTCTAAGCCTTCATTTCCTCATCTATAAAGCAGAAATAATAATATATCCATCTCATAAAGTTCATGTGGGAAACATGAAATAATGATGCACAGTTATTGTTTTTCAATAAATATTAGTTATTTCATTTTTATTGTTATTTTAAATGCTTGCCATTTTTAATGGGACTGCTACAATCCTATTGTGGTTGTGAAACAATACACTTATCCAATATTGAACAGCTTTTATTTAGCTAATTTTTTGCTACCACAAAAAAATATGTAATTAAGTACCTAGTGAATGTCAAACAGAGTAAAGAACTCAAAGGAGAGATCACTTTTGCTTAGACTGATCAGAAATGACTTGGAAGACACAAACTTTAAGTTTCCATGAATGAAGGAGGAGCAGGAGAGGACATAGACAGCATGACAGAGGTCATGGAAATGTTAAGCTCAAATCATGGATCCTGGAATAGAAGCAACCAAGGGAAAGAGCATGAGAGAGTTCCTTCGTCAATTCCTCAGTTATCAAAGCCTTTCCGAGTATTTTCCATCATGACATTCACATTTCCTCTTCTTATTTGAAAGAAAAGATCTTCTCCCTTTTCCTATTGCCCCAAGCTCTAGCAATACTCTCTGTTCCTCTTCCACCTGCAAGTAAGTAAGCTCACCTACCCTCGCTAAGTGTAGGATGAGTAGGTAATTGTGTGTGGCCAGGAAGAAATAAGATTTTTCTACCAGGTGATGTAGTGGAAATATCATAGGCTAAGAAATAAGCCTTAATTTCCAGTCCTGGTTTTGTTAATATAATTTTCAGTTCAGGGTCTCAGTCTTTCCACCTCTAAAATGGGGTGGTGATACTACACATGCTGTGATCATTAATTTGATAAAGTTGATAAGGTAATTAATATAGCTAGTATATAGTCAGAACTCAAATAAGAGATGGGATGAAAGACAAGGAAGAAAAGGAGGAGGAAAATGAATAAACATACTGAAATTTATTGCAGACCTTTTTTTTTTGGCAACCCTTGTTTTGAAGAGAGTCAAAAACAAATGAATCATGAGGAAAATGAAAGGTGAAAAAATATGTCTTTCAAAGTTGATTTATCCTGGATTTCAGCCTGTCAAAACATTTTCAACAATGGAGCTCAACATTCTATTTCATAACTTGAAATTGTTTAAATCTCCCCTAAAGACTTACTCATAGTCTGTTAAGGCTATATTCATTTAATTGGCATTATATTTTAGTAAGAGAATCCTATTCTCCTTATACAGTACTTAATGATACAGCCCTTAAATTTATTTTTGGAGCCACTTCATCTGTGATAGCCAAAAACTAGCAAACAACCCAAATGTCCATCAACAGATGTTCATATCCACACAATGGAACATTACTCAGCAAAAACAGGAATAAAATAGTAATACCCATAATTTACAGGGACAAATCTCTAAAATATAATGCTAAGTTTAAAAAGTGAAACACAAAACACTACATACTGCAGGGGCCCTTTATAAGATATTCTAAATAAGACAAAACTACAGTGATAAAAATCAGATCAGTGGTTGCCTGAGGCTGGAGATCAGGGCCTGCCGCAGAGTCATGAGAAAATTCAGGGTGATGGAAATGTTCCTATATCTTGCTTATGGCGGTTGGTTGCACTACAGTATACAATTACCATAATTCAAGCTCAACACTAAAAGGGGTGAATTGTATTATATGTAAATTACACCTCAATAGGCTGGGGAGGAAAAATCTCTAAGGCAACCGCAGCTTCCTAACAGGAACCTTCACACACACAGCTTTAAATAAACAATGATGCAACCACAGCAAAGCAAATGCAGGTCCTAGTATTTTTTTCACTGTCATTCAAAAAGGTTACACTATGTTCCCCCAAAACCCGCATACTGCCAACGTAAGAAAAGCACCGTATTCACCTTCTGTATCTGACTTCAAAGGCTTTGAGAGCCGTCCAGCACTGGTATAACCTCAGCTGTTTTGCATACATCACTGGCTTCTCTCCCTTGTATTATTAATGGTGCCGTTTACCTGACCTCCATTAAACGACTAAAGGTCCATTTTACATATTAACACCTTCTGTCTCCACCCAAAGTTCCCGAGTAAACTCCTGGAAGAATTTGTACAAGAACTTACTGCACGCAGCCGGTACAGTCTGATGGGCCTTAAGACGGCGTCCGACGACAATCAGGGTGATGCAGCGAACCGGTGCTGCTCTAGCTGTTTGTCGGGTCGGTCCTGGGTCATTCCAGGAAACTCCTGAAGGCCCACCATCTTCTCTTTGGCCCCTACAGCCATCAGCTTGCCTCACACTGACCCGGCGCGAAGCCCGGAGAGCAAGAGCCTCCGGCCCACCTGCAGCACCGGGGGACGGAGCCAGCAAGGGGGGCTTTGGGGCCACGGAGCGCGAGGCCAGGGGCGGGGAGGACCAAGCCCGCTGCGTGGCGCTGGGTCAGGCTGAGCCGGGGGCGGGCATCTTAAATCTCGGCTCATCCTCCTTCCACCTGGCCCATCTCACTCCAGGTGTTAGTACTTCTGACCCGACCTCAGCCTCAGCCCTTAAACGTCTCATGATGGGTCTAAGCTTTGCCTCAAAAACTCTTCCTCACATTTACACAGTTATCGGCCAATGTAGCCAGTAAAACTGCCTTCCGTCATTCAATGTTCCGTGTTTATGCCATCATGTTTGTTCATATAACCAACATTTACGGTGCTAGTTGCTAGAGTTGTAACACTGACCAAAGGAGACGCAAACCTTCCCCTCCCAGGTTTTGCAGTCTGCTGAAATCACACACTGCTCGATGCCCTGATGAGGGCAGCAAATGGACAGTCACTGAACATCTACTGCCCACCAGAGTGTACAAGGCACTTAGCCCGCAACCTCATTTAAGCCCACAAGAGCTGAGGTTGGACTCTGATTAAATAATAAATAATAATAATAATAATAAATTTACAAACAAGGACCACAAAGCTCAGAGGTTAAATCGCTTGTCTAGGCAAAAAATGAAACGTGACTATGGTACTGCTGATCCACAGTACTGTCTTGCCCTCATCTCACCACAAAGAGCCTTTTTTCGTTCTCCTTAAATGCCACTATGTGAAGCATCATCCACTCAGTCCAACTGGTGCTTATAAAAATTTTAAGCCAATGAGTAACATTTCTCTAATGTCCAGTGGTTCTCAAATTACAGTAATATTCCAATTGTTTGAACGGCTGATTAAAACACAGCTTGCTGCCCAGCATCTGATTTAGTTGGTCTGGGGTAGGGCCCAAGATTGACGCTCCTACTAGAAATGCTGACCCTCATCGCTTAGGGACATCGTGTTGAGATCGCTACTCTAATGAATGACTAGGGTCTCCAGCCAATCTAACATAAAAAGTTTAAAGTTAAGAATAACAGAATCTACAAAACTTCTTTGTCATCTTCTTAAAACATGGGAACAGGAACAAGCAGAGCATGTGAGAGAAGTCTGAACCTTTAAACCACTTACAGCTGAAACAAATGAGTTTGTGGGAACTTTAATACACACTGGAGATGCCAAGGATGGGTCAGTGTAAGTCCCTCAGTTGAAACAAGGGTACCTCTCGTGGAAGCAAAGTTGGTAATGAGGGAGGCTGTGCATGTGTTGGGGCAGGGGGTGTACAAGACATCTCCATGTCTTCCACTCAATTCTGTTATGCACTGAAAATTGCTCTATCAAAGGATAATTTTAATCTTTTAAAAAATGTTTTCTCTAAATGACAAGGCTAAGACTTGGGAGTCAAAGCCTATATGATATAAAACCAAAGAATACTCTTACTCCCGTGCTAGAGTTTGGAACACGAAAGCAGCAAGTACATTGCAGGTATCAGATATCACTCCCCTTAGTGCCCAGTATGGAAGAGTAGGGGGTACTTGGGGCGGCCTGAACATCCCGAACAGCCTCATGGAGACCAAGTCCAACTGAATCTCTTGAATTTATCTTATGCCCTGCCCCACACCTATGGTTTGCAACATGTAGGTTTGATCTGAGTAGGGCCCAGAAATCTGCGTTTTTCCCATCATACTGAATTTTGAGAAAAACTCAATGGTCGTTAATGCCTCAAGAAAACATTAACCATGTCCAAAGCAATCCTTTCTGTTGCTGCTTCTTAAAATGTCCTGGCTAGGCGTTGAGTACTCGGGGTCAACAACAAAGCCCACAGGTAGCAGCTCGTCCTCTGTTGCTCAATTTTCCACATGGTCAGGGAGCTCTGCAAATTGGTATCATTTTGGGTCAGTGGCTCTTTAATCTCCTAGACGATCTAAACAAGAAAGATGGCCAGCAGCAAGCCAAGACTGAATTCTTTTCCCTTAACATCTGCGTTCCATACCTGTTCATCCCTAATTCTCCACTGTTGTAACCTAGCTTCATCCAGAGCATCAGCTTCTGCAAAATAGTTTGGTTACTAGAGGAAACTGAATCTGATCAAGCCTTAAGTATGTATATGAATGTGAACAAAAAGAAGAAAAGGGGAGGTTAATTAGTATGCATTAGAGGTTAAGAAAGTGTTTTCCTACCCAACTCATGTACTGATTGATCAAATGCCTACTTTTATACGTGTGCTCTGTGCTAGACCCTGAAATCTCAAAGGAGCACAAATCATGCTGTCTTCCCTTGTAGAGCTTGTGGTCTAATGAGCAAGTGTCCACTGGTCTGCACAGTAGAGGGGAGCAACCCTTGGCTTGTTTACACACAGATGGGACCCAAAGCAAGTAAGACCAAGTTGGAAAAAGGTAACAAATTAAAGTAGTAAGTAGATTTAGCATCTTCACTTTAGAAAGGAGGCACTGCATGCTTTACCCAGCAACATAATGAACCAATTCTCCATGTTCTCCTTTCCAGATAGGATTTAGGAGAGGCCTGATCAAATCATACCCTGCAGGTGCCCCCAGATCTTTCCCCAACAAAATAACTGGGATCCCTTACTGTTGTTGTGATTTTAGTTGCTAAGTCATATCCAACTCGGTGATCCCATGGACTGTAGCCTGCCAGACCCCTCTGTCCATAACATTCTCCAGGCAAGAATACTGGAGTGGGTTGCCATTTCCTCCTCCAGGGGATCTTCCCTACCCAAGGACTGAACCCAGGTCTTCTGCATTGGCGGGCAGGTAGCAGAGCTACCTGGGAAGCCCAACTGCGATGCCTGACTCTCTCCGTTTTTCACCCTCTCCTCTTGGTTATGTTGTTTCCCCAGACCCTTTTATCAAGACAGTTACCCCACAGAAGTTGTATGCCTTAAGCCAAGAATTCTCAGCCTTTGGTGAGTGTAAGAATTTCCTAGAGCTCTTTTTAAAAATGGAGATTCCTGGATCTTTTCCTCAAGATTCTGAATCAGTTGTCTAGAATCAGATTCACAAAACTTCATTTTTAACAAGCACCTTAAGTGTTCGATCCAGACATTGAGTTTTAAATATGTTGTTTTACTTACTGCTCAAAATAGCCCTATTTACACAGAAGGACATAAAGTGCAGGAAAGTTAAATAATTTGCCTAAACTTACAAAGCAAGGAAACGGCAGAATCTGGGTCCTAACAGAGTTTCCAGACCCCCAAACCCAAGGACAATCCCAAATAAGCAAACCTAATGCCACAGGCAATTAAACTTAAAACTAATAAGGTTTAAAGAGAAATGGAAGGAAGCCCTAGGTTCACTGAGAGGAAAGGCCAGCAATGAAATCATAAGGGGCTCAGAGCAGACTTTGCCAACCACTCAACTTTGCCTAGGGCCAGTTCCACTGTGCTAAGGCCAGCACAAGTATGCTCGCATGGACAAGGCAGAGCAGTTCCTATAAATGTCTCAGAAAAAAAAAACTTGAGGTTTTACATACAATTAATTGCAAAGACATTTCTTAATGGCAGCCTCCTCTTGCCTTTCCAAATTAATGAGTCAGAAAAGCACTGCTCTCAATAGCATCTTTAGAAGTGGGCAAGGCCCCCTCCTGGGCTCCCATTAAAACAGAACGCAGGACTTCCAGCTAAATGCTGCAGTGTCCTCCAATTTGGAAAGTCATCGTGAAGCTGTAAAAGCCTGTGCCCAGATTCCTTCCTGGAATCCCTTTTGGTCCCAGAAGGAAAAGAAAGGCAGGGAAAGTGATGAGGAGGGGGTCATCTTGGGTAACATGTCATTTGGATAACATTCTGGACAACATTAGAGATAGTTATTTCATTTAAAAGATGGTTCTTTCTGTGAAGGAAAATGTCTTTTTTCTTATAAACAATTCTGCAAGTAAAGAGGATGGGGCTGGAAAAAAAAAAACTCAACTATTGGGTACCAGGAAACACACTCAACAATAGCATTTTCAGGTTCTTTCTGTTTTTACTATAGGTATTTGTCTGTGTGTGTGTAACATACATTGGGAGGAACTAATAATGAGCAGATTTTCTCATATAACATCCGGTCTATAAATAGATGAAGTAGGATGGGCTACAGCCTCTTGCCAAATTAAACTCGAAGGTAAAGGCCTGGGTGGCTACCTGGAAATTTACGTTCTGTAGAGTCTTGGCTTTTAAATGAACCAACAAGGGCCCACCTGTGTTTGCTACATGTCCCTTGGATAATTAATGCTGGTGATAACACCTAAGTGTTCGCCCACAAAGCACCTAGAATGCGGCTCGCCCATGCACATTCTAATCACATCGGCCACCGAACTCTCCAAATGACCTTCTTCAAAACAATGACTGTCTTTGAAACCACCGAAGCTAACCTAGGAGGAAGCTGTTTTTTCCTAGGATTGGGCTGAGGCAGAGCCGTTTTCTTAAGGCGAGAGTGCCACCAAGTGGTCAGGACGGGAACTAGGCTGCCCGTTTGAATTCACAGCCTCCAGCCAGGCAGCACGCCTGTCAATACGGTGTTCCCAGGCTGCCGGATGTCTCGGGCCCACCACCTCAGAGCCGCGACCAGGACCAGGGAGGAAAGCGGAGCCCCACATACCCCTCATAGCTCAAAGGTGATTCTGCAACTCACCTAAATCCTCAGCTCTCCTAGTTTTAAGAAGACGTAGATCTTAAACCTCACCAAAGCCGGGGTGGGGCTGGGAGGTGGAGTGGATCGCAGTGAGGACCACCTATTCCATATCATTGTTTATCATAGTATTTTCTTTTTTTTATTTTTATTAAGTTGGAAGATAATTGCTTTACAGTGAAATGTTGGTTTCTGCCATACAACAGCGTGAATCAGCCATAAGTGTACATAAGTCTCCTTCCTTTTGAGCCTCCCTTCCTGCCCACCCTCCATCCCACCCCTCTAGGTTATCACAGAGCTGAATTCCCTGTGCTTTACAGATACTAGTGTTTTCTGTTTTTACTAAAGTCTGTCTGTATCACTGAGGTTCACAAAGATGCTATGAAATATTATCTCCATATTACAGATAAGAAAGAAGGAGTGCCGTGGTAAGAACAATAGGGGGACTATTAGAACAGGTAAGTGTTCCATGACTTTGTATGATTCCTTGTTTAACTGCTGAACCAATAGCTCCTCCTGTCTGTCAGCTTATCGCAGCCCCAACTGATTTTTTTTTTCCCCTCACACACAGAGTCTCCTTCCTAGACCAGTATCACTACTGCATGTTCTGATTGTTCTCTTCCTTCATATTTGTCTCACTTTGTTTCTTCCTGTTTTCCCCCCTCTAATGGCTCAGACTCAAATAACTTGGGTGGCTTCAAAGACCACTGTCAGAAAAGGCTTCTCCCTCCTGTGGTTTCCTATAATTATAGGCATACCTTTTCCCCATCATGCTGCAGCATCGTTAATCACTTCAAATACAGAGACAGCCAGGCATGCTGCTCTATGAGCAGAGAGCCCACCGGCCCATTTCAATTTGTGATTGTATCAATAATCTTGAGACTGTCTTATGTGAACTAACCCATTCTTTCCAGAGAAACTGGAAAGAAACTGCTAAAATCATACAGGCAAACCCTCACTGACACAGGGAGTATGTTTGCATGATATAAAATTCCAGATGACAGTTGTCAGCTGCTTTGTCCTGCATTTCTAAGCGGCAAAAAGGCAATATCCTGTCAGGATATTCATGTAAAGAGTTGTGAGAACCTCCATCATTAAAAGCACCAATTGTCTAAGGATCTCTCCCACACACCCCAGAGGCCAGTATGAATTTAAACTGCTTATAGATCAGAACAAAAACAATAACAAATTAATCCTGATGTACTTTTCTAGAATACCCTAGTATAATTTTCATGTGGCAGCCCCTACACCCCAAGACTACAAGAAAATTTTGTAGCAATTTCACAGATAATATTACTGCAGATTGGAAAAGATTAGAGAAAGCACAATTTCTAAAGAGATCATTTCATAGGAAAAAAAAAAGCTTAACATAAATATTTTGATTTGTATTGATTATTTCTCATGCATACATCTTTAACCAGGCAATCTTCAAGCACAGAATAAACATATCACAAGCAATGTATGTATGTGTTAGTCACTCAGTCGTGTCTGACTCTTTGTGACCCTGTGGACTGTAGCCCGCCAGGCTCCTTTCTCTGTCCATGGAATTCTCCAGGCAAAAATGCTGGAGTGGGTAGCCATTCCCTTCTCCAGGGGATCTTCCCCACCCAGGGATCAAACCCAGGTCTCCTGCATTTCAGGCCCATTCTTTCCTGTCTCAGCCACCAGGGAAATCCAAACATGTCACAGGTTATATTCTAACAGGAAAATACTTTTCTTTGGGATAAAAATGAGTAATTACACATACTGCTATGGTCAAACAGTGGAATCACAAGACTGGACAAGGGCATGTTTAGGTATACCTTGCCTTTAAAGAAAATGCACTCATTTGTTCAAAAAAATGTTTACTGAGTATCAACTGTATGCCAGGTACAATGTTTATGACAGCAATCAAGGCCCTTGGATGGTATACCCTAGTAGAACTGTGACAATTGTGTGTTGTAAAAACAATAAAATGACTCTAATGTCAGGTAGATTAAAATGCTATGAAGTAAAGTATACCACTTGAGAAATACATTATGAGAGTGGCAGGGTGGTCAAGGAAGGCCTCTCTAAATACATAAATTTGAGAGCAGTGAAGGTCTATGATCAAATGTGTATTTTTACTATTTAAGCCTAGTAGCATCCACAAGAAAGTATCAAAGGGAGAAAAGAGAGAAGGTACCCAATAGCTGGGGATGCCTTTAGTTCCATAGGGAGGTTGGAGTAGAAAAACCAATCACTGGGGATATTAACTGCCTGTTCATCAACTTCCTGAAATCTAAGTACTTATCTGGTGCCTTCCACTTTGGCAAGGGAAAGAATAAGGGTCACACGATAAACAGATCATCCTTGACATTTCACAGCGGTTTGAATTAATTGCCATGGGATAATAGCATCAAGACTTAAGCTTATAACAAATGTTACTTTCAAATCAGCTATGCAAATACAGCTTTAAGAAGCCTGATATATGTAGATTTATGACTAGTTCCTTACAAGTAATGATCTAAAAAAAATCTTTTAAAAAATTCCGCTAAACTCTAAGAGGAATTTATAATGTAAAATAAAAATAAGAGAAAAGCAAACAATGGACAAAGTTTTTCACAGACAAAGAAATGTAACTTTTCTACTAGAAATAATAGTATAAGCCCACTGATTTCTTTTCTCACACGGCATATTTTACTAAGCTTTTGCATATATCAGAAGGCAAAAGCAGCCAGCAATCTGGAGCTCTGGCACATAGTAGATTTCATCTCATTTTGCATATATAGGGCCGCATGCTGTGGAATTAACAACTTTTAGATTGTTCTAGTGCCACCATTGGGCTGCTGCACTTGAATATGATATATATTTTTTAATTTAAATAAAATACATTTAATATTGATTTTTTTCATCCATATTCAGTATGCTATCCAAACCACAAAACATTCTGATGATAGAAAAATCCCTTCCAGAGTTTAAAAAACATTCTATGATTCTATATGATGTTTCATTTATACTTAGTACAAATTTGCCACTCCGGAATTCCTCAGCCTTCTGTAGTCCGATCAATAATTGTTGATAGTTTATAAAATACAAAGGTTTTCTTCAGATACTAAGCAAGTGTATTATCCAATGTGCTTTTTAAGATTCTACAAATATGCAGAATTAATTTCTTAGATGTGTGGCTATTGAATGAGCAAAACATTCGTATACTACCAAAATGGTCAATTTTATAAGGAGAGTATGTTTGACACAGCCTTCATCTGGTGTGAAACCATGAGTGGCAATTCCTGGGAAATACTTCAAGAACCTACTATAGTAGAAAATTTTCAAAACAACTTCTTAATGACATAGGGAAAACAATCTAAGAAGTTATTAGGAATAAACAAAAATATATTCATAGTTGACGCTTATGGAATTTTACATACTCCTACCCAGATTCCAGATGAGAAAACTAGCAGACAAATATTTGAATAGCACCATTGTGTCCTATAGGTCCTTGGTAATTTTTGTTTGCCTGAAGTGGTGATATTTTATACAACAGTTAAGAGAGGAAAGGTAAATAATTTAACGGTTCAGATGGGACCATTTTTATGCCAGAAATTTTTTTAAATTGTTTTAAGTTTTTCAATTTAGTAAAAGTATGAGAAATAATGTGCATGCTTTTATAACTATCTATATATCTTCTTTCCAAGTTTTAGGTGAGCTCAAGTGAAAACTTTTATTAAAATGCAGAAAAGTCAGATCATATAGTATAGAGAAGCAAAAACCATTTACTTTAAAATGAATCCCACAAAAAATTTATAATTTCCTGATAGATCTTCTCCTGTCATCTTCAAAGACTGTCAGTGAAAGTTTTATTTTCATCATTTTTAAGTAGCAAATCCTTAATCATTATCAAAAGAATTTAAATTTGAGGTACCCATCTGTTGCATTTTTTAGAGGCTCCAAACACCCTTCATAGAGAGAAACCTTGGTTTTGAACTTCAGTGATTAAACAGTGGTCTCCTTTGTACAATCTGCTTATACCACTGTTAGATAGCAAGTATTTTAATGCCAACCTTCAGTCAAGAGCCTCTTGTCCTACAAGACACTCATTATGCAAGAAAAAAAATATCATCTACATTTTAAAAATGAAAGGAGGGAATCTCTGCTCACACAAGTGTTTCATGTTGTTTTTTTTTTTAACTCCAATTCAGAGGCTTTGCAATCATCAGAATTATGAAGTATTTTCTCCCTCTCTGAAATAATAAAGAGATCACTTAATTATCTTCTCATGGTCATTTTGCCTGCTATGTGCAGATTGCAAAACCCAATAACAACTCTAATGAAAAGCATTTCTTCACGGCCACAACCTCTTAACACCCGGACTGTGGTTCTCACAAGATGATTATATGGCTGCGGCAAGAAGGTCACCACACAAGGCCAGAGTCGCAATCCAGGTGCCGGAATTCGTCCCAAGCACTTTACCGGTACCATTGCAGGATGAGGGCTCCAAAGGATGGAGTGGCTTATAAAAGAGACTTTTAAAATGTCATTTTAACTTTAAAATGTCCATTAATGCTTTGAAAAGGCAATGCAAAAGAAATATAACAGTACGCAGAGGTTAAGATAATGGACCGACTTTATAAAAAGTTAATCAACTTGTAGTTTGAAGTAAGAATTAGGGTAAAAGGAGATGAAACATATTTTACAGGAATTTTTACCAAAGTAAATGAAACAATGCTTCGATAGGAGAACTTGGGAAGAACGCAGAATTCTACCCATCAATTTGTTATAAACGACAGCATATGTTGTGTTTTATTTTGAATTGTCTGATAAATGAATGTTTATCCTGGGATCAATGGTTCTGGGTGAATGGCAGATTGCAGCAGCAATTGGTTTCTCACCGAGAGAATTATCTTAAATCAGATCTCCTTTGTTTGATGAAACTTAAATTGCAGGGGGAATATTTAAACATCTAAGGAGAAAATCCATAGATAAGCTAACACATGGCTCCAAGATGCATTTAACAGAACTAATTGTCTCTATTATTCTTTTATTCTAAAAGCTACAGATAGAATGTAGAAGTCAAATAACAAAATACTCTATCATTATAGGTACCCTGATAAGGGACAGTAGGCCACCAAAATATTCTATTTACTTCAAGTGATACTGGAGCGCTAGGGCAAATGAGGCGATTATGTCTATGGTAAATCCAGCTAAACAACAGGATTAGGAAGAGAAACTCCTTTCCTGTACCTGTGATATTTTTATGAGGCTAAGCAAAACATGGAAGCCATCTCTTCTTTGCAGTGTCCGTGGCCACAGATGTCCTCAGCATGCCCTGGGACCAAGAAGGCTCTCTATTCCATTAGGTGACCATAGACTCATGGCCTTGATTACAGTGATGAAAAAGTTAACCCCAGTTAAGAGCTCAACCGCTCAAGGCAGAGGTGTATTGGAATTCTGTATCTGCCGCTCACTAGATGTATAATCCCAGGTAAAGTATCAAACCTTTTTAAAGTCCTTTTTCCTCATTGTTTAGCAATGGAATGATAAGAATATGTCAAGGATCAAAAGGCTAATTTACCTCAATATTCTTGTCTCTCATGCATTTCTCAATCAACTCTTGTGTAGCTTGTTGCTTCCCTGCTCCATTGAGGCATCTGTCCTGAAAGTCCCCTTTGTCCCAAAGTCACCTTTATCCCCAAGTCAGTGGCCACTTTCCCAGTCCCCACTGTGTTACCACAGAGCCTCAACAGTGTCTAGCAATGTTGGCCACTCCTGCCTTCATGAAACAGCCCTTCCCTCTGCAGAAAGATGCACAAAAGAGAAGCCACTTGTGGTCCAAGGGATAGCAACTATCTGAAGTTTTTCTGGCCCCTGGAACCAGAGTTCTAGCCTTTCTGAATTTGGATTCTGGAATAAGGTACTTTGGGGTACCTTAAAAGACCGGAGACACTGTGCAAATGGAAAGGACCACCATTAAATCAATTTTTTCTCTTCAAAATCCTGTTCTGTGTACCTGCCCCCACCTTGATTTCTTAAGCTTTAGCAACAGACAAGCACATAACATATACAATTGACAGGCACTGAGAAGGAGTGAAAAGAAACATGAAAAATCCATGGCTCAGTGTGATTCATTTCTAAAGCCCCTTCACCAATTAAGTGGCGTCCCTGGAGGGTTCTTCCAGGTCAGGCATTGGAAAGGTTTCCTTGAATTTAGAGAAAGCTAGCTTAGAACAGCCCCAGGCCTGTGATATTTCTTCACCCCTTAAGAGACTTATTTAAAATAAATAGCCAAGGCTTTGTCTTTTTGCCATAGCCTTCCCTATTACAAGCTGAGGTCAGGACACATAGCTCATGTCCCTGACTCACAGCTAAGGAAGAGATGGCTCCTTCGAGGAATCGCTAAATCACACAATCCTCCTGGCAAAGGACAAATGGAGCTCGCCATCCGCCACTGGCTCAAAAAGGGATCAACAGGACTTGGAATCAAACCTCTTATGTTTTTATTTTGCTCGAGGCCCTTCTGACTGCCCCTTGAACAGGTCACTCCATCTTTCCTGCTTCTGGGCGGCATTTCAGTAGAGCAATTCAGGGCTGTCTTACTGCAAATGCTCTGTGACTGTCAGTGGTGTGTCTGCTAAGACAAAGACTGACAAATTGCACTCCTCACATTAATTTTCAAGTGAGTTTTTAAAGCACATGCCTCTGATGAAGTATTTTGAATAGTGCTATGGATGTCAAGGAGACATTTAAAATATCTCACTCATAATTTTTGAAAATCTTCCTCATTCAGAGTTGTCACAGCTTGACAGCTTAGCTCTGTTTTGAGTATATTCTTTTACAATGTGCTACAAACTGATTGAAGAGCTGACAAATCTGACTTAACCCAAACAAGAATCTTTAAATATAGCTGATTGAAAAGAATGTTTAATGAAAATGCATATACAGATATTACATCTAGCATCCTATTTTTAAGAAGTCCAATTACACAATTAACATCTTTACTGAAAATATGCCTCTAGCCTGGACTAGGAAAAAGAAAATTGCTCCACAATCTATCAAGAGAAAATGCTGAAATTATTAGAAATCATTCTAATTGAATATTCATTTATCTTTTTTTGTCTAAATAAAAGCCAGGGTTTTGTTTTCTGAGTGTACCTTTAAACGGATTTTAATATAATAATTGCCCAACCGATCCATTTTTTGAATCCCATGACTGACCCTAGCTTGCACAAACAAAGGAAAGAGAGTAAAAGACTGAAATGAGGTTATTATAATTCTCCTCTAACCCAGGCTGGAGAAGTAACCTTATGGTTATTAAGTACAAAAAAGGGAAAAGAAGAATAAAAGGTATCTGTAGCTAAATAAATGGGGAGAAATTGATTGTGGAATGCAGGAGGCAACCAAGAGTTAAGGTTCTTGATGCAATGAAGTTCCTTTGATACCCATAAGCAAAGCAAACCTTTAAAATTCCACTGATATCAGCAGAGTGAAGGAGAGATTTTCTGAAGATATATCCATAAAATAATCTCCCAAAATATTTTGTGGTTTTTCTAAAATACATTCAGCTTCCTACAATCCTTTCTTGCATTAAGATTATGTCACTAACAAAGAGTAGAAAAAGAACAAGCAATAACACAAGGCAAAAATTCCTGCTAGAAAGAGGATGAAATGGAGAGCCTTTACAGTGCTGGGATTAAAGGAAGAAATCAAAGAAAGAGAAAGATGAGAGCATCCCAGCAAGCTACAACCTCTGGGGGAGAAAAAGGCCCAAGAAATGCCAGGATGGTGTTGTAGGAATCTGAGAATGTTAGAGTGGGTACCACATTTTCCTGGATGTGGCTAAGGTAGCCAGGAGCATCTTAGAGAAGCCTGCGTGTTCAACATGGCATCACATTCCACTTGGCTTGAGAATGATGGAGCAACATCATGCCCTCAGGGCTCAGCAGATACTTAACCTGGATACGTATGGGTATTTCAGAGCCTCCCTCCCATCTGGGCCTGATGGGGAACAGCTCCAATGACATGGGTGAGATTTCTCCTTCAGCACACACAAATACAAATTCTCACCCTTGGAAGTTCTTTGCCCCACTCTTGGAAAGGACCTAAGGCAGTTCAGGGCCAGGTCTGATCTTCATGCAGCCCACATTTGATCCATGAAAACATGTGCATTGTCTGGTTGGTCTTTAGCAGACATGTAGTTAGTTATTAAATGCAATCTTCCAGAGGCTTGCTCTGCCTTTAATCAGGCTCCTGTAGCTCCCTCTGACATGAGTGAGGCCCCACAGTCCACAGTAGTAACAAATATAGGCTCTCCTAGCTGTGCAAATGAAGCCCCCCATTCTTAACTAGGCCTAAGGTGAGGGGCAGACAATCCCTACCTCCATGGGTTGGAGGACTAGCAAGAAATTTGACTGTTTCTCCACAATGGAAGCAAGGAAGACTATGTCTGGAATACTGGGGCATCACTTAATATTACTATGAACTGTGATTAAGGCTGGGCTCCCCAGGTGGCATATGTTTTTTTTCCCCCATTTATTTTTATTAGTTGGAGGCTAATTACTTTACAATATTGTAGTGGTTCCCCCAGGTGGCTTAGTGGTAAAGAATCCACCTGCCAGTGCAGGAGACAAAGGAGGCTCAGGGCCTCCTGGGCCTGGAAGATCCCCTGGAGCAGGAAATGGCAACCCACTCCCATATTCTTGCCTGAACCATGCCATGGACAATGCAGTCTGCAAGATACTACAGTCCATGGGATTGCACAGAATCAGACAGAACTGAGCATGCACACAAGTGATTAAGGACAATGGAAAACAGTAACCCAATTCCTGGTAGACTACCATGGCCCAGACCCTTCAGGAATGAAAATCTGGAGCAACCCATCAGTAAAGAACTATGACTAGCTGAGTGAAAACAGAACATGGGATGAGTGGTAGAAGAAAGTAGTTAAAAATATCACTTGTGACCACAAGACTATTTATAGAAATAAGGATGAGTTGTCTTGATGCCATGAGCTTTTCATCCTCATTTCTTCCTCAGGATGTCTGTTCCTCAGACATCCTGGAATGCAAAGTCAAGTGGGCCTTAGGAAGCATCACTACAAACAAAGCTAGTGGAGGTGATAGAATTCCAATTGAGCTCTTTCAAATCCTAAAAGATGATGCTATGAAAGTGCTGCACTCAATATGCCAGCAAATTTGGAAAATTCAGCAGTGGCCACAGGACTGGAAAAGGTCAGTTTTCATTCCAATCCAAAAGAAAGGCAATGCCAAAAAATGTTCAAACTACTGCACAATTGCACTCATCTAACACACTAGCAAAGTAATGCTCAAAATTTTCCAGGTCAGTATTTAACAGTACATGAACCAAGAAATTCCAGATGTTCAAGCTGGATTTCGAAAAGGCAGAGGAACCAGAGATCAAATTGGCAACATCCACTGGATCATTGAAAAAGCAAGAGAGTTCCAGAAAAACATCTACATCTGCTTTATTGACTACGCCAAAGCCTTTGTGGATCAAAACAAACTGTGGAAAATTTTTAAAGAGATGGGAATACCAGACCACCTGTCCTGCCTCCTGAGAAATCTGTATGCAGGTGAAGAAGCAACAGTCAGAACTGGACATGGAATAGCTGACTGGTTCCAAATTGGGAAAGGAGTACATCAAGGCTGTATATTGCCACCCTGCTGATTTAACTTATATGCAGAGTACGTCATGAGAAATGCTGGGCTGGATGAAGCATAAACTGGAATCAAGAATGCCGGGAGAAATATCAATAACCTCAGATATGCAGATGATACCACCATTGTGGCAGAAAGAACCTCTTGATGAAAGTGAAAGAGGAGAGTGAAAAGTTGGCTTAAAACTCAATATTTAGAAAACTAAGATCATGGCATCCTGTCCCATCACTTCATGGGAAATAGATGGGGAAACAATGGAAACAGTGACAAACTTTATTTTTTTGGGCTCCAAAATCACTGCAGATGGTGACTGCAACCATGAAATTAAAAGAATCTTGCTCCTTGGAAGAAAAGCTATGACCAACCTAGACAGCTTATTAAAAAGCAGAGACATTACTTTGACAACAAAGGTCCTTTTAGTCAAAGCTATGGTTTTTCCAGTAGTCATGTATGGATGTGAGAGTTGGACTATAAAGAAAGCTGAGCGCTGAAGAATTGATGCTTTTGAACTGTGGTGTTGGAGAAGACTCTTGAGAGTCCCTTGGACTGCAAGGAGTTCCAACCAGTCCATCCTAAAGGAAATCAGTCCTGAATATTCATTGGAAGGACTGATGCTGAAGCTGAAACTCCAATACTTTGGCCACTTGATACAAATAACTGACTCATTTGAAAAGACCCTGATGCTGGGAAAGACTGAAGGCAGGAGGAGAATGGGACAACTGAGGATGAGATGGTCGGATGACACCACTGACTCAATGGATATGAGTTTGAATAAGTTCTGGGAGTTGGTGATGGGCAGGGAGACCTGATGTACTGCAGTCCATGGGGTCACAAAGAGTTGGACATGACTGAGTGACTGAACTTAGCTGATCTGAACTATTCTGAGTATTTCTGTGAGGGTGTTTTGTATGAGATTAACATTTAAATCAGTGGACTTTGAGTAAAGCAGATTGCTCTCTGTTATGTGGGTGGGCCTCATTCAATCAGTTGAAGACCTGAAGAGACCAAAAGGCTAGTCTGCTCAGAGCAAGAGGGAATTCTCCAGCAGATTGCCTTCAGACTTGATCTGTAACATCAGTTGTGTCTGATTTTCTAGCAGAATACCTTTGGACTTGAACCACAGCTCCTTCCTGAGTCTCCAGCTTGCTGGCCTCTTTCATTAGATTTTGGACTCACTTAGCCCCCACAATTGCATAAGCCAATTCCTTAAAATAAATCACTTCCTATAAATATACACATTCTGGGGCTTGTTTCTCTGGGGAACCCTAATACAGGGTTCAGCATAACATTCTCTAAAGAAGATCTTCTCATAAAAACCTCTTCTCAACATTTTTACCCTTTTCTACAACTTTGATTTGACTGAAAGATCCTTCTTTAAATGGCTGCATTTTAATCTGGTACCTTAGTTACGTAGCATCTGTAACATTTTACCTTTAGAAAATTCTACTGACAGCTTATGTCACAGTTGCTAATAAGGGAGGAAGAAGACCAGTTCTTAGTACAAGGAAACCTCAGAAAGTAGAGACCCACAACCAGAGACCAAAAGGGTGATCCATGGGGGTACCAGAATGCCTAGGGGCCAAACCAACAATTCACACACTGGGAATCCTCCCAGGATAAAACAGCCCTGAGAGGTTAGTGTCATCTCTGAATTGACCGTATTTCATCTACAAGAAAAGACTTCAAAGTAGAAGAATCCTAGTTAACATGATTGGAAAGTTTATGGGGTTTTTTTCTTCCACTTGAGGGAATAAATAAAAGAAAAACACAGCAATATGAAACTAGTTTTAGAAAAAAAAGAAAGCTACATGCTTATTCACGTCTAAGTCATAATGAGAATTTTCATTTTCTGCTTCTATTTCACAGGGAGAAATTTCAGTAACTGCAGACTAACTGATATTTCTTGGCCGTAATAAATCAACCACAATGTAACCATGAGTACACTGTGGATCCCCATAGACTGTGGAAAAGCATGAACACAGAGATAATCAGCACTCAAAGGTGAGGCAGGGCAAAAAGGAATAAGAGGCACAAATTGACCAGGACTGGGACATTTCCATTAGCCTCTTCTGAGATTATCTAGAAATGTCTGACTCCTTGAAGAGGAAAAATTGTAAAGAAATGTCAGAACCATAATGTAGTTATAACTGTATTTTTATTGTAGAATATGAATGTGTGTGTGACATACATCAATGTGCATACTTATAAAATATTCATTATATATTCCTGAGGTAAGAGAAGTAGGTCATAAAATTCATCTACTTCCAGATATTAATAGCCCCAAACACTGATGGATACTGGAAGCTGGCATTTTAAACACTTCCGTCTTTTAAGCAATCAAGACCAACAGCATAGTGTAATAGTTAAAAGCATATATTCTAGAAGTTTCAAATCACAGCTCTTTTTTTATGAGTGTGACCTTGGGAAAGTTGTATAACCTCTCTGTGTCTCGTTTCCTAATGTGCAAAGTGGGGATGATGGTAACAACCTCTTAGGGGTGTTATACTGATTATTGTGGGGACTTAATATCTGTCCAGCTCTTATAATAGCACCTGACAACACATGGTGAGCTCTACATAAAGATTTGTTAAATAAAACTAATATGGTAACACACAGTAAGACAATGATGATAAAATGTGTAAATTGTGTGTTTTGTTTTATTGGGATATTTATTTTTGTTCTTCTAAACCAATCATTTTGACTTTCCTTATTACTTTTAAAAAAGGGAGGAATCTCTAATTGCGATTATTATTTTAAAGTGGTTTAAGTTATTTAGCTTATGCCAATAAAACAGCTATAAATAAAAGCAATGTTCTAGCACATTATTAGAAGTTTGGAAATAGCACTAAAATAAAAGGAGTTTAAGATCGTGGAGATATTCAAGTGATATTTGAAATAAAAAAGAAGGAACCTGAGAAATAGTCTTTCATAGGGAAAGTTTAAAAATATATGGAGCTTTGAAATTCAAACTACCATAACTTTCAACCAGCTAGGGTTTCCCATTTGATTGAAACTTAAGAGTATTTATAAAGTCAAATTTAAAAAATTCTTGATATGGCTTAGGGAATTCCCTGGCAGTCCAATAGTTAGGACTCTGCACTTCCACTGATGAGGGCGTGGGTTCACTTCCTGGTCAGGGAACTAAGATCCTGCAAGTCATGCAGCATGGCCAAAAAAGTAAAATTTAAATTTAAAAAATAGATATGGCTTATAATCAACCAATATTTAGGCCAGTCCGTCTACTGTAATCAATGAAATTGATAAATTGGAATGATTTACATGACACACTAAAGATTTTTAATTAAAAGTAGATCTTATTATGCTTAATTTACTGTTTTTAAAGACAGGAAAATGAACTCAAACATTAAAGATTTTCAGAGCTGGGAAAAGAAAGAATGCTTAACCCTCAGCTGACTAAAAATGTTTAAATTATCTGGAACACCCCATTCTTCCAGCTTTGAAGTTATCCAACTTATATTACTAAGTCTTTGATTTCACTTCTGGTGATCTTGCTTGCCACATTGACAGTTCGGATTTTTATGCTGGCAAAATTATGTGAAATGCACATAACTTGGTAACATGCGTACTAACAAAAAATAAATATTTCTGCCATTGGTAACACAAAAAATAACCACTTGAGACCATACTTTTAGTAGTCAGTTCACAAAGTCAGCAACTGAGATCTTTTTTTGGGGAAAGCTTCTGGTTTTCCACACAAGCTAACACAGAAGTGACAAATAGGAAAAAGAAATGCAACATAATAGCCACCCGCCAAAAGCATTCTGCATGAGATGGACCAGGATATGTGTGAACGATTACATTGCTCACCTGGCTGGAGTCTATGGTCATTACCACATATAAGCTTGGGGATTTCCCACAGTTATTTACGCAAATAAAGCCTCACATCATTAAATCCTCATCAGTGCAGCCATTCTCTGCCTCTGACTGCAGAGAATGCTGAAGAAGGAAAGGGGATTTCCGAGCTTCATCTTCGGGAGACTAAGAGGTTACATTTTTCCTTGCTGGAGAGTTGTGTCTAGAGACTGAGAATCTCCTGGACATTTGTCTTCAGTCTCTCTCATTTGTCCTGTGTCTGAGCCTCAGAAGAAGCATCACGCCAAGCCTCTCCTGTGAGATGAATACGTAGCCAGTCTCTCTTATATTCCTCAAACTAGAGGCAATCTTGAGCATAAATGCTCAGGGAATATTATTATCTTAGACAGGTTGGGCAACTACAACAGAATGCCAGAGACTGGGGGCCTTTGATAATAAATATGTATTTTTCACAGTTCTGGAGGAATGCTGGGCTGCAGGAAGCACAAGCTGGAATCAAGATTGCTGGGAGAAATATCAGTAACCTCAGATATGCAGATGACACCACCCTTAGGGCAGAAAGTGAAGAAGAACTAAAGAGCCTCTTGATGAAAGTGAAAGAGAAGAGTGAAAAAGTTGGCTTAAAGCGCAACATTCAGAAAACTAAGATCATGGCATCTGGTCCCATCACCTCACGGGAAATAGATGGGGAAACAGTGGAAACAGTGGCTGACTTTATTTGGGGGGGCTCCAAAATCACTGCAGATGGTGACTATAGCCATGAAATTAAAAGACGCTTACTCCTTGGAAGGAAAGTTATGACCAACGTAGACAGCATATTAAAAAGCAGAGACATTACTTTGCCAACAAAGGTCCATTTAGTCAAGGCTATGGTTTTTCCAGTAGTCATGTTTGGATGTGAGAGTTGGACTATAAAGAAAGCTGAGCACCAAAGAATTGATGCTTTTGAAGTGTGGTGTTGGAGAAGACTCTTGAGAGTCCCTTGGACTGCAAGGAGATCCAACCAGTCCATCCTAAAGGAGATCAGTCCTGGGTGTTCATTGGAAGGACTGATGCTGAAGCTGAAACTCCAGTACTTTGGCCACCTCATGCGAAGAGTTGACTCATTGGAAAAGACCCTGATGCTGGGAGGGATTGGGGGCAGGAGGAGAAGGGACGACAGAGAATGAGATGGTTGGATGGCATCACCGACTCAGTGGACATGGGTTTGGGTAAACTCCGGCAGTTGGTAATGGACAGGGAGGCCTGGCGTGCTGTGGTTCATGAGGTCGCAGAGTCAGACATGACTGAGCAACTGAACTGAACTGAACTGGAGGCTGGAGAATCCAAGATCAAGTTGCTAAGATTCAGTTCCTGGTAAAGGCCCTGTTGCAGATTGCTGCCTCCTTGCTGTGTCCTCACAAGGTGGGGTCGGGGGAGGGGAGGGGAGAAAGGGAAAGGGAGAGGAGAAGGGGAAGGGGAGTGAGAGAGTTTGAGGGATCACTGTTCTCCTAAGACCACTCAATCTTGAACTTTCCCTGGCAGTCCAGTGGTTAAGACTCCAGGCTCCCAAAGCAGGGGGCACAGGTTCAATCCCTGATCAGGGAACTAAGATCCCAAATGCCACATGGAGTGGCCAAATAAAATATAATTTTAAGAAATTAAATTTAAAAACTTAAAAACAAACAAACAAAAAAACTTAAACACACACACACACACACACACTTACTCTCCTATGAAACTCAAGCCTCATGACTTTGTCTAAACCTAACTACCTCCCAAAGACCCTACCTCCTAATACTACCATATTGAGATTAGGGTTTCAACATATGAATTTTTATATAAAGAATACAAACATTCAATCCATAACAATTTTCCCATGTGGATTTTCTAATACCTAGACAGTAGCCACACCCTCATTCTTGCTGTGTATTATACCCTCTGGCCTAGTAAAAGGACAGCTTTGATAACAAAGGTAATAGTATTTTCTGATCTTTCTCTTCTGCTTATATGATACAGATGAAATCAAAGATCAAAATGGGGCAGAATAGCTGAAGTAAAAAGATCTGACTGAAATCAATAACTGTTTGATTTTGTATAAAATGCTTAATCTTGTTTCCTCCTCTGTCAAATTGGGTAATGTAATACCTACTTCCCAGACTGTGTTGTGAATATTAAGTGAGATGCATCTGGTCATTTCTTCCAGTACTTCTTAAGTGCCTACTCTGTGTAGCTGCTGTTTAGACACTTAGGTTATCACAGTGGAAAAGACTGTCAATATCTCCAAATAATGGAGCTTGCATTCTAATCAAGGAGATAAAGAAACCTGTGTACTTTATAGTTAGGCAATGCCAAGAACTATGGAGAGAAACAAAAACAATGTGAAAGGTTAGAAATTAACAAAAAGTGTTACTGGGGAAAGGTGGCCAACTGAGGCCTCTCCTTGGTAATGAGTTTGAGTGAAGACCTATTAAAGTGATAGAGCAAACCATGCACATATATGGAGGAAGAGAAAATTCTAGATAAGAGCAAAAAGCAAGTCTAAATTCCATGAGATGGAAACATGCTTGGGGTCTTCAAGGAATAATGAGGAGGTCATTGTGGCTGATATTCAGTGGCCAGTGGAGAGAACAGAGGGAAGTAAGGGCTGAAAAATAAGGGGTAGAGAGCAGAGGCAGATCACAGAGAGCCTGGCACAGAAAAAGCGTTCAAAATGTGGCTATTATTGATATATGCCATCCCTGTGTTGTTGATACAAGTTAAGATTACATAGTTTTCTTTAACACATTCAACAAGTCCTCTTTCCAAAATAAAAAGGCTTGCTGAACAGATTATGGTCCCATTACTTTCCCACAGTGCCATCAGCGGGGTATTTGGGTTCTCATTGACCCTGGGCTTTCAGTAAGTGACAATTGCTTTTCCTCTTTCCAAGGTCCTGTTCATCCTAATGAAGATGCATCGTTGGCACTTGCTCCCCGCATGGCTGGGAGAGAGCAGCACAACCAAAAGGCCCCGTCCAGATGGAGGAGCTCCGTAGAACATCTGCCTCGCATGTCTGTCACCTCCCTACCTCCTGCTGCTGTGTTAGCTGCCAGCCATTACAGCAGCTCCTGAGTCAAGGGCCCTCCTCTTCTAGTGTTTTCTGGGAGCTTTGACAGATTATCCGTACTGTCATTCCCAACAGCATCGTGCCATCTTTCTTAAAACTGCAGGAAGATCCTGATGGAAATCTCAGTCCTTTAAAAAAAAAAAAAAAAAAAACCAACTCCAAAATAGATTCCATTAAGCTATAGTTATGCCTGCAAATTTTATATCAACTGGCATTAGGCAGTTAGTTCACTGCATCAACTACATGGATGGCCTATAGTGGTCCATGTGACAATGAAGAAGCAAGACAGCTGTGGAAAATGCATTCACCCCCTCCATGTCCTCTACCACCACTCTAAGTCCTAACCGCCCTCATCTCCTGCCCAGAGTACTACAGTAGCCGCCTAACTGATCTGGTCCAACCATCTTAGTTAGTCCAAATCATCACTTTCCTGAGCATTACTAAGTAGCCTCCTAACTAGCATGTTTCCACCCTAGCTCTCCTTAACTCAGTTGATTTTCCACATTTGGGCATGTCAAGTGACATTTTTGAAACCAAATTCTGAACATTTGAATTTTGATGAAAACCTTTCTATGGCTTCCTAAAACTATTAGAGATTATTTACTACTGATAAATCAAGATTGCTATTGGCACCCTGAAGGCAATGCATGATCTATCTTTTGCCTGGCTTTTATCTAAAAACATCACCTTCCTTGTTCCCCATACTTTAGTCCTACCAGCCCTTTATCTGTTCTGCCAACATGCTGTGGTCCTTTCTGCCCTAGGGATATTTTAATGCTATTGTTTCAGACTGGAAATCCTTCCCCATCTCATTCCACTTCACCTACTAAACTTTCCATAATTCCAATTTAAACACCACTCCTCAGAGATTCCCTCTGTTCCATCACCCACTAATCCTTTCTATAGTTTCCTTTCCTCTACTTTTGAAGCTTTTATAGTTTGTAATTATATATCAACATGATTATTTCATTAAATACCCATCTCCCTCCACTAGGCTGTATTTACCTAGAAGCCAAAAACTTTGCTTTTCTCACTTCTTGAATCCAGCATTTTCTGGTTTAAAAGCTAGTTTTCATTATACTGCTTTCTGAACAGATTTGTCAAAGAACAAATAACCATTTAAATCTAAATGACTCTCAATATAAACACTGCCTATATAAGTTTTTGAAACTTATGCCATTTGATGTATTTTTATATAGGAGAAATTGCAACATCAGTATTTTCAAACATGAGGCTGAGCTAAGAACTGAACTAAGAGCAAACACCCATAATACTTGTTGTCAGTAACACTTTGCAAAACCATAGACTTTTATCTACATTCTTCTTCTCATTGAAATTTTATCCCCCCCCCCCAAAAAAAAATCAACTGTGGACATAAGCAACAAGGTAAAAATGGAACTGACCTAATCTGCTTTTGTGAGTTTACCTAATTTATTTAGTGAAAATGAATGTCAACTCACTTAATTCTGTTAAGTCCTTCTTGGGTTTCTTGGTACAAATTTCATATGTTAAGTGAACTAAAATGGCAAAGCCTTGCTCTATTATGACATCATCCCTTCTTTTGAAAAATAAACTATTTTCATAAATATGTTTAATAACACTTCCTTAAAATTCTGAATTTTTAAAGTAGTATTTTATACTGTGGAAAAAATAGAAGACTATTACTAATCCAACTCAATTTTAAATTCCCCCCAAAAAAATAACAAGAAAGAAGAGGAGGAAAGACAGAAAAATATAAAAGATAAAGCAACATTTAGAAATTAGAATAATTAGTCATAAGTCTCAGAACTATGGATTCTGTGTGAAATCATCATGTTATTCTAATATAGCTACAGAAAAATGTGATGGTATTTATATACAACTACCCCCCAAATGAACCACTAAATCAATAAGTATTTAGCACATAAAATGGTATTTGATATTCTGCCATCACAATAGAAGTTTGGATACAAACTTCTATCCACTTATGGGCAAACACCTTATTTCTTTCATAAAAGCAATACATATTTACTGATTGTCTACTATGTGCCAGGCAATGGAATCCTTCAGTAAAGAGAACCCAAGATTTCTCTCCTTAGATTGTTGTTTTAGTCACTAAGTTGTGTCAGACTCTTTTGCAGTCCCATGGACTATAGCCCTCCAGGCTCCTTTTCCACAGAATTTTCCAGACAAGAATACAACAGTGGGCTGCCATTTCCTCCTCCAGCGGTCTTCCTGATCCAGGGATTGAACCCACATCTCCTGCATTGGCAAACAAAATCAATAACTAATTGATTTGGTAAACAAAATCGGTAACTAATAAGTATAATCAGTAAATTATATAATTTGTTGGAAGATGACAAACACTATAGAGAAAAGCAAAACCAGAGAAGAGGTGAGTGTTGAAGGATGGGGAATTGCAAGCAAAATTTGAGGAAGGTGAGAGAGCTAGCTACTTTAATACTTGGAGGAAGTGCATTTCAGATAGAGGTCAAGATTGTATCTGGGAGATTCTAAGAGTAAAGATATATATATGGCTGATGTGGAATGAGTGGGGCAGGAAATGTGGGAAAGGAATTCAGAGAAGTGCTAAGGAGCCAGATTGTATATTTTCACTCCCGTGTCAGTTAACAGTGTTAAATATCTTTTCATGTGTCATTTGTAGGCTTTTTGGTGAAGTGTCTGTCCAAGTTTTTGCTAATCTTGAGGTTAGTTTGCTTGTTTATTTACTATTGAGTTTTGAGAGTTCTTTATATATTTTGGATACAAATCGTGTGTTGGACATGCACTTTGCAAATACATTCTCCCAGCTTATAATTTGTCTTTTCATTCTCTAAATAATGTCTTTTGCAGAACAGAGGTACTTAATTTTGATGACTTTTTATGTATCAACTTCTTTTATGGATCCTACTTTTGCAGTTCCATCTAAGAATACTTTGCTTAACCCCAGGTCATGAAGATATACTCTTAAAAGTATAATAATTTAACTTAGATTTGCAATTCATTTTGAGTTGATTTTTCTATGAGGTGTAAAGATGAGATTTAGTCTCATGTTTTTTTGTTTTTGTTTTTGTTTTTTAAAGCATGGGGATCTTTAATACCCAACTTTCAACAATGGAGAGATTATCCAGAAAGAAAACCAAGGAAGTACTGTATTTGAATTATACATTAGACCAAATGGATTTAACAGATGAAAACAGAATAGTCCATCCAACAGCAGCAGAATACATACGCTTCTCAAGTGTCATGTTCTGCATATAGATTCAAATAGTTCCAACACTGTTTGTTGAAATGACTGTTCTTTCGCCATTGAATTGCTTTTGTACCTTTGTAAAAATCAAATGGCAACCATACAATGAAACATTATTTAGAAACAAAAAGAAAGAAGGCATCAACTCATGAAAATAGATGGATGAATCATGAATGCACATATTTAAGTAAAAGAAGTCAGTCTGAAAAGGCTACATACTGATTACAATTATATGGGATTCTGGAAAAGGCAAAAGTATAGAGACAATAAAAAGATTAGTGTTTCCCAGGGGTTCAACAGGGAGGGGTTGGCTAGTTGAAGCGTGAGGGAATTTTTAAGGTGGTGAAACTATTCTGTATGGTATATAATTGCTTATACAAAACACTATGCATCTGTCAAAGTCTATTCAATTTTATAGCACTTTACAATGTAAATAGGCAAAAGATTAAAAATTACTTAGGATGACATGGGACCCCAGGATGAACTATCCATGAACCCATACTAATAGAAATAAATTACTTGACACATATATGAACAGTAAGAAAAACTAAATCTTATATGCAGAAGACTTCCAAATAATTTATTTGCATAGTCTTGCCATGGAAAAACATGATAGTAAAGTACAGAAAGGCTTCCCTGGAGGCTCAGTCGGTAAAGAATCTGCCTGCAATGCAGGAGAGCTGGGTTCAATCCCTGGGTCAGGAAGATGCCCTGGAGAAGGGAATGGCTGCCCACTCAAGTATTCTTGCCTGGGAAATCCCATGGACAGAAGGAGCTTGGCAGGCTATAATCCATGGGGTCACAAGAGTCAGATACAACTTAGCAAATAAACCACCACCACCACCACCACCAAAGTACAGAAAGGAGCGGAAATGAGCAACTTTTTTAAGAAAGCTGACAAACACTACTTCAGCCAGATGTTCAAGGTCAATATCAAGATTGCTGTCATATTTGTTGCATGTGCTCTTCATATGACATGATGAAACTGGAACTTTGCTTCTATAGTCTTCTTCCAAAAAAACTATAGTTCCAGTCTAATTATAATGATTGGATGGCATAACCGACTCAATGGACATGAGTTTGAGCAAACTGTGGGAGACAGTAAAGGACAGGGAAGCCTGGGGTGCGCAATCCATGTGTTTGCAGAGTTGGACATGACTGAGCAAGTGAGCGACAAATTATAATCAAAATATAAGAAAAATACCAAATGAGGGGCAATCTACAAAAGACCTGACAAGTACTCTTCAAAACTGTCAAGGTCAACAAAAATAAAGTCTGAGAAACTGAGAAACTGTAGAGACTGGATATATGGGAACTCTATATTCTCAGGTTTTTTTATAAATCTAAAATTGTTGTAAAATAGTTTATTTTAAAACAAATACCCAGCAATCCCACTTCTGGGCATACACACTGAGGAAACCAGATCTGAAAGAGACACGTGCACCCCAATGTTCATCGCAGCACTGTTTATAATAGCCAGGACATGGAAGCAACCTAGACGCCCATCAGCAGATGAATGGATAAGGAAGCTGTGGTACATATACACCATGGAATATTACTCAGCCATCAAAAAGAATTCATTTGAACCAGTCCTAATGAGATAGATGAAACTGGAGCCCCTTATACAGAGTGAAGTAAGCCAGAAAGATAAAGAACATTACAGCATACTAACACATATATATGGAATTTAGAAAGATGGCAACGATAACCCTATATGCAAAACAGAAAAAGAGACACAGAAATACAGAACAGACTTTTGAACTCTGTGGGAGAAGGTGAGGGTGGGATATTTCAAAAGAACAGCATGTATACTATCTATGGTGAAACAGATCACCAGCCCAGGTGGGATGCATGAGACAAGTGCTCGGGTCTGGTGCACTGGGAAGACCCAGAGGAATCGGGTGGAGAGGGAGGTGGGAGGGGGGATCGGGATGGGGAATACGTGTAAATCTATGGCTGATTCATATCAATGTATGACAAAACCCACTGAAATGTTGTGAAGTAATTAGCCTCCAACTAATAAAAAAAAAAGATAATAAAAAAAATAAATAAATAAAACAAATAAAATTCCTCAAGTGCAAATAAAATCCAAGGGTCATATTTGTGTTGGTCTATTTCCAGAATCTCTTCAATTCTAGTGATCTGTGTGTCTATCCTGTTGGCAACACCACACCATCTTCATAACTGTAGCTTTACAGTAAGTTTTTAAATTGGGCAGTTTGATTTCTATAACTTCATTCTTCTTTCACAAAATTGTTTCAGCTATTCTAATTTCTTTGCCTTTCCATACATCTTGTAGAATCTGCTTGTCTGTATGAGAAATGTGTTAAATCCATAGATAAATTTGGAGTGAATTTAAATCTTTACTACGCTAGTCTTCCTACTTATGAGCGTGGTTTCTCTCTCCATTTATATACATCTTCTGAGATTTCTTTCAATAGCATTAGTACTTTCAGCAGACAGAAGACAGCATATTTTGTTAGATTCTTCCTAACAATTTCATTTTGGAAACCAATCTAAAATTCTCTATACTGTGAAATTATGCTTCAAAAGTGAAGGAGAAATAAAGATTTTTCTCAGACAAACAAAAATTTTAAAAGTTCATTGCCAGTAGATTTGTCTTGCAAGAAATATAAAAGCAGCCCTTTAGAGAGAAGAAAATGATATAATTCAGAAACTCAGATCTACCTTAAAAAAGGAAGAGAATAAGAGAAGGAACAAGTGAAAATAAAATCTTTCATTTTTCTATTCTTAACAGAAAAGTTTATTTAAAATAATAATAGCAACAATGAATTCAATTATGTATAATTTTGTTCAACTTTATACGTTTATATATGTGATTATACATTATTTATTATTATATATTTATTTGATATATATGCTTATGTGTAAGTTAAAGAAATGATGGTAGTGATAAAAGGGACAGAAGGGAGGAATTAGGATATTTTTATTACAAGCTATGCACACTACCCACAAATTATAATAGTATAGTATTACTTAAAAGTGGATTTGGATTAGTTGTAAAAGTATTTTGCAGACTCTAGAACAACACTAAAATTAAAATGAACTGTTAAGAAAACAGAGAAAGTGGAATTGTATAAAATGCTCAATTAAAACCATAAAATGCAAAAAAAAAAAAAAAGTGGAAGACAAAAATAGGGATAAAGAATGAGGGAGATAAACAAAAAAACAAATATGGTAAATATTAATCCAACTATACCAATAATCTCTTTCAGTGCTAGTGGTCTAAATATACCAATTAAAAGGCAGAGACTGTCAGAATGCATCAGAAAACAAGACAACTATATGGTGTCTATGGGAAATCCACACTAAATACAAAGGCACACATAAAAGAATTGAAAAAGATATACCATGCTAACACTAATCAAAGGAAAGCAGAAGTAAAGCGGTCATTGCTTCAAGAAAACGTTAAGTGCGAGTGTGCCTTATAGGGTGTTAAAATACATAAGGCAAGAACAAATAGAGTTGTAAAAACTGGACGAATGCAGTATTACAGTTGGAGACTACAATGCCCCTCTCTCAGAAATGCACAGATCCACGGGGTGAAAAATCAAGGAAAGACACAATTGAACTCAACCCCATCAATCACCTATATATAATTGACATCTATCCTCTATAGACTATTTTATCCACATCCTTCTCAAGTTCACATGGGACATTCACTAAGAAAGACCACATTCTGGGCTATGAAACACACCTTGAAAAATTTAAAGTCATTGGAAACATACAGTGTATCCTCTCAGATCATGATGGAATTAAACTAGGGATCAGTAACAGAAGGGGAGCTGTGAAATCCCCAAATACTTAGAGATTAAATCACATGTTTCTAAATAACAGGTCAACTGAAAAAAAACCTCAAGATGAGAGTAATTTTTTTTTTTAAAGTGAGAATGAAAATACAACTTATCAGAATTTGTGAAATGCAGTAAAAGCAAAGGTTAGAGGGAAATTTATAGCAATGAATGCATATTTTAAAAGATCAAAAATTAATCATCTTAGCTTCTACCTTACAAAACTAGATAAAGAAGAACAAATGAGGATGAATCTAGTGCCTATTTTACAGAATGAAGTACGTCAGAATGGGAAAAGCAAACATTATATGTTAACACATATACATGGAATTTAAAAAGATGGTACTGATGAACCTCTTTGCAGGGCAGCAATGGAGATACAGACATAGAGAGCAGACTTGGGACACAGTGGGGGAAGGAGAGGGAGGGATGAATTGAAAGAGTAATGAATGAAGAGTAATGAATTGAAGAGTAAAGAGTAATGAAACATATACATTACCATGTGCAAAATCGACAGCCAGTGGGAATTTGTTGTGATGCAGGGAGGTCAAACCTGGTGCTCTGTGAGGACATAGAGAGGTGGGATGGGGTGGGAGGTGGGAGAAAGGTTCAAGAGAGGGGACGTAAATATACCTGTGACTGATTCATATTGCTATATGGCAGAAACCAACACAGTGTGGTAAAGCAATTAAAAATAATTAAAATAATTAAAAATAAATTAAAATAAAATAAATTAAATTAAAAATAAATACAATTTTAAATAAAAATTAAATTAAATTAAAATTTAGTTAAAATTAAAAATAAATTAAATACATAAATTAAATAAATTAAAAATAAATGCAATTTTTTAAAAATAAAAAGAACAAATTAGATCCAATGTGTAGAAAAAGAAAAGTAATTTTAAAAAGTTATAGCTAGTATCCGGCAACCTTGTAAAATTCACCTATTCTAGGAGGTTTTTATTTGCTTTGATTTAGTTTCATTTGTTTTTATCATTGTTGCTGCTGTAACAGGGACTATTTGTAAATTCCTTGGCTTTTCTATGTAGAAAATCCTGCCTGTAAATAGAGACAGTTTTATTTCTTCTTTTTTAATTCATTTCATTTAGATCTTTTTATTATCACATTGCCTAGGACTTCTGGTAGAATATTGAATGGGAGTGGTGAGATAGAATATCTGTTCCTTATCTACCTAGGAAAAGCATTCAGTCTCTCACCGTTAAATGATTTTGTCTATCACTTTCTTATAAAATATCCTTTATTAGGTTAAGAAAATGCCCTTCTATTCCTAGTTTTTTGAGAGTTACTATAAGAAATAGATGTTGGATTTGGGCAGTTTTTTTACATTGGTTGAAATGATCATATGGTTTTTCTTCTTTAAAGTGTTAACTCAGTAGATTATCTTGATTAATTTTTAGATACTAAGCCAGCTTTCCATTCCCAAGATAAACCCTGCTTGGTCACATTCTATTATTCCTTTTATGTATTGTTGGGCTGAATTTGCTAAAGTTTTATGGAAGCTTTTTACAGCAATATGCATGAGGTATATTGTTCTGTAGTTTTCTTCTCTAGTAATGTCTTTGTCTCATTTTTATAGCAGGGCAATTCTAGCTTCATAAAATGAGTTGAAAAGTACCCCTTCCTCTTCTATTCTCTGGAAGAAATTATACAGAACTTGTGTTAATTCTATAAATATTTGTTAGAATTCACCAGTTAAACCACCTGAGCCTGTAGATTTCCTTTACAGAAGATTTTTAACTATTTTTACTATCCTGGTTACCTATTAAATAAGGCTATCCTGGTTACCTATTAAAATCTTCAGTGAGTTTAATAACTTAAATTTTTTAGGGAATTAGTACTTTTTATCTATCACTGAATGTCGAATTCAGCTGCATGGAGTTTTTGGTCAGATTTCTTTATTATTCTTCTAATTGCATAGAGTGTGTAGTGATATCCACTTATTTTATTCCTGATATGTGTACAGATGTTTGTGTCTGTAATTTGTATCTTCTCTGCTCTTTGGTCAGTCATTAACTTCTGTGTACTTTTGGAAGTCCCTGGTGGTACAGGGGGTAGGAATCCCCCTGCCTATGCAGGGGACATGGGTTCAATCCCTGGTCCAGGAAGATTCCACATGCTGTGGCACAATTAAGCCCATGTGCCACAGCTACTGAGCCTGTGTTCTAGAACCCAGGTGCCGTAGCTACTGAGGTCCTCATGCCCTAGAGCCTGAGGGCCACAACTACTGAAGCCCATGCGCTTAGAGGCTATGCTCCGTGACAAGAGAAGTCACCACAATGAGAAGCCTGAACACCACAATTAGAGAGTAGCCTCCATTCTCCTAAGAGAGAAAGCAAGTACGCAGCAACAAAGACCCAGCACAACTAAACATTAAAAAACAAAAAACAAAAACTGTGTACTTTTGACACTTCAGATTTCTTACTATAAAGGTTTGTCATTTTATAATTAGAAAAATATTATCACTTTAATTCATTTTAAATTTGCTTGCTTCTACATTTAAATTATGGATAATAATGCCAACAACAGTGCTGTTATGTGGATTAAAAGCAAATGCACATAAAAGTTCAATCTATATTCATGTTAGCTATTATAACACAAGTAAAAGAAGACAGTTGTATAACTGAATTAGAAGAATAGTGTCATCCAACTGAAGAATAGGTGGTAATATTTGAATTATGATTGGGGGGGTTCAAGAGAATAATCTAAATATTAAAAGGTGGTTTCCCACAACAATTACAGTAAGATTAGATATATGACCTTTTCTTACTCAAAATTTTTAATCACGTCTGCACATGACTAATCACAACTCAACATGTAAAATCTTGCAACAAACATAAAGAACAGTGGAAGCTAAGTAGTTATCTGATTAGTTCTGAAATATCCCATTTATTTTGTGAAGACCAGTCCCCTAAACTAAATCCTACAGTACAGCAAGTTGATTCATATTACACATTTAGGTCCTCGGGTAGATTACCTGTGGGCCTAGAACATGCCAACTTCTTGGTCCTATTTTTCAAATTAATTTTTAAAAAACCAACTAATATAAACCAGTCCTGAAAATAAACAGATCTGATTACATACTTTAAAATCTGACATTAGTACAGAGTTTAGGGCAAATGGGAGGGCGGGGTGGGGGAATTATATTTTCTTTAAAAGCACTTAAGGTGGGCTAATACAAATATTCCATCTCATAAAAAGAGTTACTGAATTTTCCCCCTCTGAAGCCCAGAATCCCTCTACCTGGCATTTGGAAGATGCTACTCTATGAGGCAGTGATCTTCTAAATACTGAGCTCTCAGAGCCTCGTGAATTAAGAGGCACGAATGAGGCAAGGGAAATGACAAGATGAGATGGATTCCAACTGTAGGAAAAGAAGAGCATTAGAGGAAGCCAACACATTCAGCCATGATTTATGCAATACCCAAGTACTAACTCTCAAGCCAACAGCACACTTTCAGACTATATGCAACCACCAAATTATCATAAATTAAGCTCAGGCAAAAATAAGGCCATAAAATGGACATTTTACAGTGGCTATTGACTGCAATGTTCAGTATGCATTAAATCTTCCAAAACATTGTTACTTTATCAACTGAATTAGTAATTGGTGTCTTCTTGGGAGGGAAATATATAATGCTTCAAACTCCATATATATTACTCACCACAATTAAAGTCACTCGCTGTAAGAAGCTGCTATCTATATGCATCAGACTAATTATTTTGTGCTTTTTTCCCTAAGATAATGGGACACTGCTGCCAGTGGGCAAATCCCAATCATACATTATGTGGCACTTCCTAGCAATTTTTGACGAAAACTACAGGTACAGACAGATTATAATGGGAACATCTAATTGAAATTCATCTCCATTTTGCTTCAGATGGAAGACATGCTGCTTGAGCCCTGAAACTTATTCAATTTCATTTAAATGGGATGCAGATTTTTCAGGCAAATCTAAATTAAAAAAATATATATTTCAAAGGGTCTTGGAAGAGAGTGAAGAATACCGTAAGTGTTGACCACTCAGGTTTATCAGGCTATTGCTTCTGAGGTGGGAACAGAGAGCTGAACTTCTACTAAGGGCCACTATCTTTGTGTCATTGTTGTTGTTTGACCGCACCTGATCTTAGGCTATGGCAGCAGACTCTTGGTTGTGGCATGTGGGACCTAGTTCCCTAAGCAGGGATGAAACCCAGGCCAATGGATCTCCAGGGAAGTTCCAAGGGCCGTGGTCTTTGTTATTCCCTATTCCGCTGGAAGGTTCACAAAGCCCGTGAGGAATACTGTTCAGTCTTTTCACAAATTTCCCTCCCACTCCACAGTCAGGCCTTCTCAGTACTGTGGAAGCTTCCCGCTGACACCTCCTTCCTTGTCCTGCCTCTGGCACTGCTTCCTAGGACAGATGACTATTTTTCCAATGAGACATTGAACAGAAAGCCATCTCCTTTCTGGCCGAAAAATTTTATACACAAACACACTAATACACATATACACATATACATGTATTCCTACACAAATAGCATTCATATATATATATATATATATGTATATATGTGTGTGTGTGTGTGTGTGTGTGTGTATGCACAGGCACATTCACATGTAATATATGCATGCATATGTTTATTTTATATAAATATGCATATCCCCCTTCTTGTCTGTAAACCAAAACATCTCTCATTGGCAGTAAGACTGGTAAAATCCTTAGCAAAGTATCAGAGAAGAACTCGATAAAATATTACTTAAAATGGAAGATTTCTGAGTTATTTTTGCTACATGCTAGACAATATACTTCTTAAGAACAACTGATTTATTCATTTATCCACTCATTCATTTAACCATATTTGATATTTGATGAACACCAACTATACACCATGTACTAAAATAGAAGTCAGAGACACAGCCCTGAACTCAACAGTCTCAACTTTCGAGACGCTTTCATTCTTTTTTTAAAAAGTTAGTTGATTTGTTTTTGGCTCTGCCAGGTCTTTGTCGCAGCACACGCTTTCTGTAGTTGCAGCGAGCGGGGGCTGCTCTCCCTGGGGGCGCTCAGGCTTCTCACTGGGGAGGCTTCCCTTGAAGAGCACAGGCTCCGGGGTCATGTGGCTTTGGTAGCTGTGGCTCTCGGGCTCTAGCGCACAGGGTCAGGAGGGGTGGCACATGGTCTGAGATGTTCTATGGCATGTGGGATCTTCCCAGATCAGGGGTTGGGCCTGTGTCTCCTGCATTGGCAGGTGGATTCTTCACCACTGAGCCACAAGGGAAACCCAAGAAACTTCCATTCTTGTGGGGAAGAGTCAAACAGGTAAATATGTCAGATGGTGGTGTGTCCTTTAAAGAAAAATAACGAGTTGCTGTGAAAACAGAATGATGGTGGACACTCTCTATATAGTGGTCCGCAGAGGCCTCTCTTTTAAGGTCGCATTTTAACAGATCTGAAAGAAATGAGAGACTAAGGCAGGCAGAGAAGGGGAGGAAGGGCATTTTAGCCAGGAGGAACAGTATATATGAAGGCTTGGCAGCAGGAGCATGCTATGGCAGGATTACAACGAGAGAAGGGGAGAATGAAAGGAGATAGAGAGCAGAGGAAAAGGTAACATGTAGTCTCACAGGCTTTGGTGATGGGTTTGGCTTTTATTCCGAGTGAGATGGGAACCATCAGAGGGTTTTGAACAGAGGAGCTTTCTGACATGACCTTTTATAAGGGTTTCTCTGTTTTCTCTGTAGAGAAAAGATGGAAGGGAGAAGGAAGAGAAACAGACAGAGATATTAGGAGATAACCACACTAAACTGAGGGAGAGGGGATGGTGTCTTGAACCACAGCACTGCAGAACAGGTGGAGAGAAGTGGCCAGATTCTGAATATTTTTTAAAATAGAGACCATGGGACATGCTGATAGATTTAGGTGGAGCATAAAGAAAAATGACGAATCAAAGTTTACTACAAGTTTTTGCATGAGCAACTGGAATAAGTGACTTGTGGATAAGGTGTCCAGGAGGCAGTAGGTGTTAAGAGATGCCAGCAATCAGTATGCATATTATTCCCTTGTGCTGAGACTGGTGAATGTCCTCCTCAGCAAGCACAGGTGGCCTAATGAATAGCTGTAATGAAAGCCTCTGTCTCCGAGCTGTTAGTTTTTATCATCAAGGGGGATTCTAAATGCCAATAACTTCTTCACTTGGGGAGGAAACTGAAGTCTTAAAACTGAAGCCACAAATAAATCTCCAGGGATTCCATAGACAATTTCTATAGTTTCTTTTCATGCTGTATTTTAAGATGTACTCAAATCTCCACAGGCAACATACTCAAATCAAAATTAACCCAATTCTTCTATGGAGTTATAATTACAAATGACCATTCAAAGTATGCTTTAAATACAGTGAGAGAAATGCAGAACATAAAATCAAAACAAAGCAGGACGGCTGAACGCAGTCTTGCAGGAGGTACAGCAATGTGGCTTCTTTAAGAAGCCATGTTTAGCCTGCCTGAAGAGTCAGCATATCAGTTAGAAACAAATAGCTCAGGGGAAGAATAAGTAAATTCATCGAATATAGAATGATAGGCCCACAATTACTGGATGAGAGAGAATATACAACAGGTATATCACTAGATTTTTAAAGTTGACAACCAGGCAGACAACTACAATCTTCGAAAACATTCTTCAGGTAGCCCTTTCCAGAGAGACACAATGTGAACTGGCTAGACCAGGGGCAGGACATGGGAAGATAATTCTAGGGATGTCATCCATGCGCTTTCAGAGTTTCTAGTCTCCATGATGAAAGCATAGAAGCAATCTTACACTGCAAAAAGAAGCACATCTACAGAACAAACCACATCCACACATTTGCCATCCACAACTTGGCACACAAATGTGTAGCTAGAAAACATTCTTTATACCAATACACGCTAGATGTTCTTGGTTTGTCCCTCCAGGTCCACTCTCCAGTCTTCTGCATCCTGCTTTGAGGCTCAGGAGTCTGATTTGTATCGACTGTGTCATCTGGACTCCCTGGCCAATGGAAAGCACCAGAATGAGATCGAAGAGCAAAGGAGAAAAAGATTTTTCTCTCTGCTAGGTCACGGTTTGGCCATGGCCATCTACAGTTCTCATCCAGGAGTTCTCTCTTCTAAGTCTGATCAATTCCTGACTTGCATCCCTTACCTGGTATCACTAGCTGAGGGTGGAGAGGAGGGAGGGAGGAAGAGGAGTCATCATCCCTTAATAGTTTAAGGGCAATAGTTTAAACTTGCCCGTGCTTTTGAAAATAACCCAGTATTAACAATTTAATAACATTTTTTAAGTTTACTGTCATTTCCTGCCCCTCCACTGATACACTGCCTCTCCACACTTGCTTTGTAATCATTTGTAGAGCTTTTCAGAAACACAGATTCCCAGATCCTACCCAAGACCTACTGACTCAGAATCTCTATGCCTGGAGCTGAAAGAACATGTAACTTTAATAAATAACCCAGGAGTTTCTGATGCAAGCAACGGGGCAACCATCCCAGACCAGCATTTGGGAACCACTGTTCTATAGATGCTACCATATCAAACAGAAGCACCTGCAAACAAACATGATGCTTCCAGAAAACAACCTGAGCTACAAGTCCCTCTAACGCCAGAGTAACCAGTGCTCAGAAAAAGAAATGGATTCTCCATGGGGACCTCCCAAGCCAAGGAAAATGAGCATACGGTCTGCAGTGATAGGAGATGCTCCTGAGCACATTAAGTAAATACTCAACTACCCCTTTCACATCTGATTAGATCCTCAATTGAAAATCACTTCTCAACCATTCTGCGGGAAATGAAATCCATTTCCACCTCCATCTGGTGCCAAAATTAACGAAGTGGAAAATGCCGACCCGTTTAGGCCTGTCCAACTTCAGCTGAGAGCGGGCACCCGAGCACCTACTGCCTTTCAGCCTTGGAGGATTGAGCCTATTTATTCCTGAAGAGCATGAGTCTCTGGTTGGACCAACGGATAAGCAGAATCAAGAGCCCAAGCTGCTCCGGTCTCTGAGGATCTACTCTCTATTCCGAAGCCGAAGGCGTCAGGAGACAGGCTAAGCTGACCATCTGTTCTACTCTCTGATAATATGTAATTAAGTAATTTATTTATTCAACACTCGAACCCCCTCCTCTCGCCTCCCATTAGTCAGGGATGATCATGCCAGACCCAGCTGTAGGTAACATATTGCACACTCAGATGAGCGCTGCGCTACAAAAGCACTCTGCTAGCCTCCTGGCTACCGCCACGTCCCAGACCTGACCACAGGAGTGACTGCGTGAGGCTTGCTGCTCTGCTGGCTTTGCCTTCTTCCCCAGTGATTAGGCAGCACTTTCCTGCTATGCATCAGACCACTGACTGTGTGTATTTAATTCATTTGTTCAAAGATGAATTCACCCATGTTCTCTGATCACTTCCGCCAGGCCAGCTTACTGGCTAGGCAATGCCAATGGATCTGTCCCATCTGGCAGATTTTATCTAAATATACAAACAAACATAAATGTATCCAGAGCCTATTTAAAGCAACGGGATGGACTCCATAAGCCTCTGGCTAAACTTAGAGCTGAAACTGTGAATACATATAGCATATGTAATGTTTTGCATATTACATATAATGTTTTGCATATTGCATCTGTTATTGTGGCCTGACCAACCAATATGTCCCTTTTTCTGATAGAGGCTTTTTTCACTCTTTTAATGGAGCTTCAGTTTCAATGGGGCTGACATGTTCCAAAGTTTGGCTAATGACCTTGGTGAGCCCAATGAATGCAAATTCTAGAAACTGTTGAAAATGGAGCTTTTCCCACTGAAGCATAGGAAGGTACCAAAGTTGCCTGAGTCATCTTGGTGATCATCTTGCCATCTTATTTAGCATTAGCTTGTTAAATGCAATCAATCAAAAAGAACCAGAACTCAGAGACAGACAGACCAAGTGCTAAGCAAACAAGTCAACATTTGAGCCCCAGGATCCTGCTGATGCATACTTATTCCAAGTCTTTTCTGGTATGTGAGCCAATAAATTCTTGTCATTGCTTGAGCCATTCAGTTATTTTTTAACACTTGCAAACATAAGAATTCTGATTAATATACTTCCTTATTTTAAATGTGATAGGTCACTGTAAAACCTCAATAACCATTCAGGCATGAATTGGAATAAATTCACCTGAGCTTAACACATTCTTTTTTTAATAGGTGGCGCGGGTGGAAATTAGTAAATGCACACCAGTTTCTACAAAAGGAACTTAAAAACAGTAATTCTAAAACCATAGATTCTCTAGAATAGGAAAGAGTTAAAGGTGATTATAGTACATACTAAGGGCCAATAATATTAGTTCCCTCACACTGACATTACTGAAGGGGAGGCTGAAAGACACTTGCCCAAGATACTGTAGACAGTGGTCTTAGAGAAAAGAAGATAAAGCCAGGATTTGAACCCAAGAAACCTGATTTTAGAGTTGGAGAACTTAACTATTACAGATGTTTGCCCGTGTTTGATCCCTCTCAATGATGAGGAACAGATAAGACATCAACCATCAGCAAGGTGGACTGTCTTTTCATGTACAGATGCCTCTAATCAGCAGAAGATTTTCCTCACACCAAGCCCAAATTTACCTCCTTATATAACTTCTGTCAGTCATGAAGTTTTCTAAAGTTACAGAGACTAAGTTTGATCAGTTTTCCACAACACAATCCATTACACCCCCTTAAGCTTTCCCTTCCTCAAATTAAATCCCCTGTATTTTTAACTGGTTCTCAAATAATACAATATCCTAGTGCTTCATCATCCTAACTGTCCTTGTCTTGACACATCACAGGTCCACTAATATTCTGTAAAGTTCAGTATCCAGAACAGAATGCCATGCTCCAGTTAGGTCTGGCCAGCTCAGAATATAAATAAACTATTGCTCCCTCTATTGGCCTGGTCACAAATTCCTTTGGGCTACCTGAAATATATATTCTTTGCCATGAAAAGGTGCTCGATATCACTAATCATCAGAGAAATGCAAATCAAAGCCAAAATGAGGTATCACCTCACCTATATGATAATTGCTATTATCAATAAATAAATAACAACAAATGTTGGAAAGGATGTGGAGAAAAAGGAACCACTGTGCACTTTTGATAGTGCAGCTACTGTGGAAAACAGGATGATTCCTCAAAAAATTAAAAATAAGAGCTACCATATGACCTAGCAACCTCACTTCTGACTATTTATCCCAAAGGACCTAAATGAGCTTCTCAAAGAGATATCTATATTCTTGTGTCTAATGCAGCATTATTCATGATAGGCAAGAAATGAAACAAGCCAAGGGTCCATCAATGAATTAATGAATAAAGAATATGTGGTGTGTATATGGAATGTTATTCAGCCACAAGAAAGACATGTCATAACAACATGGATGAACCTGAGAGCATGTGTTAAGTGAAATATCACACAGAGAAAAACAAATATTGTATGATTCACTGGTGTGTGGAATTTTGAAAAGCAAAACCCATAGAAACAGAAACTAGAATGGTAGTTACCAGAGGCTAGAGGGCAGAGGTGAGGGAAATGGGGAGATGTTGGTCAAAAAGTACAAACTTCTACTTTTAAGAATTATAAGATGAGTAAACTCTGGGGATCTAATGTACATCATGGTGATTATAGTTATTAATACTGTGTTATACACTTGAGGAGCATCCCAAGCATCGCAGTGGTAAAGAATCCACATGCCAATGCAGGAGATGCAAGAGATGCAGGTCCAATCCCTGGGTTGGGAAGATTCCCTGGAGGAGGAAATGACAACTCACTCCAGTATTCTTACCTAATAAATTCCACCGACAGAGGAGCCTGGTGGGCTACAGTCCATGGGCTCTCAAAGAGTTGGACATGACTTAGCAACTGAGCATTCACACACACGTACACTTGAAGTCTGTTGAGAGAGTAGATCTCTTTCTCACCACAAAATACATGGTAATTACATGATGTGATGGGGGTGTTAGTTGACATTATGGTGGTAATCATTTTGCTCTATATTTATATCTGTATCAAATCAACACAAGATACACCTTCAACTTACACAATGTTATACATCAATTATATCTCAAAAAAGCTAAGGAAAATATATATTCTTTGAGCAGCAATGTCATGGAAAAAATTACATATATTTTCAATTTAAGAATAATATCTATGGGGTATACATAAAATAATTCAACAAGAAAAGATCAGTTTAGGCCTTCAGGCAAAACTAGCAGATCAGATAACCTGAACACCTCAAGCTATAAAATGTACAGATAGTCTGGCTTAAAAATCACAAATGTCCTTTCAAACACATGTTAATGTGTTAGTTGCTTAGTCATGTCCAACCCTTTTGTGACCCCATGGCCTGTAGCCCACCAGGCTCCTCTGTCCAAGGAACTCTGGGCAAGAATACTGGAGTGAGTAGCCATTCACTTCTCCAGGGTATCTTCTTGACCCAGGGATCAAATCTGGGTCTCCTGCATTTCAGGCAGATTCTTTACCACCTGAGCCACCAAGAAAGCCATATCTGAGCTCTAAAGTAAGGGGAATCCTCATGAGTCAAAACTGAAATGGAAAGAAACTCAATGAGACAGCACCACGTTGTCCTGGTTTGGCAACTGGGGAAGGTATTGGTCTGGGCTCAGGTAGCCCAGGGTCTTTGCTTTTAATAGCCGCACGCATAGGACCTAAGACCTGGGACCTATGACCTGGGACCTACGTGAAGCAGATGGTTGAAAATGAGACCTTCACCCTTAGCTCAGAGTCTTCAGAGGACTGCATTTTCAGTGAAATGGTGTTTTATATGCTCACTGGCACAGGAAGGTAATAAAGAGGCAGATGCAGTTCTACATTCTAGGCATGAGGAGTGGGGGGAGGCTTCCTTGAAAATTCTTAACCTGAAGCCTTTCTTCCCATGAGTTTGGGTTTTATTTTACAGTGTCCTTGCAGGGTCCTGTATTCCTAAGGCAAGAAATTAACATAAACTGTCATCCTGGAATACCCGGCAGAAGAAAATGAGAAGGCTTATCTTAGTGAAGAAAGACTTAGCCCAAACCACATACAAAACCCAAGCCCTACTGAGAATGCACAAGGAAAATAAAATTATAGAACTAAAGAGGAAAAATACAGTGTTCATGAAAAAACAGCAGGTAAATAGAAGAATTAGATACCCCCTCCAAAAATAACTTCAGATAACAAAGCAGAGATTATTTTTTAAAGTATGCTTAAAATGATTAAAATGACAGTGTATTGAAAACATGCAGGGAATTCAGTTTCTTCCCAAAACTTCACTAAAACACTAGTAAACTCTTTCCTCCATAGGCATAAACTCACCACTTTGAAAAGAACAAAAAAAAATTTTTTTGAAGGATGGAAAGCTGACAAATAAGTGATAATTTACTAGTAGATTAAAAAAAGGCTACATTCTAAAGTAGCAATCAGAAAAACCCAGAATTAGTCAATTTACCCTACAGATAATACCCACAGGCAATAAGCCCCACGCATGCTCAAAATATTTGTAACCCCACTGGTACATAGGAGCAGATGACCCAAGTATGACCTGATATCTGATGAAGAATATATGAAAGTCAGATTATACCTGAATTCCAACTCTGCAATTTTGTACTATGTAATTTTAGCCAAGTATTTACCTTCTTTATGTCCCAGCTTTCTCACCTGTAAAACTAAGAAAATGATACTTCCAACAGTTAAAGTGAAGATTAATTAAATTAGCATGCATTAAATAAGTTAATACGTATAATGCAGTAGAAGACTGACTAGTGCAGAGTTAGTGTTTAATAAATGGTTAGTCCTACAGTTGCCATTTTTGTCTGAAGAAAGGTCAAATATAGAAGAGAGGACAAAATTAATATCCTGAAGACAATTAGAGGAAATGAAGATTATAAGGGGTGAAAAAATGTTTTAAATTAATAATATCCTCAGAGAGAGAAACTATCTTGGCTATTTCACTCAAGAAAGAAGAACACACACTTATTTTTTCCCCAAAAAAATGTACTCAGAGAATAAATACAGTCGAAAGAAAGAACAAAAAGATTTCAAGAAATCTCTGGAAATCTGGAATGATGGAAAAAGTATACCTAAAAAACCATTCCTCTGTAAAAACAGTGGAATACTAGCAAAAATTGTTCACTTCAGTTCAGTGCAGTCGCTCAGTCATGTCCGACTCTTTCTGACCCCATGGACTGTAGCACGCCAGGCTACCCCATCCATCACCAACTCCCAGGGCTTGCTCAAACTCATAGCTAGCGACTCGCTGATGCCATCCAACCGTCTCATCCTCTGTTGTCCCCTTCTCCTGACTTCAGTCTTTCCCAGCATCAGGGTCTTCTCCAGTGTGTCAGTTCTTTGCAAGCAAAAATTGTTAAAATCAACTTATTCGGAAGGACTGATGTTGAAGCTGAAATTCCAACACTTTGGCCACCTGATGTGAAGAGCTGACTCATTGGAAAAGACCCTGATGCTGGGAAAGATTGAGGGCAGGAGGAGAAGGGGACAACAGAGGATGAGATGGTTGGATGGCATCACCGACTCAATGGACATGGGTTTGGGTGGACTCTGGGAGTTGGTGATGGACAGAGAGGCCTGACGTGCTGTGGTTCATGGGGTTGCAAAGAGTGAGACACAACTGAGTGACTAAAGTGAACTGATTCAAATCTCTGGAAATTAAAGAATTATATAACACAAACCAAGAAGTGTTTATTCAAGGAAAACATCTGAATCTCTTAAAGACAATGAAGTTTGTGATATTCTAATATGACCTATCTTTTCCTTCCTCCTTTGCTTTTCACTTCTCATAAGATTGCAAAGAGTCAGACATAATAACTGAACAACAACAAATAAGACCTATTCCATCATCCTCTCCCCAGTTCTACAATAGCCTTGAAAACCAACAGTTTATCAAGTGATCAGCTGCAGAAACCAGCAGCCTTAGGGAGTTCAAATGGTATACTGGAAAATATCTAACACATAGCAAAACAATAAAGGAGAAACAGATAAAAAGAACAGAAGACATAGGGATATAAATAGCAAACTTGCAGACATAAATCCTACCTTGGAAATAGTTGCATTAAAAGTAAACATATTAAATATTCCAATCAAGAACCAGGGATTGGATTTTTCAAATATACTGTATTTATATTCCAACTATATGTTGTCTATAAGAGATACACTTTAAAAGACACAAGTAGATGAAAAGTAAAAAGACAATAAAGGACATACCATGCAGTGTTACCAAAATAAGTTGGAGGGGGTACACTTTTATGAGGCAAATTAAACTTTATTACAGAAAAGGGCATTTTGTAATGACGAAAAAGCCAATCCATCATGAAAACATAATAATTATAAACATATATTCAACTACACGGTTCTAAAATAAATGTAGTCAGAACTGAAATATACAATTAGGAGAAATATACAATTCAACAAAAATAGTTGGAGACTTCATATCCCCACCTTGATAATAGAATAACTAGACAAAAAATAAACAAGGGAAATTGAATAAACGATTGAAAATCACTATAAACAAACTAGACCTAACAGAAATCTATAGAACTCTACAATCAAGAATAGAAGAATATACATTTTTATTAAGTGTACATGGAACTTTCTCCGGGAATAGACCATATGCTACTCCATAAAATAAGTTTCAACATACATATAAGGATTTCTATCATACAAAATATGTTCTCTGGACACAGTGAAATGAAATTAGAAATCAATAACAGAAGGGCATCGGAAATTCACAACTATATGGAACTTATACAACAGAGTCCCAAATAAACAATGGGTCAAAGAAGAAATCACATGAAAACTTAGAAAATACATTGAGATTAATGAAAGCAAAGCACATCAAAATTCATGAGATGTGGCTAAAATAGTCCTTTGGGGGAAATGTATAGCTATAAAAGCCTACATTAAGACAGAAGAAAGATCTCAGGTCAGCAACCTACCTTTCCACTTCAAGGAACTAGGAAAAAAGAGTAAACTAAACCCAAAGCAAGTTTAAATGGAGACAAAGCAAGGAGACAAGAGAGGAGAGAAGAGACTTACCAGAAAGTCAGAACACAAACATGCAGAAATTGAAAATATGAAAGAAAAGTTTAAAAAATTAGAGGAATAATTCAGGAGGTCTAACATCTGATAAGATGAAGAGAATGAAGGAGATTAATGAATCATCCAAAAAAACAATCATCATTATTATTCACTGAGGGATACAAGTTTCTAAATTTAAAAGACACATTACCAGCAAAATAGATGAAATAAATGTACACCAAAACATATGTGAAGGACTTCCCTGGTGGCACAGTGGATAAGAATTCACCAGCCAGGGCAGGAGACATGAGTTTGATCCCTGGGTCTGGGAAAATCCCACATGCCAAAGAGCAACAAAGCCCATGAGCCGCAACTACTGAGTCCGTGCTCTAGAGCCTGCAAACTACAACTACTGAAGCCCGCTTGGCCTACAGCCTGTGCTCCACAAGAGAAGCCATCACAACAAGAAGCCTGCTCAACACCAACTAGAGAAAGTCTGTGCAAAGCAATGAAGACAGCACAGCCAAAAATGAATAAATAAAATTATATTTTAAAAATCTATTAAAAATATGTGAAATTTCAGGAAGTTAAAATATATAAGTACACTTCATGGCTTGATTGTGAATAATTCTTATGAAGCCATAATAATGTAGGTACTGAATATAGAAATACAAATCTAACAAATTTCAACTAACTCTGAGCTACAGCAGGACCCTGTGGGGCCCTCCTGGGCACGAAACCTTTCTGTGTGTCTCCATTTCTGATTTTCAGGAAAAATGCTTCAGCACACTAGACTTTGCTGAATCCCAAAGAGGAGATTCAAACAGTTGCTAATCAAGGAAGTAGGGGAATGCAGAAACAAAGGAGGACGATCAAGAAACTACAGTGAAGTGATTAAAGCCAGGTCCTGGTCCCCCCTCAAGGGATATACTTAACAATACCTTTGAGCTCTTCAGCAGGAACTAAGGCCCCCATCAGGTGGAGGATGGGAACTTCAGGCTGAGCAGAGATTCCTAGAGTATCCTATTACATCATCACCAGCCAATCAAAGGGCTTGCCTGATGGTTCAGCTGGTGAAGAATCTACCTGCAATACAGAAGACCCAGGTTCTATCCCTGGATCAAGAAGATCCCCTGGAGAAGAGAATGGCAACCCATTGCAGTACTCTTGCCTGGAGAAGTCCATGAACAGAGGAGCCCAGTAGGCTACAGTCCATGAGGCCACAAAGAGTCGGATTCACTGCGTGACTAACACTTTCACTCTTAACCAATCAAAAGAAAGTTACGCACCTTGTAGCCCTCACCCAAAACTTTGCCTATTAAAACTTGTCTCTGAAAACCATTGCAGAGTTCTGGGATTTTGAGCAAGAGCTGCCCGTTCTCCTGGCTTGGCCCTGCAATAAACCTCTCTCTGCTTCAAACTTCGACATTTCTATTTGTTCGGTCTCACTGTGCATCCAGAACATGAACTTGAATATAGTAACAGTTCAAATGCGGAGATGGGAAGATTTTGTTTTGTGGTAGGGATCAAGGGTGAAATTCCTGCTAAATCCTTTCATAGTTGAAAACACTTAAAATTGAAAAAATCAAGAAATAGCAATAAAAGCATGTTATTAGAAGCATACATTTAATTCCAAAATAATAAGTTAAAATAATTAAAGTGGTTTTTCTGAAGAGTAAAATAGGGAGGGGGAGGAAAAAGGAGGAGGAAAACGTAAAACAAAGGACAAGACACCTTAAAAAGGCAGGGAAATTTGGAAAATCCAGGGACAAGAAATATCCTTGCTGTAGGAAGGCAGACATATTTACAATGGAATATAGGGCATATTACTGAAGAACAGACATTTGAGCCTGAGCAGCATCCTGGAAGACATTCTTTTTCTCTTCATAGAAATCACGGAAGTTTATCAAACCTATCCTTCCCAGGGAGCACCACATTGCTACATTGACAGGCATTCAAACCTTGACAATGAGTAGCCTTCACCTCACTACATCACTTACTGAAACAACAATTAGAAACAGAAATTATGAAAGTCATGAAAATTCAACCAAACTCTGTGCAGATACAAACTTAAAGAGCTGCAGTAGAAAAATAGAGTTTGCTGTGATTACCCTACCAACACTCACATCAAAAGACAAAATACTCAGAGACAGAGAAAAAGGCAACACAAACTGATGACCTGAATCAGGATAACAACAGGGCCAAGAGAAGGAAAAAGAAATTACCAAAGGAATCTGAAAACATACACACACATAGTTTTACATATATAACTGAATCATTTTGCTATATACTCAAACACAACACTAAATTAATTAAGCCTCAATATAAATTAATTTTTAAAAACACACACAGAAATTACCCTTGTTGTTTCTGACAAAGGGCATTATCTACATACTCATAATAGACAACTAGTAATTAATGCCTAAACTACACGTGCTTACAGATGCATGTCATTTGTAATTTTCTGTGTGAGAGTGTATGTATTGCATAAAACACTTAGAAAATTGTATATAGTTCAGTAAGCAGCATCAGTTCACTGCTGAATAAAGACTTCTGCTGTTTTTAGGAAATTAGTTGAGAACATCATAGCAAGTAGGGTAAGTAAAATAGTAAACATCTTCATTCACTATCCAGGTTCTATATGGCATAGACTGGTAAAACACCATAAGACAGTTCTTATTTGCGTATTATCCATGAACATTTTACATACTAATAAAAGAACAAACTATTAATTACAGTTGGCTAATTTTTCTTGACAAGTAGCACTTCACACCCTTAAGGATTACAACGCATATTTGGGGGAAAATAGTTGCAATTCTTTAGAGTTATTCTTAATATAACAGCTAGAAACTTTGAGTCTGTAGCCTAGATCAGACTGGCAAGCCTGTTTTTACTTTCAAAAGCGTCATTATTAGCTGCCAAAATATAAAACCTGGAAGACTGCAACCCTCCCTAAAATCCAGATTTACAGATTCTCTATCTTCAAAAATGTTTTATCAGTTGGTTCAGGCTAAGTAGGGGTGCCTATTTTGGACGAGATCTACAAGCAGGAGGCCTTCTTCACCCCAACTCCCCAGCCTCCTCACCTGTCTGCCTGGCTCCACAGGCAGTGAAGACTAGGATCTTGGCTCTCATTGCAAGCACAGAGCAGTCTAGTAAATTGAGCATCAAGCCAGACAGACTTGGGTTAGAATCCTGGGTTCACCTGAGTCTCCTGATGCCGTGTAATTTATTTACTATTTTCAGCCTCAACTTCTCCATTTTTGGCAAAATGGGAATGATTTTGTCTTTTTTATAGGACCATTATGAGGATTCACAGGAAAAGTGCATTTTGTCAAATATTTGGCATATATATTCAACAAATGATAGTTCTTCCCTTCCCCTAATCAAACTTTTCACCAACCCTAACACACTCAACATCTTCAATCATTCAGCACACTTTTGAGTGACTTCACATGCACATGATTTTACAGCAGGGGGTTGTAAAATCTTTTTTTAAAAGATGTGTGTAACCTCTACTTTTAAGGTGTATATAAGCTAGTTGAGGTAAAAACTAAGAGCAGAACAAGGTAGAACATGATGCCACCACACACCTATTTAGAATGGCCAAAATTCAGAACACTGACAAAACTAAAATACTAACAAGGATATGAAGAAACAAGAATTCCCATTCATTGTTAGTGGGAATGTATTGGGTTGCCCAAAAGCTAATTTCAGTTTTCCCATAAGATGTTATGGAAAAACCTGAACGAACTTTTTTTCCAACCCAATAAAGTGGTATCGCCACAATATCTTACAAAACTAAACATAATTTTGCCATACAATCTAACCATTGTACTCCTTGGTATTTATCCAGATGAGTGGAAAACGCATGTTCACCCAAACCTCCACCTGAGTGGTTAGTGCAGCTTCATTCATATTTGTCAAAATGTGGAAGCAAACAAGGTGTCATTCAGAAGGTAAATGGATAAATAAACTGTGGCACATCCAGACAATGGGATATTATTCATTGGCAGAAAGACATGAACTCTCAAGCCATGAAAAGGCATGGAGGAATCTAAAGGCACATTATTAAGTGAAAGAAGCTATTCTGAAAAGGCTATGTATTTACTGTACTATATGATATTCTGAAAAAGGCAAAACTATAGATACAGTAAAAAGATCAGCAGTTGCCAGGTTTTCAGTGGGTAGGGAGGGATGAATAGGTAGAGCACAGATTTTTAGGGAGTGAAAATACTCTGCAAAATACTGGAATGATGGATACATGTCCCTGTACATTTGTCCAAACTCATAGAATGTACAACATTAAAAGTGAAACCCAAGGTAAGTAAAAAATTTTGGGTGATTATGTGTCAATGTAGGTTCATCAATTTTAGCAAATTTACCACTTACATTGGAGATGTAGATGACAGGGAGAATATGCATATGTGGGAGCAGGGAGTATTTGGGAAAACTTGGTGCTTCCCCTCAACTTTGCTGTGAAACAAACTTCTTTCTAAAAAAAAAAGTTCTTAAATTATAATGAAGATGTCAAGCAGGAGGGGAAAAGAAGGATAGTGTATGATGAATGCCATGGCAAAAGTGAAAAAAAAAAAAAATGCAGTGAATATACCCAGGTCACATGCAATGAGGCAAGAGTTACTCAGCTGTGTTTTGTGTAAACCTTCATTGTACCTCTCTGTGTGTTACCACCTACCTCACTCCCCTTCTCATCTACACCAAAACAAGGAGGGGATGAGGGAACTACAGTTAGAACTTCACTTGTGTGTCGGTCGCTCAGTTGTGACCAACTCTTTGTGACCGCATGGACTGTAGTCAGGCTTTTCTGTCCAAGGAATTCTCCAGGCAAGAATACTGGAGTGGGCTGCCATTTCCTTCTCCTGGGATCTTCTGATTGAGGGATTAAACCCCGGTTTCCTGCCTTGCAGGCAGATTCTTTACCATTTAAGCCACCAGGGAAGCCCCAGAACTTCACTTAAGGAACTGAAAACTCACCAGTCTTCACAGATCTGCTTTCTATACTTCTGACCATGTTCCCTACAAAGAGAAACAGCGGCTACTGCTGTTGTTTTAAAATAGGATGTCACATCTAGCTGTGGAATAACATTTAGAAGACTCTACTTTAGATCTGAGTATACATGGCGGGGAGAGAGAAGGAGGCCAATTTTTAAGAACAATCTTACTTGTCTAGTGGGACTCACACTTTATCTCAAACACAAATGTGCTATTAAGTGAATCTAAAATAAGTGATACAAATCTCTCTACTGAGCCAGTGGGAAATTCCAACCTTTATAAGTTGGGAAGTGCTAAACCAGCAACCTTTTAGAAAAGAGTATCTATCTTTTTGAGCTGTTTCTGGGGAATTGCATATAAAGCGTTCTGAAAACAAAAAAACTTCCCGATTTTTCCAGGATCTGTTTGCCAGCTTAATACAAGGCCGCCCAGGACAGATATTGTCAGGGCTCAAAGTGTTTTCAGAGTTATATTCACAGTTGAAATGTTTTCCAATATGGTATTTGAACATCAAGAAGAAAACAGCCCTTGAGGAGAGGTAAAGCAAAAAAACAAAACAAAACAAAAAAACTCATTCCCTAATTTTTTAGTCCCTATAAAATGTCTAAAGGAATTTTTTTTTTCTACCAACATTCCTATCACTTAATAATTAGACAGCCCTTTCTGAAAAATGTCTTTAGGAGATTTACACCTAGAAGAACTAGGCACAATATTTTGATTGACTACAGTAAGCCACAAAGTGACATATTCTGATTGACTTTAGATGGGAAAGGAAAACCATATGCTAAATGTTTCTGTCTTCTTATGGGTGGGAAGAGTAATTATTGGTCAGGTCGCAGGGGTTTCAGAAACGGTTAAGTACCCAAGCTTCATTTTCTAGTTAAATGTTTGAGTCATTCTTCTGATGATTAATTCAGCTTTGCAAAAAGGTATTCTTACAGCAACTTATTTGGAATAAGAAGTCAATGACAAAAATCTTAACTTTATTGAGCTTATATTTTGACACAACTGTCAAAAAGATAAGTAAATTTTTTTAAAGAAAAGATTAGTTTATACATGAGAAATTCAGGCAAGACTACTAAAGGGGAGTTAACAATGTTTGGTATCTAGTTTTAATTTGGGGATGCTAGTAGAGAGTGAATGTTTATGTTCCCTTGAAATTGACATGTTGAAGCCCCAACCTCCAATGGAATGGTGTTTGGAGAAGGGGTCTTTGGGAGGTAATCGGGGTTAGATGAGGTCATGAGGTTGGGCCCTCATGAAGGGATTATGTTTTTACGTGAATCGACACCTTCCTCTCTCCCCTTACATGCACATAAAAAAGGCCATGTGAGGACACAGGGAGAAGCCAATCATCTAGAAGCCAGGAAGAAGTGCTCCCCACAATCTGACAAGGTCGGCACGCTGATCTTGGACTTATGGCTTCTGAATTGTGAGAAAATGAATTTCTGTTGATTAAGCCACCAAGGGTATGGTATTAATATTTTGTTCTGGCAGCTCGAGCTGGCTTACACAGGGATCACATCCCAGAAGTAAATTTCATCTTTTAGCAGACATCTTTTAGGATGCATCTACCTATCCCACATCCCCACTGCTGAGAACTGACCCTCCTCTCCACCCAGGTATTAATAGGACTCACTCTCCTGCCCATAACCAATTGACCAAGGGGCAGACACCTGGCAAACCATACTACTCTGAGCTATACTGGAGCCAGAGGGGCTGGGCAGTGGGGGATCAAAAATCGGTAATAGAGATTCTGTGTCTAAAATTTTATGCTTTGTTCATCACGAATTTTTTTGTATTAATTTTTGTTTTGTAGAATATTGCATTGAAGTATTATTTATCTAGATTCTTGATATTTTTAGACATTGCCTTAAATTTTGCTGACGCTCTACTCACCTTAGCCTAGACACATCCCTGCTGACAGTTAGGTGTCCCCTGAATTTGAGAAATGATCTAAGAAAGCCTGGTCAAGGGATCTTACACTGGCATCCTCAAGACTCCATTTGGCCTGCAGACTCCAGTTGTGTTCAGCTTTGCCATTAATATTGTTTAATTTGAATGCTTTTAAGGAAGAAGGGACTTCCCTGGTGGCTCAGAGGGTAAAGCGTCTACCTTCAATGCAGGAGACCTGGGTTCAATCCCTGGGTGGGGAAGATCCCCTGGAGAAGGAAATGGCAACCCACTCCAGTATTCTTGCCTGGAAAACCCCATGGATGGAAAAGCCTGGTGAGCTACAGTCCACGGACTCACAGAGTAGGACATGACTGAGTGACTTCACTTTAAGGAAGAAACGCCCCCAGGGGGCACTAGTGGGAAAGAACACTCCTGCCAATGTAGGAGACATAAGGGACACGGGTTCAATCCCTGGGTAGGGAAGATCCCCCGGAGGAGGGCATGGCAACCCACTCTGGTATTCTTGTCTGGAGAATCCCATGGACAGAGGAGCCTTATGGGCTACAGTCCATGGATCATACAAAGATGGACACGACTGAAGTGACTTTTATGCAAAGAAGAGATGCACTCTGTATATTGCCCCTACCCCCATCACACCCTTTTTAATGAAGCTGTGGCCCAGCTCCTGATGTGGCCTTTGGGCCTGACTCCAACCTAGCGGGTGGAACTGGTCACTGAAATCGAGACCCTGTGCAGCCACCATATACTACACATGCAGAAAGATGCAGAAAAAGCCCAACTGCAGAAAGAAAAGTTAAGCACGTGTGCAGACAGAAGCTAAGAGACTTCTGGCAAAGAGGAGAGTCTAAGCTGAACTGTGCTGACCTTAAACTTTCCATTCCAGTCACCCACAGGCAGCTCTAAATCTACCTTTCTGAATGAAACATCATGTCCCTGCTTACTAACCATCGCTCCCCCTCCCATCTTCCTGGGCTAGGGCTCCTGATATGTGGAAACTAACAGTCCTCACCAAGTCTTCTGATGAGGAAAAACCATTGTTCTCTCTCACCTTCTATTTAATGTAAAATGAGCAGATAAGCCATTTGCCAAGGAAGTTCTGTCCTGCTCAGAGTCCCTGACAAACAGTTGCCATTTGAAGGGAGGAATGATCTTTCACTCCACAGTCTTTGTTGTGTGGTTCATAACCCCTTCTGCGCCACAGATAATAGTTAACACTTAAAAACGGGTAAGTGCAGAGAGGCTAGATGGAGACTGCCTCCAGGAGCTATAAAGAACACTGCCCAGATCCACGCTGTGATCTACTGTTGTTATAATTATTCTGAATTAATTTTAATCAAGAAACAACATACCCATTGAAATAAAATGAAAATAAAAGCACCAGGAGGAAAACCAAAGTTTGATTCCAAGCGAAACTGAAGACTTCAGCCTCTGCAAAGTATATCTAATTCTGCCAAAATTTAGTACAGTTTTACATTTAATTTTGCTCTGATTTATGACTGAATCTCCTGGGTACTGATGGTATATAAAAAACCATTAACTCTGTGGAGGCAATTGTTGGTTTTTATAATAAAAAATGCATACTGCTTATACCATTATTGCTTAGGAAATTAGAGAACACAGCTTCTAATACCCTGTGTGTGGAATAGTGTAGCAAACCACTTAACTTGCAATAATAGAATATCGACTGGTACAGTGATCTGTGAGCCACAGCCAGATTAAGCCACCATCACACCCTGATAGGGCCACTTTCATAAGACATCCATTCCACCCCAGCCAAAGAATTGCAAACAGATTAGCCACAAACAGGACAAAGAGGATCTTCCTATAAAGTGAATATTATTCTCCTTGTTTCACTTGGTTTTCAAATGCTTAAACAACTGACTTCATTTTTCCTCCTATCTGCAAAACCTTTAGGACTTTGTGATACTGTAAGCCCATGACTTAAGTAATATCTGAATTAAAGGAAGGTGTTTCTGAGGCTAATTTCATGTTAACTCAAGATTGCCATCCAAAAGTTGGGGTTATCATTTGCAGGTCTTGAAGGTAAGACAGGATAAATTTAAGAGCTTTAAAATGCCCTTTAGGGGCTTCCCTGGTGGTCCGATGGCTAAGCTTCTGCACATTGAATGCAGAGGGCCCAGGTTCCATCCTTGGTTGGGGAACTAAATCCTACAGACCTCAACTAAGAGTCTGCATGATGTAACTAAAGATACTTCATGCTATTGCAAAGATCAAGGATCCTCCATGCCATAAGACCCAACACAGCCAAATAAATACATTTTAAAAAATAAATAAATAAAATGCCCTTTAAGTGAGGCTCACTAGCCCAGTGACATCACATGCGCATGCTCTTTCTGAATGCAGGCTGCAGTCAGCACCCCTCTCCTTCTTCTTCTTCCTCTCTTTCCTCCCTCCCCCTTCCCTTCTTCCCTTTTCTGCCTTTCTCCTCTTCATACACACACACACACACACACACACACACACACACACACACACACGTCACACATACACTCACTCACTCACACAGAGACTTTTCATTATTCCCTAGTTAATCTGTGGAAGCAATCCGACATATTACACAGTGACAGGATATGATAAGCTATCTTCCGGTCCCTGTCACTACTCTTTAATGGACACTAGAACATTTAGTCTGAAGCCTCTTCTTTGCATCCCAATTAGCCTTGTGGACAGATCCTAAGTGTCTGTGCCAGATGAGCCTTAGTAACAGGAGAAAAAAAGACACCACTCTGGAAAATATAACCAAGTTACAGATCATAGAAGGGAAAGCCTCAGTGGGTATAACTTTGGAGACACAGAAAACTTGGCATTACCCTCAAAACATTCCTCCTGTTTTCCCAAATTAGTGTTACTCTTTTGACTTCAGGCACTAACTACACATAATAATTATAATAATATGGGTCTTTTGAACATATTCTTGGGGTCAGCTCTTCACAGGTTTCTCACATTCCTGCAAGTTTTCCAAGCATAGGGGTTGACAGTTTTTGCCTAGACTATCTTGTCAAAGATGTTTAAATAGCAAAGAGCCTTGGAAGCTAGAGATAGTATCTCCCTCTGTGACAGAGGACAGATATGTTTCCTGACCAAGAAAGAAAATATCTCCCTCAGAGGCAAAGGTTAGTCAAGTTTATCAGCAGTTCCTTTAAAAAATTGGAGTTTCCTAAACTTGTGACTATGACACAAATCCATTATTCACAGCAATCCCGTTGAACCTTTTCTGCACTGTCCTATGGATTCAGGGGACACAAGGAACCAATGAAATCATGATGCTCATGCTGCCTGAGGAGCTACAAATAATGAAGTCTCTTGTCTCCACCCCAGAGTCTTCTGGTTTTCACCAGCATCTATGAAATTCTCACAGGCTGACTTGTTAGTTTGCAAGCAGGTTAAAATTTTAGTTGATTGCAGCTCTGGACATGAACCACACTAGGCCAATTAACACGAAACTTGAATACAACCATCTCTTCCTTCACAGGAATAACAAATTGCTTGATGCTGAATTTCAATGATCCTAAGAGATGCTTAAAATATTCCCCACTGTCACTCCTAAAGGAATGCTTCACACATGCCCATGAACTGATATATCAGCTAAAGCCCCCACAAAGAACTGCCATGCTCTCCCTCTCCTGCACCAGCTGCCTCCAGAGGTATTTTGAGCTTTCTTCAGCAACTGCTCACCACATCCACCCTGTGACTGCCAGTGTCCGTGCAAGATCACACTCTCCAGGCACTCCTCCATGACGCCAATTCCAAAGGCATCATACAGTGCTTAGAGACTTCCCTCTCTTCCATCCTGTGCCCTCCTCTGACTTCTAGGTTTTGAAACACCACTGCTTGGGCACTAGAATCCCTGAAGTCACCCATAAGAAAAAAAGATTTCAATAACTTCTAACCCCTGTCCCATTAATCAACGAACTCAAAGTCATTCCATTGTATCCAGCAAGAAAGATAAAGCAACACCCTCAACCTTTTTGTCTCTCCTGTTGGTAATCTTCATTGCAGCCAAACTCCTCCCTCTAATTCAAATGAACAATCCAGTGTTCTTATACCAAAGGATACAGAATCTTGTAAGTGTCTTTACCTTCCATTCATTCTGGTAAGAGTCTATTACAAACTCTTTTTGCTTAAGACTACCTCCTAACCAAACAGCAGAATGTGAACGTGTGTGCTCAATTGTGTCCAACTCTTTGCAACCCCACAAATTATAATCTGCCAGGATCCTCTGTCCATTGGATTCTCCAGGCAAGAATACTGGAGTGGGTTGCCATTTCCTGCTCTAGGGAATCTTCCTGACCCAGAGGTCAAACCCATGACTCTTGCATCTCATGGATTGGCAGGTGGATTCAACCAAGGAGCAGAAAACTATGTTAAAGAAAATGGAACAGAAGTTGGATAAACACTGTAGAAGACAACAAAGAGGGGGAAAAAGGCAAAAAGAAATGACCTAGACTTTAAAGATATATGGGAAACATGCACCTATGCATTTGAATATATTCCTGGCAGTAAAGACAAGATTGTCAAGGTCATCTTCAGCCTTGAGCACCTTTATCCAAGGCAATAGCTCTTTGCACATGCACTCCAGGCTTTGAAACTGGTCACACTTTTATCTAGGTGGTGAGGCTCATTTGTATATTCAAACACACTAACTAGTAATTACAAAAAGCAGTACATGCAAAACATGGGTGGACTAGAGTAGTTACTCAATACGAAGCTAATGAAAAACTGAGCTCTACTACCTTTCATTTTTCTGTCTTCATCCTCAAAAAAAAAGAAGAAAATGGAGACTTGCTAGGAAACAAGGAAAGCATCTGGATCAGAACACCTCCCAAATTTCATGTTCAGTCCTGCCATCCAAACAAAGATTTAGAAGCTCTTTTCCTAAGCCAATAATTGAGTGGCACCTGCCAATTTTCCCAGAACTTGGCTTTTCTTAACAAGCCATCCCACTGCCTTTATCCCTTTTGTTCTTTGTAATAAAAATAAGAAAAACTAGACAGAGGGGGAAAAAAAAAACAACTGGATGAATTGTACACAATGAGTAGGGATATCATGGAAGTAAAGGTGTGTAATAAACTGTTTGTTTTTTTAAAAAAAGGCTTTTGAATCATGGAATTTTCTGAGAAAAATCCACAAATAAATATCATCTAGAAATGTGACAGTTTTATAAATTGGTCCATAAAACAGTAATGCTCATAGTTTTTTTTAACTAGCCTAGAAATAGTTTAGTTTTGACAGCAATGACCCAAGCAGCAAGGACTCTATTTCTATGAGTCAAGTGATAAATACATAAAATGTAACCAGGACCAATTTTAGCCAAAAAAAAAAAAAAGTCAAAGGAACTAAGCTACTCATAGAGAAGAATGAACTAACAGCTAGCACAACTCAACAATTATTTCCTTGGCACAGAAGTCTCAGGAAGGCTGTACCATCACCCAGAACTCTGCATCTATCCACTGTGCTGGCCCAGATCTCTGAGTCCAAGTTCGATCCTGGTTTGATCCCTGAATGTTCAGAGTATTAATGGTTTTGGATCTAATCAGCAAATTGCCATCTGAACCTTGACCCTAAAAGAACAGTTTTGAGAAAATGTATCAGCCTTGTGAAACAACCTCTCCCAAGGCTGAATCTGCCCCCTGGGAGTAAGTTAAATTACTACAGAAGCACTGAAGGTTTTGCAGGACTGTGTATCATGAGATCAACAGCACAGCTCTGGTGGAGGCCAGTCTCAGGTTCAAGTCCCAGCTCTGCCAGTACTGCCCAGCTGGCCTTATGAAAATCATAAGTGGTTTTGTAAGGCCAGGTTCTGCTTCCCGAAGAGAGGGATAATATTACCATACATGTCCTCTGTGAAAGAAAACTTTGATCCCCATGTGGTTCAGTGGTAAAGAATCCATCTGCCAAGATAGGAGACATGGATTCAATCCCTGGGTCAGGAAGTTCCCCTGGAGAAGGAAATGGCAATCCACTCTAGTATTTCTTGCCTGGAAAATTTCACCAACAGAGGAGCCTGGAGGACTACAGTCCATGGGGTCACAAAGAGTCAGACACGACTGAGCACGGCATAAAAATCCCTGCAGAAGGAAAAATAGGTGTTACAAAGAACACTCTCATTCATTACTTCTCCCTCTGGAGGTATGTGTTTTACTTCTCTGATCTAGAAGCTGTTGAGACATCAACTTCTTCTCTGAATAGGAGCTGACAGGTGACCAGAAAGGATGCTCAGAAGAGGAGCTATGAGTCATGCAATCTGCGTTGAGAAGCACTGAAAGCTCACCTGGGCTTTGTCACTAATGGGCTCTACCTGGGGCCTCGCTGGCACTAATGGTAAAAGACCTGCCTGACAACGCAGGTTAGAGATCAGAGACGTGAGTTTGATCCCTGTATCTGGAAGATCCCCTGGAGGAGGGCACACTCCACTGTTCTTGCCTAGAGAATCCCATGGACAGAGGAATTTGGCAGGCTGCAGTTCCTAGAGTTGCACAAAGTCAGACATGACTGAAGGGATTTAGCACACTTGCATGGGGCCCTCGCTTAGCCTTTCTGAGACCCCCAAACTCTCAACTAGAATATGAGAGATTTGAACAACAAATATTCTAGAAGGTCCACTAGAGCTAATGGAAAACATTACAAATTTCCATGATTCTACTAAACCAAAAAGACATTATCCAAAAAAGATGGCAAGTCCTTACTCCTAGAGAAATTGAGCTTGTATTAAAGAGAGCTCATGCCTTGTTTGGCAATGAATGTCCTGATCCACTGCACTGGGCATCCAGGTGACCCACAATTCTGTATAAATGCTTCTGCTGGTGCCAAGGGCTGCATGTGGCCTGGAACTAGAAAGGAAGAGATTAAACTGCAGGCAGAAACACCTGCCTCAAAGCCTGTAGGGAGCTCTAACCATTCTGATGGGCCATTTGTGGTAATTGTCCTGTCTCATCCAATAAACTGGCTATTCAGGCACTGAGAGGTTGATGCCTCCTGTCAGTTGACCGTAATTCCAATCACCTCCATGCACATATATGTTTTATTTGCATTGCACCTGTACCACCACAGACCAGGAGAGACCAATTAAATTATGATTAGCACATATGCCACCTAAATCTGACAAACGTCTGTTCTCAATGAAATTAAAGAACTGTGTTAGCAAAGTCCAGATGACCGTTTGGGTGTGGGAAGGTAGTACCAATGACATTGAGAATATGATATACAGAAAGAGACCTAAAAGAAATAGGTTTTTGAATTGCATTTCTCTTGCTATTGATAGGCAACATCTGATAGCACAGCTTCAAACAAAGGAGTACATTGTATTTTGAAAACCTACTAGCGAATCAAGTGGCAAGGGAGAGGATCCTGAAGCTTGACTTAAGTCCATCAATTGCCGGGGCATCTAGTCATTAGCATCTGGATACAGCATTATCTAGGCTACTGAAACGTAAAAGGCCAATCCAGACAAGGTCATTGCCTTGACTGATACATTGTCACAACTTGCCTCCCTGCCTGCCTTTGTGAGGGCAACCACCAGCTGCTCTTAAAAATAAAACTGTTAGCATTGGTGAAAGTGTTCCTGGTGAGTAGGCTACCCTCCTCCACATGGAGATTCAGAGAACCAGAATCCTCTGTCTGGTGCCTTTGTCAACTCCTGGTTCCCTGGAGTCTTCTCCATCCAGATGACAGACAAGGAAAGGAGCATCAGAGACACTGGTTTCTTAAAACTTTGGCCTGGGAAATAATACCTCTGCTCCTTCACAAGAGCAGTCATATGGCCATACCTACATGTGAGGAGGACCAGGAAGTATAGTCCCTAGGTGGGCAATTTCCTCCCTAGTTTGACCCTAAACTTTGGCGGGCACAGCACTAAATTCTGCTGGACAAATAGTCTCTTCTACAATCACATGCTATCTCATATATAAATGCATCTACTTGGGAGCTGGTTTTTCAATCCCTATCATTTCAACTTTTACTTTATCATTGGCTGGGTATGCTACATACCATCCTCTTGCTTCTTCATAGTCAGTAATTTCATATGGGACTTCCCTGATGGTCCAGTGGTTGGGACTTCATCTTCCAATGTAGGGGGTGCAAATTCAATCCCTGGTTGGGGAGTTAGGATCCCACAAGCCTCGTGGCCAAAAAACCAAAAACATAAAACAGAAGCAATATTGTAACAAATTTAATGAATACTTTAAAATGGTCCAATTTTTTAATCAAAAAAAGAATTTCATATGGTTATCACACTGAATACTTTTTTAAGGGATTAGAGGATATCCAGACTATAAAAATGCCACAGAAGGGCACTGTTAGAAACAAGACCATACAATCGCCTTCCTTATGAGGAAAAAGAATCTGTGGATCTGTTTTTGCTTTTTGGTCACTCTGCTTTCAAGCTTTACACCTGGTATGGTGACAGGCTGGTTATAGTGTCCAACTTTGCCTCAGGAACATGGATCATGATGTGAGCCCAAATCCAGCTCTGCCATCATCATCAAGAGTAGATTCCTCCTCCCAGGGCAAAATCAGGGTCTCAACTCAAGGCTCTGTGAACTGTAAGAGGGAGTATAAATGATAGTCAGAGGTTGTGGTCAGAGATGATTGTTAGATGGCATAAGTGAGAAGGAAAGAGATATAAGGATATCTTATTCAGCACATGAGTTAAAGTCTCAAAATCCTGCTTGCCTTCTTAGTTAAATCTCTCTCTTATACCACTGTTAGGACTGATGGAACATCCTGCCACAGCTGGACTTTGTTACAGAAAAAAGAGCACTGACTCATAAATGTAAAAATGAAACAAAAGTGAAAAAAATGGCATTTATAAGAACTGTACTGAAGGAAGCAGGAGAGTGTTCACCAGCTAGGTGAAAGGAACCACCACTCTCCAGGTTCTTAATATGCTGAAATGACAGTGTTCCTTTTGTTTCTGAGTATAACTAAGATTCCCACAAAGGTATGTGTTACAGAAAGCAAGTAGAAGCTGCTCACGTCACCCAAGCAGGGATGATGAGATCACATGACATTCAGCAGAGGAGGAAAGGCAGATCTTGTAAACATGAGGTAGCCAAATGTATAAATAAAATCTATTTAAAAGGAGTTCAGGTAACATTCATTTCAATGAGATCAAAACATGCACATAAACATTTATGCACATACATTAAAGTGAAAGTCGTTCAGTCTTGTCTGACTCTTTGCCACCCCATGGACAATACAGTCCATGGAATTCTCTAGGCAAGAATACTGGAGTGGGTAACCATTCCCTTCTCCAGAGGATGTTCCCAACCCAGTAATTGAACCCAGGTCTCCTGAATTGCAGGCGGATTCTTTACCAATTGAGCCACAAGGGAAGCCCAAGAATATTGGAGTGGGTAGCCTATCCCTTCTCCAGCAGATCTTCCCGACCCAGGAATTGAACTGGGGTCTGCTGCATTGCAGACAAATTCTTTACCAACTAAGCTATCAGGGAAGCCCTCAATATGTATTATTGAGGCAATACTCAATATACATTATTGAGACAAATACTGTATGATTCCAGCTATACGAGATACCTTGGAGAAGGAAATGGCAACCCACTCCAGTATTTTTGCCTGGAAAATTCATAGACAGAGGAGCCTGATGGGCTATAGTCCATGGGATCGCAAATAGTCGGATACGGCTGAGCTACACACACACATATACATACAAGATACCTAGAACAGTCAAATTCATAGAGTCAGGAAGTTACAACTGCTAGATACCAGGGAATGGGAAGTGCAGGGCTGAGGAGAGGGAATGGGGACAGAGTTTCAGTGCAGAAAACTGAAAATGGTGGGAGCTGCACAACAATATGAATATACTTAATTAAACTAAACTGTACAGTTAACTATGGTTAAAATACTATGTTTTATATTAAATGACTTTTACCACAATAAAAAAAACACAAAAAGATAGGCATAAAAAGCACAGAATTTACAAACTGCAATTTATGTCCAGGGTGGTAAGTATTAAGGATCTCTGAGCTTAAATTTTTAACTTCTAAAATGCATGATGTAAAGTTCCGGTGATTATAGACAGTGTGATTTTCTAGTCAGCATCCACCAAAAGCAGCCACAGAAAATGCCTCTGTGCAGAGTTCCGCTGACTTACGATCCCTCCTCTCCCGACAGCTCATCTGCTTCTAAGCACAGCTGTTTCCAACGGAACAGCGCTTTATGCAAACAGTGCCAGCCTGGCCTCTGAGCAAGAAAGCCCAGAGAAGAGGAGTTGGGGAAATCAGTCTTTGATAGCTGGAGCCAAGAATTTGGACCATCACCTGCAATTTCAGATACCTGCGATGTTACACAGCTTCCTCTTTGCCCAAACACACAGCCTGAAGCAAATCTTAGAGAGATGTTGTGACAACCTGGTTCTCTAGGTCCTTGAAAATGTCCGTGAGACTGCCAAGAAGCTGAGCAAATCAAAAAATAATGAAGAAGGCTGTGGCATACACAGTGCCTCCTATAGCTCTGCTCAACCTCAAGGACAAAGAGACACCCAATTTGATAATTAAAATATTAGAATTCATGTGAGGGTTTTTGTTGTCTGTTTTTCTATAGAGTTCAATAGACTTTCTATTAAAAAAAAAAACTAACTAAACCCAGTGAATCCACTCTGTAGGAAACTTGGAAGGGAGCAAAATTTCAGATTCAACAAGAGAAGTTGGAAAACTAAGAGAAATTGTATTAGTCACTCAGTCGTGTCCAACTCTTTGTGGGTCATATCAGACTGTAGCCCAACAGGGTCCTCTGTCCATGGAATCTCCAGGCAAGAATACTGGAGTGGGTAGCCACTCCCTTCTCCAGGGGATCTTCCCGACCCAGGGATCAAACCCAGGTCTCCTGCATTGCAGGCAGATTCTTTACTGTCTGAGCCACCAGAGAAGCCCAAACTAAGAGAAACAGACCCTCTAAAGAACAACACTTCCCCTGAGGCTCAACAGAATGTTCCACAGAAGTCAGCCTCCTGCACTTGGCCTCTGGCTGATGGCTGTTGTTGTTTTGTCGCTAAGTCATATCCGACTCCTTATGACTCCATGTAATGTAGCCCACCAGGCTCCCCTGTCCATGGGATTCTTCAGGCAAGCATACTGGAGTGGGTTGCCATTTCCTTACCCGGTGGATCTTCCTGACCCAGGGATTGAGCCTACGTCTCCTGGATTGGCAGGCAGATTCTTCACCGCTGAGCCACCAGAAACCTAACAATTGCTATAATCCTATGTCTTCCAGGACTTCCAAAGACTAGGATTTGATCCATAAGGCAAAGTATAAATCATAGTGTTTAAGAACAAAGGCTTTGGAGTAAGTCTTCCTTATTTTATGTCATGGCTTCACCTCTTACAGAGTGACTGTCAATAAGTTACCTAACTTCCATTAAGCCTAATTCATACTTTGGAGAAAAAAGAACGAAAGATATATATTTGTAAAAGTTAACGGTTATCTCTGCAGAGAGGGATCAAGCATTAAATTATAATAAAAATAAAATAATATAATGATAATTATAATATAATAATATGCTATAATAAAAATAAAATAAAATGAAATTTTACTTATCTGCATCTGCTAAGAATTTTTACAAATGAGTATATATTATTTTTGTAAGAAGAAAGCAAACATGTTCTATAATAATAAACTCTATAACTATATAACAATAAACATACATGTTATATAATAATAAAATTAACTTACATAATACTTAATAAGAAAACTGGAACTTAATGAAATAATGGTTTTGACAGAGTAATATGTGATAAATCCAAGCAACAGTTAAATTTCAACTTTGTTCCTCTAAATATGGTAAAAATGCCAAAATTCAATTTGAAAATCAGTTGATGAGCTTAATTCTAAATAAAACAAAACCAAAGCACAGTACAACGAATAAAAATACAAACCCTCCCCATCTCCCTGATGGTCACTTGACTCCGTTCCTCCAGGCCTTAATTAATACAGTAACTGACTCGCTTGACAGTCCCATGATGTTTGCTCTACCAGACTCCGGGCTATTAACCAGATATATGCCTCCCAGGATTACCACAAAACTGTCCTTCGAAAAGATTCCAGCAAAATGAAACATTCCATTGGAATGTTTTTAAACAAGTTATTGAAACACAAAAAGGACATTGCTTTCAAAGTTTTAGCCTATTCCAAGAATCCTGCTGAGATTTTTGGCTCATTCTCCAACAGCCCTGACATAAAACTCAGCTGACAATGGCAGTCCTGCTTCGTGATGACTGACTGAGCGCAGAAGATGCATCAACCAACCTGACCATTAAGAAACTTTCAGAAAATTACAAAAACAAAAAAACAGCATATGATTGACAGTGAACTCCCAAAGAACTGAAAAAGCTACAACCTCAGGCAAAAGAGAAGACCGACAGAACTACAGAATAATCCCCAAATAAGAGAATCAGGTGCAGTGGCGAGCTTTAGCAGAGATAACAAATCTTGTGATTGTTCATGAGAAAATTGAAGTGTTAGAGAGTGACTGCATTGGTCCCTGCTTTCAAATCAATGTCAGTACATTGAATAAAGTAGAAGATATGCCCCCAAAAGACAACCCAAGCCAGCACTAGAACACTATGTTGCATGAAGCTTGTAGCATTGAAAGTTAACCTACTCATGCACCTAAGAAAAGGTTACACGGCCCAATGTTTCTCTCCCCTCGTGCCCTCCACAGCCACAGAGCCACAGATCCTGAAATCATAATGGAATAATCTACCAGAATATCTATTTTCCTTTACACTGAAGAAATCCATTCCAACTACTAGTGCTTACCAATATAGATTCCAAATTATGAATATAAGAATGTCAAAATAACAAAACTTATAAGGAAAGCTAACAAATCAAAGAGATACAAGATTAAAAAAATCAAAATAAGCAATTCCTGTATATGAGCTTATGGACAATAGTGAATATAAATTTAAATATATAATAATCATCTTCAAGAGATTTGGTGGGACATACAGCTATAAAAGAGCACTGTGAAAAATGATCACCAGTCAGCAAATTAAAAACATGATTTCTAAGATTTATTTTAAAAAACTAACAAAATCATGCAAATAGTAAAACGGACATCAACTAAAACTGAATTAGCAAGTTGAAAATCTATCAAATGGACCAGGAGATAGAAATTATAAGAAAAGTGGCAAGAGTCATGATAAATCTTAGATCTTTCAAGACAAATCTTGGACAGTCAGTATCTCTCCATCATGAGTTCTAGAAGAAAAGAATAGATAGTTAGTTGTCTAACTATATCCATTTTCCCTTTCTTCTCTTAATAAACCTCCTGAGAATTTTAGCTGATCACTAAGCTAAATAATTTCTCTTCCCCTCTTTCTCATTGATTATTTTATATATAGTAGTATGTTTATGTTGTTAATTCCAAGTTCCTGATTTATCCCTCCTCTCTATGGTTCTCCTTTGTAGCCGTAAGTTTGTTTTTTCTATTTTTATTTTTTATTCATACTTTTTATTTTGTATTGGGGTATAGCCAATTAACAATATTGTGATAGTCTCAGGCGGACAGTAAAAGGACTCAGCCATATATGCACATGCATCTATTCTCCCCTATACTCCTGGTGATAGGTACTTGGGCTATCTTCATGTCTTGGCTATTGTAAATAGTGCTACAATGAACATTGGGGTGCTCTGTATCTTTTTGAACGGAAGTTTTCATCTTTTCTGGATATATGTTCAGCAGTGGGATTGCTAGACTGTAGCTCTATTTTTAGTTTTCTTAAGGCACCTCCATACTGTTCTCCACAGTGACTGTACCGATTTAAATTCCCACCAACTGTGTAGCTTGTTGTTGTTCAGTTGCTCAGTCATGTCTGACTCTTTGCAACCCCATGAACTGCAGCACACCAGGCTTCCCTGTCCTTCATCATCACACAGAGCCTGCTCAAACTCATGTCCATTGTGTCAATGATGCCATCCAAGCATCTCATCCTCTGTTGTCCCCTTCTCCTCTGCCTTCAGTCTTTTCTGGCCTCAGGTGTTTTTTCTAATGAGTTGGCTCTTGGCATCAGGTGGCCAAAGTATTGGAGTTTCAGCTTCAGCATCAGTCCTTTCAATGAGTATTCAGGACTGGTTTCCTTTAGGATTGCCTGGTTTAATCTCCTTATAGTCCAAGGGACTCTCAAGAGTCTTCTCCAACACCACAATTCAAAACCATCAATTCTTCAGCACTCAGCCTTCTTTATGGTCCAACTCTCACATCCATACATGACTACTGGAAAAACCATAGCTTTGACTATAAGGACATTTGTTGGCAAAGTAATGTTTCTGCTTTTTAATATGCTGTCTAAGTTGGTCACAGCTTTTCTTCCAAGGAGCAAGTGTCTTAATTTCATGGCTGCAGTCACCATCTGCAGTGATTTTGGAGCCCGAGAAAATAAAATCTGTTACCATTTCAATTGCTTCCCCATCTACTTGCCATTAAGTGATGGGACCAGATGCCATGATCTTTGTTTCTTGAATGTTGAGTTTTAAGCTTTTTCATGGGCTTAAACAGTAGGAGCATTCCCTTTTTTTTTTTTCACACCTCTCCAGCATTTATTATTTGTAGACTTTTTGATGATGGCTATTCTGACTGGTATGAGGTGATACCTCATTGTCATTTTGATCTGCATTTCTCTAATAATTAATGATGTTTTTCATTTATTTTTTAAAAAAAATTCAATAAATACAGTTAGACAACTACTATTTTGTGATAACCTATATGAGATAAGAATCTAAGAAAGAATGACTGTATTGCTGAATCACTTTGCTATACACTTGAAACTAACACAACATTGTAAATCAAGTATGTGCCAATAAAATATTTTTAAATAAAAATAATTTTAAAAATAGGCAAATGGTTTAAGATGTGATATATATACATATATATGTGTATATATATATATGTGTGTGTGTATATATATATATAGAATAAAATACAACTCAGCCATAAAATAAGATGAAAGATTGCCATTTGCAGCATCATGAATGGACCTAGAAAATATCACACTAAGCAAAGTAAGTCAAGGCAGAGAAACACAAATATTATATGATATGTGGAACCTAAAAAAAATACAAATGAATCCACACAAAACATTCAAAGACTCACAGACATAAAAACAAATTTATGGTTACCAAAGAGGACAGGAAGCAAGGGAGAAATTAGGAGTATGGGATTAATAGATATAAACCACTGTATATAAAATATATAAGCAATAAGTATTTACTATATATAGCACACTGTATCTGATAATAACCTATAATGGAAAATAACCTGAGAAAATGAATCACCTTGCTGTACACCTGAAAATAACACAATATTGCAAATCAACTACTTTAGTAAAAAAATTTTTAATAAAAATTTTATAAGAGACTGCTCGTAAGTTTAATTCATTATAATAAAGAGTGGATAAACATATTTTGATGTATTGATAGAATGACAAACTACACAGCAATCAAAAGGAACAAATAACTGCTACACCCAAAAACAAGAATGGAACCCCAAAAAATACTAATGAGCGGAAAACAGAGGCAAAAATAGAATTTACTGCATGATCTCCTTATATGAAATTCAGAAAGAAAAATTAATTTGTGATGATGGAAATCAGAATGGTTTATATTGGTGGAAGGTGTTAATTGGCTGGAAGGAGGCATCACGAAGCTTTTAGAGTGCTAAAGATTCTATAACTTAATCCAACTGGTGGTTACATAGGTTTTTTACATATGAAAAAAACTGTCAGCCTACACTGTTAAAGAAATGGGAATCAGACCACACTACTTGTCTTCTGAGAAACCTATATGTGGGTCAAGAAGCAACAGTTAGAACCAGAAATGGAATGATGGACTGGTTCAAAATTGGAAAAGGAGTACATCAAGAATGTATATTGTCACCCTACTTATTTAACTTCTATGCAGAGTATATCATGTGAAATGCTGGGCTGGATGAATCACAAGCTGGAATCAAGTTTGCCAGGAAAAATATCAACAACCTCAGATATGCAGATGATACCACTCTAAGGGCAGAAAGTGAACAGTAACTAAAGAAACTCTTGATGAGAGTGGAAGAGAGTGAAAAAGCTGGCTTAAAACTCAACATTTAAAAAATGTTCCATCACTTCATGGCAAATAGAAGTGGAAAAGGTGATAGATTTTATTTTCTTGGGCTGAAAAATCATTGCAAACAGTGATTGCAGCCATGAAATTAAAAGATGCTTGATCCTTGGAAGGAAAGCTATGACAAACCTAGACAGTGTATTAAAAAGCAGAGACATTAATTTGCCAACAAAGGTCTATATAGTCAAAGCTATGGTTTTTCCAGTAGTCATGTACAGGTGCAAGTGTTGGATTATAAAGAAGGCTGGGCACCAGAGAATTGATGCTTTCATATTGTGATGTTGGAGAAGACTCTTGAGAGTACCCTGGACTGTAAGGAGATCAAACCAGTCAACCTAAAGGAAATCAGTCCTGAATATTCATTGGAAGGACTGATACTGGAGCTCCAATACTTTGGCTACCTGACACAAAAAGCAAACTCATTGGAAAAGACCCTGATGCTGGGAAAGATTGAGGCAAAAAGGAAAAGGGTGTGGCAGAGGATGAGATGGCTAGATATCATCACCACGAATCTTAGCAAACTCCGGGAGATAGTGAAGGACAGGGAAATCTGGCATGCTGCCACCCATGGGGTCACACAAAGAGTCGGACAAGAATTAGCGATGGAACAACAAAAATGCACTTAAAGATTTTGTACTTTACTGTATACATACTATTGGAGAAGGAAATGGCAACCCACTCCAGTACTCTTGCCTAGAGAATCCCGTGGACAGAGGAACCTGGTGGGCTGCTGTCCATAGGGTCGCACAGAGTCAGACACAACTGAAGCGACTTAGCATGCATGCATGCATTGGAGAAGGAAATGGCAACCCACCCCAGTATTCTTGCATAGAGAATCCCAGGGACAGAGGAGCCTGATGGGCTGCCGTCTATGGGGTCACACAGAGTCAGATACCACTGAAGTGACTTAGCAGCAGCAGCAGTATACATAGTATAACTGAATAAAAACTGAAAGATGAAAAGCTGAGGTAAACAAAAAAATCAATATATCTTTAGTTAACACAGAATAATTATTGTTGATTAGTTTCTGGCAAAACTGCAGGCCATAGAATTAAATATATTTCCTGAAAATGTAAGACTTAAAAATGTAACAGACGAGAATAAGAGGTAAGGTCTTCTAAATCATAGACAGAAATAAATCAACTGTAGCAGTATTCAATAAATATTCCAATGTTTAGTAAAAAGAATAAGACACTAGAAACATTCATAGTGAGTCCATTCATATAAAATTCAAAAACAGATTTAAAGTATGTATAATATGAATGCATGTTTAGGTGGCAAAGCTACATAGGAAAACAAGGATGTGAATCTCATTATATTAGGAGAGTAATTACCTTAGGCAATAATAGAAGAGGCTGTGATAACAAAGTGATAGGGGAGTTGGACTTCCAACATGCTAGTAATGTTATTTCTTGGTTACATGATTATTGTACTGATGTTTGAATTATTATTGTGCTAAAATGTACATATGATTTAAGCATTTTTCTCAATGTCTACTTTATTTCACATAAGAAAAAGGTTTTATTTTTTTTGTTTGTTTTTTTGTCTTTTCTTTTTTTTAAGAAAAAGGTTTTAAAATGAAGTAGAGAGAATTCTCTGGCAGTCTAGAGGTTAGGATTCTGCACTTTCACTGCCTAGGGCGCAGGTTCAATTCCTGGTTGGGGAACTAAGATCCTGAAAGCTGCTACGTGCAGCCAAAAACAAAAAAAATTAAAATTTGTAGAAATACAAAGAATTTGAATAGCAAGTTTCACTTACTATTATGTATGTGCTATCTCTTTGTATATAAGTATATTATACCCATATAGGTACAATGTTATAGAAACATATACTATAGAGGCATGTGAATTTACTTTTAAATTTTATTTCACTTTAATTGGAAGATAATTGCTTTACAGTATTTTGTTGGTTTCTGCCATCCATCAACATGAATCAGCCAGAGTTATACATATATCCCCTCTGTCTTGAACCTCTCTCCCACCTCCCATCCCATCCCACCCCTCTAGGTTGTCACAGACATATGACTTTAAATATATATGTGTATATGTACCAGAGACAATGCAGTCTATTCAAATGCTCATAAACCTTTCTTTTAAAAGTCCATCATCTGGCTAACAAACACATGAAAAGATGTTCAACATCACTCATTATCAGAGAAATGCAAATCAAAACCACAATGAGGTACCATTACACGCCAGTCAGGATGGCTGCTATCCAAAAGTCTACAAGCAATAAATGCTGGAGAGGGTGTGGAGGAAAGGGAACCCTCTTACACTGTTGGTGGGAATGCAAACTAATACAGCCGCTATGGAGAACAGTGTGGAGATTCCTTAAAAAAACTGGAAATAGAACTGCCATATGACCCAGCAATCCTGCTCCTGGGCATACACATCAAGGAAACCAGATCTGGAAGAGACACGTGCACCCCAATGTTCATCGCAGCACTGTTTATAATTGCCAGGACATGGAAGCAATCTAGATGCCCATCAGCAGACGAATGGATAAGGAAGCTATAGTACATATACACTATGGAATATTACTCAGCCATTAAAAAGAATACATTTGAATCAGTTCTAATGAAATGGATGAAACTGGAGCCCATTATACAGAGTGAAGTAAGCCAGAAAGATAAACACCAGTACAGTATACTAACACATATATATGGAATTTAGAAAGATGGTAATGATAATCCTATATGCAAAACAGAAAAACAGACACAGATGTATAGAACAGACTTTTGGACTCTGTGGGAGAAGGCAAGGAGGGGATGTTCTGAGAGAATAGCATTGAAACAAGTATACTATCAAGGGTGAAACAGATCACCAGCCCAGGTTGGATACATGAGACAAGTGCTCAGGGCTGGTGCACTGGGAAGACCCAGAGGGATGGGATGAGGAGGGAAGTGGGAGGGGGGATCGGGATAGGGAACACATGTAAATCCATGGCTGATTCATGTCAATGTATGGCAAAAACCACTACAATATTGTAAAGTAATTAGCCTCGAACTAATTTAAAAAATAAAATAAAAGTCCATCATCTACAAGGCAAGGGATAACTTTATCATTCCTGCAGAATCAATGATGGCTGTGAATTTTCTATGCTTTCATTTCCCAGGTTGGGATTCATGTGTGTATTTATACTCTCATTATTTATAGGTATGTGGTAAGGGGAGGGAAGATAACTCAGCTTCCAGTTCATACGTACAAGGAATCACATTCATCCATGCTTCATGTCAGACAATTATACATTACCCAGAAAGCCTAGACTTTGACTTGAATGCAGTAAATGAATTGGATTCTGTATTGTCTTTCTTTTTTTAACTTATTTTTTTTGAACATTTTCTTGCTCTTTTTTTAATTAAAGGATAATACTTAACAACATTATGATGATTTTTGCCATACACCAACATGAATCAGCGGTATACATATGTCCCCTCCCTCTTGAACCCCCTCCCACCTCCCTCCCTAGAGCCTATTATACAGAATGAAGTAAGTCAGAAAGAGAAAGAAAAATATTGTATATTAATGCATATATATGGAATCTTTTGAACTTTATATTTGGTATTGGGGTATGGCTGATTAACACTTGTTTCAGGTGAACAAGGAACACAGGCATATAGATACATGTATCCATTTTCCCCAAACCCGTCCTCCCATCCAGTTTGCCACATAACATTGAGTAGAGTTCCATGTGCTATACATAGGTCCTTGTTGGTTATCCAGTTTAAATATAGCAGTGTGTACATGACCATCCTAAACTCCCTAATTATCCCTTTCCCCCACCAACCATAAGTGCATTTTGTAAGTCTGTGAGTCTCTATTTGTTTTGTAAGTTCATTTGTATCATTTCTTTTTACATTCCATGTTATAAGGGATATCATAAGAGGATTCTGAATTGTCTTTTTTAGAGAGCAGTGTGAGAAGAAAATGATGATACATACTTGGTAGCCCAAGGAACAGACTAGAACTAAGATGGCTAACTGTTTCACTTCCCACACAGCATTGAATTGTCTCAGAGAAGTGGCTGGTTAGCCAGGGACTACATTTCCCAGTTCCCTTTACCATTTGAGGCAGTCATGTGACTAAGTTCCAGCCAGCAGATTATGAACACAACTAAGGGCCATGACGTCCAGGCCTGACACATAAACACCTCCCACACAGCACTCCATCTGTATTCTTTCCACCTTTCAGCTAGCTAGAATGGCAGTAATCCCCCAGGGTGACCTTTAAAACTATTTGTTGAAGAGAGAAAATTTTCCATCAAGCCAGGTTCCTGAAAAACTGTATGAATGCAGACCGCCCGCTCTAGGCTTTTTTTTCTAAAACAGTACTGCTATGTGAACAAGTTAGAAATGTCTATGGTATTTGAGCCATCAATCATTTGGGGTCTGTTGGTTAGAAAAGTTAGCCCACACTAACTAGCTCGAATAATAATAGTACCTTCCCTGCAGTGTGGTTGTGAAGAGTGAATGAAATCACAAAAAGAAGAAACTAAAAAAGATTTTATTTCAATAAAAAAAGAGGAAACTTAACACAACGCCTCACACATGATTCATGCAGAGTGTGTGTTAGCTTAGTAAGTACCCAGGAAATGATCACAAGGACCTTAGAGTCTTCAAAATGATTAAGTTTCAAGAGATGAGCTCTGGAAAATAAAGGAAAGTGATTGATGACAGTCTACTCAGTCCATTTCTTCCAGTTAATCACTCCTTCCTCTAAAGACTCCTCTGGGCTTGGTTATATGAGTTGCACAGTAGGCAACGGAAGCACATTTGAGCAATAAAGCTGCAGAACCTGCTCAATATGCTAACCGTCAGGGACAAAGATGGACCAGCTGGGGACTCTGAGATGAATCCCTAACATCAGTGAACAGAGAAGAGGAAATCACATGTAAATATGGGTGTAAAGGTAAAGTTTTTCCCTGCCTTCTCATTTTCTGCTTGCAGCAAGCACCTGTGCGTGGACACAAACACACACACACACATACACACACCCTGGGATATAGCTAGATTGCTGCGCTACAAACAGTATTGGCGATTTTATTGATGATTCTCTCAAATCATCGCTGAAACAAAATAAGCTGTTCACTTCACAGCTGGAGTCGAACGGAGCAATGACAGTTGTCTCGCCCTTCTCTGATGATAAATGAGCCTTCCCCTCCTTACTCAGGTCCTTGACCCAAATTCACAGTGATTCCAGCGACCCAGGCAGACCTCTGAGATGAAAAAAAGCCATCCTCACAAACGCTTAACGAAGCTTGTCTCAACTGTTACTATTGTACCCTGTCGTTCTAACTATAATTGATTTGCTAAGGTAGCTTTTTTTTTTTAATCATCAGCCTAGCAGACAAAAATACCTAATAGAAATTAAACACATTCCCCTCTCTCTCTCCTCCACATTTCAACAGCCCTACTATGCCGTGTTCGTTTTCAACTTTCTCTAAAACTCCATATTCTCCATTTTTATCTTGGAAATAAGCAGGTAAGTGTCTAGCCTTTAAGAGGTTCTTTGGTAAAAGAATCTTTCCATCATGTAAAGCGACTTTTCTGTCCTCTCAACAATCTTTAGCAGTGAGGCACAAATTTGAATCAATGGAGAGGGACCTTCTAAAACCCCTTTTTGAAAATGGTTCAGAAGACACATCAGAGCTTAGCAGGAAAGAAAGCGGTGATCAGATAGAGAGGTCTACATAGACATGGAATAGTGACATATTAGTGATAGAATACAGTCCATATATTTATTCTCCCAAGTAATCAAGATACAATGATGCATAGAAAGTTCCAGAAAGCAATATATCTAGCCTATTGGATATAGATACAGAGGTAGATACAGATATTTAGAATCCCAGTCCTTCAAAGATGATAACACAACCTCATCCCAAAGCACATACCCCGAAGTCGCTTATGCTTGCAGGTCGTTTCCTACAACCATCTACTTTAAACTCCTTGTGCTGTGACATACAGAGATAAAATTAAACAGCTTACTCAGGGGAAAAAGAGAAAAGGGGCTCTTAGAAGCAAGGGCCTGAGGTTTCTATGTTCCTTTCATAGAACCACTCTCTGAGAGCTCCTCCAGCCTGAGATCCTCCCAGAAGCCACGTGCTCTGTGGCCACCTGGGTGTCTTTCTTCAACAATGGAAGGGTGCATGTTAGCAGCCTGTAGTAACAAGACTCCATTATTGCCAGAACATAACATCTCGGAAGGACTCCCAGCCACCCAGAGTTTGTAGAGAGTTCCATTTAACACCATCTTTGTGAGGCGTGAACACCTGACACACGATAAAAGTGGAGGAACCAGCCCTGGGGAGGAAGGGCTTCTTCCCTTTCAAGTTTCTGAACTTTTCTAGGTCTGTAGAGGTCCAAACCACAGAACCAAGGAAACTCAAAAGGAAAGCAACAAAAGAAGCTACAAATCAAAAGAGCCCTCTCCGCTGCACAACTCCTGCTGTTCTACTTTCATTCCGCACCAGCATCATCTGAATGGATGGCAGCACCTCAGCCTCCCGTACAAAGTCAACACATTGTATGGAGGAGTGTGTACAACTTGTAAAGGTGTGGACTGGCTTCTCATGAAATTCTCCAGCCCCTTTCCATCTCCCTCTGTGCTTTTCTTCTTTGTGGGACCGGGGGCTGCAGGGGGGTTTTCTTTATCCTATGATTACTAGATTCTTTTGGGATCTTTAGGAGCACCCTAAGGGCACCCCCCCCCACCCATCCTCCAAACAACCATGCTCTATCTGAAAGCTATCCCACAATTGGGACCTTTTTGTGCCCACCTAGTACCTCTATCCTTTTCTCTCTCTGCATCTCATTCTGCCATGAATTTCTTTAAAGGTATTCATGTTAGAGCTCTCTGAGTTGTATAAAACAGAAACACACTTCAAACTAGGGAGAAGGAACTTCTGGAGATTATGTAGAATGAATTTATGATAATAAAGCAGAAGAGGAGACAGATCTAGATTTTGTAAGGTTCAAAGTTTAAACAATGAATGCAGGAGGCAAGGGGAATGGGAATCTCTGTAATTCCAAATGCAAAATTTGGTCTGAAAGTGAGCATTTATTAAAAATGAGAAAAGAAGCTATGGTAAATTGTGAATTTTTAAATGTTGACAAATGTCACAAATACCACAACATCCAGGAAAATATCCTAATGCTTTTGTTAATTAACTGGCTGATCACACTTTTGTAATAAGTTTGTCCTGGTTCCTTTTATCTACTTACCGCTTTGATCACCTCTCCACATGACAAAAACTTTGTACTGTAATTTTCTTTAAGAGAATAAAGAGAGCTCAGTCTTTCCTCTAGCACAGAGGATCAGAATTCATTACTGAAGCTGGGATGCAGAACATGCAACATTATACACAGTGCATACTCACTTCTTGCATTACAGCTGTCTGTCCTTGCTCTAGGCAGACAGGAACTCTGACACATTATATTTTGTATGATTCACAACAAAAGAAAAATATATAATTTATTTAAATTGCCCAGGACTTCCCTGGTGGCACCGAGGATAGGAATCGGCCTGCCAATGCAGGGGACACAGGTTGGATCCCTTGTCTGGGAAGATTCCACATGCCTCGGGGCAACCAAGCCTGTGCACCACAACTACTGAAGGCCATGCACCCTAGAGTCACACAACACAATGCAGGACCCTGAGCAACTAGAGCCTGTGCTCTGCAACAAGAGAAGCCCCCACACCGGAGCTAGCGTGTAGCCCCCACTCGCTGCAACTAGAGAAAGTCTGTGTGCAGCAACAAAGACCCAATGCAAACAAAAATCAATCAATAAAAAATTTTAAATATATGTATAATTTGTTTTATTAAATATATAAACTATCTATACTGCATACTCAACCATATTGCTCCATTTTTCCATTTTGATGACATCAGTTCAATTCAGTCACTCAGTCATGTCCAACTGTTTGCGACCCCATGGACTGCAGCACGCCAGGCCTCTCTGTCCAGCACCAACTCCCAGAGTTTACAGAAACTCATGTCCACTGAGTTGGTGACGCCAACATTAATGAGGACCAAATTCTCTTATTATAATTTTAGATTTCTGATCACTTAAGTGTACAATACTTAATATTACAATATTACAAATAGCTGAGAAAAGAAGAGAAGCTAAAGGCAAAGGAGAAAAGGAAAGATATACCCATCTGAATGCAGAGTTCCAAAGAATAGCAAGGAAAGATAAGAAAACCTTTCACAGTGATCAATGCAAAGAAATAGAGGAAAACAATAGAATGGGAAAGACTAGAGATCTCTTCAAGAAAATGAGAGATACCAAGGGAATATTTATTGCAAAGATGGGCACAATAAAGGACAGAAATGGTATGGACCTAACAGAAGCAGAAGATATTAAGAAGAGGTGGCAAGAAAACACAGAAGGACTATAGAAAAAAGATCATCATGACCCAGATAATCACAATGGTGTGATCACTCACCTAGAGCCAGACATCCTGGAGTCCGAAGTTAGGTGAGTCTTAGGAAGCATCACTACAAACAAGGCTAGTGGAGGTGATGGAATTCCAGCTGAGCTATTTCAAATCCTAAAAGATGATGTTGCACTAAATATGCCAGGAAATTTGGAATTTGTATGGAAATACAAAAAACCTTGAATAGCCAAAGCAATCTTGAGAAAGAAGAATGGAATTGGAGGAATCAACCTGCCTGACTTCAGTCTGTACTACAAAGCCACAGTCATCAAGACAGTGTGGTACTGGCACAAAGACAGAAATATGGATCAATGGAACAAAATAGAAAGCCCAGAGATAAATCCACATATCTATGGACACCTTATCTTTAACAAAGGAAACAAGAATATATAATGGAGAAAAGACAATCTCTTTAACAAGCGGTGCTGGGAAAACTGGTCAACCACTTGTAAAAGATGAAACTAGAACACTTTCTAACACCATACACAAAAATAAACTCAAAATGGATTAAAGATCTAAATGTAAGACCAGAAACTATAAAACTCCTAGAGGAAAACACAGGCAAAACACTCTCCGACATAAACCACAGCAGGATCCTCTATTACCCATCTACCAGAATATTGGAAATAAAAGCAAAAATAAACAAATGGGACCTAATTAAACTTAAAAGCTTCTGCACGACAAAGGAAACTATAAGCAAGGTGAAAAGACAGCCTTCAGGATGGGAGAAAATAATAGCAGATGAAGCAACGGACAAAGAATTAATCTCAAAAATATACAAGCAACACCTGCAGCTCAATTCCAGAAAAATAAAAGACCCAATCAAAAAGTGGGCCAAAGAACTAAACAGACATTTCTCCAAAGAAGACATACAGATGGCTAACAAACACATGAAAAGATGCTCAACATCACTCATTATCAGAGAAATGCAAATCAAAACCACAATGAGGTACCATTTCACACTAGTCAGAATGGCTGCTATCCAAAAGTCTATAAGCAATAAATGCTGGAGAGGGTGTGGAGAAAAGGGAACCCTCTTACACTGTTGGTGGGAATGCAAACTAATACAGCCGCTATGGAGAACAGTGTGGAGATTCCTTAAAAAACTGGAAATAAAACTGCCATATGACCCAGCAATCCCCTTGCTGGGCATACACACCGAGGAAACCAGAACTGAAAGAGACACGTGTACCCCAGTGTTCATCGCAGCACTGTTTATAACAGACAGGACACGGAAGCAACCTAGATGTCCATCAGCAGCTGAATGGTTAAGAAAGCTGTGGTACATATACACAATGGAATATTACTCAGCCATTAAAAAATACATTTGAATCAGTTTTAATGAGGTGGATAAAACTGGAGCCTATTATACAGAGTGAAGTAAGCCAGAAAGATAAAGACCAATACAGTATACTAACGCATATATATGGAATTTAGAAAGATGGTAACAATAACCCTGTATACGAGACAGCAAAAGAGACACAGATATATTGAACAGTCTTTTGGACTCTGTGGGAGAGGGCAAGGGCGGGATGATATGGGAGAATGGCATTGAAACATGTAAATTACCATATGTGAAACGAATCGCCAGTCCAGGTTCGATGCATGATGCAGGATGCTCGGGGCTGGTGCACTGGGATGGGAAGGGAGGTGGGAGAGGGGTTCAGGATGGGGAACACCTGTACACCCATGGTGGATTCAAGTCAATGTATGGCAAAACCAATACAATGTTGTAAAGTAAAATAAATAAATTAATTGATTTAAAAAAAAGAAAAAGCAAGAGAGTTCCAGAAAAACATCTACTTCTGATTTATTGACTATGTCAAAGCCTTTGACTGTGTGGATTACAGCAAACTGTGGGAAATTCTTCAAGAGATGGGAATACCAGACCACCTTACCTGCCTCCTGAGAAATCTGTATGCAGGTCAGGAAGCAACAGTTAGAACTGGACACGGAACAACGGACTGGTTCCAAATCAGGAAAGGAGTATGTCAAGGCTGTACATTGTCATTGTCACCCTTCTTATTTAAATTATATGCAGAGTACATCATGTGAAATGCCGGGCTGGAGGAAGCACAAGCTGGAATCAAGATTGCCGGGAGAAATATCAATCACCTCAGCTACGCAGATGACACCACCCTTATGGCAGAAAGTGAAGAACTAAAGAGCCTCTTGATGAAAGTGAAAAAGGAGAACGAAAAGCTGGCTTAAAACTCAACATTCAAAAAACGAAGATCAAGGCATCTGGTCCCATCCCTTCATAGCAAATAGATGGGGAAACAATGGAAACAGTGACAGACTTTATTTTGGAGGGCTCCAAAATCACTGAAGATGGTGACTGCAGCCATGAAATTAAAAGATGCTTGCTCCTTGGAAGAAAAGCTATGACAAACCTAGACAGCATATTAAAAAGCAGAGACATTACTTTGCCAACAAAGGTCTGTATGAAAACTATGGTTTTTCCAGTAGTCATGTACGGATGTAAGAGTTGGGTTATAAAGAAGGCTGAGCACCAAAAAATTGATGCTATCATATTGTGATGTGGGAGAAGACTCTTGAGATTCCCCAGGACTGTAAGGAGATCAAACCAATCAATCCTAAAGGAAATCAGTCCTGAATATTCATTGGAAGGACTGATACTGAAGCTGAAACTCCAATACTTTGGCTACCTGATGGGAAGAACTGACTCATTGGAAAAGACTCTAATGCTGGAAAAGATTGAAGGGAGGAGGAAAAGGGGATGGCAAGGATTAGATGGTTGGATGACATCATCAACTCAATGGCCATGAGTTTGAGCAAGCTCTGGGAGTTGGTGATGGACAGGGAAGCCTGGTGTGCTGCAGTCCATGGAGTCACAAAGAGTCAGACACGACTGAGCGACTGAACTGAAGTGTACAATAGTCTTCTAAACCTTCCTGTCCTCCACTCTCCGCATATATCTGACCCTAGAAGCTATACAATATGCTCATATATTAACCAGGTCATACTTTCTCACGCTGTTTCTCTGTAGGAAAATGATTATCAGCCGAGAGAAGAGATGCAAAGTGGAAACACAGCATCGTATTAGTAGTGGTAGAAGGAGGTTCCAGGTGGTGCTAGTGTAAAGAACACACCTGCCAATGCAGGAGACGCAAGAGATGTGGGTTGGATCTCTGAGTCGAGAAGATCCCCTGGAGAAGGGCATGGCAACCCACTTCAGTATTCTTACCTGGAAAACTCCCAAACAGAGGAGCCTGGCAGGCTAGTCTAAAGGGTTGCAAAGAGTCGGAAACAACTGAAGTGACTTGGCATGCACACATGCACCAGCGGTAGAGACAGTAAGTGATCGGACTCAGACAGATTTTGACAGCAGAGCCAATGTAATTTGCTAATTAGATATGGGAGGCAAGAAAGAAGGTGAGCCAAGTAGATAAGAGGACCATTTCCACATTGGATTATTCTGAGTACTAATTGAATTAATGCTTGTAATTATACCTAGCAAGATGCCCGGAGCATTAGTTGAATCTGGACCTTCTTTATATTACTCAAAACAAAACAAAAAAAGAGCCCTGAGAACAAATTGTACAGCAGACTCTATATTGTTCCTGGCTTGACTATTCATGACAACAAGCATTTCTGAAAATGTCCTTCACTGGCCCTTACAAATCTGCTGAGCCCAAGATAGGATAACAGACCAAGCAGGTAATTAAAATAAAATGCTACCAAAACAGAATGTAGAACATAATCTTCTATTTATCTAGGTAAACACAATCCACAGTGCAACTCAAAAAAGATATCTAGGGTGATCACTTCAGTGCAAAGGAGGAGCTACTGAAAACTCATTCTGACAAAACCTAGTGACGCCAATACACAACCCTCAACACATTTTATACTTCCCATGACTACCCAGCTTTGAAATAATATCTTTATATGGCATAATTTTTAATTTGAGAAATTAATGCTATTTCAAATCTCTCCATTAAATGAAATATTAATATTTGCATCACTTCACCACTTGCTTAAATCTGCCAAAAATGAGATCTTATCTTCTAACAAATACCAACACAAGTTATTTCTAGTTAGTGGGTTTTTAATGTTTCTTCTGTTTTTAATCTGTATTTTGTAAAAATGTATGCAATGACAGTGTATTAGGGTCAAGAGGAGAGACTCTATTTTTAAAATGCTAAGAAAAACAAGTGGAAAGATTACTTGATTATACCTCAGTAATATCAGCTTCTTGGTAAATTATAAAGTTGAACTTAAAACTTCAATTAATCAGATTAATTGAGGATAATTAAGGACTGGCACATTCCAATGGTGCAGCATGACATACATTTTAGTCACACAAATATATTCATATCATCTCTGGCCCCTGTATTCCTCACCTTTCCCTAAATCTTCTCTTTTCTACTTCTTTCTCCTAAGAATATAGCATAGTTCATCAAGAACATCCAAGAATTTCCAAGGCTTTGTCTCTGACATGTAGACCACTGTGGCTAAAGAAATCACAAAGGTTTATACTTTGGTAGCAGTGACTTAAATCAGTATTTACCACAAAATATGGAAATTTCCGCAGGGGAATGGCAAATATTGTAAGATGGCTCCTGCAATACTCATTCCAATTCCCTTTCCCTTTTCTTCCTCTTCTACGCAGACTAGAGAGATGCAAATCCACCTTTCCAGAGACCTCTGCAACTAAGGGCGGCCACATGACACATTTATAACCAATGAGAACTATGCAGATGTCTTCTGGGAATTTCTGAGCAACACTGTCCATTCCAGTTCCTGCCTGGAATGCAGATACAATAGAGGGGCAGCAGCCACATTGGGACATAAGAAACAGGTCAAGAGAACCACAGAGACTTTGGGCCTCATATCTTGGCCCCACTGATCTACCACCAAATGATACATACCTCCAGACATTTTCCCATGGGAAAAAGAAGCTTTTATATAGATATGCCTATTATAAGTCCAGCTTCTGCTATGTGAAGAGTGTTAATTGCTCAGTCATGTCCAACTCTTTGCCACCCTATGGACTGTAGCCTGCCAGGCTTCTCTGTCCATGGGACTCTCCAGGCAAGAATACTGGAGTGGGTGGCTGTTCCCTTCCCCAGGGCATCTTCCTGGCCCAGGGATTGAACTCTGGTCTCCTGCATTGCAGGCACATTTACTGTCTGAACCACCAGGGAATTCCAGCTTCTGCTACAGACAAAGGTAAATCCTAATAGATCCATAGGTCTAAAGGGGTTTATTGCCTTTAATCAAATCTCTACTACCTTATGTTCCTATATTAGACATGTTCTTCTGATATCACTATTTGGGAAAATACTAATTACCTGATGGTTCTGGAAAATTGAAGTTGTTTACCAAAAAATAATAATCATAATCATTTTAGGCTTTTTAGACCTAATGATCCAGTTCATATATTATGCATTTATAGGCTAGGGAAAAGACAAAGAGATGAATGAAACAAATCAAAGAAAATCACAAACTTGACAGTTTCATAAAGAATTATTGGACAAAAGGTCCTTAGAGTCAACAGTCTTTATATTTGAGAAGCCCTATGTTGTCTGCAAACCTTTCTGTGTCAACCAACCCGCTTTGCCCTATTAGAGGTGACTGGATGTTCAGGATGTAAAAAGGCCACTAAGTCCTAACTTAGAAGTGTATTCATCTAGTCCGTGGCCAAGAGGGTGCCTACACCCCACCCCCAATCAGGAAGAATACAGGAGACATCGAGGCCATGAAAAGGTAACGGGCAGAAGACAATCTCACCAAGATTACATTCCATAAAATGGAATTGGCAACATCTGCTCAATCTACTGTAGATAAACAGTGAACTATTTTCCATCTCATTAACTGAGAGGATGAGATATTAAACAAACCCCAGGGGCCTCAAGCTTTGTTATCACATTTAAGGGTTGGCCCAGACTTGCTGCATTAGCTAAACCTTAAAACGGTGTACAGTCTAAAATCCTACACAATCCCAACCTTTCTTTCTTTCTCTTACACACACACACACACACACATTCCCAGATGGTTTAAAACCGAAAGTTCCTGCTTAATCGGACTGTCTCTCTAATTACTAGTCACTTAGCTTAAATTATTAACCATGTCTTCAACTGTGATATATGATACCTGTAGGTCTCCAAACAGGATTCTAATAGAATTATCTAATTCTATTAAACAGCAAACAACTGCCCATTAAATATTTATTAGCCAGCTTGTATTCATTGAAGATAGATTGGAGTGTCAGGAAACCTCTGGGTTTTCTCTTCCTGCTGCTCTGACACCAAGGATCAGCCAAACCAGCTCATCAGAATCATGCCTACGGATCAGCTGCCAATTCCCTCTTTAATGAAAATCAATGGAAATAAAAGATTTTAGAAGAACTTACAAGGTATGGTATGGATTTTTTTAATACTTGGTTAAATAAGTAAACTGGTTAAAATCTAGCTAACTTGATTGTAAACACTTAAGGTTTATTCTATCAGGGGGAAAACTACTGGTGGTTAAATAATTAGATTTTCAGCCTGGTGAGTTGTAGTTTTAACTGGGGAGTTAAAGAATTGTCAGTTTCAGCCACTTAGGAGTGATGATTTTTGATGCCATACTTTCAGGCTAAAATGCCTTCTTTCTTAAAGCTATATGAAAGATAACCTGACACCTTTGGCAGACAGCACTCCTTAAGATGGTAAGCATGTGGGCAGTTTTAGACAATTAGATTATGCAAGATGGCAACTGTTCATGCACTTAAAATGCAAGAACCATCTGGATTCTCCCAGAGGATGTGGGGGAAATGAACAAGGAAAGTCACTCCTCTAGACAAATTATTTTAACATGAATCGTTCAAAACCCAAATTGTAAATCAATTCTTAAGAGTAAAAGGCCATAATGCAGAATATAAAAGAAGAGAGGGAATATCATCTGACCCTTGCTCAACTAGTGTCTCAATAGTCATAGAAAGTCAGGGGAAAGAAAATTGGAAATTACTACAGCAAATAATCAGTGGTAGTATATATTTTTGCTTCCTGGTTGCTGTATTTAAAGATATGACTTCAGACAACTGCCTTGTAGGTTGATTTTGAGAAAATACCCCTGGCCAGAAGCAAAACAATTAAGATGGACCTGAAAATCAACACTAGGAATCTCTAGTCATTAAAAACAAAGCAATAGGAAAACAAATAAATTGCATTCTCTTCACACACTGGAATAAAACATTGCAATGCAAATGGACAGACTACTGCAACATGAAAAATGGATTAATTTCATAAACATCAAGTTGGATGAAAAAGCCAGACCAAAAAAGAACAGATTCTGTGTGATTGAATTTACATAAAGTTCAAAAACAGGCAACATTAAGCTATGTTTTAAATAGAATAGCAGTCCCCTTTGGGAATGGGAGAAAGGATAGTGACTGGGGAGGGGATACAAAGGAGATATTTGAAGTGCTTGGCGATGTTCATGTTCAGTCTATAAGCTGGTTACACAAATCTAGCTGCTTTGGGAAATTTTTTGTACTTCTAAGTGTGCTATTTTTCAATAAAAAGTTTACTTTTCAAAAAAGTAAAGTAACAGAGCAATTTATTTGTGTGGCCTTAGGCAAGTCACTTATCTCTGGACCTCAAAATTTCCATCATGTGTAAAATAAGGAGTTGGACGAGATGGTCTTCAGACTTCTATTGCAAAAATGCTCTGACTCTACAAAAAATCACTCATCTCACAAGGATAAAATAGATCGATAAATTTATTCTGACACCAACCTCATTTTAGTAGTCAAATGCTTTCCTCCACCCCCTTACCCTTTCTCTACCTTTTATTTAAATAATAAAAAGTAAATTTTTAGGCAGCGCACATAGGGAATCCTTCCAATAGATAAATGATAGATAGATGGATAGATAGATATAATGCAAATTCATAGATAGAGATATTCTTATAACACCAGACAAAAAGGAGAGGTGAAGAGCTTTCACAGACTCATGGACTTGCCCTTCAAGTTTCTTTCAGTTCTTCACTCACATGAAATATTTAACTTTTCAGTTATCTTATCCCAAGGGAGTTCTGAAATCAGAGTGGCATGGGGTTTCCCTGGTGGCTCAGTGGTAAAGAACCCACCTGCCAATGCAGAAGACGTGAGTTCGATCCCTGGGTTGGGATGATCCCTTAGAGAAGAAAATGGCAACCCACTCCGGTACTCTTGCCTGGGAAATCCATAGACAGAGAAGCCTGGCAGGTTACAGTCTGTGGGGTCGCAAAAGAGTTGAACACGACTGAGGAACTAGACGTCAACAATCATCTCAAAACAGTTCTGAAATCAGACAGGCATGGACTCATAAGGAATGCGAGAAAAATCTGCCCTAAAATATTTCTTTGGCCTAATGAAGTGCCTGAAGTTCCCACAGTTAGAGCATCTTTAGATCAATCAGCCCTTCACCTAGCAGAGAACTGACCTCTGAAGATGTGAGACAAAGGATACAAGCTTTGTTCACACAGAAGAGATGGTAGCGATCAGGAGCCTGGAGCAGCTTTAGAAGAGAGTGGAGTCCTGACGTGGTACCAGGGTGACATTTGCTCACCTGCCCAGAACTAAAAATAAGAGAAAACTGTAATGGAGTGGGAGCCAGTTCCCGCGGTTCATTTCCCACATCACACCACTCCTCATGTTTCTACTAGGAAAAAATCTTGTGAGTTTCACCATGCAGTAGGAAAATAAAATCCTGTCAATGGTTTCCTTCTCCTAAAAATCCATAAGTCACCAAAATAAACTGTTCACTTTTTAAACTATTATACAACACTGTAGAAGGACAGCTCAAAATTTCCCTTAACTCATTGTAGAAATCAAAGTGTAGACCTTCCTGCTCACAGAACTTTATAAGGACATGTTGGAGATTCATTGGGGGATGAGCAAACATCACCAATTCATGGCCAAAATAATGGACAGAGAGAACCTAAATCCCTCAATTATGAAGTATTACAACTTTTAAATTCCCCAGTAGTAGATTTCTTAAAAAGACAAAATAAAATACAAGTCAAGAATTGTTCTCTGAAAGAATATCCCTAGATCTTGTTGTCAGAAAACAGATAATATATCATTTCTTCTTAGATTTCAGGTAGACTATGAGTGTCTGGAGAATAAACAATAAATAAGTTCCCTGCTGCTATCTTTCACAAGTCTTAAACAGAGACCAAAATCAGCTTGGTTGAATTTCCTTAACAGAGCAAAGCATCCCTGGGGAACACACTCTCACCAGGCAAAAAAGCTGTCTCTAAATGTCTCTGTCTCAGGCACTCCTGACATCACTTTGTCCACAAAGGTCCATATAGTCAAAGCTATGGATTTTCCAGTAGTCATGCACGGATGTGAGGATTAGCCCATAAAGAAGGCTGAGTGCCAAAGAATTGATGCTCTTGAACTGTGGTGCTAGAGAAGACTCTTGAGAGTCCCTTGGAAAGCTAGGAGATCAAACCAGTCAATCTTAAAGGAAATCAACCCTGAATATTCATTGGAAGAACTGATGTTGAAGCTGAAGCTCTAATACTTTGGCCACCTGACGTGAAGAGCTGACTCATTAGAAAAGACCCTGATGCTGGGAAAGATTGAGATGGTTGGATAGCATCATCAACTCAATGGACATGAGTTTGAGCAAACTCCAGGAGATAGTGAAGGACAGGGAACCTGGCATACCGCAGTCCATGGGGTCACAAAGTCAGACATGACTGAGCAAGTGAGCAACATGTACTCCCATCTGGGAGTACAGATCCTGAGGATCTGCTCTCTCCTTCAGGAGCAAAGGACTCTGCTACATATATGGGGAAAAGATGAGGAATTCTATTCTGAAGGTATATGCTTAGGTGTCAATTTTCCTGTGAATGCTATTTAACTCATAAAAAATGTCTGTACTAAGCCTGGTACAGAAAAATCCTGTGATAAAACAGACTTTTCCACTCCCAGATGGTAAAAGCAGGTTGGGAGAAGAGACAAGAACATAAAGAAGGAAGTGTAAGAGGGAAACTGGTGCTCTGGTTACAGTCAAGCCCATTCCATAAAAAAAATTAAGGGCTGTCCCTGGTGGCTCGGTGGTAAAGAATCTGCCTCCCAACGCAGGAGACATGAGTTCAATCCCTGATCCAGGAAGATCCCATGTGCTGCAGAGCAACTAAACCTACACACCACAACTACTGCACCTGTGTTCTTAGAGCCCAGGAGCTGCAGCTACTGAGACCACATGCCGCAACTACTGAAGCCTGAGTACCCTAGCCCCCGTGCTTTGCAACAAAAGAAGCCCCCGCAGTGAGAAGCCCTCACATTGCAGCTAGAGAGTGTCCCCCATTCGCTGCAACTAGAGAAAGGCCTGCACAGATATGAAGACCCAGCACAGCCAAAAACAAATAAATTTTTAAAGTTTATTAATAAATTTAAAATTTATTAAAAAATTCAAATGCTGAGGCCCACAAAGACACTACTCACGTTGCCATCCCTCAAGGATCCTGAGGTTTCTGGTCTTCTTTCCTAAATCTGTTTCTATAATAATAGAGATTTTATGTGTGTATGGCTACCAGGTTAAAGACTACATTTCTCAGCCTTCCCTAAAGCTAGACGTGTTGATGTATGGGAGAGGCCAACACAATACTGTAAAGCGATTATCCCCCAACTGAAAAAAAAAAAAGAGCTAAACATGTGACCAGGTACAAGATATGAGCAGAAGTTACCTGTAAAACTTTCTGGTCACGCCCTTAAAAAAATAAGGCATATGGGGATTCTACTGTTCTTTCTTCTTACTTGCTGGAATGGTGGTAGGAAAAAAGCAGCCATCATGGACCAAGAAGCTAAACATGGAAGAGCAGCAACGCAGAAGGTGCCGAGTCCCCACACCATGGACCTACTATATAAACCCGCCTGTTTACACTCAGCAGCCAAAACAGTATTGTAAATTACACAAACACCAATTGGTTCTTCACCATCCTCTGTTCCATTTGGAGTGATGATTCTTTATCTGGACATGACCCAGTGCTCTCATCAAGCATGGATGGTCCCCCATCTAACATCCTGGCACAATGATAATCTCACCACCCCCCACCACCACTACCAGGACTGAAGATATTACTACAGACAGACAACTTGCAGGATCATGGCAGTCTGAATCGAGAGCCCCGTCCTGATCAAGGCGGGACCATGATGAACCAGTTTGAAATCATCTACTGAGCCTGGTCAGCTACAATACCCCTGATGACAGCTTAATAGCCTTTTTCTTCAGCCAGGAAATTTGAGAGGTGAGCCAGAGCAGGGTTACCTAAACAGACTGTACTTGCCAAGACCTGGCGACTGAATGAATAAGGTGACTGACTGCATGTGGACTGGAAATTAGGGGGCTGGACCTAAAATAAATTTAACAGACTGCCTTCTCTTTATGTACTCCTTTTAATCAGCTGGTTTCATGAGATTTCTCTTTGCAGAGGAGGAGATGTGACTCATGAGCATGCTTGCCAGAGACAGATGCTTTGTGGGTTTTGTTGTTTTTTTAAAAAAAAATTCTATCAGACAAGGATCTGCAGGAAATTTGGATGAGAAGAAATGCCAACAGTAAACATGATTGGAATCAAGGCAGATTTTGGAAGGAAGTTGTATGGGATTTTTATAGACTCGCAGTTCCTCAAACTCTTCAAAGACTCAAAAATAAAAAGTGAGTTAGATTTTTACAAACAAAGTCATCTAGTTCGATTTTGTTTTCCAAATAAATACCTTAGATAGTATATAACTCACAGTTGGCAATCAAATACTTATTTTTGCTGTTGTTGGATAAATGATTGCCTGATTTGAAAATAATAGAGATAAGTGACTTGTTTCAGAAGATACAAGAAAGATCCAGGTGAACTAAGTTGTCTTAACCCCAAGCCCATATTTTCTTTGCTGTCTTCTCTCATTATGTGGCATAAACTCTTTCCTTTTTGAAATGAGCGCACAAAATCTAGCACACTCCTTCCTTTTCCTCGTATCTATTGCAGTTAGGACAATTTTAGCACAACAATAGGTAACACATCTAGAAAAGAGTTATTTGAACCAGAAGATTGTTGTATTGTTTACTTGACACAAATCCAGAGGTAGGTTGTCCCAGGGTTGATTTTGATGACTCGATAACATCATCAAGGACCTAAGAACCTTCCACTTGCCCATGCTCAGGTGTTGCTTTCATTTGGGAGCTTGCTTCCCCCTGGTTGTAGCATTTCTTATTTTCTATGAAAGCATCCAAGTAGAAAAGAAGGGAGAAGGATACAAATAGCTTCCTTCTCATATCACTCTATTAATAAAAAGAGAAATCATTCCCCAAACCTTCAACATACTTCCCCTTATGCCTCATTGGCCAGAAGTGGATCACATGCCCACCCCTGGACCAGTCACTGGCATAAAGGAATGGAACTATGATAACTGGGTTGGGCCAGTGATGCTTTTCCTGTCAGGAAATGAGCCTTTGGGCTCATTCCATCCCAAAGAAATATGTTAACAGGAAAGAAGAGAAGTGGCCATCTGAAGACATGGATTAGATTCTGCCACATGCACAGATTGTCTGGGCAGCTCTACTGAAGACTAAGCCCAGAGGTATTATATCCCATCAATGTGAGATATAGCAGTATGAATCCACCTCAGCAAGCACTTGTCAATCCCTTTTTATTCACCAGGCTCCACACAGGCTCTGTGACTAAACCTGCAAATAGGACTGACACTTTCCTCATGCTCAAAGAGCTGTCTATACAACGGCAGATGAAAATCACTAAGTAGGTTATTACAATCCAATGTGCTGTGTGCTCAACATGCCTACACCCATGAAATAATAAAGAAGACCTAACTAGCCCACATGCATGCGTGCTCAGTCGCTTCAGTCATGTCTGACTCTGCAGCCTATGGACTGTAGGCCGCCAGGTTCCTCTGTCCATGAGATTCTCCAGGCAAGAATACTGGAGTGGGTTGCCATGCCCTCCTCCAGGGGATCTTCCTGACCCAGGAATCAAACCCATATCTCCCGCATTTCCTGCATTGCAGGCTGGTTCTTTACACACTGAGGCACCTGGTAAGCCCAACTAGCCCACAAGAGCTTCCAAGAGCAGGCATCATCCTCAGAGTAGGTAGAAACTAGCATAGGTATACTACAGGACATTCAGAGTTCCAGATAGAAAACTCAGGATAAGTCAAATGCAAAAGACAATGAGAATACAATGAGTCTGAAGGCTCAAAAAAAAAAAAAAATCAGTAGGATTAAATCATTGAACATAAGGCAGAGAGATCAACTGAGGCTAAAGAGGAAAGAGCTGGTATGCAAACTAGTCCTATTATAAGTTGTTGCCAGTTTGATAAAGGATTCGTCATGACAGCTATAGGTGGAGTTACAGATATAAACACAACTAAAAAGCAGCAGGCCCAGAGGTGACCTCCCTCGAGGAAATGGATCATGACATTGCTACTTGGTGACTTGCAATTCCCTTTGCCAATTCTCCATCTCTCGAGGCTATTACAGACCAGGCTGCAAATAATATACCAGTTCAGAGTGTCAACAACTCCCCTACATAAGGGCTAGTGTGGGTAATGAGTGTGCTTTGACAGCCCAAGGTCAGATATTTAACAATATTCCAGAGTTTAAGTATGATACACGGAGCGCTGTTTTAGCTCCTTACTTGAAAGGCTCACAGCTGCTAATATTTACAGAAATAGGAAGCAATTACAGTCCGCTGCCACAGGAGGAACTTAAATAATGTAAGACTCATAATGCCTCTGATTCTTTGCAAGCCATCTTTTCTCCAGAACCAGCTGCTTCTAGCTCTCAGGAAGCCCTCTGTTCAGAAGGCAGAGAGTCGTCCTGATGCAGAGCACTGCTATCGCTGGCCCAAAAACTCAAGTACACAGCTTTCTGGCATCCATACCATTTCTCCCACACTTGTTCTGCAGTTCTGGAAAGGGCCCCTTTTCTCACCAGCGATGAAACTCCATTGCCATCTGCCTGGGCTAATCTGGGCAAACTGGCATGAGCAGAGAGAACCGTAATGTGATTTCACAAAATTAAACTAATTTATTTCAGTAGCCATTTCCATGACACGGATGTGGTGGGACAAGAATAGAGAAGAAGAAAGGGGAATGGGGGAGAAGTTGAGGATGTTGAGTGCCAAATAGAAGAAAGTCAAATTTTCAGGGCTTCAAGTTTCCCCGTGAACCATCACCAGAACCTCTCCTGATGCTTCCATTGTGGACACAGCTCTTTCCCATAGTGGTCAACATGCTGATGACTGGAGTAAGAAAATGCAGACAGTTATAAATTCTTTGAGTGGAAATGTAGATTAATGAGTTTCTAACAGTAGCCCATAAAATGATCTTTCCAAGAATGAGAGAATGTTGGGGTATCTGCTGTTATTATTAAGTTTTAAAATATGACCAAGAAGGTAACTGATAAAATTATTCCACCTGGGGATAGACACTTTTTATTGGAAGGTGTTCTAGGATCTTTGACTTCTACAACCTTACATTCTTCATCACAGCTTTTCTTGGGAGGCCATCAGACTAGAAGGAAAAGAACATGTTTTCTGGTACTCAACATATTAGCTGTCGAATCCCAGCTCTACCCTTTTCTGGCTCTAAACTCAGGATGGTGATTCCATGTTTTTGAACCTCAGTTTCTATATCTGCACAATAGAGATGACCTTATAAATATGTTTTAATGAGAATCAAATTCTTTTCAAAGAAATAACTTGTACAAAGACCCTGATACTGTCTAGACTATAGCAAGAACCCAGTGAAGCCTGGCTCCTTCCCTTCCCTCCCAATACCTGCTCTTCCATTTTTCTCAACAGGATCATATGTGTGCCTTTTCCAATGACTGTAGCAGTTGGGAGAAATGCTGATCAATTGCTCCTCTCTGTACTTTGAAAAAATTAAGAAACTGTAATGCATTGAATTGTGTCCACTAAAGTTTGCATGTTATAGGCTTCACCCCCAGGACCTCACAAGGTGACCTTATTTGAACTAGAGTTATTGTAGATGTAATGAGTTAAATTAATACAAGGTCATATGAGAATAGGGTGGGCCCCTAATCCAACATGACTGGTTCCTTATTAATATAATACCATGTGAGGAGTCAGGCCCCCAAAGAGAGCGCCATGTGAAGATGAAGGCAGAGATCTGAGTGACGCAGCAGAAGCCAAGGAATGCCCGACTGCCAGCAAACCACCAGCAGCTAGGAGAGAGGCATGGGATGCTTCCTCCTAGCCTTCAGAAGGAACCACCCTGCTAACACTTTGATCTCAGACTTTCAGCTTCCAGAACTATGAGACAATAAAACTCTGCTTAACGGATAACCAGCAAGGTCCTATTGTATAGCACAGGGAACTCTGCTCAATGTTATGTGGCAGCCTGGATGGGAGGGGAGTTTGGGGGAGAATAGATGCATGTATATGTATGGCTATCCACCTAAAACTATCACAATATTGTTATCCCTTTGCTGTCTACCTGAAACTACCACAAGATTGTTAATTGGCTATACGCCAATATAAAATAAAAAGCTTTTAAAAAAATGTCTACTATTTAAGCCACCCATTTGTGGCACTTGATTACAGCAGCCCAGCAAACTAACCAGTCCCTCTGCTAAAGTCATTTTCTACTGTGTGCACATTAATAGCTTTCACCATTGCAACATTTTTTCCAGGTTGCCAATAACTTTATGTCTTTTGAGCAAACATTCAATTATACCCTGTGCAAATACCATGACTGACATGGGTCATTCAGGTTGGCTGAGAACACAGAGACCCTTGGTCACTACCTCCTTACTCCCGAAGCACCTTGCCTCAAAGGTCTCACTGGCTCTATTTATTTACCTTTCTTTCCTATTAGGCTTCAAGGTCCTTGAAAGCAGAAACTATGTCTTACCCATCTTTGTATCCCTGGCACAAAGATGGGAAAGGAGTGGAACAGTGGTTGCATATCTGCTTTTGCCAAGCATCCTAAACTTAGTCCCACAAACTGATGTGAGCGCCAGCCCAGTTCTCCAAACCAGGACAGGAATGCATCAATGTCCTCATCACAGAAGAAATCAGGTTCAGAAAATTAAGATGGAAATGGGGACGCCGTTTTTTTCTTTTTAATTGTATTTTGCAACATGATTTCAGGAAATAGGAGTCCAATGTAGAAGTTCTCCTGGAACTTGAGCTCAGAGAAGGCAAGGAAGAAACAGAAAGAGTAGGTGAAAGATGTCACCTCCCAATAAACTCCCATAAGTAAACCATACACTGTAAATAAACCACAGTGAGTGATGACATAGCCCTAACCCTGAGAAAATGAAGGTAAAATCTAGAATGTAGTTATGTCTCAGAAGGAACATCTGACCCAGAAAGACTCATTGCCTTCCTAAAATGCTCAACACTCATTAACTGTATCTTGTGAACTAAATGTTAAGGTAGAATCATGCCTTACCTTTTACTCTTCAACTTGTGGGAGAGTAGCCAGTAACTATTTCAAAGCCAAAACAATTGGATCAAATTCATGTGTGTGTGTGTGTGTGTGTATAGTTCAAATAAATAAATAGAGAGATGGATAGATAATGGGAAGATAGGTCAAATCCATACATAAATCCAAATATTTTGAGAAAAATAAGTCCTTTAAAAAATCTAGTACTTTCTCTCAAAACGAGCTATTATTCAAGGGAAAGCATTTTTCTCTGCTTTGAAAGGTTTCTGGCATAAATTTTTCGCATTAGTTCTTCTTTTAAGTTTTGTGTCATGGTGTCTTACATATCAAGACACGCACACATGCATACATACCCCAGACATATTTATTAACAGAAATAAGAAATACCCTTGAGTACCACCACTACATGCACTCCAAACCCCTGCTACTTCCCTTGACCACAAAGAGCCATCTCTTCAGGATGACTTGGGACCAATCTGGACATATGAGTGCATGATGGCTATGGACTAAATGTTTGTATTCCCCAAAATTATTAAGTTGACATCCTAACCCCCAAAGATAGCTGTATTAGGAGATGGGACCTTCTGGAGATACCTAAGCCATGAAGATGGGGCCCTCATGAACAGGATTAGTGCCTTATAAAACAGGCTCCAGAGAGACCCCCCGGCCCCTCCCACCATGTGAGGACACTGCAGGAAGAAGGCTCGCACAAGAATATGACTACATTAGTTTCTACAGCTTTCAGACTGTGAGAAATAAATTCCTGCTGTTTACAAACCACCCAATCTATGGTATTTTATTCTAGCAGCCCACACAGACCAAGACACTGATCAACCTTGACAGACACCCTCTGACTTTGACATTGCTGTTGCCCATTTCACAGTCTATTAGCTGGTTTTCTTCTCTTCCAAGCTCCTCATTTGCAGTATTATTCACGAAGAGGGGACACAGAACTAACTTTATACAACCCTGCTGCTGCTGCTAAGTCACTTCAGTCATGTCCGATTCCGTGCGACCCCATAGACGGCAGCCCACCAGCCTCCTCCACCCCTGGGATTCTCCAGGCAAGAATACTGGAGTGGGTTGCCATTTCCTTCTCCAATGCATGCATGCAAGCTAAGTCACTTCAGTCGTGTCCAACTCTGCGAGACCCCATGGACAGCAGGCTACTATGCTCCTCTGTTCACGGGATTCTCTAGGCTAGGCAAGAATACTGTGGTGGGTTGCATTTCCTTCTCCAATACAACGCTGCAGAAACTCTAAAAAGTACTTCCATGTCAGGCCCTTGAACCAAATCAAACACTTCAGCTCTTGCCTGCAGGTTTCCAAATTGGTTCTAAGGAACTCAAGAAAAAATCTCATGGAGAATTGGTACGAAGTCAGCTTCAAATTAGATGCTTAATAATTAACTATATGCCCTTGATAAAATATTCAATCACAACATTCATTGCCTGGCAATCATGACTTGTTTTAGAATACCTCTTTAAATGGATGTCAATGCATAACCAATTTCAGAAACCACATTCTTCTCTAAAGGAAAACATATATAAGCAATGAAATTCAACATTTACCCTGAACTCTTTTTCAAGGAAACCATGAGCTCCCTGAGGACAGGAACCATCTTTTTTATCCTGAACACCCCTCACAGTATTTGGTACACACAGTATTTTGAACTGTGGTGTTGGCAAAGACTCTTGAGAGTCCCTTGGACAAAAGGAGATCCAACCAGTCTATCCTAAAGGAAATCAGTCCTGAATATTCATTGGAAGGACTGATGCTGAAGCTGAAACTCCGATACTTTGGCCACTTGATGCAAAGAACTGACTCATTGGAAAAGACCCTGATGCTGGGAAAGATTGAAGGCAGGAGGAGAAGGGGACGACAGAGGATGAGATGGTTGGATGGCATCACCGACTCAATGGACATGAGTTTGAGAAAGCTCCAGGAGTTAGTGATGGACAGGGAAGACTGGCGTGCTGCAGTACATGGGGTCTCAAAGAGTCGGACATGACTGAGTGACTGAACTGAACTGATGCTTCCTGTAGATGATGGGCAGACTGACTGAATGGCAGAGAAGGTACTGAGACATATAGATGTTAAAGACCAAGGTGAACATCACAGGTGAACAAGAGTCATTACAAGTACATCTATTTGCCTATCAATTCTCAAATCTACTGGAAGTGTTTTTAATGCTTGCCCTGAACAAGACTCTAAGAATATGAAAGTAGTGATTTACTGAGCCTGATTCCTTAATGCCAAAATGTGAGAAACTCAATCATTTCTGCAAAACCTAAGCACAATTCAATTTAAAACAACTCAAGACTTAAGACTCAACCACATTGACTGAACAATTAAATTCTTTATTTGAAACATACAATACACTTGAATTACACTTGCTAATCATTCTACTCTGTTGCACATTAGAAGCTTAAGAGTTATACCAGGAGCATAAATCTTGCTTATTTTTTAAAGTTTTCTGAATGTAAGAAATTACATCCTCACTAATGCAGGGAGGGATGACACAGAAAGTCCTTGTGATCCAATATCACTGCTAACTCTCTGAGGCTCTTTCTTCCATATATATATATTTTTAAATTTAGCTTAAAACAGGGATCCTATACATTGTCTTCTGAGCTAGGTGGCTCAGATAGTAAAGAATTCACCTACAAACCAGGAGACCTGGGTTTGATCCTGGTCAAGAAGATCTCCTGGAGAAGGAAATGGCAACCCACTCCAGCATTCTTATCTGGTAAATGCCAGGGACAGAGGGGCCTAGTGGGCTACAGTCCATGGGGTCAGAAAGAGTTGGACACAACTGAGTGACTAACACTTTCACTTTTCACATACATTGTCTTGTAACTTGCTTTTTTCAACTTTGACAGTGTTTAATGACTATAGTTTTTAAAATCCAATTAAAATGTTAAATGATTAGTTTGCAGATCTGTATTGACAACCATGTACTGCTTAGTTTTGGTAAGTAATGAACAATTTCATGATTTGTATATTTTAACATCCCAGTCAAGCTGAGGCAATGTGAATAAAGATGGATCTCTGTTCAGAAATATATTGAAACCTAAAACTCAGGTATTAAAGCAGAGCTCAAGAGATTGTCAAAATGCTGAAATTTTTAATATAGGTTGATCCTGAGTGACTCTAATTGACCTGAACCCTTTGCTCACAGGCTTCCCACGTAGCTCAGTCAATAAAGCATCTGTCTGCAATACGGGAGACCTCGGTTCAATTCCTGGGTCAGGAAGTTCCCCTGGAGAAGGAAATGGCAACCCACTCTAGTATTCTTGCCTGGAAAATCACATGGATAGAGGAGCCTGGCAGGCTACAGTTCATGGGATCACAAGAATCGAATACGACTTAGCGCTATCTTTCCTTCTTTTCTTTGCTTACAGGATTAAAAAGAGTCTCTATTACCATGTCAGTTCACCGTTGGGGTGTTGACTTTCTGACACCAGGGGTTAGAGTAGGGGAGGAAAGACAGAAAACACTACCCATTCAGACATTGTAGTATATCACCAGCAGATTCCCAGACATACTGTGGCATACAAGCCCATCAATTATAGAAACTCCCAGCAAGTTCAAAGAAAACAATAAACAGAGAAAAGGTCATCATATAACAGCAAAACAAGTCAGGGAAAACAGCTGCCAGTGTCAGGCAAAGCTTGATCCAATCGAAGGCAGAAAATATCAGGCGAGATTAAGACTGCTTATTGGCTTTAAGACTGCAGGTGGTGCGTTCCCTTGGAAGCCACGGTGCCCAGAAAGGCAGCAGTCAAACTCAGTAACCCAGCAGCCCTTTCACCCAAGGTTCCCCCTCACATCCTGGGTTGTCAACACCTATTCGTGGGCTCAGAAGTCTGGCGTTTGGGTTATGATCTGTGAAACACTAGAATGGGCTCCTGAAAAAACAAAAAAGCTAAATCTGTGATTTACAAATTCTTCATGAAGCTCTCCTTTGGGAGCAAGTAATATGACCTGAAGCTCAGATCCAGAATGAATCTCTATCTCAAATGACATAAAAGAGTGACTAAGGTCATGCTGGTCTGAAAGCCAGGTAACCGATCATGATACTTCCAGACTTCAGTTTCAGGGACTGACCTAACATCACTATTAGAAGTGCTTTGCCTAGAAAGAAAGCAAGGCAATTGAAAGTTGAAGGCATTCCCTGGTGGCACAGTCTGACAATGAAAGGGACATTAGCTCAATCCCTGGTCCAGGAGGATTCCACATGCCATGGGGCAAATAAGTCCATGTGCCACACCTACTAAGCCTGTGCTCTAAAGCCCATGAGCTTATAATTGAACCCATGTGTCACAACTACTGAAGCCCGTGTGCCTAGAGCCTGTGGCTTCCGCAATGAGAGAAGCCACTGCAGTGAGAAATCCAAGCACCGCAACTGGGAGTAAGCCCTGTTCACCACAATTAGAGAAAGCCTGTGCACAGTAATGAAGATCCAGCACAACCAAAATTATGTTTGTGCATGCTAGTCACTCAGTCGTGTCCAACTCTTTGCAACCCCATGGACTATAGCCCGCCAAGCTCCTCTGTCCATGGGATTCTCCAGGCAAGAATACTGGAGTGGGTTGCCATTTCCTTCTCCAGGGGATCTTCCCAACCCAGGGATTGAACTCACGTCTCCTGCATATTCTGCATGAACAGGCAGGTTCTTTACCATCTGAACCACCTGGGAAGCCTTAAAGTATCTGGGCCTATAAGCAAATGTTTACTCATTTATATTTCCCTTAGCCTCTAATGATGAACTGTCTTTGTAAATTTCATTATTACTCCATTGATCTTTGTGCTAGATTTGGATCTGCTAAAATGCTTCATACAACAGTACAATTATAGGAGTCAGATTTCCATTTTCCTGTCTTGTATCCACCTTCTTTAACACCTAGGCATTCACATCCCATCTGCCATCTGCCAGGGGACCAAATTCATGGATTTGTATACCATGGACAAGTGTTCTTTGCTTAAATTTAACTGCTATAATTTCCTTCTGCTCAAACCACTAATTTCAAGCTCAGAATCTGGAAGCTAAGTTGGTAATCATAACCTGAAGTTGCAGGAACCCAAGCTTAGACCTAAATCTGCAAATACTAGTATATTCTTTACCACTGCATTACCAACAACTTGATCAGTTGTGTATACCTGAGGAAGATAGCATGGCAAAAAGAGAAGACAGAACTAAAGGAAACACAGGATAAATCCCATCTTTTTTGTTAATTTGACCATGAGGTCTGACCATGATGATACAAATTCTTCAGTCAGTTTTTCTTAAGTGGATTAAATATTTTCTTTTCCTACCAAAAAGTAAATTACTCATGAATTTCAGTGAAGTGTACAGGTGTGTCAGGGAAGTTTTTTAAAAACAAAAGGTGTGGCAGGACTGATAGAGTTTCTGTTTTCACAAGTGCAGAGTATTCCCAGTTTACCCCTAACTGTTCTTACCTTTCATTCTTGGTTCAGGAACAGAATACATGTATATGTCTGGCTGAGTCCCTTCGATGTTCACCTGAAACTGTCACAGCATTGTTAATTGGCTATACCCCAATACAAAATAAAAAGTTTTTTAAAAATAAAACACGCATTAAGAGAACAAGAAGAAGATGATACTGATGTTACTACTCATAAATGAAGAAACTGAATGAATTAAAACTACCCAAAATCTTGAGATCCACTGGACAGACTTGAATTATATGAAGATTTCAAACTGTCCCTTTAGCCTCTAAAGGCTAATTTTAATAAAATTGCAGGGGTGGAGAAATGGGAATCTCCATCAGGTGAGTATGGACACAGAGTGTCACCTACCTTGTGTTTATGTAGCATCATTCACTGTGTCCATTACAGATGCAAGTGTTATTGAAATAAGAAAACACACAATTACCCTTCAGTCTCCCCCAAACCCCAAAACATCATGATTGCTATTGGATGGCTTCCCTTTACTAGATTCCAGTTCTTGAGGGCATTAAAAGACCCACAAGCTAATACCTATATTTGGCTTATCAAAGGAATGGAAAAAGAGGAATGAGGAACTTTGCAAAAAGTAACTAACACTACAGCAGTGTGGCTATTAACAAATGCCCCCAAAGTAGAATGTAGATTCAAAGAAATGCAATTTGCTTTAAAGTATAAACTACAAAATAAAAGAGTTGGCATATCAACACCACATAGTGAAATTTAATCAAACTGAAAAGAACAGTTGATCTCTCTTCGAGAGAAAAGGAGGGGGTCATGTGTCTATCTTTAATATATGGATGGCTGGGTAGAGTAAATGACTGTCGCACAGAAGGTTTATCTGTAAACACTGCAGTGAGTCTGGGGTTTTTAGCCACAATAAATGGCTGGTTTCAATCAGCTGCTGCTAGCAGGAAATCCATGGCCCATAGGAGCAATTACCCATCTCTTGACTGAAGCACAGGACAATTACAAGCTACCGAAGTATACTCTTGATAATGGAGCACTTGACTGTTCGGTGCTAATGGAATCGGGACAAGAAACAGTGGTTTGTAGCTACGTTTCTCAGCTTTAACCCAGCCCCAAACCCTTGCTTATTTCCCTTATCTCACAAGACGGCAGCACAGACTGAGGAACTGTGGTCTACAAAAGCAGGATCATCTTCACCCAAAACAGACATCAAGGTTTTCACTCCCCTGCATCCCCAACAGCCCCTTAAAATGACTTACATTCATCCTGATTTTTCAAAATGCATCACACCTTCATCTGTAGTTTTGCAGATTTCTTACCCAAGTGTCATATTCAGCATTTGGTGCTCATTATTGGCTAAATCAATTAGCCAAATTAGGGCTTCTGATCCCAAGGAAGTGAAGAGAAACTTGTCAGGAAAATAAATGGGGAAATAATTACTCTTTTATGTCACTGTGGAAAAAAATGTCAACTAGGTATCCATAGAGAGGTAAACTTTCTAAGAGGAGAAAAGGAAAATAAAAGTAAGTGGTCTATCAGTTAACCTTCTATTCTCATTACATTTCTTTCTAATGGAAGACCTAACGTGTTAAGCGCTGTACTATGTGCTTAAGTGCATTGTCTCATTAAGCCTCACAATAACCTCAGAGTAGATAATATGAGAATCCTCACTTAAAGAATGAGATAATGGAGACTCAGTTTGAGTAATTTCCTCAAAGCATCACAGCTAAGCACATTGTGGAATCAGGACTTGAATCTGATCTATATCATTCCAAAACCTAGCTCATAAACACCCTATCATCCTGCCCCTTCTCTTACTGAATGACTCCAGTGAGAGGCAATGAATAATTAGCTAAGCCACTCTATTGTGCTCCCATGATAGACATTAACAATGAATCCTGGCATCATTTCCCACTGAGCGTAGACAGGATCATAGAATCTCTTCTATCACAGTAATTTCAAGAACCCAACAATCTTCAACCTTTATGCCAACTTCAATATAGAATGTCCCAGGCCTGGCACAATATTTGACCTACCAGGCAAATAACAATTCAATAAATGTTAGATTTAAGAGATCATTGTATAGAAGGAACATAGACATCTTCGTTAGACCTAAAGAGATCAGGGTTTAAGCTGTGGCTCTCCCATGTACTACCTCCATACCTTGAACAGCTTATCTAACTCTGGATCTTAATTCCTCAGCTATAGAAGAAGGATGGTATGACCCACCTCCTTTGTCAACAAAGGTCCATTTAGCTAAAGTGATAATTTTTCCAGTAGGTATGTATAGATGCAAGAGTTGGACCATTAAGGAGACTGAGCAACAAAGAATAGATGCTTTCAAATTGTGGTACTGGAGAAGACTCTTGAGAGTTCCTTGGAAAGCTAGGAGATCAAACCAGTCAATCCTAAAGGAAATCAACCCTGAATATTCATTGGAAGGACTGATGCTGAAGCTGAAGCTCCAATACTTTGGCCACCTGATGTGAAGAGCTGACTCATTGGAAAAGACCCTGATGCCAGGAAAGATTGCGAGCAGGAGCAGAAGGGGGTGGCAGAGGATAAGATGGTTGAATGGCTTCACCAACTCAATGGACGTGAGTTTGATCAACTCTGGGAAACAGTGAAAGACAGGGAAGCCTAGCGTGCTACAGTCCATGGGGTTGCAAAGAGTCAGACATAACTTAGCAACTGAACAACAACAAATGACCTACCTCACAAAGCTGTTTTAGGATAAAATGAGATGGTCTCTGAGTTAAGAGGTAACTAACCTTCCAGGAATACCAGGACCCTTAATAATAACAAAAGATTATCAGTTTTGCATAAAACTGCTAGCATCCCCAAAGACTGAAATAGATAAGAGTATTGTCCTAAGAAGGAAGAATGGAATTAAAAATAATGGAGTGTGGTGAGAATCCTGGAAATAGGACTGTGAAAAAAGGTTAAGAGACTTGAAAAAGATATATGAGGCCCTGAATTAAGTTAGAAAAACTAAAGACTCCCCTTGGGAATAGGTGGTGGGGTAGGATACCTTTATTATATCAGGGCATGTAACTCAGAGGGAGCAAATATAAGGGAAAAATAATCAATTTCTTACATCTAGGTCTTGAACCCTGCTAACAAGATTGAATCTTTGTTTTTATCAATTGCAAAACTCCTAAGCGAGCATAGTAATATACAGCATAAACTATGAGCTAATTTTAAGATAACTGATGTTTCTGAGAATATTGCTGATCTTTTCTGGGGAATCAGATAGAGACCTGACCACATATTACGCGGAGCATCAACCACAATGCCCAGCTCATAGGACGTGCTCATTGCGTATTAATTCTCATCCTTCTTTCCCCTAAGAAAGAAGAAAACGTGGGCTTGGACTTCCTTCTCCAAATGCCCCTTAGGTTTCTGCCTACATAGAAACACTTCACTACCCTAGTGCTCAAGAACTAAGTAGCCTTGGGGCTTCTCTGGTGGTCCCATGGTTAAAAATCAGCCTGTCAATGCAGAGGATTCGAGTTCGATCCCTGGTCTGGGAAGATCCCACAGGCCGGGGAGCAGCAGGGCCTGTGGGCCACAACTACTGAACCTGTGCTCTGGAGCCCGCGAGCCACGACTGCTGAAGCCTGTACTCTTCAACCAGAAAAGCCACAACAATGAGAAGCCCGCGCACCACAAGGAAATGTGGCCCCAGCTCGCTGCAACTAAGAGAAAGCCCGTGTGCAGCAACAAAGATCCAGTGAAGCCAAATAAATGTAAAAAATATTTTTTAAAAAAAATCTGAGTAGCTTCCAGGTGAGTGGAAGCAAAAGTGTGCATGATAGGTTTCCAAAGGGTCCTGCAAAAGAGACTGGGCGGGGGGAGGTGGGGGAGAGTCTCTTTTTTTCCCTCTTTTTATTCCTGTATTTCCTGTTTTCTCAAGCAATTAGGAAAGCAGAGAAAATGCTCCACTAAACTAATTTCAATTTATCCAGCAGATCAAATCTGGATGGAAGTAGGCTGCACAGAGTTGCTTAATCCCATGAGCCCCTCGCTGTGTATAGCATGGTCCTCTTCTGGACTCCCATGATGACAGAGGAGTAGGTGCAAAGAAGCCAAAACACTGAGTCACAAAAGAGTTGAGGAATTACACTTACTCTCACAGAACTGGTTTGGAGGAGAAATGATGAACATGAGGAAGAAAATGTACGCTACCTTGCAAGAAGCCCAAACTATTAAGTTTACCTCTGACTCTATTTCACATCTCTCTTCCCTTTAATTTTTTATCCCTAGCCTGTTGTTCATGACTCAAGGCTTGAGTTAGGGATTGTGATTCACCATGCCACTTTGCCAGTATGGATTCTCACTGATGCCTAAATCCCACACCCTCTTCCATTAGAGCTCCCCTTCTTGCTGAGGTCACCTATTTCTAATTCTCATCAGGTTTATTCTATAGAACAGAAATGTTCTGTGCTAAAACGTCCAAAGATGTGGACTTTATAGAATTCTGATGACGCTCTTATTTCAGTGTTCATAAAGTGCTTCTTTGGAGAAAATACAAGATTTGGGATCTTAAAGACACTAACTGCTAAAGTTTTTAACTGTGATACAACTTCATTTGATTATTGAAAACAAAGTAATTGAAAGATGCTTTGATAGATTTAAAAAGGTCAAATATCCTTGATGACACTAGACATTCAACACTGTGACAGCCAACTTCATTTTAATAACAAAATATTTCAGTTTTTTGTTTCCTGGTTCACAGATGCTCTCTTTATCCCTCACGATACCTTCATAAGGTACAGTTGTTGTGTAATGACATTCGTTCTGGCCTCCATAGCTTACTGGCTCCCTACCCCTTCCCGCTACCTTCAAAAAAAAGTAGCCATGAAATTAAGAGAAAATATCTAGCTTAAAGGGCAAGGATTTATAGTAGAGCAAAAAGAGTGGGAAATGAATTATTTCAGACCAAAAGCAATTATATTTTGAAGGCAGAAGCAGACATCTTCTGGCACAACTGTCAAGATGTTACAAAAAGATTAAAGGAGGTTTTTTTGTCATTTAAAATCTGTTTCTAGTTCTCAAAAAAAAAAAAAAGGTCTGCTGTTCAGTTTGTGATTTTTAATAAGATTTCTCAATAGACTCACTGCTTTAGGAAAAAAAAAAGTGTAAGGGTAAAAAGAAGCAAAAAATCGAAGGCCATGTAGCAAATACAGCCATGACTTTGATATAGTATCGTTCATTTTCACCATTCTGGTGGATTTAGACAAGATTTTTGTAGGAGGTTATACCCTATACAATAACCTGTCAACAAAATATACTTTTTGCAGAGACTTTTCAGGATTTAGGCTTCTATTGAGGTTAAAGTAGAAATACCAGATTAATTTCTTTCAAAACTCTGAGAACTTTTGCTCAAGGAGGTAAAGGATGGTATTTTTCACTGTTAACAGAGTGCAAAGCTCTCCCTAAGCTCCAAATGTCTAGATACTATTTCATCCCCATTCTTTGGGGGTATTGGTTCTGGCAATTCTTCATTATGTATTGCTCATCAAGTACCTGCTTAAGAGACACAGAGGGTATCTTGAAGAACTGAGTTTATTCAGTCAAAAGGATCGTGATTTCCAGTGTATCTTCGACCCTGTTCCCCACCTTTGTGACATGGAAGCTGTTTTTGGAACTTGTTCACAGCCAAATTCTCTCCATGGCAGCTGAGCAACCACCAATTCACTTCCATCATTCACATTCTCCTCATCTCCAGGGCATTCTTCATCTCTTTCTGCTTTGGGCAGGGACTTGTCTCTGGCTTTACTTAGTGGGGGGTGGGGGGCGGAGGGTGTGAATAAAGGCCACAAGCTAAAACATGAAAGAAAGTAATTTTTAAAAAAAAAGAATAAAAAGTTTTAAAGTTTAGCATGTTCTTTTCAAAGGCCGTCCTTCTGGTGCATCCATTTCTATTGGCCTTATGCATGCATGTTCAGTCGTGTCCGACTCTTTGAACCCCATGGACCACAGCCTACCAGGCTCCTCTATCCATGGGATTTCCCAGGCAACAATACTGGAGTGAGTTGCCACGATCTACTGCATGGGATCTTCCTGACCTAGGGATTGAACTCATATCTCCTGCGTCTCCTGCATTGCAGGTGGATTCTTTAGCACAGAGCTATCGGGGAAGCTCTCTATTGGCTTGAACATATTCATTAACTGAGGGACACCACATGAAACTACTCCACATGAAACAGTAGTTTCATGATTTCATTCTCTCATCCTGTTCCCAGTTTGTGATGATGCACACACAGAACGGGGCTAGGAGCTATAGGAAGACACATCAAGTATGTGTGACAACCCATACCCTCAAGAATTTGGCAATGTTTTGAAAAAAAAAACATAACTTTTATTTGGAAAAAATTAGAGGACAGTGTTTGATGGTCATTAATAAAGGCTAAGTCACCTGCCAAATGGTATGATACATATAATCAGATCTACTGACTTTCTAGAAGGGGTGGAGAGAGAAATGTTTCTAAGTAATTCATTCTTGCATTCATTTTTCATCCTATGAACTCATTCAGATGTCAACCTGTTATAGCAAATGTGACTTTGTAGAGAAAGAAGTTCTCAATTCTCCTCCTCTGATTTACAACCTTGGTGACCTGTCTCCTTCTTTTATTTCTCCTTGAAACTCTTTACCAAAATTACCACCGAATATAGCCTCCTCTAAAATATTCACAAGCCTGAGTATGCATTAGCTTTCTACTTTCCAGTTGTTGTTTTTTAATGTGCAAATCAAACCTCCAGCATCCAAGTTAGACCAGGAAACTGAAATTTTTAACATGAAATGTTCTCAATAAACTTTTCTTATTCTAATGGTCCCCACATAGAAAAAACAAAATAAAAAAAAAAAAAACACAAAAAACTCCTCATGCTTCCAGGAGTTTAGGATTAGAAAAATAATTACTCATTTAACTCAATGTAGGCATTTGGGTGGTCACCTTTACCAGATACAAGGAAGGGAGGGGTAAGATGATGAAACTTAGATCATCGTTTACTAATTGCCAGAAAGTTTGTAGAGAAAGAGATTGAAAGTACTGAGTAATTTCCTTGAAAATTTAGCCTATTTCACATGTCCTGATGTCAGATTGTAAAATACAATAAAATAGAAAGAAAAGAAAAATAAAGACTAAGATGAGGAAAAGGAGGAACTTGAAAAAGAATAACACGATTGTTGAGCACCAACAACATGCCAGGCATTTGGCTAGGTCCTCCTTACACATTATCTGATGTCATCCTCCTAATAGCCATACTAGATTGTTATGATCTTCATTCTACAGGGGAAGCCTCTGAAGATTAAGGAGGTAAAGTAACTTGGCCAGGACCACACAGCTTAGACCACACAGTATAGAACTAAGATTTGATTCTAGATCTAACTCAGACTCTTGTTCTCACGGTACTACATTGCCTCTCCAAACAACAAATCATTCCTCAGGGATTCCAGAATAGTCAAATCCTACACAGTTGTGGTCCAAGTAGATAGCCTTCTACTGAGGAACTCCTAGGCTCAGCAAGCCAGGGGATCAAGTGAAAAGAAAGGAATACGTCTGATTTCTGTCCCCTCCCTGATGGCTCAGCAGGCAAAGAATCCACCTGCAATGATGGAAACAGGAGATGCGGGTTTGATCTGTGGCTAGGGAAGATGCCCTGGTGGAGGAAATTGGCAGCCCACTCCAGTATTCTTGCCTGGAGAATCCTGTGGACAGAGGAGCCTGGCGAACTACAGTCTGTGGGGTCACAAAGAGTCAGACACGACGGAGCAGCTAATGCACACTCCTCTCCCTGCACGCCCCCAAGCAAAATCCCAGCCACCTGGAACATCAAAGAAAGTGAAAGCTAACTCAGCAAGGCAGATGGAGATGAGGGTGGAAAGTGCAGGATCCTCCATCTCCAGGTTGGCACAGACCGACTCCGACCCAGGAACCACAAGACAGAAAGAATCCCCGACAGAAGCCTGACCACCACAACCAAACAGTCCTAATTCCCCAGGGCAAAGTACCTACTCGGTTTCTCTAATTGAGAGAAAATGCTGACAAACGTAGAAGCAAGAGGAAAAAATGTGCTCAGAGTATTTGTATTTGTCAGCACGCAGTTGGCATTGGGGTGACCTGCTGTATTGAAATGGGACAGGCATGGGGAGGGCGAGTTGCTGAAAAGAGAGGAGAATGCGGAGGATGAAAGTGAGACGCAGACAACTCAGAATTCTTCCCTTTTGAATTTCAACCTGTTGGATAAAAACAATAGCAAATGAGGCACTGAATATGCATGAGGCCTGGAAGGTATTTTAAGTTTTTCAGGAGACAGCTCGCTGAACGGAATTGCTAATTATGTCTCACATTGCTCTGTCCAATTCAGTTAGCTTGATGATGGCTGAGTTGTCAACTCCCCTGCACTGAGGTTCCACAGTTGCAGCCCATTCTGAGGCTTAATAAGAAATTAGAATTATCTTTTCCCCTCCCCCCACCACAAAAAAAAAAAAAACATGTTTTCCCTCACTGAAGAGCTAGCTTTATCCATTGTGACAACCTAACCTTTCTTAACAAAAATAAAATTAAAACCACCAAGGGTTCAGATTCAAGGGCTTTGGGAGTTGGTGGAACTTGGGAATGTGATCGCAGCTGTGACAATTGCAAATTAAGATTGAACAATGAGCCAAATTAAAAGGGTGAGAAAGAGCAGAGCACCATATGGAGTGTCTTGTTGCTACCCCCACAGGATGTCTTTGATTTCTTAGGATAAGGAGGAATTGCCAACGGAGAGATGGACTAAATACAGCCCTGCAACTTCACTCTTTTTTTTTATTCTAACCTGTAGTGACTGCCTGAGTCAAGGCAGTTGAACTTCCCATTTGCTTTACTTAATTTTTTCACCTCTGAAAAGAGACAAACCTTGCTTGATAAGGGTGCTAGTTCAGGAGTGGGCTGATGGGCAAAGTAGGGATCCCAGCTGGACAATTATGGAAAGATCAGAAGCTATCTAGAAAATCAGGACCTTGGGAGAATTCACCTGAAAGATAGAAAGAGTGGGACATGGTAGGCTTAGTCAAATAAAACCTCATTAGAGTGATTCAGTGAGACGCTGTTGGTCAAATCCAGTCATTCCCGGCCAAGCCCATGCTGGACACATGTCTGAAATGGATAAAGAAAAACAGAAAATGGAGAAAGATGAACAAAATCAGGACAGAGCAATCCTACTTGGGGCCCCTCCAAAAAAGTAGCCCAAGGAGGGAAGGAAGAGTGTTCCCACTTTGTCTCCATGAGCCACACTGCTTTGAAGACAGGAGGGTCCAAGGCAGGGAGGAAGGTACAGAGGGAGAGGGAGCTGCAGCGGCATCTCTGCCATGCTGAACTCGAGGAGGGGCGGGCACACCCTGCAGCAGCTGTCACAGCAGGACAGCGTCAGTGGAAGGGTCTCTTCTGAGAGCACTTGTGACACATGCTCTGGAAGCACAGGAAATGGTCCAGGGAAGGAGATGAAATATTTCTTAAGGGGGTTGAGTTTTATGTTATATAGCAGGGAGGCTGCCAATGCAATGTAAGAAGTCTAGGTTATCCTGCCAACGAGCCACTCAAAGGAGAACCAAGCCACCCAGCCAGCTGCCGAGTATGTCAAAGAGGCCTTGGGAACCAGTCAGTTGACCCCAAATGCGTGAGTGACGCCAGCCACCACCACACATAGCAGACACGAGCCAGCCCAGCTGAGCCCTGCCCAAACTGCAGAAGTATGAATAAATAAGTGGGTGTTGTCTTAAGGGTATTAAAAACCCCACTGTGTTTTAGGGTGGCATATCACAGTGTATTAGATAACTGATACCATCTGTATATAACCCGTTTCCTTCTGGTACCCCCCATCATTTTCAAGACAGAAAAAAAAAAAAGATTTTTTCCCATATCATCTGCTCATGAAAGCAATCTTAGTTGTTCTCAAGTAATGTTGGCTGCTGACCTTAATCAGAGGCATTAAAGAAGTAACAATCATTCTACTTGCTAAAATTAAAGCTTTAGCTGCAGTATATCATTCCGCCTGAGCAGAAAAATCCTCCAATAGCAACAGCTTCAAGGCCCACATCTGTCTGCTGTGAATAGACTCGGAACTGGGTGATGTGCATGCACTTCCACCTTGGTAATATGCCAACCCCCACTCGAGCTGTGAGTTCAGGATATTGTGGCAGTATGTAGGCCTGGTTCTTTGCCCTTCAGTTGCTTTCATAACTGTTCGCTTGGTTCTCCAAACATCTCCATTAGAAAGAAGAAATAAAAATCAAGTCTATAAATAAAGCAGCCAAGCTACCATGAAAGAGGAAGGCAAGTCAGCTGCAAAAAGGCATGGCAAACAAAAACATCCAGTATTATTGGTCAGCTGCTGTTTTCCAGTGTGGCAGAATGTCCATTAATCCACCTGCTTCAAGAACACCTCCAGGAGATGTGCTTAGGAACATGCAGGATTACTGTCTGTCAGGCCTAAATGGCGAAGTTACTAGGAGGAAAAAGTACCATTTAAAAAAAAAAAAATGTTTGAAAAGTTCCTTTTTTCTGTGTCTCATCTCCTGTCCTTCCTCCTAAACCCATGTTTTTTGGTGGAGATTTTGCTTCTTAAGCAATTCCGTTTCTTAAGCAGAATTTTCTTTCTGATTAAATCTTCTCTGTTCTCCTGCAATTCCCTTGCTTCAACTCTGATAAGGCTCAGATCAGTTCCATCTGGGTTTACAATCCAATTTGAACTTTCAGTGATCATGGAAATATAGATATTTCTTATTTTCAGTGATATCAGATTAAGCTGTCATCCCTAAGCAGCCAAGGTGGAGGAATTAAAATCATATCATGAAATGCAGAAACTATTTTTTCACTTGAACTCTTTCTCATAGATGTTCCAGAGACAAGTACGTCAAAATGTTGTTGATAATCAAGGAAAATTACCCCCTAAAATACAACCTGGTGCACATGATTTTTTAATGTGCTCCTGATGTCTGTCCTTAAGAAAAAATTGGGTTTATTTCAGTCGATTTGTCTGCTTGCTATGATGATCTCTGCCAGTTGGAAGCCTCAACTTTAAGTTGATGGTGCTTAAATAAGAGTGTTTCCATGGTTCTAAGTCAAAAGGTTCATCTATGTTTTGGGGGTTTTTTTTAAGTCTCAACAATACAATGCATACTAAGAAGCTAAACTAAATTCCATTTTGCTCATTATGTATTAATATTAGGCTTTATCTCTGCACAACCAGAGTCAGACTAAAAGGAAAGTCAAAACTAAGATAAATCTAAGACTGGGAGACAAAAGGACAAAAATCCAGGGGGAGCAGACTAACTAATGGGAAAGAAAGAAAACAGAGAGGAACCAGAGTCTTATGTCACAGTAAGCATGTTTAAGGCTGACCACTGGGGGACTTCCCAGGTGGTCCAGTGGTTAAGAATCTGCCTTCCAAAGCAGGGGACATGGCTTCGATCCCTGGTCAGGGAACTAAGGTCCCACATGCCCCACAGGGCAACTATGTCCACTTGCCGCAACTAGAGAAGCCCATATTCCACAACTAGAGAGAGAAGTCTGAATGTTGCAATGAATAGCACATGTGCTGCGATGAACACCCAGCACAGCCAAAAAAAAAGACTGACCACTGGACCCTGAAGAAAGGTTGGGAATGGCAGCAAAGATTCAAGGCTAGTATTCTCCTATGATACCACAGCAATGCACATTTATTATGGGGTTAAATGTCCTTCTCTTGATTAACTCCTGTGAAGAGTAACCATGGCTTTCTTTTATCTCTTATCCCATGACCAGAATTCTTTCCTAGATGTCTACAATAAACTTACTCAAAGGCTATTTAACTGCAGCAGTTCAGAAGGCAAATGATGTCTGCAAGATGCCTAGAAACAAATAATTCAATTCCAGTGACTATTGCAATGAATAACTATATCAGGAAGAGCTAACTTTTTCCTTTTCTTTTTACTCTTGAGCACTTGCTGTATACCAATGGTACAAAAGAGCCCTACTATTGAATTCTCACAATAGTTCTATGAGGGAAATAGTAGGCATTGGCTATTTTTGTCTGCTAATACACCCTACACTACCCCATTCTTTGGAGAGCTGCTCTTCCCATTCTCCAACCCTATGATAGTGATGCGACTAGCAGTCCCATGCCTCATACTTTAGCCATAAGAGGGCAAGTAGAACAGGTCTAAGCACTCCCTCACCAGACATGTGATTGATCCAGAGTGGGGATATGACCAAAGTAAAACTAACTAAGACTATTTTACCACTTTTTTAAAAATCAGGAAGTCATTTAAACTTCAAGTTAAAGAACTTGATCATGTAAATGAGGAATGGCAACACCTTCTTCTCTGCTATGTGGACAAATCCTGTATGCAAAAAATGATTAAGGCTAATAGATGCAGCAAATCAAAGGAGGGTGACAAGGTCATGCCTTAACTAACCACTCCTGGTAAATATGGTGATGCAAGATAGAGACAGGAACAGATCAGCTAGCACATTCCCTTTTTCACTATAGCAATTATTTGGATTACTGACAACTAACCAAAGAGCCTTGATTTATCAAAATGGATACTATTATTATCCTCTTTTCAAAGATGGGAAAGCTGAAACTTAGAGAGATTAAATAACTTGCCCAGGGTCACACCAATACAAATGACAGAACCTGGATTCAAACCAAACTCAGTAGGACTCCAGAGTTAGAGCTCTTAATCATTGTAAAATATAATCTATTAAGCAAAGCCGTCCTGCTAGGCATTTTCAGAAGAATGCAGGGGGGAACAAAATTGCTCTCAAAGAAATAGTTCTGTAGGCGAGATAGATAGGAATATAAATAGCAATCATATAAAGCATATTATGCCATTATTATGTGACCCAGGACTCTTTCATAATAAATACTGTTCATTTACAGTATCTCATTTGAACTTCTCAACAACTCTGTGAAGTAGACAACACAGGGACTTTGGTTACTCTGTTTTACAGATCAAGAGAACGTCAAAGAGAAAGTTCTCCTAAAATGAACTCACTATGTGATGACTAATGAGATAAAGAGGGGACTAGACAGCATCTTCAAATTCCAAGGCCAGGTTCTTTCTCCACCACACTATTGCCTTAACCTGGCTTTACTAATAAAAGTGCTGTGCTGTTCAGGGAAAGATACTTTGGATTCAGAGATCAAGAGTTAGAGGAACTTCCCTGACAGTCTAGGGTCTAAGACTCCATGCTTCCACTGCAGGGGCCATGGATTCCACCCCTGGTTAGGAAACAAAGATCCTGCATGCTGTGTGGCACCTCCAAAGAAACCAAACAAATAAACCAAAAAGAAAAAGAAAAAAGAGTTACAATCTCTCTCTCAACAATGAGCTACTTGGGGAATTTCTTATCAAAATTTCTAAACAAAACTTTTAACAGTAAGGAATTTTTTTTCATCCAGTGTAATTCTTAGACTCTTAGGAGTTTGAAAATTCAGTCAAATAAGACAGATGAGTGGAACCATATACTCACAATTTTTTTTTCTGTTCTTTTATATTTTTTAAAATTTGATTTGAATCCATCTGGAACATATTTTGATGTAAAATGTTAGCTGTGAATAACTTTTCCCCCTCCACATAACTGATCAATTCACCAATATCTTTTCTAAATTAATCCAGCATTTCCTCTCTATATACTCATATATACATCCTTAGATTCTTTCTCTGGGCTGTTATTTCTATAAGACTAGTGTGTGAAAAACTTTGTAAGTATAAAAGATAAGAACAATAAAAGAAAAAGATGGAGAGTTTTGCATCTGTGAAAACATGCAATAGTGATTGACAGATTAAAAAAAATTTAAGTCGGTACAGACTCTGATACACAGTCAAAAATCATAATTTTCAGAATTGGTATAAATACAGAGCAATAAGATGTCCAAGCAGAAAGATGCACAAAGATTAGGAATAGTCAGTTTGCAGGAGAAAAATACAAATGAGAAAAAAAGGTAAAATATGACAGTGTTGGCATGGATATGGGGAAACAGTCTCCTCTACTACTAGAGACTCTGTAATAATTGTTATCTTTCTGGAAAACAATTTAAAGGTATGTATCTAAGGCTTAAAGTGTCCCACGCCCTCTAATCAGTAACTCTACCACTAGGACTTTTCCAAAGAAATAACTAAGAATGTGGGCATGGCTGTTTCATACAAAGATGCCCATATTCCCATCTATAACAGCCAATAAGCAACTTCAAACTTGAACTATAGCTGGACCAACAATGGTTGTGTCCACCAACAAGGACTTTCTGTATAGCACAGGGATCTCTGCTCGATATTATGTGGCAACCTGGATGGGAGGGGAGTCTGGGAGAGAGTGGATGTAAGTAAATGTATGGCTGAGTCTCTCTGCCGTGCACCTGAAGCTATCACAACATTGTGAATTGGCTATCCCCTAATATAAAATAAAAAGCTTTAAAAAATGGTTTTATCTATGCCTGGAGCATCCTGTAGGCATGAAAGCTTGTTCATGCATGCAAACTAAAGTTCTTGAAAGTTCCACAGAGTGTGTGTCATGCACTGTGCTGAGTCTTGAGAATACACAACCCCTACCCTTGTGAGGCTCACAGTCTAGTGGGAGAGACAGAACAATCAGAAATCACACAGGAGTGAAAACTTATAACTCTCATCAGTGCCCAGAGGAAAAACCACCAAGCCATGAGAATATCTAATGGGGAATGGATAGGTCAGGGAGAGCAAAAAACAGCTCCCAAGAGAAAGAAGAGCAGTCCAGACAAAAAAAAAAAAAAAACAGGTCACAAACAACTGTTTCTTTACACAAAGAAAATACATGGATGTAGGGGGAAAAAAGAATGGCTACACAAGCATATGCACATTACTTCTTTCACACACACACACACATTAAAAGTAGAAGGAATATCAAAATATTGGGTTGGCCAGAAAGTTCATTCAGGGTTTCCATAAGATCAAACTTTCTGGCCAATCCAGTATTAAAAGTGGTTATATCTGGTTGGACGAGATTCCAAGGTGGCCCAGTGATAAACAATCCACATGCCAAACAGGAGACACAGAGATCTTCCCTGGGTCAAGAAGATCCCCTGGAGAAGGAAATGGCAACCCACTACAGAATTCTTGTCTGGGAAATCCCTTGAACAGAGGAACCTGGTGGCTACAGTCCATGGGTTTGTAAAAGAGTTGGATACAACTTACTGACCAAAGAATCACAACAAATATCTTGTTGGGATGGTATTTATCCTTACCACCATTTCCTTTTTTCCTGTTTTATATTTCTTTTTGTAGTAATTTCATAAATACCAAGATAAAGTATGAAATAGGACAAAAAACTGCATGGTTGCCTATTGATATTATACCCATTTGCATGTGTAGGCTGTGGTGTCATCCAAGTCGATCTCATCCCAGGGCCAGCTCTAAGTGGCCTTACCCAGAGAAAAAAGTTCATAGTAGTTACAAACTCCAGAGTAAGCTGTGTTTTCTCACTTGCATATCTTTAGTTACAAATGACTATTTACCTGTCAGCTGGGCTGAGAACACCCATAGGTTTTCCTTTGAAGTGAACCTCTTGGATTTAAAGAGATTTTTTTTTTAAGCTGTTGAAGGTTTGCTTGATCTAAAGTCTCAGAGACGTTTGAAGTTGTGACTTAATGGAAGATTATTTTTATTCACAGTGATCAAGCAGTTAATGAGATAAAGTAGTGAGGAGACAAGCTTAATAGAATATGTGGTTGTGCCGCATGTTAATCTTTATAAAAGGCAAAATGAAAATAACAGGAAACCGGGAAGAAATTGGGACAGATGGCTGAACAGCTCAAAGATAGGAAAACCAACTCTCCCCTGCACAGGGCTTTCTAAAGTAAACCCCTCTCATGTTGAGTTCAGTAGATTAAAAAAAAAAAAAGAGGAGATAAAGAACAAGAAGATGGAGAGTCAGGATGGAAATTTTCCTGGTGGCTGTTCTTTGAGACGTTCCCCTAACCCTTCCTCCATCCCTGCCCCTGCCTTCCTCTGAAGGGCAAAATATACCTGGAGCAACTTACAGGTCTTCAATACGGAAAGAACATAAACAGTAAATAAAGCAGCCATCTGCCTCAGTGGTTCATCATGCACCATTCTAACGCCAAAAGTCATAATAAGGTGATGGTGCATCTCTAGGCTGGATGGATTCAGCAGCAATGCACTGGGGAGGCAAGCGAAGCAGACACAGAAAAGGGGAAGATAATGTCAACTCCATCTACTCTCTGTGTTGATTGAGTCTCATTATTATTATTTGTTGTTATTGTTTGCTTCTTTCTCAAGCCGGGGGAGAAAAATTCTGGCTACCATTGAAGTCAGAAAACTGATAAAGCCTGGTGACCACAGAGGAGAAAAGGAAATGTGTCATTAAAGGGTATCCTTTTACCCCGCTGAGATGGAGGTGGACCCAAGCGTGGATGCCTGTAGTATTTAAAGTGGCCAATGAAAATCATTTTGGGAAAGTGACAAAGACACATTTCTCATTGGGTCCTTTGAGAACCATCTCTATCTTACTCCTTTAGGATGCTTGCTTAAAATCCAGATTCCTGGACCCACACTAGCTACTGATTCCTTGGAACCCAGGAGCTGCACTTTTCAAACATTTTAAAGATACTTACATTCTGTATCTCATCTCCAATATCTAAAATCCTTGAGAATCTATAATTCTCCTGGGTCAGGTTACAAATGGATTTGGAAACTAGAGTTAATGTTAGACTGGGCTTTATTTCTAGAATCCACCTCAGCAGAGGGGCAACCCTGCAAGGAAATTTCACTCTGGTTTCTGCCCTCTGTACTTCCATTCCATCAACCCAGGAACTAGGAGTTAGTTTCAGGGTTGGGGTCTTTGCGGACCATGCAAATAATGTGAGGTCACAAAAGGGGAAGCCTGTGGTATAACCCACAGGAGAGAGCTCACCCTGATCACCTCATGGGACTCAGAGCAGGAGGTCTGAGGTTTACGTTTTGTTGGTTTCTTTACAACTGAATATGCTGGATGGGCCAGGTGATGGGCTAGCATCACCTGGGGAGCCTTCAGCTGTCAGCGTCCTCTGTCCCTTTCTCCCCAGGCCATCAGCAGCACAGAGGAAGCTGACCTCATCTGACCTCCAGCAGGACAGAGATCAGATAAGGAGCAAAGGAGGGCGAGACTCCCTGTCATTTCCCTGTGCCAGTGGTAGATTTGTCTTTCAGTCTGCCTTTTTAATTAGGAAAATGCTCTTTAGAAGAACTGGAGATAGAGGTCTCAGTTCTTACTCCTTGCGTCGAGGCAGCTTCAGACCTTGTCTTCCATTCGCCTCTAGCCTAAAATACATTACTCTAGATGACTGTCCCTAGAGGCGGCTGGGGCGTGGGCACCCAATTACCTCTCTGAGTCCCAGCTCCTCCTGCCAGTTTCTGGCCGTAGGAATTTTCCTTTCTTGATCACAAGCTCAGTTATGCATTTATAATTATGTTGGCGATACTTTATCCAACATTTCTAGGAGTTGTGTAGCGAGAGAGAGGGTTTTCTGGGCTCTCTTGCTTTATGTATTGCTGGAAATAGAAGTTCTCAAAACTGCATTCTTAGCAAGCATCGCAAAAGATTCAGATCTACACGCTGAAGTTTGAGGACATTGTAATCTTAGCAAGTAATGAGACTTCAGAGTTGTGTAACAGTAGTTTATACAATGTTTTCATATTCATTTATTTCATTTCATCCTTGTAACAACCTTGCAGAATAAGCAGAACTGGTATTTTTATTCTCAGCTCTCTGGTGATAAAGCTTTGTCAGCCTAAGTTTCTTGCCTAAAGATATAAAAGTGGTTAAGGAGCAAAAATGAGGAGCTTCTGCTAACTGTTGCCTGCTGCTGAAAGGTTAGAGCCTGGCTGGTATATTCTTTCTGTCCCCCATCCTCTAAATCATCCACTCTACCTGATTTGAGGCAGCACTTTTTAGCACTTCAGGAAGACTCAGTGAGCTTCCCACCATGGTCCAAGCAGTAGGGGGCTCACCGTGAGACTTCAGCCACATCTCTGTTTCTGGGTTTGCATTTGGTCATTCTTCTTACAAACACATGCATTCTACAGACATCTGAGCACCAACAATTGCCTGAAAACAAACTAGAGACCTCATATCCAGCCTATATTTTAATATTCTGTGGGGAAATTTTACTATGGACTTAACACTGCAGTTTCAGACTGCTTCAAAGGAACTTACAGCAAGCAATTATGTAACTAAAACAGTTTTCTGCTCTGCCCGATGTTAATAGAGTCTTCCCTTTCTACTTGGGAGAATGGAACTATCCCCTTTTCCTCCTATCTTTAGGGTTTACAGAGAATAAATGTCTTCCCTATAGAAGACATGCCAAGAATTTTTTCACAAGCACAAATTGCCATGAAAACTTAAAAGAATTAGTTTAAAGCGAAGTTAATTAATTTTATTTTAGTGTTGTTGTTCACCTGCCTTTGAAATTGCTGCCTTTTTCCCTTTAGGGCCAGGCTGATTTCCTTTAGTTCCTTTAGCACATAGTAATTTGCATGAATGTGAAAACATTTTATCTACATTAATATTCTAGAACTTGAGTAGTATGTGTAATCCTGAAGACAATCAGGTCAGCCAGTATCCGACAGTAGTTGCGTGGCAGAACACATAACTATTCGTGCAATCAACAGAAAACTCAACTGCCGTCCCCCAAGTCAGGTGGACTTATGTGGAATATGGACTTCCCAGGTGGCTCAGTGGGTTCGATCCCCTGGAGGAGGAAATGGCAACCCACTCCAGTATTCCTGCCTAGAAAACTCCATGGACAGAGGAGTCTGTCAGGCTACAATCCATGGGGTTGCAAAAAGTTGGACACAACAGAGCAACTGAGTATACCTATGTTGAACATACCAACATGGAAAGCTCAAGTTATATCTTGAACTGAAGAAAGTTTAGCTAGAAAACAAGGTATAAGGTTTGACTCCATTCATGTAAATGCTTAGAAAGAAATCAATTTTGAGTACAAAAAGAAAAATCAAGAAGATAAGAGGCTCTCATTTAAAAAAAAAATTAAAAATATATCATTTCATAAGGAAAAAAGTGAAAGCACCCAGGTATTATAATACCTTTAACAAGAATATCTAAGCCACCAAATAGTACCTAACTGATAATGATCTAAAACCACCAGGAAAGGAGACAATTCTACAATTCTTTTTGAAAAATATTTGAGTTATCCTTCTTCACATATAGTTATCAAAATAATTTTCTTAATGTCTACATGTATTAAACTCTTACAAGGTACCAATCACAGTCCTAGCTGTGTTGACCAGAAAAAGAAAGAAAAAGAGCACTAAGCTGCAAAATCTGTAAGTCACGGCTACACCAGAATGTCTATAAAGCAGGACCCAGAGGCAGCGATCTGACAGGGGTTTGGGCTTGAGCTCTATTTGTATAGATTTTAAATCAAGACAATGCCAATGGATCATATTAAATAATGAGGGGAGAATGCATGACTAATGGAATGGAGTAGACCAACCCCCTCAATGCCTCTGATGTCCTGGGATAAGAAAATTCCCAGTGGAGAAGACACTGCCTCTGGCTCTGGGAAAGAAAACTGGATTTTTGTCTGGTAGAAGGTTCTAGAAACTCAACAACTTTTCAAAAATTTCTATAGAATCATTTTCAGCAATATAGTAGTTATAATGCCATGGATACAGCAACAACCTGATCCCTTCCTTTTAAAAGTTTACTTATTGAATCTAATTACATGTGGCCAACAGTTTCATTTTCCTCCAGTGCAGAGCTTCCCAAACTAATCTGTGGTGAAAGACAAGTCTGTTTTTACTCCTTTGTTTATTAAGTTCCTTTCCATCAGAAGCTGATGACAATAAGTAGCTTATTCTACCTGTGACTCACCATGCGGGTTTTATATCACCCAGCTGAACTGAACACTAACTTAAAAAAAAGAATTCACTGATCACATGCTTGGATGTCACAGCAGTAACAAATTGCTATAAAATTTTCTAAACACGAATTCTCCATGTCTCTTCTTTTCTTGACCTACTGCAATAACAATGCTGGTCCACATACCACAATTTAAGCAGTGTTGGTAAGAACCATACAGATTCTATCTCAATCTTTCAGTTCAGTTCAGTTCAGTTCAGTAGCTCAGTCATGTCCGACCCTTTGCGACCCCATGAATCACAGCATACCAGGCCTCCCTGTTCATCACCAACTCCCGGAGTTTACTCAAACCCATGTCCATTGAGGTGGTGATGCCATCCAACCATCTCATCCTCTGTCGTCCCCTTCTCCTCCTGCCCCCAATCCCTCCCAGCATCAGGGTCTTTTCCAATGAGTCAACTCTTTGCATGAGGTGGCCAAAGTATAGACACTGATCAAAAAATAGACATATTTAACCAAAAGACATAAACAATTTAAACAGAGCCAATAAAACACAGACAATTTAAACCAAAATGCCCCATGGCTCCTTTTTTTCTTTAACACTTTTTTATCTTTGTTTAATTGACAAGTATCTTGACACAGCAAAGCAAGCTGTTTCCAAAAACTGCTGCCATTTGTAAGTACTCATCTTTATGAATTACAATTTTCTCCATATTCTGCAATCAAAATAAGATAAATTGGATATTGAAACTGAAAAATTAATAACGGTCATATACTCCTGCAGAGACGATCTACAAAAAAATTTAAATTCCCCTATAAAACACAAGACTGCAGTAGAGATTCACGATATACAATGGCCCTGAAACATCCTTCAAAAGTAAGCTGGATCAACCTTTCAGAGGTTTGTGAGTTATTTAACAATGAAACCCATTCTTTCTTTCCACTACATCAAGGAACATGCTGATTTACATATTTTGAGAAAAGCTGGAAAACTCTCTGCAAGCGTACCTCGTCACTTCTAAGGCCTCAAACTTCCTAAATCCCTATATAGTGAATGCAGATGCCTTAACTTTTCACTACCCACCTGCTCCTCTCAACACACGCACACTTTTTAAGTGCATCCAGAATTTCTATTGTTTGCCTAGGAATGAAAGGCATCTAAGGACTTCCATTTTCAGTCATGAGAGCTTTACGTGGAGCATAATTTTTCGGTTCAAGACAACTAGCCATTGTGATTATAGCTAAAATAGAAGAAAAATCTGTTCTGAGGTATGGATGTGGGAGCGTCAACTAGAATCACGCGCTAGCTGAGGGGCTAGTTTTATAGCCGATGACTCAGCAAGGAGAATTTAAAGTTGTACTTCAGCCAAAGTAAATGTTAGTACATCTTGGATTCACATAATCACCTGAGGATACTGCAAGCAAAAATGTTAAATCTATCATTGCCATGGTTCCACAGAACAATCATGAACTCCCGCTGCCCCAAAAGCTATGCCAGCACACTAAAGCTCAAAGCAAATCGGATAAGGCTCCTGCAATCCATCTGGTCATGTCAAACAAGTTTTTTCAGCTTGAGAGCCTAGACCATTTCATAGGATGAAAAGTGTGAGTTGCTCACTCGTGTCCAACTCTTTGCAACCTGTAATGGACTGTAACCCGCCAGGTTCTTCTGTCTAGAAATTCTCCAGGCAAGAATACTGCAGTGGGTAGCCATTCCCTTCTCCAGGGGATCTTCCCTACCCAGGGATTAAAGCAGGCAGATTCTTTACCACTGAGCCCAAGGGAAGCCCATTTCATAGGATATTCCTTGTTAAAAATGTAATTTTTTTTTTTTTGGACCACGGTAATAATAGGATAACTGCATAAACGACTTAAACAAGCACTGAAATGGATACTTTCAATGGCTTGACTGAATGGTGTATAAACCACACCTCAATTAAGTATGTTAAAAGTAAAAATAAAATAAAACAAACTCAGCTCCTGTGTCCTAGCCTGAAATTCAGAGGTAGACGGTGAATAACAGAGTTTAGGAGCTCACAATTTTTTGTAGAGAACCTACCAATTCTTTTGAGGACCAATGTCGAGACCAGACATTCTAAATTATATCCTAGAATTTACCTGGACCATCAGAAAGCAGCATTAGCCTGCTTTACATCTTTAAACATTTTACTGAGTTGCTGTCACTAAGGAATGTAACCATCAGGGAATGCCACCATCAGGAAATGCCACTCTTTTCAGATGGTAAGTTAGCATTCAACACTTTTCATAAGAGGAAAGAGGAACTGTGTAATTTAAAATGTATACACACACACACACACACACACACACTCAAGAACCAAGAAAATACTCTCCTAAGAAACTGTTATGTTTGTTTATGATTTTCACGAATAATTTGACCGACATTACTTCTTTTAATTTGCTTGCTAGAAAGTTCAGAGTCTTCCCAACATACCTCAGTTGGTAAATAATCCTCCTGCAGTGCAGGAGACCCAGGTTCAATTCCTGGGTTGGGAAGATCCGCTGGAGAAGGGATAGGCTACCCACTCCAGTATTCTTGGGCTTCCCTTGTGGCTCAGCTGGTAGAGAATCTGCCTGCAATGTGGAAGACCTGGGTTCAATCCCTGGGTTGAGAAGATTCCCTGGAGAAGGGAAAGGCTACCCACTCCAGTATTCTAACCTGGCGAATTCCAGGAGGTCCATGGAGTCCATGGGGTCACAAAGAGTCAGACACAACTGAGCAACTTCCACTCACTCACTCAGGAATCTCAGGAATCTCAGAAACCAAAAGTTCTTCCAAGTATAATGACTATAAAGGAGTTAACAGCTTATCTTCAATCATAATTTCTATCTTCTCTGGTCTTGATACCTTTTTTGCATGTTTCATCTTACAGGAAACATTTTTATTTGCCTCAAAGCTTTGCAAGTGGCAGTTTCACCACCAATGAGGTTTATCAGAGGCATAATTATTACAAGTTAACTTGCCTCAAATTTTATATGAAATAAGACAATAAAAATAAATAAGTACATGTAGACACAAACACATGGAGAACCTACACTGTAAAAACTCCTATTAAACATCAATATTATCTTCTAAAAAATTGGAAATGAAAAGGATAACCAAATAAAAACATAGTCTATCTATCTACTCGAACAAGAGCATTACGGTACAGCCTTCAGTTAATGAAGGAGATGAATTAAGGTAGTCCCCAGCACTGTAGCCCTGTAAGATACTAGGAATCTGGTGCCAATTCATTGGAAGGCAAACTTGCCATTAAATGGCAGAAAAACCTTCCCCAAATTCTGAATATTCCAGTTACCCCACATACTGGTGTGATTGAGGTTAGGATTGGAAGTGGAGTACAAATGTGGAATATAGCAGTCTTTGATACCCACAGGAAAGTTATAGGAGTTATGGTTGGTTACACTAAACAGAAAGCTTTGCGATTCTAAAGATACCCTTTATTAATTCTACATTTACCCTCCATTCAGAATTTATTCTAAGTGTAATGAGAAGCCATTAGAGAGTTTTGAGCAGGGGTGTTGGCCTGATCTGGTAAAAGTTTTTAAATTATTTTTCTGAGAGTCTTCCGGGAAATAGACCAATGTAAGGGGGCAAGGGTAGAACAGGGAAGTCTGGAGTCTGTGGTGGAAGTCCTGACAAGAGATAAGGATGCTCAGAAGGGACAGGAGAAGAGCAGAAGAGCTGGTGAGAAGCGGCTGGATATATCTTTGTAGGTAGAGCTGAACAGACTTTCTAGTGGACTGACTGAACTCCAGTTTCACCAGTTTATCAAGCCCTCAGGTTCTTGCGCTTGTGCCAGAGCCTACAGTGATAAATAAGATTTGATCACAGCTCTCCATGAGCTCTCAGGTGACAATGGTGAGTTAGATTGTTGTCAATTTAAATTGTTTTTTAAAAATCTAAGAAATAATGCCTTTATGTTAATAATTTTTAAACATAAAAAGTAACAGTTTCCCATAAAAATATAACTTAAACATGACAAGAGAAGGCAGTGGAAATATAAACAGAAAAATAGCATTTTAAAAATTAAATCACCCAGATGTAGAGAACAAATATACGGATACCAAGGGGATAAAATGAATTGGGAGATTGGCACCGACATATATACATTATTGATACTACATATACACTAGATAACTAATGAGAACCTACTATATATCACAGGGAACTCCACTCAAAGCTCTGTGGTGACCTAAATGGGCAGGAAATCCAAAAAACAGGGGACATATGTATACGCATAGCTGGTTCACTTTGCTGTAGAGGAGAAATGAACACAACATTGTAAAGCAACTATACTTCAATAAAAGTTTAGATGAATAAATAAAAATTAAAACCAGGGCTTCCCTGGTGGCTCAGTGGTATAGAATCCACCCGCCAATGTAGGAGACACAGGTTCGATCCCTGATCTGGGAAGGTCCCACATGCCAGTTGAGCCCAGGAACTGCAACTGCCGCGTCCATGTGCCACAGCTATTGAAACCCCTGCCCCCCAGAGCCTATGCTCCACAACAGGAGAAGCCCAGCAATGAGAAGCCTGCCCACCACAGCTAAAGAGTAGTCCCCTCTCGCTGCAACTAGAGAAAAAGCCCATGCAGCAACAAAGACACAACACAGCCAAAAATAAATACATTTTTTTTAATTAAAATTAAATCAACATTTATACATACACACAAAACCAGCAAGCCAAGACTACTGAAACAGCAAATTTCTCCCATTTTAAGAAATAATCTTAAAAAAAAAGAAATAATCTTAATCTCATGTAAACTATTGTAGAAAAGAGAAAAAAGCAGCAAACTCTCCAATTCTTCTATGAGATGAAAACAACCTTATCTCAGAACAGATGAAGAATAGTTGAGAAAGGAAAACAATACAGCCAACACACCAGACTATAAATATAAAAATAATTTTTGGAAAAATTGTTGGCAAACTATATCCAATAACATTAACCTTCTACATTATACCACATAAAATATTAATTCAAAGTGGATCATAAAAATTTGATATACAACAAAATTATAAAGCTTCTAGAAGAAAACAAGAGAAAATCTTTACAACCTTGAGGTCAATAATAGTTTTTAGATAGATAGAATGCATAAGACAAGTAATTTTTAAAAATTATAAACTGGACTTCAAAATTAAATGATTTTGATTTTTAAAAGCATTTTAGAAAATAAAAAAGCAAGTTACAGACTAGAAGAAAATATTTCAAAAACATATATGAGATAAAGGACTTGTAACCAGCATATACATAAAAAACACTCTAACTCATTAATATGAAAACAATTTAGGGACTTCCTTGGTGGTTCAGTGACTAAGACTCCATGCTCCCAATGCAGGGGGCCTGGGTTCAATCCCTGGTCAGGGAACTAGATCCCACATGCTGCAACTAAGGATCCCACATACTGCACAACCAAAAAAACATTAAATATATATATATATTTATATGTGTAAATATATATATAAAATAGGACAAAACTTTGAACATACACATCATAAAAAATATGTACAAATAGCTGAGAAGCTCATGAAAAGGAAAACTCATCAGTCATCAGGGAAATGCCAATTAAAAATCATAATGAGCTATCATGGCACATACATTAGAATAGATGCATTTCAAAATAATCATATCAAGATGTAAAGGCAAGGATATAGAGCAACTGAAACGCCCATGAACTGCTGATAAAAATGTAAAATAGTATATCCATCTTAGAAAATACCTTGGTAAGTTTTTAAGTAAATATTGACCTACAATATAATCCAGCCATTCTATACTCCTAAGTGTTCACCCAATAAAAATGAAAATGTATGTCCATACAAAGATTTGTATATGAACCTTCATAACAACTTATTTTTAATAGCCAAGCACTGCAAACAACCCAAATGTCCATCAACAAGTAAGTGGATAATATAAAGGATATGCCACTCAGCAATTAAAAGGAATGAAAGGTGGATTTAACTGTATACACCTATCATTGCAAGTTAGCAATTAATTCAAATAATTAAAGGAAAGAAGATTATGACCATCTGTTTATGTGGGAAAAGGACCTTCTAAGGTTCAATATCCATTCAGACATTAAAAATAAAGTAGCAAACCAAGAAAGAGAAAGACACTACCTTAATCTGATAAATAGTACTTCAAACAAAAACCTACAGCAAACAGAATTGTTAATGATGAAAACGCAGAAGTGTTTCCTTTCAAGTCAGAAACAAGCCAAGGCGGTCCCACCACCACATCTATTTAACACTGAACCAAAGGGCAGACAACTCAGTAAGAAATAAAATGTGTAACACTGGAAAGGAAAAAGTCACTGTTATTATTCCTAACCAATGACATTGTAAACATAGAAAACCCAAATTATTCTATCAAAAAACTATTAGAAGAAATTAAAAAAATCAGAAACTTGCTAGACATAAGAGCAGTTTCTTTAAAAGTTGTGTTCCAATATACCAACAAACAATCAGAAAACTATAAAAGAAAATTGTTGATTCACAAACTCAGTATCTTCCCGGATTAAATCCGAAACTGATCCCCATATATGGAAGGCAAGGAGAGATGGAGGAAAGAGATGGACCACTTCAGATTGGCAGGTGGTCGATTTAGTAACCAAGAGAACTTACTTATGAGGCTCGTTTTGGGCAGCTGCAAGACTGAGTAGATCTCCACACAAGCTCACCAGAACCGTAAAACTTTCTATAGAGGCTATAATTGTGTTTGGTCACATATAACACACATACCAACACCTTATTCTCGCAAGGCCATGTCCCTGAGACAGTTCTTAATGTGGGAATGATGGACAGAAAATGCATTCCAAGAACAGAAGGGACAGTTAAGGAGCCTTCAATTTTCCAGGTCCAGCTTATGGATCAACTGGTGGTCATATTTTCTCATGATCTCCTCCAACAGAAATATGCTGTTGCCCATCAAAGAAAAGTGAGAATGAAACAGACTCATGGACATGGGGGGTGGCGGAGGAAGGAGAGGGTGGGACAAATGGAGAGAGTAACATGGAAACATATACACTACCATATGTAAAATAGATAGCCAATGGGAATTTACTATGTGACTCAGGGAACTCAACCCGGGGCTCTGTGATGACCTAGAGGGTTGGGATGCGGTGGGAAGTGGGAGGGAGGTTCAAGATGGAGGGGACATAGGAATACCTATGGCTGATTCATGTTGATGTATGGCAGAAACCAACACAATATTGTAAAGTGATTATCTTTCAATTAAACATAAGCACATTTAAAAGAAAGAACTCTGAAAAAATAAATAAAATACTCTTATGCTTAAAAAAAAAAAAAAAGAAAAATGAGAGTGAGAGTGTAGTCAGGAGATTGATATGAAAATCCTTGCAGTTCAGTATGTATAAAAATCATACTTTCTCCTGAAGGCAAGCTCTTGGCTCTGAGGAGTCTTATGTAGGGGGAACAACAGCCAGATTTGTGTTGTAGGAAGTTACCCGCAGCTGCAGAACTGGCAAGAGCAAGCCAGGCCACAAATTCCATCTGAACTATGAATACATTCTTCAGACATTCTAAAGGTGAAATAATAAGCAGCTCAATCCAACAAGATGAAATTTTCATTAACAACAACCAAATGCTCCCTTTTGAATCAAAAAGGAGTTTATGCAAATATGAGACCTGATAACAGTTTGTGAAATAAAGATTTGAAGGATCCAGGGAATGACAAGTTTATTAGGAACTCGCAGTGGGTGATAGCTATTGGGAAAGCTATTAGGAAATTCTAAATTAAAGAGAAAAGATGAAAAAGAGGGTCTTCCCTGGTGGTCCAGTGGTTAAGACTTCCCCATCCAATGCAGCAAGCATGGGTTTGAGCCCTGGTCAGGAAGCTAAGATCCCACACCCTTCACAGCCAAAAAACAAACACATAAAACAGAAGTGATATTGTAACAAATTTTAAAAAGGCTTTAAAAAAGGTCCACATCAAAAAAAAAAAAAAAAGAAGAAGACAATGGACTTCCCATGTGGCTCAATGGCAAAGAATCCACCTGCCAATGCAGGAGACATGGGTTCAATTCCTGGTTCAGGAAGATCCCACATGCCATGCAGCAACTAAAGTCATGCACTGCAACTACTGAGCCCGTCCTCTAGAGCCCAAGAGTTGCAACTACTGAGCCCATGAGCCACAACTACTGAAAGCCTGTGTGCCCTAGAGCCCACGCTCCTCAACAAGAGAAGCCACAGCAATGAGAACGCCATGCGCCATGATTAGAGTAGCCTCAACTCACTGCAGCTAGAGGAAAAGCCCGAGCAGCAACAAAGACCCAGCGCAGTCAAAAATAAATAAATAAAATTTTTTTAAAAAATGAAAAAGAAAATTTCACGGCTTCTCCAATAGCATGCTAGGCTATTATGTCCTGTTTTAACTGTAGCTACATTTTAAGAAGAGACATTAGACATCAGCATAAGGAGAGTTGAGACTGGAGGAGCAGAGGACCATGAGTTTTTTTGATGCTCATCCCATGGAGAGGTAACACCTATGTCCCTTCTCATCTGAGTTGGCTCTGTGACTTCTATGATCAATAGAATGTAGCTGACTCTCTAACAGTTTCTGGGCCCAGACTTTAAGAAACTCGGCAGCCTTTACTTCTTCCATCCTGGATCACAGAGCCACTATGTAAAACGGCCATCTAACCAGAGGCCACCATGCTGGGAGGAAGCCCAAGTAAGGGGAATGGCCTTGTGGAAAGACAGAAGCTCAGCCAGTCTCAAGATATTCCAGGAGCAGGACAATCAACTTCTGGCCCATACCAGAGCCAGACACTGATGAAGGCATTTTGGACAGCGGGCCCAAGTCAAACCAGCCCTACTCACAATTTGATTGTAACTACGTGAGAGATCCAAACAAGAACCAGCCAAGTGAGTTCAGTGAACCTACAGATTCATGAGATATAACAAAAGCATAATCACCATTTTATATATTATATCTTAAGTAAGTATTAGTATAATAAAAAGTGGTTCTAACCATTCAGTTTGTTACACAATAGAGAACAAAACTTGAGGTTCCTTGTATCCAGGTCACTTCCTGCTACATGAGGAATGATTAAAAGAATAATGTATATTTAGCCTGGAAAGAAACACTTTAGAAAAGGATAATAACCATCTTCAAATATCTGAAACTCTGGCATGTGAACTAGAGGAGAGTTTTAGTCTCTGAAGGACAGACCTAGGACCAAGATCAGATGATACAGGGAAGGAGCAAAAATCACGGTCCTAGAAAGAACATTCCAATAATCAACATGGTAGAAGAATGAAAACTGCATTATCATGATGTTGGAAACAACTTTCTCTGGATAATGTTCAACTGAATAGACATTTTTCCATAGAGCAAATGCGAATGATCAAGTGGCACATGAAAAATTCTCAACATCCCTAATTATCAGGGAAATGCAGGTTAAAACCACAAAGAGCTGTGACCTCACAGCTGGCAGAATGGTTATCATCAAAAAGAATACAAATAACAAATGGTGGCAAGGATATGGTGGTAGAAACGTAAACTGGTGCATCCACTGTGGAAAACAGTATGGAAGTTTCTCAAAAAACTAAAAAGAACTACCATATTACCTAGCAATTCTACCCCTGGGTATATAAAAAAAAAAAAAAAAAGGAACAGAAACATTAATTCAGAAAGAGAGACACACCCCAATGTTCCCAGCAGCATTATTTAAAATTGCCAAGATATGGAAGCAATCCAAGTGTCCATCAACAGATGGAGAAAGAAGATGTAGTGTAAACATATATAGTGGCCATAAAAAAACAATGAAATGTTGCCATTTGCAGCACCATGGATGGACTTGGAGGACATTATGCTATGAAATTAGTCAGACAGAGAAAGCAAATACTATATGATGTCACTTGTATGTAGAAGCTAAAAAATATAACAGATTGGTGAATATAATAAAGAAGCAGCCTCATTGATACAGAAAATAAATTAGTGGTCACCAGTGGAGATAGGGAAGAGGTGAGAGGATAATAAAGGGGAAGGGGATTAAGAAGGACAAACTAGTAGATATAAAATAAGCTAAAAATATATATTGTTACAACACAGGGAATATAGCCAATATTTTATTACTATAAATGGAGTATAAAAATTCACCTTTAAAAACTGTGAATCACTATACTATACACCTCTAACTTACATAATATTGTAGAGCAACTACACTTCAATAATAGATAAAAGACCAGAAGGATGACCAGGTGGCTGTGTTCATACTATGTGATTCAGAGAGGTGACAACTAAACTTGTAGGTATCTGTGTGAGCTAAAAGTAGCTATTGTTGTTGTTGGTTAGTGACTAAATCATGTCTGATTCTTTTGCAACCCCATGGACTGTAGCCCGCCAGGCTCTTCTGTTCATGGGATTTCCTAGGGAAGAATACTGGAGTGGGTTGTCATCTCGTTCTCCAGGGAATCTTCTCGACCCAGGGATGGAACTCATGTCTCCTTCATTGGCAGGTGTATTCTTTACCACTGAACCACCAGGGAAGCCCAGAAGTAGCTTTCAGTTCAGTTCAGTCGCTCAGTCGTGTCCGACTCTTTCTGACCCCATGAACCGCAGCACGCCAGGCCTCCCTGGACATCACTAACTCCAAGAGTTCACCAAAACCCATGTCCATCGAGTCAGTGATGCCATCCAACCATCTCATCCTCTGTTGTCCCCTTCTCCTCCCGCCCTCAATCTTTCCCAGGATCAGGGTCTTTTCAAATGAGTCAGCTCTTCACATCAGGTGGCCAAAGTATTGGAGTTTCAGCTTCAACATCAGTCCTTCCAATGAACACCCAGGACTGATCTCCTTTAGGATGGACTGGTTGGATCTCTTTGCAGTCCAAGGGCCTCTCAAGAGTCTTCTCCAACACCACAGCTCAAAAGCACAAAAGTAGCTTAGGTATTCTCAATCCCTTCTCTTTGAAAATACTGACTTACCAGGCAATCAGATTCCGCAGCCTTGACTCCAACTTACTCTAAGCTTAAACAAGACAAATTTCTTAGAAATCATACATGTATTCTATTTGTAAGATATATGCAAAAGTGAATGGCAAATATTGTCAGGAACCTCTTCTAGTATTGAAGCAAACCTCTTTATTGAAACACTTTAAGACTGGAAGAAACAATCTTTCACTTCAACTCTTTCACCTACATTAGATAACTACTTCCCTACATCTGATGACTCACTGTAATTCAGAAACTGTACTAGTCATTTTAGATTATTCTCTTATTTGTGCCTCACAAAAGTCTAAGATAAGGTCTTATCTCTATTTCACACACTGAGAAGTTAGTTGAGGCACAGAGAGGTTAAGCAAACTGCCCAAATGCACAGCCAATAAATCCGAAACTCTTACCCAGCTGGCCACTTGCCTGGGCAGATTGAAGAATCCTCCTCACAGAAAGCAGTGACTTTGCTCTGTGTTCCTTAGAAGCTCCACCCATACCTGTTTCTTGGTTACCAGTAATCCTGTCATTTGACTATCAAATGGGTGATTCAATTCTTGTGTTAGAAAAAGCAGAAAGGAGAAAAGATTGAGAATGAAGTACCTCTCTTAATACAGAGGTGCAGTTATATGGGGGCTCCAAGGTAGAGTTTAGGACAAAATTGCTAGCCACCTTTCCAGATCTCTTCTTTCAAACACAGGTTACATCACAATTCAAACAAATGCCATGTAGCATAGTGCCACCTCAGTGAAAACTAGAAAATAAATTGTATTGATCCAAGGAGAGCAAACGATACAAAGCTAATCATTATTGAAAAGGAAGTGAAATTGATAGAGGCCCAGTCATGTCAGAACTCTTTGCAAACCCATGGACTGTAGACCACCAGACTCCTCTGTCCATGGGATTCTCCAGGCAAGAATACTAGAGTGGGTAGCCCTTCCCTTCTCCAGGAAATCTTCCTGACCCAGGGATCAAACCCAGGTCTTCTGCATTGCAAGCATATGCTTTACTGTCTCAGCCACCAGGGAAGCCCAAATCATTATTGAGTCTCTCCATTTAAAACAATAATGACAAAAAAATAAAAAAACCTTTTTAAAAGAATCTTCCCTAGAAATCAGATAAACCAAACATGTTATTGCCATGTTCAAGAGTCAGTCTACAAAATAAGGCAAGCTCTCCTTCAGAAAGATGTAAAAGTCCACTTGGGAGCCTAATTTATGCTTATTATCAAAGTATTGATATTAAAAAGTACTGAGAAAACTGTCAGAATGCTTTATGTGTTAGTACATATTTAAAAACCATATCTGGATCTTTCTTCATCCCCTAGGGTCACAGGGTGCATGAGAAGTGTACATGGCGGCATATAGTTATTTGTAGCAGTATTTTCAGCAGGGGCTTGGACCAAACGACCCTTCAAGGTGACACAGTATTTTTCGAGTCCACAAGCTGTGTTTATATCCAATCCCAGCTCAGACAAGCTTCACTAACCACAGAAGTTGGGATAGAAGCCAGATGCATCCCACACATCCCTGTGGTCCTCCAGCCTTCTGGCAAACTCCAGGACCAGATTGGAAAATCTGTGCCCGGTGCGGGGGCCAAGTTTGGCGTGATCCGGGGAAGATTTATACGGCTTTGGTTGGAGTCCACACGGTATGTGCTACTTTGGCCAAGTTCAGCTTTGGGGTTTCTGACTCATTTGAAGTGAAATGTATCAGGTGGGGACAGATGGGTTCCCTGATAGGGATCAGAAGGGTCTCCTCCAAATTCTGTGGGACCCCAAGACAACCGAATTGCCCACCTCTCTACTTGAAGTCCTGGAAACTTGCAACGCGGGTGGTATCAGTGCAAAGGAGCTGGAGGGACAAGGGCTTCCCAGGATTCGCCAAAAATAAAAATAAATGGCTTTTAATTTCTGAAGGGAGAAAGGCTGGATTGATTTTACAGGCTCTCCTCTAAACAGCAATTTACATGCTGAAACTGTAAAGCTGAGGGTAAAATATCCCTTCCAGGTGATTTGAAATCCGTTGATTAATTTCACGTTGATGACCTTGTTCCCCTACAACAATAGAACTTTAATTCATCTCACTCAGGCTGCCTCTAACTAGTTTTCAACAATCACTAAATAACCAGCAAGTGGGGGCTACTCGGTGCATAGAATCCCTATTAATAAATACAAATGAAATGAAGCATATCAAAAGAACCTGAATCAGGTACCAAACTAAATAGGATTTTCTCTGAATTTAAGATCAAAATGCATCCCCATCAGAAACATCTCAGATACTGTAAGGCAACTCTGCTCAATAGATAGAAATAAAAGACAATGGATAAACAAGGTTCTACTGTACAGCACAGGGAACTATAGTCAATATCCCATGATAAGCCATAATGGAAAAGAAGATGAAAAATAATGCATATATATGTGTATATATATGTATAATTGAATCACTTTGCTACATCGGAAATACAACATTGTAAATCAACTAATCAACTATACTTCAATAAAATACATTTTAAAAAATAAAAGACAAGACACAAATATAAGCCACCATGTAATTTTAAAATTCTCTAGTAGCCACATTAAAACACAATAGGTGGAATTTCATCTTTTAAATATTTTTATTAAACACAATATGCCTAAAATATTATCATTTCAACATGTAATCAATGTAAAATGTCTCATGAGATTTTTTACATTCTTTTTCCATGTAAGTCTTTGAAATGTGGTATGTATCTCACACCGAAAGTGTGAAAGTGTTAGTTGCTCAGTGATGTCCGATGCTGCAACCCCATGGACTGTAGCTCTCTAGGCTCCTCTGTCAGTGGAATTCTCTAGGCAAGAATACAGGTGTGGGTAGCCCTTCCCTTCTGCGGGGAATCTTCCCGACCCAGGGATCAAACCCAGGTCTTCTGGACTGCAGGCAGATTCTTCACCATCAGATCCACCAGGGCAGCCCATATCACACTGAACAGCATCTCAGTTAGGACTTTCTGCATTCAAATGCTCAAAAGACTCATGTGACTAGTAGCTACCATTAATGGGCAGTGTAGCTCTAAGGTAATAGCCACCCTAAACGTCTTTCTGTAAGCAAATATTATAGTTAGCTCAGACACAGGTTATAACAAGATAACACAGGTTATAACAAGAATAATAGCTTTGATCTCACAGAAATGGCATCATTTGGGAGGCAGTATAACAGCAGGCCATAAGACGTCTGAGAAAAGCCTGCTGAGGCGTTTACTCTGCCTGCCTCAGTTTCTTCATCTATGACATGAGGATAAGAGCTCTAGCTATCTCACACGGCTCAGTGATTAAATTAGCAAACACAAGTAGAGTGTTTGGAACCATTTCTGGCATATCGTAACAGTCAACAAATACTGGCAAGAAGAGGCTGATCAGAAATCTACCTTGAGGGCAAGGACTGTTCCTTATTCATCACCCTTAAGTCCCAGTATCTCTCTTGGGCCTGGTACCTGGTCAGTGAATGTTTTCTTCTAAGCTCTTAAGAGTGGTGAGACACTGTGACGCACTGGGACCCTGCTTCCAGAAATAAAGGGAATTTAACTCAGACTGCTGGGTGCGCTGCCAGCAGACAGCCCTCAGCTATCCTCTTGCTAATGGGATTACCCCAACTGGAAGATCAACATCTTGCTTAAACTCAAGCACTTTTTTCCGGGGTAGTTTACTTACAATAGGACTATCAGGCAGGCTCTCTCCTCAGGGAAGACTGAACTCATCCCTTGGGTATGCTTATGCATGGACTTCTCCACCCACCCTGTCCCGCTTCCTCCCCCTCCAGCCACAGATCCGAAAGGCTCTTCCTACTGAACACCCTGCCTGTTAACACGCAACCCACAGAACCCAACTGGTGATGGATGATAAGAAACAGGAACTCTTCTGTTGCAAGAAGAGTTAAGACGGTGAATAAACAATATTTACCAGTGGCTTTCTCACATTTTCTATTAACCTGGTCAATACACGTGCCACCTGTATACTAAGCATTGTGGCTTGTCTCTTTGAGTCTTTCCACCAGCGGCTCATTTCTTCCAAGACGCACAACCAAGCAATGACAGAAGTGACGAGAACAGCTGCAAGCACTGAGACTCTTTCAAGAAAGCCTCTTTCTTCTTTAGGTTATCCAAGGCCCACGCACTGCAACCAGACGCATGCCGTCCCGAGCCCAAACCCCCGACTTCTCTCCCATCTCGGACTTTCAAATTCTTAAATTTGCCCTTTACTTAAAAAAGTCAATGATTTCACCAAGAAAGTTTGATTAGTTTCTTTTACTTTCTGTAATGAAGTGCCATCCTTTTTACACTTGAAAGGATCTTTGTAATAATGCAACATTGATCTTTTGAATACAGATGAGCTAACCTAGATAATAGGATTTAGAATGTGAGAGACCGGACTTGGGATGATATTTAAGGCTCCAGTGCCATCAAGAGGAATTGCAGCATAAGACATCTGCTGCCAGAGACATTGTCTGCCGCCGCATTAATAGATGGAGGATGGTGTTCCCTCCCGCACGAAGTTTTTATTTTGTTTAGCAGATGTCAATATGCTCTATCCCCAGATGTCAATCACCCAATGTGGGGAGGTGGTGGGGGAGAAGGGCGAGATTTAGCCCTGAGATCCATCCTTTCCAGTCTGCAGCTTTCGACCTCAAAGGTGGAGAACTGGGATTCAAATCTGATACTAGAAGACAGTTTAATAAAACTTTAGGAAAAAACCACAGTAAATCATTTATTCAAACAATACTATTTTGCACCAGGCTTAGGTAGAGGCTGGGGCTTCCCAGGTGACTCAGCGGTAAAGAATCTGCCTGGCAATGCAGGAGACCTGGGCTCAATCCCTGGATGGGGAAGATCCCCTGGAGCAGGAGATGGCAACCTCCTCCAGAATTCTTGCCTGGAGAATTCCATGGACAGAGGAGCCTGGTGGGCTACAGTCCACGGGGCCACAAAGAGTCGGACACGACTGAGTGCACATGCACACACAGGTAGAGGCTAAGGATACGAGAATGAACTAAACACAGTTCAAGTCCTTGAAGAGCTGACAAAGAGAGGCGGGGAAGGTCAGCTCTGGAAAATGAAGTGTATTTTGCAAGAAGTCACACAGTAGGTGGCTATTTTTCCATTTCTCCAGCCCTTAGAAAAATAGAGAAAAGAGAGCTTTTTGATGGCCCCCACCCTCCAAGAGAGACTGAGGAGAAACAGCTTTATGCAGAGCCTCACACACCGGGGTTGCTCTTGCTCAGTCAGGGCCGAGGTCATGACTTCCCTGGAATGAACAATGTTAGATACAACGTCAAAACAAAGTAAAAAGAACTATCATGAAAGACTTAGTCCGGTGACAAGTCCAGGAGGAGCCATGCTATTATTCTATTTATGGTACATCTGAAATTATCCATGTCTTGTTTAATTAAGCCCAAATTTAGTTTGGGGAGTAAGGAACAGCAAAATCAAGTGAGATACTAACTGGAAAGTAGTCAGAGCCAGAGACAGCCTAGTGTGGGATGAAGGGAAAAGTGATGTGAAAGTGTTAGTCACTCAGTTGTATCACTTTTTGCGACACCATGGACTGTAGCCTGTCAGGCTCCTTTGTCCATGGAATTCTCCAGGCAAGAACATTGGAGGGGTTGCCATTTCCTCCTCCAGGGGATCTTCCTGATCCAGAGATCGAACACTAGCCTTCTGCATTACAGGCAGATTCTTTACCATCTGAGCCACCAGGAAAGCCTGGTGGGCTAAGTTGGGCTAAATCCTATCATCCAAGCCCCGAGGGCATCCTGGGACTTAGACAATAGGGTAGCTGAGAGTTCCTGCTCCCTCACTCTGTAACAGGTAGTATGAGAAGCACTTTATTTGCACTGTCTCACTTACCCCTTCATGGGACTATATGAGGGGGTTACCTCTGCCTTACAGATGAGAAAATTGGAGCCCAAGGTTGAATTACTTACCCAAGGGTTTGAAATTCTTAGGGTGGAGCTGAAATTAGAACTCAGTTTATCTGAGCCCAGAGCCTGAAGTCTTCAACAGGTAAATCATACTAAACATTTGGCCAAGAAAGAGGATGGATCAACGAGTCACAGGACTAGGAAGGAAGGCCGGGATATCCGATAGGCTCACAGGGAGAAGGCAAACTAAAAGACAAGGTGGAGACGTAAGCAGGTGTCATGGAGGCAGTCTAGCCATACAGAGTCAAGTTTGAGGGCAGACCTTAGAGTGACAAATAAGGTCAAAGGAATGGGGATAATGAACACGGGACCAAAGCAGGGGTTCCCTTACTGGAACGTCTTATAAGACAAGGACTTAGTCACCAGGTAAGATGGTAAGAGTACAGATCTAGACATAAAACGTGAGTTCCCAGAAAAGCAACAGCAGAGTTAATTTAGATGCCCTCATTACATTCTGCCTGGGAATAGAATTGGTCCCAGACTCTGGCCTTAGGCTACCTCTATGTAGGAACATGATAATCTCAACCAATGGGCCCTGAAACCTACAAAACATGGACTGTGATATTCTGGCTCCATGAAATGTTAAAAGAAAATAGGAAAAAGAGGAAGGAAGGAAAGGGAGAGGAAGGGAGGGAGGGAGGAAGAGTTTTTAATTCCTAGGTTCAGATAACTTTAGAAATTTTACATGCAATAGCATCCTTTGAGAGATTTATAATGCACATTAGCACAAAACTCCACCTAAAGAAGCAAACATTTTCCAAATTTATTTGTCCACTGAGGCCCGCAGGACACATCTTAAAAAAATAGTGTAAAGAAATGCAGGGGCAGAGACCCACCCACCAGCCATCTCAGAAGAAGAAAGGGTATTACAGAAAGTGGGATGACCACAGAAATGGGCATGAAGAAGAGTCAAGATTGACCAGAAATTATGTTGGAAAGAGTCGAAGATTCCATTTGAGAAAATGAAGATCAGATTACAAAGGAGCTGGGAAGCCTGAATGGACAGATAGTGCGAGGTTCCTAAACAGAGGAATCCTCACATTGAAGATCAGATGTACTGGGTCTCAGAGCTCAACATCTAAATTGGGAGGGAATTTAGAAAGGAGAGTGGGGTGGGGAGGTGGGGTGTGTATTTAACTCAAAGGTAGTGTATGCCTTGGAAGTGCCAGAGCTCTGAAATCAGACATGTTTCCTTCTGAATGCCAAGACATTCATTTACCAGCCTGGCACCCTGGCCTTAGGAACTCCCTCCCCTTTCGAGCACCCTGGAAACAAAGGCTTGATGAAGGAATATGACTTGCCCAAACTTCCACTCAAAAAGTATCTCAGCCACGGTTCACAACCAGTTTAGCTGCCTCCAGAACCACTGGGCTGGACCATGGTGTTAAACCATCGCTGAGATCTTTTCCCTTCAACCCTTCAAGGACAAGAAGCCAGTCTCCATGGTTCCTCCTGGTACCCTCTGCATCTCCACTTCCCTGTTGGTCGGCTGGGAGCATCACCTGTGTCCCACTTGCCCCCACAGGAAAAGTTTTATTGGAATACAGTGTTACATTAGATCTGTGCTATTGCTTTTAAAAATTCACCAAAGTCCACCTTTAGCCAACATATTTTTATTCCAGATTACTGTTATAGTTATTTTATTTCAAGCTAAGAGAGACACTCAGTCCAGTTATATCGTTGGACACCTTTCAGGTGGCAGAGCCAACGCCATCCCAGAGGTATGTCTCCGGTGGTTTCTATTCTCTGAGCAGCGTGGTCCTGCAGGTGTTCCGCCTGCAGTTACCTAAGAGCAACACCTGTCCATTTCCTGTTGGATGTAGCCCCACTTTACACTACCTCCGACAGGTGATGCTCAACTCTAGAAGTCACCAGTTCTAAGGGCTTTCCCCCACCTCCTCTCAAATTAGACCCTGGCTAGTCTGGAGTGAGCAGCCCGGGGGTGCGGCCCAAGGGGTCCAGAGGGTTCTCCATCAGAGTCGCCCCCGCAGGGTCATCCCAGCCCCTCGCTGCGACAGGCCCGCTGGCGGCATCTCTGGAGGTGAGAAGGTGCACGGAAACCGCCTGAGCCTCAGCTTTGACTTGTAAACAGAGGCTTTGAAAGAGCAAAGTCGTGAGTTTGTCTCCACTAAAGCAAACTTCCTCTGCTGTTTGCTTTTGGGCGTTTTGCCTGCCGCTGTCTCCGCAGAGTGCGCATGGATTTTCTGTCTGTCCCTCTGGCCTCTCGGAGCCGCGCGCAGCTCAGCTGCCACCTCCAGGCTCCGAACAGGCGTGAGCCAAGGCTTTCCTCTCCCGCTCCGCGCCTCCTTTAACCCTTTCTTCCCCCAGCGTCGTCAGGTGCCCCATCGAGCACCCTGCTAGAGTGCTAGTTAGCAGGCTCCCCGTATCACTGGCCTGCACACCCCGCTGCTCCCAAGAGGAAACCAAGCAGGAGCCAGGAGGTGGCTTCCTCGGCACGTGCCAGGCAGCGCACCCTGATAAGGTTAGTGCCTGCCTCGCAGGGCTGTAGTGAGAGCTAAAGGAGATTCTCTCCATTTTCACCAAAGGGACTTAAAAAAAATCAGAGTGAGGTATTCTGCCCAAGGTTAACTTCAGGTCTGCCCACCTTCCAAAACGGAGCTCTCCTGGGAATTCCCTGGTGGTCTAGTGATTAGGATTATGCTTCCATTGCCTGGGGCTCAGGTTCAATCCCTGGTTGGGGAACTAAGATGCGGCAAGCTGCCCAGTGTGAAGCTCTCCCAGGTATGAAATTCAAAGCGCTGGTAATTTCTCTAAGTGCTGCCTGAAGCAGGGAGGTCCACGTTCAGATTCATTTTTCTTGAGACATGTGGCACCTTCACTATATCTTTCATTTTTCTACTTTGAGACAGGCACGGGTATTAAATGCTCATTTTCCTTCTTATTGAAACAAAAAGAGTACAAAGTGATTTCATTTTGCACCTCCCTCAATGTCAAGTAAGCAAAAGGGGACACATGGGTGTGTAGTGACTACATACAGCCACAAAGAAGGAATGTACAGGCTAAGTCGCTTCAGCCATGTCCAACTCTCTGCGACCCCATGGACTGTAGCCTGCTAGTCTCCTCTGTCCATGGGATTCTCCAAGCGAGCATACTGGAGTGGGTTGCCATTTCCTCCTCCAGGGGATCTTCCCAACCTGGGAATCAAAGTGCTGGCAACTAATTTTTCAAAAAATGTTAAACACAGTATGGGCCCATACAGCCTGACAAACCAAGTATGCTCATAGGATAGGTCTAGAACTGTCTGCCAGTGCAGCCTCTGCAATGTCCTGCCTTAGGAAGAGTCAGCTGATTAGCTCTGAGTTAAGACCTCCTGCAAACTAAGGGGCCTGGGGACACTGGAACCCAGCAGGACTAGACCTATCTGTGAAAGTGACACTTCAGAGTTTCTATGATCATGGGGTTGAGGAAGGTCACACGGTTCCATCTTCAGAGAAAGCTGGCTGGATTCTGCCTACTTAATAGATGTGGAGGAAGATTAAATGCAAAAAATTTCTGATAGCAACAGCAGGATTTAAGTCCTATCTAAGTATTGAGGGTTGGGAGGAAGGATGGGCTTATGTATTATCTTTGTGACATTTCCAATTAAATGCAAAATCAACAGAACATCTTCTGCCAGGGTCACAGTGGTAATGAGTGCTCACCCCAGCTTGTTAGCACAACAATCCCTCAAAACAGCTAAAAGGGGGATAAATCAACTCCTTTGCTACCTTTATCAGCATAAACAAAGAGATAAAAATACGGTATAAAATTTTAACTATCTTCCCCCTGTTCTACCTGCAAATGTGAAATTCCCCTGTGCTTCAATAAAGGAAAAATACATCCAATGAAACCTAACAAATGTGCCATCTGTTCAGAAAGACGGCAGGAATCTTTTATATGTGACACTACTGCCCTCGTGTGGTTTCAAGGTATAATGCAACTGTCTTCCAAAAAGGCTTGAAAGGTTCTGTCTACAAAACGTACTTCTCATAAATGTAAGTCAGTTTTAATGAGGCACAATATATAAAGAAACTTTCATTTCAAAAAACACAAATATCAGTTATAATTTAAAAAACCCCTCCATGCAAATCAGGCTCTGGACTGAGCTTTCTTATGAAAGGGAGAAGAAATCAAGGGAAACAAGTGTCGTTAGGAAACAGCTGGATAGCAAGGACACAGGACTCTCAGACCTAATGATAACATCAGTCACTTCCCTGCCACAGTGCCGGCACCTGGCTTCCCACCTCAATGCTTTCCTGTATGGTTTTGCAAAGGGATGAGGGGAGGAGAGGAGGGGGAGGGATGGGAGACTTTTTAATTCCTACTCTTATTTATTATTTCTGCACCATTAATTTGTACCACCACCTCTGTCTACATCATTCAAGTCCATGGCCTTGAATATCCTCTGGGATATTCCTGAGAAGGCATTGTTCGAAGGGATGGCAAGAATTCAGTGTCTGGACAGGGAATAGCAAGGAAAACTTCCCCAGCACAGTGAACTAGACAGAAAAGAGACAACATTATAACTAAAATGAAACAAATAATACTTCCATTTTCTTCCCTCTTCTACTGGCTACAGAGTCACTCAGTTATTCAATGAACAAATTTTTTAAATGGCATGTGTATGAACATACGAGATGGTGGCAGGAATACTCAGCCCTCTCAGCCAGCCTTCTTCCTGGTAAAATAGGGCAAATGCCTTATATTTAATCCTTTCCATCATCCTGTGGGGTGATGGGCATCAAAGTCTTTCCAAGATTGCTCACGGCCTGTAGGCTTTCATCATAACATTCTAGTTTCAATTGAGGTGCAAGTGTTAGATTTAAATTTCATGAAGGAGATTGTTTGGATGATAATCTGAAAGTTGTTGAGTGGATTTCTTGAGCTTTGTGACCCAGAAGGCTCGGTTGTTTCCTGCAAGGGTTGAAATCAGGCCAATTGACTACAAAACGGGAAAGCCCCCGAGGTCCTCCCCAGGGGAGCCCAAAGCATTGCCAGGTGTAGGCTGCTGCAGTCGGCGTTAAGGTTGCTGGCTGAGTGGCGGACATGCCAGCTAGGCGCCAAGCACCTCTGATGGCCCCCGGCTGCTGTACCCCATCCCAATCCCACCACTGCCCCAGATCCTGCTGCAAGAGTGAGGGGGACCCTCACTCTCCAGCTAGTAAGCAGGGGGCAACAGAGCTGGTCTCTATTTTATTCCTATGAGGCCTGTCTGCTGTTCTGTGCGAGTACCCGCTCAATTGGAGGGAAATAATTTGCTGCATGTTTATTCCAGCTTTAGAAGTAGGAAATTAATCTTTCATCAGACCAGTGACGAGGATGGCCTACTGAAGATTCACACGGAGAAGACTGGACAGCAGTGTCTGAGAAAATGGGCTTCAGCCTGAGTTATACCCAAGCCCAGTACACCCCACCTCTGCCACTGACTGGCTGTGTGATCTCAGTGAGTTCATCCCTGTCTCTGGGTTTATATCCTAATCTATAAACTGGGGATACCTGTCCTGACCTGACTCTGGGTTGGTGTGAAAATGCTTGCCTGCTTGGCACATGAGACAGGTCAGCTGATGATAGCAGAGCTGGCACTGTCAATACTTGAAGCAGGTTTTGAAGGCCAGGTGAATTTGAGCTTGGGGTGAGCAAAAGTCTCGAAGCCAGAAAGCCTCTGGGTGTGATTTAGACTTAGTGACTATGAGGGATGCACACTCTCCAGCATCACGTTCAAGGGCAGGGTGGGGAGTCTGACAGCCCAGCCAACATGACCTGTAGCCATTTGTAGAGCATTCACTCCTTCCCTTGAATTCTGTCAGGGGCCACTATCGATCATCTTCCATCCCTTCTGAGCCATCGCTGCGGCTGGGCTGACAGGGTGAACGGTGAAGTGATGGCTCTTAAGTAGGAGGTTTTTGCGACGCCACACTGCTCTGGCTGCTGCTGTAGTCTTTTCACACCAGGGTGACCAGCCCTGCCCTGAGTGTCTCTAATGTGGTCCCCCTAGTGCTGCTGAAAAGCAAGCCACGACCTTCTTTGTTTCTTTGCTGTCGAGAGCTGGGCAGACGGATTAAGCGTCCAGTCCCTGGTCTCCTTTCAACCCAGTGTCTGTTCTCTACTTTGTATCCCAGGCCCTTTTTCAGACCAACTCCCGACAGGAATCTTGGCTTTTGATCCGTCATTACCTTTTCCTGGCGCTTCAGTCCCAGCTGTTTTGTCCAGACCCATTCTTCCTTTCATTCACTCCACTTCCACTTTTTCTTTTTGCTGGTGAAAAACAGCCTGTTTGACCTGCCTCATCTGCAGTATCTTCCCGAGAAAAATTGAAACGGACACCCCAGTCTCAAGCTGGAGTTATTTTTTTCTTTTTTTTTAGTTTTATTGTGACAGAAATTACATCTTAAAATGAATCATTTAAGTATGTAATTTAATGAGTGACAGTAACATTACAATTGTACCATCACCGTAATCTAATTTTAGAATATTCCCATCTACTTAAAAAAGAAATCTTGTGTCCATTTAGTGTGATTTCATATTTCCCACCCCGAGACTTTTGAACATTTCATATAAATGCAATAATACAAAGCATGTACTTCTGTGTCTGGTCAAGCTGAGATCTTTTTACATAATCTAATGCCTTGGCCATCACCTTGGACAGGCCCCAAAAGACGATATACCCTTCTGCTTTTCTTGTAGCCTCTTAGCTAAGATGCGCACATTTCTCTACCACTCTGAGTATCCTCTATATACTAGGCTCTGGACTTAGGCTCAGGATACAGTCAGTGGTCAGCCAAACTAGACCCAGTCCTTGTTCTCACAAAGTTACACAAGTATTTATTTCACATAAATAATTTTAAACTTATCAATGTGATATGTCCTACAAAAGAGAGACAAAATCTTTTATTTTATTCTGAGCTAAATGAATACAGTTTACAAGAATTGTCTACTACCAAGCATCTTGAAAAACATAGACTTTCTGGTCAAAATGGGAATGTTTTTTGCTAAAAGTAAGGCATGGTTATTCTATGCAATCCCTATCAAAATCCCAGCTGCCTTTTCTGCGGAAACTGACAAACTCATCTTGGAATTCGTATGGAAATGCAAAGCACCGCAAATAGCCGAAACAATCTTGAAAAATAAGACCATTGTTGTTCCTAATTTCAAAACTTACTACAATGCTGCAGCAATTAATACAATGTGGTACCGGCATAAGGATAGGCATGTAGATCAACAGAACATAATTGAGAGTCCAGAAAAAAGAAACAGACTTTTATGGTATATTGATTTTTGGCAAAGGTGTTAAGGTAATTCATTAGAGAAAAGTATAGTCTGAGTCTCAGCAAATGATTCTGAGACAACTGGGTATTCACATGCAAAAGTAACCTCACAACAGATTTTAAACTAAATATAAGGGTTAAACTATAAAACTCTTAAAAGAAAACATATGTAAATCTTTGTGACCTTGAATTAGGCAGTAAATTCTGAGATATAACAAAAACATGAGCAACAACAATAAAAAATAGATTAGACTTCATAAAAATTGAAAACTTTGAGCAGCAAAGCACATTATCAAAAAATAAATAAATAAAAAGATAACCTACAGAGTGGGAGAAAATATTTGCAAATCATATATCTGATAAGGGTTTAATATCCAGAGTATGTAAAGAACACTTAAAACTCAACAACAACAAAATAATCCAATTAAAAAAAAGTAAGGGGTTAGAGTTAAAGAACAGACATTCTCTAAAGATTTTATGTTAACACAAATGGTTAACAAGCACATGAAAAGATGCTAGGGTTATTAATAAAGTATAATTTCATTTTACAGAAAAAAATCACAATGATATATGATCTCTCATCCATCAGGATAACTCTAGTCAAAAAGACAGACAATAACAAGTCTCAGAGAGGATGTGCAGAATTGGGATCTCCATACATAGCAGGTAGGAATGCAAAACAGTGCAGCTGCTACAAAAAACAGTTAAATAGTTCCTCAAAATGTTAAATATAGAGTTACCATATGACTCAGCAGCTCTACTACTTGCTATATACCAAGTAGAATTGAAAACACATGGCCTCACAAAAACTTGTAAACAAATGTTCATAGCAGCAATATTCATAATAGCCAAAAAAAATAGCAACATAAATCTCCATCAACTGATGAAAGATTTAAAAATGTAGTGTATCCATGTAGTGGAATATGATTCAGCTGTAAGAAGCAATGAAGTACTGATACGCACTACAACATGTATTAACCTTGAAAGCATTTTGCTAAGTGAAAGAAGTCAAAAAAGAAGGCCACGTATTGTATGATTCCATTTATATGAAATGTTCAGAATAGGCAAATCCAGGGAGGCAGAAAGTAGACTAATTGTTGCCTAGGGCTGGGGGGAGGGACGGGGGTGTAGTGGATGAGAGTGATAGCGAAAGTGTACAAGATGTCTTTTGGGCCGATGAACATAGCCTGCAATTAGATAGTGGTGATAATTGGACAACTTTATGAATATACTAAAAAATGCTGAACTGTATACTTTAGAGCGACACATGAAATATATCTCAATAGAAGATCACCATAAGCCAATTCAGACAAAGCAGAAGTACACATAAAGTGAGAACAAGAGTCTGCGTTCCCTTTTCCCCACACGACTGTCATCAATGTCGTCTCTAGGCTCCAAGCCTACTTTTCCATAATCTGCTTTGTGATGCTTTTTAAAAAAATATTGATTTATTTATTTGGCAGGGTCAGGTCTTAGTTGCAGCAGGCAGAATCTTTAGTTGGGGCTTGTGGGATCTATAGTTCCCTGACCAGGGATAGAACACAGGCCCCCTGCGTTGGGAGCAGAGGCCCTTAGCCACTGGACCACCAGGGAGGTTTCTGCCTTATGATGCTCCCTGTTACATTTCTCACAAGAGGCAGATTGGCAGGCAGCAACGTCTCTTGACCCCAGGAGCGCAGTTAGTTCCATTCCAGGCTCCAGGGTCTTTCAGCCTTCCTAACAGCATCTCCATGTCCCCCCTTTTTTTCAAAAGGTACCAGTCAAAGCCAGGACATGCTCCCGTCACAGGGCTGAGCCCTCCTCTGAGGTTCTGATAACATTCAGCCTCATCTTGTTTCTCAGTCCTTGATATGGGAGCTGCTTCCCACGGTTACTGTCTTTGTGATATCTGGATTTCCCCTTCTTACTTTTTCAGCACTCCAACCTTGTAAGTATTTTTGTACGTCAAATCCCTTATGTTGAAATATTTTGTATGGTTTCTGTTTGCTTAATTGCATCCCAACTGACAAAGCCCATTATATACCTATATACTCCTCTAAGTTTCTTTTCATTCATATTGAAATATTACTTACCATTGTTCTTTGTATAATGGGATACTATGTTATACAAGTTGTTTTATATTGTAGGCATCTTTATCAATGTACTTCCACATCATTTTGTATACAGTTAATGTATCCTTTTTATGGTACTTGGATCCATTTCATCTCCTCCCATGATGTTCATTGCTCTAAATGTGTCTAAAGTATATTGTTCTTTCAGGGAAATTTAATTGCACTGAATTCTAATTATATTCACTTATTTATGAGGCATCTACTCTGTGAAGACATTATACTGAGTGTTCGAGAATATAAGGATAAATTAGACATGGTCTTGCACTGGAGAAGATATGAGATACAGCTAAGACTATAAAATTGAATTTTTAAAGACATTTCCAGTTTTAAGTAATCTGTCCTTCTCCTTCAATACACTAGATATCTTACTCAGATTTTTTTTCTTTTTTTTTTTTCATTTATTTTTATTAGTTGGAGGCTAATTACTTTACAATATTGTAGTGGTTTTTGCCATACATTGACATGAACCAGCCATGGATTTACATGTGTTCCCCATCCCGATCCCCCCTCCCACCTCCCTCCCCATCCTATCCCTCTGGGTCTTCCCAGTGCACCAGCCCTGAGCACTTGTCTTATGCATCCAACCTGGGCTGGTGATCTGTTTCACCAGGTTTTTATTTTCAGTCAAATACAAATTTTCATTCAGTTGCTACCATGCAACTCTTTATCCTGTTCTCATCTGCCTCATTCATACTTTGCCATGGCTTTAAGACAGAAATTGAGAGTGTATCTAATTTTTTTCAGATGAAATGGTAGTAGCTCCAAGGAGATATCAAATTTATCAAACTGGGAAAAATAGTAATATAATTATATCTAATATTACACTGGTATTCAGAGACTTACCTGAACCAAACTCAACTTTGACCCTACTGGAACTTAAATAGACTTCCACTGGGTCACCAAAAGGTATTTTCTTAGACATCCTAACAAGGTCATTTCTCTCGGCATGCATAAGGGCAAGATATCGATCCTATATTTCACTTACAACTGGGAGAAGTACAGAGGTTCAGATTAATCTATTAATGACATTTTCTTTATATAAGCTTTCTTTATAAGTCCATAGAATATTCAAAAAGAAAAAGAGGAATAAAATAAACTTACTGGACAGCGCTAAGGGTTGCTAGAGAACCAACACGTGACTCTGAAATTTGATCATTAAGAGACAAAAAACGTCAGCGTATACCACAACTTTCTAGGGTAAGTATATCTTAAGACAATAAAAACAGCTTTAGTGAAGAAAGTTCATCTGTCTAAAAAAAAAGAAAAAAAGCCAGTCAATATACACAGAAGAAATTATACTATTCAAAAATCACCATTTCACAACCTTTAATGAGATAATCAAACCTAGTCAATGGTCATTGTGTTAAGCTTTCTAGAGCTGCTGCAATAAAGTACCACAGGCTGGGGTGGCTTAAAACAACAGAAATCTGGGAATTTCCTGGCGGTCCAATGGCGAGGACTTGTCACTCTCACTGCCGGGGCCTTGGTTCAAATTCCTGGTTGGGGAACTAAGATCCCACAAGCCACATGGCCAGAAAAAAGAAAACCATAAACTTATTGTTTCACAATTCTGCAGTCTGGTAGAATAAAATGAAGGTGTCAGCAGAGCTATGCTCCCTCTTTCTCACTTGGTGATAGCCCCATCTAATGTCAGCATTCCTCAGCTGACAGCTGGATAATTCCAATCTCTGCCTCTGTCATCACCTGCCACACTCTCTGTATGTCTCTGACTTCACATGACCGTTTCCTCTTCTTCTAAGACATCAGTCATGTTAGATTTAAGCCCATCCCAATGACCTCATGGCTTCCCTGATAGCTCAGTTGGTAAAGAATACACCTGCAATGTGGGAGACCTGGGTTCAATCCCTGGGTTGGGAAGATCCCCTGGAGAAGGGAAAGGCTACCCACACTAGTAGTCTGGCCTAGAGAATTCCATGGAGTATATAGTCCATGGGGTCGCCAAGAGTTGGACACGACTGAGCAACTTTCACTTTCACAACGACCTCATCTTAACTTGATTATGTCTGCAAAGACCCTATTCCCAAACAAAATTCCACTCACAAGTACCAGGGCTTAGGACTTCAACAGATTTTTTTCTTTTGGAGAGGGGAACACAGTTTAACACATAATAGTCAGCAATACATCATAAAAAGATTAAACAAAATGTTGATGGGAAACATTACACTGAAAGGATGAGAATGTCACCACCTGAACCCACTGATCAACATTAGTATCACTAAAAGCCAAACAACCAAACATCACATATGACATGACATGATCAGATGTAAATAACTTGGCACCACTAGAGCATATTCTTACAAAACAAATAAAAAATAAACTGACTTGGAAATGAGTTTGCCTTTAATTCTTCCTTCCCTCCCACAGGGTATTGGAGATAGAGGAACATGTTAACCTGCATTGCTAGGAAGCATTGGCCAAACCCAGGTGGGACAATTATCTTGTTTCTAAAGACATGGAGAATGAAGTGTTCTCCATGAAGGGAGTGTTCTAAAGTGGAAAAAGTAGAGCTAAGAGAAAACTGAGCTTTAAGAATGAAAAAACAGACCACATTAGGAAACCAAATCAATACACAGGAAAATTGTTAGAAAAAGTTTATAATAAAGTAATTTTACTATGTACTAGATATTAGATAAGAATATTTTCCTAATTCTATCATCCTATTGTGAGACCATATCCCTTTTCAAGAGGCATTTTGTAGCATTTGGTGATTCACTGACAGGGTATATAATATTTACTTTATGTTTTAAAAAATTTTATTTATTTGTGTGCATCAATTGCCGTGTGCAGGCTCTTCATTGTGGCTGTGGGCTGCGCTCTAGTTGTGGCATGGGGGATCCCAGTTTCCCCAGCAGGGATGGACCCCACATGCCCTGCATTGGAAGGAATCACTGGACCACCAGGAAGGTCCCTGTAGGATTTACTTTGAAATGCTCCACACAGTGGACACTTTCTATTGAATGAATAAGTGGAGGGAGGGATGAAGATGAGGGGGCTGCTCTGGCTTTCCCATGTGGAGTAGGTCACTCTGTTCAGAAGGTCAAGAGTTGCTCATCCAGGTGAGACCTAAAGACTACCTCTTAAAGAAAGTAGCATTTCAGAAACAAGCTCATTTCCTGAAAATGTCATAATCCTTTGGATCACGTTCTGCCCACATCATAAATGGACTTAAGGATGAGCAAGGACTGCCATTTCCTGAGCACCTGTCATGTGACAGGCACTGTGATGACGCATTAAAGCTATTGTCTCAGTTAATCCCTAAAACAGTCACACGAGGCAAGTACCATTTTAATCTTCATTTTACAAGTCTGGAAATCAAGGTGTGACAAGATGAAGCAACTTTCCCAGGGTCCCAGAGGTAAGAACCAACACAGCCATTGTTTGAACAGAAATCTGTCTCCCTCCAAGGCTTGTGAATTGTAAGAATGGTGCAGCAAGATCAACTGGGAGGGCTTATCAATCAAAACTCTGCATCACCTACATGAAAGACTTTCAGTGAAATTTAGGAAATGGAACCCACATTATCTCCTCTCCCTCCCAAGACCTCACTATATCAAGGCTAAAGGGATCTTAAAAGACAAAGGCATAAACTTATAAGAGCAAAGACTAGAAGGAAAAATGAAAATAAAACTTTCAACTCTGGAAAACAGACTCAGTGTTCATTGCTTTAACAGACCTGGGCAAACAGAACCCTAAGCTGGCAGAGGAAGGGTGGAGAAGCAACCCATTTGACATCAGAACTCCAAATGCACAGGAGTTTGTCACATTAGGTACCTCTGGGATTGTGGAGTAAAAACCTGAAAACTCATGGAGCCTGCTTCATAAGCAGTTAGATGCACAGAGTCCCTCCCTCATCCTACACAAAGGTCCAGTGAGGACACCTCAGAGGCTAAGGTAGGGATTGTCCACCAGAAACAGGAGGATTAAGAGAAAGTTAACATACCAAAACTTGAGTCTTCCAAACTTCCTCCCCAACCTTTAGCCCAGAATGTCGACACCTCAAAGTATACCCTCTGGGCTCGATCTAACAAAAGACCTCGATGTGGAATTTGACCAGCCAGGGAGGAAACGCGGAACAACCCTGGCATTCGGGGCTCCCTGATGAAGTAGCCAGTGAAGTCGCCTTCCAGCGAAGCCACAGCTGACAGCGTCTGTCCTCACTGCATCGGTTTGAGCCCTGCTCTTAAAAGTGATCAGACTTGTACGATTTCAATTATATGACATTTTGGAAAAGACAAAAACCATAGACAGAGTGAAAAAAAGAATTTGTGGTTGCCAGGGCTTGGAGGGAGGGAGGGAGGAAAGAAGAGGCAGAGCACAGAGGATATCTAGAGCAATGAAAGTACTCTTGTGATACTGCAATGATGGTCTTTATACATCTGCTGGAACCCACAGAATATACAACACCAAGAGGGAACTCCAAATAAGCTGTGATCTTGGGTGATTATGCAGGTTCATCAGTTCTAACAAGTGCACCTCTCTGGGGAGAGACGCTGACAGAGAAAGCTGTAACGTGAGGGGATGGGCTATATGGGAACTCTGTACCTTCCCTTCAATTTTGCTGTGACCCTTAAACATCTCAAAAAATATTTTGGGGGTAAATAAATTTTTATTAGATCACAGTTGCAGTCACCATTTAGTTATTGGTGGTTTTCATGCTACAGTGACAGAGTTGAGTACTTACAACAGAAACCACACAGCATGAAAAGCTTAAAATACTTACTGTATTTACTACCTTTTAGGAAAACAGTTTGTCAACCTCTGACATAGGCTTGGAAATCATACACCATTACTTCCATGGTATCTTGGTATTATTCCTACAAGTAGTTTGAAAGCTTATAATTTCATCAAAATAAAAAGTTACCCATCTCATTGCCCCCCTCAAAAAAAGATATATATGAACTTAATGAAACGGGTCAGGAGATAGAAGGTGTGGTGGAATAAGAGGACTGAAAACTCTGAGATGTGCTTTCAACTTTAAGCTTTGTTTGAATGCTTCTTTCCCCTTTCTGGAAATACTCAAAGTTGGCTTACTTTGGTTATCACCCTACGTAAGAAAATTTCCAAATAGCAAAAAAAATAAAAATAAAAAAAAAAGCCCCTTACCCATTATAAATCCCCAAGTCTCAGAAAACAGACATTTTGGTTCCGATTTGGTAGAACACACAAGTGTACAGAAAATAACATCAAAAAGGGGGAGCAATAGCAATAAAAAGCCGACAGCAGGGAAGTGATTAAATATACTGTGCTACATTCACAGCCTACAATCGTATGACATAGATATAGTTAAAGATTGCTTGTTGTCATGGTTAAATGTTTATGATAGCACATTGAACAAGTCAAGGTATGGAGAAACACACACAGAGAAATCCATGCTAAGGAGTGTGAGGAGGGGGGAGCTGCCCTCTTGTATGTGACATAATGGTTTCTAAGAATTGGGGATAATAAGATCTATCTGTTAAAGAATACAAAATATTTAGCATATGGCAAATGCTCTGTCAATATTATATACAAAAAAAACAACTGTATGAAGACAAGCCAAGACAATTAACAATGACAATTTCTGTGTGGTAAGATTATGAGCTATCTTATTTGTATGTGTGGCTTGCTTCCCACCCCCACCACCCCCCACCCGCCCTGTTTTCTATAATGAACATCCATATCTTTTTTTTTTAGTCAGGAAGAAAAAAATTGTCTTCTGCCAGCCACGCTACCTTCACCTGGAAGTTAAAGGACCCATAATTGACCAGGCATAATGTTCAATTGCAGACATCCAGAGAGAGTCCTGTAATTGAACAAACAGAACTGCTTTCACTAGCAGCAAGAGCATTTATGTCCAAAGAGAGCACAGCGGTCCCCTTATGAAGGCTGAGAGCTTGACATACATAGAGTGAAACAGGTTTTAAAAAAGTATGTGCACTGGCCCAAGTTTCTCAAAAAGCCTAAGGGAGACCAAATATTCCTCGACAAAAGTGATTATTAGATACGCATTAAATCCAAAGTCCTGAAGTATGTGTTTAGCTTGGTTATGGATTAACACTGAAAGAAAAGGAGGCTTGATTATTAATAAACATATTTCTTACTTAATCTGCTGAGGGATGCTTTGGGAAACTAAAGCATTACACTACCCTGTGGACATTCTCCAGGCTTGAGTGTGGGTGTCCTCACGTATGTAAAGTGAAAAGCATCAACAAGTTCCTAACAGGGGCCTTGTGGATGGCTAGGTCTGAGGTTCTGTCACCACTTCTGAAAGGTCTCATTTCAGATTATCATTCCCCTCCCTACCCTTTTCAGTGAAAGAGCTTACAAGGGTTTTCACACTTGAGAAGACTTCTTTCAGGAAGATCCCACACAAAGTCCCTTGGAATGGATCCATCTGTATGGACTGAACTGTAGTCCCCCAAATTCATCTGTTGAAGCTTTGACCCATGATATGACATGATAAGGCTTTTAAGAAGATGTAAATTAAATAAAGTCACAAGTGTGGGGCCCTAATTTTATAGGACTGATGTCTTTCTAAGAAGAGGAAGAGCTATCAGAGCACGATCTCTGTGCACAGAGAGGAAAGGTCACTTAAGCACACAGTTAGGAAGGCACCCACTGTCTGCCAGCCAGGAAGAGATCTCACCAAAAACCCACCCTGATGTATGGAGAGAGTAACATGGAAACACTACCATATGTTAAATAGATAGCCAATGGGAATTTGCTATATGACTCAGGGAACTCAAACCAGGGATCTGTAACAACCTAGATGGGAGAGATGGGGAGGGAGGTGGGAGGGAGGTTTAGGACGGAGGGGACATAGGTAAACCTATGGCTGATTCATGTTGATGTTTGGCAAAAACCAACACAGTACCGTAAAGCAATGATCCTTCGATTAAAAATAACTAAATTAAAAAAAAAAAAAAAGAAATCCATCCTAACAGCACCTTGATGTGGAATGCCCAGAATCCGGAAATGTGAGAAAACCTGTCTCTTTAAGCCACGGAGCCTGTGATATCTTGTTATGGTGGCCTGAGTCAATTAACTCATCACTCTTTTTTTTCAGGAAGAAGTTTTATTACACATATGAAGTAAATCATGTGTCCATTATTAATTTTTTTCCTGGTTGCAAATGAGCGGTAATCTTTTTGCCTTTGCTCATGCTCAGCTGTGTCTGACTCTTTGCGACCCCATGAAATGTAGCCAGGCAGTCTCCTCTGTCCATGGGACTTTTCAGGCAAGAATACTGGAGTGGGCTGCCATTCTCTTCTGGGGATCTTCCCAAACCAGGGATCAAACCTCCCCTGTGTCTCCTGTGTCACCTGCGTTGCAAGTGGATTCTTTACCCGCTGAGCCATCAGGGAAGCCCAAAAAGCAGTAGGTATGCACTGGACACCATATGACTTGAGTTGAAGGTTTACAACCACACAACATGATAACTTATGTCGGTGTAACCAATTAATAAGAATATCCTGAGTATAAACATTTTAAAATGTAAGGTTTTAAAATGAAAAATATGACTTAGGGAAAAATTCTTAAAATAATTTCAAACTATCATTTAGTATTTACTTGGACTAATAAATATGAATGTGACTATTTCCTTTTCCTTTTCATTAGTAATGAATTCTCTTATTTCTTTCCAGGCTTACAGTGTATCTGAATATCTTTAATCCATAGCTTACACAAAAATTTAACCACTCCACATTTAAGAATCTAAGGAAACAGATTCTACAGTGGTTAGATTGACCAAGTTTTGAACTCCCCCGTTTTAATTCCCTTTTCATAAAGATCAGGCTAAAAGGGTATTTGCCTCTTATATGGATCTATTCATATTACTTGATGGTTCACTTTATTCTGGCTTGACTGTTTGTCTGAAGAACTAGATACATAAGAATCAAAATAGCTTCCTCTGATTACCAAATAAATGAATAATGAAAAATATGCAAAAGCCATCTGGGTCTACACAAGCCAATCCTAGATATCATGATTGTTCCCTTAAAGGCTGCTGAGGTTTGAATTATAGAAAACTGATGGGAAAATTCTTTTGAGTTGTTCAGCTATGTTACTGAGAAGCACAGACAGGATCATGGAGATTTTATCTTTGACATTAACAGAAAGGAACTTCCATGGAAAGCAAAATGCTTTTATGCTTCAATGCTCTCAAAAATGACCAGCAAGTCACTCTAAAATTTACTTCTGAAAAGGAGTCAGCTTCGTATTGACCTCATGAGAGCCGGATTTTGTTAATTGGAAGCTCATCTATGAACAGACATCCAAAAGTTCAATGAAGAACCGTAACACACTTTTAGTACAGGTTTCTCTTCATCTGTCGTCTAACAGAGCAGTCAGTATTGGGACCTGTCCCTTTTTCTTAAGATATAAAAAGTCCAGTTATTGCCGCAACATATGTTCAGTGAGCTGGTGACTTCTGGAGGGCAGGGTTTGGCTGGCTTCTTATTGATTTGCTTGACCTCAGAAATACACAGTAAATAGCATTCTGGTCAAACTGAAAAGAGAAACTGGTCTCCCAACACTGCCCATACCAATCTCAACCCTTCACTGATTTAAAAAAAAAGAAAAAGGAGAGGCAACAACAAAAGAAAAAACACCCACAAAAACAATAGGCAGCAAGCCACAGGCAAGCCCATTATAAATAAACTGATCTGCTTCAGCAAAGAGGCCTGGTTTTCGCCACCTAATTTAAAAATTACCATGCATTAAGGTAAAAAATCAGAGTCTCTTTACATGGTAGACAAAAGGGGGAGCCAGGAAGACCATCTGTGACTGAGCAAGAATTGTGTTATGTTAGAGGAAGGGATGCTTGACACACCTCGTTGGCCTACCATGACCTCATCCTAATTTTTCCGACAATAGTGTCTGTAACACAACAGAAGACCTTCCAATGAAGAGTAATAAATCCAGACCTATTTAGTGATTCTTCTCACTACCCGATATTAAAGTATACATTTATTTTCACTTGTATATTGCCCTTGAGCACCACCAGAATCAAACCCATAAAGGCAGTCACCTCCATCTCCTCAATATTTGATGAATAAATAAACTGATGGATGAAATATAATGGACTGAGATTGTTGCATTTGCTTTCAGCAATCTCCTGAAGATGAAATTCAAGTGATTTGGAGAGAGGGAAATGGCACTATTAATACTATAACCAGAACATTATCCCTTGATCATTAGGCAAAAACTGGGAAAAGTCACCTGATATAAAATAGAGAAATCATGGGACTTAGCTGATGGTCCATTGGTTAAGATTCCCAATGCAGGGGAATCGGGTTCCATCCCTTTTCAGGGCACTAGATTCCTCATGCTGCAACTAAGACCCAGTGCAGCCAAATAAGAAAAAAAAAAAGAGAGAGAGAGAAATCTTATTGGGAACTATCAAAGAATACTACATCCTACCATCAATGACTACATATAAAAACCATAATATAAGTACATTGCAAAGCTATACATTTTAAAACAATCAAATCACAGAATGTATTTCAAGGGGTAAAATGTGACTGCATGTATATTAGGTGAAAATGGCAGGTAGCAAAGGCATCATGTGGTTCTATTTAATTATTTGAAATCTCACACCACTAGAAACTCAGTAATCATCATTAGATTAATTCAATGTAACAAGATTTCTTTGCACTTATTGCTGCTTTTTGGAGGTGTCCGTATTGGACATGTATTCATACATAATTAGAAATAGCTCCATGGAGTTCAAGAAGAAAGATTTTGCTTCAGCCTGAAGCTCATAGCTGGATCATAGGACTACAATTACTGCCCTCATATTCATATCATCTACCCTTTGGAGACAGTATGGGTGAATGAAAGCAATTATCTTTTAAGAAACAGGACTCTGGGAACTTTCCCTAGTCGTCCAGTGGTTAAGACTCTGCCTTCCGATGCAAGGGGTGGAGGTTCGATTCCTGGTGGGGGAGCTGAGATCCCACATGCCTCAAGGCCAAGAAACCAAAACATGAAACAAAAGCGGTATTGTAACAAGTTCAATAAAGACTTTAAAAATGGTCCACATCAAAACAATCTTAAAAATTGGGGGAAGAATGGATACATGTACTAATATATGTATGGCTAAGTCCCTTTGCTGGTCACCTAAAACTATCACAACACTGTTAATCAGCTATACCCCAATACAAAATAAAAAGTTTTTTTTAAATCTTAAAAAAAAAAAAAAAAGAAATAGGACTCTTGAAGAAAACAAACAATAACAAATCTGACTCTTAACCTGGTCTGTCAAGCTCCCTGGACCCAACCAATAGCAACAGGGCTTTTCTGACTATCCTCAGAACCTGATCCTTTCCTCTCCCTTTGGATACCTTTCTTAATGTATGGATTAGAGTCTTGCCTCCCTTGCCTTTTGTCCATCACAGATCTCTTGCAAGGAGGAAGCTCCTGTCACAGGCAGGATCAAGTGCCACCTGCAAACTGTCTCAAACTGAAACAAAATCTCCTTACAGCTGCAAGTTTACTTAAGGCCTACCACATAGGGTCATTTCAGGAACATATGGTAATCCCAAAGTTAGATTCCCAGGGTGGGGTTGGGGAGAAGTTTCTGGAGTGTGTCCTCTCAAAGTATACAAATATATACGAGATTCACCGGAGGAGCTAGCTAAATGGGATACTTCCACGACCTCTCTTCCAAGATTCCCTTTTAGTAGGTCATTTTTATTGTGTATGTTGAATAGGTTTCTAAGGCAATTCTGCAGCAGATAACCCACAGATCACACCTAGAAATAGTGCTTCCAGACTTTAATGACATAGGGCAGACAGTGAGGTGAATGGAAGTGCCTCAAAATTTTACCCCAACTGGCTGAGCACAAGTCAAAAGATTTGCCTCTAGCTAGCTATTAAAAAAAAAACAAACACTGAAGTAATAAAAAGGAAGATTTTCAGAGCATTTGGCATTTATATCTCAATTCCTTCCTTTAGGAATGTGATGGCATTCTTACCTGGGAACTTTAAGCAATACTGTTTTGCATTTATAGTTTATTTTGCTCAGTTTGCAAAATGTTTTGCAGGGTATATTTGGTCTCCCCAGATTGACCATAAACTCCTGGGGTAGTTTGAAGGCTTTTAAAAAATTTTTTTAAATGACATGTTAAGAGAGAAAATGTGCTTAGCTCAGCTCTGTTGATGCAAGTGATGAAAGGTCACGAGGTGTATATTTTATACTGCCTCTCATTTAGCTCTAGGTCTGGAGTCAGATCCCTTTTAAACTGGAGACCAGAGATAACTATTAGGTGGAGAATACTAACATTTTAAATTAAAGAAAGCTTTTATTTTGTAATGAGGGCAAGTTTCATTTTAATGCAACAGTCCTCAAAATGCAGTCCACAACCAGCCAAACTCAAATGACCTTATTAAAAATGCATGTTCTCAGGCGCCTCCCAGACCTCCTGAATCAGAACTCAGGCAGTGCACCCAGACATCTGGATTCAACGAGTTCTCCTGGGACTGCTTTTGTCTTAGCCCAGGCTGCTACAACAAAATACCAAGACTCATGGGGGCGGGAGGGAGGATCGAAACAGCAAACCTTCGTTGCTCACAGTTTTGGAGGCTGGGAAGTCCAAGATCAAGGTGCTGGCAGATCCGGTCCTCAGTGAGAGCGTTCTTCCTGGTTTGTACATGGCCACTTTTTGGCTGCGTTGGACTTCATTATGGCGTGCAGGCTCCTCCTTGTGGGGCCTGGGGTGTCTCTAGCTGCAGAGCATGGAGCTTCTCTCCTGTGGAGCGCGAGCTCTAGAGCATGCAGACTCAGCAGTTGCCCCGCTCAGGCTTCTCTAGTTGGGCTTAATTGCCTGGGAGGCAAGTGGGATCTTAGTTCCAAACCAGGGGTGGCACCCTCGGCCCCTGCATTGGAAGACAGATGCTTAATTACTGGACCGCCAGGGAAGTCCCAGCAGCGTTCCTGATGTATACTGACATGAGCTTTCCTAGATGCGCTCTCTCTTCCTCTTATAAGGGCATTAGATTCCATTACGGAAGGCCCTACCCTCAAGACATAGCATAAATCGAATTACCTCCCAAAGCCTTGCCTCCAAATACCATCACACTAAGGGGCTGAGGACACATTTCATCCGTAATGTGTTCGAATGCACACTTAAATTTTAAGACTGGGGTTGAAAGGGACGGGGGAATCTGTTTTATTATTTAAAACAAACAAAAAAACTTGAGGTCAATAAAATAGTAAAGCTAGCATGTAATCAAGGTGTACAATCTGCTTGATAGAAAACACTATTCATAAAGTATCAGATGTGCATGGAAAGAGATTCCCCCATATACACATATAAAATAAATGCACAGAAACAGGAATATTTCTATTGCATTTTACAAACTGCTTTGTCTCACTCGATCTCAGTGGACCCTCCTAACTTCCCCGAGATGAAAATTAAGTCCTATTACTTCCCTATTTAATAGGTAGAGATACAAAGTTCAGAGATGACCTAGGACGAGTCACATGGTCCCCAAGTCGCCTAAATTCTGTATTCACTTCCCTCCACCAAACTGCGTTTCCTTCCTTTATTTTAACAAATGAATTTCCCTGTTCTTTCACCTTGTTTCTCAAGGATTGGGGTAAATGTTATCTTCTGAAGCTCCTTGCTCGTTTGTTTGTTGTCTGCAGACCTTTTCTTCATTCACAAATTAACAGCTTGTCCTCGTATTAGCCAGATGGATGGCTGCACCTGGTTAATTGGAGTTGTAAGATGGATAAGTGGATTAAAGAGCACAGCGGCTGGAGTGCTCGCTGCTGGCCAGACATAATTAAGAAAGGAGGAGTGAGCAAGTTCTACTGGGGCTTCAGTGAGGAAAGGGCCCAGTGGACTGATTTCCTGGAACTGCTTCAGTTGCTCAATTATGAGAGGCGCTCGCTGCCACGTTGGGAGAACACTGCAATTCTGCTGCTGAGAGGGCACAAAATTCTGCTCTCTCCCTAAGATGTTCAGCATTTAAATCAGTGTTTCTCAGAGTGTGTCTATCAACTGCCTGTCTCAGAATCATCTGGATGTTTATTAAAAATACAGATTTCTTGACCTCATCGAAGGCCCACTAATTTAGGGGGTGGGGGTCGGTGGTGGGGACCAGGAATCTGCATTGTTAGTAAAAGGGAAAAAGTGAAAGTGTTAGTTGTCAGTCGTGTTTGACTCTTTGCAACCCCATGGACTGTAGCCTGCCAGGCTCCTCTGTCCATAGCATTCTCCAGGCCAGAATACTGGAGTGGGCAGCCATTTCCTTCTCCAGGGGATGTTCCCGACCCAGGGATTGATCCCATGTCCTCTGCAATGCTGGCAGGCCCTTTCTTTATCGTCTGAGCCACCGGAGAGGTCCATCTTCCTCTAAAGGTGGGAACCACTGACCCAGTGAATCCTCAAACATGTAGAATTTCTAGAATCACCTTTAAAAGACTTCACAACCAACACTTTGGGAAAAATAACTCTGGTATAGCCCTTGGCTACCAAAACCTATAGCAATGGAATCTCCAAATCCCCGAGGTCCTTGACCAATCAGAGTCTATTGTCAGATACAAGAAGGTTTTGGATGTCTCAGAAGCCTCCTGAGACACCTGTTAGAAACACACTTTCTCAGCCTCAGCCCAGAAGCTGTGAATCAGAAAGTCTGGGGACGAGGTACCCTCAGGACGAGTCTGGGGTTTGCTGAAACTGGAGGACCACTGCTCTAGATCCGTACTGCTCACCCATCAGTGCATGGATGAAGTACCTGGAGATCTTGTTAAATGCAGATTGTTTCAGTAGGTTTGGGAGCGAAAAATCTCCCAAGAGATGTTGATGCTGCTGGCTCATAGACTCTGAGTAGCAAAACTCCAGGCTATTTTTTAATCTAATGGCATGAGAGAAAATTCACGTTTAAAAAAAAAAAAAAGAGCAGGTCCCCAGGCCTAGGTTGAAATGGTCGATTAATCAGCGCATTCCAAGCAAAGAAAGTAAAGCTGCTCGCTGCTATGCACAAACCAACTGAACACTGTAAATCAATTATACCCCCAATAAAAATGAAAAACAAAAAAGAAGTGATGCTGCTAAAATACCATCAGTTGGCTTTGAGCTCTGATACTAGGGATGCATTTGTACCGACTGTCCCACAGGCCATCCTCTAAAACTGTGATAACTGTTAATAAGATCACCGGTTTTTATGTGGCTAGGAAAGGAACCCAAAAATGGATTTCCAAGGATCAGACTCTGACCCAGTTTACAAACATTGTCATCAATCAGCTAATAAGCTCTGATAAATTATCCCAGTTCTCTCTACAGCGACACTGGGTCATGTAAACAGCCCTGGTCAGGGACTTGGGGACTTCTAGTTCTGACTTATGTCACTTTACTGGGCCCTCACACATGCAGAGACAGTTTCAGGGTCTTGGTTTCCCAGGTGGCTCAAAGGTAAAGAATCCGCCTGCCAATGCAGGAGACGCAGGTTCAATCCCTGGATCAAGAAGATTCCCTGGAGGAGGAAATGGCAATCCACACTAGTGTTCTTGCCTGGAGAATCCCATGGACAGAGGAGCCTGGCAGGTTGCAGTCCCTGGGGCCACAGAGTCAGACATAATTTACCGACTGAGCACACACACACACTACCCTTGAAAGTCTGTATTCTCTGACCCCTTCAGTCCCATTATTATCCTTGCTCTATTGCTTCTGCAGCTGCACACTACTGCTGCCTAGCCTTTTGCACCCGAGTTCAGGGCAAGCAGCTTGGTTCCCCTGAGTCAGCCTCTACCGCTGGTCCAGGGGTCACACACCTGAGCAACACGTGTAGGATTCAGGCGCTCTGTGCTTCTTGTGTTTGCACTCACCTTTACCTTGGTACGTTTTCAATTACTCAGCCTTGACCTTCCATCACACTCAAATTCCTAATTTGGAATATCGTCACATACAAGATTAGTTTGCCCAGCTGACAGCGGTTTACCAAGTAGCCCGCGTCCTCTGAGATGTGGTATATATAAATTAGAGTGAGAATCTGCTTCTAATAGGGACCTACCAGAATAATTTGCTCAATAAAGACTTTGAATAGCTAGTAGGTTTATGGAATTTCTCTAGTGTAATTAGGAGAGGCATTGTTGTGTAATGAAGAAAATTAATTAGAACTAAGTGTTTAGGGATTGTCTGGTTAGGTAACCAAAGGCATATTTGCAGCCTAATTGTTTTTTGGCAGCTGGAGGCATTTTATACCCTTTCCGAGTGTTTAGTTAATGGATATTTTAATATGCCCCACTGTTTGCTTTTCCTTAAACTACTCCCATATTTAAAAAAAATAACAAAAAAAAAACCAGTTCATCAAAGGTTTGAATCAAGTATTTATCCCATTGGACAAACGCCTCAGTTATCTGATTTATTTGATCATACTGTCTGCCAAATGCTAATTATTTTCAAAAGAAGTCCATATTGAGACTAATTTGCATGCCCTCCTGCACCATATAAATTACAGAGTTCTGCTGTGTGCTTACAAAACACAAACACCAAAACATTTTCTAATATCTTTCCAATATTTCTTCTAACCTGCCCCCAAGTCTCAAGCTTTCTGTCTCAAGTCTCCTCTGGAACAAGACAGAGTTTTGAAAACACAGTCTGTTTTAAAATAAGATGGATGATTCAGTTGGTTGACTATTTTTCTCATATGCATAAGATTTTGAGGTCAAGCAGACATAGATTCAAATCCTGGCTCTGTCACTTACTATGTGATCTTCAGAAAATTATTTAAACTACCTAAGGCTTAGTTTCATGATCTGCAAATGAAGATAATAAGCCTGGCATTACAGGGTTGAAATGAAAATCAGACAAAAATAAATATATTTTATTAAATTAAGATATGTTTGGTTTCAGATGAGAGAAAACTGACATAAAATAACTTAAAATGACAACAAAGAGGAGAATGCTAAGTGCTAATTATTTTCAGAGGAAGTCCATATTGAGACTAATTCTAAATAACATTTATCTAGAATAATTTTATATTTCCAAATGAAATTACAAAAATATTAACTTCCACATATCCTTCAGCCAGCTTCGCCAAATATAAAATTAGCTATCATAAAATTATCAAAATCAGAAAATTAGTATTGACAAAAATATACCTTAGTTTACAAACCTGATTCAAATTTTGGTAATCATCTCTTTTCTGGCCCAGGATCTCACATTGTATTTAAGTTTCATATCTTCTTGGTCTCCACCATCTGGGAAAACCCCTCAACTTTCTTTATTCTCTTAACCTTGACAAGCTTGAAGAATATTAACCAATTATTATATAGAGGCCTGCTTTTATCTTGTTTTATTGCTAAATTTGCCCCAGATTTGGCCATTGGGCAATCCTTCAAGTTGATTCCTGTGTCATTTTCACATACCTCTGTTATTTTTGGGGGCCCTTCCTTGCTTTCTGACACCTCTGCGTATCTCATTATTTCAGCCCTGGAATGAGTCATTTCTCCACAGAAACTTAACGGAAAGTTCAAGGCAATGAAGCTGGCTCCAGGTACAGCCAAACTAAAGGGTTCAAGGAATTTCATAATGAATTCAAATCTGTTGCTCAAACTTTTGGCTCTGTTTTTCTCAGGTTCTTTCTTAGGCAAGTGATTATACATGGTGGCTAAGATGGCCATTGATGCTTACCCTCAGAACTGTTTGGCCTAAGAAAAACGAGAAAACTCCTGAGAGTCACTGTACAAGTCCCACGGAGAGGTCATGTTAACACAACTTAGGTCATGTGTCCATCTCTGATCCAATCTCTTTGGTCAGGTATGTATCATATGACCACAGGCAGGGAGGAGAGGAGTTCAGCACAATAATAAGGGCACTGCTGCTGCTGCTAAGTCGCTTCAGTCGTGTTCGACTCTGTGCGACCCCATAGACGGCAGCCCACCAGGCTCCCCCGTCCCTGGGATTCTCCAGGCAAGAACACTGGAGTGGGTTGCCATTTCCTTCTCCAATGCATGAAAGTGCAAAGTGAAAGTGAAGTCGCTCAGTCGTGTCTGACTCTTAGCGACCTCATGGACTGCAGCCTACCAGGCTCCTCCATCCATGGGATTTTCCAGGCAAGAATACTGGAGTAGGTTGCCATCGCCTTCTCCCAATAAGTACACTAGAAAAATTTAAAATAAAATATAGGTAATAAATAAAGGCAACATACGTATGTGTGTGCTCAGTTGTGTCTGCCTCTTTGCAGCCCCGTTGACTATAGCCCACCAGGCTCTGTCCATGGGATTCTCCAAGCAAGAATACTGGAACGAGTTGCCATTTCCTTCTCCAGGGAATCTTCCCGACCCAGGGATCAAACCTGCATCTCTTTTGTCTCCTGCACTGGCAGGGTGTTTCTGTAGAACAAGACAAACTAACATGGATGTCAGCTTTCTTCCAGTCACAGTGCAAGTTCCACGGAGAAGTCATACTAGCACAACTTAGGTCATACAAGGCACTTCAGAACATCCAAAACATTGAGCATGTATTAAAAATATGAAAGCTGCCAGTTAGCAAAATTTGCTGAGCATCTCCTTTTTTGTTGCCTTAAAACAAGCAAACAAAAACAAGAGCAGAAACTAGAGTGAGGAAAATGAAACGAGAATGGAAAGCCAGAGTGAAAAGGCAACCCATAGAATGGTAGAAAATATTTGTAGGAAATATTTCTACCATAGAAAATAATGGTAGAAAAGCTCGATAAGCAGCTAAGAAGACATACAAATGGCTAACAGGTATATTGAAAAGATGTTCAATGTCACTAATTATCAGGGAAATGCAAATCAAAACCACCATGAGACCATCTCATACCTGTTATGATGTCCATTAGCAGAAAAGTAAAAGATAACAAGTGGTGAGGATGTGAAAATATTAAAACACTGTTAACAGGAATGTAAAAGGGTATAACTGCTATGGAAAACAGTATGGAGGTTTCTCAAAAAAATTAAAAATAGAATTATTGTATGATCCAGTAATCCCACTTTGGGGTATTTAGCAAAAAAAATTGAAATCAGAATTCAAAAAAAATCTGCACTCCCAGCTTCATTGAATCATTATTCACAACAGCCAAGACATGGAAACAACCCAAATATCCATCAACAGGTAATAGATAAAGAAAATGTGGTATATCATACAATGGAGTATTATTCGGTCTTTAAAAAGAAGGGAATCCTGGGGCTTCCCTGGCGGTCCAGTGGTTAAGACTTTGCCTTCCAATGCAGGGGGTGCAGAGTTGATCCCTGATCAGGGAACTAAGATCCCACATGCCTTGTGGCCAAAAAACCAAAACATAAAACAGAAGCAATATTGTAACAAATTCAATAAACTTTAAAAATAGTCCACATTAAAAAAAAAATTTTTTTTTAAAGAAGGAAATCCTGCAGTATGATACAGAAGAATCTTAAGGATTGTAAAGTATGCTAAGTAAAATATGCCAGTCACAGGACAACTACTGCACGATTTCACTTAAGGTTAACTAAGACAGTCGCGCTCACGTGAGCAGAGAGTATTAATAGAATGGTAGTGGCCAGGGGTTAAGGAGAGAGGGGAATGGGGAATTGTTAATCAATGCACACAAACTCTCAGTTGTGCGAGATGAGTAAGTTGCAGAGATCTGCTGTACAGTAATTAACGTGACTGTATTGTATACTTCAAAATTTATTAAGAGGGTAGCTGCCATCCTAAGCATTCTTACCAAACACACACACACACACACACACACACACGAAAACTTAAAATGAGGAAGTCAAAGCCTCAGTTTCAAATGTGGGAAGAGAAGTGGGGTAGGGATTGATTACATCCATGTTATCTGGGGAGATGACAAATGAGGGTACCACTTTATTAAATCTAACAGTCACTCCACACTCAGACCTTTAATACTTTCTTAGTATTTGTTTGTTATGTTACTATGATGGTGATTTAATGAGAGGCTGCTTTTTTAAACAAACAAGCCAGAATACAAATTCAAGTATGTCATCCCCTTCAAGAGTCTTGAGAAATAGTCTAAGACATTTGTTTCAGTGATGTTCCAAACTGCTGTGTCTAAAGTATTCCCCCCAAGAGCATATTTTCAAAAATCAATTAAAATTCATTTAAATTCAAGATTAAGGAGAGTGATCAAGTTTGATGTACCTATTTGGCATTAAAACAGTAAGGTGATAATAGAAAATCACTGGTTTCCATTTAACGGAATCCTATGAAGCTTTTAAAAATAATGGAGCACATATATATGTATAGCTATGAAATGACCCACAAAACACACCATCCAGTGGAAAAAAGCAAGGAATACAACAGTATGTATGAGTTCAGTCACTCAGTTGTGTCCAATTCTTTGGGAGCCCATGGACTGTAACCCGCCAGGTTCCTCTGTCCATTTGATTTTACAGGCAACAATAGTGGAGTGGGTTGCCATTTTCTCCTCCAGGGGATCTTCCTGATCTGAGGACTGAACAACATACAAATAGCATGCTTTTAACTGTTACTTTTCAAGAAGGAGTACGTGTATGAGTATATGCTCAGTCTATGCACAGCCTATCTCCGGAAGGATATCTAAATAATTGGGAGTTTTCGAGTAGCTGTTGTTCTAAAAATATTAGTATGTTTGTGGCATTTTCACATGTTTGATTCTTAGCTCTTACTAGATTTCATGATCCCTTAGGACAGGGCTCATGCTCTGTTCTCCCCTATATTCCCATGTGCACAGAAAGTTACACTACAAGACACTCAATAAAAGGCTGCGTATTAACATGCTCAGATTTACACCTGGTGAAGCTAAGTAAAGATGGAGGATAGAGGAAAAGATTCATCAAAATGAAGATGAAAGTAATGTGAGGGCTTATTTGAGGAGGTACTCAAATACAATACAATCAAGTCAAGTATCCATATTCTTATCTCGTATAAGTAACTAAAACTTGGTAAGAGCTGTGCATTCCACTGACTACTAGTTACATGTGTAACAGAAAAGATAACTTTCCATCTCATCCCCAGAAACTGGGATAAGCTTATCCTGCGACCCAGTCTTGCACACAAGACATCTGCAGTTCTGTTTGCCATTACAAAATTAATAGCCCATGTGGTTCCCAGGAAAGGAACTTGGAAAGGGAACTTCCCACCACATAGTGTGTAGTTAGAAACAGCTGGCCCTGTGGCCAGGGAATATGCTGACAGCCGCTGAAGCATTTTCTATGGGTCACTGCCATTCTCGGAGCACCGGACCAGCCCACCAGCTCTTCATGAAATGATACAAACACACAAGCAGGTGGGTGCTGCTCCACTTCATTTCTTCATTCAAAACATTTCCTGAAGATCATAGCCATAAGTACATGTAAAGTGAAATATAAAAGTTCCAGATTGAGAGCAAGTACATCTGAGATTTTGTGACTTGATACAAGTTCAGAGAAAGACACAGTTCGTGCTTATGTGGATTGAAGTGTTGAAAAGTCTGCCAATCTGAAAAGTCACAATGCTTGACATTACTACAAGAGGCAATGTGATAAATCACTTTCCCCATCAACATCAGAAATCAGCTGATTTCATCTGCAGATTACAGCATTAAGTAGAGAACACGAAGGAAGACAAAAGGGTTAGCTAACACTTTAAATTTCTCCAAGGACCTACCATAGCCATGAATGTTTATAGGGGTTATTTCAGTTTTCTTTACACAAATATCCCTATTTTATTGCTGGGGAAACGAAAGCTCAGAGAAGTTAGTTAACTTGTCCCAGATCAAACAGCCATTGCAATGTCAAGACTCTACATTTAGGACCTGGCCTAAAGCAACAATTAGCTCCCCCAATCTGATGGCCAGTGAAAAGCAAAGATGAACAGCATGATCTCTGGGACCAGATCACTTGGCACGAATCCTGATGCCATCACTTGTCATCTGTGAGACTTAACATGCCTATCACTTAGTTTTCATCCAGTCCTAAAGAGGGGCAATGCCAAAGAATGTTCAAACTACTGCACAATTGCACTTTTTTCACATGCAAGCCAAGTAGCTTGAAAAGCCCTCAAGCTAGGCTTTAACAGTATGTGAACTGAGAACTTCTAGATGTACAAGTTGGATTTAGAAAAGGCAGAGAAACCAGAGATCAAAATGCCAACAACTGTTACATCATAGAAAAAGCTGGAGAACTCCAGAAAAACATCTACTTCTGCTTCATTGACTATGCTAAAGCCTTTGACTGTGTGGATCACAACAAACTGTGGAAAATTCTTGAAGAGATAGAAATACCAGACCACTTTACCCACCTCCCAAGAAGCCTTTATGCAGGTCAAGAGGCAACGGTGAGAACTGGACATGGAACAAAGGACTGATTCAAAATTGGGAAAGGAGTATGTCAAGTTTGTATATTGTCTCCCTGCTTATTTAACTTATATGCAGAGTACATCATGTGAAATGCCAGGCTGGATGAATCACAAGCTGGAATCAAGGCTGTGGGGAGAAATATCAATATCTTCACATATGCAGGTGACATCACACTTATGGCAGAAAGTGAAAAGGAATTATTAGCCTCTTGATGAAGGTGAAAGAGGAGAGTGAAAAAGTTGGCTTAAAACTCAACATTCAAAAAACAAAGATCATGACATCCAATCCCATCACTCCATGGCAAATAGATGGGGAAACAATGGAAACAGTGACAGACTTCATTTTGGGGGATCCAAAATCACTGTGTACAGTGACTGCAGACATGAAATTAAAAGACGCTTGTTCCTTGGAAGAAAAGCAATGACCAACCTAGACAGCATATTAAAAAGTAGAGACACTACTTCGCCTACAAAGGTTTGTATAGTCAAAACTATGTTTTCTAGTAGTCACGTAAAGATGTGAGAGCTGGACAATAAAAAAGGATGAGCACTGAAGAATTAACGCCTTCAAACTGTGGTGCTGAGAGTCCCTTGGACTGCAAGGAAGTCAAACTAGTCAATCCTAAAGGAAATCAACCCTGAATATTCACTGGAAGGGCTAATGCTGAAGCTAAAGCTCCAATACTCTGGCCACCTGATGCGAAGAGTCAACTTACCGGAAAAGACCCTGATGCTGGCAAAGATTGAAGGCAGGAGGAGAAGGTGATGAGAGAGGACAAGATGGTTGGATGGCATCATCCACTCAATGGACATGAGTTTGCGCAAACTCTGGGATATGGTAAAGGACAGGGAAGCCCGAAGTGTTGCAGTCCGAGGGGTCTCAAAGAGTCAGACATGACTAAGCAACTGAACAACAACACTTACCTTCACTGTCTCCCTTACTTCCATCTGTAAAATGAGCACAAGAACAGTAACTACCCATGTGGGTTATTTTGAGGGTAGGTGGATTTATATAAGTAAAACACTTAATGTTAGGTTCTGACTCGAGAGAATCAGGACAAACACACTTTGATGGGAAATAGAAAGGAGTATGATAAAGGTGTAAATCACAGGAAGGTAGATCAAGGCAAGACAAATAGTGCAGAGATCTCAGTTATGACCTGCGACTGTATTTGAGGGTGGGAGTGGGGAGCAGCTCACCAAGAGAGAACACGGTTGACAATGGAGAGAAAGAAGATTAACGAAGACAAACTGGGAAATCAGAGTTGCCCTGTGGATAGGAATATTCTGCAGTTTTTCATCGGCTTTGCTGTTGTTACTATTCTCTCGTCTTTCAACAGAAAAAGCATCACTTTGTTGAACTATCTCAAAAGCAATCATGTAAAACAGTCAACTCTATACAATTTGCACTCCTCTGAGAGGTTTAGTCTACCTTCCTCAGCTCAGGCAAAGCCTTCTGGAAACAAAGCACCAACTTGGATTCCTAAATGAGCTTCAGTCCCCGTGGTTCAGCTACTCAAAGCTTCCAGCAGCACAGAACCTAATAGTTCAGGCTCCACAGCTGGGTTCTGAGCCTGGGGCTTCCAACGACTTTTCGCAGAGCTTCATGATTGGTTTGCTTCCATGGGATTTGGATCAAGAAGATGAAAAATGAGCACAAGATTATTTGGAAACAGTTCATATTTAAGAAATCTTCAAATGCTTTCACAAACAAAAGTAATCTATGAATACTGTATAACAACCCTCTAATAACTTCCCACTTGCTAATGTTTATCACAGGAGGAAAATTAGCAGCGAGTACACCCATACTTCAAAAGTTAGGAAAGGGAAGATAAAATCCACGTAGTCTGGAAGAAAATCACTTTAGTCAGTGGAGAAGAGCAGTTCATGAGGGAAGAAAACTGTATTTGAATTTCCCAGCATTGTGGTAATCAAGTGTTCTATCTAGATGATCGCTATTTTTGACAGAGTATCCCCAGCCTCCAGCACCCAAACCACCAACCTCTGTCCCCACCAATTCATGGTAAGCCATCCCAGGAGCATGTACCGTTCTGCAGCCACAGGGATGGGGTTATGCAGATTGAAGATCACCTATCTTTAATGCATAAAGTTGAAACCAAATACAATAATCTCATAACACTCAAACAAATCAATGCCTTCAGTCACCATCCACCCCCATTCTCTTGTGGGATGGATGGTGACCCTCACACTTCATTCTGGAGCCGAGCCTCCCTTCAGGGCCCGCACATTAGTGAGTCCAATTGGCCATTTTTTTTGTTGCAGAGCTGCTGGTTTAAAAATCAGCATTTATAAAGAAGCTTATTGATGCAGTAAAAAGCCATGACAGAGATGTAATAAATAATGTTTTGAATTACAGTTTGGACATTTAAAAATGCTCTGGGCTCATTTTCATGAGGTATTTGCATTTTTAATAGGAAAAAAAAAATCTCTGAGCTTCCAGTCCCAGGTTAACAGCCTCATTCAAGTTGTAAATTTTTTGTAGGAGCAATTACAAACTGTACAAAGATTCATTTTTTCTCGAGTACTTTATCAGGACATTTCCCCATACATCTAATTTGTCCTGTCTGAAATGTAACTTGACATAAGGGATTCTCTTAATTGCTTTTGAAGCCCTTCCAAGATAATCAACAGCTTTTTGGAGGATGATAAAAAGACAGTAGACAATATTGCCAGTTTGCCTAAGGATCGCACGCTGAAGTTTACGTTTAAGAGATAGCAAAGAAAGGCAATAATTGCCTCTTAACGCTATTCAGTATCTCTATTTTAACTTGGTTTCCAGTTAAACAGCAGTGTCTAAGAATAGTAGGAAGAAGATGCCCCATTTTTATCTGCCCCATTCCAATGTCTTGTCACCTTGGGGGTGGGGGTAGATGCAGTCCTTATTTACAAATGGACAAAAGTATAGTCTTTTTATTCTGAAGAATCCTAATCAAAGATTAAATAAAACATAACCAAATTTGGGGAGAAGAAACTGTGTCAAAAGCTGGTTGTGTTTCTGCAAACCACCACTTAATAATTAAAGCAAATGATGGAACACTTTTTTTGGAACCGTTTTACCTTGAGTTTTCAAGCTGCCAATTCTAAATAATTCCATTTTTTAGTTACAGAACTATTATCTAATATACATAGTTGGCAGATTATGGTTCCTACAGATGTCCACACCTTGACACCTGGAACCTTATAAGGTATAATAATAGACTTTGTAGATGTGATGAAGGCTACTGACCTTGAGATGGGGAGATTGTACTGGATCACTGGGAGACACCCCATCTACTCAGATCCATCTTTAAAACTTGAGAACTTTTCCCAACTGTGGTTCAAGAGATGAGACAGAAGGGTTAGAAAGATTCGACCTGAGGACTCAAAGCCGCTGCAGGGTTTGAAGACAGGACGGGACCAGGAACCAAGGAAAGTGGTGGCCTCTCTACGCTGGGAACAGCCTTCAGTTTATAACTAGCAACAAAATAGGGACTTCATTCCCACAGACGCCAGAAACTGAATTCACAAGCAACCCAAATGAGAAGGAAAACTTATTCTTCTCCAGAGCCTCTGGAAAGGAATGGAGTCTGGAGACACTTTGATTTCAGCACAATAAGACCTGAATCAGAGTTAACTACACAACTATGAAATAATACATTTGAGTTGTTTAAGCCACTATATTGGTAGTAGTTTGTTAAAAACACCCAGAAAAACAATACACTGTCTAAAGCAAAGTACTCTATTTTGGTATCCAGATCATTTTTGTAACACAAGATTAATATGATTTGTATTATCATCTTATCATTTAGTTAGTACCACCCTGTGCAATGGAAATTCAAATACTGCTGGCTTAAGTAAAATTAAATTATATCTCACAAATGGAAAATATACAAGACTCTAGTGTCCTTTTAGGAAGCTGACATTAACTTAAGAACACCAGGGCATTGGATAAAAATTATTAGCTTTGTTTTAGATCAACAATGTTAACATGCCGTGCTGACCCTTTATCATCTCCCAAGAACTGCTCTTGGCAGGAATCGCAGAATTGATTGTTCTCAATTTTAAAGCTTAGCCTTGGCAGTCTGTAATGTAAGAAGTCCACAGGAGCTCAAGGAATATTTAAATCTTTTCAAATAAAACATACTCCAAAATGATAAGAAAATAAAAATCACTTTTTCCAGGTGACTGCAGGCAATATTAATAGCCAAAATTAAAAGGTTAGTTTGGTGTTTTCACTTGTATTAACCGATGGATGTCCTTTTCTAAGATATTATGTTCCACTGTATTAACTTTCCAAGAAATAAAAGCATAGCAATTCACGTGAGCCAGAAGATCACAAGAACTGTTATGGAAGGCACAGAAATAAAGAAAACCAGGAGGCTTCAGCTCATAAAGATGGTCAGGAGGAGATTCACCATCTAAGTCTATAAAATCAACAAAAGTATGATGTTCCCTTTTAAGATGGTAGATAGAATACATGTATGAAATTTTGTTTCCTCCCAAAACCCTAGTTAAATATATAAAGACACAAAATAACAAGGACAGGAAGAACACAAAATGAAACAAAAGTAACAAAACTTTGGAAGCTGGAAACCAAGGAAACTATGGTCAAGGATTTAACCAACACCCCCTCTCCCCCAGAGCTGGATTGTAGCCAATGGTTGCAAGAGCTGAGAACCAAGGCAATTTACTCTGCAAACCCTCCAAAGACTCAGAACCAGACGGCCCAATCTTGGGTGAAAGGGACTGAAGACAGTAGAGAAAAATGCACGAAACTAGATTCCCAGATCCCCTTCCCAACACCTCCAGATTTTGGCACGTCTGTCCCCTTGATAGTCTTAACACAGATGACTTCTGGAGTGGAGTACTGGAGGTGAGATAGGAGGGGCGAGGATGGAGGTACCCGACTTAAGTCAGAAGAAGTGAATATAATGCAAGAGGAATGCTAACTTGAGGACTTTGAGCTGTGTGGGAACTCTAACATAATCTAGCAAGGAGTTTGACATCTTGGGTCTAGGTCTCTACTGGATGAACAGTACACTCTTAAGAAAGACTGTTATATAAAACGCAAAACTTGGCTCCAACAGCAGTCCTCTATGCTACTCATTATTGAATCTCTAAGCTGTATTAACTCCAGTACGAAGAGGATGGCATGGGAATCCCTGGATGCTGTGGGTACCACCCGCCCCAGACGGGTCACCTTCTGACCCTTCCTATCTTCAGCATCTCAAGGGAGGTTAAAGGCATCACAGCAATGTGTTCAGTGCTCTGCTCCCTGTGGCAACACATTTTTTGTGGTGAAACTTTCACTTTGATACACACCCCCTGAAATGGTTTAATAGTACAGATCTCAGGCTTCCTCCGTCACTAGTCACCAGACAACTGGCAGCCAGGCCTTTGCCCTCCAAGTAGGGGACTGGAAGACCCTTTTCTGAGGAATCTGGCCTGCCCAAGAGGAAAAACCTGAAAATCATGACAATGAGAGCCACACCCCCACCCCCATCTAACAATCCAAAGCACTCACATGGTCCTAGAATAGTTGTTCTCCTTTGGGATGACCTTGGTCCCAAAGAACACTGGGTGATGTCTAGAAGCATTTCTGATTACACGGGTGTGGCTGCTATCTAGTGAGTAGAGGTCAAAGGTACCATCAATCATCCCTCAATGCACAGGCGGTCCTCCTCCACAGACACTCAGCAGTTCCAAGTGTCCTTTCAGCGTCTCACTCTCAATCATGACCAGACAGCCAAGGAGTACCAGGCAGCTTAACAAAGCTAAGCTTCTCTTATAGAGAAGAAAACAGATTAAGCACATGACTATCCCTCATGCTGCTGAGAGACACGTAAATACAGCAGATAGACAAAGGTGCCATCTCATGCGGTCTTAGCTCATATAGCACAGTTTTTTTTTTCTTTTTTTCAATCATCCATCCTTGTCCGGGGGCTTCCTTGATAGCTCAGCTGGTAAAGAATCCGCCTGCAATGCAAGAGACCCCGGTTCAATTCCTGTGTCGGGAAGATCTGCTGAAGAAGGGACAGGCTACCCACTCCAGTATTCTTGGGTTTCTCTTGTGGCTCAGCTGGTAAAGAATCCACCTGCAATGCAGGAGACCTGGGTTTGATCCCTGGATTGAGAAGACCCCCTAGAGAAGGGAAAGGCTATTCATTCCAGTATTCTGACCCAGAGAATTCCACGGACTGTATAGTCCATGGGGTCGCAAAGAGTTGGACACAACTGAGCAACTTGCACTACCCTCATCCACTGGTTTCAACGTAAATTCTAACTACAAAAAATGAGTTCTGCAGTCAATAACCCTCATTATTTGTTCAACTATCCAATGACTTACGACATACTCAGCACATAAAGTCTGAGGCTGATACAGTGTAAGAAGAAAAAGAAACTATTTCCTGCTCTTCAACAAGCCCAAATGTCTGACTCTTCCTAGGCAAGTTTTAGCATCTCATATTAAAATGTTTTGAAGCCTCCAAGTCCAGTTTACCTTTCAAAAGGTAATGTTTTGTGAGTTCTGTAACAAACTAGGGAAAGCCTGCTATAACATTCCACACAAACAACTAAGTGACCCTGCTGTAGACCACAGATTGACAAGCAACACTGTAAACCAAATACATGCACACGACTATAAAGACGCCACACACTCAAAAGCACATCAGTAAGAAACTGATTCAGTCACTGATAAAAGGGAATAAATGCAGCCACAAAAGACTACCAGGCACGTTCTCTTTGGTAATCTGGTACACACTGGGCTGTGGGGGCTGCTGATAGTGCCTCGTGGGCTGGGACGAGGTCCTCCACCAGGTGCAGTGGCCCCCACGGTCACTGGCATCAGGGCCATGGCCTAGGGGTCAGGGATACTCAACTGGCTCACGGAGACCTGTGTGGTGAGGGGCACAGGAGGGGACTTGGTGTGATCCAAGAATGGCTCTTATAAATGACTTGAGCAAATGTTGAAATTAATGGGTTATGTTTCTCACTGTCAAAGAAAGTACCTATGAGAAGACAGAAGCTAAATAAACCCTGTGGAGCAACACTAGAACTGGAAGCATCGATGTGAATCATTGATTTCTTTATGTAGAGATGTCAAAAATGTCAAGTCTTCATGAAAGAGAAAAAAAGACTAAGGAACTATTCCAGACTGAAGCTAAAGCAAGTAAGAAATGCCATGAGTAATCCTGGATTGAACAGACTTACAAAGGACATCACTAGGACAACTGATGAAATGTGAATAGGGTCTATGGATTAGAGGAGATCATTGTATTGATGTTATCTTCTCGACTTCGAAGCTTCTATTATAGAGATATGTGGACATGTATTCTTACCTTTAAAAAACACACTTAAGTTTAGATCCTAAGTAGGTGATTAGGCATCATGACTCCAACTTACTCTTAAATGGCCCAGGAAAAAAACACATGTATCATGTGTGCATCTGTTTAAAAAAAAAAAAAGAATAAATGACAGGAAAAATATGGCTAAATGCTGAGAGTTGGGGAATATGGAAAGAGAATTACAGGCATTCTGTGTGGCATTATGGCAACTTTTCTGAGACTGAAATTTCAAACTGAACAGGGGAAAAAAAGGACATTCTCTGTAACTATATAAATCCCAAGGATTTTAAATGAAAAAAGCAACACACAAAAAAACTAAGTGTAGTAAAATATGTATTTTGCTATTTAAATAAAAAAGGGATGCTGAGAGTATAAACATAGAGTAACATGCCAGATCTGAACTACACTGATTTCTTCCACTGATGAAAAACTTGGGGTTTAAAGGGGATCAGGTCTGGCTAGAGAAGAAAAGATTTTTTTTTAATGTGAAAATCTGAATTGAGTACTATGTGAAGTAAAGTGTAACTCAGGAAAAAAAACAAACCCAGAATGCTTCAGTACTTGCCAAATACAAGTCCCAGGCTGGTTACCTCAGAAGGACCTGAAGAACATTTAAAACTACATTAGCAGGTCATCAGTTTCAGAAATTCTATTTCAGTGGGTCCAGCATAGCACTCAGGTAGCAGTAAAATTTCCCCGCTGCTGCTGCTGCTAAGTCACTTTAGTCGTGTCCGACTCTGTGTGACCCCATAGACGGCAGCCCACCAGGCTCCCCCGTCCCTGGGATTCTCCAGGCAAGAACATTGGAGTGGGTTGCCATTTCCTTTTCCAATGCATGAAAGTGAAAAGTCAAAGTGAAGTCACTCAGTCATGTCCAACTCTTAGCGACCTCATAGACTGTAGCCTACCAGGCTCCTCCGTCCATGGGATTTTCCAGGCAAGAGTACTGGAGTGGGGTGCCATTGCCTTCTCCCTAGTTCCTAATAAAACATAACATGGTTTGGGAACTGAGGCTTTAACCAGATCACCCAGACCTGATCCCCTCTAAGCCCCAGATTCTAAGTAAATTAGAAATAGTTTTTGCCCAATGAGATAAGATTATAATCTAGGGAAAGAATACTTCACAAGTGAAATCAGAAAATCTGAACACCGGGTTTGTACTAACTCTGAATAGAAGCCAAGGCTCACCTGTTATTCTTTCTTTCTGCTTCCTTATTAAGGACAAAAAATACTGTTGAGGTCAGAGTAACCTGACTATTACTTGGTACAGAAAACACATTCAAATACCCTGCATTAATCAGAAGGAACATTCTTTGTAAATATATTACAAGAGTACAGCTATTTACTTTTCATTAAGAAAAATCAGTGGGTACAAGTAAATACAGTGTCTGTAACATTCTAGATTTCACGTGGTAGATTCACCAGGGCTCATTTTATTACTGTGCTTTGTATTTTAATGTACATTAACTATATTCTGCATCAGATAAGAAGGTGATTTTACATGATAAAAAGGAAATTTTAAAAATTATAGCAACAAAACAGTTTAGATATCTGGTCCTTACATTTCAAAAAAGAGAAGTAAATACGAGAAAACTAAGCATTACCATGCCAGCAGTACGTATTTATTATTATTCATGAATGGTCAAGACTTACAAGGCCCATTACTATTAGTATAACCGCACATATGAAATATCACTTAGTGACATGGAGTGAAAAGGACAGTTTCATATATATTTAAAAAATACATATACATACACATACACACAGTCTCTCTCTCTCAAACATTCACCGTTCACTGCTACAAAAGCAGGAGGTATCAAGCTGCAGGAGTTCCAATATACATAACATGTTGAAATATCTCAAGCATAAAAACTGCACTTAGGTTGCAAAAATAAAGTTTCTTTCTTCAAACATTTTGATCTGAGCTCAAGCAAAGCAAACATGAACACCAATGATTTGTATCCTATTTAACACAATTTAAAACATAAAAGGATAAACAGTTGTAAAAGTCCTGAAAATGTAGAGATTATTTATAGGAATGAACAATGCATTTCTTCCCCCTCCCCCAAAAAAAGTCTACAGCAGACGTGTTTCATCCTGGCTCTCAAATACTTGAAAATCATAATTTACTATATTCACACAGCAAATTGAGGCAGAACAAAATGAGAAAATCATTACTTCAAACAAGGCATTATTGCCCTTAAGTTTCCCTAGACAATTCACTAGTGCAAGAGCATCATTTACCTGAAAGATCATGAATCACAATTGAAGAGCACTCATACAAAACTATTTCCTTTTTTCTTTAAAAAGTGCCATGACTTCTTGACTTCTCGTTTTAAAAAACCACCACCACCACCCCCACCACCACACATACACTAATGAAAGACCGTCTGTCTCCATCTCTTGTCAATGAGGAAAGGCCAGAGTGACTCTTTGATTCCAATTCGGAATGGTGTTCGCTGGCCAATGCCCAAGGTCTCCAATTTGGAGCAATCAAGCTGAGCATTTCTCGGACGTTGTGCTCCTACGACAGGGCTGTCAGTTATCTTTAAAATAAACACACAAAATCAAAAATAAATGAGAAGTCCCATGATGAGGTTTTACATTCTCTATTTCCTTTTGCCCTCAGTGCAAGAAATATGATTTGATTGCTAGAAAAATAAATAAAACATCTGCCGCAATCAAGAAAACACTTTTTCTATAAACTTCACCAATACACATGGGCTCCTTTTTACACAGCAATTTAGAGAAAATTAACAATAGAAACTGCCAACATATAAGCAAAGTTCACTTTGATTAGTGCTGGAAAATAAAGTTATCCAATACTTTTAAACAACAAGAAAAATGTTATCCATAGAACACAACAGTGATGGACCTGGACTTCCAAGAAGTAAGAAGGCTACCTGTTTGTCTGTCTGTTTCGGCCAAGTACAGCTTGAAGGATCTTAGGTACCTGATCGAGGATTGAGTTGGCCTCAGCGGTAAAAGTGCCAAGTCCCAACCACTGGACTGCCGGGGAATGCCCAAGTGAGGTTCTAAATGCCGTGTACTCACCGGTCTTAAGTGGCTGCTGGGGAGGTTGAAGGCATCTGCAATTGCACACGCCATTTCATACTTAGTCATCTGCTCGTTCCCGGACCAGTGAAAGGTTCCCTTAATTGATGGATCCTGACAAGGACACAAATAGTTCAAACTGGTTTCAAACTTTCTGAGTGGAGTGGAACAGCAACTGTGACGAGACAACTAACTTAAACAGGTCCAGGAAATATGACGTACTGTATCTTTCTGGAATGCTCTACACAAGATATCTAAAATCAAATTCCTATAAATCTCCCCAGTTAAAAATGGAAAATCAGTTTCTAGAATTTAGCTGTAAGGATTTTTTTTTTTAAATAAATTGCTAGTGGCTCTGATTTTATTTAGTGGAAATCCTAAAATGATCACAGATTTTTATGAAACACAGACCAATTCAACTAGCATTTTCAATTATCCTAAGAAGCTAACACCAAAACTTAACAGAACCATTTTTCAGGATGAGTTAGTTAATCGTAACAGCCTTAAATATTGTCATGGTATGTATTTTTTAAAAATATATAAATTTTGATGCATTAAAAAAACCAGTCATGCTACTATAAATATTCTAAAATAACTCGGTCTCTAAGTTTTCTTTCTGTAGATATTCTATTTAGCTCTAACTTTTTCAAATACTTAAAATGAACTATTGTTCAAATATCTAAAAGAATAATTATAACTTATTCTTACAGTGGCTGAAATGATTAAGGTTATTCTGTGCCACTACCTAGATCTTAAATAGACATTACTTAAGACAGGCTTCTTACAAGACATCAGGCAAAGAAAAATACAAGTTTTCAGTTATCTTGCAGTAAGAGAATGACAAATGGAGTCTATAGTATTTGAGAAATAAAATCAAATATAACAGCATAAAAGTTTTTATTATTCATAAATACAGCTACTATCCAACTACTTTTGCTTGGTGTCCTTGTAAATTTTGAAAAAAGCACTTCGGTTCTCACCAGCATCCTCTTCTCTGCTAGCTGACGGCACACGGTGGCCACGTCTTTGACGTGCGTGGGGAACCGCTGTTGCCAGTGGTCCATGTTGGCGGACTTGTTGCTGAACTGCACTTTATCAAACATAATAGTCACGGCACTTTCCTCAAGCCTTTCAACTTCTCCATACAGAACAGGAATTCTCAAAACAGCAGCTCCTAGAGTGATAAAAGCAGGTAACATTTCAAAGCTCACTGGTTCTTAAGTCTTGCTGTAAGATCAGAGTGTGTGGATTTAAGATACATTATCACAGAAAACGTGAAATATACCAGAATGACACAGCTCACCTATTTAAACAAATGTGATCTGGAGTATTTTTAAATGTCTCTGTCATGTGGGGTATTTTTATAATTATATAATTTTTTCATTATTGTGGCCATTAAAAATAAAACTGATCATGACAATTTCAACAAGTTTTTCCTAGTCCCTGATTATTCCTAGATTTAAAAAATGCAATAAAGGACATTTTGGGGACAAAATTCCTACACAGATTGTGTATTGCATTAATGCTACATTTCCTAGGTGTAATAACTGCATTGTAATTATGTGAAGAACATCCTTGTTGAAGATACATGGTGAAGTAGTTTGGGCTCAAATTCAATGAGTTCAGGAAAAAAATAGTGTACATGTAAAACATGTGGCAAAATATTAACAACTGGTGAAATCTGTATAAAGGGTATATGAGTGTTCACCACATAGTCCTTGAAATCACTGACTAAGGAATGATGAGGTATTTTATGTTGGTCAATACTGAGGGGTTATAACAGACTAGATAATTTACAATAATTGAAATTCAACGAAAACTATTTTAAATTAACTTACTAAAGAGCTGGGCAGATGACTTCTGAGTAACACAGGTTTGAACAGTGTGGTTCCATTTATATGCAACTTTTTTCATGCAGAATATCATGTATAAGATGTACTGAAGTGGATAGGCTATCCTTACATAGGCATAAGGTGAGTGATATTTAATATAAGGTTCATGTGCTTGTTTCGTAACTTCGTTTTTAAAGAGTTACATTACCATACAGTACGTCTTGTCCCTCTTGTAACTAGAAAAACTCTGTATCAATCTATCATCACAGGTGAGTGGTTTTTAAAAAGAAAACTAACAGTATTTAGCTGTATTATGAATGACTGCAATACCAATGCCAATAGTTTTATAATGATTCATCCACTAGTGTATAGGCGAGGCTACCATGAAGCAATCGTTACTGGTTACACTGGCTACCATTTATGGCTTCTTCCTTACTGATTCCTGAATCATATTTGTAAATAAATATAAATTTCTTCTCAGATTATCTTCATTTTTGATGTGTAGTCTTAGTAATACATGACACGTATAGTGTTTTGCACCATATAAAACAACACTATTGTAGTTACTGACAATTCATCTTGTAAACAAATGAGGTAAACTTACAGTGTTGACACAATACTATATGTAATTTCTCTTATGATTTTCTTAATGTTTTCTTCTCTCAAGATTACTTTAGGAATAGTATATAATACACATAACACAATATATGTGTAAATTGACTCTTTATGTTTTAGTAAGGCTTGGGACAAGAGCTGCTGTTTAGTTTTAGTTTAACTGTTTGCTAAGTTGTGTCTGACTTTTTTGCGACCCCATGGACTGTAGCCCACCAGGTTCCTCCATCCACGGGATTTCCCAGGCAAGAATACTGGAATGGGGTGACAGTTCCTACTCCCAGGGATCTTCCTGACCCAGGGATCGAACCTGCATCTCCTGTTTTGGCAGGAGGGTTCTTCACCACTGAGCCACCAGGGAAGCCCCTCTGTCAAGAGTAGGCTGTGAGCAATTAAGTTTCTGGAGAGTCTAAAGTTACATATGGATTTCCGACTACACAGGGGTTGGCAACACTAATCCCGGAGCAGTACAAGGGTCAGCTGTATACTAATATATATTCAAAGACAATTTCCAAAGTATAATTTATAATAATAATAATAATAAAAAACCCTAGGTGTTAAAATGGTATGAATAGTAGGGGATGTTTCTCAAGGATGTAGTACAGTCTAAGGCAGTAGTTTCAGTGCAAAGGATCATTAAATCAGATATTATGCAGCCACTGATATGAAAAAGATATCCTAGAGATGGCTCCATAAGAAATGAAATGCATGTATGTGGGGGGAGAAAAATCAGGTTATAAAACAGTATGCACATATGTTTAGAAATCCACAAAAAATACTTTCATAACCACACTTAGTGCTTCTCTGAGGAAGCACTGTAAGAGAATTCTACAGCTTTAGATTTTTAAAAAAAATTTTTAAGGAGGTTTTTTTTAATAATTAACACATTAATGTGTGTGTATATAAACACATAGGAAAAAAGAAAAACCATACAAATGACTGTGGATATACAAACACAAGAAAAAGGAAAAACCATACAAATGACAGAATACTGCAATCTAAGAAAAATGATACTGATCTTTTTTTTTTTTTTGAACGATTACAAAAACCTGATTTATTTTCTATCTCTAATGGTATTGATGTACACACTGACACTGGAAATGGTCTGAAGGGATTCATAAATTCTTCAGGATTTCAAAAATTCTTGTTTTTCTTGTTAACTACATTTCCTAGTTTTCTCCAATGGATTTATGTTACTTGACTACTTAAAAAAAAACAAAAAAAAACAGGAACTTCCCTGGTGGTCCAGTGGTTAAGAATCCGCCTTCCACTTCAGGAGATGCGGGTTCAATCCCAGGTCCAAGAACTAAGATCCCACATGACACAGAGCAACTAAGACCATACATCATAACTAAGACCCGGCACAGCCAAATAAAGAAAAATAACTAAATAAATATTTTAAAAATTAAGATACAGACACACATACACACAAGTCTTAAACAAAAAGGAATCCTCAAAAAGAGTCAGGGAGCTAACTAAAGAGATGTGTCTTACCTAAATTGTTCTCCAGGACGGCCTTCTCTCCTTCTAATTTTGTTTTGCCATATAGATTTAGGGGATTTGGTATGTCTTCCTCTCTATAAGGTGGGTTTGTTCCATCAAAAACATAATCAGAGCTAATGTAGATTAGAAATGCTCCAATTGCAGCTACAAAAAAAAAAAAAGAGAGAGAAAACAATCTATTAAATTACTACACAACTTGACGCTTTACTGGAATTTGTAACAGCTTATTCATTAAAAGTGTAACAAATTTCTTACAAGCCATCTACAAAAGTTTAATATTTGCACACACAGCGATCACTTAATTTTTATGAAGATTTTATAAAGTTGTCATTACCTGCTTCCTTTGCTAAATTCCCAGAAGCATTCACGTTAAGTTGAGAAGCAGCATCTGGGTGATTTTCTACAACATCTGGCCTTCTCTCTGCTGCACAATGTACGATGACATGAGGCTAGAAGTTAAGCATTGATGTGTTTTTAGCCCAAAAAGGAATAAAAACAGAAGAACTATAGCCTTCCAACAGTAAATTAATTCATAGAAAAATGTTTATTAATAAACATTCCTTCAACTAAAGAATCATTCTAATTTTTAATGTGGTTTTGTCACACTTCCCTTTTTCAACGTTCAAACTTCCTTAAAAATATATGTAGGCCCTGAGAAGGAAAAGAGCAATCAAGCAATCCCCAGGCAAAATCAGACAAAACTCTGGGGCAACAACCAGGCTTCTAAATCAAAATAAACTTCATCCCCTCACCTGAGCAGGAGAAAAGGGCAATCATTTATGTCATTCATATGACCTAAACAGTTAAGTATGTGGGAAAGGGAGAGGAATAGCAATTGCAAATTAAATTCATAAATTCTAATCTCTTAAATCCATCATTTAAAGAAAATTAAGCATCCATAAAAACTATATTGCCAGTTAAGTATTTAAGTATGCCACCTATATGCTAAGCAGTGTGTGAGGATCAAGGATTTCACAATCTAATGGAAAAAATGGGTATGTAAAGAGACCATTTCAATACTGTATGACATGAAGGTCCTTGGTAGAGACCGGGCATCTACTTCCCAGGGGAGCTGAGTCAGAGTTAAGATTTGGGAAGACCAGTAATCAGAAGGGCTCATGTACCCACACACGAAACTTCCTCCTTCTCAGAAACTGCTTGAAGAAGCATGACCTGAAAGTTGCTGTCAAACTTACATATGCATAAGCTGGGATGGTTCTTAAAATGTGCAGTCCCAGGCTCTACCATAGGCTTACTGAATGAAAATCTCTGGGAGTGAGACATAAGAACAAGTTTTCCAAGTGATTCTGATGCAATGTTCTTTGGGTCATATTTTTACAAAGAACCTGAATTCCTGATTTCACCTCTTACTCAGAGTTGTAACAGAACCTAATTCTTTCTGTAACTTTTCTGTGACCATGGCCAACGAGTTGTTTAACCTCTCTGAGCCTCTGTGATCTCTAAAATGGAAATGAGTCCCTTGGACTGCAAGGAGATCAAACCAGTCAATGCTAAAGGAAGTCAACCTTGAATATACAGTAATAGGACTAATGCTGAAGCTGAAGCTCCAATATTCTGGCCACCTAATGCAAACAGCCGACTCACTGGAAAAGACCCTGATCCTGGGAAAGATTGAAGGCAGGAGAAGAAGGGGGCAACAGAGAATGAGATGGTTGGATAGTATCACCAACTCAATGGACATGAGTTTGAGCCAATTCTGGGAGAGAGTGAAGGACAGGGAAACCTGTCCTTCAGATGTGCTGTAGGCAATGGGGGTCACTAAGTCGGCAACTAAACAACAAAAACAGATATGAGAACATCTATTGTGCAGTGACGTAAGGTTAACAGATACTATTTTCAAAAGGATTTGCAGCGGAAGGAGAGGATGGACAAAATCGAGAGAGTAGCAATGACAGATATACCACCATGTGTAAAATAGCTAGCTAATGCGAAGCTGCTATATAACATAGGGAGCACCGCTCTGTGACAACCTTAACAAGTAGAAATGGGGTGGGTGGCTCAAGAGGGGGGGATAGACACACACACACACGGCTGATTTGTGTAGTTTTACCGCAGAAATGAACACAACTCTGTAAAGCAATTATCCTCCAGTTAAAAAAAAAAAAAAAGCAAATATTTTTACCCTCAAAACAAGAAAAGGATTTGCATAGAAAGTGGTTCTTAGAAGAGTAATTCACAAACAGAAGCTTTTTACAAAATACTTCATTTTCTGCCTTTTGTTAATCTCAACCTATTTTTTTAAGGATGACATACTTTTCTATCCCCCCCCCCAAAAAAAAATGTGCACTGTATACTATTGTTGCTTAATAGGTTAAAAGCTTAAGTACTATAACTTCCTTGAGAACAACAGTTTTTATATCACCCAGACAGAATCACTGCAGATGGTGACTGCAGCCATGAAATTAAAAGACGCTTGTTCCTTGGAAGAAACACTATGAACAACCTAGACAGCATACTGAAAAGCACAGATACTGCTTTGCCAACAAAGGTCCGTCTAGTCAAAGCTATGCTTTTTCCAGGAGTCACGTATGGATGTGAGAGTTGGACTATAAAGAAAGCTGAGCTCCGAAGAATTGATGCTTTTGAACTGTGGTGTTAGAGAAGACTCTTGAGAGTCCCTTGGACTGCAAGATTAAACCAGTCCATCCTAAAGGAAATAGTCCTGAATGTTCATTGGAATGACTGATGCTGAAGCTGCAACTCCAATACTCTGGCCACCTGATGCAAAGAGCTGACTCATTGGAAAAGACCCTGATGCTGGGAAAAGACTGACGGCAGGAGGAGAAGGGGACGACAGAGGATGAGATGGTTGGATGGCATCACCGACTCAATGGACATGAGTCTGAGTAGGCTCTGGGAGTTGCTGATGGACGGGAAGCCTTGCACGTGGCAGTCCATGGGGTCGCAAAGCGTCAGACATGACTGAGTGACTGAACTGAGACAATTCTTAATAGTTTCTTGCTTACCAGCTGAGCTACCAGGGAAGCCCCTTAATAGTTGACTTATGCGTTAAAATAAACCATACCTGAAAATCATAAATGATGTGATGAACTGCATTAGAATCCAAGAGATTGACCTGCTCAAATTTTGGTCTTGCTCTTCTAAAACCACAGCCAACGGCATGCCAATTATTCTGCTGAAATTCTTTGTACACAGCTCTGCCAAGAAGCCCAGTGGCACCAGTAATGAGAACCCGCCTGTTGGGGATGTTAACTTCCTCCTAAAATGTGAAAGACGAGAAAAGAATTAATTAATTTGAAAATAGCCTTTCAACAAAATTAGCCACCATCTTCATTCACTAAACATTTCAAGTCTTAGTTATCTGCTTCATGTCCCATATAAGTCTTAAGTTAGAACAAAGATCAATCAAACTGCATCAATAAGTATGTCACTTAAGAGAAAGTTTTAATAGTCCTTCCCAAGAAAAAGAACCTAAGATGATACAGCAACGAATCACCTAGTCAAACGGATTTAGATTTCCTAACAGTAATAATGGAAAAACTTATTTTTAGGATCAATGATGTCCAAAGTAGTAATAAACATCAACTTTATGTTCTTCCATTTATAAAAATGCAGTTTAAAGCTTACTTATTTCCGCCCTGATCAAATATTAGGGTTATATTCTGCCAACATGTTTCCAAACCGACAGTTTTGCTCTTCAATTTTTAATCTCAAGTTTCCTTTTAAACCTCATTGACTTTATCATACTGTGATATGTCCAAATTATAGAGAATTTCATATTTCATAGAAATTTATGTGGAAGAAAAATAAATTTGGTCCTTATAGAACTAACATTCTAAGTTTAACTAAATTGGTAAATATTCCTACATTGACTCTAAATTTACCTATTTAGACCAGTTAAAACTAATAAAACATAAGTAGAGGATAAGAAAAAAATAAATATTTTAAACTGATCTATGTCACTATTGTGAAAAAGGAAAAATTCCTCACACACTGAAATTTAAAAAAGAACTACTATTTAGGAAACAATTCCAATTATCTCTACATAGAAATTTCCCTTCTTCCCAAGATAGGTTAACACCAAATATCCTCACAGATATTTGAATTAAGAAAACACTATTCAAAACAAAAAACAATTTTTATTAGTCTATCAACTTGGAGCCTTTTAAATTTGAAATATTGGTTTAGTCACCTAGTTCTGAGCTGTCAAAAACCTTAAATATACACACAATAACCAAAGATCTTTTTTCCCTAGCCCTTAAGACAGCTAATTGAACAGACTAAGAAAAAAAAAAAAAGGGACACCTAAATCAAGTATGTCTATCAAAGGAAAAAGCAGAAATGAAAGGGCTGACAGAAACAGAATAAAAGTAAGTTTTTAAAGATATTTCTTCCTTAATTCACCCCACTTCAAGATGTTTTAGAAGCTGAAGAAAAATTCATCTAGGCTCTCCCTTGCAAAACTTGGCTCTAAGTCAAACAATCTATGCAAACAAAGATTTCAGCCAGCAAAATATTTTCTTTGAATTTTTGGCAAGAAAACAGCCCTGCAATGACTGCAATTGTTAAAGAGGTTAAAACAGGCCAGGTCTAGTAGAGATACAATCAGAAAACAATTTGCACAGGATAAATACCATAAAGATCCCTGGGAAAATACTATGAAAGGCCTATGAGTTGGTTTCCTCTGAGTTTCTCACATCACGCTAAAGAAGGAAAGGAATAGACAGTGGTTCTTGGATCAGTGGTTCACAGGCTTTATTCACCTAGGACAGGAATCAACTGGAAGGCTTTCAGATCCAGGAGATTTGGAACTAGGCCTGATAATTGGCATTTCTAACAAGTTTCCAGGTGGTGTTGATGCTGGTGATTTGGAAACTGAACTTGAGAATTCCAGGAACATCCAAGAACTTCCTAAAGATAGCTCTGACTCAAAACAAATTAAAAAAAACTGCCATCTACCCTTCCAGAAGCAACAACCTCGTTACCCTTTTCCCCTTAAAAAGGAAAACTAGAAAAAGAAGTCAAAGACCAAACACCATGCTTGTAGGAACCACAAAATTACTGAACAGTAAAATAAGATCTCTGTGTACTTCACTGGTGAGTGAGGCACATTTTTTCTTCATTTATCATCTGTTAAATGAAGGAAATAAAGATGCATCTTACAAATGTGTTATGGTTTGGCAGTCTTTTTGGCTTTTCAGCGCATCTTAAAATAAGAGTCCAGATAATCTTATAATTGAGAGCATCTGAGATTTGATGAAATATAGTATTAAGTTACAAACGCAGCGGGGGTCTTTAAGGCATATAATGTTCTTCACTTTAAAAAAGTATGGGTGGTTGCGTGGAGAAGATACAAACCTTGTACAGCCTGGGATGATCTGTAAGCTCCCTGGAAGAAAACAGCCCATGTTACCTAGTGGTCAGATGTCAGTGTGCAATAATTTTCTATATTAAAAGAGCAGAGATCTGAAGTACAAGCATTTTCTGAAACAAGAGATTCTGTACAATCCTCTTCTTGAAAACTCTCATGTGAGAGTTTTCCAAAGCGAGGAACCTTAAATCTAAAGATGTTACAGGTTTTGCCCACAGTAAAAGGAAAAAGGTCGGAATCTATCGTCTAGTCAAATGCATGCTGAATTTTGTCTCAATCCTTTGAACTTAATACTTGGTTTCTTGATGACTAAATTTTATCTTCTCTGCCACAAACTGTGGCATTAAGAAGTTACTCGACTCTACTAATGTAAGTCGCTGGTAAAAGGATGCATTTGGACAGATGATTAAGGCTCTTATAGCTTTACAATCCTACAATTCTAACATTTTCCATATTACCCTTCCCACAGAAGATACCGGAATACACTGAAAAAAGTTTGTTTAAACTAACTTTTCTTCTTTTCACACAGTTCTCTTTAGAGAATCAATAAGCATGTTCTGTCACATTATAGCAGCCAAAACAATAAGTTTTCATTCGGATTGCGAGTTTTTTGGTGGTTGGCAAATAAAATACACATCACTCTGAAATTAATAGAAGTCAAACAAAAATATCTCTATTTTTGAGTCTCTATAAACAGAACTCCACCTGAAGCATCTTAAAGCACAGTTTGATTCTTTTAAAACCAGAGAAATATTCCTCTAAAAATAATTTCGGCTCATTACTCTATAAATTACTTTACTTCTGCCAAACACAAGAATGTCCAAACACCTCAAGGAACTCTAAATGGAGGAACAAAAAGCTGCATAGTTAAACCAAAGCATAATTAAAACCTGAAGATATTCTGTCTTCCTGAAAACTCTATTTCTCAATTTTTATTCTTATGAGTCAAGTATATTAAACATGACTTTAATTTGCATCTACCTCTTCTCCTATCAACTCACAATTTACAGAATTCAGTAACACCAGGTGACCAGATTTATACACACACACACACAAAATGTTTGAAAAAGTAAGTACTAATAAATGAAGTCATCGCTCTTATTATGCCATCAAATCAAATAATAGCAAATTCTAAGGTACAGGACAATAAAAGGCTCTTCCAAAATGATCCAAAACAGTACTCTGGAACAGTGGTTTCTACTTTAGCACACTTGGATTAACGTCTACTAAAAATGTTCTAGAGAAAGTCAAGAGTGAAATATCACAAATATTAAAGTAGGATCTTAAGTTTTAGTGGTAAATATAACTATACTTCGCTATTTTCAGAACCTCTTCAATTTGGCAACATTTCACATTGATTTATTTGATTCTCACAACATTCCCCTAGAGATAGATCTTTGAGTAGACACTCCTGGACTTTGAGAAACTTTTTAAAATACCTAGGTGACACTGGTCTAAACTTCCACTGTCACCCTATTGTACCCCATGGCCAGTAATACGAACAGGAACCACCACAGTTTATTTCTCTAACATAAACTATAAGACAGTTCCACTAGGGAGTTTTAACTCTACAGGTTCTGAGAGAAGCAAATATGTGTCAAGCTTTTGGTTGTGCAATTTGAACGAAGGAAAACGCATTTTCATTTGTCTACTGAACTCACTGTTAAAACTGATTAAGCTTTATACACACACACATGCATACACAGTGCACATATACACATACATATGCAATATACAACTTTAGGGACTCAGCATTGTGTGGGGTACACAGGAGCAAAACAGAGGATCAAACAGCTCATCCATCCTAACTTTACTCCCCAAACCCCAAAATGACTTGAAAACACTAAATATGCTGTATTTTGAAGGTGTAAAAATTTTGCATTCTCAAAAATAGCCATCACTTACACCTTCTCTTATATCCTTAAGATATACTGATCTTGGCATGAACATTCTTCTTATCCCCAGTACTAGATATATATCCTATGGACTGACGGGAATACTGAGGGGCCTGGAATGAAATAGAGATCGGGATTTATGAAGGAGGTTTATGCAATCTCTGCAGTGGTTCAAAGCCTGAGACAGTCAAAGAGATTGTATTTGAATCTGCAATCTTACTGAATGAAGTTGGACCAAAGACCTGCTCTCTTATTCTCAAATATCTGTAAAATGGAACAAAACCAGTAATAATTATGAGGACTAAAATAAATAATGCATATAAAGCGCACAACAGTGCCATGTATAAACTTATCTCCAATCCTGTTACTACTTCTGAAAAGCCACCTGGCCCCTCTTTTCTCAGAGATACGAACAGTTAAGATCAAAAAAGACGAACAAAGGATGAAAACGAAATTTAGAAAAAGTCAAGACAGCTCAGAAAACCCCTCTTCGTTCCTGAGAGACTGGAGGCTCGAAAGTGAAACCCGACCTAATCACTTCCTGTCGCAGGGGCTGATAAACAAAACACTGAAGAGTGTGCACCGAGGTAAACAAACTCGGCGGCGCCGCCCTCGTCTCCAGGGGCCTCCGACTCTGGGAGGATGCGTCTGGAAAAACACTCGAGCCCCCGCCACCAGACTCTTCCCGCTCTGCGCACTCGGTTACCACGAGACGTCTCCCCACCCCGCAAGACCCGGGCCAACTCCCTCACCTCCACCAACCGGCAGTCCCCGGGAACAAAGTGGATAGAGAGCTCTTTCTCCCGGCCCACCATGCCCGCCGTCTTTGCGCTGTCGTAGTCGCCGCCGCCGCCGCGACCGCCACTTCCTTCAGCCCGAGATCGCGGCGGGCCGCAGCTCCAAACCCCGCCTGGGCCCGCCTACCCTAGGTCCGGGCCAGCCCCCTTTCACCGCTTCCGGCTTCCGCCGCCAAGACCGCGCCTCCTGATTGGCCACGCTCCGCCGACGCCCCTGAAAGGGGGCGGACGCGCTCGGGACGCTCCCAGCCCACGCGCCAACTCTTAAAGGGATACACGAAACAAAGGCCCTGGTCTTAAACTGGGAATACGAGTTTTGTTTTGGGGCCGGAGGGGGACACGGGGGGCGGGGGTCAAGAATATTTTGTGTGTTCTTCCTTCTCGACTAGGTAAGGAGTGAATTGGATCGCCCAGACTGTGTGCGGTGTCTAAGAATCAACTGAGCACATGATACCTAAAGCGGGATGGAGGTGATGGTGGTGTAGTCGCTAAGTCGTGTCCGACTCTTGCGATTCCATGGACAGAGGAGCCTGGCAGTCTACCGTCCATGGGGTTCTCCAGGCAAGAATACTGGAGTGGCTTGCCTTTTTCTTCCCCAGGGGAATCTTCCCAACCCAGGAATCGAACCCGGGTCTCCTGCATTGTGGGCGGATTCTTTACCAACTGAGCTACAAGGGAAACTCTTAAAGCGGGATGAAACACTTTCAAGTCTTGGTGGGAGGGGTGAAGCGGAAGAGGAGACTGCACAACGCTTCTGTATCTATTGATCATTAAAAGTTTTTCTTGAGAGCTTGAGAGAGAGACTGGAATAAAAACAAAAGTGTTGATATCTGCGTCATTAACACTTAAAGAACCCATTTGTCTTTCTGGCATGCCAGAAAGTAGTACGCACGAAATTCCGAACGTGTCACACTCTTCTTAACTAGTTAAAAATAAAAACACGTAGGGGGCTGGGGGACGAATTATTTGGCTGCCCCTTCAAAACAAGGATTTTCGGACTTTTATCAGTAATTGCTGAATGAGTTATTGTAGGAGCCTGGCGGGGTACAGTCCATGGGGTCGCAGTCAGACACAACTTTGCGACTAAACAACAATAACTGGGACTCTACATTCTAGTGAACTTTTAACCCGAGTCAAGATCAGCCTTTGAGAAGCACTGCCTTACAGGTTGCAGCGTCAAGCTACGCTAGGCGAAACTCCACTACCAAGAAAAGCAAAGGAACTAGGAGAAGAGAGTCTTGCTGAACCTTCCACCACCTGGGTTACGCTTTTTTTCAAGTGACAGATCAGAAGCGGCCCTAGTAGGCAACTGCAACTCATTTCCAGTTCAAACCCGAAAAGTTGCCTGTGAAATTTATTCGCAAAAAACCCGAGTATGGATCGCACAGGTTTTGCCAAATTTTAACGTAAATCTGTACTGTTCTTGTCCAGACACGCAGGATACCAAAGCCTTTAAAGTCGCCCACAAACGTGATTACTGCTTGGGTCTTTCTAAAACATATTTTCATAAACCTTTTTTGGTTTAACCTTAGAGCTCAACACTAAGCAGCCTTTAAAAATTTTTTTTTCCACGTCTGAGTCCGGTGACTTTCTTTCCTACCCAACCCCCAACAAGAACTCATTTCCTAGTTACTTTAAGAATAAAGTTTCTTTGGAACTGCAACAAGAGAGACTGAAGCTTCACACTTTTCTATTTTTGTTTTACTACAGGCTGTTAATCAATTTAGCATTATTTAGAGTCCTTGAGAGAAACCCTCCTACGGGAAACCATGCATAATTTGCAAACAACAAAGAAATGGTGTGGGTGTTGGGGAAGCAGATTCAAGATCCTCTTGATCGTTTTTTAAAAGAAATTTTTGTGAAGTTTCTAGTTGAAGCGGTAATGCAATCTAATCTTTCCAGAAAAAAAAAAAAAATTCTGTCCTACTTGAAGACGATTTAAGGACTTGCATATACAATTAGCATTTTGATTCTCAGAGCAGCCTTACCTGGAGTGAGGAACAAAAAGTTTACTTGCCTACATTTGAGGATCTGGTTTAATATTTGCCAGATAAAACTTGGGTATGGGTCTGGGGGCACATCTTCGTACATGGGTTTTAATCATCTTTTTTAAAAATGGAAGTTTCTACATGAATAAAAATGCCATTGTTATACAGACAATATCCAAGTTCCTGTGGTGGCTAAGTCTATAAATTTAAATAGAGCAATCTAGAGATAAAAAAGTTAGGTTAGCAGGTTCATTTCTTGCCAAGACAAAGAAAGCCTGGAGCACCCAACTATAGATAAAAGCATTATTTCTATAGAACCTTCATCTACATGAATGCATTTTAATCTGGTTAAGTGAAACTGCTGTTTTGGGCTGTTTTTTTCAATTGAGACTTAGCTGAGCTCTCCATACAGGGTCAATAATTAAAGCTGTTTAATTATTCCAAGTCCCAAAGTTATAAATCTTAAAGAAATGAATGACACTTTAAAAAAAAACACACCCTTTTCGGCTTTTACGTTCCCAGACGTTCACTGGGATTCTTGTTAAGAAACTCTATAAAACTCCAGACTGCTTTTCTTGAATACCTCACTCTTACCTGTTCCATGTTCTCCGGCATTTCAGGCATGATTCCACAATTATCTGAGGAAAAAGATTTGAGATGGGTTTCAGCCTCTGCCTCCTCGGGCCGGGTCTTTGTTCTGCCTGCAGAGAGCGCAGGCACAGGAAAACGTGAGCCACAGCTTCACTCGACCTTTGAAATTAGCATTTTGAGTCGGATCCCAGAATCTCGTGCAGCATTCCACATTGCAGTAAACTGGCAGCTGATTCCCCGTGACAGTCTTGAAAATACCCAATGAGAAGTTTCATGTTGTACTGCCAGCCAAATAAGGTCCATTATCAAAACCATTAAATGGAGAACCAACTTAGAAAGAAATACAGATACAACCACAAAAAGCCTCCTGTGGAGACTTGTTGCAATTTTCTCTTGCGAAAGAAAAGCAAGAGCCAGCAGTTGGAAAGCACGCAGACCATGCAATTGATTCCTATTCTGAAATAATTTATTGAGTTATGTCTGATTACAACAGAATCCGTTCGGTAAAGTTCTCCAGTGCTTTCTAATTAATGATTTCAAAAGACCGGTAAAAGGCACTGGTGGTAACAATACGCAGATGTTAAAAACCAACAGGTTATTTCCATTAACATGTCCTGCCTATCTGAGGAAATGGTGGGTGGAGTAGCTTTAAATTTGGCTGAACTTTAAGGACTGCTATTTCCCGTGATTCCCAGACTTACCAGCACCATACAATATATGAAACAAAATCAAGTGAAGCCTAGCAATCCTATTTTTAAAGTTTAAAGGGTATTGAATATACTCAGCTAAATTTTGAACCACCATTCTGGATTAAGGCTTTGTAACAATTTAACAACCAACAAAAAAATTGCCATTCAGGTACTTCCTGGGTGTTCCAGTGGTTAAGACTTCCGAATTCCAATGGAGGGGTTGAGAGTTCTTAGCTACACCTTCAGTTCAGTTCAGTTCAGTCACTCAGTCATGTCCGGCTCTTTGCGACCCCATGAATCGCAGCGCGCCAGGCCTCCCTGTCCATCACCAACTCTGGGAGTTTACTCAAACTCATGTCCATCCAGTCGGTGATGCCATCCAGCCTTAGCATGTAGCTAAGATCCTACATGCCTCAGGGTCAAAAGACCAAAACATAAAAACCAGAAGCAATATTGTAACAAATTCAATAAAGGTTTTTTTAAAAGTTGCCATTCATGTAGAGCTTTAGAAAAAGGTGACTTTTTATAACCTACTCCTATAAAGCACCTGGTAAACTGTATGAGGCATGTAGAGGGTCCGTAAGTGATGAAGAACATACAGTTTTAAAAAATTGATGAATTAAAGTTCATCCAATACTTCGGCCACCTGATGCAAAGAGCTGACTCATTTGAAAAGACCCTCATGCTGGGAAAGATTGAGGGCTGGAGGAGAAGGGGACGACAGAGGATAAGATGGTTGGATGGCATCACCGACTCAATGGACATGAGTTTGGGTAGGCTCCGAGAGTCGGTGATGGACAGGGAGGCCTGGCGTGCTGCAGTTCATGGGGTCGCAAAGAGTCAGACACGACTGAGCGACTGAACTGAACTGAAAGTTCATCAAAATTTAAAACTTCTGTTAATCAGAAGACAATATTAAGAAAATAAGTAAAACACAGACTGGGGGAAATGATCTTGATACATCTATCTTAAAGGACTTACATTCAGAATACTTAAACTCCAACTCAAAGTTTTTTAAAAATCATTTTTTAAATGGACATAAGCTTTGAACAGATGCTTTATAAAGTTAACATTTGTTTTGCAGAAGGTTTTACTTTCGTTTTAGGTTCCAAGGATTCACTAATAAACCACTCATTACACACACAATAAACAATCTTAATATTTAATAGATTATCTGACTTAATTTCAGTGAGAAGTGAAAGAAGCGCTTAGTCATATCTGACTCTTTGGACTGTAGCCCACCAGGCTTCTCTGGCCCTGGAATTTTCCAGGCAAGAATACTGCAATTGGTAGCCATTCCTTTCTCCCAGGGGATCATCCCAACCCAGGGATCGAACCTGGGTCTCCTTCATTGCAAGCAGAATCTTTACCTTCTAGGCCACCAGGGAAGCACAGTATTCAGCTATAATACAGTCAGTATACAATCCAATATACATAATTTCAATAAATAGTTATTAAAAGAAGAGAAATAGAAACAACAGAAGTAACAGCTTACATATCACCAAATTGGGAAGACAACCTATATCCAGACTTGAACAGTGCCAGGAAGTCCCCAAATAACAGCAATCTGGAGTCCCAGTTGGGAAAAGGGTCCTGGGTGGTGTGTCGGGTGAGACTTCAAATTGCAGCTTCAGGGAGCTCTCGTTTATAATCCCAGGCTGCAAACTATCATCAGTTTATATGCAAAAATGCAATGCGGCTCTGTGTTTTTTTTAAACTTTTACAATGCTATTTGTTTCACCTTGTGAGTCACAAGACTTCTTGGGGGGAGGGGGGAGGGGCGTTTGGCCAAGCCCTCAGGGGCTTAAGAAATTTCATACCCACCCCCTTTCTTATCTAAAGTGCTCCTAGATTAGCTGGTAACAATTGGTGCGCTTGCAGGCCAACTGGAATCCAGAGCCAGGCAAGGTCAGAAGGCCTGCTCCCTGACTTCTGAAGCCTGAACAAGACTACTTCTGTTTTAATTTCCCTAACATTATAGGTTAACAAGCATTTTGAGCAATTAGAACGTTCATTCATTCCTGGTGGGATATAGCATTACACAAACACTTCAGAAAACTGGCAGTTTACTATAAAGTCAAATAAACACCTACCCCATGACCCAAAATTCTACATCTAGGTGCTTACCCAAGAGAAATGAAAGCACCATATTCATAAAGTCTTGCACAAGAACATTCGTAGCAAGAACTTCCCTGGTGATCCAATGGTTAAGACTGCATTCTTCAAGACTTCCCTGCTGGTCCAGAAGCTGGCACTCCACACCCGCATTGCCGGGGGCATGGGTTCCATCCCTGGTCAGGAAACTAAAATCCCCCATCCCTTGCTGCACAGCCAAAAAAAGAATACTCATAGCAGCTTAATTCAAAATAACCTAAAACCTAAAATTCAAAATAAGCCAAAAAAAGAATATTCATAACAGCTTAATTCAGAGTAACCTAAAACAACCCATAAATCCATCAGTGATGAATGGTTAAACAAATTATAGTACTGTGGAATACTACTCTGTGGAATAATACTGTGGAATATTACTCAACTATTCAAAGAAATGAACTATATGAATGCAATGAAATAAAATTTTATATTTTAAGGCAAAACAAGAAAAACATAAAATTCTGTGTCCACTTGGCCTCCTCCCCTCACCGTGATGTGCAGTATGTGTCTGTATTACATACTAACCAGAGCTTGCCAAAGATGGGAGTATCTGATAACTGTAAAGATCAATCTTTTCTCCCCCGTCCTCTGTCAATAGCAATGCAGTTCTTTCCTGGTTCTGTAAAGGGTCTAGTAACTTATTATTTGCTTTGTATGTGTGAACCTGGACTAGGCACCTTTGGTGAACTTTATGTAAACATCAGTATGTCGTTTAGTTGTATGAACTTTTGTCTCAAAATGTATATGGCTGTGCTTTCAACTCTGACTGGCAGGACAGAGTTCTCAAAGCTTTATGAGAATCTGTTTTCCAGGTTATAACCCTCAGTTTGGCTCAAATAAAATTCCCCTTTTTTCCTTGATTGTTAAGTGAATTTTTATTCACAAATCTCAAAATCATTAGACTAAATGAAAGAAACTAGACACAAAATAGTACAATTTCATTTATATGAAATTCTAAAATAGGTGAAACTAATCTGTGGTGAAGAAAATTATCTTGCCTTAGGGAAAGGTAGAGGCTTCTCAGGTGGCGCTGGTGGTAAGGAACCTGCCTGCCTGTGCAGGAAACTAAAGAACCTGGGGACTTTTCTTGTTGCGGACCATGAGCTCCAGGGAACTCGGGCTTCAGTAGCTGCGGCCCACGGGCCCAGTCGCCCCATGTCATGTGGAATCTTCCCAGACCAAGGTGTGGAACCCATGTTCCCCGCACTGGCAGGCAGATTTTTAATCTCTGGACTGCTAGAGAAGTACGACAATCCTCTCTTGTCAGTAGTGTGGAACACAGACAGCTTCCACACTATTCAAGGCTAAGTGAAGTCGCTCAGTCGTGTCTGACTCTGCAACCCCATGGACTGCAGCCTCGCAGGCTCCTCCGTCCATGGGATTTTCCAGGTGACAGTACTGGAGTGGGTTGCCATTTCTTTCTCCAGGGGATCTTCCCGACTCAGGGATCAAACCCAGGTCTCCGGCATTGCAGGCAGAAGCTTTACCCTCTAAGCCACCAGGGAAGCCACAAGGGCTACTACAGAGATACAAGGCCTGAGTGGAGGAGATGTGGCCCAAGCTTCTCAGCACTTGGATTTTTACCCATAGTCCTCGGCACTCACAGATTCAGTCCTGCAAGTTCCCTGGGAGGCCAAAGCTTGGTAAAACCTTGGTAAAAACCTTGAGGCAAAAGCTTAGAGGCTTAAGGAACAGGCCCAAGTATAGGCCATTCCTTCTAAAGAGATCTTATCCACACCTTCAATACACCCTAGCCTGGTACTCCCAGGGAATGCAATCCAATCATACCACAGCTGGATTCTAAAAGGTCTAAAAATTCCCCCTTAGATAGTCTTTCCTTTGCAGACCCGCCAGGACTACTACGGCAGCTGCTGCTGCTGCTAAGTCGCTTCAGTCGTGTCCAACTCTGCGCGACCCCATAGACGGCAGCCCACCAGGCTTCCCCGTCCCTGAGATTCTCCAGGCAAGAACACTGGAGTGGGTTGCCATTTCCTTCTCCAATGCATGAAAGTGAAAAGCAAAAGTGAAGTCGCTCAGTCGTGTCCGACTCTTAGCGACCTCATGGACTGCAGCCTACCGGGCTCCTCCATTCATGGGATTCTCCAGACAAGAGTACTGGAGTGGGGTGCCATTGCCTTCTCCACTACTATGGCTATTACTGTTATTATTGTTGTTATTATTATTAGCAACTTTATGAAACACTAACCTCAATGGCCACTCACCCATGTAGTTGGTGTAAAGCCCTGCTGGTCTTTACTATATTCTGTACCTTTATTTATCCTTATACTATTTAGGCAGTGTTCCTTTTTCTTCAGAGTAGTTAAATCAGTTTGTAATTTTACATTTATGATTGATTGTCTTTCTTGCTATACTATAACTTTTAAGTTAGGCGTTGTCTTGGTTCTTTCTATAGCCTCTAGCAGATTACAAAAACCTTGATAGGACTTCCCTGGTGGCCCAGTGGTTAAGAACTAGCCTGGAAATGTGAGGACACAGGGTTGATGCCTGGTCTGGGAAGATTCCACATGCCTCGGGCAACTGGGCCGAGGTACCACAACTACTGAAGCTCTCTTGCCTGAGAGACCGCGCTTCAGAAGGAAAGCCCCAGCAACTAGAAGCCTGTGCACCACAACTGGAGAAATCCCGCTCAGCAACAAAGATCCAGCACAGCCAAAAGAAAAAAGAAAAAAAAGTTCTCTCTCAGAAATTATAGGCACTCTGGAGTGGTGTTAGCAAAACCCTGGGAATTTCCTTTAAAGTTGTTCCAAATATCTATTAAAACTGCTAATAAATGGAATTAGATATTTTATACAGTGAGATATGGACTGAAGAGCCTAGTGGGCTACAGTCCATGGGGTCGCAGAGTCAGACACAACTGAGCAACTTCACTTTCACTTTAACTGTTTTCATACTTGAAGGATTGTATAATGCTGGAGATGGGAGGGGGTTAGGTGTTGGAACTTGATATTATCAGTCTAAAACCATCATACAAGTGGTAGCATCAGTTCAGTTCAGTCGCTCAGTCGTGTCCGACTCTTTGCGACCCCATTAATCGCAGTACTCCAGGCCTCCCTGTCCATCACCAACTCCCAGAGTTTACTCAGACTCATGTCCATCTAGTCGGTGATGCCATCCAGTCATCTCATTCTCTGTCGTCCCCTTCTCCTCCTGCCCCCAATCCCTCCCAGCATCAGGATCTTTTCCAATGAGTCAACTCTTCACATGAGGTGGCCAAAGATTCCTCCTAATAACTGTTCCACTGCCTTCATATTTTTGAAAGAGAAGAAATCATTAGCATCTACAAAATGTTTAATGGGCATATTTTTTTTCCCTTAAGGGATTTTCTTCCATTAATGATTAAAAAAAGATAAAACTAAAAAAAATCCCCAAAGACCCTCCAAAAAAGGTCTTCAGGTAAATAAATAAAGCCACTTAAAACCAGTAGCCCAATTTGAAAAAGGAAAAAAATGAAAACAGCCCAATATTGAGAAAATAATCTCAGTATTAAAACTTTAGTATCAAAATGAACTACTTCTTTCAAAAACTAATTTTATTTATTTTTTGGCTGTGCTGGGCTTTCCTTACTGCGAGAGCAACAAAGATATATACAATATGTACCGATAAAATCATCACCATAATCAAGGTAGTGAATGTATCCATCATCCACAAAAGTAATATTGTCACCTTTCTTACTCCTGATATTGGTAGTTTATGTATTTTTATATTCTTGATTAGCTAGAGGTTTATCAGTTTTATTGGTTTTTCTCAATGAAATATTTTTCATTGATTTTTATTTTTGTTTTGTAGCTTACTGATTTCTGCTCTAACCTTTATTATTGTTTTCCTCCTACTTACTTTGGTTTTAAATTGCTCTTTTACTTATTTCTACAGTAAGAGTTCATTGATTTGAAACATTTCTTTTTTGGAAATAAAGGCCACCAGTGAGGTAATTTTGCTCTAAATCTGGTTTAGCAGCATTCTACGAGCTTTGATATATTGTGTCTTCATTTTCAATCTATTCAAAATAGTTTTTAATTTCCTTTCAAATTTATTCATTGACCAGTATCTCATTTAGTGGTGTGATAATTGATTTCCAACCATTTATGGATTTTCCAGAGACTTATGTTATTGACTTCTAATTCAATTCCATTGTCAATGGACAACACCCTTGGTATGACTGGAATCCATTTAAATTTAAAGACTGTTTTCACGACCTAGTGTATAAATAGTCAATCTTGACAAATTCTTGTGCTCACTTAACAAAATATTCTGCTCGTGTTAGGTGATTTCTATAAACATCAACTTGATCAAGTTGGTTCAGAATATTTTTTAAATCTTCTATATTCTTTCCAGTTTTCTATTTGTTCTACAATTTATTGAGGGAGGCTATTGATATATCTATGTAATTAATTTTTCTATTTCTCCTTGTAAATCTATCAATTTTTTGACTCATGTATTTTGAGACTATCATTGGCTACATAAATATTTATTTTGGCCTCCTGATGAACTGACTCATTTATCATTATCACATGAAACATATTCTTGGTAATATTCTTTGCCCGGAAATCTATTTTGTCTGATATTAATACAGCCACTCTAGTTTTTGTTTTCAATCTGTTAGCATAATCTTGGCACATCATCTTGTGTGTGTGTGTGGTAAGAACACTTAACAGGAGATTTACCCTCTAGCAAATTTTAAAGTGTAAAATACAGTATTTTAATTATAGGTATGATGTTGCAGAGCAGGTCTCTAGAATTTACCTTACACAACTGAGACTTTATGCCTGTTAATTAGCAACTCATTTCCTCATTCCCATGATGGTGGTTGGATGGCATCATTGACTCAATGGACATGAGTCTGAGCAAGCTTGGGGAGATGGTGAAGGACAGGGAAGCCTGGCGTGCTGCAGTCTATGGGGTCGCAAAGAGTCGGACATGACCGAGCAGCTGGACAGCAACATTTCCTCTGCCACCCAGGCCCTGGCGACCAGCACTGTACTCTTTGCTTCAGTGATTCTGAATATTTTAGATACCTCATGTTAAGTGGAATCATGCAGTTTCTGTCCTCTGGTGTTTGGTTAAGTTTACTTGGCATAATGTTCTCAAGGTTCATCCATTTCTTGCACGTGGCAGGATTTCCTTCTTTCTAAAGGCTTAATAATATTCCACCGCAAGTATATTACATTTTGTTCATCCATTCCCACATCTTAGCTATTGTGAATAACAATGCAATAAACATGGGGGTGTAAGTATCTCTTTGAGATTCCAATTTCAATTATTTGGGATAAATATACATAAGTGAGATTGCTGGACCATTGGCTTCCCTGGTGGCTCAGTCGGTAAAGTCTGCCTGCAATGCAGGAGGCCTGGGTTTGATTCCTCGGTTGGAAAGATACAACCCATTCCAGTATCCAGCTCCAGAGGAGCCTGGTGGGCTACAGTCCACTGGGTCACAAACAGCTGGACATGACTGAGTGACTTTCATGGTAGTTCCATTTTTAATTTTTTTTTAGAAAGTTCCATTGTATTTTCCATAGTGTTGCACCATTTTAAATTTCCATCAACAGTGTGTAAGTGTTCTAATTTTTCCACATCCTTGCCAACACTTATCTTGTTTGTTAGGCAGAAACTTTTTTAGTTGGATGCAGTCCTACTTGTCCATTTTTGTTGTTTTTTTTTTTTTTTTTACTGACCTTTGGTATCATAACCAAGAAATCATGGCCAAGACCAATATAAAAGTTTTTACCATGGTTTGTTATAGTAGTTTTAATTTAAGGTTTTACGTTTAAGCCTTTAATCCTTTTTGAGTTGATTTTTGTGTATAGTGTAAGGTAAGGTTCCAATTCATTCTTTTGCATTTGGATATATAATTTTCCCAATGCTATTTGTTTGGAGAGACTATCGTTTCCCCATTTCCAAAGGGAACCTGTCTCTGTATTGTTGTTGAATTACTGCTTGTCAGGGGAAGGAGGGACTAGGTCTTCCTATCCCTTCAGCTTGGTGTATCTTTTAACATCCTTGCATTTTTCACCTTATTTCTGTCATTATATATGAAGTGTATTTTTGTAGGCAGCATATAGTCATCTTGCTTTGTAATCTCATTTGATCATTTCTGCATTTTAAGTGAAGTAAACAGACCATTTACATTAATTTGATTGTTGATATGATTAAATTTAATTATAATACTATTAATTTCTTTTTGACTCATCTGTTGTTTTCCTTTTCCTCTTTTTCTGCCTTTTTTTTTGTGTGTGTGCAATAGAGTTTATTAAAGTATAAAAGGGATAGAGAAAGCTTCTGACATAGACATCAGAAGGGGGTAGAAAGAGTACCCGATTGCTAGTGTTAGCAAAGGAGTTATATACTCTCCAATGAATCCAAAGAATGTCTGGAGGTTGTAAAGACTTACCAGATCTACTCCCATAATTTACATATTAAGATAACAGAATTAGCCAGAAGGTTTAATCCAGAGACTGTCCTCAGGCAGGATACATTATTGTTATATAATCCTTGTAAAGACCAGACCTACTCCCATAATTTACATTTAAGATTACAGGATTAGCCAGGTTTAATTCAGAGATTGTCCTCAGGCAGGATACATTATTGTTATATAATCCTAAGGAATGTAGAGGAAAGAAAAAAAAGTTTGTCCTTTCTTTCTCCTTGAGAATTCCAGACCCCTCTCTCCTTGGGGACCCCCAGACTTCTTATCAACCTGCCTAGGAAATGACTCTCTCATTCCCCCCTTTTCTTTTAAGAGAATTATGTTCCCAAGGAAAAGGGGTGTCGTTTTCATACCATAACTACTTCCTGCTGTTTAGGGGCGTGGTCCCTAAATTGTTGAGGCAACATATTCTCCTAACCTTCATATTGAGGGTCTCTGATCCAGGGGCCCCAAGTAATAGTTGGAGGAGGCTGTGGCACTCATAGGAGCTTAGACAACCATTTGTAAATTAAAAGCTTTTAGACGGTTAGAAAACCCCATTATACAGTTACAGACATAAGGCAAAATAATCATTAAACAAAGTTAAAATCAAAATGAAAAGTCACATTATGTCCATAGTTACGTCAGTCCAACTTAAGGTTGTTAGATGTAAGAAGAGGCATCACATATGATTGTTGTTGAAGGTATTTGCAGACTTAGAGAAAGTCTTTTCCTTGAAGTGGAGATGTCCACCATGGCAAGCCTTCCACTGATGAAGAGGGGAGTGCTCCGCAGACCCAGCAGTTAGACAATTATGAAATGCAGTGTAGGAGTGAGCCCTGGACAGGAAGGCATTGTCTTGAGGATCAAACAGCAGACTCAGGATTTCTGGAGTCAGCAGAAGTAGGCTCACATAGATTATCAGACCCATTTTTGGCTTGTCCAGACAGTTGCATTATGGAAGCGGATGGGGAAGAAAGTGGGCCAGGGGCTTCAGTAAGCACGGAGTAAGTTGCCCCAGTATCTAAAAGGAAATTGACGGATTGGCCCCCCACAGTTATTAATACCCAGGGTTCCTCAGGTGTAATTAGGATGGGAGCTTGTGTGGGGACCCGTGGGCATCTTCAGTCCTGATTGTCTTGAGTCTGACCCCTGAAACCTATGCCTCTGGGGGCAGCCTCTCTTCCAGTGTGGTCCTTTGCAGACCGGACATGGAATCAGGGCAGCTTAGATGCCTGAGGGCAATCCCGCTTGAGGTGCCCCTCCTTTCCACAGTAATACCAAGCCCATCCCTTTTCACCTGGGTCCCTCTGGGCATTTCTCTCAGGCTGTTTAAGAATGGTTCTCATAGCCATTGCGAGGGCTTCTGCCTGTTCCTTTGTCCTTTTCTGCCTTTCTTTCTTTCCCTCATATTCCCTACCATAATAGACCTGAGCCAGTTGCAACAGATTATCTAAAGATTGATTTGGTCCATACACCCATTTTAATAGTTTATGGCGGATAACTGGAGCCAACTGAGTGAGAAATCTATCCTTTAAGATCACTCTTCCCTCTTCGCTTTCAGGATCAATCTCAGTGAATCTGTGAAGGGCTTCTCTCAGTCTAGGAATTTACCAGGAGCTTCCTTCTCCTCCTGTTCTATGTTTACCAATTTGGCATAGTTTAAAGGCTTAACGCACGCTTGTCTGCCTTAGTCCTCCAAGAATACATCTGACAAAATGACTCTGATCCCATTTTCCTTTAGCTGTGTTGTAGTCCCAGTCTGGTTCTGTAGCTGGGACCGCCTGATTCCCAGTGGGGAGGGCGGTTATCTCGTCCTCTCTCTTCCCTACTGATTCATTACCAAACCATTCATCTCCATAAGCAACCGCTTTTCTGAAAACTCGAGTTTTTGAGTCGGGAGTCAGCATTTGTCCCAAGATATACATCACATCCTTCCAAGTAAGGTCATAAAGCAGAGCAACACCTTTAAAACTCTAATATATTTTTCTGGGTCCTCTAAATAGTCTCCCAGATCCTCCTTGATTCTTTGTATTTCTTGATAAGAAAAAGGCTTATTAATTCTCAGACTGATTATTTCTCCCTGTGGGTGCTTCATGAAGAGGCACCAGCTTGTGTGGCTGTTCCTCAGTCTCTCTGGCTGCTCTGCGCATATGATTCCAGGGATAGATTGGAGAAACCTACTTTTCTTTATCTCTCTGTCTCCTGTCCTCCATCTCATCTAGCAAAGTAGGAGGACAGGAGGGAGCTGAAGGAGTCACACCCAAATCTATACCCTTAGGACACAAGTCTGGCATATTTTGCAGCGAGAAAAAGGGCAACACATATGCTACTTCTACCCATTTCCCTTGTTTTCTACAGAACCAGTCTAATTGTAAAACAGTATTATACTTAAGAGACCCTCCAACCGGCCACCGTTCACCATCCTCCAATGGATACCATGGCCATGCAGTATCACATAGGAAGACCAGGTGTGTCTTCTTCAAGCCCTGGGGACCAAATCTATCCCAGTTTTTCAGGACACAGTTCAAAGGAGTGAGGCTGGAGTTGTTAGCTCCCATCTTGTCCTGAAGAATCCCGGTCGAGCCCCCAAGATGAAAGGTTGTTGCTGAACCCACAAAAAGACGCCAGGATTCTTGGCCTCCAGAGGAGAATTTAATCTGGGGCCAGAGACGAGGCTTGATCGCTCAGAGCTTTTGTGCAATAGAGTTTATTAAAGTATAAAAGGGATAGAGAAAGCTTCTGACATTAGACATCAGAAGGGGGCAGAAAGAGTACCCCTTTCTCTGCCTTTTGAATTGACTATTTCTTTATAATTTCATCTTTGTTGACTTATTGACAAGTGTTTTATTTTAGTGATTTTATTAGGGTTTATAGTATATATTATTAAGTTACCACAGTGTGTTTTCAAGTAACATTATTCTACTTTACATATAGTATAAAGAACTTGCAATCATATTCTTCCATTTTCCCCCTCCTAGGCTTTGAGCTATTGCTGTCATTATGTAATTTTAAAGATGTCTAAACTACAGACCACACTCTTGCTGTTCAATTATTTTTACAGAGACTAATAAATTTTTTTTACATCTGAAAATAATTTTTCATCCTTGCTTCTGAAAACTACTTTTGTGGAGATAGTTTTAGGTTGACAGTTTTTCTTTATCACTGCTTTTCAGCAATTGTGATGTTTCATATTTATTGTTCCTAGGGTTCTAGTTTTCCTATTTGGAAACGTTACCACCATTACTTCTTCAGGTGATTTTTCTGTCCCCTCCTTCCCTCCTCTGGGAACTCTGATTACATATATGTTAGACTGCTTGAAGTTGTCCCAGAGGACATTGGTGTTCTGCTCGTTTTTTCAACCTCATTTCTGTGTTTCATGTTGGATAGTTCCTATTGCTATGTTTTCAAGTTCACTAGTCTTTCCTTTTGCAATGTCTTCTCTCTGTACTCCCAATGAGAGAGTTTTTTTCTTACATACTGTAGTTCTTATCTCTACAAGTTCAATTTGGATGTTTTTTAATGTTAAATATCTTCACTAAGTTTTGGTATATGTGGCACATATAAAATAGCCATTGTGATGTCCTCTGATAATTCTAACCTCTATGTCAATTCCGGATTGATTGAATATTCTCTTCAGGAGATGATGTTTCCTGCCTCCCTGCATGTCTAGGGATTTTTTGATTGGATGTTAAGAAACTGTAAAACTTACATTCTTGGGTGCTTGACATTTTTATAAACCTATGCAGTTTCTTGAGTTTTGTTCCAAAATGTAATAATTTTCTTAGAAAGGACCAATCCTCTTGGGTCTTCCTTTTTTAAGGTTTGTTAGGTGGGACCAGAATGCTCACTTTAGGACTAATTATTCCCCAGTACTGAACCCTTCTGCATATCTTAGTCAGTTCTCTATAAATCATGAGGTTTTCAAGTTAGGCTGGTGGGAACAGGCAGTGTTTCTAGCCTGTGTGAGCTTTGAGCACTGTGACTTTTAATTTCGGGGGACAGTCCTTCCCCAGGCTTCAGGCAGTTTCCTCATGTGCATAACTAGTCAATATGCAGCTGATTCCTTGCAGGACCCTTTGTGCATCTCCACAATTCTCCCCTCCAATTTTGTCCTTTCAGTACTCTGTCCTGCAGTCTCCAGTATCTTTGGTCTCCGCAGATCTCAGTTCCGGCTTTTCAACTCAGTTAGTTGGATGGGCTTTGCCTGGGTTCCCCTTTCATGTATGTTTGTAAACTCTCTCAAGGCTGTAAACATGAAAGAACTGTAGGATTCACCTTGATTGTCATGTCTTAGGGATTTTTTTTTTCACGTTTAACATCATGAAAATCATTCTTTTGTATATTTTGTCATTCTTGGACAGTTTTAGGTTGCGCGTGCATGCGTGCGTGCGTGCGTTTGTGTGTGTGTGTGTGTGTGTGTGTGTGTGTGTGTAGGGTAGGAGGAGGAGCAATAAATCTGATCCATGTTACCGCATCTTGGCTAAAAGCAGAACTCTTGAATGATTCCATTTTATTAGACAGTTTTTCTAATTTCTACATTTCCTTTGAACTTAACTATATATTAAGATCTAATTAAATAATTAAGAAAAGTTATCCCTATTAAAATAGTGTCTGTTGGTCCATCAATGGAGAAACATGACAAAAAGTTGGCTTGTAATATACCAACTGTGTAGATCAGGTATTTTAGGTGGAGAATGACCACTTTCTAAGTAGTATACTATTAATACCATTAGTGATTCTGGAGACAATATGGGGAGAGGAGGGCAGAGACAATAAATGCATTTTAAATAGAAGAATTAATGTGATTTCATATAATAGAAGTTGTATAATTGGGTCAGTGACAACATGTAATTTTATTTCATGATACATAAATATTAATCAAACACCCAGCAATCAGGCAGATGTCAAGCAGCTAGACAAATTCTCTAAGGAGGTTACGAGCAGGGACTTCCCCAGCAGTCCTGTGGTTATGACTCCGTGTTTCCAAAGCAGGGAGCATGGGTTCGATCCCCGATCAGAAACTAAGATACCACACTTGGTGCGTGGTGTGGCAAAAAAGAGGTTACAAGCAGAGTTTCTAAGAATTAACTGCTGTTTATGAAAGAAAAAAAAAAAAAAAAAAGCAGATTTCTAGACCAAACCACAGATTGTAATTTAAGAGGTCTGGGATGGGGTCTAGAAATCTGCAAATTATTAACCAACTCAGTGGCTTTGGTAAGAGATAACTATGGAAAAAACTTGCCTCTATTTCTTATTTGAACTGGATAAACAGATGATGGGTGGGACAGAATGAACATTATTAGGAGAATTAAGTAGAGGCAAGAACAAGCCAAGGTGTTTTAGCCTAGCATAAGAGGTTCAGACTAGAAAAGGTCTTCAGCATCAAACTAAAAAAAAACCTAAGGTTTCAGAATAGGGAAATGATAGTATGAGAATGATTTTTAAAAGACTATTGATTTGATAGGATGAGTGAGCAAAGCTGGAAAGCGTCAGAACATTAAAATGAGGCAATAAGGGGTGAGCATCAAGGAGGAAGTACTGACAAGAGTAACTAGAATGTCAAAGAACACTGGTAGAAACAGTCAAACTTCCTATCACATATATAAGGACAGGAAGTTAGTATTAAATAAGAGATTAACAAATATTATAAACACAATAGTAAGCAATAATAATAATAAAAAACATAGTAAGAAAAAATAGTCTTCAACAGGTTTTTCAGATGTTTACTTGCATGATTCTCGAAATTCCACTACAAGCTCAGGAGCAGTTTGTATTGCCTGGAAGGAGTATTAAACAGCAGTGTTAGTTTTCTAAATTAAAACTAATGCATCCGTCATTATGAACTAAAAGCAGTTTACCTTCTCTAAGGAAGATGAAGCAATACTTGCATTTTATTTATATTTCTTCATTCGCTATTTCAGGCAATTTCAGTTTATTGTCAAAGATACAGAGATTGTAGTCAAGAAAGAGAGAAAAATGGACTTCTTTGGTAGCATAGTGGATAGGAATCCACTTGCCAGTGTAGGGGACACAGGTTCAATCCCGGGTCTAGGAAGATTCCATATGCCAAGGAGCAACTAAGCCTGTGTGCCACAACTACTGAGCCTGTGCCCTAGAGCCTGTGCTCCGCAACAAAGGAAGCCACCGCAATGAGAGACCCTCACACCGCAGTGAAGAGGAGCCTCCACCCGCTGCAACGAGGGAAAGTCCAAGAGCTGCAACAAAGACCCAGTGCAACCAAAAATAACGTGAATAAGTAAAATAAAAGAAAAAAAGAAAAATCTACTTCTCCAAAATTACAAATCGGATGTTTAGGTTACAAAATGTCAAGGGTGTGATAGAGGGATTAATTCTGGTAGGGAGTGGGTATGAGCAAAAAAGGCAGACAAGGGGACTTCTCTAGTGGTCCAGTGGTTAAGACTCCACACTCCCTACGCAGGGGTCCTGGGTTCAATCCCTGGTCAGGGAACTAGATCCTACATGCCACAACTTAGAGTCTGCATGCCACAACTAAAGATCCCACATGTTGCGACTAAGACTCCACGTGGCCAAACAAACAAATAAGTAAATAAATATAAAAAAAAATAAAGAGAGAAAGAAGTAAGACAAGTTTTCAAGGAAGATATATCAGAAACTGTTAACAGATTTTCACAGTTCATAAAGAGAGGTAACTTGCTCAGTGCTGTGGAACCAAAGCCAAAGGAAGATAACAGAGTTCTGTATGTTTATTCACTTCTTACCTTCTTTTAATGGAGTTTTGGGAACAAAATTTTCTTTACTTTCATGAAGAAAAGCCTTTGAAGGATCAAAGTGTTTGATACCTAGAACTTTATTCAGTTCCTCCTGAAGTTTTGCTTCACTTTGTTTTCTTTTAGTAAGCTGAGCACGGAGTTTTAACACCTCCTATTGTAAGAAAAAATACAGTCAGTAAATAATTATTGAAGATCATGTTGGTGAAATGTGCTACCAATATTACTGACAATTCCACAGTTGCTCATTTTTCAAACCTTAATGGCAAAAGCCTACTGCATACAGGCTTTCAGACTATAAATTACAGTATGAACAGCTATGACAAAGAAGATAACAAGTCATTTAAATCTTCCTGTATCTCTATAGGTACAAAGTTGTATTTCTGATAAAAGTTCAACACCAAATTAAATGCTGAGCGTCACTACTGGGGAGACAGCATGAGCAGCTCTGCTGACTTGCTCCCTAGTGATATAAAAAAATTACAAAAAAAAGCAACTACTTACAGCCTCTGTAAATAGCTTTAAAGTAAAATAGCAAGTGAAGAAACAATTATTCAAGCAGATCCATAAAAAAGTGGTTTTTGTTTTTTAAAAAAGGCAGTGTCCTGTTGTGTTTGAATCAATGCTGTTCCCTCTCGCCCTAGTCCTTGCTTAGCAAAGCAGAGACTCCGCACCAGACCTCTGAAGCCTGGAGCACAGGGTTCCCTCCTCCCCCAGCTCCCAGTCAGGCTTCTCCTGCCAAGAGGAGCAGGATGTCAGCACCTCTCTTCCTCATCTGAACCACAGCAAATATGGCTGAGAGGTGTGTGTGTGAGGGGTCTTTTCTTCCAAGAAGCCAAGGCCCTATCTTAGGTGCAGAGTGCTGAAAATACCCAGACCCTGATCACCCTTTACCTGGCTCATGAGACAATGGTTCCAAGCCAACAGAGGCAAAGTGAGAGACCCTCAGATTGCTCATCTCCCTCTCCCCCAAGTCTACTAAGCATCCAGCTACAAGAACAGAGGTGTCACTCAGAGGAAATCTTGCCATAGTCCCCAAATCCAGATCTGAAGACTTGTCTCAGAAATTCTGCCTGGGAGGAGAATACAGAGCTCCTAATTTATTCCAGCACAAGCTGGAATCAAGATTGCTGGGAAAAATATCAATAACCTCAGATATGCAGATGACACCACCCTTATGGCAGAAAGTGAAGAGGAACTAAAAAGCCTCTTGATGAAAGTGAAAGAGGAGAGTGAAAAAGTTGGCTTAAAGCCAACATTCAGAAAACTAAGATCATGGCATCTGGTCCCATCACCTCATGGGAAATAGATGGGGAGACAGTGGAAACAGTGTCAGACTTTATTTTTTTGGGCTCCAAAATCACTGCAGATGGTGACTTGCAGCCATGAAATTAAAAGACGCTTACTCCTTGGAAGGAAAGTTATGAACAACCTAGATGGCATATTAAAAAGCAGAGACAGGAGGAGCCAAGATGGTGGAGGAATAGGACGGGGAGACCACTTTCTCCCCTACAAATTTATCGAAAGAACAATTCAACGCAGAGCAAACTTCACAAAACAGCTTCTGATCGCTGGCTGAGGACATCAGGCGCCCAGAAAAGCAGCCCACTGTCTTCAAAAGGAGGTAGGACAAAATATAAAAGATAAAAAGAGAGACAAAAGAGCTAGGGACGGAGACCCGTCCTGGGAAGGGAGTCTTAACAGACGGTTTCCAAACACCAGGAAACCCTCGCACTGGCGGGTCTGGGGGAAGTTTTCGAATCTTGGAGGGCAACCTAACTGAGAGGAAAATAGATAAAACCCACAGATTAGTGCCTAAAAGTAACTCCCAGCAGAAAAGTACCCCAGACGCCCGCATCCGCCACCAGCAAGTGGGGGCGGAACTGAGAGGAGCGGGCAGCATTGCTTAGGGTAAGGACCGGGCCTGAATGCCCTGAGGGCAATCGGAGGGAGCTTTTGTGAGAAACCAACTTAAACTGTGGGACAGCAAAAGAGAGAGAGAAAATTAACCGGCTTGAACGTGCTGCCGGCCTTTCGTAGAACAAAGGGTCTGAGCAAGTCCAGAGGAGCTAGCCGGTTGCGGACCGGCCCAGCCCCGCCGGAGCCTGGAGGCAGGGGGGAGGGGAAAGGGGCAAACTCGGCCCCAAAGGCGGCATCCCCTACCAAACTGCAAACAAGCCTCCAGTTTCTAACCAAAGACTTCCTGAAATTCTGGATGGTCAACATCTGCCGGGAGGGTCACGGCTAAACACAGGGCGCACGCACCCGACCGGCGAGAGCTGAAACTGAGGCTGGGACCGCGGAGGGGAGAAGGAGTGCCACACCCGGGGAGAGTGCGCCCAACAAGCTCCTGGCTGCCTGAGCTGCTCGGGCCTGGGAAGGCACAAAACGCAGGTGCAACCGAGTCCACGCTTTTGTGGAGAACCCGAAAACTGGAACCGCACGCAACGCAGGGCACGCTCCATATAGAGCAGCCGGGAGCCTGAGCAGCAAAGAGGAAGAAAACAGCGCCCCGCCTCCCCACAGTGCGACGGAACTAGCAAACCTGAACAAGAGACCACCTCCGCCCGCCTGAAAAGTAGGCACTGAAGAGACCGGCAAACAGAAGCCAAATAAACAAAGGGAACCGCTTCACAAGGGACCGGTTCAACAGATTAAAATCCTGATAGATAACACTGACTACACCGGAAGGGGCCTATAGATATCGAGAAGTGTAAGTTGGAACGAGGAGCTATCTGAAACTGAACTGAACCCACACTGACTGCAACAGCTCCAGAGAAATTCCTAGATGTATTTTTAATAAAAAAAAATTTTTTTTTTCTTTTCTTTTTTATTTTTTCTCTTTTATTTTCTTTTAAAATTCCCTATTACTCCCCCATTACTCCTTAGCTTTCATTTTCATATATTTTTATGGTTTTCTTAATTAGGAAAAAAAATTTTTTTTCCTTGTTTTTTTTTTTCTTTTTCTCTTATTTTCTTTTAAAGTCCTCTATTACTCCTCTACTACTCCTTAATTTTCATTTTCATTTCACTATAACCTTGCAAAAAAAAAAGAGAGAAGCCCTATTTTTAAACCAAACTTCATATATATTTCTAAAATTTTTTGTGTTTTTGTTTTTAATATTGTATTTTTAAGAGTCTAACTTCTACTCTAGATTTTTAATCTTTGTTTTTCAGTATGTGATATAAATTTTGGACATTTAAGAATCCAATATTCAGTTCCCATTTTTACTCAGGAGTGTGTTGATTACTCTCTCCCACTTTTGACTCTCCGTTTTCTACTTCAGAACACCTCTATTTCCTCCTTTCCCCTTCTCTTCCCAATCCAATTCTGTGAATCTTTGTGGGTGTCTGGGCTACGGAGAACACTCTGGGAACAGACAACTGCGTAGATCTGTCTCTCTCCTCTTGAGTCCCCCTTTTCCTCCTCCTGCTCATCTCTATCTCCCTCCTCCCTCTCCTCTTCTTCATGTAACTCTGTGAACCTCTCTGGGTGTCCCTCACGGTGGAGAATCTTTTCACCATTAACCTGGAAGTTTTATTATCAGTGCTGTATAGTTGGAGAAGTCTTGAGACTAGTGGAAGAATAAAACTGAAATCCAGAGGCAGGAGACTTAAGCCCAAAACCTGAGAGCACCAGAAAACTCCTGACTACACAGAACATTAAGTAATAAGAGACCATCCAAAAGCCTCCATACCTACACTGAAACCAACCACCACCCAAGAGCCAGTAAGTTTCAGAGCAAGACATACCACACAAATTCTCCAGCAACACAGGAACAGAGCCCTGAGTGTCAACTTACAGGCTGCCCAAAGTCACACATAACACATAGACCCATCTCAAAACTCATTACTGGGCACTCAATTGCACTCCAGAGAGAAGAAATAAAGTTCCACGCACCAGAACACCGACGCACGCTTCCCTAACCAGGAAACCTTGACAAGCCAATCGTCCAACCCCACCCACTAGGTGAAACCTCCACAATAAAAAGGAATCACAGACCTCCAGAATACAGAAAGCCCACTCCAAACACAGCAATCTAAACAAGATGAAAAGGCAGAGAAATACCCAACAGGTAAAGGAACATGAAAAATGCCCACCAAGTCAAACAAAAGAGGAGGAGATAGGGAATCTACCTGAAAAAGAATTTAGAATAGTGATAATAAAAATGATCCAAAATCTTGAAAACAAAATGGAGTTACAGATAAATAGCCTGGAGACAAAGATTGAAAAGATGCAAGAAATGTTTAATAAAGACCTAGAAGAAATAAAAAAGAGTCAATTAAAAATGAATAATGCAATAAATGAGATCAAAAACACTCTGGAGGGAACCAAGAGTAGAATAACGGAGGCAGAAGATAGGATAAGTGAGGTAGAAGATAAAATGGTGGAAATAAATGAAGCAGAGAGGAAAAAAGAAAAAAGGATCAAAAGAAATGAGGACAACCTCAGGGACCTCTGGGACAATGTGAAACGCCCCAACATTCGAATCATAGGAATCCCAGAAGAAGAAGACAAAAAGAAAGGCCATGAGAAAATACTCGAGGAGATAATAGCTGAAAACTTCCCTAAAATGGGGAAGGAAATAGCCACCCAAGTCCAAGAAACCCAGAGAGTCCCAAACAGGATAAACCCAAGGTGAAACACCCCAAGACACATATTAATCAAATTAACAAAGATCAAACACAAAGAACAAATATTAAAAGCAGCAAGGGAGAAACAACAAATAACACACAAAGGGATTCCCATAAGGATAACAGCTGGTCTATCAGTAGAAACCCTCCAGGCCAGAAGGGAATGGCAGGACATACTGAAAGTAATGAAAGAGAATAACCTACAACCTAGATTACTGTACCCAGCAAGGATCTCATTCAGATATGAAGGACAATTCAAAAGCTTTACAGACAAGCAAAAGCTGAGAGAATTCAGCACCACCAAACCAGCTCTTCAACAAATGCTAAAGGATCTTCTCTAGACAGGAAACACAGAAAGGTTGTATAAATGTGAACCCAAAACAACAAAGTAAATGGCAACGGGACCATATCTATCAATAATTACCTTAAATGTAAATGGGTTGAACGCCCCAACCAAAAGACAAAGACTGGCTGAATGGATACAAAAACAAGACCCCTATATATGCTGTCTACAAGAGACCCACCTCAAAACAAGAGACACATACAGACTAAAAGTGAAGGGCTGGAAAAAAATATTACACGCAAACAGAGAACAAAAGGAAGCAGGAATTGCAATACAATACTCATATCAGATAAAATAGACTTTCAAATAAAGGCTGTGAAAAGAGACAAAGAAGGACACTACATAACGATCAAAGGATCAATCCAAGAAGAAGATATAACAATTATAAATATATATGCACCCAACATAGGAGCACCGCAATATGTAAGGCAAACGCTAATGAGTATGAAAGAGGAAATTAATAGTAACACAATAATAGTGGGAGACTTTAATACCCCACTCACAACTATGGATAGATCAACTAGACAGAAAATTAACAAGGAAACACAAACTTTAAATGACACATTGGACCTAATTGATATCTATAGGACATTTCACCCCAAAACAATCAACTTCACCTTTTTCTCAAGTGCACATGGCACCTTCTCCAGAATAGATCACATCCTGGGCCATAAATCTAGTCTTGGTAAATTCAAAAAAATTGAAATCATTCCAGTCACCTTTTCTGACCACAGTGAAGTAAGATTAGATCTCAATTACAGGAAAAAAATTGTTAAAAATTCAAACATATGGAGGCTAAATAACATGCTTCTGAATAACCAACAAATCATAGAAGAAATCAAAAAAGAAATCAAAATATGCATAGAAATGAATGAAAATGAAACACAACAACCCAAAACCTATGGGACACTGTAAAAGCAGTGCTAAGGGGAAGGTTCATAGCATTACAGGCTTACATCAAGAAACAAGAAAAAAGTCAAATAAATAACCTAACTCTACACCTAAAGCAACTAGAGAAGGAAGAAATGAAGAACCTCAGGGTTAGTAGAAGGAAGGAAATCTTAAAAATCAGGGCAGAAATAAATGCAAAAGAAACTAAAGAGACCATAGCAAAAATCAACAAAGCTAAAAGCTGGTTTTTTGAAAAAGTAAACAAAATTGACAAACCATTAGCAAGACTCATTAAGAAACAAAGGGAGAAGAACCAAATTAACAAAATTAGAAATGAAAATGTGATCACAACAGACAACACTGAAATACAAAGGATCATAAGAGACTACTACCAGCAGCTCTATGCCAATAAAATGGACAACTTGGAAGAAATGGATAAATTCTTAGAAAAGTATAACTTTCCAAAACTGAACCAGGAAGAAATAGAAGATCTTAACAGACCCATCACAAGCAAGGAAATCGAAACTGTCATCAGAAATCTTCCAGCAAACAAAAGCCCAGGACCAGATGGCTTCACAGCTGAATTCTACCAAAAATTTAGAGAAGAGCTAACACCTATCTTACTCAAACTCTTCCAGAAAATTGCAGAAGGTAAACTTCCAAACTCATTCTATGAGGCCACCATCACCCTAATTCCAAAACCAGACAAGGATGCCACAAAAAAAGAAAACTACAGGCCAATATCACTGATGAACATAGATGCAAAAATCCTTAACAAAATTCTAGCAAACAGAATCCAACAACATATTAAAAAAATCATACACCATGACCAAGTGGGCTTTATCCCAGGAATGCAAGGATTCTTTAATATCCACAAATCAATCAATGTAATACACCACATTAACAAATTGAAAGATAAAAACCATATGATTATCTCAATAGATGCAGAGAAAGCCTTTGACAAATCCAACACCCATTTATGATTAAAACTCTCCAGAAAGCAGGAATAGAAGGAACATACCTCAACATAATAAAAGCTATATATGACAAACCCACAGCAAGCATTACCCTCAATGGTGAAAAACTGCAAGCATTTCCCCTAAAATCAGGAACAAGACAAGGAAGGATGCCCACTCTCACCACTACTATTCAACATAGTGTTGGAAGTTTGGCCACAGCAATGAGAGCAGAAAAAGAAGTAAAAGGAATCCAGATAGGAAAAGAAGAAGTGAAACTCTTGCTGTTTGCAGATGACATGATCCTCTACATAGAAAACCCTAGACTCTACCAGAAAATTACTAGAGCTAATCAATGAATATAGTAAAGTTGCAGGATATAAAATTAACACACAGAAATCCCTTGCATTCCTATACACTAACAATGAGAAAACAGAAAGAGAAATTAAGTAAACAATACCATTCACCATTGAAACAAAAAGAATAAAATATTTAGGAGTATACCTACCTAAAGAAACAAAAGACCTATACATAGAAAACTATAAAACACTGATGAAAGAAATCAAAGAGGCCACAAACAGATGGAGAAACATACCGTGTTCATGGATTGGAAGAATCAATATTGTCAAAATGGCTATTCTACCCAAAGCAATCTATAGATTCAATGCAATCCCTATTAAGCTGCCAACAGTATCTTTCACAGAACTAGACCAAATAATTTCACAATTTGTATGGAAATACAAAAAACCTCGAATAGCCAAAGTAATCTTGAGAAAGAAGAATGGAACTGGAGGAATCAACCCGCTGGACTTCAGGCTCTACTACAAAGCCACAGTCATCAAGACAGTGTGGTACTGGCACAAAGACAGAAATCTAGATCAATGGAACAGAATAGAAAGCCCAGAGATAAATCCACGAACCTATGGACACCTTATCTTCGACAAAGGAGGCAAGGATATACAATGGAAAAAAGACAACCTCTTGAACAAGTGGTGCTGGGAAAACTGGTCAACCACTTGTAAAAGAATGAAACTAGAACACTTTCTAACACCATATACAAAAATAAACTCAAAATGGATTAAAGATCTAAATGTAAGACCAGAAACTATAAAACTCCTAGAGGAGAACATAAGCAAAACACTCTCCGACATAAATCACAGCAGGATCCTCTATGACCCACCTCCCAGAGTATTGGAAATAAAAGCAAAAATAAACAAATGGGACCTAATGAAACTTAAAAGCTTTTGCACAACAAAGGAAACTATAAGTAAGGTGAAAAGACAGCCCTCAGATTGGGAGAAAATAATAGCAAATGAAGCAACAGACAAAGGATTAATCTCAAAAATATACAAGCAACTCCTGAAGCTCAATTCCCGAAAAATAAATTACCCAATCAAAAAATGGGCCAAAAATCTAAACAGACATTTCTCCAAAGAAGACATACAGATGGCTAACAAACACATGGAAAGATGCTCAAATCACTCATCATCAGAGAAATGCAAATCAAATCCACAATGAGGTACCACTACACACCAGTCAGGATGGCTGCTATCCAAAAGTCTACAAGCAATAAACGCTGGAGAGGGTGTGGAGAAAAGGGAACCCTCTTACACTGTTGGTGGGAATGCAAACTAGTACAGCTGCTATGGAGAACAGTGTGGAGATTTCTTAAAAAACTGGAAATAGAACTGCCATATGACCCAGCAATTTCACTTCTGGGCATACACACCGAGGAAACCAGATCTGAAAGAGACACGTGCACCCCAATGTTAATCACAGCACTGTTTATAATAGCCAGGACATGGAAGCAACCTAGATGCCCATCAGCAGACGAATGGATAAGGAAGCTGTGGTACATATACACCATGGAATATTACTCAGCCATTAAAAAGAATTCATTTGAATTAGTTCTAATGAGATGGATGAAACTCGAGCCCATTATACAGAGTGAAGTAAGCCAGAAAGATAAAGAACATTACAGCATACTAACACATATATATGGAATTTAGAAAGATGGTAATGATAACCCTATACGCAAAACAGAAAAAGAGACACAGATGTACAAAACAGACTTTTGGACTCTGCGGGAGAAGGCGAGGGTGCGATGTTTCGAGAGAACAGCATCGAAACATGTACATTATCTATAGTGAAACAGATCACCAGCGCAGGTTGGATGCATGAGACAAGTGCTTGGGCCTGGTGCACTGGGAAGACCCAGAGGGATTGGGTAGAGAGGGAGGTGTGAGGGGGGATCGGGATGGGGAATACATGTAAATCCATGGCTGATTCATGTCAATGTATGACAAGACCCACTGCAGTATTGTAAAGTGATTAGCCTCCAACTAATAAAAATAAATGAAAAAAATAAAAATAAAAAGCAGAGACATTACTTTGCCAACAAAGGTCTGTCTGGTCAAAGCTATGGTTTGTCCAGTGGTCATGTATGGATGTGAGAGTTGGACTGTGAAGAAAGCTGAGCACTGAAGATTTGATACTTTTGAACTGTGGTGTTGGAGAAGACTCTTGAGAGCCCCTTGAACTGCAAAGAGATCCAACCAGTCCATCCTAAAGGAGATAAGTCCCGGGTGTTCACTGGAAGGACTGATGCTGAAGCTGAAACTCCAATACTCTGGCTACCTTACGCGAAGAGTTGACTCATTGGAAAAGACCCTGAGCTGGGAGGGATTGGGGGCAGGAGGAGAAGGGGATGACAGAGGGTGAGATGGCTGGATGGCATCACCAACTCGATGGGCATGAGTTTGAGTAAACTCCGGGAGTTTGTGATGGACAGGGAGGCCTGGCGTGCTGTGGTTCATGGGGTCGCAAAGAGTTGGACACAACTGAGTGACTGAACTGAACTGAATTTATTCCCAGAGCAAGTGACTTCATTTACAACAGAATTTAGAGTAGTTCAAGCTGAAGGGTGCCCTTAAGAACAGTAGAGGCTGTGTGGTGCAAGGGAATGGGAAGTGATTAAAAACTGGGCTAAACTGTAAATTGCCTAGTTTGTAGAAGAGAAGTGGTGAATAAGACAGGTGGGAGGGGACCTCCTGTAGCCAGAACAAAGTCAATCATTGACCTAAGACACAATTCCAACAAAGGAACCAGAATTAGACTGGATTAATCTATAGAGGAATTTATGACCTGGGGCAATGTTGAAAATAACAGAGGGGAGCCAGCAACTATGTGTGATCAGGGAGAGAGGGAGGCAGCCGTACCCAAACCAGAGTCATCTCAGGGTGACTGTGGACACACCTGACACTTAACCTCTCTCAGCAGCAACATCAGAGGCAGAAACTAGTGGGCGGTAGGGAGGAGGAATACACTTCACTAAACAAGAAAATAACAACATACCTGCAAGGGGACAGCAGTACCCAGAAGTGCTACAATACATTGTCTAAAACATCCATTTTCTAACAGAAAAAGTACAAAGTATGCAAACAGGAAAGCATGATTTACATACTGGGGAAAAGCAGGCAACAAAAACTGCTTGTTTCTGTCTCAACAAAAACTGAGAGTTATCCAATATTGAACTTATCCAAAAAAGGGTTTAAAGCCATTATAAACATGTTTGCAGAAGTAAAGGAACTTAAAAAAAAGGGAGTAGACTCAAAATTCCTAGAATCAGAAATGAAAGAGCGGCCATTGCTACTGACAGTATCAAAATAAAAAGGAATATAAGGGGATATGGCACACAATTGTGAATCAACACATCAGAAAATGAAATGGACATATTCCTAGAAAGACACAAACTACTGAAACTGTCTCAAGAAGAAATAGTCAATCTGAGGTAGGATTGTATTGCTATAAACTTCCCTCTTAGAACTGCTTTTGCTGCATCCCATAGGTTTTGAGTTGAAATAGTCAATTTGAATAGACCTAGTATAGTAAGTGAAGAGATTGAATTACTGATCAAAAACCATCCACAGAGAGAAGTCCAGGTCCAGGTGCCTTCACCACTGAATTCCATTACACATTCAGTAAAGAATTAAAACCAATAATTCATGAACTATTCCATAAATAGAAAGGGTGAAACACTTCCCAACTCATTTTATGAAGTCAGCATTATCCTGATAAAATAAAAACCACCCAGCCCAATATCAATAGAAATAAATGTTACTTTACAAACCGATTTGAGATTGCTATTTTCATCTTTCAATTTCACAACATGCTTGATTTTTTGCTTTAGATTCTGATGACCCAATAATTTAGCATATGAATCTCTTAGATTATTTAGTTGTTCCTGAGCTGCACCATGTTCATTCAACAAAGCCTGTTTCTCTGCTTCAAATGCATCCAGTTGTAGCTGAAAAAGATTTTTTTGTAGAGTTAAGACTTAAAACTATTAAATCCTACTTGACTCATATTAACTATAAGGAAAACTAAAGTGAAAGAAAGTAAAAAGGCAAAAGACAGGACTTCCCTGGTGGTCCAGTGACTAAGACTGCAGAAGACTGCAGGCTCCCAATGCAGGGGGCAAGGTTTGATCCCTGGTTGGGGAACTAGATCCCACATGCTGCAATTAAGACCCGGTGCAGCCAAATAAGTAAATAAATATTTAAATAAGAAACTCAACAACTACAACAACAAAAAAGGCAAAAGACAAAAATACATTATATTGACTTACTCTTAGGGCTCTCCATAAATTGTCTTTTTTTTTTTTTTTAATAAAAAGTTGTTTTTCATTTCAAAGATCAATGAAACAGAAAGAAAGAAACAGGGAAAGAAGACCTGCTAGCCGGCCTAATCTGTATTACCACAACACATTATAATCAATACTGTCTTCTGACTCTAAACACCCAGATTCGCATTTATCCTTTAAGTGTTAATTAGAGCAACACTGAAAAAGATCATAACAAAATAAGTGTCATAAATTTACATAGATGATCAAAAGTTCATATCAGGAGAGCCTTCTAAGGTATTAACTTTTAAGAATCTTATTAAGGGGTAATATTTAGGCCTATAAAGGCCATATTAAAAATGTATGCATAATAATGTAGCAACATCTATAATAAACCTCCTGTAATAGGAAGTTGGACTGGCACTGTAAATGCACAGCAAAATGATCTTTCAGAAGAACCATGTCACTGTCATGCCTGTGACAGGGAACAATACAGATTCTCAAATGCAAATAAAGTTAAGTCCTAATTGACAGACCTGAAAAGGCTTTGTTTTATTATATAATTCTTCATAGAGGAGACGCCACTTATTCACTTCCTCAGTGAATTCTGCTATTGAGTTTTCTTTTCCAGTTTTTCTGTATGGGAAAATTAAATTTAAAAACACAGTATACTAGAAAAAATAACTTGAGACGCATGGCATTTCAGTTTTCAACCTAGATTACCTTGCTTCTTCCTCTTCCAGTTGTTTCTTAAAGTCTTCGCTTTGTTGCTTGAGTTGGTTCTGCAAATCAGTTATTCTTTTAAGAGAAGAAACTGTAATTTCTTTAATTTCTGCTTCTTTAAGTGCTGATTTGGTCTGCAGATCTAGAAGCATCCTTGGGTTTGAGAGAGAAGAGTTCATTAAGAAAGTTACAGCCATTTCAATTACCTTTTTAAAAAAAAGAATCTCAAAGAACTGTTAAGAATTATACTTTTCAAACTATGTAAATTCATAATTCATCACTGAAGATCACCGAAAGCAAGCCATGGGACGAGTTTTCTGCATCACTTAGTAGCTGGCTTGCAGCAACATCCAATTGTCCTAATGGTTCTAAGACCACAGGTGTGGGCAGGCTTTATTTCTCCTACAATACCTTGCATATTCTTGATTTGAGTTCTCAGTTGTCAATATCTGATCTCGGGCATCCTCTGCACTTTGCTCAGCCTTGGCCAGTTTTTCCTTAAGTGACTCATTCTGCACCTTAAGATCTTCTAGCTCACTTGCTGTTGATGCTTTATAGCTTATTAAAAAAAAAAAAAAAAAAGGGTAAAGGATTTTTCTAACTAATGTATACACAACAAATCTATAGCTGATTGGTTTACATTTTATACACTTTTAGGTAAAACAAACAAAACCTTATCTATTTTCACATTTGCACAGGTAAAAATTCAATGTTTTGAAGTCAACTTAATACTTAACATGAACTTATATGACTTACATAGTTCTTTTAAAGAAAAGAGTCAAGTGCCTACTATGGGTGGAATCTATGAACAAAGATGAAAAGAAATCAACTACCAAACATGGAAATTACCTCAAAACAAAAAACCCACACAATCCCTCTACCTACTGTCATACTTTATTATCTTGAGAGTAAGAGAGAGAAAAAAATGCCTCTTCAGGTTGTTGCAAAATAAAAGGAAACATAAATACATAATTAACTTTGTTCTAAGTGTTTTGAAGGAAAACTACAGAACCTGTTAGCTGATAAAACTGGAGAACCTACATTTTGCTTCATGATTCAGAAAAGGCTTTTCTGAGGAATTTACAGTTCAGTTGAGATATGATGGGTAAGAAGGATTTAGCAAGCCGATTGGGGAAAGTACTTCAGAGGGAAAAGATGCGTATATGCTCGGAGGCAGTTAGAACACAGTCCACTAAGAGCTGGGAATGGGGCTTGCCTGGTGGCTCAGTGGTAAATAATCCGCCTGTCAATGCAGGAGACATGGGTTCAATCCCCGGTCTGGGGAAGACCCCACATGCTGTGGAGCAACTAAGCCTGTGGCCACAACTGCTGAGCCTGTGCTGTAACTACTGAACTCAAGGGCCCCAGAGCCCACGCTCCTCAGCAAGAACAGCTACCTCATTGATACGCCCGCTCACTGCAGTTAGAGCAGCCCCCACTCACCGCAACGAGAGAAAGGCCCGCACAGCCACGAAAACCCAGCACAGCCAAAACTACATAAATAAAATCTTAACCATAAAAAAAAAGAGCTGTGACAGGAGTGTAATGAACAAGAGAGGCAGCAGCAGAAACAAGAGGCATGAGCTCTTGCTGGTGGGGCACAGTGGGCTTACCTGAATGATAAAGGACATACCTCAAAGGTCTCTTAAGTAACTGTGTAGATTATTCCAGAGATATGCAAAGAACTGACTGGGGAGGGGCAGGAATGCTGAACTGGAGGATTAACCAGAGGGCGATTATTTTTCAGCCCAGGTGAGTGGTAAAGGCAGCTTGGACCAAGGAGCTGGCAAAAGAAAGATGTGAGATCTCTTTTGGAGGCAGAATGGAAAAAATCAAGAAAGAGATTGAATGTTGGGAGAAAGGGAGAGAAGATGATTACGATGACTCAAGATTTATGGAAGGAGAAACTCAGAAGATGGAGATGTCACCAACTGCAATCAACAAGAATGAGACACGAGAGGGACAAAGGGAGACAAAGATGATCCAGAGTTGTTTTGGTGGGGTTAATACCAGATGATGGTGAGAGATCTACTTGAAGTCAAGTAGGCAGCTGAATATGTGGGTAGAGGATGAAAGGAGAGGTCAGGTTCGAAGAAATAAATTTTAATGCTATTCACATACTAATGGTGACTGACATCACAGAATAACTAAAAGTCTCTAAAAGCATTAGTTTTCAAAGTAGCAAGAAGGAAAATCTCTTTTCAGAGTTGAGAACAGCACTAAAAGTTATATATGTATATAGTTGTTCAGTTGCTCAGTAGTGTCCAACTGGACACAGGCTTCCCTGTCCTTCACCATTTCCTGGAGCTTGCTCAAACTCATGTCCATTAAGTCAGTGATGCCATCCAATCATCTTGTCCTCTTTTGTTCCCTTCTCCTGCCCTCAATCATTCCCACATCACAGGCTCTTCTAATGAGTCGGCTCTTTGTCACAGGTGGCCAAAGTACTGGAGCTTCAGCATCAGTTCTTCCAAACAATATGCAGGGTTGGTTTCCTTCAGGATTCACCGGTTTGATCTTGCAGTCCAAGAGACTCTCAAGAGTCTTTTCCAACACCACAGTTCAAAAGCATCAATTCGTCAGTGCTCAGCCTTCTTTATGGTCCAACTCACATATCCATACGTGACTACTGGAAAAACCAAAGCTTTGACTACACGGATCTTTGTTGGCAAAGTAATGCCTCTGCTTTTTAATATGCTGTCTAGGTTTGTCATATATATATTAATTTATATGCATGCTGACATATAAAAATTAAAATATATAGGGGCTTCCCGGGCTGTCCAGTGGTTAACACCCTGCACTTCCACTGTAGGGGGAATGAGTTTGATCCCTGGTTGGGGAACTAAAATCCCACATGTCACACAGCATGGCCAAAAACTTAAAACAAAACAAAACATATATATACACACACACAAACATACACACACATACACATATATATACGATATGTATGTCAAAATATATCAGATCAGATGCAGGAATACATCCCTGAGATTAGAAGGTACTAGTTAATGAATGGGTACTAGGCAATTGATTATCCATGGCAATTGATTACCCATTTGGAAAAAGAAACGTGAATTTTATCCCTTTATTACTACACATACAGAAATCAGTTCCAGGTGGAAAAATGAAAAGTACAATTTTGAAACTTAGAAAAAAAATAGGTGAATATCTTTATTTAAGTTCTTGGGATATAAAGAAGTTTTTGTATGCAAAAGTGTTCACATAAAACTCTATAAGTTTAACTACACTAAAATCAAGAATTGCCATTCATCACAGGAAACCATAAAGAAAATAAAAAGATAAGCCACACTCTGTAAGATATTTGCCACCCATATCACTGATAAAAACCGTACAAATCAACCAAGAAAAGATAATCCTCTAAAGAAATGAACAAAAGTCATATATAAGCTTTTTACAGAAAAGGAAAAATGAATTATCCACAAGAAGAGGTCCTTTTACATTTAGTATACCGGCAAAATTTATGAAGTCTAACAAGCTTTGGAGAGGAGGTAGATGAATGAGAACTCAAACATCACTCTTGGGAGTGTAGATTTTCACTTCCCCTTTGTAAAATGATTTGAATTAAAGTTGAACATTCACTTAAATGTGACTTTAGAGTAATTCTTACAGGTATATAAGACGAGACCACAAGAATATTCACAGTACTGTTAATAAAATGAAAGAAATGGGAAACAAACCAAAAGCCCAAAGTGAGAATGGATAAATAGTGGTAGACTGATAAGATCAAATAGTCTATAACAGAGGATGAGATGGTTGGATGGCATCATCGACTCAATTGATGTGAGTTTGAGCAAACTCCAGGAGATAGTGAAGGACAGGGAAGGCTGGCGTGCTGCAGTCCATGAGGTCGCACTTAGTCATGTCCAACATGACTAAGTGACTGAACAATTCTGTAACAGTGACCATGAACAAACTATAGCCTCAGCAATATTGTGATTCAATCCTAAAGACATACATAATGCAGAGTGAAAAGGCAAGTCCCAGGATATGGTATACACTACCAGGACATTTTTGGTGAAGTTCTGGAAAAAGCAAAATTAGGTAATATATTATTCACATGGACATACATTACATAAAATAATACACAGGAAAAAAGCAAGGAAGTAACTGATGTAGATTTTGAGGTGGTGTTACATGTTGGGGGGAGGAATGAAGATGGGACAGTGGAGGATTCATATAGATAGCAAGCTGTTGAAACTCTTTTGGTTTATAGGTTGTCTTCTATGAGCTCATGCATGTTAATTTTACTTTTATGATTTAGGATTTATGTACACATTGTTTCTTTTTACTGAATATACTAAAATACATATAAGAAGAGCCCTCCACCCAAAATTATATGAAGTAAATACAGTAAGTAAAAATGTTAACATTAATACACACAGTGTGAGACTGTGTGATGTACTAGTGTTTGCTGTATTATCCTTTGTAATTTGTACTGCCCTCCAAAATAAACTTGTTTTAGAAAAAGGAAAATAAGTAGACTGGATAGGAAGTAGATACACTATAATATCTAACAAGAAGATGGGCTATGAGATTATATTATAAACTATAAATATAAACTACTATATATAGGATGAATAAACAATGAAGTCCTAGTGTACAGTACAGGCAACTATATTCAATATCTTGAAATAAACCATAATGGAAAAGAATATGTAAAGGAATGTATCTATATGTACAGTAGAAATTAACACACGGTAAATCAATTATACTTAAAATAAATTAAAGAAAAAAAGATGGACTATAAACATGAGGAGGATTTGGGGGTAAGAACAGTATTGGGAATGAAAAGTGCAGAAAGAAGTGGGGGATGGAGGGAGATTTAAAAAGATGTATTTTTAAAGACAAAGGCACATTAATATGTTTTAATACTGACTGGAAAAATTCTAGAAGAAAGGTTGAAAATTAAGAGATAAGGGATGAATGAGGGAAAGAGGCCACTAAAGGTTAAGGAATGAGATACTTCATCTGTAATAGGTGGGAAGAAGATAGGGTGAGCATAGATGCAGGTACATTTATAGGTTCCATGAAGTGGAAATAAAAGCATTTGGATTCTTTGTGAGTAAAATGATGACATCAGGAGAGTCAGACAGATGTGTATGAAATCTGAAGTGGGTACTAGGAGAGGGATATTACTATATATTCTAAGACTACAGGTAACATGAAATACCCACTTATGATTGGGCATTGTGGAATTTAAAGTAATAATAATTGTTTTATTCAAGTAGTTTTGCTGACAGATGTCCCTAGGTAAACACCCCTTTCCTGCTCATGTATGTTTGAGAGAGCAGCCTCCCCATTAAAATACCTTTCAAATTGAGCAGTAACATCTTCCAGGTTCTGCACTGTACTGTTATGTTTTTCTTGCAAAAGCAGGGTGGCCTGAGTATGAGCAGCATTACTTTCCTCCAGTTCAGCTTCTTTCCTAAGAAAAAGGAATGGTTAAAAGATGCTAACTGCATCTTAATTTAATATACCATTTAATATACCATTAGCTTAAGAAAGAGACTAGGATGTACCTTTGACACTGTGAATCACATATCCCACACTGGACAGCTTAGATCTACATTCATGATCTATATCTGCTAGCATGTTTATTTACATGCAGCTTCATCTTATCGTTCCCATTCTTATTTTACTTTTGTTTTCATTCTAATTTACTTACTTTTATTTTCATACCATATGTACTTATGTAGGTAGTTTAAACACTTTTGGGGAAGAAAGGAGATTAAAAAGATTCTAAGACAGAATCTTGGCAGCATCCAAGACTGAAGAATGTGAAGGATTATAAGTTAAGAAGCTCTTGGGTTGAATAAAATTTAATTCTCTGAATTAAGATATTTAGGGAACACTAGGTACAGTTAAGGTAACTTCATTTTAAGAGTTCTTTTGAAAAAATAATTACAAGACTATGTAGATTTATTGTGACTATACCAATAACCACAAAATAAATTACTAATTATTTAAAGATTTAACAACTTATTTAGGAGACTATTTTGCCTAGACAGAATGGCTTTCAAGTCATCTTTATAAATAGAGACTATAAATCTATACAGATTTTAAATATATGAATATTACATATTTCTACAATGGTGATAAACTTTATTTGACAGTCATATAAGCTTATAAGAGGTATTTTAAAGAACACACCGAACTAAAACTGTAAGAAGCATTATTCGCTTAAAGGCTAAGTTGGACACTGAAACAAGATATACAGTTGTTCAAATTCATTTTGGAATGAGCATAGAATTTTAAAAATACACACCACAGCTAAAAGCAATCAACTACTACTAAAAGATTTAAAATAAAAATACTTTTTCCTGGTCCCTAGAGGAATCCTGTCAACTTCTAAGTTTTTCTCTTAATCCTGAAATTTCCACACTGGAAAGGACCTTACAAATAATCTCATAAAACTCCTTTATTTTGTATCTAATGAAAAGAAAACAAAAGAAATTAAGACAGCTTTGCTCAGAATCACACATTTAACTAACAGATCTAGTAATAAAATCTTTATCTCCTGACCTTTGAACTGACTTCTTTGAGTTATGATTATCTCATTTTTCTTTTTGAAATTGACATCATCCACTGAAGTTTCTTAATGTCCCTGTTCTCTGAGGCTGGCTGCAGTATGAAACAATCCCCCTAGTTATACTTTGGTACTGTTCCCCAAAATGCAGGCATATATAAAAAAATTTGGTGTTTTTTAAAATCACTAACCACTAAAAGAAAACAGAAAAGGGATTAATAAAGAAGCACCTAATAAGAGATAGATACATAGTTGTGATATAAGTGACGATTCTGTAACTTTATGTCTAGTTCTTTCCTCCTGCTGCTAAGTCACTTCGGTCGTGTCCGACTCTGTGCGACCCCATAGACGGCAGCCCACCAGGCTCCGCCGTCCTTGGGATTCTCCAGGCAAGAACACTGGAGTGGGTTGCCATTTCCTTCTCCAATGCATGAAAGTGAAAAGTGAAAGTGAAGTCGCTCAGTCGTGTCCGACTCTTAGGGACTCCATGGACCTCAGCCTACCAGGCTCCTCCGTCCATGGGATTTTCCAGGCAAGAGTACTGGAGTGGGGTGCCATTGCCTTCTCCACTAGAAAATGTTTACTGCTGAGATCCCAAGGATTCAAGTATTTGTTTACCATTTGAACTCAAGAATCAACTTGGATATTGTAAATAAATGTGGTGAAGGGCATATACTGTGAAAACAATATGAAATTAAACAAAGGGAAAAAAAAGGCACTGGATCTCAGGCTTTCTACTTTTAATGATACATTTTTTATTTCTGGATTTTCCCCAGTTCTGGTTGTTTCTTCCCCATTTTGGTTTTTGATCGTTATTTCTGAAAGTGTTTGTGGCTCCCTCTTTGAACTTTAAATAACAAAAGGGCATGGCTTCTGACTTGGGCTGTCATACTTGTCTATCATACTTCCTGCGCATGTACTTTACCTCTCTGTGTCTCTTCCTCATTTGTGGACTTCCCTGGTGGCCCAGTGGTTAAGAATCTGCCTGCTAATGGAGGAGACCATGGCTTCAGTCCCTGGTCTGGGAAAATTTCACCTGCCGCAGGGCAACTAAGCCTGTGCCACAAGAACTGAGCCTGCACTCTGGAGTCTGCGTGGCAACGACTGAGCCCGTGTGTTAGAACTACTGAAGCCTGGGTGCCCCGGAGCCCATGAAAGCAGCCTCTGCTCACCACAACTAGAGAAAGCCTGCATGCAGCAATGAAAACAGCACAGCCGAAAGTAAACAAAATTAAAAAAAAAAAATTCCTTATTTGTAAAGAAATTCCAACCTCACCACTGACATGATTGGTGTGAGAATCCCGAGAGAATGTACTAGAAAATAGCTTTTAATTATAAACATGAAGTCCTATTAACACGAACCGGTTCAGCTTTTCTTCGAGGCGTTTTAGTTCTGCAGCTCTAGATTCTGCTTCCTCTTCCAGTTGCTTAAGCAGGTTTTCAGCTTGTTCCTCCTTTTGCTGTAATTTATCCAGCTCATCCAGGGCTTGCTTTAATTCTTCCTCAAAGAGAGTTCTCTCTCTTATCATTTCTTCTTGAAAAGAACATAGCTTCTGCTGAAGACCAGAAGATAATTCCTGCATATAAATAGAAAGTGAGCAAAATAATCTGAAAGGTTTTGACAATTTAATAATTAAATTTAATAATCTGTGAGATTTTACTAAGGACAAAAGAGAAGTACAAGTAATGAAGTATGGACATTAAACTCGAGAGCTTCTGAGAAACTAGAGAGATTCATATTCATTCTGTCGTGGATTATATCCTACCCTTTGTTAAGATTGGGGTAAATGTTATTTCAGTCTTTTCCCTATGCAACACACACTTCTTAGACAACTAAAATTATATTCTACAACTGGCTTTTATCATATATTTTTTCTCATATGATACTATATAAACAGTATTATGATTTCAATGTTATATAGAAATATTTTAAAGTTATATAAGTAAATAAGAATAAATAAATACAAGTAAATCACCATTGCAAAAAAAATTATAACACTACAAATAAACGAAAAATTGCCTTTGACTACTCCCCATCCCAATTTTAGTTTTCCCACTTCAGAGATAACCACTAAATTTTGCATTATAAGCCTTATGGTCTTTTTCTATATATCTACATTCTTTTAAAACATAAATTAAATAAACTGCATAAAAAGGTCATTTAAAATATCATAAAAATAGTTGAGGTCTTTTCAAGTCTGTATATACAGATCTACCTAATTCCTTTGTCACTGCAAATTGCCCAACAATATATTTCACATTAGTTCACATGAGTACTTACTTGCTTGACTAATTCTCACCAAAAACATTCCTTTAATTATTATGACAAGTAGAGCGTCTTCTCATTTTACAAGCTATCTGAATTTCTCCTGCTAAGAATTATCTGTTTCCATCCTAAGCCCATTAAAAAAACTTTATTGTTTAATTTAAAAAATTTTTTTGGCAGCATTGAGAGCCACACAAGATCTCCATTCCCTGACCAGGGATCAAGCATGTGACCCCTGCAGTAGGAGCTCGGAGTCTTAACCACTGAATCACCAGGATTATTATTATTATTTTTTAGTGAACTTCCTGTGTTTCTCATTGATATGTAAAATATTCTTTATGTAATCTGGATTTCAAAGTAACATTTTGTTTTTTGTCTAATTAGACATTCTTTTACCACAGAACTGTAAATGCTTATGTAGTAATCTAACACAAGAATGTGCTGAAAAAAAAATTAAAACAATTTCCCTATATTGTTTCAACTGTTGCTTAAATTTTTCAAATCATGAGTAACTTGGTGACATCAGTTAAATACGCAGCAAAGACATGATTACTTCCTCAGAATAAGATTCTAAAAGCAGGATTGCTGGACCAAAGGATATACACAATTTAAAGGTTTTCTAATACACAGGGAAACATATGACATAAAAGAAGCACCAGGCTTTTTTAATATTGTAAACTACCTTCTCTTGTTGCAGAAGTGAATCCATTTGCAATACTTTTTGTTGTAGCTCTTCATGTTCTTGTTTTTCAAGAATAGACCTCTGTTTTAAGCTCTGTATCTCAGAATTTAGATTTTCATCCCGTTCTCTGTTCCTATTGATGAGGTCTTCTAGAAAAGGAAAAATATTAACAATGCTGTAGTTAGATACTAATATTACCTTTGAAAAACCCAGATTCCCATGGTGGTTCAGAGCGTAAAGAATTTGCCCACAATGCGGGAGACCCAGGTTCAATCCCTGGGTTGGGAAGGTCCCCTGAAGAAGGGAATGGCAATCCACTCAAATATTCTTGCTTGGAGAATTCCATGGACAGAGAAGCCTGATGAGCTATAGTCCACGGGGTCACAAAGAGTCAGACATGACTGAGTAACACACACACACACACAGAGGTCAAGTACTTCCAAAGAGGGAAAAAAAATTCTGAAGTTCCTATTATTACTACATATAAAACAGTATATATGTTATATAATAAAATCCTCAAACCTCGCTCTATGTATCTACCAATTTTAAATGGCCACCCAATGAGGTCAATTGCATATATTTCAATCAAGACAAGCAATATGTTAAAATAAACAGATAACAAATATCATAAAAGATAAAAATTCCCATGCACAGAACAAAATTTTCATTATTGTTTATGTCATTATTTAAAAAGTTGCTATATCAATACTTTTAAAAACTATCATAGGTAGTATTTATCTAAAGAAAATAGTACTAAAAACAGTAGAATACCTTTTTCTTCTTCAAGCACCTGGCATTTAGCATTCAAGTCTTCTACTTGTTTGGACAATATAGCACTATTATCCTCAAGAGACTGCTTAAGGCTTAAAACTTCATGATTCTTCTCTTTCAGATTTTCTTCTAACTGGGCAATATCTAGCTTGTATTTTTCCACTTGATCTGATGCACAACTGCATTAAAACAAATTATGTTGAAGAGCACATCTATTTAAGTAGAGGAAACATTAAATGAAAACAGATGAAAATTATGTATTCATCACACTTCAATAAAACAAAGTCCAAAAACTACTCTTCATGTTACCTTATTTCTTCAATGTATTCTAAGAGTTTTTCTGTTTCAGATTTTTCATCAATCTTTTCTTTCTCTATTGAAACACTAAAAAAAAAAAATTAAAAGCATACATTAATATACACAATAATCATACTTACTCTGTACCAGATACTGTTCTCTCAGGCAGGCTGACTCTAGGTTCTAAACTCCTAACCACTAATTTGTGTGACCTCTCACGTTGACAATTTATGCAAGTAGAAGGTTCAAGTTTTTTTTTTTTTAAGTGATAAAGCTTTCCAAATATATTCTGACAAAAGAATTATGATAATGATAGTTTGTATATAGTTATAGATCTGTAACACTCTGAGTGTATTAGATAACACTTTTCCTGTAGCTTTCTTAGAATTCCCACCCACCACACATATAAAATAGAATTTTGTGTGCTTTAAAGCCTTTCTTCCAGGCTGCCTTTTATTCAGTTACTTATTGAGAATGGGGCAAGGGACTTTAGTAGATATCTTATGAAAGGATGCATATGAATGGTCAATAAGCACATAAAAAGATGTTTGACATTAATAGCAACAAATTAAAAACATAGATGATATACTACTTTACATCCACTAGAGAGGCTGAAATCAAACAGGCTGACAACATCAGGTATCAGTGTGTATATGACTGTTAAGTCGATTCAGTCGTGTCTGACTCTGCAACCCTATACAGCCCACCAGGCTCCTCTGTCCATGGGATTCTCCAGGCAAGAATACTGGAGTGGGTTGCTGTGCCTGCCTCCAGGACAAATATCGGTGAGGATATGGAATGAATAGAACCATCATGCATTATGAAGTGGAAGTGTAAAATTGTATAAACACTTTGAGCTTTTTTTTTTTTCACTTTGAGCTTTTAAAAAAGCATTACATGGGGACTTCCCTGGTGATCCAGTGGCTAAGACTCCATGCTCCCAATAAAGAAGGCCCAAGTTCAATCCCTGGCCCAGGTTAGATCCCACAGGCCACAACTAAAGACCCTGCATGCTACAACCAAGACATGGCACAGCCAAATAAATAAATAAACAAACAACAAAACAAACAATGTAAAAAACATTATATGTACACAACACTATGACCCTGAAATTCCACTCCTAGATATTTACTCAGAGAAACAAAAACCTATGTCTACAAAAAGGCATATATAGTAGTTTTATTGACAATAGTCAAAAATTGGAAACCCAAGTATTGATCAATAGGAGAGTAATAAACAAATGGAGGTATATTCGTATAGTGGAACACTACTCAGAAATGAAAGAAACATATAATACACACAACAATATGGATGAATCTCGACTCTGCACTTTCAACGCAAAGCTCATGGGTTTGAGACCTGGTCAGGGAACTAAGAGCCTGCAAGACGCGCAGCATGTCCAGGAAAAAAAAAAAAGCCACATATACACATGTATGCATGCATGTGATGATAAATGTCCCAAAAAAGTCAAATTATGATGCTGGAAGTCAGGAAGTGGTTGTAGGGGTGGGGGGGGGCGGGAACTGTAGGGAGGAACAGGGAGCAGGAAGGAGCACGAGGGGACTTTCTGAGGGAACGACAGTGTTCTCTATCTTGTTTGGGTGGTTACATAGGAGCACACAATTGTCAAGTCACTAAAATGAATACTTACGATCTGTGCATGTTATTGTATGCAAATTACAGTTGAGTAACTAAAAGAAATCTAGGATTGTAAATTAATCATAGCTTCCTGTATTAATGCTTCTCAGTTTCGGTCTCATTAAACCGCCATAAGATTCTGTGCCTTTCCTCAACACTGATACAGAAGATGTACAAACATAATACATTCATATTTCTTTTCAGCATAAAATGTTAGGGAACGATTAGGGTTCAGCTGTTACTTAGGAAGAGAAATAGGGCAAGTGGAGGCAGGCAATGAGATGAGTATGGAGTAATAACTAGCCAAGAAAGCCAAATACAAAACTGGTTACACAATGTAACCTCTTTTTCTTTTAGTCACTCACAGTTTCCCTTCAAGTTCTACTATTTTCTCCTGAGACTCCACGAGGTTCTTCTGGGTGAGCTGCAGCTTCACCTCCATGCCTTCTTGTTTAGCCACCATGCTCTACACAACAGAAATATCTGTTTTAGGAAACCAGAACTTGTTCAGATCCCCAGTCCCAGCAAACTTACCTAAGGTATTACTCACCCTCATCTTGGTTTCTCTTTTGTTTCTCAGTTTCATCAACTCAAGGCTTAGAATTCTCAAATTCTTCTGGTTATTATCTTCAGAAAACTGAGTATAGCAAATACATAAAAAATTGAGAAATATTTTCTACTACAGTTGTGTAAAAATCACTTAAGTATTGATTATCTATTATAGGGACTACTATTTGCTTACAACATACTTTGGTAGAGAAAAGTATCCTTAACCCACAGCGGGATTACGGGCTTTATGCTATTTCTATTCTTGTCCCTCCTTTTCCTTCATGTGACTTTCTGGTCTACTTTTGAAATCAGCTTCAGTGATAATTTATCTGTATATGCTGGGAAACCTACTGTGTGGCTCTAAAACAAGATTTTTGCAGAGCTTTGCCTGTAAAAATTGATTAATTCAAGTGTGTTTGCTTAACAAAATGCATTTGCATTGTCTCATCTACTTTGAAATATGCAGGCTATAGGGTCCATCACAGGCCTAATAAATGATCATCTCCCTAAGTGAGGCTCAGGAATCTGCTGTCTTGCCCATGCTTAATTCTTATGCATCCCTACTTCCTTTCTAAGCAAAAGCCCAGCACATTACAGGCCCTGAATAATTGATTCTTATTAAGCTGAATGGTGATTTACAGCTTCCTTCCACTTCTATAAAAAGCAGGATGACCATGTTAAGTCCTTTAAGATCTATTAGTTTATTAATATTGATAAACACAATTTATCTACTGAGCACATTTAGTCCACACATTTATTCATTTTCTACTGCATTCCCAAAGAGATTTAAGACAGAGGCCTGCTAACATGCTATTATTTATTGCAGAGAAAGATCTTTAAAGATACTTCTAGATGTAAACTCTGCAACGTTATTAGTGGTCTTATTAATTGGGAGTGACTTTGAAGGAGGGTGAGAAAATGTCAGATGTTAAAAAGTAAATGATTGTTTATATCCTCTTATGTGCCAGGCACCATAATAAGCAAGATGCAATAATAATTCCTATTGGGAGTGGCTTAATATTTAAAGTACATTTATTGAAGTTAAATGACTAAACTAGGCCTAAAATTCCCAGACAGCTCTATGAGGAAAAAAACATAATTGTTTTTTATTCAATTGTAAAGATTATGAGGTTCAAATACCTTAGATTTTAGGAGCTCATTAGTCCTGGTTAATTCAAGAAGCTGTTTTTCCAGTGAAGCGTTACTTGCAGACAGAGATGTTTTTTCCCTGACGGCAGCGTTTAGCTTTGCTTCCATCTTCTCCAACTCAGCTTCCAGATCCTGGATCCTCCTGTCCTGAGCCCCACGCTCCTGCACAAGAATGCGGATCTGACGGGAACAAGGAGATGAAATGAATACCTCATGTATTCCTGCCAATACGGTACTAGAAGCTGTACTGTGCTGTGCGTGGTCACTCAGCTATGCACAACTCTCTGTGACCCCACGGACAGCAGCCTGCCAGGCTCCTCTGTCCATGGGGATTCTCCAAGCAAGAACACTACAGGGAGTCTCCACGCTTTCCTCCAGTACTAGGTGCTCATGATATTCAAAACATGAAAATTCTAGAAAAACCTCTGATTGTGATATGATGTTCTTCAATAGTCTTAGCTGTTTGAGCAATCATATTTACTTTATGACACATCTTGAAAATCTGTAAGCATTTTAAGAACAGAAAATTCAAATTGCCATAAACTTCTAGGTGTAATTATACTGTTTATTTACTTTTAAGGCATTGCTACCTATAAAAGTTCTTCTTTTCTCTAGTTCTAATCATAGGAATTCAAATTACAGCTTAAAATGCTAAATACCTTTATTTCTGGGAAAATAGAACAGGGCTTCTGGGTAGGGTGTGGTAGGCATTAGCAAGCCATCATACCTGATGACTAATCGGTAAAAACCAAAACCAAAATAAAAAACACATATTTGTCAATAGGAAATGTGGAAGCCAGAAGATAATGAAATGTTTAAAATGTATGGGAAAATCTGCCAATATAAAATTCTATCCCCAATGAAAACAGCCCTTAAATATGAAGGTGATATACAGACATTTTTCAGAGGGAAAAAACAAAAGAGAGCTGAGAATATTTGTCAACAGTAGAACTGCACAAGAAATATTAAAGGAAATTCTTCAGGCTGAAGGAAATGATCTCAGATGTTTATAAAATATGCACTTAAATATAAGGACTGATAGACTGACAATAAAGGGAATAGAAAAGGTTTACCATGTAAATATTAGATAAATGAAAGCTGGCATGGCTATGTTAATATTATACAAAGCAGACTTAAGGCAAACATTATTACTAGTAACAAAGAAATTTTATGGTTAAAAGGTGATTTCAAGAGAAGACATAATCTTAAATTTTTGATGCACAACAAAGTAATATTGTAACAAATATACAAAGTCAAAACTGACAGAATTAAAAAGATTAATCCACAGAGCTGGAAGTCTAAAAATACCTTTCTCATAACTAATAAACACCCAAAAATATCAGTACAAATAATAGATTTGAAAAAAACTATTAAATGATTTGAACTAATTGATGTATATAGACCACTACAACCAACAAGTGCATTTACATTATTTTCTAGTGCACATAAAACATTTACCACAATATACTCCATGGCTTCCCTGATAGCTCAGTTGGTAAAGAGTCCACCTGCCATTGCAGGAGACCCCAGTTTGATTCCTGAGTCAGGAAGATCCGATGGAGAAGGGATAGGCTACCCACTCCAGTATTCCTGGGTTTCCCTTGTGGCTCAGCTGGTAAAGAATCCGCCTGCAATGCGGGAGACCTAGGTTCGATCCCTGGGTTGGGAAAATCCGCTGGAGAAGGGAAAGGCTACCCACTCCAGTATTCTGGCCTAGAGAATTCCATGCACTGTAAAGTCCATGGGGTCGCAAAGAGTCAGACACTTTCACTTCACTTCAAAATAGACTTTGTGCTTGGTATAAAAGTATCAAGAAATCACAGCTATATTAAGTCACATGAAAAGCATTCTCTACTCCTACTGGCTTTGTGTTCAAACTTATCTCAGCATTCTAAGCCAATAATACTTAACTAAAAATACATCAAGCACCACTTACATATATGGCTGTGAACTAGATGCCAGGAACTGAACGAGATTTAAGATTCCCAACTGTTAATTCTTTATTCTTACATTATTGGTTTACAATCAATGTTCATAGCATAGTACTACAAAGCAGAAAAAAGAACATTTAAGACTATCTACATCACACTTTTTTCAGTTAAAGAAGTATAAAGAAGGGTTTGTAAACTCAAATGCCTACATGACCAAGTAGACAATATAAGAGAGCCAGGTGAGGACTGACAGCAAATGCGACGTCTAAAGAAGGCAACCCAGGTAGATGCAACCTATTACTTTTAGAATGGATACACAACAATGTCCTATTGTATAGCACAGGGAACTGTATCATCTCCTGGGATAAACCACAATGGAAAAGAATATTAAAAAAAAAAATGTAAAAAAAAGAACATTTATATGTGTAAAACTGAGTCACTTTACCGTACTGTAGAGATTTGTACAACATTGCTTAAGTCAATTATATGTCATTTAAAAAATATAATTAAAAAAAAGAAGGCAACCCTGCACAAGCCTAGTAGATTGCTGCCCTGGAGGGGAACACAGAAATTGTCCTGTCAGATCTTCTTATTCCGCAACAGTAGTCAGAAATCTGAGTTTGTTTTCCATGAAATTTTACTTTTAAATTAAATATTGATATTCAATTCAAATTAGTCAAACAAACAACAAATACTTGGGGGGGGGCGTTAAATAATCTACAGCAGTATTGTAAAAAAATTCTTACTAAAAGATTAAGTAACTGATACAAATGATTAGTTCTAACTCTGGAACTGCCACTCCCTCATCAGCTATCTCCAGAGACACTTAGTTATTAGATCTCTAAGTATTTACCCCTACATCACAGGCATGTGTCCTCAATAAAATGATAGCTAATGTTATTAAAAGAGATTTAAAAACAGGATCAGAGAAACAAGGCCAGAGATTTTCAAAGTTATCTTGACATATTCCTGGCCTAAGCCAACAGTTAACTGTAATCAATGGAAAGTTTTAATATGTCTACCAGAAAGAGTTGGTCAGTAGTGGAAATGTAGAAAAAAGACTGCCAAAAAAGCAAAGCTGGCTGTGACCTGCCTGGCCCTGCTTACAGAAGTGAACAGGTTTTTTATAAATAGCCAAAGTGAAGCTGCTCTATAGCAGAGAGTTCAGCTCAGTGCTCTGTGATGATCTAGAGAGGTGGGATGGGAGGGAACCTCAAGAGGGAGGAGACATGTGTTTACATATAGCTGATTCACTGTTGTACAGAAGAAATTAACACAACATTGCAAAGCAATTATACTCATCCATACACACACACACACACATACATTAAAAAAAAAAAAGTAAGCAGGTTTTTCAGGTTAGTTTTGCTCAAAAAAGATTTCCTCTATGGTGGAAATGCACTGTTCAGTGTGGTAGCCACTCTCCACAAGTGCCTACTGAGCAGGTAAAGTGCGACTAGTGGAACTGAATTCTTAATTTTATTTAAATAGTCACATGTGGTGAATGGCTACCATATCAGGCAGTACACATGCAGTTGGTCATTGTATCCTTGAGGAAGGATATACCTTAGCACAGAGATGCATTAAGTTAGCACAACTCCACTGCAACTCAACTAACGTTCTAGGATTTCATGCTCACCAAGCAATTCTCTAGGTAGGTATTGTTTTAACACAGAGATTAGCATATAGGAATAGTGTATGCTATGAGGAAAGGTAAATATTGATCCACATACAAACTAAAATATTGAGTTTTACTTATCAGTTTTTCATGACATAGATGATCTTATATCCCTCCCTTAGTATGCTAACTGTATACTACATTGACAATCAAGGTCTACAATGTGGCATCCAAGCCAAGGGTTGGTTACCCTGTGGGTACCAGTCTGGATGGTACATGTGTTTCACTATCTGACATCTCAAACAGCAACAGAATCCTTGTCTCCTGACTCTATGTTTTTCAGTAACTTAAAAGTATTGCTCACCTCTTTTTCCAACATCTTCAAATCTTTATCATTCTTCTGAGATTCCTTCTATTTAAAAATCAAAGAACAGTGACAATCAACTTTAAGTGCCACAAATATCATAGCCAATTTTGATCTTTAGTTATCAGGAAAGATTAAGCATTCCAAAAGATTAATTTCTATTTTAAACATTTCATTAAGTCTAGTAAATATTTTGTAGGTGATTTATCTAGCCAATGAAGGAAAAGTTTCTTCAAATCTTAAAATATTTCAGGTGTGAATGTTTTTAGCCTAACAGATTAGACTTTTGCTAACAAGTTCAGTGAAAATAACAGATCTTCTTTTCTAATGTTAAATAATACATTTTGAGTATTTAATTATACTGTCTCAGAAGAAAAAAAGACTCTTAAAAAGAGATATCAACTTAAATCTAGATCCCAAATACAAAAAATAGTACAAATGCAAAGACATGAAGAAAAACTGAAATAGTACAAACTGATTCTAATCTACTCATCACCTTTATCCTCAGTAAGATGTGTTTTTTACACTTTATTTTTACATTCACCAGTCTTTGTGAGATAATGGCCAAAAACAGAATATCTATCTTATCCATCTACAGATGAAGAAAAGTCATAAACATCTTGAACAAAATGTATTTTATATATTTCTAATGTGGCAGATGGCCTGTCACATGTTTAATTTTCCACCTGATGGCATTTTCTAGGAAGATCAAGAAAACAAAATAGGCCTTCCTTGAAGGCCTATTATATAGGAGTTTTACACAAACTTGTATGTAATTTAGTTTTGGTTTGTGAATTCTATAATTAATTTAAAATTTCAGAACTGTTTCTCCAAGAAATTCAAGTCAAGAAATTTACATCAATTTCCAAGAAAAGGATCTTTATATCAGTACTGCCCATAAAGATATAATGCAAGCCGTGCATATATTTTCAAATTTTCTGATAGCCATATTCAAAAAGTAAAAATTTTAATAATACATTTCACTTTACCCAAAATATCAAAAGTATATATTTCAACATGTCATTAGTATAAAATTATTAGCAAGATATTTTATACTTTTGGTACTAAGTCGTCAAAATTTGCTGTATATTTTATACTTATATTATTGTTTAGGGGCTAAGTAGTGCCCTTAAGTAGTCTTTTGTGATTCCATGAACTGTAGCCCGCCAGGCTCCTCTGTCCATGGGATTTCTCAGGAAAGAATACTGGAGTGGGTTGCATTTCCTTCTCCAGGGGATCTTCCCGATCCAGGCATCAAATCCGTGTCTCCTGCATTGGCAGGTGGATTCTTTACCACTGAGCCACTAGGAAAGCCCATTTTAAACTGATAGTACATCTCAATTCAACTGCTAAATTTTCAATAGAAATATCTAACTATATTTATTTATTTTAAAAATATTTACTTTATTTGGCTGTGCCAAGTCTTAGTCGTGGCATGCAGGGTCTTTAGTGGTGGCTAATTTTATTATTATTTAATTTTAATTAATTGTGTAGTTAGAAACTGATACTTGATTCTGTTGATATTTCTAATATCTAACTATATTTAGACTTCACAAAACACAGAGATGAAAAAGTAGATTCACATATCCAAGTTATTCCAAAAACACTTAAGAATTACAACAAGTGAACTGAGTATCAGTTTTTAATGACACATTAATTAAAATTAATGATAAAAATCCAATTTTTCAAGTGCTGAGTAGCTACATGTGGCTTATCACTTTCATACTGGACAACCACAGGTTTTTTTTTTTTTTTGTTAATAGAATAAGAGATTTAGGTAACTGCTAAATGAATGAACAAGAATAAGCTTAACTTAGAGCTTTGATTTTCTAACCAAAGAGCTTGGGAACTCTTTCCCAACTCTGAATCTTTTTCACATTAAAACATCAAGTTGTACAACTCCTTAAGAAAGTACAACTTGCTTTATGAACTAACGGAAACAGTAATAGTACACTCCTGCACAAGTCCTAACATAAAGATATTAAGGATTAATCTTCTGCCACTCCGTGACAGTTTCTGAGTGGCAAACCCGTTGTAGACATTAGAATGGTTTTTTCTTTTCCTTCATCAATATTTACCCTTCCCTTACTTTGTAAAGTCAAATGATGATAACTCAAAAAAATCAAAGCATTACATAATTTTTAAGGGTTCACTGGTATTATAAAGCTTATCTATCTATAGAAATGACTGAGAAGTGGAGACCACTTTGTAATTCTGAACTAAGGATACATTTAAACACAGTATATTTGGTAATGACATAGGCTGATAGGTAAAACTTACTAGAGTTCCAATGATAATGTTTTACTTATTTACAGACTTTTTGATTACCTTAATTTACAAACTGAACTCATTCTAGTCAAATACAATACCTTTCAGAAATGTTTTTAGGATACAGTTGATAAACCAGCTAGACTATAAGGTCACCTCACCTTTAATCCTGAAGTCTTGACTTTTCTTGCTGAAACAGGCAAGGTAGTATCTTTGTCAACGTTAAGATTTTGCTGTGATTCTGCTGTAAAATGAATTGTACAGATCATGTTTGGTGCTTACACGTTTGAAGCACAGACAAAATACCCATTCCCAAATTCCCTATAGCAACTATTAGTGAAGCAATATAAAATTATTCTTTTCTTGATTGTACATTTTCAAGTAATTAGTTGCACAAATGCCACACTTCTTTACATATTTTAACACTTTCTTGATTTTCCTAATATTTCCTCTAATATTCTCCAAGATAGGATTAATGTAATCACCAAAAGGAAAACTACATGTCTGTGTGAATGTCTTACTTAACTTTTCTGGTTATATGACAGTGTAATGATGAAAGTGTTATTCAGAAGTTGACCCTTTTGTAAATCTATCAATTAAAAAAACTTAAATATAGTTGTAGCTTCACAATTTTAGAAATGTTATAACATCTTTAAACTTAAATAATGTTATCCTTAACTTCAAAATTTACAAGATCATATAACCATTATTCTATTTTGGGATCCATTACCTTTTTGCTTTTTAAATCTTTGTGACTTCTGAAAGGATACTGGTCCTTTCAATACTTCTGAAGTTTTAACATCATAAGCACCTGGGGATGGTGCACATCCTAGAAGAAAAATAAAACATTAAAATCTCATTTGATGTGACTTAACATGTTAACATGTTTTACAAACATCATATGATATCATTTATATGTGGAATCTAAAAATTAATACAAATGAATCCATATGCAAAGCAGAAACAGATTCACAGACATAAAAAAAAAAACATGATTACAAAAGGGTAGGAGGGAGAGGGATAAATTATAAGTATGGGACTAATACATACAAACCACTAGACATACAACAGATAAACAACAAGGATTTACTGTACAGCACAGGGAATTATATTCACTATCTTATAATAACCTATAATAGAAAATAATCCAGAAAAAAAATAATTGAGTCACTTTTCTGTACACATAAAACTAACACAATATTGTAAATCAACTATACTTCAATTTAAAAAAGTAATAGTAAAGTAACATAAATGTAAAAATACCATTAATAAATTTCTTCTTTTCTAATTAAAAAAATGACATAAACTTAACATATTCACAAAACAGAAACAGATTTCAAAAACAAACATGTACCAAAGGGGAAATGTGGAAAGGAGGGATAAATTAGAAGTTTGGGATTAACATACACATACTACTATATGTAAAACAGATACCCAACAAAGACCTACTATATAGCACAGGAAACTCTACTCAATATTCTGTAATAATCTATGTAGGAAAAGAATCTGAAAACCTATGAATGTATGTATAATTGAATCTCTATGCTGTACACCAGAGACTAACACAACATTGTAAATCAATTATACTCATACATTTTTTAAAAAATGCTTTGTTTTAAATGTAAAATTAGCACATCTGATATTATAAAGTAGGCCTGTCTGTGAAGAACAGTATCGTAATCTTCCCAAATGATCTTTATTTCAGCTGGGTCAAGGGAACACAGACAACTTAGCAAAACAACAAAGACAATCTTGGGATGGGCATGTCCAGTCTTGAAATGAACATGTCAGAACAAGCAACACAGCTATTAGTAAGAACTGAATTAAGAAATAAAATACTTGGAATCAAATCTACTCAAAGAGAGTCACTGAGATTTTAGAAATGATGCTACTAAAAATGTCTAGCCCTGAAGATTTAGCTTGGAATAAAGATTTAGTGATGATCCATCTGTGTCTAATATCAATACATCAGAAAATCTATAAAGCCATGTTACCCAAGGTACAAACTACATGAGACTGTATTTCTATGTTCCAGCAATTTATGCTGTATAACCTCATGTAACTAGAGTCTCAAATCAAAGGAATTTCCATGTACTTATGCAAAGCTGACTTGAGATCTGGCTCAATTACTTTAGATCTCAGTCTGGATGTCACCTCTTACATTTTCTCCAAATGCCCACATCAAGCTAGAACTCTCCATTCCATAGCAGCTTGCATGTACTATTCCTATCACAGAACTTCTCGCAGTTTTGTAATGGCCTATACTAATGTACTTATCCATCTCCCACCTTAGACAAAACTGCTTGAAGTTAGGGACAGTCTCAATCACGTCCCTACCCTCAGTATTTAGGTCAGGGTAGAGTTTGGTAGTGTGGCAGAAAAAACAGAAAGTCACTGGGGATGTAGGATTGGGAAAAGAGTTTCGTATAATAATCAGCTAGATTAGGGTTCAAATCCAGATTTGTCTGCCAATCAATAGACAATAGTATGGGCCAGGTACTTTATAGTCAAAGGGAGAAGATGATGGATAGGAACATCATACTCTCTCCTTTTCCAGTCTAACTTTAAGACCCTTGGAAAGCTATTTTTATTTGAGACTGTTCTTCATTCATGAAACAGGGATAAAAAAATAGTATCTACCTCACACTTTGGTTGTTTGGATTACTGCAGTAACATAAGAAATCACTACAGTGCCTCATACACACACTAAGCATCAAATAAATGATCACTTATTATTAATAAAGCTGTAAGCCTGAAGTTTTATGTAATTGTCAAAACCAGTTCAATCTATTACAGAATAAACAAACCTCCCAAAAGGACACAATGACAGAACTTAGAGTAGTTCTTTGAATGTCTGAGAAATTATATGGTCCTTAAGTCTTTAGTTAAAAAATAAGCTTGTGTTGATCCAATTCTTCACTGGCCTTCCTTTGTGAGCAGAGTGATGCTCATTTCAGTTTGTATGTTAGCTGACAGAAATTAAGATGTAATGAAAGACTTAAAAAGTATACATTATAATGGATAAATCACGAGCTGTGATGTTAAGCCCTGTCACTTGCAGACTGCTCAGTAGTTAGAACCCCCTTAGTTTCCTCATCTGTAAAATGAAAACAATTCTTCTTGCCTCACCTGGCTGTTGGAAAGAATAAACCAGACCCAGTAGGGAAGACCTTAGCACAGTCCCTGAATACAGTTAGCATCCCTAACTGCTCAGGAACACAGGATGGATTCATGCAGGCCTGGTTTCAGGCCCCTGTTCTGCCAGTTCGGTTGTATAACAGTGAGCAAATATAAGTCTCCATTCTTTTATGGATAAAATAATGAATATTACGGATTTGGGGGAATTGCTCCCTTTACTTCATCTATAGTGTTTTCAGTAAGTGCTACTGCCATAATTTTATACCTATAAACTGCCTTTACCAATCTTTCTTCTTTTATGCCTGAATGGGACATTCAAAAGAAATTCACAAGTCCACACCAAAAGCAACAGTAAAATATATGTATGTGTATATACACACACATACATACAAGTGAGGACTACGGACTTGATCAACAGCTACCAATGCTTCCTAATTCCTATCCCCTTCCCTTGGCTTTAGCTTCTCCACAGCACTAATTGTATATTGGCTGCATTCTCCAACTAAATTAAACTCCACCGAGCAGAGACTTTGCTTCGCTCACTGTTATATGCTCAACCTGAATAGTGCTTGGCAAGGAGTAAAAGCTTAGCATGTGTTTCAGGAAAATGGATCAATTTAATGAGCCCCATCCCAGCCGTAAAAATCGCCTCTTATTTGATGAAGGGAACCCAAGAAGGACAAGGGGCGTGAGAGCATATCCTGTCCCCCAGCACTTTTCCCCGTACGCACCAGAAGGGTCATTGAATCGTTTCAGGGGCGCCTTAGGGAAGGACATGCTGACGACCAGCTCCACAAAACCGAAGGTCTCTACTGGTCTGCGGCTACTATCCTGCGGGTTGTTTAGGCCTGTTGGCTTCAAATTCAAATCGCCCCGCTTAACCCCCGCCCACCGACGTCAGCCAATCGGAACGCCAAAGGCCAAAGAGCATGCTCCTCGGCTCTCGCTGCGTTCAATTACGTGGCTTGTTTAGGTCACCATCCAATAGGAGGCTACTACTGTCCGCTCTTTCCTCACTGGCCCAATCAGTACTGGCGTTACTCAATTGTAACTACGCACTAGCCGCGTTTGCGCAAGCGCAGTTCGCACTAGAGAGTTTTCCGTCGCTTTTGACGTCATATTGGTGGCAGTGTAGTGAATTCTAACTTCTCTGGGTCCACCCCTCTTCCATCGTTCCTTGGATGCGAACTTTTCTGGATTTCAGTTCCTTAAACCTGGGTCCTGCCAGCGTCCTCAATGGCCAACTGAAAGGGAAACGCGCAGATAAGCAGACCGCAGGTTACATTTCTGCGCATGTGCAGTGACCGGAGCGGAGACAGCCGGGGTGTGGCCGGAGGCGGGGATTCCGGGCGTGAACTCCGCTTGCTCGGTGCCACCGCGGCCGGGAGGCGACTGGAGTATGTCAGCCCCGTTTGAGGAGCGCAGTGGGGTGGTTCCGTGCGGAACGCCGTGGGGCCAGTGGTACCAGACCTTGGAGGAGGTGTTCATTGAAGTTCAGGTGCCGCCAGGCACTCGCGCCCAGGATATCCAGTGCGGCCTGCAGAGCCGGCATGTGGCGCTGGCCGTGGGTGGCCGCGAGATCCTCAAGGTAGCGGCTAGGTCGGGGCTTGTGCTCAGTTTCTTCCCGGCCTCCCCAAATTCCCGAGTCCTCAAGTTCATGGTTTCCGTGGAAAGATTGCTGGAAGGCCCTTGGGCCTCTCTGGCTGGCCGAAGGATGAATAAGACTGCCCTGATTTTGGTCTGGTCGGAGCCCCTGACCTCAGGGCCGTTCGTTGTTTGAGGTTGGAATGAGTAGCCCGTTTACCTTGCTTTGTTTGCAAGCCAAATGAAACTCCTCTGCGGGTCTTCACTGAGAACTGCCTAACTAGATCGTTGAAGGAAAACAAATATTTTTGATATCTGTACCTCCAGGCACTGATCTTGGTGCTGGGAGGACCGCGGTGAACGAGCCAGATTCTGTATCCTTACTCAGGGAGGCATAATTAAATCAATAAATATATAGGAGGTTATAGGAAATGAAAAACGAAAATAAAGATGTTGGGTTGAGGATTCGGAGGTGATGTCCGTTGATTTATTTTCTCATCTAAAATTGGAAAAATTCTGTAAGTTTGTGGAGTGTTTAAGCCGGTGGTCAAGAAGTTGTGAAGAAAGTAATGGATATCCCTTTTATTCTCATCAGTACCCTTTGGGTCTGGGACCCCTTTCTTGTTAAAATTTGTAGTTAAATTCAATTAACTTGAAGTTAGAATTCTTTCTCAGATTAGAAGCCCAAGATATTTGATGGCAGTGTTGTGTAATGGTGAAAGGAGACTGCTTGGGAGTATACCTGGCTTTGCCGTTTTCCCAGTTTTGTAACCTTGGGCAAGAGATTATTCATTGTCTAAGCCTTCATCCCCAAAGTGGGATAATTATAGTACCTTTCTCGTAGGATTGTTTTAAACGTAGCATGGTATCTATGAATGAAGAGCTTGGAGTAGGTAGTAACTAATATGTAATAAGCTTACACTACATGTTGCTGTTATTATCTTAATATGAAAGTGTTTTGTGTGTCTCAAAATAGGAAGATTTATGTGAAAGACACTGATTTATGTCAGCTTGGCTCTTGATGACCTTTCTGAATAGTTGTGCTATTCATAATTTACTGAATGGTGATTTCAAATTACATTTCAAATTTACTTTAATAATTGCAGTAACCTAGGGAATTTGGCAAAAACTCTGTCTCTAGGATTTTAGGTACATTTATACAAGTAGTATTCACTCCCCAATCTCCCCCTTATTGACATATGAAAAGACTGTTTTCTTTTTTTAATGTCACATGTTAATTTCATTTCCTAAAGCTAAAATTTGGTAAGTAGCAACAAATCAAATTGGATTTGAGCAGGTGCAATCCCTTTTAAACTTACATTTTATTTAGTTCTTTCTTAAAACAAGAGTTTCTGAAAAATCAGTTACAACTCATCTGACATCACACGTATATACGGATGTGTGTGCTTTAATTTTTTTTTCTTTTAATGCTAAATTGCCTTACAAAGAGATTGAACGGTTTTTTTTTTAAGTTTATATTAAGATATCATTTTTCCTTAATATCTGCAGGAGAGCTCTTTTTGTAGTTTATTATAATTGGTAAAGTTACCACACTTCAGATGTTAACATCACATTTGACCAATCAGTAGTATTTCTTCATCTTCTGAAAATTAAGGAACCCTGATCTTTTTGTAGAGCGCTCTGTGTTCTTTACTGTAGTATATAGTCCATAGTGTAAACTAGGTTCTGTTTCACTTGCTAGGCAGGAACTTAGGGTTGGCCACCTAGCAATGTGTTAAAATGGTAGAAAATTTGTTGTCCCTACTCTAAACAAATTAAGTAATTATATGTAGATTAGATAGGAAATAAGGGAAGTCTTAAACCATGAAAACTTTATGAAAATTAATGGAATTTTTTTATTTTTAGTACCTCATATGTTTATTTTTCAGGGCAAACTCTTTGACTCTACAATAGCCGATGAAGGGACATGGACTCTGGGTAAGGGTAATCTATTACGTTTCTTAGAATCTCTTTAAAAGTTAATTTTGTCTTGGAAATTAGTATGTTTCCCCCTGCTGTAGATTTGCAACTTTGTAAGCTATAGTAAAAGGAATGTATTGAAAACCATTGTATGTCAACATTTCCTAATTAGGTTTCTGAAAATATAAATTAATGATGAACTTTGATTTCTTTGTGATTTTTTTTTGTTTGTTTAGAGGATAGAAAAATGGTCCGTATTGTTCTTACAAAGACAAAGAGAGATGCAGCAAATTGTTGGACTTCTCTTCTAGAATCTGATTATGCAGCTGACCCTTGGGTGCAAGACCAAATGCAGAGAAAACTTACATTAGAGAGATTCCAGAAAGAAGTAAGTCAGATCGATTGATGAATATGTGTGGTTAAACATCTTAAACTCATGGAATGATTATTACTTGAAATCAAAACTCAAACGTCATTTTAAAAAATTGCTAACATTTTTCAGACAAATTTTTTCAGTTTAATGGTTAGAAAGCTGACTGGCCTTTCTATGTAGGGATTTAACCTTCACCATCCCACCCCTGCTGCCCCAGAGGAATTTATCTGCATCACCTTTATTTAGTTTGCATTAGTAGTTTATGAATAAACTGATAAAAATTCTCTCAGTACACATATCATGTAAAAAAGTGAAAGGCCCTTTAGTATCTCCCATTCTGTATCTCTGTCTCATTCTCATCTCAATACATTGAATTTATTGTTTTGTTTTTTTAACATAAGTGGAGGATCACACAGTATGTATCGTCATGTTGCTTTTTCATTTAATAATGTCTTAGGTCTCTTTCCCTACTAGTACATGTGGATAAAATTTGTTCCTTTTAATTGCTTTAGAGTGTTTCCTAGCTTGAGTGTATTGTTTTTACTTAGCTGTTCCTCTTTGATGAGATTTAGATTTCTCTGTGTCTATTTCAAACAAAGTTTGTGCTTTCACCTCTGAAAATACTCAGATTTTCCTTTAAGATAGCTATCTAGAAGAATTATTGGATCAAAGCACTGTTAAAGTTTTGATAGATAATTTCTATATAAATGATGATGATTCCCAAATGTATGTCTCTAGCCTAAACTTTTTACACAATGTTGGAACTGCGTATCCAGCTGTTTAAGTAACATCTTGGCTGTTTAATAGACACATCCAACTCAGCACATCCAAGTGAACTCCCTAATTTCCCTCCCACATTTGTTATACCTCTGGCCTTCTCATCTCACCTGATGGAAACTGGTTGTTCAGATGGAAGAAATGGGAAATCATCCTCCATTCCTCTCTTTCTGTCACACCCTGCTTGTCAGGAAACCTTACTGTCACGGCCTTCTAGATATGTTTAGAATTTGAGTACTCATCACCACCATTCTACTACCACTCACCTGGACCACCACTAAAGTCTTGCTTAGGTTAGTCTAATGACCTTCCCCCGATCCTGGTTTTTTTTAGCTTGAACTGGGTCTTCATTGCTGCACAGGAGCTTTCTTTAGTTTCAGAAAGCAGGGGCTACTCTCTAGTTGCGATGCTCTAGCTTCTCATTGCGGTGGCTTCTCTTGTTGCAGAGCGCAGGCTCTAGATGCACGGGCTTCAGTTGTTGCAGCACAAGACCTCATTAGTTGTGACTCGAAGGCCCTAGAGTGTGTAGGCTTCAGTAGTTGTGGCCCATGGGCTCAATAGCTGCGGCTTCCTGGCTCTAGAACATGGCCTCAACTGCTTCTTGGCATGTGGAATCTTCCCAGACCAGGGATTGAACTTGTGAACCCTGCATTGGCAGGCAGATTTTTATCCAGTGTACCACCAGGAAAGTGCTCCTTAATGACCTTTTAATTGTTCTTTTTACTTCTACCCTTGCCAAGCTTCAGTCTTCTGAAAATAGCAACTAGAGCAGTCCTTTTAAAATGCAAATCAGACAGTATTACTTCTCAGAACTCTCACTCAAGTGAAAAACAAAGTCCTTTACAAGGCCCAGACTGATCTGGTCCTCCATGACGTCTCTGATCTCCTGTCTTATTGCTGCCCCCTCATTCATTCTGCTCTAGCCATGCTGGCATTTTTGCCTTTTATCAAACATGCCTGACCATTCCTTTTCTGTCCTTTTGACTGCAGTGCTCTTCTTCCAAAGTTTACCTGATTTCTTCACTGTTTTCCAGTAATTTCTCAATGAAGCATACTTTGATGATCCTATTTAAATATTCTAATTTCCTCATTTTCCTTACTTTACCCTACGTCTTTTTTCTTTTCTATAACTTACCGACTCTCAATACACTGCATCATGGGGCTGACAAACTATAGCCAGCAGTCAAATCCAGCCCATTGCCTGCTTTTGAAGGAATGTTTTACCTGAACACAGCTGTGCTCATTTGTTTGTGTAGTGTCTTTTATATAGCAGCAGAATTAAGTCTTGGCCATGACCAAGACTATATGGCCGTCTATGCTTAAAGTATTGATAATTTACTACTTGGCTCTTTACAAAAAAGTGGGCTGGCCTCTGCACCAGGTAGCTTAGGGTTTATTATTTGTCCTCCTGTTACAATGTCCACCAGAACAGGGATCTTTGCCTATTTCGTTCACTCTTAAATTCTGCATGCCTTTCATGGTGTCTTCTATACAGTAGCAACTTAATATATGTTTGTTGAATAAATGAAATGCCTCTAAAATGACTGAAGCCAGAGGTAGTACTTACTCTTTAAGACTGTTATAAGAATTGAATATTTTAATGTATATATATATATACACACCTCTTAGAACCCTGCCTGGCCTATAGTAAGCTCTCAAAAAATGCTAATTATTAAAATCTTTACACACTGATGGTAAAGAATGTTTGCCCATACACTTGTGAACATTATAACATGCATACCAATCTTCTAAATGTTTGTAAATATGAAAATTGAAAAAATATCTCATAGTTTTAGGTTCCATTTTGGCGATTACAGTGAGATTTGATATCTTTTCATGTTTATTGGCCATTTGTTAATATATTTTGTTTTTTGTCAGTTGCCAGTTTATATCTTTTTACCATTATCTTTTTGGCTTATTTATATTTTTCCTTTTAATTTTATCTGAATTTTCTTTTTTTTCATGTCTTTTAGAATCCTGGTTTTGACTTCAGTGGAGCAGAAATCTCAGGAAACTACACTAAAGGTGGACCAGATTTCTCGAATCTTGAGAAATAACTGTGATCTTCTTGCTGCATTTTGTGGATCCTAGCAGATATTGCCAACTTAATCAGATAACAGATTATGTGGTGGAAGAAAAATGTGGATGCCTAGTTAACAAATTGCAAAATACATTTAAATATGGTTCTAAAAATTGCATTCAAATATGATTTACATAGGAAACATCTTAAATACTGTGGGAACTATTCTATTGATACATGGTAACTTTTCTTTTGGACTTGTTTTTGCTCAGCATGACATTTTATATGCTGCACTTTACTAATTTCATATTTAGCCTGTATTTTTAATACAAAAAGTTTTAGGGTATAGATCATGTAAAATGACAGGGTGCCTTCAGGGAAAATTAAGTTTTTCTTTCAATAACTGTGATGCAGGAATAATGTTCAATAAATTTTTCTAAATAGGAATTGTGTAACCCTTTGTCTAAGTGTACCAGTTCACACAAGAAAATTGTATTACTGAAAAAAATTTTCAGAAAGGAAAAAATACTTCATGAATATATTCTGAGTAAGTTAATTTTAAGAGTTACTGAAAATTTCTGAATTAGTATATTATTCTTTAAGAGATAGCCTTTATGTCAAGAAATTGAAAAGTCACTAAAAACATATCAATAAGAATAGACTAATGCAAAAGAGAAACACTGAAGCAAATTTGGTTATTGGTGAATTCTTTGTTAGTGATAAGAAACACAGTCAATGAGTATAACTCAGTGACATCATTTTGATCTTCATTGATCCAGGCATATAGGTAAGAATTGTCTTGAAATTTTCTTTCATCCTTTTTATATCCTTCTAATTTTAAGTATTTTGAATAGTCTCAAATGTATAGAGAAGTTACAAGTAAAGCACACGGAATTGTTTTCTTCCTGATTCCTCAGGTTTGTGTGTAAGTTGATAACATGATGCCCCATCACCTCTGAGTACTTTAGTGTGTATTTCCTTCAAAGGACACGCTCCTACATAGCTTCAAATACAACCATTAAAATCAGGAAATTAGCACTGACACATTATGACCACCTAATTCTGGACGTTTATTCTATTCAAGTTTGCTTATTGTAGCAGTAATGTTCTTTGTAGCAAAAGGATCCAGTCAGAATCACGCCTTGCTTTTATTTTTTTGGTTGTACTGCACCACTTGTGGGATCTTAGTTCCCTGACTAGGGATTGAACCCAGGCTCCCAGCAGTGAAAGTAATGAATCCTAACCACTGGACTGCCAGGGAATTCCCGATTCCCCGCCTTTTGCTATCATGGGTCTTTAGTATGCTTCAGATTGGAAAAAGTCTTCATATTAACCTTGACTTTTATAGCCATGACACTTTCGAAGATCATAGGCTAGTTTTGTACAACATCTATTATGGTGTGTTTTGTCTGATATTTCTACACGATGAGAATCAGGTTATGAATCTTTGACAGACCGTTGCAGAAGTGATACTGTGTTCTTACTGCATCCTATCACAAGTTACTGGTTACAGTTCGCCCTTTTTCTGATAGTGTTTACTGTTGGCCTGCCATATTGGTGGTTTTCAGATTCTCAGATTCAATCAACCAAGGATAGAAAATAGAAAAAAAGAAAAAAGATGTGCAGAAGCTTCCAAATAGCAAAACTTGAATTTGCCTTGCAACAGGAAACTAGTTACATAGCATTTATGTTGTGTTTACAACTATTTACCTAGTATTTACATTGTATTTTATTAGGTATTATAACGAGGTGATTTACAGTATCGGGGAGGATGTGGGTAGATTATATGCAGGTAATATGCAAACATTATGTCATATTGAGCATCTGTGGATTTTGATGTCTGAGGGCATTGCTGGCACTAATAACTGTGGAAGCTGAGGGACAGCTGTACTTAGATCATTGATGAAGTGGTTTCTGTCCATCTTCTCACTGCAAAGCCATTCTTTCATGCTTGTGACTAAATGTTGTGTGATGTAGTTTCCAAGTACTACCTTGTTTCTCATCAAGCTTTCAATTTATGTCATGTAATACACACTCATTATTTCCACTTTGTTCATTGGGCAAAAATCTATTATTTGCATTACTTTGACCCTCAAGATTTTTCTAGATTTGGCCAGTGGAAATTCCTTGTAGATGGCTTTTATGTCCTTTTTTTTTTTTTTTTAGTCATAAAACCAATTTAATTGAAGCTATAAAAAGAGGCAATACACTTGATAAAATAATTAGGAAAGAACATTTAGCACATTTTAAAAGATTTAAAACAGGAGAACACTTTACAAAAAGTTGACATGTTCCCATTATTATTTGAGCAATTTCTGGTTCTCTGGCATAAGATATTCCAGGCTGCTTGTGCTTTCCCTACCCTTGGCAAAGAATCAGCCATTTTTCCGAGGAGTCCTGGTTCTCTAGTGAAGAATGGTGTTTAGAAACCAGGATCTGTCAGTGAGAAGTTGCTGTTTGTGTGTGTATTATGCATATGTTTACATCTATACATTTGTGTCTACATATATGTTGAAATCCATGAGTTCACACTTAAAGTTTGATTTCTGACCCCATGCGGTTCCTTTTGCTCTCTCCCATTGTATAGTGAGATACCTGATTCTTGTTACCCTTGATGTATTTGGTCCCCCATTCTAGGTCCCCATCTTCCCATGTGAATGCCTTTCTCGGTCTGCTCAGTTTCCCCCACCCTGTGCTCAGCAGAGGTGCCCGTCTCACCTGCTTGCTTTCTGATGCCCCCCTTGTCCACTGCAGCCCAGGCACACCCCTTGGCAAGATACCTGTGGTGTTCATTCTGCCCAATAACTTAAAGGATGAATGGGGAAGAGACTTGTTTCTTTCAACTGGTTTATCTTTTTGACATTAAAACTTTTTTTTATATTTTGAATAAACATAACTAAAATTAACTTGTTTGTAGTGTTGTGAATTTTAACTTACATAGATGTATGTGTGAACACCTCCAAAATGAGGAAACTGAACATCAATTACTACAAAATCTCTTTCATGTTCTGTTTATAGTCACACTCTACTCCTAGCCTCAAACCCTGGCTGCTGCTGCTAAGTCGCTTCAGTCGTGTCCGATTCTGTGAGCCCCACAGACGGCAGCCCACCAGGCTTCCCCGTCCCTGGAATTCTCCAGGCAAGAACTCTGGAGTGGGTTGCCATTTCCTTCTGCAATGCATGAAAGTGAAAAGTGAAAGTGAAGTCACTCAGTCGTGTATGACTCTTGGCAACCCCATGGACTGTAGCCTACCAGGCTCCTCCGTCCATGGGATTTTCCAGGCAGGAGTACTGGAGTGGGTTGCCATGTCCTTCTCCATCTGACCCTGGAGTCCACTGATTTTAGTCTCTGCCTCTATACTTTTCAAGAATTCCATTGAAATACAGGTAATCCTTTTAAAAAGATAGCTTTGAGAGATAATTCACATCCCATATACTTTATTCATATAAAGTATATAATTTCTCAGTGGTTTTTAGCATAGTCATATATTCAGCTATCACCACAGTCAACTTTGATTTTCATCACCTCAAAAAACCCAAACCCATACTTTTTTCTCTTATAATTTTATTTTGGCTGTGCTGAGTCTTACATTGCGGTGCTTAGTTGCCCTGTGGCATGTGAGATCTTAGTTCCCTGCCTGGGATTGAACCCAGGTCCTCTGCATTGGAAGGCAGATTCTCAACCACTCGACTACCAGGGAAATCCCTGAAGCCTCTATTTTCTTAACTATCACCCTCCACACATACCCAACCCTCTCAAGCAATCCCTAGTTATTTTTCACCTCAGATTTTTCTGTTAACGGATATTTCATATACATGGAGTCATAATGTGGTCTTCTGTTTCTGGTTTCTTTAACCTACATAAGGTTTTAGAAGTTCATCCATGTTCTAGAATGCCAGAGCTTCATTCTTTTTGTCTGGCTGGATGATATTCCATTGTATGATTACCACATATTTATCCATTTGTCAGTTGATGGACATCTGGCTACTATGAATAGTTATGCTGTAAAAATTCAACTACAAATTTTTATGTACATCTATATTTCCTTACAGAGGAGTGTAATCTCAAGTTTTAAAAAAACTTTACATCTAATCATTTGAGGAGGATTGTTTTCCAATCATGCTTGCTGCTGCTGCTACATCGCTTCAGTTGTGTCTGACTCTGTGCGACCCCATGGACTGCAGCCTACCAGACTCCCCTGTCCATGGGATTTTCCAGGCAAGAGTACTGGAGTGGGGTGCCATTGCCTTCTCCGCAATCATGCTCGATTGTTTTCCAAAGCTACACCATTTTACACTCCCACCAGCAGTATGAGTTTCAGTTTCTCCACATCTTTGCTAATACTTGTTATGTGATTTTTTGATCTTGGCCATCCTAGTGAATGTGGAGTGGTATAACACTGTGGTTTTCATTTGCATTTCTCTGATGGCTATGTTGAACATCTTATCTTGTACTTATTGACCATTTGTGTATCTTCCTTGAAAAAAATGTCTATTCAGATTCTTTGCCCATTTTTAATGGGTTATCTGCCTCTTTAATATTGAAGTGTAAGAGTTCTTATATATATTCTGGAGACAAGTCCTTTATCATACATGATTTGCATGTATTTTCTTTTTGTATGATTTTCACTTTCTCAACAGTGCCTTTTGAAGCCTGAATGCTCTGTTTTGATGTAGTGTAATTCATCATGCTTCTGGTGTCATGTCTAAGAATTTTGAAATCCCAGGTTATGAGGATTTTCTTCCCAATGTTTTCTTCTAAAAGTTTTATATTTTTATCTTTTACATTGAGATCTGTGACTTTTTTTTTTTTTTTTTTGGAGAAGCTGTGAAATATAGGTGGTTTCATTTTTTAGCATATAGACGTCCAGTTGTTTCAAAATCATTTGTCAAAAAGGTGTTCATTAAATTGTTTTTGCACTTTTCACAAAAATCAATTGCTATTTATATTGGTCTGTTTTTGGTCTCTGTTCTATTCCATGGATCTATGTGTCTTTCCCTTCACCAATACAACACTGCCTTGACAATGGTAGCTTTAAATTAAGTCTTAAAACTGGGTAGCACGATTCCTTCAACTTTTTCAGAATTGGTTTGGCTGTGTGGTTTCTTTGCTTTTTCATGTAAAGTTTAGAATCAGTTAGTCTGTCTACAATAAAAAGTCCTGAAATTTCCACTGGAATAGCATGTCTTCTGATCCATGAACATGGGGCATCTCTTCATTTAGCCCCTCTGATTTAGATCATCAACATTTTATGGTTTTCTGCTTATGGAACCTTTACATCTTATATTTATTCCCAAGTGTTCATTTTCTGGAGATGTTGTAAGTTATTTCTTTTTGAAACTTTTTGATCCTGTGACTTTGATAGTTGTCTCCCTGGAAATTTTTGCATAAACCACAAACAGCAAAGTTTTTGTCTGCTCTAGTTTGTAGGTCTTTTGTTTCCTTTTCTTGCTTCATTGCACTTGCTAGAAAAAAAGAGGTGGTGGAAATGGCCATCCTGTCTTGTTCTATATGTTAGTTTTGAAAGCATTCTAACATTAAGTATTATGCTAACTGTATGCTTTCATTGATGACCTTTATCCAGTTGAGGAAATTCTCATCTATTAATTCTTTGTTAGCTGATTTTTCTCATGAGTGTACTGGACTTTTCTCAAATGCTTTTTTCTGTATCAGTTGATCCTCTTATTTTTTTCCTTTAGACTCTCAGTATGGTGGATTATTTTGATTTTCTAATTTTGACCAGCTTATCTCCCTTCCATCAAACCTGGTCATGTTGTATTGTTGTTTTATATATTTGGACTCATTTGTTGAGCTTTTTTTGGGAGGTGATATTGTTGAGGTATTCATTTGGGATATTGGTCAATAGCTTATAAAATTAAAAAAAATGTATTATCTTTATCTTGGTTTGGTATCAAGTTATTGCTGGTCTTATAAAATGAATTCTCCTTATAAAATGAAGTGATTCTCCTTTCTGGGAGAGATTTATAGAATTTGTGTTATATTTTCCTTAAATGATTTGGGATTTGCCAGTAAGATTTTAAACAATGGACTCAGTTTTTTAAAATAGTAGAATTTACTCAGGTTACATAACAATTTAGTTTTCATAGTTCATGCCTTTCAAGGAATTGATTCATCTAATTCTCTGTGCAGTTATTTGTGGTATTAAAAAATATAGTTTCCTTTTAATGTCTTTCGAGTCTGTAGTGGTATCCCTTTCATTCCTAAAATTTGTCAGTCTTGCTAGAAGTTTATCTCCTGCTCTTTTCAAGTCCCAATTTTTTTTATTTTGATTAGCCCTATTGTTTCAGTTTCATAGATTTTTTTGTTTGTTTTACACATCCTTCTTCAGACTTTCTTCCTTCTGCTTGCTTTGGGTTTATTTTGCCCTTTTTCTAGTTTCTTAAAATAGAAATTTACTGGTTTTGAAACCTTTTTTTAACAAAAGTGATTGATACTATGATTACTAAGCACTGCTTTAGCTGCATTCCATATATTTTGATATTTTCATTCAGTAGGTTCAAAATACATTCTCTTTTTAGACTTTCACTTACAGGCATGGATTTTTCATAGATGTTTCTTATTTAACGTCCAAGTGTTTGGAGATTGTCCCGTTAACTGTTTATTTTCTAGTTTTATGGTCAGGGAACACATTTTGTATAATTTTAGTTCAGTTCTTAGTTTGTTTATGACCCAGGATATATTCTCTCTTGGTGACTATGCTACGTTCACTTGAAAAGAATGCTTATTCTGCTATTTTGGGATGAATTTTATATAAAGTAGATCCACATGGTGGTTGGTATTTTTCAGTCCTTCTACATCCTTGTTGATTTTCTAGTGCTGTACATTACTGAGTGGAATCTTTTAAGTCTGCAGCTGAAGCTTTGTCCATATGAGCTTTTCACTGCTGTCAGTTTTTAGTACTTCTTGTATTTTTAAGCTCTGATGTTAGGTGCATACGTATTTAAGACTCATATCTTGGTGAATTGATTCTTTTATCACTTTAACATCCTTTATTCCTATTAACTTTGATACAATTTCACATAAGTCCATTTAATCTATTTTGGGAAGTAATGTGCAGAGTGTTTAGGAACATAGCCTGTGTCACAATTGCCTGGATTTGAATCTCACATCCAAGTACAGGTATGTGACCTTGGGCTTATCTCTTACCTGCTCTGTTGTTCTGGTTTATTTGTAAATGGGATAATCTCATTCAGTTTGGAGAATAACATGAAATGATTCATATCTGACAACAGTACCTGACAGTAAAAACTAACACTGCTAACCACAAACGTTAGATCAGAAATATCTAGTTTTTAAAAAGTATGCCACATTAATTGAAAATACATAGAAGGTTAAAGTGCCTGTTTTAAAAAACAGCACTTATGAAAGCAGGGATTATTCAATATATCTAACCTGAGTCAAATAGGAAAGGAACCTTCTAAGTTTTTCTTTATTCAGTAATTCCTTACAGTATCTACTTTCTAGCTTGTTAGTTACATGAACAGTTCAAAATCATATATTAATAATTAACAAGCCGTCTGACCAGACTAATACAACACTTAGTGGTTGCCTGTCATTACCAACCACCTGTTGGTTTAATTAGGTAAGAGGGTCACACAGAACTACAGATGGGCTGAATCTGAGGGTGATTTAGTATTAAGGACAGTCCTAACAGTGATGGGGTAGTCCAGGTGGCGATGGTGGTCAAGAACCCACCTGCCAATGCAGGAGACATAGATTATGATATGGATTCGATCCCTAGGTTGGGAAGATGCCCTGGAGGAAGGCACGGAAACCCACTCCAGTGTTCTTGCCTGAAGAATTTCATGGACAGAGGAGGCTGGCGGGTTATAGTCCATAGGGTCACAAGGAGTCAGACATGACTGAAGTGACTTAGCACGCCCATACAATGGAACCTACATAATAAAAGTGACCAACAATGCATAAGCAAGTTTTTAATGCATATTAAGCATATTTAATTGTCATCATCTTGTGTTTATCTTTAAAAAACCACTAGAAAGCAAAGTGTCAATTAGGTAATAGCTATACTATCATAATTTTTTTTTCCTTACCATGCATCTTACCATGCATGTTCAGTCTCTAAGTTATGTCTGATTCTTTGTGACCCCACGGACTATAGTTCCACCAGGCTCCTTTGTCCATGGGATTTCCCAGGCAAGAATACAATTTCCCAGGTTGCCATTTCCTTCTTAGAGGATATTCCCAGACCAGGGATCAAACCTATGTCTCCTGCATTGGCAGAAGGATTCTTCAGCAGTTAGCCACCAGGGAAGCCCACCATGCATCTTACTTTAGTGCTAAATTTAAATAAAGTGAGTGGAGACAGCTTTTTATTGTGGTGCTATTATCACGTTGCCAAAATAGTTAATTGCATTAGAAGAGAAACGAAGAGAAAACTGCCTGGCAAAGGAATGCATTTCAGTAACTTTATTGAAAGGTATATCCCTTAGTACCAAAACATAATGGGAGTTGGTTAGGTTACCTCTGGCAACTCAAAATTAACACTGATGTATTCAAAATATTGAAATTTATCAGTATTTTGGGAAAACTGTAAAGTTATCCATAAAACATGGTTTACCAAAGTATAAGATACACTGTGGTTCTTTGGTTCATTTTCTAATGCCTCTGTAACCATAAAATGATGTCAAAATTGGGTACAGCCATCTTGGATGGATTCAGGTTACACACTGCATTGAGTAACTCTCTGCAACACTTGAACCCTGTAGATCTCTGAACACTGCACCTCGGCAACCTTATAATTATGAAGATGCCTACTTACCTTTCTTAATACTTCCTTTTGGCACACAGTAGGGGCAATTAATGTCAGTATATTCTCTTCCTTTTAAGCAAAATTCTAAGTTAGAACCAAGTTTTACAAAAACAGTCCTTAGTAAAAACTGATGGAGTGTTAAATCACAAAGTTTTCCGAGTGACACTAATTTGTTTTGAGTTATTAGTAAAAACTAACTTTCTTGATGGGACTAGACTGAGGCAGTAAATTTTGTATAAAACTTTTAAAATCATGGGTATAAGTATCACCTGTTTTCTAGAAAAATATTAAAGATAACATGCCAAAATTAACAGGTTGGTAGTTTTGCTTTACATAAATGCCCTCAAATTTAAATGTGATTTCTATGTACCAGTAAGGTCCACATCTCTGGGTTAATAATTACTTGCATCATAGGTGCCAAGAAACTAACTATTCTCACTGCCTAGAATAGTGACCCTTATTGTGCCTTAAAAAGTGCATTTGTGAAATGGTGTTTTTGATGTAAACCTCATAATTTAAAGTTTAAATTTAAGTAGGTTACCTTTTTTAAACACCACCTAAGTACAATATATTGACCCAATATAGAAACTTGGATCAATGTTAGAAATGAAGATTCACAGTTTACCTTTCCAGGCTTGTCATTTGCATTTCACATTTATACTGTTACTTTGATTTGTATGTTTCATAGGTGAATTCAAATTTGAGTAATTCCACTATAGGGTAATGTTAATTAGGCAGTTTTCCCAAATCTGAGAACACCAATGCTAATCTAGTTGTGATGTTTTGAGGCTTCACAGCTTAAATCCGTTATAATATTATAGAATCCACAGCTCAGGATTGTGGAGAAAGGCTTCAGAAGTTTTTTGTTGCTGTAATCATCCTATTTAACAAACAAAAAATCAAGTTATCAGAAGTCTGCCAAACACAAATTTTGCTACCTGTTAAAATATCTAAGATTCATAATCATCTCTTATGTAGATGTATTCTATGTTCACAATTAATTTTGAGTAGGAAGAAAGTTAAATCACCACCATGAGTTAAACTTAGATGGTAAGAAAGTCTATCATATATTCCTGAGGAGGTTTACATTTTTTATGCATGTAAATACTTGCCACTGTTCAACTCTTATAGCAATGATACACAACGCCAGTGCTGAGACACCCTGGCAGTTTCCAAAGACCCAGTGTAGAAACCACCTGTCCTAACTTATTTTTCTTTACGTATAACACCCGAGTTCATACTGACTTTCCTAATAAGCTAATAGTCTCAAATTAGTTCAATGTATGGTTCAAAATTTTGGTCCTGTTCGTTTACTCAGGCTTGTGTAACTTTAAATGAACTAAAGCTTGAGTCTACATATAGCAAAATGATGTGCAATTAGAAAAAAACAAAACACTGTTTTAGTGCTACTTTTAAAGTTTACATTATTAAGGAGGATGTGGCTTTGTAAGCTGATAATTTAATGAAACAGCTAACATATATATCAAAGTTTAGATAATTCCTTACTCTTGGGATGTTGTATTAATACCTTGAATGTAGTGTGCTCAGTCACTAACTTGGGTCAAACTCTTTGTGACCCCATGGACTGTAGCCCACCAGGCTATGTCCATGGGATTTTCCTGGCAAGAAGACTGGGGTGGATTGCCATTTCCTGCTCCACGAATGTAGTAAATGCCCTCAAATAATAGCTGACTAGATCAGTGAAGTCATTTTCCCCTTTCCTATTCCAACTCCATTTTGTTTATTTTGAAAATAATTCAGATTTATATTCTTGAATTGTAGAAGAAAATTATATAGCATTAGAAAATTTTCTATAATGTGGAGGATTAACTACGAACCAAATTTACCAATTAAGGGCCCATTTCCGGAATTGTTGGAAGGTGGGTTATTCTGTAGTAACTATGCCTCAGTTGCCGTGCAGTCCGCCCAGAAACAATCCATTTCAACTTCTGAACATTTGGTTTGGAACACTTGTTCGATGAATATTCAGCTAAACACTTGGATACAAGCTCTTGCCAGAAAGTCAAATCTCTGCCACTGATCTGTACGTAAATTAAAAAAAAATGTTAACAGTCCTGTAGTTTTCATTATAGTAATAATTACAATCTTATTAACATGTCTTTCCTTGTCAAAAAAATTTAAGGGTAAGTTACTTAAATTTCAAGCAAACATATGACACCTCACTTTAGGAACAAGTGGTTTAGGTTTTTTTACAGCTGTGAATAGGATTTAGGCTATGACCTTGACATACCTTGGAATGTTTCTGAAGACGTTCTACTCCTTCTGTTAACTCTATATACTTCTGCGCTTGGATCTCCAATGCGATGATAGACAATGCCAACACAGACGGCTAAAAGAGATAAATTTTAAAGTAAATATTGAATATGAAAATAGGTATATAAACAGATTTAATCTTTATAAAATATTTACCTTTGCTTTAGAAAATATGATCCTGCAGTAGCATGCCTTAAGTTGGGCTTCTAGTCTTTCAAAATTAAGGCTACTCCTCCTTTAAAGAGAAAATGAAATTTTATGTAGGTAATTTTACATTGAGTCAAAATAAATTTTTAGAAAAATAATGAAGTCAATTTTAAAGTGAAGTTTATGCACACTTATCATAGAAAAATGAATTATTTGAAGAAGTTTCCTTCCTTCAGAGACCTTAACTTCTTAAGGATACCATAGATGAATTTTAAATAATTTGGGCCATAAAAGAAAAATTTATTCTACAACTACCAAGGTTTCTTTTCATTTTAATAAGTCTGTTTTTGAATTGAAAGTTTCTTTTTCCATAAATTAGTGTTAGATGCTTGCCTATTAGGTTCTGTAAGTTAACTAGTCTATAAATGGAAAATGTAATGTTAAAAAATTTACCATCCTAAAGAATTCAAAGACTCCAAGAAGCTACTTTTGACTGAATGTCTCCTCACTCCTGCTGGAGAGTGAAGTGAAACTCAAGGGGCTTAGCTATCATTTTACTTGATTGACATTCTCCCAGGATACTGACTTCATATAACATTCAGACAATATTCTGGTTTCTACATCTCCTTTGTTGAAAACAAAGCTCACATACCTTTCATGTGGCACGCCCTCCTGAAGGAGTGAATGATAGAGTTGCAGAAACTGAAAGGCAGTGGTAGCTTTGACTTTCCAACACACCTTCTCCAGTACAATCTTCTCCATTCTCATCAGGTCTGAAACCGTGAACCTGTACTGACTGATTCGGATCAAGTCAGTAGCCAATGGGACATTCCTTTCCTCTTCTGTTGATTTTACAGCCAAATAGAAGCAGCTTAGTCCAACACACCCAAGGTGCTTGGGCTGTACCTAAAAAGACAATAAATCCATCTCTACCTTATTTCAATTAAAAAAAAAAACATAAAGTATAATCTAGAACTCAGACCCATCACTTTGAAAAATGTATTTGTGAGGTGAATCTCTCAGTGGCGAAGGACTTAGCAAGATCCACTGATGCCTCAACTGTAGACTGTTAACCATATGCACCCACTTGGAACCAATTTTTAAGTAAATGGAGTAAGTTTCAGTGTAATGTTTGGCTTTTGCATGTAACAATTCTTAGTTCTTTTGGTTTTTTAAATCACTGAAGAATGATAAGCAGTAATTTACTTGGTCAAAGACTTATATGAAGACTGAAATACCTTACAGCTTATACACAAAATTTCTTTTCAGAATGTTGTGTTTTTCCAGGCTGTTTTCTTTGTAGCAATACTTGTGAAATGTTTTTAAATACTGTGACACATATTGTTTACTCCACCTGTAAAGCTCTAATCACTACCAGTCTTTTAAATTTATCCATCATTTTCTGAATGTCTACAATCAAAATTCTATCCAGTTTATTTAAAAAGTTTTTTTTTTTTTGGCTATGCTGGGTCTTCCTTGCTGTGTGGGCTCTCTCTAGTTGTGGAGAATGGGGCCTATTCTTCACTGTGGTATGTGGGTTTCTCATTGTGGTGGCTTCTCTTGTTGCAGTGCATGGGCTCCAGGGTATGTGGGTTTCAGCAGTTGCGGCTTCTGGGGTCTAGACCACAGGCTCAGTAGCTCTGGCACATGAGCTTAGTTGCTTGGCCGCATGTGAGATCTTACCAGACCAGGGGTTGAACCCAAATCTCCTGCATTGGCAGGTGGATTTTTTACCACTGAGCCACCAGGGAAGCTCTCTATCCACTTTAAGTTTCAGCTCAACTGAAGCTTTAAAAAGCTTTTACCAGTATTTGGAATCTCCTCTTCTTAGAAACCCTTCAGCAATATATTTATATCTCTTTTGAAGTATAATGTAATTCTTTTCTTATTATTCCTTGTACTAATGATAGTTATAAGTGCAAACATTACTCCCACTAAGATTATAATATACTTAAGGAACAGATGCCATGTCATTCACCTGTGACACATTTAGAATTAAAGGTAGTGCCTACACATGGTGTCTAAAAGAGTTTTTTGTTTGTTTTAAAGAGTTGTTTAATCAGACTGTTGAATAAGTTTCTTGAGCCATTCAACAAACACTGAGTTCTTTCCATATATGTTGCATTCTGTTAGGTACTTTGAATAAAACATGAGTTTCATTTTAAGTGTCACATTATCTCATTATCTACGAACAACCATGGACACAGAGAAGTAGATGTATTTTTAATAATTAAACTCTGAAAGCTACACAGATGTCCTGCTTATCCAATACAGGGTAACAACTGTATATCCGCTCTGTCAGAAGATACTCTCTACTATGTGTAAACTTAGGCTGGAAATGCCAAGCATAAGCATGACCTGGGTAAATCTAAGGCTAAACCAGTTGGAACTTTATTATATATGAATAAAGATCAAGAAATATACTCTACTGACCAGGTGGTAGACAGCATCAACAAAAAGGAAAAAAAAAAATCTAATTTTTAACCCACAATCTAGCCTTCTGCCTTTAACATATTTCTTTAAAAACAACAGTAAATAAGTGAAAATACCTAAACTATCAAACAAGACTTTTAAAAACAATAGCCAACTCTCCTACTGGGAGGCTTTGCAATGATTTGATATTAGACTATTATTCAATGTCAGAAGTTAAGTCTAATAGCTGATGCATTATTCTTGATTAAAAGGAAGAATATTCATCAATGCTATAGTACACAGAATTACCAAAACATTTTGGTTACTTGCTGAAAACACACAAGAAAATGGTCAAGTTGTGAATACCAGCCCAAAGCTGGCAATACCATCTCCAAAACACATTAAGCAAAATCACGAAATACTCAGGGTGATGTAGCTTTAAACGTACCTTCATTTTAGACAGGAATCTGTCCAGTAAATTCACAGCTAGAGAAAATGTCTCCGTGTCAAAGCCAAAGAACTGAGTTAGACTAAGAAGATCTTTTACTTCAAAGTCCCTCAGTCTTGCAGTCATTCTAAGGCCATTATCATGTGCAGATTCAATTAGTCTCAAGCCGCAGACCTTTGGCTGACATCTCAACTCCTGTTCCAACAGGGCATTCAGCTGGTGTAGCAGTTTCTGAGAGTCAGTTGTTGTCAGTACCTCTATCATCTATATATAGAACAAAGCCCAGAAAGGAGTGAAAGAACAGCCCTTCCTGTCCTACCAGGTGTCTTATAACACAAGCCTCCCCTTTCTCAATGCTGTTAGTGAATCTCAGTCATTGCCAAGGGCCATCTGTTATTCTCCCGCTCCCCAACCAGTTGGTTACATCCATCCTAAATTGTGACTTCCTAGAGGGCCTTTAAAAAAAAAAAAAAGCTAATCTTTATGCCCAAACTTTGAAATGAAATGGTAGTATGTATTCTGCCGCTTAGTAACAATGTGAACTATTCAAGTTAAGTCAATTTTTCTTAGTCCTCAGTTCCTAATCTGTTAATAGGTTATTACCCATTTCATAGACTTATGTGAAATAAAGGTAAAGAATCTGCTTGCTATGCAGGAGAAACGAGCACGATTCCTGGGTTGGGAAGATCCTGTGGAGAAGGGAATGGCTACGCACTCCAGTAGTCTTGCCTGGAAAATTCTGTAACACCCGAGCCTGGCGGGCGACAGTCCACAGGGTCGCAAAGAATTGGACACGACTGAGTGACTAACACTTTCAGTTTCAGGAGCACAGGTATATAGCACATACAATAGGTGCCTAATAAACACCTGGACAATATTAACGAGCTTATTTATAGTCTGTAAAACAAGGCAATATCTGCCTCTCTAAATGGCTGTTAAGATTAAACAAGATGATTCAACTAGAGTTCAGCATAGTGCTTGGCACTCAGTGCTCAGCAACTGTTAACTTTTATTGATGTTACGAAAGGAAACTCAGGTGTTAAGAGCACCGGCAGTGGGACAGGAGGCTAATCCATCCCGCAAGAGAAACCTGGGAGTTTCATTAATTTAGGGCAATAATGAACGCCTACTATGCCCCAGGCACAGGATACATGGACAGTCCCTCCCCCCAACCACCAAAAGGCAGGAAGCAGAGCATCTTCAGGGTTGAGCGACGGAAGAGGTGGACAGATGCGGAATCACAATCTTCAGGGATCCAACTCTTTCGCCCCCCGGGCTGGTGCCTGGGACCACGCCAACTTGACAATAAGACGGCTCGGGAGGTCTGATCTGGCCCCGCCCCTCCAGGCTCGGACTAGCCTGAACTTGTTGCTCGGTCTAGAGTTAACCGAGGAAAAGGGCGCGAGACGAACCCTCCACCCCGGCCCCTTACCCTACCCCGCGCCCCCAACCTTGCTCCGTATCTGCACCCTGCAGTCAACCCCGAAATCCTAGCTCACCTTGATCGCGACTGCAGCTCCTCAGCGGTAACCACCCTCCCCGGGCCTGCTCTCACCTCACCCCACGATATTAGATCCGAGAGGCCTACGAGGCGAGAGGACTCGCGGGCAAGAGGGGACAGGCCCGGGGAGGGGGAGCCGTCTTGGGTGGGGGGTCTCTGCAGCGCCGCCGAGACGACACTGCCCTTCTCCGGGTCAGTTCGGAGCCGAAGGGGCCGCGCCTGGCCTTCCGAGTAATATATTGGAGGGCGGGGCTTTCTCGCTGCGATGGGAGGGGGAAGTGGGAAGATTTCCGCGCTAATTGGTGTAAGTCTTTTGATGGATGGCTCCTGCTGTCCAAAGAGGGCTGGTGCGTAGAGGGAAGATGTCCGGCCAATCAGCACACGTTTTTCATTATCCCCGGAGTCAAATTCTCCGCCCCTTGAGACCACGCCCCTGCCTCTAAGCGTCTCTCATTGGAGGATTTCCCCAAGTGTCTTCGCTGAAGAGGGGGAGTTAAACGCTGCGTTCACTAACCCAGGCCCGGGTAAGGCCTCTGTTGGCAGAAGGATTGGCCAGAATATCGTTCCAGAATGTACTGGGAGTTTTCATTCTGTTCCGTTTAGTAGAGTGGTTCTGCTGTCTTTGTAAAATCACGGTGGCTAGTTCTGACAAAAAAGTGAAGCCCGTATTTTTCATTACAGATGGAGAGGTGGTGGGTTTTCTGTGGTGTGGTTTATTAAGTTTCTAGAAGTTTTCCCATGTGCGCTTTGGAAATCACTAGTTCCTTGCCTTATTTTGCTTTTTGTAAAGTTTAATCAAAGAGTGGAGTTGGGCTACATAGGTTCTTGGTCTTCCTCCAATCTCCTGAATTTGAATTGTGAACAAATTAAAAAAGTTGGTAGTTCTTTAGGGACTTAAAAGGTATGTGGTTGACCCTTAAGAGGAATAAGACTAGAATGATTGCAGTGATTAAAAATCTGAGTCCACAGATCCCGTGTGTGAAACGATATTATTTTTTTAATTTACTGGCCATGAACTTAATTTCTGCTTGTGAGCCTCGCCGGGTAAGTGGGAAGATAATTAGCTTGAAGCGTTCCTGGACTCTTTCCCTCCTTTTTCCCCTGTTCTCACAAATGCGAAGGGTCTGCATTAAAAAGGGGTTGAGGATTGGAGAAGGAGGAGTTGGTTATCATTTCTCACGGACTGTATGTACTTTGATGTCTGGTCCCATGGCCTCTTCCTGTTAGTGGCTACCTGGGCTTTGAAAAAATGAGACTCTGAAAGGACATCTGTGTTGTTTGCCCTGCCAGATGCTTCCCCGAGGCAAATGACAGGCAAATGACGCAGAACCAAGCTTTGAAACGGGGGTTAGAGTTGTGAGAAGAAAAGGGTAGGGAAAACCGGGGAGAAAAAGTTAATGCCTCAAAAATATTATCTCTAAAGCGTCATGGGTCCGTTCGTCAAAGCTCCACTTTGTCAAAGCTCCATTTGTCAAAGGTTCGTTTGTCAAAGCTCCGACCAATGAAGAGTCCTTGGTCCTCCTTGAAAATAAACTCATGTAATGAGTATAAAAAGGCAATTTAAAACATTTTAAAAATTATTTTTACAGTAATGCGTGAGTTTACAAATGTACATATTTCTGCTTTAGTAACAAAGGAACAAATTAGGAATATAGGTATATATATATGCACTTTTCCACTATTTATTGAAGATGTATGCCCGTGGAGGATGGGATATACTAGTTCCTGTCCTTGTGGCACGTGTAGTTTTGTGGGTAATATAAACCGATTTGCTTTGAAGTCACAGATTACTAACTAGGTTTTAGACTTTTAGCAACTTTTTAGTCACATTAAGTTTCCATTGTCGTTTCTTAAAAAAATAGGAACTAAATGCCCTTTATTCATAGTGTTATCGGGAGGATTAAATAATACAAAGTACATAAAGAGGTAGGCATTATGCCCAGAGCACAGTAAGTACTTGATAAACAGTACCCTTTATTGCTAACATTTCTTTTGAAATGTTGTGCTTAAAGAGGTATTTCATTCTGTTTTATCTATTTTAGCCTTAGTCTTTTAGAATCAGAGTATTAGAATTGTTTGTTATTGTTGTTGTTTAGTCGCTGAGTCATGTCTGACTCTTTGCAAACCCGTGGACTGTAGCCCACCAGGCTCCTCTATCCATGGGATTCTCTTGGCTAGAATACTGGAGTGGGTTGCCATTACCTTCTCCAGTAGAATTGTTTACTTAACACTAATAAAAGTATCTAAAGTGCATGTGTTAATTTCTATGCCTTTTATACTTAAAATATATGACTGTTTATGTAATAAAAATGTTTCTCTTACATTATGATCTTATTATTACTTTTTATTAAAACCTGAAATTCCCTGTATGAAAAAAAACTATTTCAGTAGTACTGAAGAAGCATTGATTAAATAGAACTCAAATCAAATGAACATTTTTTACCTTTTCTCCTAACCTCTCACCTCCACCATCATTTATATTCCATAATATTAGAATACAGACTGTCATTTAAATAACTTAAAAGTTCTAATTAGCAAAATGTGCAAATGTAAGACAGTTGTGTCCTACTGTAAAAGAAAAAAAAAATGAGCCTTTTGTTAACTGTGATTTTATTTTTAAAGACTGGTAGGTTGAGTGATGAGTCTGTCAGGAATCTTTCAAAGGACTGACTTCCAGGCTATTTTCTAGGCTCAGTGATATATTTGGCTGTCAGTTTCATGCTTTCTTCTCCATCACCAGTTAAGTGCAGCAAGAACTGAAGCTCAGAATAATGGCCTTAAAGCTGGGCAAGAATCCAATACAGTAAGAGGAGGATTTAATCATATTCTCTACATTGCAGACTATTGAAGTGCCTTGAGCAGCAAAAAAAAAAAAAAAAAAAAAAAAATTATAACAAGCAGGTAAACACTGATGGCTTATCAAATGCTGCCCTAGCCGTGGGAACTTCCTCCTTGGTTCTGTTTCTGTCCTGGAGACTGGAGGGATCTTTGCACTGCTTTCTGTTGGGGCTCTCTGATAAGTGTCCAGAACTTTGGAATGTAGGTTTGTCCAGCAGTGATGAGGGCCAAAAATATGAGGATCAAAAGGATCACAGCTGAATTGTCTTCCCCTCTACTTCCTGATCCTTCCTGAAACTACTTATTACAGCCCCCTCCGTGTATCCAGCTGTTCTCTGGTGCATCTGCTCTGTCTTAGAAGAGAACTTGCTAGATTGTAGCTTCATGCGGTCTTCCTTGATCTCTGGGATAGTTTGGGGCTGAGAAATTGTGTATAGTTTGGGTGGTGATGGGAAGGCAGGGAAAAGGATACACAGAAATCAGATTACTATCATTTGTAAGATAGAGTGGAAACCTGCCATATAGCTCAGGAAGCTCAACTTGGGACCCTGTGGTGACCAAGAGGGTTGGGATGAAGGGGGGAGTCAGAGGGAGGTCCAAAGGAGAGGGGATATATGTATACATACAGCTGATTCACTTTGTGTGTGCTCAGTCATATCTGACTCTTTACGACCCTATGGACTGGAGCCCTCCAGGCTCCTCTGCCCATGGGATTCTCCAGGCAAGAATACTGGAGTGGGTTGCCATGCCCTTCTCCAAGGGATGCTTGCGACCTAGGAATTGAACCTGAGTCTCTTATATCTCCTGCATTGACAGGTGGGTGCTTTACCACTAGTGCCAACTGGGAAGCGATTCACTTTGTAGTAGTGCAGAAACTCCCACAACATTGTAAAGTGATTATATTCCAATAAAAATAAAATACAGGATGCCCAGTTAAATTTATATATGTATAATATTATATAAATTGTATATAATTTATATAATATATTATATAAATAAAATTATATATTATCCATTATTAAAATTATACAATATATAAAATTTGTATATAATTTTATATATGTAAAATAAAACAGACTGGTAATTTCAGTTATATCTTGCCCTTCAGAGATTCTAGCTACCTTGGATAAAGTCACCCTTTCCAATTAATTGAGATATTCACTGGAAAAATAAACTTTGTCAAGTAACTACTGCTTGGTTATATAAAGGTACCCGGAGACATTGGATGGAGATCTCCCACATGCTTGCATTTAGTCTAATGGCCATAGACTTTGTTGAGTACAGGGCACAAAGCAAAGATCAGTCAATAATCAAGAGTTTATATTTGTTATGAATTTCCCATGTGCTAAACTTAAACACACAATACCTTATTTAGTCCTTTAGCAACTGTGATATTGAGAAATGAGAAATATCTTGTATATCTCCTAGTTGCTAAATAAGCTTAACTATTTTACTGTTTACTAAATATACTTAACAGGGCTTCCCAGGTGGTGCAGTGGTGAAGAATCTCCCTGCATACAGGAGACCCAAAAAATGCAGGTTCAATCCCTGGGTCGGAAAGATCCCCAGGAGTAGGAAATGGCAACCCACCCCAGTGTTTGGCAACCTACCCCAGTATTCTTGCCAGGAAAATTCCACCGACAGAGGAGTCTGGCGGGCTATAGTCCATAATGTTGCAAAAAGTCGCACTTGATTGAACTACTGAATGTGTGTGTGCATGCGTGCACACACACACAAATATACTTAACAAAAAACTTGAATTTTGATTTTACAGTATTAAAAAAAAGCTGTAACATTGTAAACTGACTCCTTAACTTCAATACTTATTAATATTTTGCCCATGTTGTCCTTTTACTTTCTGTTTGTCCAGCATTCAACGCATATTTATTGAGGACTTTCTAGATGCCAGACCATTGTGTTTTGTAGTCTCAGATTAAAAATGTTAACGAGTTTGGGCAGTAGGGTGTGTTGATTGTTGTTCTCTGTGAAGATAGTGGTTGGAAGGATCAGCTGGGTCATTCTCCAGGGGCGATTTGTTTCTTTTTTGAAGGTTTATCTCTGGGGTCTGCTGCTTTGGTAGGAGGAGGGATTGGGGATGGAAAATAAGTTCCCTTCCTTATTCAGCTCTCTGTCTATGCTGCTAACCTTCCTTACAAAAGCATGTACACACACATGTACACACCCCTCTACAAAAAATTTTGACAGAGTTGAGATTTGGGAAATGAATACTTTCTTTTTTATTGGAGTATAATTGCTTTACAATGTTGCATTAGTATCTGCTATACAAAGAACTGAAACAGCTATATGTATAACATATATCCTCTTTCTCTTGGACCTCCCTCCCACCCCACCACCATCCCACTGCTCGCAGAACATGGAGCTGAGCACTGAGCTGACTTCCTTCTACTATATAGCAGGTTCCCACTAGCTATCTGTTTTACACGTGTGTGTGTGTGTGTGTGTGTGTGTGTGCGCTCAGTCATGTCTGACTCTTAGTGACCCCATGGGCTGTGGCCCACCAGGCTCCTCTGTCCATAAGATTTTCCAGGCAAGAATAGTGGAGTGGGTTGCCATTTCCTCCTCCAGGGAATCTTCCCAACCCAGGGATCAAACCCGAGTCTCCTGAGTCTCCTGTTCTGCCCGTAGTCCGAGTCCCTGGTCGGGAAAGAAGACTCCTCGAAACAATGCAATTTGCAATAGGGGAATTTATTACTGACTCGAGCCAGGGCCTCCCGCCCTCACCAAGTGTGTGAGAACGATAAAGGCCCCGAGCCCGAGTTCTCTCGGGTATTTATTAGGTCAAAAAAGCAGCAGGTGGTTGGCGCAAGCGGATTGGTTACACAGCGGGTAGTTGGCGCAAGCGGATTGTTTACACAGTTGCAAGGTAATTTTTGTTGGCCCAATCCTTCGTGGGCTTTCAGCTTTCCCCTGATAGGTTTCCTTTTTCTTGCTAGGCATATGTTGATTGGCTGGCTCCAGGTGGCCTGATAATTATGTTACCCTGGGAAAGTAGGCCTACTCCTAATCTAGGCTGCCTGTCATGGCATTAGCCGTGACAGCCTCACACTGTATTGGTAGATGGATTATTTACCGCTGATCCACCTTGGAAATCCCTGTTTTACACAAGATAGTGTACGTATGTTAATCCTACTTTCCCAGTTCCTCCCACCTCCCCTCCCCCTCACCACTTGTCCACATGTGTTTCTCTACATCTATGTTTCTATTCCTGCCTTCCAAATGTTTATCTGTACCATTTTTTTAGATTCCACATTTATGTGTTAATACACAATATTTGTTTTTCTCTTTCTGACTCACTCCACTCTGTATGGCAGGCTCTAGTTCCATCCACATCTCTGTAGATGACCCAATTTTATTCTTTTTTATGGCTGAGTAATATTCCATTATATGTATGTACTATTCCATGTGTGTACCACATTTTCTTTATTCATTCATCTGTCGATGCACATTTAGATTGCGTCCATGTCCTGGCTATTGAAAATAGTGCTGCAGTGAACTTCTGGGTACATGTGTGATTTTCTCAGGGTATATGCCCAGTAGTGGGGTTGTTAGTTCTATTTTTAGTTTTTTAAAGGACCCTCCATATTGGCTCCATAGATACATATCTCCATAGTGTCCATATCAATTTACATTCCCTCCAGTAGATCAAGAGTGTTCCCTTTTCTCCACACCTCCAGAAGGTGTAGTTTGTAATTTGTAGTTTGTAGATTTTTTTGCTGATGGCCATTCTGACCAGAGTAAGGTGATACCTTATTATAGTTTTGATTTGCGTTTCTCTAATAATTCAAGAATCTTTTCGTATGCCTTTTGGCCATCTGTATGTTTTCTTTGGAGAAAATTTCTAATCTAGCTTTGTTGTTCCTTTGCATTGTACTAGAATAAGGGACCTCATAGGCCAGAACTTTTGTTCTCTAGATTGGCCTTAATTGCTCAAAGTCACCTACTTTCCTCATTTCTTTAGCCTTTTAGCTCTTTCACTTTTGATCTGAGTTTTGATTTAGTGAAGTTAAGAGGTTGGTGCAAAGGACACTGCAGACAAAAGCCACAGTATGTGCAAAGGCACAGGGAAGAGACTAAGAGTCTATAAATGAAATATGGATCACTCTGCTGGAACACTGGGGGCATTTGGGGGTGTCTAGCAATGAGATGGGGAGTGAAGCAGTTGCCTATCCTAAAGGACCAGGTAGTCATATATACCACTATTGGGATTTCGGACTTTATAGGTTTCTAGGAGCCATCCATGGAATTTAAAGAGAATACCACATTGGATTTGTGCTTTAGAATGACTGTTTGGCATCAGTGTGAAAACTGGAAAGAGGGAGCCAAGAGTAGAGTTAGAAAGAACAATTAGGAGCCATGGCCTTAATCTAGCAAAAAATCGGAAGACTCAACTGAGGGAGTGAGAGTGGGAATGGAAAGGAGGTGGATTCAAGGGACCTTAGAAGGTCTGGCTGATGGATTGTGGTGATTGATTAGATTTGATTGGTTAGGGGATCAGGATGAAGGAGTCAAGAATAATGTTCACATTTCTGGTTCAGGCAAGAGTTGAATGGAGAAGCCTATTCATGTACTAAGATCAGAAAATACAGGAAAAGAGACCAAGTTTGTGGGGGAAGACGTTGAGGTAGTGATGCCTGAGGAAATTCCAGGTGGAGATGTCCAAAGGCATCCAGAGGAACATTGATGCCACAGATAACCTTGAGACTCATTAGAATATGGGGTGGTGGTGGTGATTGACTCATGGAAGTAGATAGTTAGGGGCCATTGGAGATGGTAAGAGAAGCCTGAGGAGGGAGTCTAGGGAACAGGAGTCTGTGAAGGGATCTAGAAGGAAAGGACTTGTTTCAGGATTCAAGAGAAAGTGTTTCAAGAAGAGAGTGAACACCAGTGTCCGATGCTATACTGAAAAAGCAAGACAGGAAACGAAATCATTGAATGTGTAACCCACTCTTGCAAGGAACTCAAACAAGGATAGAGGCCCTGGAGAGAGTGGATGTGGAGTTGAGAGAGAGATTTTATTTTTCAAAGATGAACTAAACTTGCACATGTTTATACAGAAACAGGAAAGAGCCAGCAGAGAAAAAGAAGGATCTGACTACTGGAACAATCTAAGTCCTCATATGACACTAGTCAATTTGCGTTTAGTCAGCTGTATTGTTATGGAAGCTTCTAGTCAAATACTCACAGACTACAATGGAAGCACACCACACAAAGGGGCAGAAATTCTATGTGTTTAGCGTGCCAAAATTTTCTAAGTAGATGTTAAGAAATATTACTACATGCTTGATAAATGTTTGTTTTCTATAGCTATTTTATATTCAGTATTTCCAGTGTCAAATTATCCAAAGCATTCCTCTTGATTTAAAATATTCTGACTTGTCAGTTTTAGGAACTTTATATCAGTGTTGAAGTAAGAGTAATAAATAAAAACATGCATTTTATGTACCCATGTATAGTTAAAATATGATAGAACAAGGCATCTATTTGCAAAAGCTTTAAATATCAAGATTTTGTTGGAAGTCAGCCATACATAGATTGAACTCAAATATAATAAAAGCTTTAGGCACATTACGGAAGTTTCTATTTTTAATGGAAATATACATATATTTACATCAAACAACCATGAATGTTCATGAGCATGGAAATACATGGTTGTGATAACTAATACTGCCAAACAGCCTTGATAAAAAATTTTTCTATAACACACATCCTGTCAATCTTGGCCTTTAAGAGAACTTTTAATAACTAAAAGCAGTGGTTTGGTTGAGACATCAAATGACAGACTATAGTCTGAGTCTCATTTTTCCCCGTCTCCTGACTTCAATACTTTCATATTTTAATTGGAAAAATAGTAACAGTACTACAGGCTGAGGTTTAATTAATTGAAATGATACTCAGAGATAGCACATGTTAGAACTCAATAAATGTTAGATATTATTATTTGGAGAAATAAGTAACCTTCTGTGAGATAAATAAATTACAACCCACGTACCACTGACGTCAATGACTAAGTATATTTAAACTATCAAGGTCTTTGTTCTTTTTTATTTACAATAATAAAATAGTCTTCCAGTTGTTTTCACTTTAAAGTGGCAATTCATCTCCTAGTATGCCAGGTATACGACCTCATAAACTGGGAGTGGTTGGCTTAACACAAATCAACTAATAGACGTAAACCAATATTATACGTTTTCCTTTAGTCTGTCTTCTGTGAAGCATTTTCTGTAAGTGGACTCCCCCTTACATATAAAAGTGTGTGGTGATTCCCATCAAGAGATAGTAGCTCATTTCAGTTGCTCAGTCATGTCCAACTCTTTGCGACCCCATGAACTGCAGCACGCCAGGCCTCCCTGTCCATCACCAACTCCCAGAGTTTACCCAAACTCATGTTCATTGAGTCGGTGATGCCATCCAACCATCTCATCCTCTGTCATCCCCTTCTCCTCCTGCCCTCAATCTTTCCCAGCATCAGGGTCTTTTCAAATGAGTCAGTTCTTTGCATCAGGTGGCCACAGTATTGGAGTTTCAGCTTTAGCATCAGTCCTTCCAATGAACACCCAGGACTGATCTCCTTTAGGATGGACTGGTTGGATCTCCTTGCAGTCCAAGGGACTCTCAAGAGTCTTCTCCAACACCACAGTTCAAAAGCATCAATTCATTGGCACTCAGCTTTCTTTATAGTCCGACTCTCACATCCATACATGGCTACTGGAAAAACCATAGCCTTGACTAGACGGACCTTTGTTGGCAAGATAATCTCTCTCCTTTTTAATGTGCTGTCTAGGTTGGTCATAACTTTTCTTCCAAGGAAGAAATTTTTAGCAAACTCTTAGTTTACAAGGGTCTTCCCTAGTAGCTCAGCAGGTAAAGAATCAGCCTGCAATGCAGGAGACCCCAGTTCAATTCCTGGGTCAGGAAGATCCCCTGGAGAAGGGAAAGGCTACCCACTCCAGTATTCTTGAGCTTCCCTTTAGTTCAGCTGGTAGAGAATCAGCCTGCCCAGTTTGATTCCTGGCTTGGGAAGATCTGCTGGAGAAGGGAAAGGCTACCCACTCTGGTGTTCTGGCCTAGAGAATTCCATGGACACAGGGTTTTCGTATTTATCTTCTCAGGCTCCCTAAAGTCCTTGCCAGATATTTGGGGCAGAGATTGTGTGTTAGTTTGCTAGAGCCACCGTCACAAAATAGTAATACCACAGACTGGCTGTTTTAAACAACAGATTCATTTTCTCACAGTTCTGGAGGCTGAAGTCCAAGATCCACACGAGAGCAGGCTCGGGTTCTCCTAAGGCCTTGCTTTGCCTTGCATGCGGCCACCTCCTCGCTGTGTCCTCATGTGGACTTTGTGCTCGCATCCTCCTGGTGTCTCTTCCTCTTCTTTTAAGGACAGCAGTCATATTAACTTTTTAGGGACACACCTTTACAGCTTCATTTAACTTCAAGTAGGAAATGGCAACTCACTCCTGTGTTCTTGCCTGGAAAATTCCATGGACAGAAGAGCCTGGTGGGCTGTAGTCCGTGGGGTCCACTGAGCATCTGAGCACAAATCTCTTTAAAGGTTCAATTTCCAAATATAGTCACATATGAAACTGAGGGAGGTACAATTCAGTCCATAACAGATTGTGATTCATATTTTCTTGGGGAGAGCCATAAGGCCAAAGGGGTTAAATGATTTTATTTAGGGTCACTTGGCAGGACTCCTCATCCTCCTATTTTCCCCTGTTGAATGTCCCACATTCCCTTCTGGAATTATTTCTCCAGAAATGCTTTCTTGATGGCATGTGTTTATAAACATGATTTTTGGTTCATGAACTGAGTAATGGTATTTTATCCACAGTTGAACTCTTAAGTTCAGAATTTCATTGCTTGATTATAAACTTTTCTTTATTCAACTAAACTGTCTGTCTTAGAGTTCACTACTGTTAATTTTTAGGTGGTCATTTCACAATAGCATTTGAAAAAGCTTGAGAAATTAAGGGCTAGCTTACTTAAATACTCTCTACCGTACACACCCCTTAACAATAAGGACTTGAAAAAGAAAGAACCTGTTATGAAACTGCTGGTAAAGAATGTGATGTTAAGAACCTCTCTTGGGCTGTGAATTAATAATTGTTGTGGTTCCAAATTTTAAGTTTTTTAAAATAGGATAATGAATAGGGACATCTTGTGAATATCGATACAAATGAAATGTCCTCTGTGGAACACAGAGTCTGAGTTCTTCTAGCTTTTCCCACCCCACACTCCATCAGGAGCAGCCTGTTTTGATTCCTCTCTGTCCTTCAAGGGTCAAAAAATTCATAGCATATTGGGTAACAGAATTTGTTAATATTTGAGAACTCAAAACATCTGTCTAATCAGACATTTTATTACTCTTACACATTCACATTTATTCTTGATTCATTATATAGTGAAAAAAAAGATGTTTCATACAGATTTATCTCTGAAGATAAGTCTTATCTCTTATCAAACAGAAGGTGTTTTCATAGCCGGTATGACTATGCTTGATCTTAGCTAAAAGACTGAGAAGTGATAGAGCTAGTATGACTATAATCCCTTTTCTTCCAAGAAGAGGCCATCATAACAGTATTCTGCAGAACAATGCCCACACACAAGCCACATCTGCTTCCTTTTTCCTACCTCCAATTTGAGATCATAACTAAGAGGAATTTAATGAATATATAGACCTAAGTGGACTTCCCAGGAGGTGCTAGTGGATAAAGAACATGCCTGCCAATGCAGGGGATATAAGAGATGCAGCTTTGATCCCTGGGTCGGGAAGATCCCCTAGAGGAGGGCACGGCAACCCACTCTGGTATTCTTGCCTGGAGAATCCCATGGGCAGAGGAGCCTGGTGGGCGATGGTCCGCGGGGTTGCAGTCAGACCCGTCTGAAGCAACTGAGTACACACACACTCACGCATGTGGTAGCGCTCTATTAACATTCTGAGTAATGGCCAGACTGTTTTCTAAAGTAGATGCACCACTGTACATTCCTACCAGCAATGTATAAGGGTTCCCATTTTTCCACATTCTCATCAACACCTGTTACTATCTGTTTTTTTGATGACTGCCATCCTAGTGGGATCATACAGTATTTGTCTCTTTGTAACTGGTGTATTTCACTTGGCATAATGTCCTCAAAGATCATTCATGTTGTAGCATGTGTCAGAATTTCTTTCCCTCTTAAGAGTAAATAGTATTCCATTGTATGTATGTACCATATTTGTTTATCTCTTTATACATCAGTAGACATTTGGGTTGTTTCTGTCTTTTGACTTTTGTGAATAGTGCTACTGTGAAGATTGCTGTAGAAATATTTTTTGAGACTCTGCTTTCAAATCTTTTGGGTATTCTGAAGTGGGACTGCTGGATCATATGGTAAGTCTATTTTTAATTTTTGAGGAAACATCATACTGTTTTGTATAACGGTTGCACTATTTTACACTCCCACCAGTAGCACACAATAGTTCTAATTTCTCCACATCCTTGCCACACTTGATAGTTTCTTTTTTCTGTCTTTTTCTTCTTTCTTTTTTTTTTTTCATTGTTTTTGATAAGAGCCATTCTAATTGATATGCAGTGGTGTTTTTCTGGTCTTGACTTGCATTTCCCTAATGATTAGTGATGCTAAGCATCTTTTCATATTCTTTTTCATTGTTTTTAAGATTCAACTGATGTTTATCAGGTGTCTTCCAAGACCTCAGTCTGAGTATACAGAAACAAAGTACATCATAATCTCAGACCTCAAGAAACTCTTCTTAGTAGAGTTTGCTACTGGGATACTAGTGGTGCTTCAGACCTTTTTGGATTTACATTGGTTCTAGCTGTGTGACCTTGGGAACATTTTTAACTTATCTTAACATCCATTCTCTCTTCTCTGTAAAAGTAATAACATCCATTTCACAGGGATGTTTTGCCTTTTTATGTTGTGATTGACCATTTATGTATTTTCTTTGGAGAAATGTCTATTCAAGTCATTTGTCCATTTTTTTTTATATCAGATTGTTGTTGTCACTGTTACTGAGTTGTAGGTGTTTCTTACATATTCTTGAAATTAACCCCTTGTCATATATATGATTTGAAAATTTTTTTCTCCCCTTCCATGGATTGCCTTTTCACTGTCTTGGTAGTGAGCTTTGATGCACAATAGTTTTTCATTTTGATACAGCCCAACTTTTAATTTTTTTATTTTGTTGCTTGCACTTTTGGTTTCATATCCAAGAAATTATTGCTAAATTCAATGTCAAGAAACTTTCCCTCTGTGTTTTCTTTTAAAAGTTTTACAGTTTTAGTCTACCCAAACATAAGCAGAAAAATCTTGCCTTAGATTCAGTATCTCTCTCCTTCCTTATTCTCTCCATGTTGTAATCCCTCATGATTTTTGTATCTACTACAAAATGACTAGCTAATCTGAAAAGTTAACCTGTACCAGTATTAATGTGTTATTCCTGTTTCTTATCTATGGGTACTTGAAAAACTCTCAAAGCTAAGTACATAAAATAATGTTGTCATTTGCTTACTAACAAATCTATACTCAGCTAGTCTTGGCTTGAGTGGGTTGGAGGTTGGTAGATGGAATCCTCTGCAGGGTCACTCACTCACTCACATTTGTGGTCTTAATGCCGTGTGGGGCATCAGGTTTGGCTGTGATCAGAATGCTTACATGTGACCTTTTCTTGTGGCTACTGGGCTTTCTCACAGCACAGAGGCTGGGTTCCAAGGCTGATGACTTAGAGAGAGACAGAGACAGAGAGCAGGCAGAAGCTATATTGTCTTGTCTCAACTAGTTTTAGAAGTCATGCTACATTCCTTCAGCTGTTTTGCAGTGGGGTCTGTGTGCATGCATGTGCTCAGTTGAGTCCGACTCTGTGCAACCCATGGACTATAACCCACCAGGCTCCTCTGCCCATGGGATTCTCCAGGCAAGAATACTGGAGTGGGTTGCCATTCCATTCTCCAGGAGATCATCCCAACCCAGGGATAGAACCCCAGTCTGCTGCATTGCAGGTGAATTCTTTACCTTCTGAGTCACCAGGGAAGCCCCTTTGTATTGGTAGCCTAGCCCAATTCAAGGACAGGGAAAATGGGTTCTTCTTCTTAATGGAGAGCTGCCAAGTTCTGGAAGAGCATGTAAAATGAGAAATAGGGTTCTGGTGTTTTTGGAATATACAATCTCTGTACTTCTCCATAGTAATATACAAATTTTAAAAAGACAGCTTCAAAATCTAAAGAAATGATTGTCTAAGTGGTAATTTCAGGCAGAGTTCTGAAAGGGAACCATGAAGTTTTCTAAGGCTTAAATGAGCCAAGTTTTCATGATAAGTGTTGCAAAGTAGAATTTATTTTTGCAGACTCACTAATCTTAGGATTTGAATGAGATGGTCTAATAAGTTTTTTTAAATCATTCTACTTAAACTTGTACAGAAATATTGCTATCTGAAATGGTCTGGATGTTATCACTGTGGGTTCTTTTTTAAAACTTTGAAACCTCCAAATTATAAAATTAGGAAAGGTTAGACAGTTTGAAAGACAAATGTTGAACAAAGTAATACGTCAAGGAAAGTCAGAAAAAGACATTGGATTTGAAGTTAATTTAGAATTCTATAAAGAAAGAGTGACTGTATTGCCAGAATATGGTCAGTGCTTTTATTTATGCTCTTTTTGGACTTACAGTGATTTACATTTGTGTAACCAGATCTGATTATTTCCATGGTCAATATGAGCCTTTTGAGAAAGTTGCTCATGACTGGGGATAGGGTGGGTGGTGTGGAAAACTACTCCAAATTTTATTGTTTGTTACTTTGCTAAACAGAAAGTTCTATAATTAGATATATTTGATACTTTTTATTTGAACTTCAGTGTAATTACTGGTACAAAATGCTGACCCTCACAGGAATAAAGCATTAAATGAATGTTGAGTTGCTGCAGTTAGTTATCACTTTGATTTGAGAAGAAAGCCACTGTTACTTCGTTCTCTTAGTCACATGATGTTACTGGTGGTGTTTCTCCCACCAGTGGATTGTGAATTGTGGGTTAAAGGTTAAGGAAACCTGAATGTTATCAGTCAACCAGAATGTTTTCGTAACTCTCCTTTATCATTCCCGGGACAACAGAGCCTTTATTTCATATGTAAACTCAAAGACTGTTGTGGTAGGTACAAGGAGTTCTTGTTAAACAAGTGCTTATTAAAAGTTACCCCGCAGTTGCAGTTGTGGATAGTAATATGAACATACTTACCAATGAGCTAAACTCATGAAATTAGTCTCATCTTAAAGATTCTTTTGCTCATTAGCACTTGTGTCTAGCTCACCCATCAGGTCAGTGTCTTTGTCAAGCAGAATATATAATGTATATGGGACATGCACAGATTACAAAATGAAATTGCAGACCTTGTAAAAAGGATGATAGCAGGATAGATGATTCAGAATGGAATGATTTGAATATCAAAGGATAAGGAGAGGCCCTTGGGAAAATTGATGAAGCTCTGTAATGTTTTGCAAAAACTCTGAAAATTGAGTGTGAAACAAAGACTGATTTATGACTCTCAGACAACTTTATCAAAAGAATTATGCCCCAAATAAAATAAAGTCTACCCTTAATTCATTTTTTGTTTGTTGTGTTAGAATTTAATTGTAATTATAAACTCATTCTTAAATGTGACATGAAATTATTTCATAATCTTTGATTTCTCTTCTCATGATGAATGTCCTTATAAAAATTTCTCATTACTTATGATATTCTCCTTTTAAGTACATATAATTTTCTAGTGATTAGTTATCTGCAGATAATAAGGACATCCTAAAATCAATGCTCTTCCTCTTGGTTCAGTTCAGTTAAGTCACTCAGTCATGTCCGACTCTTTGCGACCCCATGAATCACAGCACGCCAGGCCTCCCTGTCCATCACCAACTCCCAGAGTTTACCCAAACTCATGTTCATTGAGTCGGTGATGCCATCCAACCATCTCATCCTCTGTTGTCCCCTTCTCCTCCTGCCCCCAATCCCTCCCAGCATCAGGGTCTTTTCTGATGAGCCAACTCTTCGCATCAGGTGGCCAAAGTATTGGAGTTTCAGCTTCAGCATCAGTCCTTCCAATGAATACCCAGGACTGATCTCCTTCAGGATGGACTGGTTGGATTTCCTTGCAGTCCAAGGGACTCTCAAGAGTCTTCTCCAACACCGCAGTTCAAAAGCATCAATTATTCTGCGCTCAGCTTTCTTCACAGTCCAACTCTCACATCCATACATGACTACTGGAAAAACCATAGCCTTGACTAGACGGACCTTTGTTGGCAAAGTAATGTCTCTGCTTTTTAATATGCTATCTAGGTTGGTCATAACTTTCCTTCTAAGGAGTAAGCGTCTTTTAACTTCATGGCTGCAGTCACCATCTGCAGTGATTTTGGAGCCCAGAAAAATAAAGTCTGACACTGTTTCCACTGTTTCCCCATCTATTTGCCATGAAGTGATGGGACCGGATGCCATGATCTCAGTTTTCTGAATGTTGAGCTTTAAGCCAACTTTTTCACTCTCCTCTTTCACTTTCATCAAGAGGCTTTTTAGTTCCTCTTCACTCTCTACCATAAGGGTGGTATCTTCTGCATATCTGAGGTTATTGATATTTCTCCCAGCAATCTTGATTCCATATTGTGCTTCTTCCAGCCCAGCGTTTCTCATGATGTACTCTGCATATAAGTTAAATAAGCAAGATGACAATATACAGCCTTGATGTACTCCTTTTCCTATTTGGAACCAGTCTGTTGTTCCATGTCCAGTTCTAACTGTTGCTTCCTGACCTGCATACAGGTTTCTCAAGAGGCAGGTCAGGTGGTCTGATATTCCCATCTCTTTCAGAATTTTCCACAGTTTATTGTGATCCACACAGTCAAAGGCTTTGGCATAGTCATTAAAGCAGAAATAGATGTTTTTCTGGAATGCTCTTGCTTTTTCGATGATCCAGCAGATGTTGGCAATTTGATCTTTGGTTCCTCTGCCTTTTTTAAAACCAGCTTGAACATCTGGATGTTCACAGTTCACATATTGCTGAAGCCTGGCTTGGAGAATTTTGAGCATTACTTTACTAGCATGTGAGATGAGTGCAGTTGTGCGGTAGTCTGAGCATTCTTTGGCATTGCCTTTCTTTGGGATTGGAATGAAAACTGACTTTTTCCAGTCCTGTGGCCACTTCTGAGTTTGCCAAATTTGTTGGCATATTAGTGCAGCACTTTCACAGCATCATCTTTCAGGACTTGAAATAGGTCAGCTGGAATTCCGTCACCTCCACTAGCTTTGTTCATAGTGATGCTTTCTTTTTTTTTTTTTTTTTTTGTATTTTAAATTACTTTTGTTTGTTATCAAATTTTTTTTCATTTATTTTTATTAACTGGAGGCTAATTACTTTACAATATTGTAGTGGTTTTTGTCGTACATTGACATGAATCAGCCATGGATTTACATGTATTCCCCATCCCGATCCCCCCTCCCACCTCCCTCTCCACCCGATTCCTCTGGGTCTTCCCAGTGCACCAGGCCAGAGCACTTGTCTCATGCATCCAGCCTGGGCTGGTGATCTGTTTCACCCATAGTGATGCTTTCTAAGGCCCACTTGACTTCACATTCCAAGATGTCTGGCTCTAGGTGAGTGATCACACCATCGTGATTATCTGGGTTGTGAAGATCTTTTTTGTACAGTTCTTCTGTGTATTCTTGCCACCTCTTCTTAATACCTTCTGCTTCTTTTAGGTCCATACCATTTCTGTCCTTTATTAAGCCCATCTTTGCATGAAATGTTCCCTTGGTATCTCTAATTTTCTTGAAGAAATCTCTAGTCTTTCCCATTCTGTTGTTTGGAACTCACTGGAGTTCTCAGTCTTGTTTTTGCTGACTGTATAGAGCTTCTCCACATTTGGCTGCAAAGAATATAATCAATCTGATTTCAGTGTTGACCCTCTGGTGATGTCCGTGTGTGGAATCTTCTCTTGTGTTGTTGGAAGAGGGTGTTTGCTATGACCAGTGCATTCTCTTCGCAAAACTCTATTAGCCTTTGCCCTGCTTCATTCTGAACGCCAAGGCCAAATTTGCTTATTACTCCAGGTGTTTCTTGACTTCCTACTTTTGCATTCCAGTGCCCTATACTGAAAAGGACATCTTTTTTGGGTGTTAGTTCTAGAAGGTCTTGTAGGTCTTCATAGAACTGTTCAATGTCAGCTTCTTCAGCATTACTAGTTGGGGCATAGACTTGGGTTACTGTGATATTGAATGGTTTGCCTTGGAAACGAACAGAGATTACTCTGTCATTTTTGAGATTTAATCCAAGTACTGCATTTTGGACTCTCTTGTTTACTGTGATGGCTGCTCCATTTCTTCTAAGGGATTCTTGCCCATGGTACTAGATATAATGGTCATCTGAGTTAAATTCACCCGTTAAAGTACATTTTAGTTCGCTGATTCCTAGAATGTCGACGTTCACTTTTGCCATCTCCTGTTTGACCATTTCCAGTTTGCCTTGATTCATGGACCTAACATTTCAGGTTCCTATGCAATATTGCTCTTTGCAGCATCAGACCTTGCTAAATGCAGGTAGCTGGGCCTTACTCGAAAAGTTTGCAATTCAGTAGGTTTGGCAAGGTTGGTTGGAAAACTTGCTTTTCTAAAGGCTCCAAGTTAATGCTGATGCTGCTGGTCTGATGACCACACCTTGAAAAACATTAGTCTAGAAAGAGCACAATGAGTGAGGTATAGAATTGGCTAGAGATAGGCTGAATGTGGGCCTTCCCTGGTGGCTCAGATGATAATCTGCCTGCGATGCAGGAGCACCTGAGTTCGATCCCTGGGTCAGGAAGATCCCCTGGAAAAGGGAATAACTACCCACTCCAGTATTTTTGCCTGGAGAATCCCATGGGCAGAGGAACCTGGTGAAACACCGTCCATTGGGTCCCAAAGAGTCAGATATGACTGAGTGACTTTCACATTTTTCAGGCTGGATGTGAAGCAGGGACTAGATTATAAAGGGTTTTAAAAGATGATGTTTGAGGGACTTCCCTGGTGGTTCAGACTCCAAGCTCCCAATGCAAGGGGCCCAGGTTTGATCCCTGGTCAGGGAACTAGATCTCACATGCTGGAACTGACAGCAGAGATCACAGATGCAACTAAGACCCTGGTGCAGCCAAATCAATAAATATTTTTAAAAGATGATGTTTGAATTGGGTCCTGAGGGCCACTGGAAACTCTTGGTTGGTCTTGGTGGTGATGTATTTTTGTTATGGAGAATCTATCTCTGAGGACAAAATTGAAGAGGTCTATTCGAGGAACGGAGGAGAGGCAATGGTTACTTCAAGCACAGAGGTAGCAGAAGAGATAGAGAGGGTGGATAGATGTCAGAAATAGAGGAGGTAGCACAGGAACCATTTACAGAGGTGTGCCTTTAAAAATCCCTTCCCTAGAGAGTAACATGGAGAAGGCAATGGCAACCCACTCCAGTACTCTTGCCTGGAAAATCCCATGGGCAGAGGAGCCTGGTGGGCTGCCATCTAAGGGGTCACACAGAGTCGGACACGACTGAAGCGACTTAGCAGCAGCAGGAGCAGCAGAGAGTAACATGGAAGCATATGTAAAATAGCCAGTGGAATTTGCCCTGTGACTTAAACCAGGGCTCTGCAACAACCTAGATGGGTGGGATGGTGGGGGAGATGAAGGGGGAGGTTCCGGAGGGAGGGGATATAGGTATACCTATGGCTGATTCATGTTGATATTTGGCTGAAACAAACACAATATTGTATAGGAATTATCCTTCAATTAAAAATAAACAAATTTAATTATTAAAAAATCCTCTCCCTCATTAATTGTCTCCCATCATGAAATTCTGTCATAGAAATTAGGGTCCAGAGTGTGATCTCCAGACCAGCAACATCACAACATCCCAGAAATCGTTAGAAATCCTTGTTTCCAGAGTGTAGCAGTGGGGCCAATATTCTGTTTCATAGAGCCTTCAGGGGGATTCTGATGCACACCAAAGTTTGAGAGACCCTGCCTAAGCAATCATGTCCTTAACTGAACAGAATAAGATGAAATGGAAAATAAAATAAAATCCAAATAAATCAAAATTAAAATGCAAGTCTCCCATGGAATGACCCTGCATTAGGAATTTTTTAAAATAAAATAACACTGGAGTTTACTTGGATTCTTTCTAGTGAGGTGGGTGGCTGACAGCAGGTTTTGGTGGGAGAGGTTGGGCACCTGGTTGGGCAGAACTCAAAGAAAGGGTCTGAGTCAGTAGCCTTGTTGCTGTACTTAAGATGTTAGCTGTTTATTGCCAATCAAGTCTTGCGGTGAGGGGGTATTTTTTAAAATAGGGGTGCCTTTGGAAAGATTCTTAATATACAAAGGGTCTGGCTTTCATTCATTCAACCACAAGATGGCAGCCTCATGTCACTTTTTAAACAGCAAAGTCTAGGAGGAAAAACGAGCTTAAAAGATGCCAACCCATTCATCTCTATCCTGTGTGTGGTTCTGGCATTCTATTTTTTTTTTTTTTTTTTTTGGACTTCCTCCATTAATTATGACACTGAAAGGTTTTTTTTCTCAGAGAAGCAAAGAACCAAAGTTTTAATTAAACCCATGGGGGTACTGCCTTAGTAACTACCATGTGCCAGGCACTTAACATGAATTGTTTCATTTACTTCTCATAATATCCCCATGAAATAAGTTCTATTACCTCTCATCTTACTTTGGAGAAAACTCAGGGTCATGAAGTTTAGTGATGAGCCCAAGACTACGCAGCCAAAAGGTAGAACTGAGTTTGGAACCCAGGTTAGCTTAACTTGCCAGTAAAACACTCCCACTTAATTCTTGAGAAAACGTTGATTGCAGTTAGTATGTTTTTAAAACCTCAGTTAAAAAAAAAAACACCTAAATAAAACCTCAGTAAATTAAAGCATTCCCCGATAGCTCAGTTGGTGAAGAATCTGCTTGCAATGCAGAAGACCTTAGTTTGATCCCTGGGTTGGGAAGATCCCCTGGAGAATGGAAAGGTTACCCACTCCAGTATTCTGGCCTGGAGAATTACATAGACTGTATAGTCTATGGGGTCGCAAAGAGTTGGACATGACTGAGCTACTTTCGCTTCAAATTACAGCTAGATTCAACCCCAAGTTTTGTAAGATGGGAATCATACATAAGGCTTTAAATAAACCATTCTCCGCATTCCAACATCAGAAATTTTATTGGTTTTATTTTTGGGATGGCATTTAACCTTTTTTAGATCTGTTATAGAAAAGAATAAGGTTTAATTAGAATTTAGGTATAAAACATCTCCAATTCCAACTGGACATTAGAACTAACTCTTTTGCTTCAAAACTTATGGAAATATAGGCATGATTTTCTTAGGACATGTAATAATAATTTTCTACTTTGTAATATAAAATAGTACACAGATAAAATTATCTATTGCCCTGTGAGTCCAGGAAGATAGAATCCATACCTGAGTCATTTCGTTATATTCTGGCCTTATATTGCCTTATTGAGTTCGGTATGGTCAGAATGTATGTAATCAGATAAGAAACAAAATAAATGCAAAATAATCTTTATGAAGAAAATATCAAATTTTATATATAGATAGGACCAGCATCAGTGCATGCTGACCCATCTTGGAGCCTGAGGCAAAAGGCTCCAAAAGGTTTTTTCATGCCCCCTTAAATATTGCACTCACATGGGTACCTCACTTGCTTTACTCTAGTCCCAGCCCTGGAAATACTCCTAAGGGCTTATTCAGATAGGTTTTCTCAATGTTTATCCAATAAAATTTTACTGAATGACTAATACATGCCAATCACTGTGCTCAGTTTTTTAAACAAAATGATGAGCAAAGATGGACCTAATTTTTCTCTCATGGAACTTTATTTTTCCTATGTAAACTTGGAAAGCACTCTAATTCAGTACATGGCTATTAGTTACTTACTTCTTTGTTATAAACAGGAAAAACAGGTGGCAAACTGAGCTGTGTAATAGTGCTTTAATGGAGCCCTATTTCTCTAATGAATTTTTATAACTTCTGAGTACAATTTGCAGATTGAGATCAGAAAATATTCTGAAAGAAGTTTGACCTGTTGATATAAACCATCATCCTTACCTCCTCTTCTTCCATTGGTTTTCTGAACAGGAAGATCAACACACTCTCATAATCAAGGATACCATATGTTGTTTTCCAGTTTCATAATGGTTATGAGTATGGGTTTGGGATGGTCATGTTGAGTCGATGAGGTATTAAGAATGACTGGTATTTTAGTGCTGGGATTTGCCTCTCAGCTCTAACACTTTGTATTATTAGCAGGGTAACTTTGGAGAATTTCACATCTCTCTGCTGCTGTTGCCTCCTTGGCTAAAGGAAGATAATGAGTAAATAAACTAATCTATATACGGTGCTTAGAGAATTCTTTGATACATTGTAAATGCTGTGTATGTATACTCCTACTAGAATCGGATAGGACTGAGCGATTGAGCACACACATACTAATAATAGTAGTAGTTACATCATTGTGATCCTGTGTAAATTACTTGCTTATCTAAACTTCAGTTACCTAAGTGGCATATGGAAAAAACAACAGTACTTTTATCATGAGGCTCTTGTGATGACTGAGAGAACAAATGAAAATCAGGTAGCTTGGTATCTAAGTGCTCAAAAATTGGTAGCTTTTATAACAATGTTTGTCTTCTTAACTGAGGATCCTTTATAATCCAGTAGGAACTATAGATTACTCATCTTGTATACTTGGTGTTGTTCATAGTGTCTGGGACACAACAGATACTCAATAAATCTTTGATGAGCGCATTTAGAAATAAATATTGGATTCATACAAGCCCTAAGTTCTGAAGTGTGTGTACAGTTGTGAAGTAAATAAAGGTCATTTGTATGTGTATGTGGGGTGTGTGTGTGTGAGGGGGAGAGGAAGAGATTATACCCATCTAGGAAAGTACTATGGTCTGAATGTTTGTGTCCCCCCACCCCCGAAAGATACAAACTGACATATAATGATATTAGGAGGTGGGGCCTTTGGGATTAGGTTATGATAGCTCTGCCCTCATGGATTAAATTAATGCCCTTATAAAAGAGGTTTCAGACCTGTAAGGACACAACGAGAAGATGTCAGTTTGTAACCTGGAAAGGGCCTTCACCAGAACCCAGTAATACTGGCACCCTCTTCTGGGACTTGCAGCCTCCTAGACTCTGAGAAATCCATTTGTGTTGTTGATAAGGCACCGATCTGTGGGATTTGTTGTAGCAACTGGAATGGATGATGACAGGGTAAATGAAGAGCTCCACTGAGTTCCAGTGAACCTTTTCTGTGCGTCCCTTGCTAGTGCTTAATAAAGACCACAAAAGAAGGCTTCAAAAAGACAATGCAGATTTTTGCATTGTAAAAGAGAATATTCCCAGTTCTCTGTCAATTTCTCTGACAAATCACCCAAGTCAAGTGGAGTTATTCAGGTAGATATCAGAGTAGATTAGTTTATTGGAAAAATATACAGCTGAGAAACACAGAATAGTGGTGACATTTTTTTCCCCTTTTCTCCTTGATCCTCTCCTTCTTGGTCACGTTCTTTCTTTAGCTTATCCTTTTATTTTCTTTTTAAAGCTTTTTCAAAAGTTAGGGAAAGAACACCAAGTCAATCAATATTTACTTTGAAGATTAAGTGCTGTAACTTTTTTAGAGTATGTCTTTTAAGTTGATGCCGTATGAGGCTGTCTGGACTCCCACCCCATATCTGGAAAGATTTCATCTGCATTCACTAAGAATTAAATCATACTGAACAATTGACAATAAGAAATAGTCACACCTTAGTTATGGGAGTCAGGCTCTAGTGGTTTTATCATCATAATGTCAGGATTGTTGGACTAGTTAGAAAAAAAATCCATTATCTTCTAGAATTTTGCCAGTGCCTGTTAAATAATCAGTTGAATTAAACTATCCATTTAAGAAAAGAACTAGCCTTGAAGGTAAGAGTGTGAACTCTTGAGTTAAACTGCTTGGCTTTGAATTCCTATTATACTGTTTGCCAACTATGAGACTTCTGTAGTTTACTTAACCTCTTCAAGTCTGTTCCCTCATCTCTAGACTGGAGATAATAATATCTGTCTCATAGTTGCTGTAGAAATTAAATGTATGTAAAGTGCTCAGCCCAGTGTTAGCATATGACAAGTGCTCCATAAATATTAATTATCGTCACTGTTATTCAGCTGATTGAGCATCCGATGGCTGCAGTCACTGGTGAAGTCACTTCCAAAAGGGGAAAAGTCAGAGCATACATTTTTTCCAAGGTTGCTATTTTGCAAACTTTAATATTAATGCACTCAATTCAAGGGATGAACTTCAAAAAATTGGATAGCTGAAGAGGAAAATTACCTAATCACCAATATCATTTAAAAAGATTGTTTCAAATTACACTGAATACTAATACTGAACTGTTAGGGAATGAGAATATGGATCATGCCCTAAATTATTTCATCTTCTTAACTGCACCCCATAGACACCTTCTCAGAAAATATCAGTGACTAGGAGCTCTTTCAGTGTGTATATATTAGAGAATGTATAGTGTGCAAACTCTTTCTTTTTTTTTTTTTTTTAATTTTTGGCCACACCTCATGACTTATGGGATTTAAGCTCACTGACCAGGGATCAAACCCATGCCCCCTTCAGTGAAAGCGTGAAGTCCTAACAACTGGTTTACCAGGGAATTCTCTTTGAAACTAGTTATAATAACTTCTGCAAAAATTCCTAGGGTACCAGAAATTTCCAAATGGTTGGATATAAAAGAAACATGAATTTAAGGTAAGATATTTTAGTCTGTCTCTTCCACCACCAAGTGAAAATGCATGGGTATTTGGTTTAGGCAGAAGAACCAGAGTTATTTCCAGCCACTTTCTATAATATAAACTCATGTGAGTAAAAATATGAGTAGCTACTATTTAGTTCAGTTCAGTTCAGTCGCTCAGTTGTGTCCGACTCTGCGACCCCATGAACCACAGCACACTAGGCCTCCCTGTCCATCACCAACTCCTGGAGTCCACCCAAACCCATGTCCATTGAGTTGGTGATGCCATCCAACTATCTCATCCTCTGTCATCCCTTTCTCCTCCTGCCCTCAATCTTTCCCGGCATCAGGGTCTTTTCTGATGAGCCAGCTCTTTGCATCAGGTGGCCAAAATATTGGAGTTTCAGCTTCAACCTCAGTCCTTCCAATGAACACCTAGGACTGATCTCCTTTAGGATGGACTGGTTGGATCTCCTTGCAGTCCAAGAGACTCTCAAGAGTCTTCTCCAACACCACAGTTCAAAAGCATCAATTCTTCTGCGCTCAGCTTTCTTTATAGTCCAACTCTCACATCCATACATGACCACTGGAAAAACCATAGCCTTGACTGTTTAGTAGGTTCTGTATTTAGGTCTGTCAAAAGCATTTGATTTCCATTAAAGTGTTTCTCTGCAGAGGGTCAAGAACCTACTCATTTTTCTACCCTATAGATCCAATGTTATTTATGTATTTTATTTTGGGGCACAGTTTCAGGATAACCCACCAGTGGTTTTACTCTAGAGATATGATTATCTATTGAAAGTTGATCAGTTTGAAATCTGAATTTTGCATGGATTAGGTAGGGGGCTTTTCTGGTGACTGAAACAGTAAAGAATCTGCCTGCAATGTCAGAGATTCACGTTTGATCCCTGGGTCAGAAAGATCCCTTGGAGAATCTTCCAATATTCTTGCCTGGAGAACCCATGGACAGATGAGCCTGGCAGGCTACAGTCCATGGGGTTGCAAAGAGTCGGACATGACTGAATGACTAATACTTTCACTTTTTTCAGGGCTAATTTACCTGCTAAGATATTAGGGTCTATGGGCTTTTTATTTTATTTATTTATTTTAATTGGAGGATAGTTGCTTTATAATATTGTGATGGTTTTTGCCATACATCACTGTGAATCAACCATAGGTATACATGTGTCTCTTCCATCCTGAATACTCCTCCCACCTCCCTTCCCACCCTATCCCTCTAGGTTGTCACAGAGCACTGGCTTTGGGTGCCTTGCTTCATGCATTGAACTCACACTGGTTATCTGTTTTACATATGGTAATGTATATGTTTCCATGCTATTATCTCAAATCATCGCATCCTCTTCTTCTCAAACTGAGTCCAAAAGTCTGTTCTTTAAGTATCTCCTTTGCTGCCCTGTACATAGGCTCATTGGTACCATTTTTCTAGATTCTATATATATGTGTTAATATATGGTATTTGTCTTTCTCTTTCTGACTTATTTCGCTCTGTGTAATAGGCTGTAGGTTCATCCACCTCACTAGAACTGACTCAAATGTGTTTCTTTTATAGCTGAGTAACATTCCATTGTGTATATGTACCACAACTTCTGTATGTATTTATCTACCGATGGACATCTAGGTTGTCATGTCTTGCTGCTGCTGCTGCTGCTGCTGCTAAGTCGCTTCAGTCGTGTCCAACTCTGTGCGACCCCATAGACAGCAGCCCACCAGGCTCCTCTGTCCCTGGGATTCTCCAGGCAAGAACACTGGAGTGGGTTGCCATTTCCTTCTCCTGTCATGTCCTAGCTATTGTAAATAGTGCTGCAATAAAGCTTTTGCACAATGAAACTATAAGCAAGGTGAAAAGACAGCACTCAGAATGGGAGAAAATAATAGCAAATGAGACAACTGACAAATAATTAATCTCCAAAATATACAAGAAGCTTTGTAGTTCAATCCAGAAAAACAAATAACCCAATCAAAAAGTGGGCCAAAGACCTAAAGAGACATTTCTCCAAAGAAGACTTACAGATGGCTGACAAACACATGAAAAGATGCTCAACATCATTCACTATTAGAGAAATGCAAATCAAAACCACAATGAAGTATCATCTCACTCTGGTCAGAATGGCCATCAAAAAAAGTCTACAAACAATAAATGCTGGGGAGTATGTGGAGAAAATGAAATCTGGTATGGGCTTTTTAAAGGCCTGCATTTGAGACCTGAAAAAGAATTCTTTGAATTGGCTCAAAAATGCAATAGAAAGCTGAGAAATCATAATGGAAAAATATTAAATCAGGTATTCACAAAATATATTTTTTCAATGTTAATAATCTTAAATGTATCAGTCATAAAATTTTATTCAGTTTGGAAACTTTAAAAAATTAATTTGCTCACCTGGTAGGAATTCCTAAGTAGGTGTGATGATTGCTCATAAAATTAAATGTGTTATCCAGAGCCAGATATTTTAACAAGCAAAATTTGTGAAGTGTTTAAGAATGTTTATATAGCAAAAGTTACTTTAATGAAGCATTTGTAGTTATATGCTCATATAATTCATTAACATGATGTTAGGGAGAAAACTCAAGTGTGAGAGTGAAATGGCTGTGTGGTTGTCTCAAAATATTCTGGGCAGACTTTTATTTTTAGCTTGATATCTCTTTCTACATGACCAACAGTGGTCATGGTTAAGCTCTCTGACAGGATTAAGGACTAAAAGCTAAGATAGCAAGCTCCATGTGTGCCTGTCCCATCATTAAGTCAACGCAAAATAAGCAAGGTCATTGCTTTTCAGTCAGTATTGTCAGCTGAGTACTGTCCTGCTGTATTGACCTGTCAGCTCTGATTCACCTACATAGAAAGATTAGGAGAGGGGCAAAATGCCCTTTTAATCATCCTACTGGGAATCGACCTGCTCTTTCTCTGTAACCTAACAAGAGAAAACTGAGGTATAAATGCTGATCTCTTGAATGGCCAGGTAGGGCTTCATTTTCAAATGAAACACGAAACTCCTTGGTGCAATTGCTGATCTTGATTTAGGGGCCTCAGCTGCGATCAGGATGAAGCCTTGGGTTGGGAAGTAAAGCCTTCAGAACTCACATGTGCTCTTGCACCCTGGAATGAATTTAATTCATTGATTAGTATTTTGAATAAGGAAAAAAGAATACCAAGATCATCCAGTCCACATTTTCTGTCTCTAATGAAAGACAAGTAGGAACCAGTTGTTGTATTCCTAACACTGGATCAGAAATCCACTCTGGGTTCCTGATTTGTATTCTTTTGCTCACTTTTCCAGTAAATATACATTGAGCCTTATCTAGCGGCCAGGGACAATGCTAGACCCTAGATATCTAGCAAAGAACAAGTCAGATAAGCAATGTGTTCTCATTTAGCTTATGTGAAACACACTATCTGGTCATTCCTATTGTGATGGGCACAATTAAAGAAGCTACCAGGAGTGTCAGATATTGAGTCACTGGAATTTACAAAGAATGGTCTGGGCTGCCCTCTGGGAAGAAGTGGCATGTAAGCCAGGAGCTGAAGGCTGAGAACGAGCCGGCTGATTGAAGAGGTGGGGAAGAGCATCGCAGGGGAAGGACCAGCAGGTGCCAAGGCTCAAAGGTGGAAAACACACCTCTGTCCTTCATGAATGGTAAAGAAGGAGCCAGGGAAACGCAGGAGAGAGCCTCCTCTCAACTCTCTGTGTGTGTGTGTATGTGCTCAGTTGTGTCTGACTCTTTGCAACTCCATGGACTGTAGCCGCCAGGCTCCTCTATTCATGGAACTTTCCAGGCAAGAATAGTGGAGTGGGTTGCCAAACACTGGAGGCAAGTATACTGGAATAGATTGCCATTTCCTACTCCAGGGCATCTTCTCAACCTGGGACTCAAACCTGCGTCTCTTGCATCTCCTGCCTTGGCAGACGGATTCCTTACCACCTGGGAAACGCTCTCCACTCAATTAGATAATCCTTTAACAAATGGTGGTTAGGAGGTATTTTACTAAGTACATTTAGGGATACAAAGATGAAGACATAGTCCTTGCCCTCAAGGAATTTGTATAGAAAATGTTATTATTTTCCCTGGTAGAGATTCACTCTCTTAGTCAATTAATAAATAAATAAACTATAGCTTTGTGACTGCTGGTAACATATATCTCAAATTTAACTTATCCTGAAAAAACAAACCAACTGACAGGCAGAGAAAATGGTCTGTGGCGGGGGTGGGGGTGGGGGTGGGGTCACATTTTTAAAGATGTAGACTTGAGTTGCTCCAAGAAGCTGAGCAGTTGACCCAAGACACACTATTTTATTTTAATCTCATAGCTTTAAAATCTCAGATATCCTCTGCTGTGACCTCCAATGGGGACATTAACTTCACCCACAACATCTGAAAAATGGAGGTTTTGGGTGGAATCTGGCTGTTGATACAAGCTAATTCTGCAACTGAATGATATGACCATGAAACTGTTGCCAAAAAATTGCAGAAAGGAAGGATACATTTCCCAAATGTGCTCTTACTTCCTGCTGGCATCTTCTCAGGGGAAGTAGAAGGACTTTAGGAGACATGACAACAAATAATATTTGGTAATCTACTACTTTGTCCAGCTACTGTGGTAAGCCCCTTTATTCATTCTATCTCTTTTAAATCTAAAAAGTGCAGATGATGAACTGAAGTTTAGAAAGCCCAAGGCCATATATCTATTGAACAGTAGAGCCAGATTTGGAACTCTTGTTTGTGCACTTTCTACTGTATCTAAAGAAAGCCCCATGGCAGGCACATGAGTAGATGACCAGGGACATCTTTTCTGGTTTCATCTTTTAGGAAGAACTTCCTAAATGAGATGATTGCTATAGTCTGGAATGGTTGCTAAAGAGAGCTGTTAGATTTTTAAAAACAGAAAAGCTATTTAGCCAGAAGAGAAATAAAGTGAAATCAGGCAAAGCAAGTCAGTAACATTTATTGAGTATATACTTTGTACTAGACTCAAATGCTGTCAACACATTTCAACTCATCTCTTAAGTCTCCCAGCAAAATTTCAGTGATCATCCCTTTGTTGCTGAGTATATCAGTCCTGACTGAGAAAGTAAGGCTAAGAGATTAAAAAACTTTGCCCTTTACACAGAACAGGTAAACCTCAGGGCTAACATTCAAACTCCTGTTTCTTTGAACACCAAACCTGGGCTATTCCACTAAGAGAAGCCAAATTCTAGAGAGGAAGATATATGACTTCCAGATGTTTTTCTCTAGTTACTAGTATTTTTTGATTTTATCCTTTGGCCATCTTCATTTTATTTTTTTACTTCTGCATCCATATCTTTCACATACACAAAACATTGTTGATGCACCTTTGCTTTCCTTTACTCTTTGCTCAGCTCATTTATATATATATATATATATATATTTTTTTTTTTTCCTCTTTGATTTTCCTCTTTGCTGTCTGTGACCAAAGACTGATTGATGAAAAGTTAACAATTCTCTAGTTAGCATATTAAATAGACTTTTATCCTTCCTGCCAATGTTGAGGCAACTAATTATCAGCCCCGTTTGGGAGCAAGGAAAGTTGACCTCAGATAGAGTAACAAAGCCCTTCAAAGAGAAAAAGTGGAGTCTCCCAGCTTCCTCAGCTCCAAGCCAATCTGATATAATTGCCTGAGAACAAGGACTCAAGTACTTGGAGTCTTCATAGATAGAGAGCGTCAGAAATAATGATTACAGCAAATCAGGACTCATGAATATGCAGTTTATTTCTGCTTAGAGACACTTCAGTTATCAAAATTAAAGATACAAAATTATGGATTGCAAAGAAAGCGGCAGGGATTTTTTTTTTTTTAATTTTAACAATTGGAAAATATCACTGGAAATGAAGTCTTCCTGCCAACATGAAGCACATAATAATCATGCCAGAGAAATGATGCTTTTCTAGATGCTTGTTTTAAATAGATTCCTTCCCCCACCACCAAATTGTGTTTAAAGATAGCCTACGGAAGCTTTAACTCATGTGATTTTTCCTTCTGTGGATTTCAGTTTCAAGGTTATTCATTTTGGGACAGAGTGTAATACCATCTCATTCACGAGACATTCCCTATAGTTAGCATCTACCCTCAAAAGCCCTGAAACAAGACAACTTGGTTCTGGTGCCTGTTTCTTTCAGAATTTCCTTTTTTTCCCAAGCATCTCCTCAGATGTTACTAAGCCTGGTGTGCCAGAGATCCTCCATTCCTCTAGGCTTGACCTTTTAGATCCTACCGCATGCTATAGACCTTACTTCCATTCCCTGCTAGACCCATCAAAATGACTCATTCTGTGCTCTTTATTCAGGATTTTTTGAAGCAATATAGTTAATAAATGTAAGTGTATGTGCTAATGTTTTATAATTTGTCATGTTACAGTTATCTTTTTACAAGTTAAATTTGCAAATTCCATTTTTAAATGTATGGGCCTGCAATCCCAGGTTGCTACCATGTGGTTAAAATTGACTTGATCACATGCATTGAGCTATAGATGTAAGGATATGTAACTAAAATAGTTCTTTTAAAATGACTCTGTGTGTGTGTATGTGTCTGTGTGTTTGTGTCTGAAGAAATAACTAAACCAAAACACAGGATTTAGTGATTCACAGGGGAGTTGGCGAACATACTGCAGACGTTTTTCCATTTCTCTCTTAGCGACTGTAGCGAATATCGCTAATTGCTGAGGCATCCGTTCCAAGCAAATCAGGATAAGACATCAGAATCTTTCTTAACACAAAACACCTGAAACAAATTCTATCGATTAATATAAAGTAGCATTTGGAGTAAAATCACGTATCTTTCTTGATATAGAGGAAGTTTAAAATAACAACAACAGCACATCAAGGCTTTGAAACATCAGGCTGGTGAGCTGGTGCTGGGATATAGGAATGAGACAGAGATGATCTTTGGTTATTGGGGCGAAGTCAAGGTAGAGGTGGGAGTGTGGTTTTAATAGAGTAATTTAAGTGAAAAAAAGTTTCAAAACCACAAGGCAGTGTGAAAGTTTGAGTTATAAGGGGATGGGGCATGCAAAGAGGCAGTAACCAAGCCTAGAGTGAAGGGAGTGCCTTCTTGGGGGACTGGGCAGGTTTGGGAGGGTAAAGGGGGCTGAAAGTTTAGAGATTTCTTGAGACTTTGTAGCTTTACTTCTGCTCAAAAGGTACTTCACAGCCTTTCCAAAAGGCTCACCATGTGCCTCCATAAAGCAACTTGGCATTTGCCATTTTGAATGTATAGGTTTGCACACTTGCCATGCTCTTTGCATTCCTAAGTGGGCTTCTGAAATTGAGTAAACAGTCATGTTTCTCTTAATAACGGGGGCAAGAACAGGACAACATGCTTCTCCTACAACCCTTGTTTCTTGAACAATGCAGTAACCTTAACCCATTCTACTTTCTGTGCTTTTCTACTGAGGTTGCTTTAGAGGTTGCTTTCCTACTGAGTTTCTACTCGGTTACACAGTCTTGTATGACTCTTTCATGATCCTATAGACTGCCGCCCACCAGACTCCTCTGTCCGTTGGATTTTCCAGGCAAGAATACTCGAGTGGAATGCCAGTTCCTCTTCCAGATGATCTTCCCCACTCAGGGATTGAACCCACATCTCCTGCGTCTCCTACACTGCAGGAGGATTCTTTACCACTGAACCGTGAGGGAAGGCCACCCTAATGAGGTTGAAATGACAACAAATTCTAGACTTTTCAGGCTACTTTAGGACCAGTTAATAACTACCTGTACTTCATCCTGCATTCTTGATACCTATTGGAGAACAACTGAACTTCATGCTCAGATTGACCAGTGAATAGGAAGCTAAGGGCCTTATAGTTCTGCTAAAGCTGTACCACTATCCTAGAAAAGGAACTTGTTGGAGCCATGGGATCAAGGTGTCGTTTTATCAGATATATTCTCTTCACCAAAGCTCTCATTCCTTTCTTGGATGGGTGGGAGGCTAATGCTTCTGAAATGGAAAAGTTCAGAAGCTTAGATATGTTTCCAGGCAGTTCTGGGTCTTGACCTTCACCTGACACATAGAGGCAGATGATTGGAATTGTCACTTCGGCATTTCCAGCATCATCTTCATCCCTCCCTCCAGCGCCTTCTCCACAACTTGCACAGAAAGGTTCATGAACCCACAAGGAACTGAAAGGGGGAGTAGACTAGACACTGAAACTAGGGCCAAATTGCTTAGCAGGTTAGGAAGGGAGAACCCTTCAGTGGTCTCTTCCCTGTATCAGTGAACAGAGATGGATGAAGGTGTGAAGTCGTTTTGGTTAAAAATAGTCTAAACTCCTTTACCTAAAATCAAGTTTACTACATAGTGATCAACCAAAGTTGAGGACTGACACCATTATCTGGATTATTTAGTCAGTAGGAAGGAACCTAATTTTGCTTCAATTAATCTGATTTTACTGACTAAAGCATAGTAGAAGTTTTGGCCTGGGTTATCAAGATATTTATCTCAATTTCTGGCTTTTATTTGGTCTGAGAATAGACTAAGCCCTTTCTTCATTAGAGTGTATGCAAAAATGAAAATTCAAAATTCTCAGAGGTCGTATAATCCCCCTTTCAATTCCACTCTTGTGATGCAACATTTCTTGCTTTATGTATTAGTTTCCTATAGCTGCTGTAACAAAGTACCCCAAACTGTGGCTTCAACAATAGGAATATATTGTTTCACAGTTCTGAGTCAACAAGGTTAGTTTCTTCTGAAGCTATAAGGGAGAATCTGTTCCATGAGTCTTGCCCTGTGTCTGTGGATTTTCCAGCAATTTTTGGTGTTCCTTGCCTTGTAGAAGCATTACCTTGCTTGCTGCCTTTATCCTCACATAGCATTATCCCTGTGACTGCTTGTCTTCAAATTTCCCCTTTTTATAAAGATAGCAGTCATATGCTAATGACATCATTTTAAATTGATTATTTTCATAAAGACTCTGTCTCCAAATATGGCTATATTCTGAAGTATGGGGTGGGCTATGACATCAACATATGAATTTTTGGAGAACATAATTAAACCCATAATACTCGGATATATTGTGTGGATCCCTGATATACACACTGAATATATAATTATAAAACTATAATTATATAATCAACATACCATTGCCTTCATTAAGAGTCTGGTTGAATAAACTTTTCAAATACACATATTTCCTCTTAAGCTGAAATGAGAGAATCAGAATTTATTGATATCTATTCAGTATTGTGTTAGAGATGTGTAGTAATCCTTTTTCCTATCTGGGAAATAGAACCGGATGGACAGCTGGCTTCAGAGTTTGCATGAAGAGTACATAATCCTATTTATGTAACCCATCATGTTTGCAAAATCTGCACTGCAGTTTTTGAGAGGGAATGAGATGTTTGGAAATAAAACCTGCTGTGCAAGAGTGGAAAATTTATCCATTCCTCACTTTATTTCTGTTGTCTATATTCTTATTTTGCATTCTCAAGAGGTATGTATTCCTACTTGAGTTTCTTTCCTGCACATGTCATGAATTCAGAAAAGATGAATTATGTTTCTAGGTCTATTCATTGATCTTCTTTGTGATGTGCAAGTTGTTTAATTCCTCAAGGATTATGATTTCTTAAGTTTAGGGTCAGTCAGATTAGACTGAAGGGGGATGAGGAAAGAATGCTTTAGGAATGAATAGTTATGCCACCCTTAAAAGTGTGAGGGTTCATTTTTCAAAGTGTAACTCCACAAACAAGTCAACCATTATATCCATATAGTAGCCATCTTTATTTTTTTTATCAGTCCAGCAACATTTTCACCTTGCTTCTTCTGATTTATAGCGCTATCACCCTTTATTTTGTAGAAACCTTTATTGACACTGGCCAATCATATTACCCTATCAACTGGTGACAATGATTGGACAATAATTGGACCAAGGAATGTGAGCAAGTCAGCCAATCAGAGATCTTCCCAGGGATTCTCAATACTAGTAACAATAGGTTGAGGGGGAAAAAGCTATCATTTTTCTCTGAGCTTACTAAGCTGGGGTGATTTAGTCTTTTCGAAGTCATAGCCTGCTCAACATCTTATGACCAAAGACTTTGTATGATAGGAAAGACTCAGATAACATAGACACACAGAAAGAAAGAGAGAGAGAATGAAATTATCATTTGAATTCTTGGAGAAGGTCAGTTTCATGTGTGAACTTTTAAAAGTTTCTTGAGTCGATAAAGATGTCCAATTGCTTAAGTTGGTTTCAGTTGGCATTCTGTCAGTTGTGACAGAAACAGTCTTTTTCTAAGACAGTCCATAAAAAGAAAAAGCAATAATACTTGTATTAAATGTTTAGATTTCTCTTTTCACTGGCAAAGAAAACTTTCTGTAGGTAGCAGTATTTGAAAGGTATTGGGAATTGTATATTTTTCATAGTCTTATTTTTTAGAATTGAAGCTAATATTTTTCATGGCGTTACTCTTCCATTACCACCTGGGATTTTACTTCTCACTTCATCCTTGTATCTCCCATAATTTGAGGGGACCTTCAGGCTAGTATCTAGGGCTCTCAGAAGCCTTCTGTAAGAAAGAATGGCTTCAAGTTTATGCTATACAGTATATGAAATGCTTCTTGTTTTCAACTTATCCTTTAAGATGAGCTGAGATTGAACTTTTCTCCAATTTTCTTACTTGGAAGTGGATCTTTACCTGTGTCCCATATCACCCTATGTCTTAATGATACCTATCCCATCTGTTATGTGTTCCAGTGTTGTGGAATAAATCACCCCAAATGAATGGCTTAAAATACCCACTCTTTTATTATAACTCATCATTTTGTTGGTTGGGATTTGAATAGGACTTAGCTGGGCATTGTTCTCCATCTGTTGATGACTGAGGTCACTTGCTGGCATTTAGCTGGTCTAGTCTAAAAGGTCCAAGACAGCCTCACTCACCATTTTGGCGCCATGGAGGGGATGCTACTGCTGTTGTCTCCTCAATGTCCTTTTGGGTTCTGTTTTCCTTTTTCTTTTGGATTCATGCTTGAAAAAAAGTCCCTTTCCTCTTATTTTAGAAGGGTTTCTGGAGGGAGCATGTGTTCAATCTAGTGTTTTTCCCTGGAAGTCCCCCAAACCTAGTTTAAAAGTACTTTCACGTTCAGTTTCTATTTTGTCTTTATAAGAGCCTTATGATTGTTGTTCCTCTATCTTTTAAGATAGTAAAACTCAAACAGACAAGGTGAGTGTTTTGGTATTCAAATCTTTTTGATTGGGAGGAATTGAAGCCCTTTCAAGCCATTGAAGGTAAATATCACTTTTCCATTTCCTTTAAATATCCTTATCAGCCCACAGGCTTACACTTGTGGTGTCTGCAGGTTGCTCTAGGTACACTACTTGGATTCTCCTGATCTCTGGAACCCAGGAGTTTATTAGGGTTCCCAGATTAAATAAAAGATGCCCAGTTAGATTTGAATTTCAGCTATACAACAAATACTTTTTGAATAAAGATATTTCAAACATCTCATGGAATACTCAAATTAAAAATTTTCAATATTTATCTGATATTCCAATTTAAATAGGCATCCAGTATTTTTATTTGTTAAATCTGGCAACCCTAGTCTACTTAGGTCAACATAGGGTCTGTTCTTATGAGGCCTGGTTGGATTTTATAAGAAAAATTAGGAAAGCATCCTTGGTTCTTGGCTGCCAACTGTTTGTAAACCTGGAAGCATTCTTTTTTTTTTTTTTTTTCCATTTATTTTTATTAGTTGGAGGTTAATTACTTTACAATATTGTAGTGGGTTTTGCCATACATTTACATGAATCAGCCATGGATTTACATGTGTTCCCCATCCCGATCCCCCCTCCTGCCTCCCTCTCATCCCATCCCTCTGGGTCTTCCCAGTGCACCAGCCCTGAGCACTTGTCTCATGCATCCAACCTGGGATGGCGATCTGTTTCACCCTTGATAGTATACTTGTTTCAATGCTATTCTCTCAGATCATCCCACCCTTGCCTTCTCCCACAGAGTCCAAAAGTCTGTTCTATACATCTGTGTCTCTTTTTCTGTCCTGCATATAGGGTTATCGTTACCATTTTTAAAAATTCCATATATATGTGTTAGTATACTGTATTGGTGTTTATCTTTTTTATTTTTATTTATTTATTTATTTATTTTTTTTTTTTGTCATACATTGATATGAATCAGCCATAGATTTACACGTATTCCCCATCCCGATCCCCCCTCCCACCTCCCTCTCCACCCAATTCCTCTGGGTCTTCCCAGTGCACCAGGCCCAAGCACTTGTCTCATGCATCCCACCTGGGCTGGTGATCTGTTTCACCATAGATAGTATACATGCTGTTCTTTTGAAATATCCCACCCTCACATTCTCCCACAGAGTTCAGAAGTCTGTTCTGTATTTCTGTGTCTCTTTTTCCGTTTTGCATATAGGGTTATCGTTACCATCTTTCTAAATTCCGTATATATGTGTTAGTATGCTGTAATGTTCTTTATCTTTCTGGCTTACTTCACTCTGTATAAGGGGCTCCAGTTTCATCCATCTCATTAGGACTGATTCAAATGAATTCTTTTTAATGGCTGAGTAATATTCCATGGTGTATATGTACCACAGCTTCCTTATCCATTCATCTGCTGATGGGCATCTAGGTTGCTTCCATGTCCTGGCTATTATAAACAGTGCTGTGATGAACATTGGGGTGCACGTGTCTCTTTCAGATCTGGTTTCCTTGGTGTGTATGCCCGGCAGTGGGATTTCTGGGTCATATGGCAGTTCTATTTCCAGTTTTTTAAGGAATCTCCACAGTGTTCTCCATAGTGGCTGTACTAGCTTGCATTCCCACCAACAGTGTAAGAAGGTTCCCTTTTCTCCACACCCTCTCCAGCATTCTTTAGCAAATTCTTTAGCAAAATCTTAAAGAAAGGGAAATGTGGTCTGTCTTTTTAACTTTTTACCTTTGCTTTTCTCCTTCACCATATGTAAGCTACCTTGAGTAATCGTCAAGCTATTTTCCAGCAATACTGTCATTGCCATACATCATAATACAAATAATAAGTATTATTTATTGGGCTGTATGCCAGGCATATTGCTAAATACTTTAGATGTATTCTGTCATTGAATTCTCACACTAACAGTAAGTAATATCTCTTGCAAATGGGGAGAGTGCTGAGGCTCATAAAGCTTGACTGACTTGTCTCAGACCAGTTAATATGTGAGAGAGGAGGCAGTGGATCACTAGTGCCCCAGCTTTTCCCCAAGAGCAGTTTTGTGGAGAAAGAAGGAAGGAAAGTCTGTGAAATTAGTCCTTTGCATCTTCTTGTGAGCCTATTGGAAAGTTTTCTTTTTCTAGGAACTTTGGAGTTCTGTTTTGGTCACAAGAAGAATCCAGGTCTCAGAGTTCCTTATCTCTGTCTTCATGGCACTGAACCAATTCTCTTTCTGTCTGAGCTGCTCATCTTTGCGGGCTTGTTGGACAAATTCAAATTCTAAAATAGAAGAGAGACTGCAAACCCAGAACACACTGACTTGTACTTTATTCTTCCAGGAAACAATGCTAAGTGGTTCTATTCTGCTGGACTAAGCCTGAAAGACTCATCATATTCATTGTGCAAGGCATCTGATTAACGCTTGAGAAAACAGGCCAGGAGCTGAAGTTTGTTTACACAATGATTCAGTGGTGGTGGTGGTTGTTGTTGAGTCACTAAGTCATGTCCAACTCTTTTCGACCCCCTGGACTGCAGCAGGCCAGGCTTCCCTGTCCTTCTGTATCTCCCGGAGTTAGCTCAAACTCACATCCATTGAGTTGGTGATGATATCCAATCATCTCATCTTTTGTCGCCTCCTTCTCCGGCCCTCAATCTTTCTGAGCATCAGGGTCTTTTCCAATGAGTCAGCTCTTCACATAAGGTGGCCAAAGTATTGATAGAGATGGTAAAAAATACCTAAAACAACATCCTTAAGCATTTGGGAAGTATCTAGCTAGATGCAGTTATGTTGAATAGTTGTCATGTACTAATGCCATGCATATGCTACCTCATTTAATCTCATAATACCTACTCTGAGAATAGGTATATTGGTCTGTATATTTTATAGATAAAGAAACTGAGGCTCAGAGACATTCAAGGATACATCATTGCATTGGAGCCCAGATTTTGGAATAAGTCTGGGCTTCAAGGAATGCTTCCAGCTCTACCATTCTTTACCACCCCTCCCTGCCCTGACACTGTTGCCAGTTTTTGAGGCAAAGATTCTTATTGAGAAAGGACAATTTATGGGCTCCATGTTTCATGCCATTTACTTTGTAAACTTTACAATCAAAAGCTCACAAATCAAATGACTTGCTTATCTTTATTTTTGGCAATTTTATTCATCACAATTATTTGAAATGACCTGATTCTCTTCTCATTATGCTCTTACATTTAGGTGATAAGACAGCAGGTTGGAAGAAATAAAGAATGACTGAGGGACTTCCCTGGCAGTCCAGTGGTTAAGTCTTGGTGCTTCTACTGCAGGGAACATGGGTCGGGAACTAAGATCCCGCATGCCACATGGTGTGGTCAAAAAAAAAAAAAAAGCATCAGAAATGCATCAAAAAGTTAAAAATTGTGATTTATATAGAGAAAAATGATTGAAATAGAATTTGACCTTGACCATGGTGGTGGAATGTCCTCAAGTTTTGGAATTAGAAGGCATAGATATCAGTTATGGTACTACCACTCTTAGTGGCTGTGGTTAAGCTATTTAAATTATCCAAATCTCAGTTTCATCCAATATATGATACAAATATGGATAATAATATCACTCATACTGTTGTTTAAAAGGGAAGGAAAAGATAAGATGTCTGTGGCAGCATTTTGTTTAGAACAAGGCACTTGCAGATAGAAAACGTTATGTTGTGTTGGACACTGAAGTACTGATCAGGTCTTTCTCCAAGTTGTTGTAGTTCAGTCACTAAGTCGTGTATGACTCTTTGAGACCCCAGGAACTGCAGCACACCGGGCTCCTCTGTCCTTCATTATCTCCTGGAGTTTGCTCACATTCATGTCTCCTCTCCTTTTGCCTCAGTCTTTTCCAGCATCAGGGTTTTTTTTCCAAGAAGTCAACTCTTCGCATCAGGTGGCCAAAGTATTGGAGCTTCAGCTTCAGCGTCAGGCCTTCCAATGCATATTCAGGGTTGATTTCCTTTAGGATAGACTGGTGTGATCTCCTTTCTTTTCAAGGGATTCTCAAGAGTCTTCTCCAGTTATCACTATTTGAAAGTAGCCTTTTGGTGCTCAGCCTTCTTTATGGTCCAATTCTCACATCTGTACATGACTACTGGAAAAAACCATAGTTTGATTACATGGAACTTTGTTGGCAAATGATGTCTCTGTTTTTTTTTTTTTAAATATGCTGTCTAGGTTTGTGATAGCTTTCCTTTCAAGGAGCAAGCATCTTTTAATTTCATGGCTACAAGAACAAAACAGAATTTTGTTATGTATTATATTTGCTTGGTCAGTGCATACTATCACACTGCTGGTTTGAATTACAAATCTAGTTTGTCTATTTCTCCCTAACAAATGAATGCAAAGATTGCCAAATATTTACTCACTTTGTACTGTGTGAACATAGCCTGCTGCTGCTGCTGCTAAGTCACTTCAGTCATGTCTGACTCTGTGTGACCCCATAGATGGCAGCCCACCAGGCTCCTCCGTCCCTGGAATTCTCCAGGCAGGAATACTGGAGTGTGTTGCCATTTCCTTCTCCAGTGCATGATAGGAGAGTTTAATATAATAAAAACTATTTCATATGCACTACTGTTTTGTATTTTTTTTAACTGAAGACTTGTCTTGTTGGTTTCATTAATTAAACACATTTTGAGCATTTAGTCTGTGCCAAGCACCATCCTAGACACTGGGGTTGAAAAGCATTGCCCTTGTTCTTCAGGATTGTATAGTCCAGTGTAAAGCGTAGTACAAAAAAGGAACCCTAGAGGGGTCATAACAGGATGCCCTGGTGGGGACTTTAGTTCCATCTCATGAACTCAGGACAGGATGAGACCCTACTGACCCCAATGGAAAGGAAAGCCTCTGAGCTGTAAGCTCAGACAACCAATGTACAGAGGGTTATTTCTGAAAAAGTGTCCATGTGTCCATGGGAGAGATCTAAAGGAAAAATAGGATTTACCTCAGCAGAATCCCTCCTCTATATGACCCCAAATGGTCAAATACTTTCAAATACTTTCATACATGTTACCTGGTTATGGTTGTCATGTTTACTCTTTGCAATAAATCTAGGAGACATTATTAGTCCCATCATGCAGATCATGCCGTTGAAAAACACACACTGCTTCTGATGGAGGATCTCTTTCTGCTTCTCAGGTGTATGTTGGCGGTGGACACTGGTTCCTGTGGGAGGAAGGGACACTGCTGTTACAGTAATGGGCAGACCTTAGGGCCCCCAAGGTCAGGTTCTGGGATGACGGTGTTTTCTTGGTAGGGTTGTTATGAGGCAGTGTGCAGAGTTTTTACTTAAAACATTTTTTATTTTATATTGAAGTATAGTTGACTTACAATGTTGTGTTAGTTTCATGTGTATGGCAAAATGATTCAGTTACATATGTACATATATCCATTCTTCTTGAGATTTTTTTTCAGATTTTTTTCCAATATAAATTACTGAATATTGAGTGAGTTCCATGTGCTATACAGTAGATTATTATTGATTATCTATTTTATGTATAGTCGTGTGAATATGTTAATACCAAATTCCTAGCTTCACAGGTACTACTTGATCATTAAGAAATTTTGGAATCAGAGTCTTCTAATATCCCACCAATATTCAACTAAATCTGCCTCTGCAGATACTACTAATTAATTAGCAAATATTTCTTGAGTGTTTACTCTTGGTAGAGCATTTGCATGAGGTTGAGCAGAGTTGCCAGAGGCAATTCCGTGCAGTACAGTCAAGGGTCATCATTCACATGGACTGGGATGCCATAGTACTGCTCCAAGGTATGCAGTGTGGTGGCCTGTTAGAAGTGGAAATATGTATTTTTGGGTTTAGCAGTTAAAGTATAAAAAAATTTCAAGTGATGCCCCACCGGGCTTTTGCAAACAGTGATAATTTGCACTTGGAAGTTTATTTCAAGGGAAATTCAAACATTTCAACCGAGAATTATCTACTAGGGGTTTTAGAGCCTGATATGAATTAATGAAGGAATTCAAAAGCAATACTTTGTTTCAAATTCATCAGACTTCTTTCCTGAAGCAATAGAGAAATTTTACCTTGAAAGGGCTTAGGAGAATGAAACAAAAGCTGATCGCATAAACTCTTTCAAAATTCTAAATCTGAGAGTGCGATTACTTTCTTCCTAAGTTAGGGCAAGAAACCAAAGATACTTCTAAAAACTTCAAAACTGAATCATTATATTCTGCTCCTTTCGAAGTCTGACATCTTTTAACATGTAAAATTGTTGACAGACTGGGTCATTATTTGTAATTAACGAAAAAAGTACTCATGTTGAGTAATAATTTTATTTTTTAAAGTAATTAGCCATTACTCAAATATTTCAGATTTAAACCTTATTAGTTAATTATACCTACCATGTGCCAATACAAATATTGAATTAATTCACTGTCTGTAAATTATGTTTTCTTCCTTGTGAAAGTGATAACTTGGAGTTTTAAAACAACAGGGACAACATTGGATATGAAAAATTTCTCTTCTCTGCCTGATAAAAATAGCTTAAAATCAAATAATGCAGTGACAGTTTGGTAATTGAAATAAATTAAAATTATCATCCAAAGAAAGGTATGAAAATATCACTGCTTTTTTAAGATTTATTTTCAGTTGGAGGATAATTGCTTTACAATATTGTGTTGGTTTCTGCCATACATCAACATGAATCAACCAGAGGTACATTTATGTCCCCTCCCCTTTGAACCTCCCTGATGAACCTATTTGCAGGGCAGCAATAAAGATGGCTGTATATGGTCACCCTGCTTATTTAACTTATAGGCAGAGTACATCATGAGAAATGCTGGGCTGGATGAAGCACAAGCTGGAATCAAGATTGCTGGGAAAAATATCAATAACCTCAGATATGCAGATGATACCACCCTTATGGCAGAAAGTGAAGAAGAACTAAAGAACCTCTTGATGAAAGTGAAAGAGGAGAGTGAAAAAGTTGGCTTAAAGCTCAACATTCAGAAAACTAAGATCATGGCATCCAGTCCCATCACTTCATGCAAGTAGATGGGGAAACAGTGGAAACAGTGACAGACTTTATTTTTGGGGGCTCCAAAATCACTGAAGGTGGTGATTGCAGCCATGAAATTAAGATACTTGCTCCTTGAAAGGAAAGTTATGACCAACCTAGACAGGATGTTAGAAAGCAGAAACATTACTTTGTCAACAAAGATCCATCTAGTCAAGGCTAGTTTTTCCAGTGGTCATGTATGGATGTGAGAGCTGAACCATAAAGAAAGCTGAGTGCGGAAGAACTGATGCCTTTGAACTGTGGTGTTGGAGAAGACTCTTGAGAGTCCCCTGGACTGCAAGTCAATCCAACCAGTCCATCCTAAGGGAAATCAGTCCTGAGTGTTCATTGGAAGGACTGATGCTGAAGCTGAAACTCCAGTACTTTGGCCACCTAATAAGAGGTACTCATTTGAAAAGACCCTGATGCTGGGAAAGATTGAAGGCGGGAGGAGAAGGAGATGACAGATGATGAGATGGTTGGATGGCATCACCGACTCAGTGAACATGAGTTTGGGTAAACTCTGGGAGTTGGTGATGGACAAGGAGGCCTGGCGTGCTGCGGTCCATGGGGTTGCACAGAGTCAGACATGACTGAGCAACTGAACTGAACTCAACAGAGTGGAGACGGCAGACATAGAGAACAGTCTATTGGGGACAGTGGAGGGAGGAGAAGGAGGGATAAATTGAAAGAGTAACACTGAAGCATATATATTACCATATGTGAATAGAGAGCCTGTGAGAATTTGCTGCCATGACCCAGGGAGCTCAAACTCAGTGCTCTGTGACAATCTGGAGGGGTGGGATGCGGGGAGGTGGGAGGGAGGTTCAAGTGGAAACATTACTCTTAATGAGTGATTTGTTTGATCCTAAATTGGAAATGTTTCTAGGAAGTAAGTGTATAGAATGGAGTTGTGGAAAAAATAATGGATGAGAATGATAAAACAAAAACAGAAACAAAAATGATAAATTGAACCCCACACTGCATTGCTTCACATCTGTGTGTATGGAAGGTGGATGGTTTGTTCAGTCGTAATATTTGATCCACAAGGTCACCCACAAGTCATCAACACAAACTGTTGAAAGAGTATGAGACCTCCAGGTTTTCCTTTTAATCTATACAAGAATCAAGTACTATTTTGAAGAATCTTTGGTATGTGATAAGGCAACCAATCCATTCATTAAAATAAATGAAGCTCTTATCTGGTGATTTGAGCCATATAGACTATCATGACTGGATTAGTATTAAAAGGTAAAAATTTCTAGGTGTTACGGGTTTGTACGCTTACTGGAAAAGTACAAATTAAAGCAGTTTCCTCATAAGACGTTGTTCATAGCATTGATTGCCTTTGTACATTTCTGACCTCGTATAATCACAGTCACTGTGGTCGAATATTAAATATAGTTATTACAGGTGATGTAGCTATTTTAGTTTATATTTTATTTTTGATCTTGCTCCTCAGCCTGAGGGATCTTAGGGACCAGGGATGGAACCCATGCCCTCAGCAGTGACAGTGTGGAGTTCTAACCACTGGACAGCCAGGGAATTCCTTAATGAAGCTGCTTTAAAAATTATTTTAAAAATGAATACTTACAAAATCAACTGATTGTTATTGCATTAAAAGCCATTCCTTTATCCAGTTACTGTGTTTCAGAGTGAAATAGCCCTAGAGTGTGTGTGTGCTCTCAGTCGTGTCCAACTCTTTGCGACCCTGGACTGTAGCCCGCCAGCTTCCTCTGTCCATAGAATTCTCCAGGCAAGAATGCTGGAGTGGGTTGCCATTTCCTTCTCCAGGGGATCTTCCTGATCCTGGGATCAAACCCATGTCTCTTATCTGCTGCATTGGCTGGTGGGTTCTTGACCAGCTGAGCCACCCAGGGAGGCAGCTCCAGAATTGTGTGGGAAAGAGACTGTGGTAATCGAGTCATTCTTAGCGGACCGATCAGGAAAGCTAGCTATGTGGAGGCCAAGTTGCCCAAGGTCACCTAGTTCTTTGTGAAATTGCCTTCAGAAACACACAAGAAAGCCAATCATTGTGGTAGAGACAAATATAGTTTTCAACCAAAATGGAATAATCCATTTTAATCAATACCTCACTCATGAGACTTGCTTCCAAATTATTTGAGGCATAAATTATTTTTATTATGGCAAATTTCAAACAATTGGGAAAAATTTTTTAAATTTCAAAAAAATTAAAAATTTTCTGTAGAAGTAGAGAGAAGAGTGTAATGAACCCTACTGTACCTATCACTAAGTTTCCATGTTGTAAAACATTTTGTTACTCTTATTTTATTTTCCATTCTTATTACTACTACTATGACTGATGACATTGCCATTGTTTTTGCTGGTATATTTCAGCCTTTAAAGAAAATCCCAACTATCATGTCATCTAACTACAGTTACTAATTTATTATGTACATTATATGCATAATATATATCTGGCATATAATGGCATATTTTTAACACAAATACAATGCCATTTGGTTCAGTTCAGTTGCTCAGTTATGTCTGACTCTTTGTGACCCCATGATCCACAGCACGCCAGGCCTCCCTGTCCATCACCAACTCCCAGGGTCCACCCAAACCCATGTCCATTGAGTTGGAGATGCCATTCAACTGTCTCATCCTCTGTCGTCCCCTTCTCTTCCTGCCCTCAATCTTTCCCAGCATCAGGGTCTTTTCAAATGAGTCAGTTCTTCGCATCAGGTGGCCAAAGTATTGGAGTTTAAGCTTCAACATCAGTCCCTCCAATGAACACCCAGGACTGATTTCCTTTAGGATGAACAGGTTGGATTTCCTTGCAGTCCAAGGGACTCTCAAGAGTCTTCTCCAACACCACAGTTCAAAAACATCAATTCTTCTGTGCTCAGCTTTCTTTAAAGTCCAACTCTCACATTTATACTTGACCACTAGAGAAACCATAGCCTTGACTAGATGGACTTTTGTTGGCAAAGTAATGTCTCTGCTTTTTAATATGCTATCTAGGTTGGTCATAACTTTCCTTCCGAGGAGTAAGCATCTTTTAACTTCATGGCTGCAGTCACCATCTGCAGTGATTTTGGAGCCCCCAAAAAATAAAGTCTGACACTGTTTCCACTGTTTCCCCATCTGTTTGCCATGAAGTGATGGGACCGGATGCCATGATCTTAGTTTTCTAAATGTTGAGCTTTAAGCCAACTTTTTCACTCTCCTCTTTCACTTTCATCAAGAGGCTCTTTAGTTCTTCTTCACCTGCTGCCATAAGGGTGTAGTCATCTGCATATCTGAGGTTATTGATATTTCTCCCAGCAATCTTGATTCCATATTGTGCTTCATCCAACCCAGCGTTTCTCATGATGTACTCTGCATATAAGTTAAATAAGCAGGGTGACAATATACAGCCTTGATATACTCCTTTTCCTATTTGGAACAAGTCTGTTGTTCCATGTCCAGTTCTAACTGTTGCTTCCTGACCTGCATACAGGTTTCTCAAGAGGCAGGTCAGGTGGTCTGGTATTCCCATCCCTTTCAGAATTTTCCACAGTTTATTATGATCCACACAGTCCAAGGCTTTGGCATAGTCAGTAAAGCAGAAATAGATGTTTTTCTGGAACTCTCTTGCTTTTTCAATGATCCAGCGGATGTTGGCAATTTGATTTCTGGTTCCTCTGCCTTTTCTAAAACTAGCTTGAACATATGGAAGTTTACAGTTCATGTATTGCTAAAGCCTGGCTTGGAGAATTTTAAGCATTACTTTACTAGCATGTGAGATGAGTGCAATTGTGCGGTAGTTTGAGCATTCTTTGGCATTGCCTTTCTTTGGGGTTGGAATGAAAACTGACCTTTTCCAGTCCTGTGGCCACTTCTGAGTTTTCCAAATTTGTTGGCATATTGAGTGCAGCACTTTCACAGCGTCATCTTTTATGATTTGAAATAGCTCCACTGGAATTCCATCACCTTCACTAGCTTTGTTCGTAGTGATGCTTTCTAAGGCCCACTTGACTTCACATTCCAGAATGTTTGGCTCTAGGTGAGTGATCATACCATCGTGATTATCTGGGTCGTGAAGATCTTTTTTGTACAGTTCTTCTTGTATTCTTGTCACCTCCTCTTAATATCTTCTGCTTCTGTCAGTTCCCTACCATTTCTGTCCTTTATGGAGCCCATCTTTGCATGAAATGTTCCCTTGGTATCTCTAATTTTCTTGAAGAGATCTGTAGTCTTTCCCACTCTATTGTTTGGTCCCATTCTCTTCTATCGTTTTGATCTTAATTATAGTTAAATTTACTTAAGCATTTCCAGCTGGGGAATGAGATGGCCAGATTTAAACCTTTCACTCCATTCTCTGCATTCCTTCACTTTAAAAAATAATAATGTTCTATTTTGATTAGTCAGGATCTTTGCTGTTGTTTGCAGTCAATGAAGCTTAACTGAATCCAGTGTGCTCTTGATTTGCATTCCGCTGTCAACACTCAGGTGGACTGGATTTCATTATACTGGGTCCTGTTTTATTCTGTTGTCTGAATATTGCCTAAAGCTACAAATACACTGTTCAAAAGCTTCTTTTGTATTTTTAACATCTAGTTGTTTTTGGCTCCCTTTAATAGCTGTTGTTGCACTCAAATCCATTCACAGCTGTCATTTTTCAGGTACAATTCTCAAGTTAAATCTCTTTTCAAGCAAGTCTTTCACTATGTCGAAAAGAACTTTAATTTGTTTCTGGCATGTTATCTCTTTTAAGTCCTAAGAACTTCAGGCATGACAATTGTTACTGCATGATTCAGTTGCAATTCTTTTGTCGTCTTTTTTCTGTTTGTTAAAAATTTTTATTTGTAAAAGGGCACAGATTCATGATGGATGAGGATCACGTTCCCCTCCCCCTTACCTGAACCTGAACATTTGTGCCTGTCTCCGCTTCTTTCACCTGTGGTGCTGATCAGACTAATCAGTGAACCAAGGACAGGGAGGGGATTGTTCAAAAGGAGGTAAGTGGTATTGCAGAAGCAACAATGCACCACCCCCCATCCTCAAATGCTATTACCAAAGAGAGTCCAGGAGAGGAACAAGAAAACAGAGCTGTCTGTGAGGATAGGACTATTGGGTAATTAAAATTTTTTTTTTCTTCCAGAAAATGAAGAGTGAAGAATGGGGTGAACAATTTGGGGCAGTTAACATGAAAGATGGGTGTGAAGAGAAATGTGAGAAGAATTCTAAGATGTGATGCACTCGGTTTATTTTAAAAAAAAATTTGAAGAATAAGAATTATTATTTTTTTCTTTGAATGTTGTGAGCCTGGGTCATACAGAACCTCACTGCAGAACCTTGAGTAGTAATAGATCTGTAATTTGTACTAAGATTGGGAAACAACAGATGGAGCTCCAAGTTATTATTATTTGGTAAAGCATGCTAGTGGCAGAGTTCTTTGCTAGTTTAAAGAAATAGGCTCTAGGCATGGTCTGGAAGGAGAGGGCAGTAGAAACAACCACTTTTTCTGCATGAAAGCATCATGGGCATATACTTTTTTAAAAGAATAATTTTATTTATTTATCTTTAGCTGTGCTGGGTCTTTGTTGCTGCATGAGCTTTTCTCTAGTTGCAGCAAGTGGGGGCTACTCTCCAGTTGTGGTGTGCGGGCTTCTCATTGTGGTGTCTTGTTGTGGGGCACAGGTTCTAGGATCCATGGGCTTCAGTAGTTGCGGCTCCCCGACTCTAGAGCACAGGCTCAGTATTTGTGGCGTTCTGTGGCATGTGGAATCTTCCCGGATCAGGGATTGAACCCGTGTCTCCTGAACTGGCAGGTGGATTCTTTACCACTAAACCACCAGGGAAGCCTAGCATATGATTTTTGAGAGGGTATCTTAAGGTTAAAGAACCAGAAAGATAGAGAGAGGGTCCTGCAGCATGACAAAAGGGCCAGGGCCAGGGCTTAAATGCAAAATATGACCACTGCAAAATTCCCAGTAGTGAAGATGGTTCAGAGAAATTTAAGGACAGGGATGGGGCATCCCTCGTAGCTTAGTCAGTAAAGAATCTGCCTGCAATGTAGGAGACCCGGGTTCGATCCTTGGGTCAGGAAGATCTCCTGGAGAAGGGAATGGCAACTCAGTCCAGTATTCTTGCCGGGGCAATCCCACGGACAGAAGAGCCAGGCAGGCTACAGTCCATGGAAATACAAGAGTCGGATACGACTTAGCAACGAAACTACAACCACCAATGTTAGATTTAGAACTGTTTGCTCTGCTGTGTATGCTGGGAGGGAACCCTCCTTCGTTATGTCCAACACCACCCTGTGGTGGAGATATACTTAGGGAGGTACACAGTTCATACTGGACAGAGAAAATGATAGCTATTGGAAGCTAATGTGAGAATAAGAATTTCTGTAGGATCCTGAAATAAAAATAAGTAGTAATAATGAGATTATAAATTCCTAAAAATTTGTGGAAGCCTTGGGAAGAGCATTATGGACTGGGGACATGAACACCGGATGCATGACTCTGTAAAGTGGAAGCAGACACGTAGATGAGAATATCTACATACATGAGAATAGCACAGGTTTTTTCCCATCATCAACAGAGGTGGTTTCTTTAGATGGTTTTCATTTTTTTTGACTGATGTGAAACTCTTTCAGTCAGCTACTCAAGAAAGACTTTACAAAGGCATCCCTTCTATCCAGAATGAAGGGATAATGGAGTTCAAACCACAACAACCAAAACTTTGTTATGCTTCTAACAGCAAAGTTGGCAAATCACAAGATATTTAATTTAATGTGGCTAGATGAGCTCCCAGGAAACCCAAGACTAAATACCTTGAACAGTGTGTTAAGGGTTTTGTACTCCAAATGGCCTCTAGATCAGCGCAGCTGCAGGCAATTTGCAGGAGACTGGCAATGTGGTGTGTGGACCCCGTGGCATGGAATGCTAATCTGAGACTATCCCTTCCAAGAGCTTTTGCCATTCATCATTTTCACATCCAGATGGCTCCCATTGTCTTTCTGGTCCTCTTTTTGTGCAAAGTGTCTGCTCTCAAATCATTGTATATTAGTCTTGGAAGCAATTTTATTATTCATCTAGTAGTCCAATTACCACGCTTTGTAGAAGAGGAATTGGAAACCCAGAGAGGGGAAATATCACGGTCAGAACTACCCACTTACTTCGTATCACAGCTGAGACAAGAACATTTACCTCTTGGATCTCAGCTCTGTGCTCATTCCAGGATATCATAGCTTTAGGGAAAATCTGTAGCACAGAGTTTGGAGTCAGATGATCTTAAGTCTAAATCTCATCTCAGTTATTTAATAGCTATGTGACCTGGGACAGTTAACCTGTTTTCTCTTCTGTAAAATTAGGATGATAATGGAAACTCCATCATAGGCTGTCTTGACAACAAATGGATATTGATATTTGTTTGAAGTGCTTAATATGGTGTCTGGTCCATAGTAAATGCTCAGTTAGTTAGTTTTTATCATTGTGGCTCCAAGTCTTTCCCCATTAAAACAGGAAGAATTGGTTCTTTTTTTTAGGAGGGGTCAGAAGAGTCAGTATTTTGTTCATGAGCATCTGGACAGGCATACATGCCCAGTTGTAGTGATCAGTGCTTGCCAATGTGATGGCTGATAATGCCTTTCAGTAGGGAACATTTTGCTGGACAGTAGGGAGAATGGAAACTTTAAGTTCTTAAAATACTGTGCGCGCCACGCCCCACCCCACCGCTGTTGGTATCTGGCATACGTTTATTGATAATGATCATTAGTGGACCTTGTCAGCAATTTAGGCTACCAAATATGAAGAGATTCTCTGAATTCTTGATACTCTGCATATTTAAGAAACTGATTTTTTACAAGATTATAAAAATAGCTTCAAAATAAAACAATATTCAATCTTTCTCTAACTTAAAAACTTGAACTCTGGTAAGGGGAATAGCATCTGGAAGATACAGGAAAAAAATATACACTTGAAAAAAATCATCAAGAAAATGATAGTGTTTGACATACTGACATTTATTTACTCTCTGCAGAACAATCTTTCTCATGAAATCATAACATCTTTACCATTAATTATAGAAGTTCAATTTCCATGACAACAAAAGCCTCCGCAGACTATTTGCAGAGAAATTTATATGAGGGAGAAAGTTTTCCTGTTTTTTAAATTTTTATTATTTATTTATTTTATTTCGGGCTGTGCTGGGTCGTTGTTGCCGAGTGCGGGCTCTCTCCAGCTGCGGACTGCTCTTTGGTGCGGTGCTGTGGCTTCTCTTGTGTGGAGCACGGACTTCAGGTGCCAGGGCTCAGTAGCTGTGGAGCACGGACTTAGTTGCCCCTTGGTATGCGGGCTCTTCCTGGACCACAGATCGAACCCGTGTCCCTGGCACTGGCAGGTGGATTCTTAACCACTGGACTCCTCAGGAGGTAATATTTAATCTGAGACCTGCAGTATTTGTAAGAGGTAAGGCAGACCAAGAATAGGGGAAGGGCATTCTAAGCAAAATTTCTGAGTTCTTTGAGATTTTATTTTCCCCCAAAATGTAGCGACCCAACAGAAAGGGAAAATAAAAGCATGTAGACTACCAGTATTTATTATTATTATATACTAAATATGATACAATGATTTATGTTCTGAATCAGTGGTTTTATGACTTTTTTGTGGCTAATTAAGCATATGTAAGTAGATGCCATTTAACCTTTTAGAGCAGGGATCAGCACACTTTTGTCTTAATGGGCAAGTGGTAAATATTTTAAGCTTTGCCAGCCATGCAGTCTCGCTACAACTACCCATTTCTGTTGTACTGTGCAAACAGCTATAAGCAATATGTCAATGAATGAGCATTGGCTATGTTTCAATAAAATTTTATGAACAGTGAAATTTGAATTTCATATTATTTTCATGTGTCATGAAGTATTATTCTTGTCTGATTTTTTCAAAGAATTAAAAATGTAAAGCCATTTTTACCTTATGGGTCATCCCGAAACAGTTGGTGGGATGAATTTACCTGGTAGGTCATAATTTGCAGACCCCTGTTTTTGGTCTCACAAAGAGAGAGAGATTATTCTTTGCTGGTAAAATGGGAGGATATTTTCTCTACCAACCACCTAGGGTGGTGATGAGTAAAAGACATTTGTCATTGAAGTTTTTTCCACAGGACATGTTCAGATGTGATATACTGTCATTTGACATTCAGAAAAATTATTGAATTATCCATAGTAGCAGGATGCACACTTTTACTGGGAGCTGATGAGAAATTTATCTTTTCAAGGAATAATTTTTGCTGAAGGAAGAAAAAATATGAATATACTTTGCATAAATGATAGTACAGATATGATTCTATTATTCCTAATATTTCTAGGACACTGGTTGGTAGGTTAAGTAATTTCTTAAGCAGAGAAGGGATTGAGCAGATTACATCCATTGTACTTTATTTTTACTTCTCTCCTTGAACTTATCATTTTCTGTTTTATGTAGATGGTTTATTGGCTAGACTGGACTGAGAGTACAGTGAGGAATCAGCTTCATTATTTTCCAAACACTGCCTTCAACAAGACTCTTTGGATCACCTCCCCCAATTCAGAGGATTTATTTGGTGAATCTCGACACTTTCAGGTATTTGAGCAGTCTCATTATTAAGTATTATCAATTTATGTACAAACCAAATCAAAACTTTAATTTCTCATCTAAGTCAGGGTTTCTGTCTATCCAACCTCTTCCCCCTAGGCCTGACCACTGAATTCTAGTCCCCCAGTGGGAAAGAGCAACACGGTTCATTCTTTGATTGTGCTTGTTCCACCTGGTCCTTGCATTCACTCTGCTGCGTATGGCTCTTCTAGAGTTGAGTAGAGAGCATGTATAAGTGTACTTGTGTGTGTGTGTGCTGAATTTAAAGAGAAAGGGTATACTTTCTTTGGTATTACTTCTCTGATGCTGGGTCAGTTTGATTGCTGGTGCTTTCTTTCATGACAAGGATAACCTGCTGGCTCTTCCCTACCAAGGAACACTTTAATGACTCTTCGGATCTCCCATGAGGAACAAGTGCTACGCTCTCAGGATACTGACATCCCCTTAGTGCCTGCCCCCTGGCAGGGCCCTCCTGGTGTTCCCTTTGTCCTGAAGCAGGAGTCCTTTCAAGACAGCTCTGACTCAGCTACCAGGTGTGCTCACCTGCCCGCCCTCCTGCAACGCTCTGGCTTTGTTTTCCCCAGTCTCCCTGCAGGATTCTCTTGCGGACACTTCATGGGATGTGAGGAGAGTGAGCGGATATATGTCAGAGAATGACTCTGTTTCCACAAATACCCTTCAAAGTATATTCCCTTTTCCTTATTTTATCTCTGGGCTTCCTTTATCCTGGGTGGAGGTATGTGGTGACCCAAGAGCTACTATTGGACAGGATAACAATTTCTTCAGAGGTGTGTCTAGTACAACTCTGTTCCGTGTATGGACCTTAATTGCCCATGATCATCAGGTTTCCATGAGACAAGAAACACTGCATATAAATTGCTGTTTCACTTATATATGGTTGTTTGTTTTCCCTGTTGTATTTCCCCATACTGCATTCATAAGCTACTTAAGGGTAAGACTTCCTTGAATTTCTGTCAGTTTTAATACTTGTTCAATGGATCATTGAGTAAGCAGACATTCAGTCCCTCCTTATTACTAACTAAACGGGGATTGAAATCAGCGGGCTGATTGATTCATTTAGTATTGAATGCCTACTATGTGCCAAGTTTTGTATTATAGTAAGTGCTGGGGATATAGCAGACCAAAAAGGCATAACCCATGACTTCAAGGATTTATTTTGGTGGAGGATATGTATATATTAAACAGTCACAGGCATATACAGTTAATTTCAAATTTTTTGTGTGCTGTGAAATGACAGTGCAGAATCTTGTCAGAGTGTATAAATGGGAAGTGAATTGAAATTGGGGTGATGAGTATCTTAGGATGTGGTATTAGAGAACTGGAGGATTTGTAAGAATTAAGGCAGGCCAGATATGGGGAGAAGCATTCTAAGCAAAAGAAAGAGCATGTGCATAGACCTTACTGCAGGGAAAAAGTTGATGTTTTAGAGTATGCATTCAAGGAAGTAAAAGAAGGTGAATGTAGCAGATCCTGAATTGGGAGAAAGAGTGGGGTGAGCTGAGGGTAGAGAAGTAGTTTGGAGTTTGACCTTATAAGGAACACAGGCCATGAGAAAGGATTTGGATTTTATCTTCAGAGCAATGGGAAGATTTTGGAGGGTTTAAAGCACCCTATTTGCATGCTCAGGTGGTTCAGAGTCAATGACTTTTTTGGCATAAGGGTCATAGTTAATAAATACAGGAAGGGTGCCTTATCAGCAGAGGTCAGTGCCTGTTTTAGTCTCATAAATGTCCTGCAGATCCCACTGCATTTGGTGAAGACAGTCTTCAAAAACACACCTCGTTCTCTGCTAGTCGGAGACTGCATTTGATCATACAGACGGAGTTGTGTTCAAAGGACAGTCTATTGCTCTGCGGAAATAGTGCGGAGCAATCCTGCCGATTTCAGATAACCTAATGGCGAGAATTCTCTTCTTTCAGTGGGAAACCATAGCAACATGCCACTTAGGAGGCACACTGTATAATCTATCTGTTCTTCAGTTAGTATTTTGCAGTTCAGAAATAGTCATCACTGCCTAATGTGAGTATGCAAAAGGTCAAGGCAAATATAAGCCCCAGTGACAGTGCACTTCTCCCTCTAACCACGGGGTGGGGGTGGGGAGGCGCACCTTCTCTGGAGCCAGGAAGGAGGAAGAAATTTGGGCTAGTAGCTCCGCAGTTCAGCACAACTTGTAAGCTGATCCTCAGGCTCAAAGAACGGGGCTGTGGTCGATAGAACTGGATCTGTTTTTCCAAAACCTCATATACAGTCAGACTCAGTACTCCTGGGTACAGTTCTTATTAAACTGCAAGATTTATGGTTCAGAGAGTTTATGTCCCAGCACCTTTTGTGATTTCAAAAACACTCCCTATCTTGCTTTAGGTGCCAAATAATAATCTGTTAATTCTCCAATAAATACATAAGGGATTGAGGAATTTAGAAAGCCAAAGCTGCCAGCTTGGTATCCATCAGTGTGTACTGGTTAAGAGGGACTTTGCTAAAAAAACAGGCAGAGATGGTAGATCTTTAGGGATGGGGATTCAAGAGAGTTGTCACAGTATTACTTCAGTTAGTATTTGATCAGTGAAAAATGGTAAAACTCTAGAGAAAGGAAAGTGAAGTCGCTCAGTCATGTCTGACTCTTTGTGACCCCATGGGGTGTAACCAACCAGGTTCCTCCATCCATGGGATTTTCCAGGCAAGAATACTGGAGTAGGTTGCCATTTCCTGCTCCAGGAGATCTTCCCAACCCAGGGATTGAACCCAGGTCTCCCACACTGTAGGCAGACACTTTACCATCTGAGCCACCAGGGAAGTCCTGGTGAAAGGAAAGAGAAAAGCAAAAGGAAGAAAAATCTCCTGGGGTTTTCTGCACGGCTGGTAAGACATATGGATATGTTTCGTTTTGATGAGAATCACATCTTAAAGTGCAATTTTCTTCTCCTTTCTTTCTTTTAACTAGGATCTACCCCCTTCCCGCCCTGCCCCTTGTCTCTCTAGTTGTGATCTCAGAGTTCTCGCATTTCCTTTAAATTTTTTTTTTTTTTCACTTTTAGCTGTTCTGGGTCTTCATTGCTGCCCAGGCTTTCCTCTAGTTGCAGAGAGCAGGGGCCACTCTGTAGTTTTGGTGCTCAGGCTTCTCACTGCGGTGGTTTCTCTGTTGCAGAGCATGGGCTGTACGGCCTGCAGGCCTCAGTAGTTGTGGCACAGGTGCTCAGCAGTTGTGGTCCGGGCTTTAGAGAACAGGCGCAACCGCTGTGGCCCACGAACTTAGCTGCTCCGCGGCATGTGGGATCTTCCCTGATCAGGGACTGAACCCATGTCTTCTGCACTGGGAGGCGGATTCTTCAGCACTGAACCACCAGGGAAGACCTTGCCTTTTTAATTTTTAGTGCTTCGTGCTGGCTTCATTTTGTGAACTGTCTCCCCAAGAAACCCATCTGTGAGGGTCTTCATGTGTCCTCTATCCACCAGCTTCTCCCTAAGCCAAGCATTACAAAGCTTAGTTGCTAAGAGTATTTACTTCCCACCCTTGTTGACTCACATCCCCAGTGTGTCAAGGGCTCACCAAGAAGACCTTTTTAAAAGAGATCGTGCAGTTGCATGGGCATGATACCATGACGGAGCCCTAGGGGAACAGGGGAACTCTCCTGCAGTATAGAATGGCATTTGCTTTAGGTCTGTACCTAAGATATGCAGAGGCAGAAAGAGAAGTCAGAGCTCCTGGAAATGATGCCCAGAGGTGTTTAACTTGATTCATTCATTCATTTGTCCCTTCCTTCTTTCACCACTCAGTACATATTCCTCGAGTACCTGTGAGTACCTTGAGGTGGTGTGCTAAGTACTGCGGGTATAGCATAGACCTGAGTAGACAGTTTCTATCAGAAGGTAGTTCATGGTCTTGTTGAGCTGGTTGCTGCAGGCAGGCATGCCTTTAATTGTTCAGCTGAGAGTCTGGAGAAAGAACCCAGGACAGTGACAGAGACATCAATGGGGTATTGGACAGAGACTCTTACAAGTCAGAAGCAGAGTCCTGGAATGACAGCCCACTGTGCAGAGCAGCTGGTGGACAGGAGACAGCAACAGCGTTCGCTACTGGGAGAAAGGGGGTGTGCGAAGGAGGCTACCAGTGACAGGCGGAAAGGACATCAGTTTGGCTTATCAGTTACAGGGAGACCAGAAGCTGGGGCAGGGGGCATGCACGTGGGCAGTTACTGATTAAGCCCTATAATAAAGAGGATTGGATAGTCTTGTGAGTAGGTGTATGCTGAGCAGGGAATGCACAGAGAGCAAGACAACAGCCATCTTGAGTGACCGGACCATACAGTTTGCTATGAAAAACAAAGAGACAAATACTACACAGTATGATATGGACAGTGAGCCTTGGCAATGTGGATTTTATGTGAGAAATAAACTTCTTTTGGAATTAAGCTACTGAGATTTTCTGGTTGTCACTGTGGCGTAGCTTATCTTATCGTAACTAGCAGACTGTACCTGGATAAGAGGAATTATACCTGCCTAAATCCTCTCTCAAGCCTTTTTTCATGTTTCAGGGAGAAAGATATTTTCAGAGGCCAGGATTCTTTCCTCAAATTGGTCTCTATTTATCCACAATATTGTAGAAATCAGCCTTTCCTTGTCTCCATCTCATCAAAAAAGAAAGCTCAGGTGGATACTCCTGCTGCTTACCTTATGTTAATAGAATCCTTCTGCAATTTGGCTAAACTTGGCATCTGAAGAAATTTCACATCATCCATTCTCAGCAACCATGGAGCAAGTTCTGTTTCTTCTCTGCTTCAATGCTTCTGCCTGATGCTTAGACAGCTGAGTAATTTTTTCCCTACCTATTGCCCTTCCAAAGCACAAAAGCTGCTTTCACTTTAACATTAATGAGTTACTCATCCGATGTAACTAGTTCTAGCAAGGAAATTACCTGCAGCTGCATATCAACAGGGCTAGGTGATTATAAAGGAGAGAGATTTTATTTAAAATGAAATCGAGCTAGTTTCTTATACCATATAGGCTGTCTCTTTGCTGTGTCAACCAGAAGGGGGCAATATAAGAACATGGTTTGCTTATCCCTAACTGTATGAACTCTGAAGAATCTGCATTTTAGAATTTTTTTTTTTAATTAGAAATCACACCAAGTGCTTTGTGAACTTACTTTTACATGTATTTCCAGGGCTGAAAAACTCCAGGGCATTAAAAAAGAACCCTCCAACATATACGAGAGATGTTTAATAGACTTCATTTAAACTCTAGGAGACCAAAGTGGAATTTTTCTAGCAAAGATCAGGTTAAAAGTTGACTGGAGGACCCCAATAGGTGAGGCTTCTATACTAGCTACCTTCTCTATAACAGAAGGGAAGAAAAAAGTTCCTGTGACTGGCTGCAGAGTCCAAAAGGGACAGATAGAAAAACAAAAAAAAATTTAAGTTAATCCGCAATGGACATGTTATTTGGAAGGGCTCGTTAATGTCACTGAAACACCATAAAGATGATACTTCAGTTGTCAAAACTGGAATGAATTGTGGTCTTAGTTTGGATGAAGAAAAGATAGAATTTAAAGTGGGAGATGCTATTGTTTGTTATGAAGAAAAAGAAGTTCCAGCCAAGACTTCTTGGGATCCAGGATTTTAAAATTATTTTAAAAAATATAAATGATTAAATGTTTTTGTCTTATTATAAAAAAAAAAAAAAAGGTTGACTGGAGGAAGACCAGGCAAACGAGTTTAAGTCCAAAGTGTCCTTGCTCGGCTTCTACTTTTGGTGGAGTAGTTATTGGAGGGTTGAAAACTTCTATTTGTAGAGTCTGGCTTTCTCATATTCTCCCTCTGACTGGAGGCAGCTAACGCTCAGCAGTCCTTTAAAAAGGAATCCTAAATCAGCACTAATTTAGCATATTCAGGAGCACCAACCACGAGTTGTTTTGGAATAGGAATGCTGAATCTGACAGGTGTGGAGGGACGGATAGTGATTCTCAGTTTGCCAGTGAGAAGCTGAGTGCCATCTCATCTCTCCACACTTCAGTTATCTTCCCTCTTAAATGAGAGGCTCAGATAAACTCATCCCTGGGGTCTGTTCTGTGTTTGCATATCTATGACTCTAGAGTCAATCATGATTATTCTACTACTATTATTACAACTGTTACTGGAAATGTCATTTACTGAATTATTCATGTGTACCAGCCATTGTGTTAAGCCTTTCACATTCATGTTCTTTAATCTTGAAGCAATGCTATGAGGTAGATACTATCACTTATTCTGTAGGCGTGAAAGTTGAGCATCAGAGAAGTTAAAGGAATTGTAGAAGGTCACAAAGCTAGCAAGTGGGGAAGACATGATCCAAACCCAAGTGTTCTGAGTCCTGAGTCCCTGCCCTTAACCATTATCCCATGACTTTTCTTCTTCTTCACCGCTCTTGCCTCTTTAACACTCGTAGGCTTGGCACCAGGCTACAGCAATTGCTCTCTCTTTGGCCTCTAGCCTTTGCTTCTCTGTTCTTTCCATTTTTCACGCCTCACAATGCCCTCTTCCTGGCTCTCCAAATATTACTCACCCTTCAAGTTCTAGTTTATGCCATCTCTCTTGCCTGACCACTCTATCCCATACTAATCTGTTTTTCTTCTGGGGTTTTATAGCATTTATAACCCATTCCATGAAATTTGGACTTGATAACATCTCTTATTTTGCTCTGTGTTTTAAGTAAGTTAGTCTTGTCAACATTAACTACAGTGCAAAGCTCCTGAGGATGAAGAATACATCTTAGTCTTTTTAATCTCCTGCTATGAAGAGCGTGGGCAGGGTTGCATAACAAGTTGTGGATCAATAACTTCTTCTTATTTGTTAGAGACGGACCTCAGGCAAAAATGATCCCCTTTGCTCCTGAAAATCACGGCACTCTCTGAGAAAAATTGCTTTCTAGTCTTGCTTTTAAAAAAACCCTATGAAATTGCAAACCTTCCTGGGAAATTTAGTCAACTATCACAAGTTTAACAATCAGAAATAATTATTGTTATTAACATTATACAAATAGTTAATGTGTAGGTTACCAGCTGCATTCTATGCACTGAGCTGTTGTTTTATGTGATTATTTTATACTCACAACAGCACTAGGAGGTAGGTAAGTATTCTCCACTTCAGAGAGAGTATAACAGGTTTAGAAGATTGTTGTTCAGTCACTAAGTCATGTCCAACTCTTTGCAACCCCATGGATTGCAGCATGCCAGGCTTCCCTGTCCTTCACCATCTCCTGGAGCTTGCTCAAACTCATGTCCATCGAGTCAGTGATGCCTCCCAACAATCTCATCCTCTGTTGTCCCCTTCTCCTCCTGCCTTCAATCTTTCCCAGCATCAGGGTCTTTTCCAGTGAGTCAGTTCTTTGCATCAGGTGGCCAAAATTGGAGTTTCAGCTTCAGCATCAGTCTTTCCAATGAATATTCAGAACTGATTTCCTTTAGGATGGACTGGTTGGATCTCCTTGCAGTCCAAGGGACTTTCAAGAGTCTTCTCCAACACTGCAGTTCAAAAGCATCAATTCTTCGGCACTCAACTTTCTTTACAGTCCAACTCTCACATCCATACATGATGTGGAAAAACCAAACTACTGGAAAAACCATAGCTTTGACTAGATTGACCTTTGTTGGCAAAGTAATGTCTCTGCTTTTTAATATGTTGTCTAGGTTGGTCATAGCTTTTCTTCCAAGGAGCAAGGCCTTAGAAATAGCTGAGACAAAAAGAGAAGAAAAAGGCAAAGGAGAAAAGAGAGACTGATTAATTCATATAATATATAAGGCCTCACAGAGCTGGTGAGAAGCAGTGGAATAGCTACAGCCTTTTTTTTTTTTTTTTTAATTTTTTTATTAGTTGGAGGCTAATTACTTCACAACATTTCAGTGGGTTTTGTCATACATTGATATGAATCAGCCATAGATTTACACTTATTCCCCATCCCGATCCCCCCTCCCACCTCCCTCTCCACCCGATTCCTCTGGGTCTTCCCAGTGTACCAGGCCCGAGCACTTGTCTCATGCATCCCACCTGGGCTGGTGATCTGTTTCACCATAGATAGTATACATGCTGTTCTTTTGAAATATCCCACCCTCACCTTCTCCCACAGAGTTCAAAAGTCTGTTCTGTATTTCTGTGTCTCTTTTTCTGTTTTGCATATAGGGTTATCGTTACCATCTTTCTAAATTCCATATATATGTGTTAGTATGCTGTAATGTTCTTTATCTTTCTGGCTTACTTCACTCAGCTACAGCCTTTTTTTTGAAAAAAAAAAAAAATTCTGAGTCTGCCTTTTCTAGATCTGGCCTACTTGTACCATGTTGTAAACTAAACTGTTTCTACAATGGATGATGTGGGGCTGTTTTTCATCCATACCCACTCTACTCTGTCTGGAAAGTGACCTAGGATTTCATTCATTGGACTGTTTAAGAATTCCTGTATTAGATTTTGCCTCTATATCCAAATGTCCAGTGGGGTATTGTGGTAGGCTGAATTATGGTTCCCCAGAGATGCCTACCTCCTAGTTCCCAGAACCCATGAAGACTGCCAGTGTTACAAAGACATTTTGGATGTGTGATTAAATTAAGGGCCTTGAGATGGGAAGATTGTCTTGTATTATCCTGTGGATCCTAGAGACAATCACCACGGTCTTTTAAAGTGGGAGGCAAGAAGAACAGAGGTGGAGAAGGCTGTGCAATAATGGAGCAGGTATTGGAGTGATGCCACAGGAGTCAAGGAATTTGCAGCCTTATATCCTGGAAGAGGCAAGGAATAGATTCTCCCTGGAGCCTCTAGAAGGAAAAAGCTTTCCCAAGACCTTTATATTAGCCCCTTAAAACTCATTTTGACTTCTGACCTCCAAACTGTAGTAAGAGAATACATTTTTGTTGTTTTAAGTATGTGGTAATTTGTTATGGCAGCCACAGGGAACTAATGCACTAAGACAGAGTTCTGTGGATTTACCCATGTCCAGAGGCTGAGGGTCAAGACTGAGACCAACTGCCCGTACTACACCCTTACTCTCCCAGATCCAGAAGAGATGAATCCATCTGAGTGTTTTGAATAAATAAGAGTCCCAGCCCTAAAGGCCCTCCAGTATCTGAGCAGTAGTAATTGGGCAGTACAAGAAAAATGTACAACCAAAGTCACACTCCACTTGGAATTTTCTTTATTCTGGAAAGGAGGGAAAGACTGATGGAACATGGCATCATAATGTACCATGGAACGGGACGGACTTAATATTTAGGTGGTTTTATAGAAGCTGGCTTTTGTTTGTTTGTTTGTTTTCTTAGTAGAATTTTTCCTGCTTGGATTTAAATGTATGTTTTCAGGATAGTAGCACTGCTGCACCAACAGCCTCAGCACCACCGCCGACAGCTAAAAGCGAACACCAGAAGATGCTGTTTAACAGCCTTAAGCTGCCTGTTTTTTGTCTGTACGCAGTGGAATGTAAATGTTGCTGACTCTGATTTTAGGTACCAATATCATGCATTCCTTTAAGCCAGGTGGTAAATATCCACCTGCAAGGCACCTTTGGTTTTATAGGGAAATGAATCATGCTGAACTACTTGAGTTTGACCGTGAGAAGCAGAATCCATAGTTGTTAAGAATTTTTTTAAGGAATTAGTAGAGTAAACCTTTGATGAAATCTTTTCTGGGGACATGCCAGTGAGGTCATCCATCAAGACTACCCCATTCCTTTTGTTCCACAGAGCTTAGCTGCTAAATCAGAGCCTGAGAATTGTGACCAACCTTATGAAAGCATCTGCAAACCATTTAACACAATTACTAACAGCAAATTTCAACTTAATGAGCTCTAAAGTTCCTGGTCTATAACCCTGAACAACTCACTTAGCTTCTCTGAGCCACACTTTCTTCATCTTTGAAATGAGGTTGATTATGATTTCTCACATACATAAAAGTGTTACCAAAGAATCTAGTATAAAGGGGCTAGTCAAGACCTTTTTGGTTATAAATAGCAGAAATACAATTCAGACTTATTAAGCAAAAGGAATATGTTTTACGTAACTAAAAATCAAGTCTAGACCTGGATTTTGGTACTGCTTGATTCTGCAATTCAAAGAATGTGATTATAAAGAGGGACCCATTTGTAAGGTAGATTCTTTCCTTGCAGAGGGCAAGGATTGCTTAGCAACCCCCAGGAAGGAAAGAAGCATCTTTCTCTAAGAGCGCTGGCCGAATGGTCCCAGGGAGCTCCTGCCTTGGCTTCTCTGTGCCCACTTGAACCCTAATATCTGTAAGCTGAGCGGTGGATGTGCTCTGATTGGCCAGGTGTGGGTCTCATGATCGTTCAAATGTCTTTTGTTTGCAGGAGACAGAAAATTCAATTTAAACTACTGCAAACAATAAAGGGACTCAAATGGCTCACACAGATTTGATTTCAGGTGGGGTTCAGCCTGCAAACAATGTCATCAGGGTGATCCCTGATTTCCCCCTAGCTCTCCATGCGGTGTCCTATATTGTTAATTTCATTCTCAGGCTCCATTCATGACCCTGGCAACTAGAGTTTCTCTCTTTACCCGATCAAAATTATTTTATTTCTCACACTGCGCTTCAGGTTGAGAGCACTCTTTCAGTGCTCCCACACGATTTCTGACATTCGTCCATTCTCTTAATGGCTGGCATTGGGTCACATGCCTCCTCCTATGGTCTGGAGGATGAAGTATATCAATTGCATTAAGCCAAGTGTAGCTTGCTTATTCAGCTAGGATATGACTAAGAATGGGGAGATGCATGTTCCATAAAGAATTGCAGGTTAATATTGGTGAGGAAAGGGAGTTAAATGATGGATAGAAGTGTATTATGGTGACACAAACTCGGTGCAGACTACTTGTAATGACTTTCTCACTCATAAGCCAGATCTCGCTACTAGACAGAAGGTAAAGGGGTGTATATAAGGTAGACAAAACAACAGGTATCCATGTCAGGTATCCTAATATCTGTTAGTTTGTTAGGATATTATCTTCCCATTTATGTTGTATAAACTGGGGTCCTGAAAGATGAAGTGATGCCTTTAAGGAAGCAGAGATAATAAATGGCTAAGCTAATACCAATATATTCATATATATATTCTCTATGAAAAGCAGTTATGGGAAGTAGCTATAAGGTCCAACTGTTCAGTTCAAGAAGTTGAGGGGAAAAAATGAACATAGAACTAAGGAGGCAGAGAAATCAAAGTACTGAGGATGAGAAAACAGTATTTCCAGATTTCCCAATTATATTTGAAAATGGAGATCTTCTGATAACCTTTTTTTTCTGGTGTTTTGCTTGAGGATCTATGGTCCAGAACTTGAAAAAACACTTATATCATTGACGCAGCAGCTCTCCTGTGGCACGAGGTTTTTAGCCACTTCTAGTTTCCCTCTTAGCTAGGTAGGCCAGTCAGACAAGTGGCTTCTTTTTAGAATCCAATTCTCTTTGTTTTCTCTTTTCAATCATTCCTACTTTCTTTCATAAGACGTGTTTATATCAATGTGTGGGAAACCACTTAACAATTCAGTTCTTCTCAGAATAATTGAGGGTCAAGGATTATCAACACTCTAAAGAAAATGATTACATTTCCTATGATCATACAAAACATGGCATTCTCAAAGTGGAAAAGATGGGTATGTCCAGAAAAGAGGTACTGAGGCTTTTGTCAGTGTGGAGTTAAGAGTCTAGTCATTGGGTTGAGATCCTCTGGAGAAGGAAATAGGAGCTCGCTTCAGTATCCTTGCCTGAAAAATTCAGGGGCAGAGGAGCCTGGTGGGCTACAGTCCTTGGAGTCACGAAAAGTTGGACATGACTGAGTGACTAGCACACACAGCACGCTGGGTGAGCAGGCCAGGCCACGTGGGGGCAGCAGGGGGACGCAGGGTAGCTGCCAGAGTAACTGGATAGAGCAAGGAGGGCCGGGCAGGTCGGGCATGGTGTTTATAGAGTATAATGGTAGATGGCAGGTCTTAGTCCCAGCTGGTATCTGAAAGGATGGCTATCAGTATAAAAGATAATGTAGCAGGCGGATGGTACCTGTTCAGAGATTTGCAAGTTTTTGTCTTGATATCCTTGTATCTGGCATAGTCTTAATGTAGTCAAGTCTTGCCACATAGTAAAGTCTTAATGTTTCTTCAAAACGTGAGCATTTAGAGATGTAGAGAGGCAGCTGGCATCAGGGAGATTTGGTAGAGAATGGAGGGGGAACACATCTACAGGTAGGGTTTCCCAGATGCAGGACTTTCAGGGCTAGAACCAGGATGGGTCCACCTGGATAGTTGGTCATCCTTTCCCACAGAGCCAAAAACTAAAGGTCTAATTCTGGGAGTACTAGCAAGAGTGGTTGGCATTCCTTCTCAACTTCCTAGATGTCATGTCTGGTTCAATACAAGGTCACCTCTTGAGTCAGAGCACCTTTGATTTGTGGCTCCTCTAGAATGAGAGGTGAGGATTTTCTTAATCCTCAGGTTTTTTTTTTCCCCTCAGAAAACAAGTGATCAGATCTCATAACTAGAATGGCCATCAGGGATGAGCAATATTGGTTGATTCTCAGTCACACTGAGTAGGACATAACATTTGGTTGTTAATATTTTAGTCTTTGAAATCAGAGGCACCTGGGTTTTCACCCCTGATTTTATATGGTGGCTTAGGTGAGTTACCTAATTTACTTGTTTACCCCATTGGGGAAATGGTATAATAGTTCTTATGCCAAAGGGCTGTTATAAAACCTACATGATATAAAGTATATGAAGCACTTACTACAGCACTAGGCTCGTAGCAGTCAATCATTTACAGTAGATAGATATTATTCTATGGTGAGGGCTTTCTATCTTCTGCTTATGTAGGTTTAATAATGACAGTATTTTCTTAACACAACTTTGGGTGTACCTCTAAGACAACAGAAGCTGTACCTGGTCCAGAAGACAAATGAATCTGATTAAGAAATAAGAAAAACTGATGCATGAAATATGAGAAAATAATTCACATTCAGAGTGTTTTAAGCACTCATTAAAACCCAGACTGTACATTGTATGAATTATCAAAAAAGGAGCTAAAATCTAGAATTCTTATGTGATTCTGAGATTTTACTGGGAAAAGATAACAATGAGATGCAAATTTTTTATTTAAAATAATTTGTTTAAAAACTGCACTGATGTATCAGTAGAGTTAGAAACTGAGCATTAGATGTAAGGCTTCTTTAAGACTGGGGAAAACAATTCCAGCCTCAAAGAATTTTTGTCAGTTCAATGTAGCTGTCTTTCCAATGACTTGACGTTAATTAATGTTAACTTTGATGGGAATATAATTACTGTTTTCTTTCAAAACAAATATATTCATATTCACCAAAGCATATCAACCAGGTGTTTATGAACCAGAAGTCTACTTCAGCGTTAATTGGGAGGTTTGTTTGCTGAATTTTGCTCCCCTTTCTACTCTTAATTCTTTGCAGCCTTAAACAGGTCACTTATGCTCTTGGTGCATTAACTTCCTCACTTAATGTTTTTATTTTTATCTTTGTGGGGGATTAAATGACATATTAAGTATTGATGATGCAGGTCAATGGTTTCCAATTAGGTGTAATTTAACTCCCCAGTGGACATGTGGTGATATCTGGAGACACAGTTGATTGTCATAGGGCCGTGCTATGGGCAAATGATGGATGAAGGCAATAAATAATGTAAAACATCCTACAGTGAACAGGACAGGCCTCACACTGTCCTCATCCTGCCATATTAAAGAATTACCATGATCATGAAATTAGTTGAAGATTTTTCTCTTTTTACCATTGAAGAATTAGGAAGAATATTATTTATGAGGATTCTCTGCTTTGTATCATCCTAAAATTTGTAAATTCATTTGCAAACGGGATTTTTATGAACAGACTAGAGAAGGGTCCTCCTCCATTCCAGGCTCATTGCTGGGTGCTGGTGTGCAATGAAGAACCAAGTAGCTGTGGTCTGTGTCTTCATACAGTGTGGCCTTGTGGGTGAGTCAGACAGTGACAAGTAAACAAAGAAATACTTAGCAAAATTAAAACACATTGTCATAAGGGAAAACAATGGGGAAGCCTCTCTGGAGAGGTGACAGCTGAGCTGAACCTTGAATGGTAAGATGGTTCTAGTCATTTAAGTAGCGGTCCCCAACTTTTTTGGCACCAGATACGGGTTTCGTGGAAGACAGTTTTTCCATGGACTGGGGATGGGGATGGTTTCGAGATCATTCAGTCACACTACATTTATTGTGCACTTGATTTCTGTTATTATTTCATCAGATCATCAGACATTAGGTCCTAGCGGTTGGGGACCCCAGTTTTAAAGTTTTGAGTAGAAGGATGTTCCAGGTAGTGGGATGAGTATGTTTACTGGTATTGAGGTAGGAAAGAAGGTGGCATGTTAGAGGACCTGAAAAAAAGCTGTTATGAGTGAAATGTGTTAGTGAGAGGGAGAGGGGGTGAAATGAGGTCAGAATGAAATGAGACAGGCAGCCACTGGAGCATGGGGGCTCTTTAAGGAGCTTGGATCATTTTGTAAATACAAGGGAAAGCCACTGAGAGGGTTTAAGCAAGGGCCTTAAAGGTTGTTATTTATGATTTTAAAAGGATCCCACTGATGTTGTAGGGAGAAGGAATTGTATTGGGGCAAGGATAAAAGCAGAAAATCGATTAGAAGTTGATGGGATGGGGAGGGAGGCAGAAGGAGGGATCGGGATGGGGAACACATGTAAATCCATGGCTGATTCATGCCAATCTATGGCAAAAACCACTACAGTATTGTAAAGTAATTAGCCTCCAACTAATAAAAATAAATGAAAAAAAAAATAAATTTAGAAAAAAAAAAAAGAGAAGTTGATTGTAATAGTCCAGAGAAGAGACGGTCACGGCCTGGATGTGGATAGTGGCAGTGGAGCCGAAGAAAAAACCCATAGAATCCAGACTCTGGTTAAAAGTAGACTAGATATGACTTGATGGGAGAGTGCATAACTTTAGAGGAGTGTGAATAGGAGAGTCAAGGATGGGTAGGTGCTGAATGGTGCCATCAGGTTAGGTATCAGTGACAAGAGGGGAGGGAGAGGTTATAGGGACCAGAAACCAGGAGTTCTGATTTAGATCTGATAATACTGAGGTGCTTGTAACTCTTCTATTTGGAGATTCCAGTCAGGAGCTTAGAAGAGAAGTTAGGTTAGAGATCTAACCTGGGAGTCATTTGCAAAGAGGTGTTGATTAAGGCCACAAGAAGTAGTAGGGGGTCTGGGACTGAGCACAGAGGGACTTAAATATTTTGAATCTGGCCCCCCAAATTGCAAAACATTGTGTGTTCACATTTGTTAAAAATCTTGTTTTATCTTCCCTCTGCCCCTTAAGTTCCACATTATCAATCATGCTTCTTTTGCTAACTGAACTAGCTAATGGAATTCCACTATTAGCCTTCAAACTCTAGCCTGCTGCAATTGCTGGTACAAGAAATCTTTACACCACGAGGAGAAAAATTTCCACTTTCTCTTGCCACTGATGACAAGCAGATTGTTTTGCATCATACAATTCTCCTTGCAATAGATATTTTTAACAATAGCATCTTGTAAAACACTGAGACTTCACATATTGATTGGCCCTATGAAAATAACCTCTAACCTCTAAAACATCTATAAATCTCATTAGTTTTTCTTAAGAATGTGTTGCCCCCTCCCCTCCAAATAATATTTCAGTTGACTTTACTTTCAAAGAAGTATAAATACTCAAAAATTTTCTTTGTTAAACCAGAAGGAGAATGTCCTTCCTTTGCATGTATGAAGGTACACCACCACCACCAAGAGAAACCTCAATCTCTGCTAATTTCTTGTTTAAACAAAATATTTCAGAAATTAAAAAACATTTAATTTAACAGACAGAACTAGCAAAGGAGATTGAAGAGTCACTAGATAGGCTTGTGAAATACTAGAAGAGTGGAAGATGAGAGGGTAAATTTAGGAAAGAATGTTTTCAGAAAGTGATCACTTCTGGAGAGAGATCTGGAAAGGTATTGACTGAAAACAGCCAGATCTTTACAGCATGGAAGTGACTGGTGACCTTCATCTAACCAGTTTCAGTGGAATGGTGGAGATGGAGGCCAGTCTGGGTTAGGCTGTTTGGGAAGTGGGAAAGGCAAAGTCAGACTGTGTGGAGGAAAAGGTACAGAGCTGGTGGAGGCAGGACCCAAAAGAGGCAGCATGTATCTTTTAAACAGCAGGAAAGCAGCTTGTATCAGCATGTAACACGTGATGATTTTGTAGGACTTTCCAATTGCATTTCCAAGACTTCTATCTAATCAGTTAGATAAGTCTTTTATCTCCATTTTTATTGATAAAGAAATAGATAATCAGTTACTGAGAGATATAAAGTAAGTCAGTACTGAATAACAGAAGCCAGTGCTTGCAACTAGGTCTGCAGAATCAAAGCCAGTGCCCCTTTTTCTTACAACACAAATAAAAAGGGAAGCAATGTTTGGGAGAGGAGAAAGGAACCCAGGAACAAAGAATCAATACTCAGTGAACCAAATTCTTCACTCTAAAGGAACCTACACTTGGTTCCTACTTTTTGTAAGTGAATAAAGTGGTGAATCTAACATGTCTAATTCTTTGCAGAAAAAAGGAGCCCTTAGGTTCAATGCATATTGAAAATGGTGTATTTCTAAAGGAAAATTCGAAGAATCACCATTTAGACAGCTGTAAGTTCATGGCATCCAGCCCCATCATTTCATGGCAAATAGAACGGGAAAAGATGGAAGCAGTGGCAGATTTCCTCTTCTTAGACTAAAATCACTGTGGATGGTGACTGCAGCCATGAAAGCAGAAAAACAATTACTTCTTGGAAGGAAAACGATGACAAACCTAGACAGTGTGTTGAAAAGCAAAGACATCACTTTGCTGACAAAAAGGTCGGTATCATCAAGGGTTTGGTCTTTCCAGTAGTCACATATTTTTGTGAGAACTGGACTGTAAAGAAGGCAGAGTGCCAAAGAATTGATGCCTTCAAACTGTAGTGCTGGAGAAGTCTCTTGAGAGTCCCTTGGACATCTAGGAGATCAAGTCAGTCAATTTTAAAGGAAATCAACCCAGAATTCTCACTGGTAGGACTGATGCTGAAGCTCCAATATTTAGGTCACGTGATGTGAACAGCCAACTCATTGGAAAAGGTCCTGCTGCTGGGTAGGATTAAGGGTAGAAGGAGAAGAAGGCATCAGAGAATGAGATGGCTGGATGGTATCACTGATGCAATGGACACGAACTTGGGCAAACTCCAGAAGATGGTGAGGGAGAGGGAGGTCTGGCATGCTGCAGTCCATGGAGGCGTGAAGAGTCAGACACGACTGGGTGACTGAACAACAACAAGCAATGGAGGAGGATTTAAAACACTAAACAGGAGCATCTGAGGCGCTCATCTTTCTTGTTTCAGCGATACTGACAAGAAGTGCTAGGTCCTCCAGGTATCAGGATCTGATATACCTTTATGATCTTACATGGTACATTTTGGTCACTCAGGAGTTCAGTAGCAACACAGTGAGAAATTGTGTGAGCCAGATGTTGGAAATGCATCTGGTGAACTCTTGAGCACCTTGAGTTTAAAATACCATTTTTATGTCACATTCCTTGAATTTGCCAGATTCTTTTAAGATCAGAATATGTGAATTTGTTCAAGGTGTAAAAATATTGAAATAAATTGAAACATATTATACTGCTATTTCTTACCCTTGTATATATGCAGATGGAGCTTGGAAGCTGTAAGAAATACCCGATTAAAAAGAACTGTATTATTTTCTATTTTTAAAGCCTGAACACCTTGCTGGGATGGTGGTCCTGGTTTAGAAAGATCTAAAAAAGTTAGTTACAATATATTTTAAATGATGTCAGTTACATATTGTATGATTCCAACTATATGACCTTCTAGGAAAGGAAAGACTATGGAGAAGAAAACTATGAAAAACTATGGAAAAGATCATTGGTTTCCAGGGGTTAAAGGAGAGGGGGAGATAAACAGGCAAAGCACAAAGGATTTTTAGAGCAGTGAAACTTCTCTGTATGGTACTGTAATGATGGGTACATGTCAATATGCATTTGTCCAAATCCATAGAATGTACAACACCGAGAGTGAACCCTGGGGTGAATGATGGACTTTGGGTGATTATCATGTGTCAGTACAAGTTCGTCAGTTGTAGCAAATGCACCACTCTGGTGGGGGATGTTGGTAGCGGGGAGGGTTATGCATGTGTGGGGGCAGGAGGGATGTGGGAAATCTCTGTACCTTCCCCTGTATTTTTCAATGAACCTAGAACTGATCTAAAAAATAATGCTAATTAAAAAATTGTCATTTTAGGTATTGTCTCCAGGGTAACACATGTTGTCAGCTTCTGCCTGAGTGAGGTCTTCACTCCCAGCCTGGTCTGACTCTCAAGGCTGCCTGTGAGCCAGGGCTCCTTGTGCTAAACACTAAGAGCTTTCTTTCCCTTCACTAGATCTGTGCTCACAAACTTCATATTCTGCAATCAATTTGATCGACCTTAGAGCTGTATATATAGTCTGTCTACTTATTTATAGACACCTAATGAAGCCATTTAAAAATACTTTCTTTTGTGAAAAATTTTAGTCATTTACAAATATAGACAGAATCCCTATATACTTTATGAAAGTAAAAGGATCCCTGTGTACCCATCACCAGCTTCAACATTTACCAATTCATGACCAGTCATGTCTTCATCTAAACCTTGATCCATTTCCCCTCCTCTCATATTAAAGAAATTCCCAGGTATCATATTAATGAGGCTATTTCTGCTTTAATTTACATCAGTAGATGTTCATATGCTTGCTTTACATGCATATAGTATATAATATACATTGTGTTCCCAAATAGCATACCTTTCTATCTGTTATCACCACTGTGGGAATTATAATACACTTAAATTTTTCATTAATGTTTATTTATTTTTTAACAAGTAGTATGTGGTTCAAACTTCTAAAGATTTGAAAAGGTATTCATAAAAAGTTAAGACTTCCTCCTTCCTCCTCTTCTCCCTCTCTCTTCCCTCCAGCCATGGTAGCTGGTTTATGCATTGTTCATAGATAGTCTATGTATGTATAAAAGTGTGTGTGTGTGTGTGTGTGTGTGTGTATGTGACAGAGAGATAAAATCTTTTATATACTATCTGCTTTTTTCATATAACAGTATGCCTTGCACATCTTTTCTTAACAAGATTTATAAAATGTAAGCTACCTAATTATTGTTAAAGGCTGCCTAGCATTTCATTTTGTGAGTCTACCGCAATTCATTTGTGTGTGTGTGTGCTAAGTTACTTCAGTCATGTCCAACTCTTTGTGACCCCATGGACTGTAGCCTGCCAGGCTCCTCTGTCTGTGGGATTCTTCAGGCAAGAATACTGGAGTGGGTTGCCATGTTCTTCTCCAGGGGATCTTCCCATCCCGAGGATTGAACTCACATCTCTTATGTCTCCTGCCTTGGCAGGCGGGTTCTTTACCACTAGCGCCACCTGGGAAGGCCATCATTTATTTAACTCACTTCTATTGCTGCACACGTATTTTCAATCTTTTGTTGCTATATGATATATCTTGCATACATTCTAAGTCTGTAGTATGGTTTTTAAAATTGAATGCCTTGAGACCAATGTTCCGTGTACATTCTGACTTTCTCTTTCTACCCAGTCTTTGTTCTAGTCTCTTTGCCATAACTCCCACCTGTAGCCTCCTCACCACATTTTTGGCATGTGACTGAAAATCAAGGGCCATGCTTTGCTCTTAAGGCAGTGATGCAGTGATGATCAGGAGGCTTAACTTTCTGCAGCTCAGCTGAGTCAGCGAAGCTTGGCAGCACAGTGCATTGTAAGATAGCAGAGCTGGGTAGTCTAAATTCAACCCTTTTATTTAATGGTGAACTGAGGCCTAGGAAAGTTAATTATGTTTCCCAGTTCCTCAGATTCTTATCTTCTGACTCAAAGAGTCACAGAAAGACTGAAAAAAAATCTGAATATATTTCGTAATAAAGTGAAAGTGGAAGTCGCTCAGTCGTGTCTGACTCTTTGTGACCCTGTAGACTGTAGCCTGCCAGGCTCCTCTATCCATGGAATTTTCCAGGCAGGAATACGAAAGTGGATAGCCTAGCCCTTCTCCAGGGGTGAAGGAAGATGTCGACTTGTCTTTAGGGTATGGCTTCTATACTTAAGGAGTTAATGTGGAGAATGCTCAGCTGATCTCACCGGGAGAAAAGGACACTGTAGTATGTGTAAACTGCCCTTATTCACATCACATATATAGCAAGACAGGGGTGATGAACTCCTCTTTTTTTTCACTGAGTTCCCCTTAGGGTTCTTATTCATTACATATTTTCCCACTCTAAGCCTCTCCTTAGATGCTTTTGATACCTTATTTTACCTGAATGATGGTAACAACAGCAATAGCAAGAATAGCAGCAATTCACACTTACACACTTACATGCTTTAAGCATGTTCATTTAATCTTGTGATCATCCTAAGAGGGAGGTACTATTACAAGTGGAGAAACTTAGGGCAAAGAACAAAAATAGCTCACAGTTAGTCAGTTGCCAAGCTGAGATGTGGGTTTGGTCAGGTTCCAGAATCTACATTCTTAAACCTGATGCTATACTTTCCTTTGTTTTTAAAAATTATTTATTTTTGTTTTTTTGTGTGTGTCTTTGTTTCTGTGAGTGGGCTTTCTCTGGTTGCAGTGAGTGGGAGCTACTCTTCGTTGGGGTGCATAGGCTACTCATTGTGGTGTCTTCTCTTGTTGTGGAGCACAGGTTCTAGGCACATGGGCTTCAGTAGATGTGGCTCTTGGGCTCTAGAGCATGGGATCAGTATTGTGGTGCAAAGGCTTAGCTGCTCTGAGACTTGTGGGATCATCCCAGACCAGGGGTAGAACCTGTGTCCCCTACATCAGCAGGCGGATTCTTATCCACTGTGCCTGAAGGGAAGTCCTATACTTCCCTTTGAATAACAATGTTTGGGAGAAGGGGAATGCAAGTGACCTAGACTGGTTCACAGATGTTCAAATTCTTGCCCTACAGGTGGAGGCCAGGAGTGGATGGACCTGGAGTTCTATGTGCTTGAGCTTGGTCTGGACGGGCCACTGCTGCTCTCGGACTACCAAGGATGCACCAAGAAAGATCATAAGCAGGCATCCAGGTAGGGTGCTGTCGTCAGCTCAGGCACACTGTTCAGCCAGAGGATTAACCCAGGGAAGCTGGGCAGGTCTCAGGGCGACACCATGATGTTGGGAGAGAGTAGACAGGTTCAGCATGGAGGGAAATAGACTCTCCTCAAAGAGATCTCCTGAAATGCTGGAGCCCAACATCAGGGATTTTTAAAAAGAACCTGTAGCCTCCTTTGTTGGGGAAGAGATTTGATAGTGGTGCTTCACTGACATGGATCTGTACAGTAATTACATGGGAAGCTGGTTAAACATTCAGTTTCCTGGGCTGCATGCCCTGAGATTCTGAGGCCGAAAGTCTGAAGCTGGCCCCTGGAATCCCGTCTGCGGCAGCCACCTCAGGCAGTTCTGAGGCAGCAGTTCTGTGGACTTCCTGTTGAGACCGTGGACAAGTGTGCAGAGACAAATTTTTCCCTTTCTCTTGCTCTCAAATCCCACTTTGTTAAATGCTGGAAAAGAATGATGTTAGGGAATTGCACAACGGAGACTAATTAGCGCTACAGAATAATAAGAAAAAAATGGTGCAGGGGTGTGGGCAGGGGCTGCACTGCCGTCAATCATGTCTGGTGGCTGAGTCCACACCAGAGAAATAGCTGGGGGAGGGATTCTTCACGTGGTGGTATCTTTCATGCTTCCAAGAGTGTCCTGTTTTCTGTACCCAAGAAATCTGAAGATCAAGGGAACAAGTTAGATTGAAAACTTAATTTATTCATATTTTCATCATTTAATTATACAATTAAATAGTTAGACAATCATTAGACACCTACTGTGTGCCGCACACTGTTCTAGGATTTTGGAGGTATACAAGTGAACAGGATGACTCAAGTCCTTAACTTACGGGGCTTACCCACTATCTTTTAATGAAAACCACAAAGCTGGTCTCAGGACCTATTGAAGTTCAGATTCTTTACATCTCAGCATAGAAAGAACTTTCTAATGAGACAAAAAGCCGTAGGGTAAGAAGCGGGTTTATTTTGAGAAATACACATCTCATAGACAGAATGTGGTCTGTCTCAAAAGGCGAGAACAGCCCTGGGAGAAACACACTCCACAGACAGTGTGTGGGCCATCTCAGAAGCCTAGAGGAATAGTTAGCTTTATGGGCTGGGTAGTTTCATGGGCTAACGAGTGGGAGGATTTTTCTAATTATTTTGGAGAAGAGACAGAAATTTCCAGGATTAGGCCACTGCTCACTTTTTGACCTTCTATAGTTAGCCTCAGAGCTGTCCTGGCACCTGTGGTGAGTCGTTTAGCTAATGTTTCACAGTAAGCGTACAATGAGGCTCAAGATCTACTGGAAGTTAAATCTTCCACCATCCTGGGCCTAATTGGTTCTAATCAGATTTTGTTGTATCCTCAAGGGCTCTGTCATTCTTTAGGGATTGAGCCCTGCCCCCTTCCCTCCTGTTTCAGGGTTATACTACCTGGCATAAACCTTGGCTCTACCACTTACTTACCTCTCACTCTATGCCTGTTTCCTCATATATGACAAGTGGGTGATAGTGAAGCCTCTCATAGAGTTGTAAGAGTTAAGTGAGGAAATGAATGCAAAACTTTTACCATTGCCTGGCACATGTGCTAGTACATAGCATTGTTTTTACAAGGTTAGCCTTCTTTTTGAGTGTTTGGTTTATAGCTATTGGTGGTCAACCTCCTAGATCATCTTCATTTGCTCTCTACCTCAATGGAGCTGCAGGTGAAGGAGAGCTTCCTGTGTTCCCAGTAATATTCACTCAGAAAGGAGCTCCTGTGAGCCTCAAACTTGGCTACTCGTTGCAACTGAAACTTATAAATTATGTAATCTGGTTTGTGCCCAGCCCAAAGTTTTGAATTATTCTAGTCAGTGTGGGAAAATGTTGGGGAAAAGGGAGAAGAAGTGATAATCACTCCCTGTGATTTTTAAAAAGTATTCCTCATGAATATTCAAGACCTTCACCAGTACCAGTCACAGCAGAGAAAGGCTGGCCTAACATTTGCTCCCTCAAGTATAGTCTGTTTTTCTCCAGACAATTTTATGTAAAATATCTACATTGTAAAAAAGAAAATGAGAGTGAGATACTAGGAAGGGATAGATGGAGTTACTGTGTGCTTTGATAATTCTGTCTGAGTAATTAAGAATACCCTCAAATGCTTCCAGATTTTACTGTGCTCTTTCTCAGGAAACTGCAGAATAATTCAGTCCTCATACTCACCATTTTAAGGACAAACCTCTTTTCCAGGATGCACTTTTGCAAAGGAGAACAACTTAATGGCTAGAATATAATAAGTCCCCTACATAAGCGCAAGTTCTATTCTGAGAGCCCATTTGTAAGTCCAGTTTGTTCATAGTCCAACAAAATTAGCTTAGGTACCCAACTTACACAATTGGCTATATAGTGCTATACTGTAATAGGTTTGTAATAATTTTCACACAAATAGTATGCACATAAAAAAACACAAAAATAAAGAAAACATTTTTAATCTTAGAGTACAGTGCCTTGAAAAGCACAGTAGTACAGCATAACAGCTAGCATACAGAGGCTGGCATGCATGTTCATGTCTTTGAATGTCCGAAACTTGAAGATTGGTATGTAGGGGACTTAACAGTAATTGAAAATGTTTACATATTCTCAATGTAAGGGAGGATCTGGAAAATAAAAATAAATTGAATGAGGATCAAGGCTCCTATTTGGCTTTCAGGTTGGAACCTTGTTTCTTGGTCTGATCAAAACGTAGTCTAGGCCCTAAGGATTGCTTAAAAACTTTTCTTTTAAAACTCTGCTTAGATTCCATTTATCTCAAAAGAGAAGGACTAGGCTAATCTGCATTCAGCAACTGACTGCCCCAGAGCCTCTGCAATGTGAGATTTGAAATTGACTTTCTCCCTGGAGGATGTTTCTTGGATGCAGGAGGGGAAGAAAAGTCAGCTAAGCCAAGGCATCTTTAAAGATCTTCCCTCAGAAGCAAGATACAAACTGTGCTCTTTAGACAATACATTTCCAGTGTTCTAAGCTGTGACCTTCCCTACTTCAAATGAATACCAATGAAAATCAATTCCTCTCTGAGTGAGAAACAGAATTTCCTGGGGCTAGGAGGTAGATGAGAAGGGAATTTAGTATATCAAGGGAATAGTAGTCTTTGCAGGGGGTTTTGGATCTGCTAAGCAAGCTTTGGTGCTGGGAAAGGATTGAAGGCAAAAGGGGAAGGCGCGGTAGAGGATGAGGTGGTTAGATAGCATCACCAACTCAATGGATGTGAACCAGGGCAAACTCCAGAAGACAGTGGACCGGGGAGCTGGCATGCTGTGGTCCGTGCGGTCACAGAGAGTCAGACGTGGCTAAGCAACTGAACAACAGCAAAGCAATTTTTGCTTAAGGGGGAAAGAGCTGAATTCCTATACTTTAAAGAGAGTGGGATATTTATTTCAATCTTGGAATTCAATAAAATTGAGGTTTTTGTCACAAGACGGACATTCTGAATAAAAATGTATGCCTTCCTCAACAAACTGAACACTCCAGTCTGATCATGTTTATCATGACTTGACAACTGTGATGTTGGGAAAAGCCTAAGTACTAGATTGGGCAAACCTGGATTCAAATCCTGCCTTTGTCACTGCTAAATAGCTCTGTGTTCTAACCTCTATAACCTCAGTTTTTTTATCTGTAAAATGGAGATTATACATGCAGATGTGTTCTGATGATTAAATGTGATTACTATGTAAGGCAGGGCTTCTCTGGTAGCTCAGCAGGTAAAGAATCCACCGGAGATTCTTGCCAGAGAAATGCAGGAGACCCAAGTTCAATTCCTGGGCTGGGAAGATACTCTGGAGATGCCCTGAAGAAGGAATAGACTACTCACTCCAGTATTCTTGGGCTTTCCTGGTGGCTCAGATGGTAAAGAATCCACCTGCAATGTGGGTGACCTGGGTTTGATCCCTGGGTTGGAAAGATCCTCTGGAGGTGGGCATGGCATCCCACCCCAGTATTCTTGCCTGGAGAGTCCCCATGGACAGAGGAACCTGGCAGGCTACAGTCCATGGGGTTGCAGAGAGTTGGACATGACTGAGCGATGCAGCACAGCACGGCCACATGTAAGGCAGTGAGTGCAGTGCTGGCCCGCATTGGGTACCCAACCGCATGGCTGCATCTCTCTTCTCCCTGTCCTTTCTCTGCCCTCTCTCTCTCTGTCCCTTTCTGTCTCTCTCACATACATGCAAACACACTGTGAAATTCCTCTCTGAATTGCTGTCTCCTCCCTTGCTTTTTCTGTTTCTCATTTGCTCATTCTGTAAGGCTCAGCTCCCATTGCCTTCTTATTGTCCCTCTTTCTACATAGATGTCTCCTTTTTACTTTTTGTAGTGCTCATAGTTTCATCCATGACCCTCAGGAGTTTATCATTTGATTAATATGGCAAAACCAGAATTTTAAAATATTCCACAACACCCCAGCTTTGAAGGTCACAGTAAGTCTACAATGAATTTTACTGATTGATATTATTATTATTTTTCACTTCAGTACAAAGTCCGTGGATTTCTTCTTTTTTCTAAGTTGACCTGGGGACATCATTATGGCACAGTGGTAAAGAATCCTTGCTTCCCTGGTAGCTCAGTGGTAAAGAACCCAGCTGCCAATGCAGGAGACGTGGATTCAGTCCCTGGGTCGGGAAGATCTCCTGGAGGAGGAGATGGCAACCCACTTCAGTTTTCTTGCTTGGAGAATTCCATGGACAGAGGAGCCTGGTGGGCTACAGTCCATGGGTTGCAAAGAGTCAGACACAACTGAGTGACTTGAGAGCACACATATGCACAATTTACACGTATTAATTCAGTTCTTCAGAAGCATTCACGAGACAGGAATTGTTATCCTCATTTTGCCAAAGAGCAAACAGAGAGTCAGAGATTTTCAATAACTTGTCCAAATTATATGCCAGGGTGGATTGTTAGGATTTGAATTCAGGTCTTTCTGATTCTTTTTTTTTTTTTCCCCCCCTGTGCTGGGTCTCCATTGTGGTGCTCAGGCTTCTGTAGCTGTAGCATGCAGGCTTAGTTGCAACATGTGGGATCTTAATTCCTCAAACAGGGATTGAACCCAGGCCCTCTGCATGGGGGCATGAAGTTTTATCAATTGGGCCACCAAGGAAGTCCCAGGTCTTTCTGATTCTAAAGCTTAAACTCTGCCATATTATATGATTTTTCTAGTAAGTTTGTGATAAAAATGTATTTAGGGTTCTCAGTCATGGCTTTTGAGCATGTTTTCTCTGTGAATATTTTTCATTACTAAATTAGTTCATCCCTTACTGCCCTGAACGTGCCCAGTCTCATCTGATCTAGGGAGCTAAGCAGGGTCAGGTCTGGTTAGTACTTGAATAAATTGCCTGGGAATACCACACGCCGTAGGCTTTTGGGACTTCCCAGGTGGCGTAGTGGTAAAGAATCGATCTGCCAATGCAGGAGATGCAGAAGACATGGGTTTGATCCCTGGGTCAGGAGGACCCCCTGGAGGAGAAAATGACAACCCACTCCAGTATTCTTGCCTGGAAAATTCCATGACAGAGGAGCCTGGTGGGCTACAGTCCATGGGGTCTCAGAGTTGGACACAACTGAAGCGACTTAGCACATGCACAAACTTGCAACATCCCCAGCCTCTCCTTGGCAGCCCTTTCAAAATGATCCTGGGTCCCTGTGAGCAGTGGAAGGGACTCAGATTTCTCCTGTTCAGAGACTTTAGGTGAGACTCAGTCTCCTGTCCATATCCCTCTTCTCATTGTGAACAGCATTAGACAGCTAGAAACTTTTTAGAGAGGCAAGAGAAAGCATTATAGATAGAGTAAATCTTTTTAAACAGCTCTGCTCATGGGGTACATATGTGGCTGTGGCATCTGTGAAAAGAACCAAACAGAACACCCATATGCAAATACTTTTCTTCTTTTTTTAAAAGTCTTTATTGAATTTTTACAATGTTGCTTCTGTTTTATGTTTTGTTTTTTCGGCCCTAAAGCATTTGGCTTCTTAGTTCCCTGACCAGGGAATCAAACCCTGCATTGGAAGGCAGTCTTAACCACTGGACCACCAAGGAAGTCCCTAATTTGCTTCTTAAAAATATTTTCCCCTGCTATAAAACTTTAATAAATAGCTTGGGAAATGATACACATAATCCTAATGGCAACTTTTCCCCTTAAAATCAGTGAAAAGAACAGTGCTATTGTGAATAAATTCACTTTCCCTGCGCAAATGACAAGTATTTTCTATACTACAATGCTTTCCAATTATGTTGGGTAGCTTCATGTTAAATAACAACACAGGCTCCCAAATTGAGTCCTTGTGGCCGGTATCAAAGCTCAATAATTTTGGTAGTAGATCTTTTTCATGCTTAAATGGATATGTAAACATCATATTAGAGGTTTTGGAGGACAGATATAACACGTTTTTCCTTAAACCCTATAATTTCTGCATTGGACAATGATCAGTGATTTCCCATTATCTTTCTAACTTTCCTATTTATTTATATTAAAAAAGGCCTTAGTATTAAAATTGTGTTTTCTGGTTTGGAGAATAACAAACTCAGTAGGTTGGGCAAAATATTTAAGTGCTTACTGTTGTCTCCTTTGCTGTAGATTGCCATAAATCACTGTGAAACTTTTAGAGAAGATAATTCCAAATCCCCAGCCTTTTTTAGCTGCATTTCTTAGAGGGCTCAAGAAACATGTATTTTTGGAATGAAGAAAGGAGACACGCAGAAGAGAAACATGTGGGCAAAGCACTATATGGAACTTCACTGATGGCTCAGTGGGTAAAGAACCCGCCTGCCAACGCAGGAGATGCAAGAGACACGTTGAATCCTTGGGGTGGGAAGATCCCCCGGAGAAAGAAAATGGCAACCCCATCCAGGATTCTTGCCTGGGGGATCTCATGGACAGAAGAGCCTGGAGGGCTATGTAGTCCACGGGGTAGCAGAGTTGGCCACAGCTGAGCACATGGCACGAGGCACTGTATGGTCTAGTTTCATCCTTGAATGCAGTCAGTTATATATACTTAAAGTGGAGTCCCAGGGTTTGCTGCAAATTAAGTATTGGGATCAATTTTATTTCATGTCTTTTTCAATTTAGTTCCTAATTTTGATGTTATCTTTTAGTTGACTGGAGTGTCTCCTCAAATTGGATTTCTGTTTGTGTGTTTTTTAGAGATTTTTTGCACCTGAGAATGTCTTTATACATTTAAAACAAGTGATCTGGATACTAAACTACTGAGTCACTGAATTTCCCTTCACAATATAATTTAGTGTTAAATCTTAGGCCAACCTAGCTTTTATTTATTATAGGTGGTGTGTTTCTTCTTCTTGCTTGAATACTTTTAGGATGTTTTCTTTATACTTGTAAACTGAAATATTTGTTGTGGCGTGCCTGGATCTGAGTGTCTCTCTATTGATTGCATTGAACATGGTGAATGCATTCATACTGCATACTCAGGCCATATTTATTTTTCCAGAGAGGGAAATTTTTTTTTGATTATTAATATTTGAACATCAGAAATCTTCCCCTGTGTGTTTTTTTTAAATAGATACTGAGTTTACCCAGAAAAGAGAGTAAGCTTGTTCTTAGTGACCCAAGGAAATTTAATTAACTTTACCATGAGATAATATGATGGTTGAAAAAATACTTTAGAAGTATGTATAGATTACAGAAATACTTTTTCCTGAACAGGGTGGAAGAAAGTGGTTGTTTGGAAGGAGACTTTTTTGTGTGTTTTTTTGTTCCATATTTTTCCAGAGTCATATTCTTTTTGACATACATGGTAAACATACCTAAGGGCATTTTTCTCTTAATTTTGGAATCCAAGATAAATCTCTTGTTCCAGAACACCCAAGTGATATACCTTTAATGCTAGAAGGAAATCTAGGTCCCGGTGGTAAGAGGACTATATATGTGCGGATGGAAGGGTTGGTAAATAAGCTGGAAGAGTCATCATAGAGTCATGACAACAGCATAATGTGAGCTTTTTGCTTTTATATCAAGCTTATAGTGCTGTGGCAATATACATTAAGGATTACTTTTGTCCCAATTCTGTGTTTTGTTGCTTGGGAATATGTATAATTCTTAGATTGATTCTCTCTTCCATTATTTTCTCTCTCATGAAACTCGTCTTTTTGTCCTTTACTTAATCGGGAACATTTAACAGCAATGTAAGGCAGTATACAGTAAAATGTAAAATTGAGAGAAGTGGAAAAAGAGATGTGAGAATAAACTCAAAATATTACTTGAGGCTTTCACAAAGGGTAGCATGTGATCTAGCTTTTTAAGTATATATAGGATTGAACAGACCTAAAAGATATGCATGCATGCTACATCACTTCAGCTGTGTCCAACTCTGTGACGCTATGAACCATAACCTGCAGGCTCCTCTGTCCGTGGGATTCTCCAGTCATGAACACTGGAGTGGGTTGCCATGCCCTCCTCCAAGGGATCTTCCCGACCCAGGGATTGAACCTGCATCTCTTATATCTCTTGCATTGGCGTGTGAGTTCCTTACCACTAGTGTGACCTGTGAAGCCCACCTAAAGGGTAATATTTGGGTAAATGTGATGGGAAAAACAGCTGGTTATGAAGTGGTTTCACCTATTTCAGTAATTTTTAGGTGAAAATATTTTGTGCATGGCTTTATTTATAGGCTGAAATCCACACAGTGGGTTTTATCTTCACAGCTTTTTAAGCAAGAGTGATGTTGTCACAGACATGGCTGGCAGCAGGCTAACACTTCTTAAGTGTGAATCAGAAAAAAAGAGAGGGAATATGACTAGTGCCATAGAGCTGCTGGTGTTGGCAGTGGGGGCAGTGGGAGGCCTCAGATTTGTCAATGTTCAGAGGCAGCTTGAGGTCTGTGAGTCAGGAAATGGAGGTCAAAATGGGAAAACCTGGAGTATTAGGGATCCAGATTAAGATCCAAGAGCAATACTGCTAAATAAAGTGGAAAGAAGTCTCGGAAACTTGGTGGTCAGTATTATCAATAGTATACCACAGCAATGGACTTACTTCAAGATGTCTGACAGGATCAAGATCAATGCACTGGAAGTATAATTCAGGAAGCCCCTCCAATCTGCCCCTTATTTTGGGCCAAGGCTTCTACTTCACTGGAGAAGGTCTTCCTTGGATCCTTTTTTGATCCCAAATGAAACAGAAATTGCAGGACACTAAGAGTCTGAGACTGGTCAGAAGATTTCATTCTCTATTTTATTCCTGTCTAAAGTTTGGATTCTTTAATTTTCTGAAAAGTCTTTGCTGTTGAACTGATGTACCTTCAAGAGAATGGACATGAACAAGTAAATGGAGATAGATTTCTGGCAATGCTACTGGTTTTGTGAAATTGGAGAGAGAGAAAGAAAGAGAGGTGGGGGAGTGACTCTTTCCTTTATTGTTTACCTTATGGTAGAAATTATGGACCTTTGGTGACAACCACTCATGACATTGGTTTTACGTATTTGGATCACTGTTGTTTTATAAAATCTTGAAAAGCAAAGACACACAATTTCTAAAAAAAAAAAAACCACTGAATTAGCCAACCTGGAAAAGCTGAAACTAAAGCCTGCAGTGAATGAAGCCAATGAGAGAAAAGGAAAATTATACCCTAGCATCTAGAAAAGCGTAGGAATTGGAGATGCCAGATAGTTTCTAAAAGTAAGAATGGCAAGAAGTGAAAGATTGGGATTCATTGAACTTTTGTGTCATGAGATAACTTCTCTTAGCTCTCTTACCTAGAAGCTGCTCCTTGTCCACCCTGGTAGAAAGTGGGACGTTCCCACTGGCGAGGTTCGTGCAGCTGGGGATCACAGTGAGACACTAAATGTCTGCAGCTTCAATGGTGAGATCCCCTGTCTCTATTCTGAAATGTTTCAGAATACTGACAGCTAGGCTTATCCCCCCAACAGGAGGAACCCACGGACGCTGACAGTTGGGTGCTCCTCAACCAAATGGCCCACTCTCTACCCCACCATCTGATTGTGACTTGAAAGCCACGTGGATGCATTAGTTTGCTAAAATTAAGAAAACATTAAGTAAAAAAGAATAACTCACAGCCTGTTAAACCATCTGCTTCTAACACACAGATACTTGTCATGAGGCAGGAATGAGGGTTCATAGACCATACAGGGAATTTTCCCAAGGGTATCCTATAACAGATGGGAATCCCTGGGTCACAAATATGTATATAAAGAAAGTCATTACAGAGATTGACTGTTGTACCTCCAAGTGTGGTCTGATCAGAGTTATACTGGGAAAATGGATTTAATTGCAGAGATACCTTACTTGAGACTTTTCAAGGCAAGTAACATAAGAGATAAAATCTGTGGTGGCCAGAATATTTCTCACTGCTTCTTTATTACTATATCCATTCTTTCTCTAAGTTGCAATGGCGCTTCCAAAAGTCACATACCCCTGGGCTATGTTTGTTCACTTATCCATTCAAGAAGTATTTTCTAATCTCTTTTATTTCATTGGGCACAGTTCTAGACAGTGAGAAAGCAAAAGAGTCCCTGATCATGGAATGTAATTTACATTCAAGTGGGAGAGATTGACATAAACAAATAAAAACTATATTCTTTCTTTCCTTTCTTTTATGAGGGTTGACTTCACCCTCTTCTGGGACCAAAAGCAGAGAAGTGATTTACATTCTAACATTTTTTTTTAATTGGGAAATTGGATTGGAAATCAAAATGGGAAGTCAAAATTCATACTTTCAGTAGAAAGAGTTAGCTCTTGGAATGATAGTGGAACAGTAAGTGTTAAAAGAAACTGGGAAATTGAAAGATCAAGATAAGCAAATGGGTCAGTGAGGTATACTGTGTTAAGCTGAGCAAAAACCACTCTGGGAAAAAAGCACATAAGCACATAAATACAATAAATACAGGCACAACTATTATCTGAAGTCTTGTTCAATTTCTGGGAGATTTCCTCACCTTCATCTTTCATTTCATTGAGTTACATGCACGTGCACACACATACCCCTGTATATAAGCACACACCTATATATGTACTATATACATATAATTGTGTGTATGTATATATTTATTTTTCCCCATAGCTCTCTTTTGTTCTGTTCTTTCTTTTCTTTCTCCCTCTCCTCCTTCCCTCCCACTTCTTTTCCTCCTCCTCCTCCTTTTAATAGTATCATGTTCTTATTTAATGTATATTATAGCTTGCCTTATCTTTTGAGTAAAGCGGGGATAGTTATAAGTTTTATTCTTCTTGCAAAGACTCTACTTCCTTCAAGTTGCTTTTATTTCTTTCAAACTCTACCTTACATGTTTGAGTCTTGTTTCCGATGTTGGTGATTCTTCAAGAATAGGGCAATAAAACAACTGACAGGAAGCTCCTGAGTGCATGTGTGGGGCTTCTGGACTGTGGACTCCCTTATAGTTTGATCTCAGTGGGCCCTTTCATTAAGACAATTCCTGATGTAGAACTCCTTTTTTCCATCTATTATCTTCTGCCTTAATTATCTATGCCTTCTGCTCTCCATCTAGAGAGTAAACCTATATCTTATGTCCTCCAGAGGATAAACACCCTTCATCCTGTTGGGCAGAGATGATGCCCAAACTAACCACAGAACAGGGGAGGGAGCGGATATAGCTAATCCCAGGATTCTCTAACTACTGCTTTAAGTCTTTCCAGTTGACCTCATGTTTTTAATTTCACTTCCATGTGCATTCTCAGAGGACGTCATGTTGCCAATTCCAGAGTCTTCGTAGAGTCTGCAAAGCATATTGAGTTTCTTCTTGGCTCTTTCCACTGCAAATTTAGGACTGAGCTTCCTTTAGATTCCTTCCCCTTAGATTCTTTCCCACCCATCCATCCAGCTTTCAAAATGGTGCTGCAGTTATACCTTTTGCCTTTGTTCTTGTGGTTTGTGCCCTTTAAAAAGTTCTGTTCTGATGTTTTAGTGTAGTTTGCGAAGGGAGTTAAACAAATGGAAATTCACCTGAAAGTCCCCCGTGTTTTCTTAAGTATTTAAAATATTGCAACAATAATTCAAAGATACATGAAATTAAAATTCAAACAACCCATCAGTATATCAGAGAAGATGTGGCTATCTTTGCTCTTCCCCCGCCTTTGGATTTCACACTCACTTATCCTGAGCTAGACAGTATTAACTAGAATGATTATTTTCCCAGTTTTTCTTCTGTACATTTACATATGCTTACTTACCTATCTCAAAAAACAATTGGGATAGTATTAAACACGTGATTTTATGTTGTTTTGTTTGCTTATTTTTAAAAGATGGGTGATCTTTCCACATAAATACATGTAGTTCTCTGTCATTCTTTGAACAGCTGCAATCTAGAACAGTGGTGCCATATTTTATTCAACTTCTTCTCTATTTGGGAATATTTATTTTTTTCAGTTTTTTTGTATTTTAACAAGGCTGTAGTGAACATATTTGAATAAACTTTCTTTGCACTTGCACAAGTATTTCCTTATGAAAATGTTCAGTGGCTCTTAGCCTAGGTCTGTGTTTTCCAAACTTAACCCAATTGCATTCTATTTCTTGATTTTCGCTATATATGTGTACGATTCTATACTTAATTTTCCCCTTAAATTAATGGTTTTATTTTGTTTTCAATGGAAGCTTTATAGTATCATTTCTACTTATTTATATAAATAGGAAAAGAGTGCCACCTGACATGAATAGATGGTAAATATAAAAGTAAATGCAAATTTAATGAGAACAATTTTATTGAATTTGAAGTGGATGTGGTTGTTGTCTGTCTTTTTGAAAGAGATATTAATAAATGTTGTAATAGAGCTGTTAAAGTCATATTAGTACCAGTCAGCCTCAGTATGGGCTGTTCCTCTGTCTTTATTGCTTTTTGCGTTTCTATATGGTTGCCGTATACACACATGTGATTTGTATGACATTCCACAGCTTTGTATCTTTTACATTCTGGTTTTTATTTTTTCTAATATATTATTCTTTATTTTGGAAAAAGACCTGTGTTTTTTTTTTTTTTATTTGTTCTTTTTTAAAAGTTTTTATTCTAGGTTTTAGTACAAGGTTGATTGACAATGTTGTGTTAGTTTCAGATGTACAGCAACGTGGTTCAGTTATACATACACACATATCTGTTCTTTTTCAGTCTTACAGTTTCTGTGCCCTTTACGTGCCTAGCACCGTGTTTTGTACATGGCAGATGCTTCACTAAAGTAAGATAATTATTTATTTATAGGCTTCATTGATTACCACAAATGAAATGTTCATTAACTAAAAACTTAGGAGAGATGTGCCAGTTACCGAGCCATCTAAATTCTCATGATAATGTAATTATGAGACTCTTCTTTATAATACGGCAACATTAGAAAACACAGTGCAAAGACGACTTTGTAGTGGTGCCACTTTTCTACTGAGTTTGAGCTCGTGTTCATCATATTTGTTTCCTTAATTTGAAAGCCTTAAGCTCCCATAACTTTTTAAGAACTAGCTGATTTCCATGTTTCTGAGTCACTTCTGGAACGCATTTTATCTTAATAAGAATAACCTACCAAGCAAGAAAGCCAGCAGGCTCCTCATTATCATTCTCTATGTAGAGGAGTTTATCTTTTGGCTGCCAAACTTGAGTTCCACACTGTCCGACTTTAGCAAATGGATTGTTTTTAATGGGTAAGTTTGAGTGACAAAGGCAGAGAGCAAGCCAGTGGCCTGTCCTCTCAGTTGATAGGATTAGATCTGACTGAATAAAGACATGTGATGGGCTGCAGACTTCAGGGGATAGTCTGCAGTGCACGTCGGCCCTTCTGAGCAGCATTACCATTCTCTGCCTGCTGTAGTAACTCCTTAAAATGCCATTTGCACTGACGATGGTGTAATTGCCATTGCTCCCTGAGGAGCTCAGGGGATTGTGGGGAGGTGGAATCAAAGAAAAGTCATCTCTTCTGAAGGTTCTCCTCTGGTTACAGAATGCAGAGAGTAAAGGACTCTTGTTATTGAGTGATGTCATATTAATAAAAAAACAACAGGCACAAAAATCTATCATCACAATTTTCCCAGTAGCCTTTTTATTTCATCATGTGTAATCTTTCTAATTGCCTTCATAGCATTTATGTGGCTGCATATTATTATTCTTATTTTTGCACTAAGTATCTGTTAAGCTTCTTTATGATCTATTTGTTCCCATTAATCTCACTTTAAAAAGTTAAACTTGTGTAGTTCCAGCAGTAGCTTCATGCCCAATCAGACAGTTGTGAACGTGTATGAGAGACAAGGCTTGGGCAAAGGACTCAGTATTCAACCTTTGCCATAACTGGAGTTGAAATCACTATGAATGAATGTGACCATTTAGGGGTCAAAGAACAACTGCAGTATGTTGAAACTGTAATGCATAAAGACGCATCCACAGATATGAATAAAGGTTTAAATGAAACTGTCAGATTTCAACAAGGTCAGTTGTGATATATTTACTCCCTGGATTTGTGCTGGATCAGTGTATATTAGCAAAATTTTGATAAGTGTTTTGTGGACAATAGGTTAAGTAGAGGAAGTAAGTGATTTCTAACTGGCATTTTATAACAGTTATAGGAGAAATAACTGATTATTTATAGCATTTTATAGATGTTAAATCAGACAAAAGACCATAGATAACCAAAGTAGAATACAATCTCTAGTCCAATATTGGCTTTTCACACAACAGTGGATCGAGGGATAGTTTTTTTCTTTGTTTTATTTTGGGAAAATGCCAGTAAAAAAAATCTATTTTCTCCCTTAAACATTTATTCCAAATAGGAAATATATTGACACTTGGTTTTAGAAAACATAACCCAAAGGCACTGGATTATTCTGAATGGCCTTCTAAGTCATCCAAGAAAGATCAAAGTATGTTTGGTGCTATTTTGAGGTTGTTCACTTAATTGTATTATAATCTTTGAACTGTTAATCTCTATGTGTTAAATGTGTCTTAGTGCATGTTTGGTTGCAAAGAAAAGAGAGCTAATCAAATTTGCTTCAGGACTTACTGTAAATAATAGAAGGGAATCACAGAGCAGGCAGTTTCAGGCAGTATATCTAGACCTTCAGGTGAGTAGAAGAGACAGAAACTCAGCTCAAACTGGCCAGAGCAAAAGAACGATTGTTTCACAAACCTAAAAAGCCCAGGGGAATAACTATGTTTGTATCCAGGTGCATAGATAAGGTCAGGAGTTTGTCTCTGTCCCTAAGCTGAGCTTTCCTCTCATTTGGCTTCATTCGTAGGTAGCCTGCTTCCTCCTGGTGATAAAGTTGCAATTTTACCTTTACATCCTCAGATCTTAGCAAGCCTGGTGAAGAGACATTCCCTCTCCTAAGAGTTCTTGCAAAAATTCTGGATCTGGCCCTTAGCATTTCAAGTTGAGTCATGAGCCGGTGGCTACACCTGTAGTTATGACCCATTGGTCGGGAAGCCTCTGTCATGTGTATTGATCACTACAGCTGGGGTGGGAAGAGCAGAGACAACTCCAGCAGAACAAGTTGGGAGAAAAGAAAGAGTGGTTCCCTGAAGGAACAATGAGGTCTGGTAACAGAAGTGCAGTCGATGCTGCTGGTGCTCCTCCCAGATCCTGTTCTCAAGCTGGAGCATCCATCCCTGAGCTGCTCTGCGTGTTGGCTGCTTGCAGTGTGGAGTTTCCCTCTTCTCCAGATAACTGCCTTCAGCAAAGGAAACAGCTCATCCAGAAAGTAAATCACCCCTTTCTCCAGCAGCTTGCACCTAAGTGACTATTTGATTCAAGGGCACAAAGGGCCGCCTCTTTTCTCAGGGACGGAGTCAGGTAATAACACACATCACGCTCCAGAGTTCCAGGAGAGAGCACCACCTTGGTTAGCTCACTCCTGTGTCCATCCTGCTTCCCTCACCCCCTTGCTCCTGAGAGCACAGCCTTAATTCATAACTCCTTCTCTGGCTCTGCTTCTGGGGAACCTAAACTAAGATTTAGGGCTGGATGTTGGACAGGGGAAATAATTGATGTCCATTCTAAACAAGAACTGAGATCTTTTTCTTCATCTCTCCAGGGTTCCTTCAGTCCTTTCCTTTCTCTGAATGTCTGACTCATTCTTCTCTTGGAAGACAGCTTCCTTAACTTGCATAGCCCCCAGTTCTCAGTTTTCTTGCTGATTCTTCTCCCTTTTTTTCTGACCTCTAAATGTTGGTATGCCGGTATGCTAAATTCTCAGTCCTCTCTTTTTCATCTATCCTTATTCCCTGAAGAATCCACCCAGTTATGTGGTTTCAAACAGCTATCACTGATAATTTCCAAATTTTCATCTCCAGCTTCATCTCTCCTAGAGTCCCAAACTCAGATGTCCAGTTGCCTCTGTGGCATTTGCACCTCAATGATAGAAGTGGCATTTCTATCAGACTTAGTAGAAATCTTGATCCCACCTTCCAAGCTCATCTGTCTCTCTGAATCTTTCCCATGATTAGAGGAAAATGTTCTGGCAGATCAAATATTCTATTAGAGTGATGCTATCACAGCAACAGTGGCCATCTGCCTGCTTATCATTTGTGAGATTCAGACTGTGACTTACAAAGCCATAGTATGTAGTAAAGCCTCATAGAAACATTTTCTTATACCCTTCACCCCAATAAGGGGTGAAGAGGAGTGTGGAAGCTTCTTTTATCCAGCTCTTCCTAGAGAGAGCTGAAAAAGTTTCTATTTTATAGGATAAGGTGACAGTAGGAGGACAGGCCCATGTACAAACAGGGCCTCCTGGTTCTCATGCAGATACAACTTACCAACTCAGGTAAAGGTGGAAAATGTAAGTAAATCCCCCTTGATTTTCTCATTTCACAAGACGGGAGTTAGAAATAGCAAGAAGGAAGAACACAAGACAAGGTCATGAGGAAGCAAAGCTCTCCCACCTGGTGTGGCAGCCCTGCCCTCTGGACATTTTGCGCTGATGATTCCTTGTAGTGAGAGGCTGTCCTGTGTGTTGTATGGGGCTTAGCAACATCCCTGGCCTCGACCCACCAGAAGCAAGTGGTATCTCCCTTCAACCCCCATCCAAAGTCATGGAAATAAAAATATCTCCAGATGTTGCCAAATCTCCCCTGGCATCCAAAATTGCCCACAGTCAAGAACTTCAGAATCAGAAAATAAATAGATGCATGTCAGACTGTCACCAAACTCTCCAACCAGTTCCAGCCTTTCTTCTTGAGGCGAGAATCCAATACGGGGTGAAGAGGAGTGTGGAAGCTTTTTAATCCCGCTCTTCCTAGAGAAAGCTGAAATTTTGACCCAAGTTTCTATTTTATGGGACAAGGTGAGACTAGGAAGAAAGGATATAAGATGTTTCTATGAGCCTTTACTGTATACTGTCTTTTCACAGTATGTTGAGATGCAGTTTATCCATTTCCATTCAAATGTGTGTTCAGTTAAACTCATCTTTACAAATTGACTTGTTCATCGGTTTACAGCTAAGACCTTATGCTGTCTTTTCAAAGTATCAGATAAATATGCAAACAAATAGTCAGTTTATAAGACAGTGTGTAGCATTTCAAGAAACAAAGGAATTTTTTCTCACTTGGCTCTTACTTTAATTTTAGAAGATATATCTATTAAGAGATGCATGATAAGTGTTGAATTTAGGAGTAGTAGCCAACTTTGGTATTTCATTCTTGTTTTGCTTGATTTGCGCTTTTACCTTTGACTTTATGGAGAATCAAACCAAACCAAACAATATATCTCTATGCTCAATTTTCACAATATTGTCAATTCTATTCTTTAATACATATGTTAGTCCATAGTTATTAAAATCTTTAATTTTAGTTTTATGGATTTCAATTATATTTTCTTACCATTATGCTATTTTTTTCATCTCAGTCTACTTTATATTTGATTTTCTGCTCTTGTTTTACACAGGTTATATATTCTGGCATCCTACTGAGAAGAGCTATACCATTTATAATGTTTCTTCCTTTGTTTATACTAGTAAATCACTTTCAGAGTTATGGTCTTATGATTCTTCAGTGCGACTTTTCTTCTTAGTGTTTTGCATATATCATCATTCTTTGAGGACATATCTCTCTATCTTTCTATTCCCCAGTTAGGAAAAACTTATCCAGATTCAGTGTTCACCAGCAGAGATTGGTGCACATTTCTCATGTTCCTTCCCTGCTTGTTAAATTCTTCTATCAAATTAGCAATAAGAAATTAGCTTTTTTCCAATGCTTTACGGATTTTAATACAGGAATTCTTTTTTTTAATTTTGAATATTTTAATTTTATTGGAGTATAGTTGATTTACAATGTTGTTAGTTTCAGGTGGACAGCAGAATGTTTGAGATGTACATATATTCTTTCTTTTAAAGGTTTTTTTCCTCATAGGGTTATCACAGAATGTTGAGTAGAGTTCTCTGTGCTATACAGTTGGTTTTTCCTGATTATCTATCTTATATATAGTACTATGCACATGTTCATCCCATGTGCATAATTCCTAAACACAGGAATTCTTAAATCCTACTGCCTAAAACTGTAACATTTTTTTTTTCATGTAAAAGATTTTATTTTATTTCTCCAGACAGGAAGGCTACAGTTAAAAACTTAATAACCAAAATTTAATATAATACTTCATTCTTCAAAATAGCCACAAGCTTTTCACCTCTGGACACTCCGGTTACACAGCAACCCAAACCTTCATGCCTCAGAAGTAAATGTACATCTTTCTCAAGAGGCCTTGCATTGACGCCACAGCTGAAGTTCCTGTTACAGAGCTGAACCAAGCTGAAATCAGGCCGCCATCAACCTACGTAGGCCCTATGTACACAGGGCTCTGGCCGAATTCTCTCCCAACCCTGGGTCATGGTCCATTCAATGCTTGTTTGCTGCCAACAGTGAGCTCCAGAGGTCAGGAAGCTGAGGTTTTGCCTGTCAACACGTGGTTCCCTTGGAGCCCCAGCAGGGACCCCTCCACCAAGATTCATTCTGTAGCGTCTGATCACACAAATCACATACAGTAGTAAATTCTGATTCCAGGGTTGAGACGACATCGGATGAGGAGCAGAGAGCAGACGATGAAGAACAGAGAGCGCCGCAGACGCGAAAGCTAACTGTAACATTTTGAACTGATTCCATACACATACTTCAGTAGATACTTCCTTTAAGATTTCCCTTTCTTAGCTTTTCTAAGACCACATTCTTTTCTTGCAGAATCTACACCTTCTAGGGGAGGTATCTCTCTGCCTTCTTTCTTCATCTCCTATTTATATTTTTGAGAGCTATTCTTCTCAAATAATAAACTGACTCTAGCTATGTCAGGCCAAAGGGATTTGATATTTTGGAAGAAATGAGAGAATTGTACTATTATTGGGATATTAGTTGGGCATCAGTGCTGCATGAGGGAATGAAATTTAAATGTCTTTCACCTTTGTGACACTTGGTCCAACTGTAGTATAGGGGCTGGGAGTATCCAATGGGCTGAGACCAGGTCACAAGTCTGGCTAGAAAGTGGGACAGTCTGATTTCTCCTTGTGTAGTGCAGGGCTACAGGGCCCTGTCTCACATGAAAACACACATGTTGTAGATTGAATTGTGTCCCCTCAAAAGATATGATGAAGTCTTGACCCATGGTATTTGTGAAGGTGACTTTATTTTGAAATAGGGTCTGATTAACTGAGGCAATCCAGTTAACATGATGTCATATTGGATTAGTGTGAGCCCTAACCCAAGGACTGATGTCCTAATGGAAAGAGGGAAATTTGGAGACAGCTGCACAGGAAAACACCCTGTGACAATAGAGATCGAGACTGGAATGATGTAGCTGCGAGGATTGTTGGCAACCACTGGAAGTGAGGAAGAGGCAAGGAAGGACCCTCCTCCAAAATCTTCAGGGAAAGCATTGATTTCTCAGACTTTCCCAGATTTCTCAGACTCTCTCAGATTTCTCAGACTCTCAGACTCCCAAACTGTAAGTGAATAAATTTCTGTTGTTTAAGCCATGTAACGGTTTCTTTTGTTCTTGGAGTCCTAGGAAATGAATACAACACACAATGGGGGATTTCTTCTGCAATTGTTAAGGGGGCAGTGGCTGCTGGCCAAGAGCAGAAACCCAGTGGTCCAGTAAGGCGACGGTCTAGTAAGGGGACGGTGCAGTAAGGGGACGGTGCAGTAAGGGGACGGTGCAGTAAGGTGACGGTCCAGTAAGGGGATGGTGCAGTAAGGGGACGGTGCAGTAAGGAGATGGTGGAAAGAGACCTTGTCCCGCCCATCTCCCAGCAGCACTCTTTTAGCAGCTGAATGCTCACCCTGTTTTCTTAATGTCCAGATTCTGGGTCTTATAGACATCAGGCCAGAGTGGAAAAGGAATCAAATGTCTTCCTATCTGCTCTCTGGGTTGCTCTGTACAAAGAACTAAAGCATGGGGAAGATATTTATTTTCTTTATCCAGTTTTATAAGTCATAATATTGTGTACATTTCATGCAAAGATGGTCTCAATAAAGGACAAAAATGGTAGGGACCTAACAGAAGCAGAAGATATTAAGAAGAGGTGACAAGAATACGCAGAAGAACTGTACAAAAAAGATCTTCACGACCCAGATAATCACAATGGTGTGATCACTCACCTAAAGCCAGACATCCTGGAATGTGAAGTCAAGTGGGCCTTAGAAAGCATCACTATGAACAAAGCTAGTGGAGGTGATGGAATTCCAGTTGAGCTATTTTGAATCCTAAAAGATGATGCTGTGAAAGTGCTGCCCTCAATATGCTGGCAAATTTGGAAAACTCAGCAGTGGCCACAGGACTGGAAAAGGTCAGTTTTCATTCCCATCCCAAAGAAAGGCAATGCCAAAGAATGCTCAAACTACCGCACAATTGCACTCATCTCACATGCTAGTAAAGTAATGCTCAAAGTTCTCCAAGTCAGGCCTCAGCAATATGTGAACCGTGAACTTCCAGATGTTCAAGCTGGTTTTAGAAAAGGCAGAGGAACCATAGATCAAATTGCCAACATCCGCTGGATCATCGAAAAAGCAAGAAAGTTCCAGAAAAACATCTATTTCTGCTTTATTGACTATGCCAAAGCCTTTGACTGTGTGGATCACAATAAACTGTGGAAAATTCATGCTGTGGTCCATGGGGTCACGAAGAGTTGGACACAACTGAGTGACTGAACTGAACTGAACTGAATATTATAAGTTTGGAAATACCATATCTGTTCATCTTTATTTTAATCTTTTAAGAAATTGTTATTTGTTGTTCAGTTGCTCAGTTGTGTCTGACTCTTTCCTACCCCATGGACTGCAGCTACCAGGCTTCCCTGTCTTTCACCACCGCCCAGAGCTTGCTCAAACTCATGTCCATCAAGTCTGTGATGCCATCCAACCATCTCATCCTCTGTCATTCCCTTCTCCTCCTGCCTTCAATCTTTCCCAGCATCAGGGTCTTTTTGAATGAGTCAGTTCTTCACATCAGGTGGCCAAAGTATTGGAGCTTCAGTTTTAGCATCAGTTCTTCCAATGAATATTTAGGACTGATTTCCTTTAGGATGGACTGGTTTGATCTCCTTGCAGTCCAAAGGACTCTCAAGAGTCTTCTTGAGCAGTACAATTAGAAAGCATCAATTATTCAGCACAGGGCCTTTTTTATGGTCCAGTTCTCATATGTGTACATGACTACTGGAAAAACCATAGCTTTGGCTATATGGATCTTTGTCAGCAGAATGATATCTCTGCTTTTTAATATGCTTTCTAGGTTTGTCATAGCTTTTCTTCCAAGGAGCAATCATCTTTTAATTTCATGGTTGCAGTTACCATCCACAGTGATTTTGGTGCCCAAGAAAATAAAAGCTGTCACTGTTTCCACTGTTTCCCCATCTATTTGCCATTATGTGATGGGGCTGGGTGCCATGATCTTAGTTTTTGAATGCTGAGTTTTAAGCCAACTTTTTCACTTTCCTCTTTCACCCTCATCAAGAGGCTCTTCAGTTCCTCTTCACTTTCTGCCATTAAGGAGGTATCATTTGCATATCTGAGGTTATTGATATTTCTCCTGGCAACCTCAAATCCAGCTTGTGATTCATCCAGCCTGACATTTCTCATGATGTACTCTGCATCTTAGTTAAATAAGCAGGATGACAATAAACAGCCTTGATGTACTCCTTTCTCAATTTTGAACCAGTCAATGTCCATTTAAAGAACATTAAAAGAAAAATTATTCATTAAAATACTAAGCCAACAGAATCAGTTAGGAAACAAAAGCATGTAGCTGCTTTTGAATAGTAATTAGAATTATTTAATGGAGATAAACTCTTAAATAATTATAAGGGAATAAAGACATAATCTTGGACTTTGAAATACTTCTGAGAGCATTTTGGCCAATAATTTGTTAGCTTGAAATTTATTTCAAATGTCAATCCCAGGAGTGTAATTGAGACAAAAACAAAAAACTGTCTAGTCTAATTTTGAACTTTATCCTCTATTTTAAAGTTTGAACAAGCTAAAAAAGTAAGTATTTTAGGGCCATAAATTTTTTCAAATTCAGAAATCTTGCTCAGTTTTACTTTGTTGAAGATATGGTTTTTGATAAAAGAGCAAAGAAAGCTATTCTTTTCTTTAGCAAATTTCAAGGCATCTGTTCTCATAGATAAGATATTTACAAATGAAGACTATCCAAGATAATTTAAAAAGCAGTGAAACTTGATGAGGGGAAATAGGTGTTTTATTTTTGTACCAATCCTGCTGTCACTCACCTCTGCAGAGAAAAAGGGAACAACAAGAGGACAAAGTCATTTACCTTTAAATGCTCAAAAGGTGCAGGTGTCTGTGCAATGGTTTGCAAATGAAAAGATTTTTCTTCTTCCTACTCATGTTTTTAGACCTCCCTGAACAAGAGGAAAAAAGTAATTTAGACAGAAAATTCAGAGTTGGTGAAAATTGGTATGTGGGGGAGCTTGTAAAATTAATTTTAGTTGCTAGGCCTTTTAATATCAGAGTGTGTCCTATGCCCTGTGCCCTCTTAAATAACCCTTTTATGTTGCTCAGGGCAGATATATTTTGGAAATGGCACCTCTATTAACCTTACTTGTATGCCTTTCAGAGAAAAAAATCACTGGAGGTGTATTTTGAATGCTGCCCATGTTGAACAGTTGCCACAGAACATTAGTTTGAAATCTAAATGGTGTCTTGACTATTCTTTTCAGGTAGGAGAGAAACAAGGTGGTAGAGGAACAAAGATGCTTCTCTCTCTGAATTTCTATTATGACCTTGTGATGCTATGTAAGAGGATCTGGAGAAAACAAGAATCAAAACAAAACATCTCAAAAGGGGAAGAAAAATAGATATAGATGTCACAGTGCCAGACAGTTAAATGATAGTAACTGATGTTTACTGAGTGCTTAGAGAATGCCAGCATAGCACTAAATGCATCACATGTCATAGCTCAGGGGTCGCCAAACTCCAGGATCTAATGCCTGATGATCTGAGGTGGAGCTGATGTATTAATAATAGAAATAATGCACACAATAAAAGTAATGCACCAGAATCATCCTAAAACCACCCCCCACTGCCCTGGTTGGTGGAAAAATTGTCTTCCGCTAAAGTGGTCCCTGGTGCCAAAAAGGTTGGGGACTGCTGCTTAGCTCATATTTTCTACCAATAGCACTATCATCTTATTTTTATAGGTGCAAAAACTGAAGCACAGAGAATTTAAGAAGTGTGACTGAATTTTCACCACTAGTAAATGGTGGAACTGAGACTTGGTCCCACAGTTTGCCCACCTGAATCTTACTCTTTACTTCTCTGCTCTCCTGCCTCTCTCCCTTGTAATGTTCCACGTCTTCCCTTTTATATGGGTACAGGGTGTAGATTTCAGTGAATAAGTGGGATGACTATAAATTTCCAGATTCATGATACCACTTGCGGAAAATTTATAATAGATTATGGTGGCCTTTATTGATTTCATCTGTTCAGTGTCTCCTCTCTCTTATGTTGGTATCAGCATCCTTATTTTGCTTAGGGAAACTATCTCTCCATCATCATCTTTGTTTGAGTGCCCTGGATTCCCTTGGCTAAAGAATAGACTTGGGATGCAAACTAGTGGGGTCAGATCCTCTGTCCCTATACTTTGAGTCTTCACAGGAATGGGACCCAAACAGCTCAGTTCTTCCGTCTTGATGAGGGTGTCAGGAGAAGACTGAGCAGAGTTCTTGCAGTTCATCAGGATTCCTGAAGCTCCTCTGGCTGGGCCTTCTTAGAAGTATATTATGTTTGCTTTCCTTCACTCTGTGAGCTGTCCCAGGTTTCTCCAGTATGTTCCTTTCTGCCTTAAGATAATCAGATTCTGTATATTTTGCTTGCAACCAAAGAACCATAATCGGAGAAGGCAACGGTACCCCACTCCAGTACTCTTGCCTGGAAAATCCCACGGACGGAGGAGCCTGGTAGGCTGCAGTCCATGGGGTCGCTAACAGTTGGACACAACTGAGCGACTTCACTTTCACTTTTCACTTTCATGCATTGGAGAAGGAAATGGCAACCCACCCCAGTATTCCTGCCTGGAGAATCCCAGGGACGGGGGAGCCTGGTGGGCTGCTGTCTATGGGGTCGCACAGAGCTGGACATGACTGAAGCGACTTAGCAGCAGCAGCAAAGAACCATAATGAATCCCTGACAACTGTATCTCTTTCATGAAATTGACATACTAGTGCTGGGGGAGGGGCTCCATCAGTTCAGATTGGAACACCAGGATGGGGGTTCACGACTTGAAGGAAAGGTGCTTGGGAGTTTGGGGCCTGTTGCCTTCTTCCTCTGAACTGATAAGGACTTTGTTCTTCCCTGCAAACACCCATTTACTATTTTGTGTCCCCGAAAAGTTAATTTTTTTCGGTAAAAATAAATTCTTGTTTCACTCAGAAACTCCTCTTGTCCAATAGAAAGGAATGTAGGCCAAAGAGTTGACTTTTGGCGATAGCTTATTGTTATACAACTCTATAAAGTTAAATTCTTCTTTTGTCATTTAATTTATCTTTTAAATGAGGAAGAAAATAGTCTTGATTGACAGATGTGAAAAAACTTAAAGTCGTTACTACGTCCTAGGGGAGAGCAGGTAGACCCACGTCATTTCCTTACTCCCTCCTCTCCCGAGCACCTCTTGATAACTTCCAACTCTCATTGCCTCACAGGGTCTTGAATTAACCAGACTGTTTTGAGTATCTTATATAATTGTCCTTTCTATGAATGCCTCTCTCTAACATGCCCATTGAGCAAACGTCTGTTAATCCTCCAACATCTCATTCCAGCATCTTTTTAGTTATAGCCTTCCCTTACTCTTCTAAGTATAGCTGATCATTTTGTCTCATCCTGTTAATCTGTGTGATCTTATCTTATTAGAAGATATATTACACTATATTTCAGTTATTTAACTACAATTTCATTTACATTATGTATTACACTATATTTCAGTTATTTAACTACAAGTTCATTTACATTATTTGACTGTGACGTTCCATAGGGCAGCCCCTTGCATTTTTGCATCTCTAATATATTTTGTCATATTGAAAATGCTTAAAAAATATTGAGCACACCTTGACAAAATTACCAAGAAATCTTACCATTTAAAGGAACTCTGTCACAGATTCTCTGTAGGTTTAAAACTTCTTAGAAAATGTTAAGCTCATTCCACAATGGTATGCTTTCTAAATCATTTTTTCCCCACTATTAATATACTTTTGGATCATGCTACTAAGTCTGTTCGGGCTGCTGTAACAAGAATACTATCAAATGGATACTTTATAAACAACAGAAAATTATTTCTCATAGTTCTGGAGGCTGGAAGGTCCCAAATGAGGGTGATAGCTAGGTTGGATTCTGGTGGGGACTAGCCTCTGGGTTGCAGGCTGGTGTCTTCTCATTGTTATCCTCATATGACAGAGAGCAGACAGGAAGTAAGCTTTCTCATGACTCTTATAAGCACACTAATCCCATTTGTGAGGGCTCATTTCATGATCTCATCTAATCCTAATCAGCTCCCAAAGGCCCCACCTCCTAGTACCGCCACAAAGGAGGGTAGGGCTTAACATACAAGTTTTGGGGAGAACACACTTTCAGACCATGATGCTAAGGTTTTTTTGTTTGTTTGTTTTACGTTGCAGCTGTTTTGAGAAACTGCCTGCTACCTGCATAGCACATGTCTTCAGGACTTGATGACTTGTCACTTTTCCTGTGGGCCTTTCTGTATTTCCTACCTCTAAATCCCTAGAAATGTCATTAGACATGTGTTTGAAATAGACATGCCATACTGAGTTAGAGCAACAAGGGAGAAAAAGAAATTCTCAGCACATTTTGCACTAAGCATCCAAAAAATGGACTAGGAGGTTGCTGGGGGCTATGCATCCATTAAAAGGTGTGATTGACAATGGAAACTGTTTTATTAAAGCAGCTGGAATTTCTAACTTCATATCAAACTAGTTTTATTTCATCTCGGGGAAGGACAGTCATCTCCTGCAGTCCTCCTTATGGTCTAACTTGTCTTGATTTTAGGAGACACAGAAATATCCCAAGTAGCAGAATTGAAAGCAGTAATGGGAGAGTGCTCTTTAGAAAAGCTTTACATTTACCTGTGTTTAGAGACCCATGGGGCTTCCCTAGTAGCCCAGCTGGTAAAGAATCTACCTGCAATGCAGGAGACCCCGGTTAGATTCCTGGGTCAGGAAGTTCCCCTGGAGAAAGGATAGGCTACCCACTCCAGTATTCTTACTGAGAATCCCCAGGGACAGAGGAGCCTGGCGGGCTACAGTCGATGGGGTTGCAAAGAGTCTGACCCGACTGGGTGACTAAGCACAGCACAGCACAGAGACCTGTCCGTGTGGATCCACTCTTGGGACAGAGTTTCCCTTTCATCCACTCTCTCCTGCTACGTACATAAGTATTTCCCAAAGGGTGTTTTGGGGTCCATTACAGGGTTTCCCAGATGTCTTAGTGGTAAAAGAATCTGCCTGCCAATGCAGGTGATGCCAGTTCGATCCCTGGGTTGGGAAGACATCCTGGAGGAGGAAATAGCAACCCACTCCAGTATTCTTGCCTGGAGATTCCGACTCATCGACAGAGGAGCCTGGCAGGTTACAGTATATAGGGTCACAAAGAGTCAGACATGAGCACACACTCACTTTCTCTAAGTATTAATTGATGTTAAAGGGAGGAGAAAAAAGTTTTTTTAAGCTAAATAAGTTTTGGAAGCACTGGATTAAACAAGTGGAGTCAGATTCTTCACTGTCATACATGTTAATCATAAAGGAAGATGAATCGTTCAGCCCAAACCTATTCAACCAAGGACCCTCACAGAGAGTTTTCCATATAGTATGTTGAGGCAAACACTGCTGGAATAAATGACCCAATTCTTTCTTAAAAGAACAAATTCAGGCTCATGATTGTTGAATATTTTGTAGCATTGCTACGGTTCATTCATGTGTTGTTTTTGGCCCTCAGAGAGCTTTAGAATTAATTTGTTGTTTTCTGTTCTTTTGTGATGAATTGATTTTATTCCGTTTCTTGCTTGATTACCTTTTTCTAGGTACTTAGGATACTTTGCCTTTATGTCTTTTCTGTTGTTTTTTAATGGCTGATACTAATGTCAAAACATTTCCCTCTGCAGAACAAAGCAGAATAAAACAAAGAAATAAAATCTAAATGCCAATAGTTCTTCCTTAATGTCTGCCACAGGGAATTAGCCGAACTCACTGGGATGAGCTCCAAAGTTATAACTCAGGCTCGGTGAGTTGTGAATCTGATGCTGCTCTAAATTTGCTGACTGGACAGATCTCATTGTCTATAAAATGAACACAAGGCTAATTGACCTCATGAGCAAGTTCATTTTTTACAAATTCAATACATTAATTAATTCAACCTATATTTATTAAGCATCTTTTATTGGTCCTAGGGGCATAGCAAATAAAATAAATGTGACTGTTTCCTGGAGGTTTCTATCTGATGGGATAGAAAGAAGAAAAGAGACAATTATAATGCAGGTGGATAGTTGAGAGTGATGAGTGAAGTTTAGAAGAAATACACAGAAAGTTCATCTATTTATTTGAGAGATAAGTTATTCACAAAAAACAAGTGGGAGGGGAAGGATATTACAAACATGAAAGAAAATATCTGAATACAGTTTTTATTGAGCATGTAATTTGTGTCCCAGGGCTCCCCTGATAACTCAGTGGTAAAGAATCTGCCTCCCAATTCATGAGACCTGGGTTTGATCTCTGGGTCAGGAAGATCCCCTGGAGAAGGAAATGGCAACCCACTCCAGTATTCTAGCCTAGAGAATTCCATGGACAGAGGAGCCTGGTGGACTACAGTCCATGGGTCACGAAAGAGTCAGACATGACTCAGTGACTAAACAACAAACAATTTGTGTTCCACTGTTCTAGGCATTAGAGATAATACTGATCCAGTTTACATGGAGATATACCCTTCATAGTCAAACCTGTGAACTGTTAAAAAGAGGTTCAGGGACACAGGTCTATGGTAGCACAGAGGAGGGAAATATTTTGTGGCTGGAATATTATCAGGTTGACCAACACGGGGTGACTGAGAATCATTTAATTGTCAGTTGCTACCTTAAGGTATCCCTAAAATAGCTTGAGATCTATTTACAAGGCAAGAATTCTTTGGGGCACAAGTGTTTTCCCAACTTTGCCACAACATTCACCACCTACAGCTCAGTTCTGAGCAAGAAACCAGTTAGTACTGTGTTGTCTCAGAGGTTCAGTCCCCCTTGTTCTTTGGCTCACTGAGTGATTAAAAGACTTGGGAACAGTTTCTCTTTGCACTGTTTCTGGTCCATGTTGGACCGGTTTGCTATTTATGTTTAACCACAGTCCTCTTTCCCTTGAGCATGCAACTTCTGCAGTCACACTGTCTCCTGGTCCTCAGATGTGCCAAACTTTTCCTCTTTCGGGCTTTATCACATATCTATCCTCTTGACATGGCTTCTGCTGTCTGTGCTTGAATAAGTCATCTGACTCATAATTTAAATCTCAGTTTGAAGCAGCTTTTCTTAGGAAGTTCTCTGATCTACCCCTTTCCTCATTGGAATAGACCCTGATGCTGGGAAAGATCGAAGGCAGGAGGAGAAGGGGACCACAGAGGACAAGATGGTTTAATGACATCATTGACTCAATGGACATGAATTTTTTTTTTTTGACTAAACAATAACAATTTTATTTTATTTTTTTAATGTTTTTTTCCCATTTATTTTTATTTGTTGGAGGCTAATTACTTTACAATATTGTAGTGGTTTTTGCCATACATTGACATGAATCAGCCATGGATTTACATGTGTTCCTCATCCCAATCCCCCCTCCCGCCTCCCTCTCCATCCCATCCCTCTCCCTCTCCATCCCATCCCTCTGGGTCTTCCCAGTGCACCAGCCCCGAGCACTTGTCTCATGCATCCAGCCTGGGCTGGTGATCTGTTTCACCCTTGATAATATACATGTTTCGATGCTGTTCTCTCGAAACATCCCACCCTCGCCTTCTCCCACAGAGTCCAAAATTCTGTTCTGTACATCTGTGTCTCTTTTTCTGTTTTGCATATAGGGTTATTGTTACCATCTTTCTAAATTCCATATATATGCGTTAGTATACTGTATTGGTCTTTATCTTTCTGGCTTACTTCACTCTGTATAATGGGCTCCAGTTTCATCCATCTCATTAGAACTGATTCAAATGAATTCTTTTTAATGGCTGAGTAATATTCCATGGTGTATATGAACCACAGCTTCCTTATCCATTCGTCTGCTGATGGACATCTAGGTTGCTTCCATGTCCTGGCTATTATAAACAGTGCTGCGATGAACACTGGGGTGCAAGTGAATAGACATGAATTTGAGCAAACTCCAGGAGGTAATGAAGGACAGGAAAGCCTGGCATGCTGCAGTTCATAGGCTCACAAAGAGTTGGACATGACTAAGCAACTGAACAACAATCCCTTTCCTACAATAGGTTAGGTGTCACAGTACTTTTTATTCATGCACTTATTACATAGCAATTAAGAGCATATAAAGTGATTCATTTGACATTTACAAATATACTTTTTATTCCACTAAAAGATTGATGAGGGTAGGCATTGTATCTGTATCTCTTTGTTGCTCCTTGCTACATCTCCAGTGCCTCCCATAGAGGCTGATATCCTAGTAGACATCCAGTAAAATAACTGTTGAATGAATGAATTCATGAAGAGTAAGGGAGATTTTTCTTTTTTGCATTGTTCCACGGAAGATTAGAAATGACACAATAGTAGAATGGAATGAAATGTCAGTTCTGGAATTCAGATAATGATAATTAGTATAACTTTGAGTGTATGTGATATCCAGTGCATTTTGTTTTAAAAATTACTGTACCCTATATGCAAAACAGAAAAAGAGACACAGAAATACAGAACAGACTATTGAACTATGTGGGAGAATGTGAGGGTGGGATATTTCAAAAGAACAGCATGTATACTATCTATGGTGAAACAGATCCCCAGCCCAGGTGGGATGCATGAGACAAGTGCTCGGGCCTGGTGCACTGGGAAGACCCAGAGGAATTGGGTGGAGAGGGAGGTGGGAGGGGGAATCGGGATGGGGAATACGTGTAAATCTATGGCTGATTCATATCAATGTATGACAAAACCCACTGAAATGTTGTGAAGTAATTAGCCTCCAACTAATAAAAAATTAAAAAAAAAAAAGAAAAAAAAATAAATAAAAATTACTGTAAATCTAGACAGTAATTCTACTAGTGTGAACCTGAAATGCAGAGGGGTGAAGCTACTTGCTAAGACTCACACAGCAGTTTGTGGAGGAACAAGCATGGACCAAGGTCCATCTGACTCTGAAACTTTCTTCTACTGTATCATGTAGCATTTTGTTGATTGTAAGCCAAAGGGACTGGAAGTGAGTTACAGAGGTGTAACCAATGGCTGGAGGGACCTGGTTGGCATAATAACTGAATAATGAAGGACAGTGTCCACAGAACAGAACAGTTCGGAGGCAAAGAGAAATATACTGTGCCCTGAATTTACAGAGATTAAACATGGAGTCTTGGGTGGTTGGATGAATAAGAACCAATGGATTAGGGATCTGAATAGAGTTTCTGTTCAGAGATCCAGACAGAATAGGACTCTGACTCATGATTGATCTATGCAAGAGACCTGAAGCAGAGGCATCCACAAGAACATGTGCCTCCAGCCTGTCTGAGGTGTGTTGTGCCTTCCAGACCACCCTTCCCACCCCCGGTGCAGAGGCAGACCTAACTTTAGGAGAGAGGCTACATCATTGCATGTTTGTTATCATGTATGTGCTTTGAGTCTGTTTTTATCTGGCTTCTCTTTTTCCAGTGAGCTCCATTTCGAATTCCTAGATTGAGTTACCTTATTTCTCTTTTACTTTTCACCTGATATGTATGTAAAGAGCCCATTTTTCTTTTCAATCTTAAATTGGCTAAATTTCTCTTCTTGCCAGAGAAATGGCAAGCCCAGTTTTAGATGTCCTACATTGTTTTAATAAGACATATGAGTACTGTGCTTAATTTTGCTTCTGTTTTACTGAAAGTCTTCTTATAATATTTACAAATATATATACATACACACATTTTAGAATTTTTCTTAGTGTGTTTATATGTGTGTATGTGTGTATGTATACATTAAGAAGTATATATTCTCTCTATAACATATAGCATCCTATATAAAACAAATGTGTACAAAAATATATACTATATATATTTTAATTTGTATATATAAATTGACTTTTACTTAGGATGTTAGTTGTCTTTAATTGGTCCCCATGAAGTTCTTCCAGATGAGCAAGTTTGATTTATTGATAGTTTATTTTTCTATGTTTTTGTTATTTGAGGTAAATAGCTTTCCAACAAGATTGCAATTTATCTGACAATAAAATTCAGTGCTATTTGATTTGTTTTTGTTTTGTTTTTTGTTCTCTCATAGACAGATTGGTTGCCCTTGGGATATGGCCTTCAGGTTTGTTTTCCGCCATGGAATACTCAGAACATTGCTGCCTAGTCTCCCAGACTTCTTACCCTGTCTTGTTCCCAACCTCATGCTGATCTGCGTGCAGTGAAGGCTCCTGAATCACTGGTTATGCTTCCTGTTTTTTCTATGACTCTCAAGCTAATCATCTGAAATGGACTCTTAATTTTCCCTCCAATAGGAGATGTTCTAGGATGATGCTTTATAGTGAAAAACAACCTCAAAGAAAGAAAAAAACAACAATAACAACAAATACCATCTCAAATTAGAAATCATAAAATAAATTTAGAATCTAGAAAATGTTGCATCTGCAGTGTTATTTCTGTGCAAGGACAGTTATGTGTCTTAGTTGAATTTTTTTCAATTAAAAATGAAATTGAATGATATTCTAGTTTTCCTATAGCTCTTCAGCACTCTTTTAGAGATGAAAACCAGCTGCAGAATATTATTTTTTCACAAGTTTGAAAGATGCTTTATATTTTGGAAGGTCTGTGTATAAATCTTCCAGATGAATTCTCCTTCATCAGCTTTCTTCTCTGTAGAAAATGTTTATATTAATATTTAGGCACTATGACCTATTGTTCTCATCTTTGTTACTATCATCATCAACAGCATCATTGCTCATTTTGTTACTTTGAACCAAATCCAGCCGTAGTTTGTCAGATGTTATGATCCCTAAATTTTGTATTTATCTTCACATGTTCCATTTTAAAATTTAATTTAAATTTATAGGAAGCCCTGAATAAATGTTATGCCCTCACAAAGATCAACTCTCAGGAATTATTTCCCCTCATTTTACTCAAAGCACCAGAATAATAAATTTTGTGCCATAATCTCAAATGAATGATGTTGACACTCCCAGCCTGGCCTGGTAAATAACCTTTTTCTTTCTCCTCTGTTATTTCCAGAGCCCACGCAGATATCAGTAAGGAATCACAAAGTAGTCTCCTCCTTCAAGACATTATTAATCTTTCAGGAAACTTTCCCTTCACCCAGGAGAAACCAGACAGGATTTTAGAGTTCTTGACACAGAGTTACAAACATCTGCTACCAACTGATTCTAGTTGGACCGTGATCTAAGATTGTCCTGGAGCATGATCTAAGATTGTCCTCCCTTCTATCAGTCTTAAGGCAGCAACACTCTCTCTTCCTTTATTGACATCTTTATCTCCTCTGGCCATAGTTGTTTTTGAGATGGTGAAAAGAAGAGTTTGTTTGTTTGTTTGTTTTAAAGAATAATAAAAATATAAAGCAATGGAGGACCACAGTGATCATGTAATGGAGTGAAAGAAGCAAAAGAATAATTCAGAGTCACAGAGTATGGTCCAGGCTTTCACACTAACTGTCTTTTGGATTACTTTGGGTGAATGGCTTCATTTTGTCAGACCTAAGTTTTCTTATTTTAAAAGGAGGGTTAGAATACCTTCTCCATACGCATGGCAGAATTTTGTGACTTTAAAATTAAAAAGAAATAATGCATGCAAAAACCCGCTATGTAAGAAAAACACTCAGTTCCATACCTGAAATTATCCTTTGGTAGGAGAAGTGTACCCATTAATTCAAGCCTGCCACAATCCATTTCCAAGGTGGTTTCTTTAACATAAATCGCCATTACCTTACCATCTGAGCACAAGAAATTGGACTTGGAGATGAACACCTGATCCCAAGTCACCAGTTCCAAAGCTGGCCTATGTTCTGTGTGATAGTCTCCTGTGGTGAGGGGTGGAATGGAGAAAAGTTTGCCTCATCTGGTCACAGATAAGTATCTGAACCAATCAGATATTTTGTGGCACAGTTTGGATTTAAGGCTCATGTACTTATTCAAGCTCATGTACTTATACAGGGAAAAGATCCTGATGCTGGGAAAGATTGAGGGTAAGAGGAGAAGGGGATGACAGAGGATGAGATGTTTGAATAGCATCATTGATTCAGTGGACATGAATTTAAGCAAACTCTGGGAGATAATGAAGGACAGGAAAGCCTTGTGTGCCGCAGTCCGTGGCGTTGCAAAGAGTTGGACACAACTTAGTGACTTAACAACAACAACTTATTCAAGCAGTTAGTATGGGAGCAGAGACAAATGGAGAAGTGATCTTGATCTTTCTGAAAAGAGAGTTTCAAAGAATGAGAGAGGTTTTCTTGCTGGCCTTGAAAAAGCTAACTGCTGTGTTGTGGAGAGGGCCACATAACAGGATCTGAGGATAGCATCAAGGAGGCCCAACAGTCAGTGAGAAATCAGAGATTCTCCCAGGCCCACTCAGTCTTCCTTGTGTCTCAAGGTTGCCTTGCCCGTGGCTAGCCTGTATCATAAGAAAATCCTCTGTCTATACTGTAAAGCAGAAACTAACACAACATTGTAAATCAACCTCAGTAAAAATGAGTTTAAAAAAAGAGAAAATTCTTAACATACGAAACGGTGGATTGGAAACAGACACAATGACTTCCTTAGGTAACTAGCCTAATTCCTTATGAAGATGTATATAAGAACGTTTGTAACTTCAGGTTACAGTGGAGCTGAGAGAGTTGAGCTCTCTACATGTGGTCTATGTTATTTATTTATTTTTTTCTTTCTCACTTCCCTGCATGGAAAATCATTATAGACGACTGTCTAAACTTAAATGTTTAGTCTGTAGTTTTTATATTACAACACTGGTCAAGCTTTAGGAGACCCTATGGTCTCTGTACCCTCCCCCTTCCTTAGCCCCTTGGGTTCTATGAGCACCCATAGAACCTCGGCTGTAGCTTTTGCTAGATGTGTTCCTCCCACTTGCAACTCAGAGTTCTGCCTCTTTTAAATTCTCATTATTATTTGTATTTTCTGGGAAAGGTATTAATATTCATGTTTCAGAGAGAGAGAGAGAGTTCAATTTATTGTTCAAGGTCTTATGTTATTAGATCTCAGATTATCTTACTCCAAACTCATGTTTTTTCAGTCCCATTAAAATTCCTTCTTCCTATATGAAAGTTGCTTCCAATTTCTTTCTTTCTTTCTTATATCTTTTTCTTCTCTCTCCCCTTCCTTTTCAAGATTCCTTGTGTGAAGAGTGAATGAAAGATTTCTGTGGAAATTTCCCAGCTGTGTGACAAAATATTTATTGGAAGAACAAGATAAGACCCCTCAGGAAGCTCTCCATCTTTCTGCATTTATCAGCTGCTGACTGAATATTATTGAACCTCTATAATGTGCTCAGCACTGTGTTATTAAAAAGGATAAGTTAAAAGGACAATGAGAAAGGAAGGCTCCACACCTCTTAACGTCCGTTTAGAGAGATAGTACATAAACCTAAATAAAAATAAATGAAATGTGTCAGTGCATGGCTAACATGCTTGATGACAAAGTAGAAGCATTTTAAAATCATTGCAAAGATAATCTTGGATGTTGACTGGGCAGGTCTGAACATCTGTGCGCAAGGACTTAGAGATGGCTGTGACTAGAATCATCAGGGAAGTAGCCTTGTGAACTGTCTGTATCTGTCCCGTACACATTGGTCTCCCAAGGGACCAAAGATGCCTCACATTTATGCAGCATTTGTTGGGCACTTCATTGGTACCAGAAACTGTACTCGATACTGTGGATAAGAGGGTGAATTAAGATGTGGGTTTCTAAGGACAGGTCAGTCACTTTGCCAAAACTTCAATACATCCTTCTCATTTATTTCCAGAGAACTTTACATTCCTGCTCTTGTGAACACCTTTAGTGTATTTTCCATTTGCCTTAGCCGTGTCTTAGGAAAGCGTCCTAAAGGAAGGTGATAACCAGGGAACAGCAGTCTTCTGAGAGATAGCTCTACCTCGTCTTCCATGACCAGTGGATATGCCAGAGCCTTATTTAAGATCATTTTAGGGGAAGCAAGCAGCTTGTTGGAAGAAGAGGGAGTTAGAGATTTGTCTTAAAATTATGTTTCCATAGCAAGCACACTAATTTTATTTAGATTCTGTATTTGAATTGGTTAGGGGGATGAGGGAGAGAAAAAAATGGAGAATATTGGGAAAAATTAAAGATTTCCCTAAGCCACCCCTTGGTGTTGGCATTGTGGGTAAAACTGGTAATCTACTGTTTTCATAGCTGAGTGTCTTACAAGCTGAGAGAGGCACCTTGCAAACTTAAGGAAAAACAGTTTCTATAGCAACACTCAAACCTTTTGAAGGAAGACTAGATAATCCTTTCTTTATAACCAAGGAAGCAGAGATGGAAATTTATTAAAGGTATATTTCAGATATATTCAAATACATATTCAGGGAAAGTATATTTCATTTGAGGTTTCCCAGGTGATGTTTGTGGTAAAGAACCCATAGGCCAATGCAGGAGATGTCAAGAGATGCAGGTTCAATCCCTGGGTTGGGAAGATCTCCTGGAGCAGGAAATGGCAACCCACTCTAGTATTCTTGCCTGGAGAATCCCATGGACAGAGGAGCCTGGTGGGCTACAGCCCATAGTGTTGCAAAGAGTCAGATACAGCTGAAGTGGCTTAGCACAGCACAGCACATATTCCATCTGTGTCATGTTGTACATCTGACTTAAATCCCAGAGTGTTAAATACTGAAGTATCTCAATGGCTTGATTAGTTTCCCAAGACACATTTAGCCTGCTAGGAGCATTAACATCATGATTAAGGACATACTGTAAAGCCTGACTGCCTAGATTCATATCCTGGCTTGAACAATTATTATATTTTCAATTTTAGTTTATTATTGACCTATTTGCTATTCAGATTCTCATGTTTAGAATGAAAACAAACATAATATCACTTATCGGGTTTTTGTAAGCCTTAAAGAAATGAATATGTAATGTCACCTTAGAAGAGTGCCTGGTAAATGATAATAGTTCAATAAAATATTAACTATTTAAAAAAAATATTAACTGTTATAATTAGCAGAATTGTCAACATCTAAGTAGCTTTCTCTTTTCACAGATAGACTTGGAATTTGTAGTACATTTAAATAAGTATAAATAAATTTAACTACATTTCTTGGCCATCTATTTTATTTCACATGAGGCATCACACTTGAAGTTGTGGGTAATGAATAATAAATAATGTATCATTTCTGCCCTTAAGTTTTTATTGTCCAGTGAGAGAAAGGGAAGGAGACAGATAGCCATGTCCACCCCAAATTCCAAAGGCAGGAGGGCTTATTAGAGGGTCATATTCTTAGCCTCTCTCTTCTTTTTCAGTTACTATAGCCTACCTTTGGCTTCTGGAACATACCATGCTTATTCATGCCGCAGGGCCTTTGTATTTGCTGGATTGTTCTATCTCAGTGCTTAGAAGGGCTGATTCCCTGTGGTCATTCAGGTCTAATCACCTCCTCAGAGAGCCCTTCCCTGAGCATCTTTTCAAAAGTTGGTTCTTCCTGGTCATTTTCCATCAGAAGTAAAGTGAAAGTCGCTCAGTTGTGTCCAACTCATTGCAGCCCCTTGGTCTATATAGTCCCTGGAAGTTTGCAGGCCAGGATACTGGAGTGGGTAGCCTTTCCCTTCTCCAGGGGATCTTCCCAACCCAGGGATCCATCCCAGGTCTCGTGCATTGCAAGCAGATTCTTTACCACTGAGCCACAAGGAAAGCCGTTTCTATCAGAGAACCCTGTTAAATTTTTTTTTAATTTAATTTTTTTTTTATTCCTAGCATTTTCAGTTCAGTTCAGTCACTCAGTCGTGTCTGACTCTCTGCAACCCCATGGACTACAGCATGCCAGACCTCCCTGTCCATCACCAACTCCCAGAGTTTACTCAAACTCATGTCCATTGAGTCGGTGATGCCATCCAACCATCTCATCCTCTGTCGTCCCCTTCTCCTCCCGCCTTCAATCTTTCCCAGCATCAGGGTCTTTTCCAATGAGTCAGTTCTTTGCATCAGGTGGCCAAAGTATTGGAGTTTCAGCTTCAGCATCAGTTCTTCCAATGAATATTCAGGACTGATTTCCTTTTGTATTGACTGGTTGGATCTCCTTGCAGTCCAAGGGACTCTCAAGAATCTTCTCCTAGAAGGTGAGGGTGGGATGGTTTGAGAGAATAGCATTGAAACATATATTATCATATGTGAAATAGATCGCCAGTCCAGGTTCAAGGCATGAGACAGGGTGCTCAGGGCTGGTGCAGTGGGATGACCCTGAGAGATGGGATGGGGAGGGAGGTGGGAGGGGGGTTCAGGATGGGGAACATATGTACACCCATGGCTGATTCATGTCAATGTATGGCAAAAACCACTACAATATTGTAAAGTAATTAGCCTCCAATTAAAATAAATAAATTAATTAAAAAAAAAGAGTCTTCTCCTAGCATTTTAACAATTTGTAATTAGTGGTTTTAGTTAACTTGTTTAATTGTCTGTCTCATTGACTAGACTGAAGTTCTATGTGAGAAGGGACTATTTCTGTTTTATCATCAGGGTTACTTCCAGTGCCTTTGACAGTGTTTGGTATCTTATAGATACTTATTGAATGAATGAGTGAATGAATGAATGAATGTAGTGAATGGGAATGTGGAGGAAAAATTAATAATTTGACTAAGCACTCCATGGTTGTTTTTTTTTTTTGCTTGTGCTGGGTCTTCAGTTGCTCTGCGGGCTTTCTCTGGTTGCACTGACTGCGGGCTACTCCCTAGTTGTGGTGCGTGGGCTTCCTGTCGCAGTGGCTTCTCTTGTGAAACTTCAGTAGTTGTGGTGCATGGGCTTAGTAGCTCTGCAACATGTGGGATCTTCCTGGACCAGGGATGGAACCCATGTTCCCTGCATTGGCAGGTGGATTCTTAACTACTGGACCACCAGGGAAGCCCTTCACAGAGTTTTTAAGAGAAAGGTAGAAAACACAGGAGAGGCCTTGTAGAGCTCAAGAGCACCGTAAGTGAAGACATAGTGAATTTTATGCCCTTTCCTGCTTCCGATGGAGAATCTGTCTTCTGACCTCTAACTGCTTGGTCCGGTTTCAAGTGTGCTATGTAGCCTCAGAGGCTGACTCCTGGCCTTGCCCCTGTTATTGTGTAACTTTTCCCCTCGCAGCCTTGTCTTCCTAATCTTGTTATCCATCCACTTAAAGAAATATACCAGAATAGAGTGCCATCTTGTTGCCCTGAAGCAGAAGATTTTGTTAAAACATTCACACCCACGTTCAAATTATGCATTCATTAGGGATGGCATAGATAGTGCCATCATGTTTATGTAGCTGAGAGCAAGAAAAGATCAGGTGACTGGTGGAGATCACTTAGCTCAGAGCTGTGGGCATCCATTAACTGTGATAACCGGAGACTAATTTCACTGCTGAACGAGGGCTGTAAGATAATTAGGAAAAGTGTGTGCCAGAATGCCAGTGCATATTTCTTCTAAATTAATACAGCCTCATCAAATAGGTTATATTGAAAACAGACACTTTATGATACAAGATCATTGATTGGCTTAATTAATAAGAATCAACAGCCAGAGTCAGGGCCTGCATTAACCTTGGCAGCAGTTGGGGATTTGGGGAAGGTAATCGAGCAAGAATTATCTGCGGGAGAATAAATCCGTGCTTACAAAATAGCTTCTGAGATGGAGCCTGGCTGTGCACTAATGTGGCTGCTGTGATATACACATGCCTCTTTCACAAAGGATCTCCCCTGGGGGGACCCACCAGGGTCTTGTCCCAGAGCAAGGTAGGGAACTGGCCATGGAGAGATGGACAGTTCAAAGCCGCAAGATTCACTGGTGCAGATGAGTCAATAAAATCCAAAACTTTTCTAATTCTGCCAGCAAAAAGGACTCCAGAAATTAAAGCACAGGGACACAGGGATAATGTGAAAAAAGGCAAAGACTCGAAAGTGACATTGTTTAAAGTGTTAAGCATTACAGCATCCCTGATAAGGTGGCTTACGTTGCCCCATGTTAGATGAAGAGTCCTGCAGTCCAGTTATGGAGATTTTTGGAACCCTACTTTCTAGATCAGGGAGAAAGTTTTACTCTGGTCTGAGTGATATTCTAGGAAATCTCCAGTTATTTCAGTTGCCAGATTTAGTGAATAAAAATATGAGACGTCCAGTTAAATTTGAATTTCAGATAAACATGCTGTATTTGGGACATACGTGTTCCTAAAAAAAAAAAGTTTTCTGAATCCAAATATAACTGGGTGTTCTGTATTTTATCTGGCAACCATACATTGTTTTAACTCACTTTATTTTTAAGTGGAATATCTTCTAGATTTGCAGGGAGAAAGGAGACCAAAATATGTTTTAAAAAATCAGCATACACATACCTAGCATTTTCTGAGTTAACTGGTGGGAATATAAAAATGAATAGGATTTATTTCCTGCCTTCATAGGGTTCAGTGTACACTAGGAGAGACAGATTTCAAAGAATATCATCTGATAATTCTTGAGTATGTCATGTACTAGTGGTATATCCAAGATAAAGTGAGGTCACAAAGGAAGAAGTGACACCAAAATAGTTGTGCATTACGATCCCATCTAGTTTTCCAGGTGGCGCTAGTGGTAAAGAACCCACCCGCCAGTGAAGGAGATGCAAGAGACATGAGTCCAATCCCTGGGATGGGAAGATCCCGTGGAGGAGGAAATGGCAACCCACTCCAGTATTCTTGCCTGGAGAATCCCATGGACAGAGGAGCCTGGCGGCCTGTAGTCCATGGGGTCGCAAAGAGTCAGACATGACTGAGCACTTGTGTCCCATCTAAGAGAAAATAATGTCACACCTTAATAATATGTTTTATGCTCTTCTCCCACTAACATTTTATCTTCATAAAGATTAGCTCTTAAAATAATGCAGAAGAATGGATTACCTTATTGGGAATCAACTTTTAGGTAGTAATAATGAAACAAGAGGGGCAGAGCACAGCCTATGAAAGAATAACATCAGTCCACAGGCAGCAGTGCCTACCAATGCAGGGGACACGGGTTCGATTCCTGGTCTGGGAAGATCCCACAGGCCACAGAGCACGTTGCAGCTTATGAAAGAATAACATAATGCAAGGACAGGACATAAACTGATTAGCACCAAATGGATCCAAAATGGTGGACAAGTTGAGGTTCGTTGACCTTGAACCTCAGTACATCCTCATTGTAACACATCAGCACAAAATGATGCACCCAGGGGCACTGAGGCAGTTACAAGGCTGACCGTCAGAGATCAAAACATGGGCAGTGGCCTGGTTCCTGGACATCTCTGTCCCTCCTCCAAATAGTTAGAATAATCCTCTCACTCATTAGCCTATGAAAGTACCCAGCCCATAAAAGCTAACACACAATATTTCAAGGTCACTGTCTCCTTACAACATGGCCCATGCTCTGTGGAGTCTGTTTCCCCAAATAAATCCACTTCTTACCTATCACTTTGTCTCTCACTGAATTCTTTCTGCAATGAGACATCAAGAACCTGAGCTTCATTAAGTCCTGAAATCAGGTATGTGATTTCAGGTGGAAGACTGGTGTTGGTCTGGTTTGAATCCCAGCTGAATGGGTTCAAGTCCCAATCTGAGTTACATGATTTCAATAATAGCAAGATATTTTCCTTGCCCTTTTATAGAACCTTTAGAAAGCAATCTTAAAATTAGTAGAATTTGGTTGTTTCCCTGGAAAAGGAAATGGCAACCCACTCCAGTATTCTTGCCTGGAGAATCCCATGGACAGAGGAGCCTGGCGGGCTACAGTCCTCAGGGTTGCAAAGAGTCGGACACGACTGAGCGACTCTCACTCACCTGGTTGTTTGGCAGAAATGATGAAATAATTGCAGCCAATTAGATAATTGTCATACTGATCCAACATTGAGACTATCTAAAAGTATATGGATCACCAGTATGGTGATTGAGACAAAATGGGTAGCTCTGACATGACCCAATTTTGAAGCTGCTAAAAAACACTTCATATTAATTAAGTAAAGACTATGCAAGGAAGTGAATCAATGTGTTTCCTGTATTTTTAATTTAGTGGTTTGATTCTTGACTCTTAAAGAATTTCTTGGATATTTGGTCTTGCACCATCAGTGTCCCCTTGAGAGAAAATTTTCTTGTGCCATGAAGCCAAAGATATGCATATTTTTGAACTTTGTCATTCAAGACTGACTGTTGTTGATTACATTTAGAATTGGCAAGTGTTCAGAGAAAGTGTCTACTTTATACTAAATGCTCGATAAATATTAGTTGACTGAATGTTGGTTGATTAATATCCTCTTATGCAGCAATTTTATTTTTAGGAATATAAATGAAGAAATAATAAAGATGTGACAATGATTTAGCATTAAGGATAAGTGTAGAATTTTTATAATTAAAAAAAGGGGGAAATAAATAGTGGTAGCTTACTGAATAACACAATTATGGCTTCATTAGTTAATGAACTGTTGCTTTTTAGTCGCTAAGTCACGTCCAACTGTTTGTGATCCCATGAACTGTAGGCCACCAGGCTCCTCTGTCCATGAGATTCTCTAGGCAAGGTTACTGGAGTGGGTTGCCATTTTCTTCTCCAGAAGATCTTCCCCATCCAGGGATTGAACCCTCATCTCCTGCTTGGCAGGTGGATTTTTTACTACTGAGCCACTTGGGAAGCCCAACTGAACTATTAATCAATTAATAAAATTTATTATGCAGATGTGCGTATAAGCATTGAAATATAAAATCATTCACAATTTATTAACAAAGGAAAAAACATTTAATCAGCAGCAGGTACTCTAATATGTAGAGTGTGTGTGTGTGTGTGTGTGTATACATGTGTATGTTTATATAAATGGAAAAAAGTCTAGAAGAGTCTATATCAAATATTAAAATTGATTATGGATGACAGGATTCTTGGTGATATTTTTCTGCACCCATTTGTTTTTCCTTTCTTTCTGGGACTTTAATAATATATGAAATTTTTTGGTGTTGTCCTATAGTTTGCCTACTTTTTATTGCTCTATCTTTGATTTCCCTAACTCTTTCCTCTTTCACCTCCATTCTGCTGTTGAGCCATGCGGTTAATTTTAAAAATTTAAATTATTGTATTTTTCAGTTTTAAAATTTGCATTTGTTTTTGAAAAGTTATTTAATTAATTTGGCTGCCCTGGGTCTTAATTGTGGCACACAGAATCTTTATTGTAGCATGTGGAATCTAGTTCCCTGACCAGGGATTGAACCTGGACCCTCTGCATTGGGAGCATTAAGCATTAAGCATTAGCTACTGGAAGGGACAACCAGGGAAGTCCATTTTTTTTTTTTTAGTAGTTTTAATTTTGCATCTGAGAATTTTTATCTTTCCCTTAATACAAATGTAGTATTTACATTTGTCTCATGGAAGATTGTTATAATAGCTACTATAAAGTCTTTGATAATTCCAACATCTGGTCACCTCAGGCTTGTTTTCTGTTGGCTGTTAATTCTCTTGAGTATTGGTCAGATAATTTTGTTTCTTTGTATGTTGAATAATTTTGGATTGAATCCTGGAGGTTTTGAATATTGTGCTGATAGACTCTGGGTCCTATTAAATTCTCAGAGTGTTATTTTTGTTGTTGTTCAAGCAGGCAATCAAACCTAGTTACATCCAAATCACAAGTTCTGAGCTCTTTCTGATGGTGGTGTTTCCAGGGTCAGTTTGGATTTTAAGTCCTTGCTGTGCTTTTCAGATCAGCCTGGCACATATGCCTCTTGGGGTTAGTCATGGATTGGCACAAATGTTTTTATGGTAGTTCACCTCTTGAAATCTTTGCTCTTTTCTTTGGGTCTGTTCTGTTTGTGCACAGCTTAGAGGCAAGTCCAGAACTTATGTGACTTCATACACACAGAGGAATCTCTTTCATCAGCTGTCTCCTTTGAGATTTCTTCCATACTGCCTGGATCCCAAGGTTCTCTTTTCCTTGCACCTCTGATCAGAAATATTTATTTTCCTCAGACTGTTAGCTTTCTCTTCTGTTAGGAGGTTCCTCGTGACTGGTGCCTCCCACTTTGAAGACAATTATTTATATTCTGATTTTAGTCCTCAATCCACCTGCTATTTTTTTTTACTTTTCAGAGTCCTCAGTAGTATATTTTGCATTCTGTTCAGAATATTTAATTGCAAATCAGTAGGAGAGAGAACCTTTGTCAGCTTCTCCATCTTAGCTGCCCCAGAAGTCCCTTGATATTTTGTTACCCTGTAAGTCTTTATTTTCTTAATCTACCATCAACACCTGTTATTTGTAAGGGCAAAATATATTTTTTTAATTTAAATGGAATAATTATTGTGAGCAATACCGTGATTTTTTTGGAAACATTGTAATATAATTGTTTTTCAGTGATAAGATAATTAAATATGAGAATGATTGATAATAACCAGTGTGGGTGCAGTTATGGGACAATAGGCTGTCTCTTATAATGACAATGGTATCCACATTAGTACAGTCATTTTTACAGACATATGACTATCTTGATAAACTTAAAATGTACATTTCCTTTGACCTAGAAGTTCAAGTTTCAGGCATACATCAAGCAAGGAAATAAATGGTCTTTGTAGCATTTTTATATATGTGAAAATTGGAAAGAGCTCAAACTCTCATCAGTATGGCAGTAGTTTAATGTATTACAGTATCCCCATATAATTAAGTTCTATATAGTCACAAAACATATATATATGTTTACTTACTGAAAAGATATCTACAATTAATGTTTGAGTGAACAAGTGGATTACAGAGGATTGTAAATACAAAAAAATCCCTTGTACATTTATATATGTGTTAAACATTGCACCTTATCACTGTATAAGAATCCACATGAGACTTGTAAGAGTAATTTTCTCTGGAGATTGGACAATGCTATTGCATTGTCTTTGTTGCTTGAGATTTTGGAAATTAATAAATGTTAAAAAAAAAAGTGTGTTTTTTAAATAGAAAATATTTTCAGTGCTTCTGGAAAGAAATTTCAGTCTCTGAGAAGTTTGGAATTTTGTTTTCTCCATAATTGATAATTAAGTAATCTTTGCTAAACCTGGGGCAGTTCGTATGGTGACAGAGGTATGACTTGTCTTCCGCCTGCTGTCCTGAGAATTGCGTAAGTTACTCTGAGTGGTAATGAAGAGAACCTTCTGGATAACCAATTAGGAAGATATGGTCTTACCAGTGAGTAAAGCACTGTGTGACATGAAGGACACAGAGGAACATTGCATTTGAGACTGAGAATGCATAGATGCGCATGCACAACCTTGCCTTCCAGAATGTTTGTAGATTCAGTTATAGAGCAAGAAAGGCTAGAGTGGCTGGTCCTGGGTACCCATGGAAATTAGGAGTTGCGTTTTTGTGCAACTGATTCCTGCTTGCTGGTTTGACAACCTCAGCAGCTGATCTTTACCAAGTACTGGACTTTCCAATTGACTTTTGCTGAGTTACGGTTGGTAGATCAAAGTTCAAGGGTAAAGGGAACCTTTGGGGTAAAGGGAAGCTTTGGGAGAGTATCTCTGAATTCTGGTATGCTAAGTGTCCAAACAACTCACACTGGCACTTTGTCACCTGCTTCTCAAAGGATTTGATAAGTATATCATGCATGTGAAACTTACTTCTAAAGTGTATGTTTCTTGAGGGAGTGATTCCTTACTATGCTCTATTTTTTCTTGAGTGCATACACTACTTAATGTTTTTCCATGACGTTTTGATTTTATTTTGTTATTTAGTATCTCTTTCCTCTCCTACAGTATTGGCTCTGATTGACCTGTCATCTCTTGCTTTGTGCTATAGGACCAGTATTAAAATGGTGCCTGAGCCAGAGTGGGGACATCATAAATATTGTTGGTTAAAGAGTAATACATGAGGGCTTGACTGGGATTTCTACTTTTTATCTCTCTTTCCTCATATTCTCTTCCCACCTCGGTTTCCCCTATTTCAGTGCATAGCAAAGCATTAAGACTCTGACATCAACCAAACTGGGGATTTAAAAATCAAGAGAGGATTCAGAAGTGCATTTTCTGTCCATCTTTGAAACATTCTTGACTTGAAGACTCTCCGCTGTTGGCAACATGAGTGAGTTTCAAAACAGGAATTTCACATTTTTATTTTGCTACTTGAAATTTTACGTCTAGTTCTTCCCAAACAGAGGCCACAACTAGTACATTTAAACTTGCCCCTAATCCCTTATATTACTGTTTTCACAACTTCTCAAGTGAGCTTTTTACTTCACATGTTAATATATATGAAATAGGAATGTCTATTACCATCACTGGTATTTTAGCAGTGTGTCATATTTGTAGTGTTTGATGTGTCATACAATTGATGGACCTGAGATTTTTATGAAATATGGTATTTGGGGTTGGCATACGTGTTATTTCAGCATTTAAGGGAATTAAATGGAAATCTGTCTTGTAGAAAGAAAACTTGAGTCGTAAACAAAAGAACTGAATTTGGTTCTGCTAATTATGTGTGTGAGAGTAAGCAGGAGCATTGCCTTTCTGGGCCTCTCTCTGATCTGTAAAATGTCATTGGAAGAGAGCACTGGTCTACTATTTTAGTGAGGGATTATTTGGTTGTTAGAAACAGAAACTATAAATTAAGGGAGGAAGAAGTGACCACAATGAATCACGAGTTGGCATGGAAATCAAGGGAAGAAAGTAGTGTTTATTTTCTGAAACACTAATACCTGAAGTAGAAAAGTGGTCAGGATCTGAGGAGGTTATTTTTTTTTCATCTTTTCCCATCTCTCACTCTACATATGTTCTCTTTTTAAATTATCTGTTTTCTTTTCCCCCTTCAATACTATAGACTCCTTTCCCTGAGTTGGTTTGCCCGTGATAAAAAACGGCTTCTCTAGCTTCTAGTTTATTCCAGAGGCTAGGGAACCTTTGGGAGGTTCAAGAAGTTCAGGTCTAATCAGATTCTCTCACCTTGTTTCAGAAATCCATGCCTGTGAACAGGTAGGGGAGAGTCATTTGTTACAAACATAAGTGAGAGGTCCACTCTATTATTTGGAGGGAGTTAATTCTCAGAGAAACGGGATAAAAGTTAGGCAGGTTCTACTGTAGCTAGACAATCCGTAAGGTCTCATCCTGCTCTCAAAATTGGATGAATCGTGATGTGGAAAGGAAATGTATTTTTAATGTAATCCAGAGGTTTTCTGCTAAGGAATGGTCTTGGTGATGGATTTCAGAGTGGTGAACAGTTCTTTCCTTATCTTGTCTCAGTAATGGGAATCTAACTACTCCCTTCTTGACTCTTTCTCATTTTATAAAAGGACCTGTGTAGATGTGGCTGTTTTCCAAATATGACATGAATCTAGTGAGGAGAGAACTTTAAAAGGCATTAATATCATAACTTTCCATTTTTTCAATTGAAATAATTAGCTTTAGAGTAATTATTTGTCTTTGTAAAAATTTTTTTAATCTTCAAAAATATAGCAACACTTGAATTAAGTATTTTTCTGTATGGTTTGTATTTCTTCTCATTTTCATTGAGTGAAACAATGTAACCGTACTATTTTTTCTTGCATTTGAGACACTGTGTGTGTAGATGAAAGAGAGAGAGAAAGAAAGGAGGAGGGAGAAGAATAAGGTGAGGAAGAAGAAGAGAGGCTCAAGCAAGGGAGCTTGGGCATATATTGTTACTTTTCCACCTACCACAGTATTTTCTTTAGATACTTGGGGACAACCATGCTCCAGGTTCATTGTTCTAGGATGTTAAATTTCTCATGTTTGGAGCAAGTGGAAAAACCAAGGTTGCTGAAAGTTGAGGGACAATTGTTCACTGTGGGCAAAAGATCTAAGAGATCTCCTAAGTTTCTCTGGAATGAAAAGTAATAGTATTTGTATATATACTTTGTCCTAGATTACTTTTTTATAGTAGCTTTAATACTTTAACAGCTTGAAAAACTATTATTATTCTCAAATCACTAAGAAGAACTTACTGAAAAGAAATGATGGGTAGTTTCATCTAGGTTACATAGCTAGCCTATGGTAGATCTGGGATGTGAATATGGAAATGCCTGTTTTCAGAGCCAGGGCTCTTTCATCTTATTATCCTGTTTTTACTCTTTAGGATTGAGATTCAGTGCAAGAGCTATATAGTTCTAACATTTGTGAAGTTGCTCCGAGATCTTGGGCAAGTCCCTTAATAGTTCTATGCTTCATTTTCATCAGGTATATTGTCTGCTAAATAGAAGTTTATCAAAAAGTATTTAATGAATATAATTGGATACTTATCTACATCCAGGGTTATTGTGGGTGATTTGTGTATAGAGCATGGGGTTTAGAGTTTGGGCTTGTTTAGTCAACCTACATGACTCTGGGATTATTTAATTTATTTTAACCTTGGTTTTCTCAATGAAAGAACAAAGAGTGAAAGAACTAGGTACAAACTATTATGTATAGAATAAGCTACAAGGATATATTGTACAACACAGAGAATATAGCCAACACTCTATAATGATTATAAATGTAGCATAAACCTTAAAATTGAGAATCACCATCTTGTACACCTATAACTTACATAATATTATAAAGCAACTATACTTTAAAGAAAAAGGAAAAGAAAACTAAGTTATTGGACTATTATGAAAATTAGAAACATTTAATATATTTAAAAAGAATCTAGGCACATAGCAATGCTCTATAAATATCAACCGTTCACTCTTACAGAAGAGATTTTATATGGCCAAGGACTCAGAAACTTTGGGTTCAGAGTTCAGAGTTCTCACCATTACAACCCTAAAACTGCCTAGGATTTGGAAACGTTTTGGGAGTTGAAAAAACAGAAGTTTGAACTTAGTTTCAGTCCTTGCTGTAACCCCCACTTCAAGACACACAAAACTCACATTTCTCTGTGTCAGCATCTCATTTCAAGCTTGCAAATAGCTTAAGGGCAAAAAAGATGAGAATTCTGGGTGTCATTAGGAGGCAGGTAAAAACTTTCCAGGGTATAAATAAGTTTAATTTTCTAGTTTTCCTTACCCAGACACAGTTCTGTATCCTTGACGATCTATGACTTCCTTTTGCTGAGACAGAAATCTGAGTTGGGTTAAGCCAAGAAGAAAGTGAGGGGGAGAAAATTAGCAACAAATTTACTCTTAATGATTGGAGTTTGAAAGACATAGTGTTTGTGTATTTGTATATTCTGAATCTACTGATACCTTTTAATGTAGAAAAATGACTTTTTTCCCTCCTACATGCCATAATTTGTAAAGAAGTGGGTACTTGGTCACCTTCCTTTAACAGATTATGTGGTAGAAGATTAGTTCACTCTGTTATACAATTATGTAATCTGTTTTAGAATTCAGTTTAGATTTGGGAGTTTTGTTCTGTGAAATGATGGGGATATCTTATGGTAGTTTGCTTTTTATTTTTTTTATGTATGTAAATTTGTATTCCTTACCATTACCAATGGGTAGATATCAATCTTCAAGGCCCAACTAATGCCTTTTTATAGAATTTAATTTTGCTTTCCTTTGTCAAGATAAAATTTCCCTTAAAAAACTGGCATCTATTTAGTGGGATATTAAAAAACTTCTGGTAATTTATGGATAGTTCTGCCAGGCAAGAATTAACCTTTTCCTTTATTACAGGACCATAAGTCCAGTGGAGTGAAACCATGGGAGAATTAGAATGAATGATCTTATCAGACTCTGCTGCAGCTATAAAGAAAATGACATCAAGACAGGCATTCTGAAAAACTGAAAGAAAACATAATATATTTTAAAATCTTGTCTATTTAATATTAATATACCACACAGTAAGACTCTTACCTTTCATTTCACCTATGGACAGTAGATGCATATTCTGGACTGAAATATTTAAAAGTGAAAGGTTCTGTGGTTTAAATTTCATGAGAAAAGATTATATTTCAGATCTACTTTTTGAGGACTCAGGCAGCAGAGTTTTGAAGAATTCCTCTTCAGTCTGAGAGCTGAAGGTGGAGCCCTTGTGCTGTGTCCAAGAGGCATTCTCAGCTTTAACTCTTCTAAGCTTGTTTATGCATTTCTAGAAAAGACACAGGCAAGCAAAAAATTGTGACTGTTTTTTAACTTCTGGATTGCTGCCTTGGATAGTTTGTGGAGGAGACTGATTTATAGATTTCATGGGACATGGGAAAACCAGCCAAACTCCTATGACCTTTGGAGTTGGAGTTTTGGCGATGACTTGTGTTTTTGACAGTTTTGGGAAGATGGGAGAAAACTTAGTCATTATTCCTTCACATCTTTGTAGGATGTTCTTCCAGAAACATCCCTGAAAGGGCTCTTTCACTGTTTGTAAAGCTAAAGGTTTCCACTAGCTGTTCCTTGGTCCCCTTTCCCCTTAGAACATTCTGCGAGTCTGAGGTGGTTTTTAAAGTGTTCCCCACCCACATCAGCTTTGAAGAAATGTAACTGCCCAGGTGTGAGGGCAAGGAAAAGAAAGAGGTAAGAAAGGTAATACCTGTCAAATCCCTTTTCGGCCCAGAACTTCACAAATGTCTCATTTTCTTTTTAGTGAGAACCCTCACAGGCTTCACAGAAGATATTACCAGCAATTCTTTACAGATGGATAGTCTCAAGTTCAGTAACAATAATAAGTAATTTATGAAGTGGCAGAGTGAGATTTGGACCCAGCTCAGAGTTTAATTTGGAGTGTATTTCTGTTGCAGGAAAGGGGGACCCCTGTTGCAGGAAAGGGGGACCCCTTCCAGGGCCCGAAACTGGGCTCTTGTCTGACACTCGGAAATGAATTGTCCGAGGAGACACATGTGCTGACAAAGCAAGAGATTTTATTGGGAAGGGCACCTGGGTGGAGAGCAGGAGGGTAAGGGGACCCAGGAGAACAGCTCTGCTGCGTGGCTCGCAATCTTGGGTTTTATGGTGATGGGATTAGTTTCCGGGTGGTCTTTGGCCAATCATTCTAATTCAGAGTCTTTCCTGGTGGCGCACGCATCGCTCAGCCAAGATGGATGCCAGCGAGAGGAATTCTGGGACGTGGACGGACACATGGTGTCTCCTTTTGACCTTTCCCAAACTCTTCTGGTTGGTGGTGGCTTATTAGTTCCCTTTTCCTTATCAGGATCTCCTGTCATGAAACAACTCATGCAAATGGTTACTATGGTGCCTGGCCAGGATGGGCGGTTTCAATCAGTGTGCTTCCCCTAACAATTCCACTGAAATCAAAACTTTGTGTACCCCTGCAGTGGAAACTATGGAAAGTAGTCTTTTTTACCTTGAATGAATATACATAAGTTAACTTAAAAATACATAGCATGAACTTAAGTTACATGGAAAGATTATTTTTCACCTATCAGTATGGCAAAAGTAATTAGCACATTGTTTCAACAAGGGTGTCACGGAGGAGACACTTTCATGCTCTGAGAAACTCTTCTATATTTCACATACTTGAAAAACCTTTAGGCTTTTATATTATTAGTTGTAAGTGTCTTTGCCTAGTTTGTCTTTTTATCAAGTTTTTCCTTAGATGTTGTATCATAGTTATCGTTCCCAATTTGAGATTTCTAAAAGAATTTGCAAAAGGTTTCTTCTAACACTTTTATGTTTTATAAAATCCTTCATCTTTTGGGGATTTTATCTAAGTGTAAGGGTGGATCCAGTTTTCCAGATAGCTAATCCATTGCCCTTATTGCATAAGCCATCTTTTTCTTACTGATTTAAGAAACTCTTTATTAATACTATATTTTTGTATTCATTTTGGTTCATTTTTACACTTCTGTTTTAATCTATTGATTTGATTATCTCTTCATATGTTGCTACTACTCTGTTTTAGTAATTGTGGCTTCATAATATTTTCAGGCCTCTTTGGGCCAGTCCCTTTCAGTACTCTGCCTTTTTTCCCCCTCATATCTTTTTCCTGACTATTCTTGCTTCTTTATTGTTCCACATAAACTTTGGAGTTAAGCTTGAAAGTGAAGTTGCTCAGTCATGTCCGACTCTTTGCAACCCCATGGGCTGTAGCCTACCATGCTCCTCCACCCATGGGATTTTCCAGGCAAGAGTACTGGAGTGGGTTGCCATCTCCTTCTCCAGAGGATCTTCCCGACCCATGGATCAAACCCGGGTCTCCTGCATTGTAGGCAGATGCTTTACCATCTGAGCCACCAGGGAAATCCTGAGATTTCCTAAGAGTTAAGCTTACCTTACATTTATAGATTAATTTAAGAAGAAACAATATTTCTATGTTGTGTAGTCTTCCTGTCTAGGATTATGGTATGCTATTATTTGTTCACCTTTTAGATTTCCCTCAAGAATTCAAGGGATTTAAAACTTTCTAAAGTTTTTTCATTTAAAACATTTTTTATTTAAATCTTATTAATTTCTTGAAGTGTTTATTCTTAGATATTTTGTATTTTAATTGTTATTGACTTTACAGTATTTACTCTTTACTCCATTATTCTTTCAAGGTGGTTGTTTGGAAATATGAAAGTCAGAATGTTTCTGTATATTGATTTTATTCTAGCCTACTTAGTTGTTTGGGTATTTTTTTGGTAACAAATTTTAGACTGAAATCTTAGACTTTTCTGGTGTATAGTTATATTATCTCCAAACTTTAAACAACCGTATATTTTGTTTGCACTAACTAGAATATCCAGATGGAGAAGGCAATGGCACCCCACTCCAGTACTCTTGCCTGGAAAATCCCATGGACGGAGGAGCCTGGTAGGCTGCAGTCCATGAGGTCGCTAAGAGTCCGACTCGACTAAGCGACTTCATTTTCACTTTTCACTTTCATGTGCTGGAGAAGGAAATGGCAACCCACTCCAGTGTTCTTGCCTGGAGAATCCCAGGGATGGGGGAGCCTGGTGGGCTGCCATCTATGGGGTCACACAGAGTCGGACACGACTGAAGTGACTTAGCAGCTTAACAGAATATCCAGAAAAATATTCAACAATTGAAATGAGGGGGAACATCCATTTTTTTTTTCTAACATTTAACCACCTCTCTGGATCCATCCCAGTTCATTATGATTTTAAATTATTTTACTATATTGCTGTGCTCATTTTGCTAATAATAATCTTTTATCTTCACAATGAAACTGGTTTGTCGTTTTCATTACTTTTATTGGGTTTCATATCAAAATGATTTTTGCTTCATAAAATGGACTGTGAAGTTTTTCATCTTTTTCTGTGGTCTGAAGCTGTTTATAACAAAGGAATTAATTGTCTGTCCCTTGAAGATTTGGGAAAATGAGTACCTAAAACACGGGTGTTTCATTAATTACCTTCTAAATTTCTTGTATGGTCACTAGTCTGTTAAAGTTTCTTACTGATTTAAGACTCTGTTTTCATAATAGAAATTCCAAGAGAACTGTTCATTTAATTTAGAGTTGTTGATTTTTCAGTATGAAGCTGTACAGAATATTCTCTGATCATTATTTTGATGATAGAATATCACCTGTTTTCATCTCCAATCAATGAATTGATGTGGCCAGTGGTTATCAATGGCTGTTACATCACAAAAGCAGAGAATCAGATCCTGATGGAAGTGAAGCTTGAATTTTCTGTTTTTTTTTGATTCGATTGCCAATTTTTAACAAATGAAGAGAACAAAGAAACATACTAAATGACACTGCAGGATATAACCAACAAAATCCAGACTATGGGCAAACCACAGGACAAAAGATAGTTTCTTCATTAAAAAAAAAATAAAGGAAAAAAAATTACAAGGAAGAAGAGAGAGATAAAAAGAGAAGGAAAACATACATTAAAAGAGAAAGGGAAAACCTATCAACCCATAGCAATATAGAGATTATTTGGATTCTGTTTCAAGCACACTAAAAAAAATTCTAAGATGACTGGGGAAATATAAAAACAGAAACCTAAATACTGAAAGCATTATGATGGTATGGTGGCTATGTTTAAAAAGAGATAAATTTTAGTTGTACACACTGAATATTTACAGATAAAATCATTTGATGTCTGAGATTTGTTTCAAAATCATCTAGGCTGGGGGCAGTGATAGGAGATAGAGATGAAACAAAATTATCCAGAAGTTAGCAATTATTGAGGCTGACCAATGGATATGAGATTCATTAACATACTTTTTCTACTTCTCTACGTATTTGAAATTTTTGAAAACTCCCAATTATCTTTGTATTTCTAGCTATGTTCTCCTTTTCATGACTTAATATTGATTATTTAAAAATTTCCATCATTTTTTTCCTTGTTAAGACTGCAGAAGTTTGTCTATTTTATTAATCTTTCCAAAGAATCAGTCTTTTTTCATTGCTTCATTAGTCATCTTTAAAGCTTCTCTTATTTTCTAATAATTTCTGATATTTTTCTGATTAATCCTATTTTTCCCCTTTCTTCAGTTTTATTCTAACCATACATCTTAATGCTTCCCAAGAGAGGAGTGAGGTTTCAGTTGCTGTCACAATCCTGGACTTGATTATTATTTTCCTGAAAAGTGTGTGAGGATTAAACTCACCATGCCACACAAAATTACTTATTACTTTCTATGATTTGACCAAGAAATATTTGCCTAACCAAAGTCATGAAGATATTCTCCTATGTTTTTTCTAAAAGCTTTACTGTTTTATCTTTTTCTTTAGGTCTTTGACGCACCTTGAATTAATTTTTGTATGTGGTATTAGGTAGCAGTCATGGTTTATTTTTTCCCATGTGGATAGTCAGTTGTTTCATCACCATTTACTGAAAAGATGTTCAATTCTCCATTAGTTTGCTTTGGTTCCTCTGTGAAGTATCCAATAACTATGTAAGTTATGCCAGTACCACCCTAGCTTGGTTACTTAACTTTGTAGTAAGTTTTGAAATTAGGTAGTCAAGTCCTCCAACTGTTCTATTTTAAAATTGCCTTGTTTATTCTAGGTTATTGAATTTCCATAGCTTGTTAATTTCTACAAAAAATATCCCCTGAAATTCAAACAGGGTTGTATTAAATCTGTACATCAGTTTGGGAAAATAGGACATCTAAACTATATTGAGTTTTCCAGTTCATGATTTCATATATATAAAAATAGATATATATAAATTATTCAAAATATAATTTTAATTAAAAAATTCCCTCAGCAATGCTTTGTATTTTTTACCCAGGATTTTGATGTTACTCTGTTAAAATTATTCTTAATTGTTTTCTAATTTTCTTTTTTAAAAATTTTATTTATTTATTTGGCTGCCCTGGGTCTTAGTTGTAGTATGTGGGATCTAGCTCCCTGACCAGGGATCAAACCTGGGCCCCCTGCACTGGGAGCTCAGAGTCTTAGCCACTGGACCACCAGGGAAGTCCCAATTGTTTTCTAATTTTCTAATGCTATTGTAAATATAATTTTAAAAGTCATTTTTAAAATTATTTGAATGCCATGTATGTAAATGCAAATTATTTTTGTAAATTATTCTTATAACATGCAAAATTTTCAAGTTTACTCTTTAATAGCTCTTTTATAGATTCCTTAGAATTTTCCAAGTAAGTAATTTTGTCAGCTGCAAATAGGAGGGACAGTTTTGCTTCTTCCTATCTAGTCAGTATGCCCTTTAATTCTTTTACTTGCCTTATTACAATAGATAGGCTCTCACTGAATAGGTATAGTGAGAATTGCCATTTTTATCTTGGTCCTTGTTTAGTGAGAAAGTGCTCAGTATTTCACCATTCAATATGAGGTCACTTATTGATTTTTCATAGATTCCCTATATCAGATGAAGGAAGTTCTTTCCTGTTCCTAGTGGACTGAGGGTTTTAATGATGAATGGATGTTTTGTGTGTGTGTGTGTGTTTGTGTGTGTGTGTCTGTGTGTGTATTCAGTCACTTCAATTGTGTCTGACTCTGCAACTCCATAGACTATAGCCCGCTACGCTCCTCTGTCCACAGGATTTTCCTGGCAAGAATACTGGAGTGGGTTGCCATGCCCTCCTCCAGGGGATCTTCCCAGTCCAGGGATGGAACCCATGACTCCTGTGCAGGCAGATTCTTTACCACTGAGCTACTGGGTAAGCCCATGAACGGGTGTTATGTTGTGTCAAATGCTTATTCTTCATCTATTGAAATTATCATATGAATTTTTATTTTCACTTTGAACATGGTGAATTACATATATTAATTTTCAAGAGTTAAACCAACCTTACATACCTCAGATAAACCTGTTTGCTAATAGTGTTACTCTTTTTATGTATTTCTGAAAATAATTTGACTTAAAAAAGAAGAGATATTGTGTTTTTCTTTTTTTATCATCTCTATCAGGTTTGCTATTAAGATTACATTAGCCTCATAAAATAAGAAGTGTTTTTGCCTTTTTAATTTATGATAGAGTTAGTATGGGATTTGTCTTATATTTTTCCTAAATATGTGACAGACTGCATCAGTCAAACTATCTCAACCTAGATTTTGGGATGATGTTTAATAATGAATTCAGTTATTTTATTTAATAGGAGAATTCATATTTTCTGTTTTGTTTCAGTCATGGTAAGTATTCATTTTTCAGGAAATTTATTCATCTTAGTTATTACATTTGCTAGCATAAAATGATTCTTGCTCTTCTTTTGTTATCTAGTTAATTTCAGATTTAATGTTCAGTTTTACCTAGAATTTAAAAAAAATCTAACAGCTCATATTTTTTGCTGTAATTTTAAATTAATTTTGTTTAAATAAAATTTAATTTTCAAATAGTTTTAGATTTATGGAAAAGTTGCAAAAATATTATAGAGAGTTCCCATTTACTCTTCACCAAGTTTTTCCTATTATTTAATTTTATATTACTGTAGTACCTTCGTTACTAAGGAACCAACATTAGTTCATTACTACTAACTAATTTCCATACTTTATTCAAATTTTAATAGATTTTCAATACTATCCTTTTCCTGTTACAGAATCATTCAGGGTACCAATTACATATCTCCTTAACCTTCTCGAGCCTATGATAGTTTCTCAGACTTTCTGTTCTATTTGTTTGTTTTGGGGTTTTTGTTTGTTTTTTGATGGCCTTAACAGTTTTGACATCAAGCTTTTTTTATAGAGTGTCTCTCACTTTGGGTTTGTTTGAAGCTTTTTCCCATGATTAGTATATGGTTGTGGGAGGAAGATCATAGAAGTAAAATGCCATTGTCATCACATTGTATCAAGAGAGTGTACTATCAGCATAACTTATCACTGGTAATGTTAACCTTGATCCACTGGCAGGGTTAGGACTTGTCCAGATCTCCACTGTGAAGTTGCTTTTTTCATCCTTCCACACTCTCAATCTTTGGAAGCAAGTCACTAAACAGCTTACTTTCATGGGTGGGAGTTGAGCTCTACCCCCTTGAGGGTGGCAGTGTCAATTCAAATTATTTGGAATTCTTCTGTAAATCTATCTCTTTTTTTTTTTTTTTTTAATTTTTTTATTAGTTGGAGGCTAATTACTTCACAACATTTCAGTGGGTTTTGTCATACATTGATATGAATCAGCCATAGATTTACACTTATTCCCCATCCCGATCCCCCCTCCCACCTCCCTCTTCACCCGACTCCTCTGGGTCTTCCCAGTGCACCAGGCCCGAGCACTTGTCTCATGCATCCCACCTGGGCTGGTGATCTGTTTCACCATAGATAGTATACATGCTGTTCTTTTGAAACATCCCACCCTCACATTCTCCCACAGAGTTCAAAAGTCTGTTCTGTATTTCTGTGTCTCTTTTTCTGTTTTGCATATAGGGTTATCATTACCATCTTTCTAAATTCCATATATATGTGTTAGTATGCTGTAATGTTCTTTATCTTTCTGGCTTACTTCACTCTGTATAATGGGCTCCAGTTTCATCCATCTCATTAGGACTGATTCAAATGAATTCTTTTTGACAGCTGAGTAATATTCCATGGTGTATATGTACCACAGCTTCCTTATCCATTCATCTGCTGATGGGCATCTAGGTTGCTTCCCTGTCCTGGCTATTATAAACAGTGCTGCAATGAACATTGGGGTGCACGTGTCTCTTTCAGATCTGGTTTCCTCAGTGTGTATGCCCAAAAGTGGGATTGCTGGGTCATATGGCAGTTCTATTTCCAGTTTTTTAAGGAATCTCCACACTGTTTTCCATAGTGGCTGTACTAGTTTGCATTCCCACCAACAGTGTAAGAGGGTTCCCTTTTCTCCACACCCTCTCCTGCATTTATTGCTTGTAGTCTTTTGGATAGCAGCCATCCTGACTGGTGTGTAATGGTACCTCATTGTGGTTTTGATTTGCATTTCTCTAATAATGAGTGATGAAAAGACCTATACATAGAAAACTATAAAACACTGATGGAAGAAATCAAAGAGGACACAAACAGATGGAGAAACATACCGTGTTCATGGATTGGAAGAATCAATATTGTCAAAATGGCTATTCTACCCAAAGCAATCTATAGATTCAATGCAATCCCTATCAAGCTACCAACGGTATTTTTCACAGAACTAGACCAAAGAATTTCACAATTTGTATGGAAATACAAAAAACCTCGAATAGCCAAAGTAATCTTGAGAAAGAAGAATGGAACTGGAGGAATCAACCTGCCTGACTTCAGACTCTACTACAAAGCCACAGTCATCAAGACAGTATGGTACTGGCACAAAGACAGAAATATAGATCAATGGAACAGAATAGAAAGCCCAGAGATAAATCCACGAACCTATGGACACCTTATCTTTGACAAAGGAGGCAAGGATATACAATGGAAAAAAGACAACCTCTTGAACAAGTGGTGCTGGGAAAACTGGTCAACCACTTGTAAAAGAATGAAACTAGAACACTTTCTAACACCATACACAAAAATAAACTCAAAATGGATTAAAGATCTAAATGTAAGACCAGAAACTATAAAACTCCTAGAGGAGAACATAGGCAAAACACTCTCTGACATAAATCACAGCAAGATCCTCTATGACCCACCTCCCAGAATATTGGAAATAAAAGCAAAACTAAACAAATGGGATCTAATGAAACTTAAAAGCTTTTGCACAACAAAGGAAACTATAAGTAAGGTGAAAAGACAGCCGTCAGATTGGGAGAAAATAATAGCAAATGAAGAAACAGACAAAGGATTAATCTCAAAAATATACAAGCAACTCCTGAAGCTCAATTCCAGAAAAATAAATGACCCAATCAAAAAATGGGCCAAAGAACTAAACAGACATTTCTCCAAAGAAGACATACAGATGGCTAACAAACACATGTAAATCTATCTCTTTTGGGGAGGTTTTTTCTTTTTTCCTTTACTGTACTGTAAAATGTTTAAAATTCTAATTGTATTATATTGACATCAAATAAAGTGGCCAAATAGTTCCCTACTTCTCCCCATCCCTACTCTCGGCCTTCCCTTTCTCTCCAATGGAGATTAGAAGTTCAGTTATACTTGTGAGCAAAACTAATCAGTTTTGTTGGTTGATATAGATATTGTGTTATTTATGAGAACTTGTTGCCATTTGCTTTCTTCTTCACATAAGGCTACTGGTCACTAAAATAGCAGTAATTTACCAGCAACACCAGCACTTTAAATTCCAATATGGAAGTTATAAGGCTGCATAGCAGATGATGTCATAATGCCTCACACTCAGAAAACCTTCTCAACTGGGGATGAGTGTTCATGTTGGAAACATTTATTGAATTTGCGGAGTGTCATGACCGTACTGTTTTTGGTGTGTGTGGAAGCGAGTAATTCTACTTTTGAATCATAGTATAACAATGAAGGCTTTTAAAGACAAGGAATGAGAATAGTAGGTGCTATTTCGGCACTGAACAAAAATACCCAGTGTACTCTGCCTGCTGCCATCACAAAGGCACCTGGTGAGAAACACCTGCAGGTTCTCTTTTCTACCATTAAAGGACTGGATGTCAGGAAGTAAAACTCTCCCAGGGACACATTCTGAAAAGAGAGGGTACAAAGTCTTATATACTTAGGAAGCTTGTATAGCTCTTGAGATAGTGGCTTATATTAACTGTCCTCCTCAGGATGATAAATAGTGTAGATATTTTTAATGACATTAATTGCAAAGTATCTTTCACATGAACTCCTTGCCACTCTTCAGAAATAAATGGTAAAATAAACGATATTAATATTTTGGTTGGTACTCTTTCAAAGTATTTTCCAGTACTATACACAAGTGTCTGTATACTTTTACAATGCTCTGATCATACTAAATATATTATTTTAGGATAAATATAATGAGCATTTCTTCATAGTCTTAAAAATTCTTCTACAATATAATTTTAATGTTTACAGCATTCCAGTGAAGGGATGCACTGTAATTTAATGAGTCTCAGGTTATGAAACTGTCACAAACAGTGCTAATGAACTCATCTGATAGTTGTCTTTGACATGCCACTGATGACTTCTTTAGAGCAAAGTTTCTCAAACCTGGCACCATTGACATTTAGGGGAGGAGACGTCTTTGTTTTCGGGGACTGTCTGGTTCATTTTAGGATGTTGGGCAGCATCCCTGTCCTCTCTCCACTGGATCCAGCAGCACTTCCGCTCCCTGTTGTGACAGCCAAAACAGTCTCCACACATTGCCACATGTTTCACGGGAGCCAAAATTTCTCACCCGTAAAAACCACTGCCTCAGAGATAGTTCTCTGAAGAAGAATTTATTGCATAAATGATACACACAATATTATTTATTTATTTGTTGACCATACTGGCTCTTTGTTGCTGCATGCAGGTTTTCTTTAGTTGTAGTGACCGGGGGCTACCCTCTAGTTGTGCTGCACGGATTTAGTTGCCCCACAGCCTGTGGAATCTTCCTAGACCAGGGACTGAACCTTTGTCCCCTGCATTGGCAAGTGGATACTTATCCACTTGACCACCAGGGAAGTCCAGTATGCACAATTTAACATTTAAAAAAATCTATGTGGGTTTTATTTTCAGTTTGAAGAAAGTAATATGATATACAGAGACAACTTAAAAATTTGTGGAAAATTTTTTCCTGAACCTCTCCTACCAAAGTTCTGAGAGTTTACTGTGCCCAGGGATGAATATATCAGAGCCCTATTCTCCTTTAGTTGCAGGAAAATCACTTTGTGTAGCAAGAAAGTAATTGAGAGAATTCTCTGGTGGTCCAGTGTTTAAGGGCTTCCCTGATAGCTCAGTTGGTAAAGAATCCACCTGGAATGTAGGAGACCCCAGTTCAATTCCTGAGTTGGGAAGATCCTCTGGAGAAGGGATGGGCTACCCACTCCAGTATACTTGGTCTTCCCTTGTGGCTCAGCTGGTAAAGAATCTGCCCATGATGCGGGAGACATGGGTTCGATCCCTGGGTTGGGAAGATCCCCCGGAAAAGGGAAAGGCTACCCACTCCAGTATTCTGGCCTGGAGCATTCCATGGGGTCGCAAAGAGTGGGGCACTGAGTAACTTTCACTTTCACTTTCCAGTGTTTAAGACACCTCTCACTGCCAAGGGCTCAAGGTTCAATCCCTGGTTGGGGAACTAAGATCCCACCAGAAAAACAAAAACAAACAAACAAAAAACAGAGTGATAGAACTCAGAGATAATAGAAATTCCAACCCTCAATCCAATCCCCAAGAAAGGCAATGCCAAAGAATGCTCAAACTACCGCACAATTGCACTCATCTCACACGCTAGTAAAGTGATGCTCAAAATTCTCCAAGCCAGGCTTCAGCAGTACATGAACCGTGAACTTCCAGATGTTCAAGCTGGTTTTAGAAAAGGCAGAGGAACCAGAGATCAAATTGTCAACATCTGCTGGATCATCGAAAAAGCAAGCGAGTTCCAGAAAAACATCTATTTCTGCTTTAATGACGATGCCAAAGCCTTTGACTGTGTGGATCACAATAAACTGTGGAAAATTCTGAAAGAGATGGGACTATCAGACCACCTGACCTGCCTCTCGAGAAACCTGTATGCAGGTCAGGAAGCAACAGTTAGAACTGGACATGGAACAACAGACTTGTTCCAAATAGGAAAAGGAGTACGTCAAGGCTATATATTGTCACCCTGCTTATTTAACTTATATGCAGAGTACATCATGAGAAACGATGGGCTGGAGGAAGCACAAGCTGGAACCAAGATTGCCAGGAGAAATGTCAATAACCACAGATATGCAGATGACACCACCCTTATGGCAGAAAGTGAGGAAGAACTAAAGAGCCTCTTGATGACAGTGAAAGAGGAGAGTGAAAAAGTTGGCTTAAAGCTCAACATTCAGAAAACTAAGATCATGGCATCCAGTCCCATCACTTCATGGCAAATAGATGGGGAAACAGTGGCTGACTTTATTTTTTTGGGCTCCAAGATCACTGCAGATGGTGATTGCAGCCATGAAATTAAAAGACATTTGCTCCTTGGAAGATGCTTGCTCCTTGGAAGGAAAGTTATGACCAACCTAGACAGCATATTGAAAAGCAGAGACATTACTTTGTCAACAAGTCTCTCTATACCATACAGAGTTGTTGAGAAAATTAAATATGAGATGTTTTATTTTTTTATTTATTTATTTTTTATTTATTTATTTTTTTCAGTGGGTTTTGTCATACCTTGATATGAATCAGCCATAGATTTACACGTATTCCCCCTCCCGATCCCCCCTCCCACCTCCCTCTCCACCCGATTCCTCTGGGTCTTCCCAGTGCACCAGGCCCGAGCACTTGTCTCATGCATCCCACCTGGGCTGGTGATGTGTTTCACCATAGATAATATACATGCTGTTCTTTCGAAACATCCCACCCTCACCTTCTCCCACAGAGTACAAAAGTCTGTTCTGTACTTCTGTGTCTTTTTTTCTGTTTTGCATATAGGGTTATCGTTACCATCTTTCTAAATTCCGTATATATGTGTTAGTATGCTGTAATGTTCTTTATCTTTCTGGCTTACTTCACTCTGTATAATGGGCTCCAGTTTCATCCATCTCATTAGGACTGATTCAAATGAATTCTTTTTGACAGCTGAGTAATATTCCATGGTGTATATGTACCACAGCTTCCTTATCCATTCATCTGCTGATGGGCATCTAGGTTGCTTCCATGTCCTGGCTATTATAAACAGTGCTGCGATGATATGAGATGTTTTAAATCTTGGCACCTAGAAAGCATCCATTAAATATTATACTCTTCCCCCCACTCACAACAAATTCGGTAGAATTATTTATTTTCTCAATTAAATAATATACTCCTAGTCCATCTGAGGAGGCATTTCAGCTGAAAGCATGTCCTGAAACTTTTTCATTGGTGTAATAACTCATTATTATATTGAGTGATACTATGAATGTAAATTTCTTAATTATGTATGAGACACCATGATAGCTGCTGTTTGACTTACTTGGAATAGTATCTCATTGGGTGAGTGCGGGAAGAAAATACTAGATGCTTGATTTTCTATGTATTTTAAAGTTTATCCATTTTAATTTCTACTTTTATATTTGCTAATGTTTTAAATTATTAGTACAATGGTGTGATTATATGATCTATAAATAAGTAAAAATATGTTGAGGATTCTTATTCAAGCTTTCTTTACCACTGGCTTGTGAAATCAACATCTGCTTTGGAGACGATTGATTTGGAAGTTAGCTCTTTACTCTCTTTACTGTTTCTGTGATTTGGAATGGAGGAAAGGAGTCATAAATCTCACTGCCTGTCAAAATCCCCACAATTCACAGAGGGTTATTTCAACATCATTATGCATAAAGTTTCATCATTCTTGTGGTTTTCAGTAACAGTCAAAGCATGTTTTAAGTGTTCCCACCCAGTATTTCTTTCAAGATTGATTGAAGTAGGGAGCAGGATGAAGCATTTTCCTATGCCACTGATAGTACCTGGGAACATTTCATTTCCCTCTGTTTTGAAAATGGAAAATAAAATACTACCTTTCTCTTTTGAAAAACCTTAAGCTATGTATTAGGGGACAACAATGTCCAAATTAAATCATCTCTCTGTGCTGCTCTTCTTCAATTCTCTCTGGAAATAAGGATAGCTAAAAGATAAGGGAGACATATGGTAAGACTGGTGGCATGTAAAATGAGGTCAGGGTCCAGAAGGTGTCAGAACAGAGTGAGTTGTGTGTATGTGTGGTGTGTGCATACACACTCATGTTTGAATGGGAAAACCAACAGTCATGGGCTCCTGACAGTTTCTTTATGCTGGACATTTATATCACTATATTAACCCTCATATAACTAAGACATTGGAGAAGAGAATTTCTTGCCCTTCTCATGGTAAAAATTTTCAAATTTTCAATGAAAAGTTAAGGTCCTGTTGTATCCAACATTGACCCTCCTCCCACTCCACAGACTATCATTTTTTGTGTATATTTTGTGAGTACATCCAGAAATTTATATGTATACAAGGAAAAAATATGTATACAGCCTTTTCACAAATAGAATCATAATGTGAAAATGGAATCATGTTATAGATTTGTTATCAAACTGCTTCTCCTCACTCTGTAATAAACTTGGGCTATTTTCCATATCAGTGTCTATATAGACTCACCCTATTTTTTTTTCACCCTATTTTTTATAAAGGTTTCATGACATTCTATTGCATGGATTTACTATAATAAGTGTAGCTACTTATTCAACACTGTAATATTTTTTGCATATGTCTGTGAACATTTTTGTAGGGATACATTTATAGAAATGGAATTATTGGCTCAAAGTGTATGCATGTTTAAAATTTAAATCCATCAAGAGTGCATCAATTTACCTACTGACAAATGAGACATTTAAAAAAATTCATAGTATTCAAATTTTATGGGCAAAAAAGGCATTTAATTTTTCCCTTAATTTTTCCTTTTAAGTATTGAGTGATATTGAGCATCTCCAAGAGTTCATTTGTAAGCATGACTGAGATTAGGGCTCTTTCTGTTGTATTGGTTGCATCCTAATTTATTTCTGTACTTAGGGTTTTCCAAGAAGCCAGAGTGGAGACTACAGGGGTTTGCATGAACTTTGATTGCTCCACCAAGCAGGCTGATCACTGGGGAAATACCAGAAGCTTCACTGGAGTGATTCATCACCCAAATCCAACAGAGATAATAGAATAACTTACATCACACAGCCTTGTGGCTGTTTAGCTGGATGTGTGACATTAATGGTGCCCACTTTCTCTGCTGGATTTTGCTTTGGGAAAGAGAGTTATTGGCTAGACCTCACATTACAGTGCAATCAGGGGCTTTGGGACCTGATTTCCAATACTTGGAAGGGAAAAAAAAAGATCATTTAACATCATTGCCTCAGGTAACAATATCTACTCCATGGAGTTGCGTCAGGCATCCAATTCTTTGGGGATATAGTACTGTTCACTGTATTAACTATCTGTCCTGTTGTTTCATTATTTTCTGGGGCTTTACTTTGTATTGGATGGTGAAAAGCTTGTGGCTAGAGATAAGCAAGGTGGCAGTTTTAAGAGGCACATGAAATAAAAACATGACTGGTTATGCATGTGGGTAATTAGATATAAAATGTGTAATAAAGCTTTATATATGTAGCATTACCTGGATTGGACTCATGTGCTATAATTATGATTTTAAATTTATTACTATCTTTTTCATGAAGTTCAGCTAGTCTGACTAATTTATATTCTCTGAACATTTCTTGTTTTACTCTTTCATCAGGTTTCACTCTTAAAATTCACTGCATGGTCTCCACAGACAAGAAGTAAAGGTTCTTCATTGCTACAGCCTCTCAGTTAAAAGATAGGGAATCCACATTTCCCCATATTTTACTGTTAGGCTGCCAGTATGTTTTATAGTCTCCCACATGCTTTTTTTCTCTCAGAGACATTTTCAAGTTTAATAATGTATTTTTTCTTAAGTCAGATAATTTTCAGGTAATAATAAAATTCTGGAATCCTGCAGTCTTTAAAAGAAATACAAAAAAATTTTAAAACTCACATACTGAGCCATTTACCACGTCTATCTAAAAATTACATTAAGTTGCATTATTATGGAATTGCTAATATTACCTAATTTTAAAAGCATTAAAATAAACTTCTTTGGAAGTGATTTTATTTACTAAGAGAAAAAAACAAGGCAGAATAAGGCATATATCTTTATGGGTTTAAAATTGAAGCCTATTTTATGGAAAATGGGACATTTTAAATAATAATTTGAACAGGGAAATATTTTTCCTACATATATATCTTATAACTTTGTGCTGTTTAGTATGGGAGTTTTTCCTGGTAATTTGTGGTTTTGAGACATATGACTCTTAGTTAAAACATACCAACTTGAAGATTTCTTAGCTTTCTTATGAGGGGGGTACCGTGACCAAAGTAAATCATGTGTCTCACAGTATTCTTTGTACTGCATATAGTTCGGTCAAATGAGAAAGAATAAATTGTGTGTAGTTGTGGTAAAGAATAAGCTCTTCCTTATCAGTTAGAAAATAGCCAAGACATTCACTCTCTGTGCCTGGATAATCAGTGGTGAGTTAGTAATATTATTTTGTACAAGAAGGAATATTTGTTAAATGTACTAAGTTGTTCTTTACTGAAGGGCATAGGAACACTACACAGTCTTTAATTCCTGCCAGAGAGGCTTTGTCGCTGGGTAGAACCCTTTTTATTTTCTATTCTTGTATTTAATCAGCATTTACTGAAGCTCAGTTTTTCTTATACATTCTGCTATGTACAGAATTTGGGGTGGGCCATGTTAGTGGTAAAAAATCAGTAAAGCACACTGCCTTAAGGATTGACAAGCTTGAGGATGGGAGAGTATAGAGAAACAATCATGTGAATAATAAATGATAATACAAAGAAGAATCAAAGTAGTCCTCAAAGGTATAAATGACATAATAATACATGCTGATGTTAGCATAGTGTTTACTAATTGCCAATCATTAGGCAAGGAGTTGACTATGTGCAGTGGGTGTTAGGTCATTTCCCCAGCATCCATTCCCTTCCCCATCATCTCATATTTAATGTACAGTTTATAGGCAGATAAATACTTTCCAGTATTTGTAATCTCTTCTCTATGCTACAGTGATTGGTCCATTTGAGTAGGTCTGAGCCAATTAGTAATTCCTCTGCTTCAGGCATTGGCTCAAGAATGGAGTTGTTATTCGCATCTGGACAATAGTACCTGAGAGGTTTCCTGAGAATGTCTGGAAAAGTTCTCCATTACTATTCTGGGAGAGCTTCTGGAAATGATTCATTTTCTTCACTTTTTTGGCTTTGGATGAGGAAGGCTATAACCCAATGATAGTGTCTTATAGCCATGAGGGAGAACCAGCCTTAAACTCAATCTGACACTTAGAAGACAGAACAGAGGGAGAGATATAATATCCTTGTTCTGTGGCTGAACCACTGAATCAATCCCAGCCTGAAGCCTATCTTTGCTCTGGACTTTGAGGAAAATGAACCAATAAAATGCTTGTTTCTTATGCTAGTCTGAGTTGGGTTTTCTCTTACCTTCAAACAGTCTAAATTATGCAAAGGAGATTTCTTTTTCAGTCTTGGTAACAGCCTTGTGAAATAGGTGATATTATTGTTATTCTATGGATGAGGAAGTTGAGGCCTGGAAAGGTCCTTTAGCTTGCCCCAACCACAGAAGTAGTAAGTGGTAAAGCCAGAACTTTGCTTGTGGGGTTTAATTCAGACATCATATTCTTTTTTGTTAAAATTAATTAATTTATTTATTTTACTTTACAACATTGTATTGGTTTTGATGTATATTGACTTGAATCCGCCATGGGTGTACATGTGTTCCTCATCCTGAACCCCCCTGCCACCTCCCTCCCCATGCCATCCCTCTGGGTCATCCCAGTGCCCCAGCCCCAAGCATCCTGCATCATGCATCAAACCTGGACTGGCGATTCATTTCACATATGATAATTTACATGTTTCAATGCCATTCTCCCATATCATCCTGCCCTTGCCCTCTCCCACAGAGTCCAAAAGACTGTTTAATACATCTGTGTCTCTCTTGTTGTCTTGCATACAGGGTTATCGTTACCATCTTTCTAAATTCCATATATATGCATTAGTATACTGTACTGGTGTTTTTCTTTCTGGCTTACTTTACTCTGTATAATAGGCTCCAGTTTCATCTACCTCATTAGAACTGATTCAAATGTATTCTTTTTAATGGCTGAGTAATATTCCATTGTGTATATGTACCACAGCTTCCTTATCCATTTGCCTGCTGATGGACATGTAGGTTGCTTCCATGTCTTGGCTATTATAAACTGTTGCGATGAACATTGGGGTACACGCAGATACCAAATTCTTAAAGTACCACACCCTATTGCTTTCTGTGCTTTGAGGTTTTAGAAAGAATGCAGTCAAGTTGTAGGAAAAATGATCAGTGCTGGAAGCATTGGCTCAGGGCCTGTAGGTGAAACTTTAATCAGCAAGAGATGGAACTGAAGATGGACCTGTAGCAGCTTCGGAGTAAGTAGAGGAGACAGAGTGAGAGTGGCCAGGACGTAGTCTACGCAGTCTGCGTAGTCTCAGTGTGGGGGAGGGGACAGGACGGACAGGAAAGCCTGGAGGTCCCCCAGAGGTTAGAAGACAGAGGGACATCAGAGGAGCGCGGCATGACCAGACAGAGAAAGTACAAAGGAGGGTGGAGTCCTGGAATGAAAGTGGTGAATCAGCAGAAGCAGCAGAAACACTGAGATTGATACTGATCTACTTGTCGCTCCTAAGATTTGGGGAAGATGGAACTAGGGGTGGGTTAGCCGGGAAACACGGCATCACCAGCGTCTGTGTACGCGAGAGCTCAGTGTTACGATTATCTGGGAAAAGCCAGGTTTCAGTTTAGGAAAGAAGGTCGAAGAGGTGTTGCCAGAAGGGTTGAATGAGAATCCATGTCCAAGGGTTTAAAAGAGCCCAGTGGAGGGTTCTTAGAGAAGTGGAGGGGAGGTGGGGAGGATATCTGAGTGGAGAAAACACAAGCGTGAGAAGGCTGGCAGGCTGGAGGAAGCTGTATTTTGGTCAGTGTATCTGAAGAAAAAGGTGTGGAGCTCTGGGAAAAAGTGAGGCAGCTTCCCAGGTCGCATTTACATTGTGGACTCTGCAATTCTAACTCCCAGGGCATCACGTCCTGCTGGCAGAAGGGAACCAAGGTAGCTATGGCAACCTGACAAACCTCAAATAATATTAATATTCACAAACATCTGAAGGCTGCAATCTTTAAAAAAAAAACAATAACACCAGCAATGACAGCAGCAACAACCACAGCCGTAGTAATTTGTAACTCTCCCCTCTGGAGAAGCACAGAAGTCCATATATTATTTTTTAATAATCAGTCATAAATTAACTAATTCCTGCAATCCTTAAACCTGTTTTTCCTTCCACCTTGCCATTGTCTTCAGATGTCAAAACATGTAAAATAAATGGCCTATATTTCCTTCAGATGTTTGTCAATAATAATTGTTCTCTTGCTGCTGCTGCTGCTAAGTCGCTGCAGTTGTGTCCGACCCTGTGCGACCCCTGGCAGCCCACCAGGCTCCCCCGTCCCTGGGATTCTCCAGGCAAGAACACTGGAGTGGGTTGCCATTTCCTTCTCCAATGCATGAAAGTGAAAAGTGAAAGTGAAGTCGCTCAGTTGTGTCTGACTCTTAGCGACCCCATGGACTGCAGCCCACCAGGCTCCTCCGTCCTTGGGATTTTCCAGGCAGGAGTACTGGAGTGGGTTGCCATTGCCTTCTCCGAAATGTCCTCTTAGAGAATAAAAAATTATATGTATCTGACAGCAAAAGCTCCCTTCTGTGTTGCAACTTTAAAAGTCTCCTTCTGCCTTTAAATTTCTGTTCAAGATTTTTAGACTCTGCCTTGCTCTTTTTCTGAATCATCAAATCCAGAGGTTTACATGGAGAACATTCACCTTGGAAGAGCAATTAAAAATGCACATTGCTGGTCTCTGCCTTAGAGATGTAAATTTATTAGGGTTGGAGTGGGGCCCAGGAATCTGCATTTTAAATTATCTCCCTGACTGATTCAGAAGCAGAGATACTAGGTAAGCCTGTAAGAAATAGCTCAAGTGTTTTTGGCAGGCTCGGAGCTGGAGCAAAGGATAGATAGGTATCCATCTCTGCTCTGAAAGTTTAGTTCTCTTTCCTAATTCTCACTTCTCCTCTTCACCACAAACCTTTGGTCTTTGAGATACAATGCTATAGAAAAAAACTCAGGCACTGGAATGATGTCTGGATTTGAATCCTAGGTGCTGCATCTACTAAAGGTAAACTCTTGACCACAGGCATATAAATTCATTCTGACTCAGTTTCTCCATCTGTGAAATGGCCCTATGATGATGGTGTTCAGAGAGTGCCTGACTTAGTATCTTGCAAATAGTAAGTGCTTAGACATTGCTGTTACTATGAACTTCATTTTTACTTGAAACTGCCAGTGCCAAAGTGTTAACTTCAGTTCAGTTCAGTTCGGTTGTTCAGTTTTGTCCAACTCTTTGCATCCCCATGAACTGCAGTACACCAGGCTTCCCTGTCCTTCATTAACTCCCAGAGCTTGCTCAAACTCATGTCCATCAAGTTGGTGATGCCATCCAACCGTCTCATCTTCTGTCATCCCCTTCTCCTCTTGCCTTTATTCTTTCCCAGCATCAGGGTCTTTTCGAATGAGCCAGTTCTTCACATCAGGTGGCCAAAGTATTGGAGCTTCAGCTTCAGCATCAGTCCTTCCAATGAATATCCAGGACTGATTTCCTTTAGGATTGACTGGTTTGATCTCCTTGCAGTCCAAGGGACTCTCAAGAGTCTTCTCCAACACCACAGTTTAAAAGCATCAATTCTTTGGCGCTCAGCCTTCTTTATGTCCAATTCACATCCATACATGACCACTGGAAAAACCATAGCTTTGACTAGATGGACCTTTGTCAGCAAAGTGATGTCTCTGCTTTTTGATATGCTGTCTAGGTTTGTCATAGCTTTTCTTCCAAGGAGTAAGCGTCTTTTAATTTCGTGGCTGCAGTCACCATCTGCTAGTGTTAGCTTACGGAGGTTTATATGTGATCATGCTCATGTTAGGATGGTTTTTCTGTTCTTTTACTCCCACTTTTCCCTTTCTCCGTGGCCCTGAATGAAGGCCCGTTGGTGGGTTGCTGAGCCCTGTCGTGGAAGCGGGAGGAGGAGCGCTGTGAGACTGACAGCAGACCAGAGGGCATGCAGGCAGCGAGGCTCCCGGAAGGCCCGGATCCCGCACGGGGTGCCAGACGACAGCTCAGGTGAGATAAAGGTGCGGGGTCCGCGCGTTCGTGTTGTCTGTCGGGCTCACTGAGCCCAGCAAGCAGACTGTGGTCTGTTTCATTGCTGCCTTTCCTTCTGGAAACGTTGATAAGGGCAGGCTGGGTAAGGACAGAGTTTAGAAAAGGATTTTCTTGTTAGCTGTCCCCACTGTGTGCTGTAGTCCTAGGGACTTGGTGCAGTGGTGGCGAGATAAGGCACACTCGAGGTTCTGCGTGTACTGGTGTGCCTTCCACCAAATCTGTTACCCATCCAGTGTTTTGACATGATGGAGTTTCCAGTTTCAGACTGATCACTGAACAGGATCAACGGATGGGAGCAAAGAATTTAATTCTTAACTTCTGTTGGAGGAGACGATGTGACTGCTTTTTGACATGTGAACTGGACCCAGACACTTGGAGGCTCTTCATTCCTACCCGTGTCCTACCCCAGAATGTACACTCTGCCCACTGCTGGCACAGCCAGAGCCATTCAGGGATGCAGACTTGAGAGAGCAGTGTGTGTGGTGGAGACCATCCTGACCGAGTATGAGGATCCTGTTAAGGCCTCTATATAAGCTCTGTATAAGCAGGTGTGGAGAGCTACTCATCTTGCAGTCCCTCAAGACAAATCTTCTCTGTAAATTCCCTTGCTTATTTATTTATTTTTTTTGGTTGATAAATTTTATTTAAAAATTTATCCAAATATTCCAGATTGAGTTTTGATCATCTTCTTCCTCTTCTTCATCTTGATTAGTGAGGAAACAACACAATTTGTAACTTTGCTGTTAGCTACTATGCGTAACAAATCATGTACATTATCCTTCTTTAAACAGTTTTTGGTAAGATATTTCAAATACCTTTTGGAAAAGAGCACTTCAGAAGTTACAGTAATCTTGCTCTTGCTTCTTCTTCTTTTTTTTTTAATCTTGCTTCTTTTGATTGTTATGACACCACTGCCCAGATTGTCTGCTTTTCCATTCACCTTGATCCTCTCCTGAAGAAACTGCTCAAAACTGGTGACATCCATGTTTTCATCTTCTCTACACGGTGGGTACACTAAGTGCTTAGTTGCTCAATCGTGTCTGACTCTTTGCAACACCATGGACAGTAGCCCGCCAGGCTCCTCTGTCCATGGGATTCTCCAGGCAAGAATACTGGACTGGGTTGCCATTTCCTTCTCCAGGGGATCTTTCCAACCCAGGGATCAAACCCACATTTCTTAAGTCTCCTGCATTGGCAGGCAGGTTCTTTACCACTAGCGCCACCTGAGAAGCTGGGTACAGTACAGAGTAAACTTCAGGATCTGCTTCTTTTTTTTGCCCCACCTTCACCACAAGCATTTTCATAGGCGCCATGGCAGCAGTGGAGGCAGAAAGGGCTCCCTTGCTTATTTGAACAGCGGCCTATCATCTGGAGTGATCTGCCTCTTTCTTTGGTCTATCTGTGCCCTGCATATAGGAGGGACAGTTTGTGAATCAACAGTTTGGATCATGAATCCTCAAAAGAGAATTTTTTGGGGGAAATTCCTAATTATTTCTTAAGGCCACAGTGCTAAGGGACTTTAATTGTTTTGCCATAGATTGCAAACTGGCATGTATGGGCCAAATGAATTCTTCAAAATGTTTTGCTTTTTTAACAGCACTGTTTGTAAAAAAAAAGAATGTCATGAATATAAACAAACCAATAATCAAACAAAAGCAACACGACACTTCACCTAAAAATCTGTATTTCTGGCTTTTCTTGAAAAAATCCACAGACATGGAAATACTGGCCAGGAAGCAGGGGACACATGCACCAATTTGTCAGAGTTCCTACCTGGTCATTCCCTTTTGGCCTCTGCTTAGTGGCATTGTAATTTGTGACCTTGAACTTGAGAGCACACGCTCTAGTCTCAGACTGCTGGTCTTGAGTACCCACTCCTCCTGTTGTCCTGGGTAACTCTGGGTGAGCTGGTTAACCCTCTTTGTATTGTTTTCTCATCTGCAATATAGGGATGATGATAGCAGTATCTACAGTATCAGACTGTTAAGTGAATTATATTAAGAGAGGTGAGAGAGCTAAAACGCATGTAAAGACTGTAGAACATGGTTAGTGCCAATGGTAGTCCACTGCTGTGATCATTATTATTGTTAGTTGCTTCATTAACAACCTATGCTGACATCTGTGGAGAGATCTCAAAGAGAAAATAAATTTTTACCAATTGAAAGATTGAAGATTTTATGGCTATTGTTTTCTGCTACACAGGAGGATATTTAAAAAATATTCCCTACTGAGTGTTATTGCTTCCTGAATGAAGACAAGAATGAAATGAAATAAAATAATGTAGGGTATTAATCCATTTATTATGACAGATTTTAAAAATACAAAAATTAAAACAGTTGTCAAATAAGCATTTATCTAGCTTTAACCTAGATTTAGCAGGTAATATTGTATCACACTTACTGCTTCTCTTCCTTTCTCTCAGTATTTTTTTATTTTATTTTATCTGTAGAAATCAACTCTTCATACCAAATCTTTTTGAGTGAATCTCTTATACTACTGTTGTTTTACCTAAGAAAAAAAGTCCTGAATTGTATGTATCTATGTAATCCATAGACAAATTTCCTCAATGTCCTACAATTATCTTACATGATTTTTAAAAGAAGCGTCCAGTGAATGGCCACACGTTGTAATGGCTTTTCAGTCTTTTTATTCGAAAGAAGTTCATTTTTTAAAAAACTGAAGTATAACTGACATGAAAATATGCACCTTAAACTGTACAATTTGGTAAATTTAAAAGTCTGGACTTGTTTATACTGTGAAACTGTCACCACAGTCAAGACAGCGAACATATATGTCATCCTTCAAGCTTCATTCCCCTCTCTAATCTTTCCTTGTATCCCCTCTTTGCTTTCCTTTCTCACCCCCAGGCAACAACTGATCTTTTTGTCACTAGAGATTAGTGATATTTTCTCACATTTTATATAAATGGAGTCATACAGTAGGTACCATTTTGTGTCTGACTTCAGCATCATTATTTTGAGATTCCTCCGTGTTTTTTGCATATATTAGTAGTTCATTCTTTTATTTCTGCATAACATTCTGTTTTGTGCGTCTATCAGTTGCAAGCCATTTATCCATTTACTTGTTCGTGGACACCTGGGTTGTTTGTGTGTTTTGATTATTTCAAATAAAGTTGCTGGGAATATTTCTGTCCCAGTCTCTATATGGACATATGCTTTTTTTTTTTTTTTTGTCTTGGGTATATTTCTAGGATTGAAATGGCCGAATCATGTAGCAGATGTATATTTAATCTTTGAAGAAATTGCAAAATAGTTTTCCAAGGTGGTTGTACTATTTTACATTTTCAGTAGCCGTGTATAAGCATTCTTATTCCTCCTTGCCAACACTTGATAAAATAAGTTTTTATAAATTTTAGCTGTTTAATAGATGTTCTTCTATTTTATTTATTTAAAAACTTTTTTTGATGTGTGTGGTTGTTTCTCATGACAGTGACTTTTGAAGAGTCCAAGAAGGTTATCCTGTGGAACAGTCCACATTCAGGAGGTTTTGAAAGTGTTTTAAAGGATCCTATATTGAGCCCTTTTATTTCACAGCCTTTGATGGACATTCACTTTGTTAATTCTCTAGTTGTTAACTCCAGCTGAGAATGGGTGTAGGTGTGAGGGATTTGCTTGTGACATAATACTGAGAATTTGTCTTGTGAACATTTATCCTGGGAAAGTCAATATTAAATCCTTTTTTTATTCTGATCTTATAGGAAAGCTCACAATTCATCCAGCTTTAGATTTCATTGTAGAAGTAGATTATCTTGACTAGCATCCCAACTTTGCTTGAATTGTATTTTTATATGACAGCCTTTATTCCTTAAGTTACATAACCACAATTAACTTCTGAAGCAGAAATAGTTACTTTTGTCTTAAGAAATTCCTCTTCTTTCCAAAGAAAATTTAAAAAATTATAAAATATTGAAAAGGGCTAGAATATCATCTGCTTATTTCCTGACATTTTGGGTCCTGTTTGGGGAAATAAAAACTGGATTGTGAACTGTCTGACTACATGTATATACCTTCTTTTTGACTAATTCTTCTAGTAAGGGCAACCCACTGTCTGGCATGACTGAATGCACTTCAGAAACATTTCTTCATACAGTAGGCTCCTTGGGATTATAACCCCTCCTCATTTAAAAAATGTTTTTGAAAATGTATTTTGGAATTATTAAAAAATAACATTGCAAAATTCAGACTTAAATTGAAGAAAGTAAGGAAAACCAGAAGGCCATTCAGGTATGAATTAAATCAAATCCCTTATGATTATGCAGTGGAAGTGAGAACTAGATTCAAGGGATTAGGTCTGAGAGAATGCCTGAAGAACTATGGATGGAGGTTCATAACATTGTATAGGAAGCGGTGATCAAAACCATCCCCAGGAAAAAGAAATGCAAAAAGGCAAAATGGTTGTCTGTAGAGGCCTTACAAATAGCTGAGAAAAGAAGAGACGCTAAAGGCAAAGGAAAAAAGGAAAGATATACCTGTCTGAATGCAGATTTCCAAAGAACAGCAAGGAGAGATAAGAAAGCCTTCCTCAGCAATCAGTGTAAAGAAATAGAGGAAAACAACAGAATGGGAAAGACTAGAGATCTTTTCAAGAAAATTAGAGATACCAAGGGAACATTTCATGCAAAGATGGGCTTGACAAAGCAAAGAAATGGAATGGACCTAACAGAAGTAGGAGATATTAAGAAGTAGCAAGAATGCACAGAAGAGCTATACAAAAAAGATCTTCATGATGCAGATAATCATGCTGTTGTGATCACTCACCTAGAGCCAGATGTCCTGGAGTGCCGAGTCAAGTGGGCCTTAGGAAGCATCACTATGAACAAAGCTAGTGGAGGTAATGGAATTCCAGTTGAGCTATTTCAAATCCTAAAAGCTGATGCTGTTAAAGTACTGCATCCAATATGCCAGCAAATTTGGAAAACTCAGTGGTGGCCACAGGACTGGAAAAGGTCAGTTTTCATTCCAATCCCAAAGAAGGGCAATACCAAAGAATGTTCAAACTATTGCACAACTAGACTCATTTCACATGCTAGGCGGGTAATGCTCAAAATCCTTCAAGCTAGGCTTCAACATTATGTGAACCAAGAACTTGCAGATTTACAAGCTGGATTTAGAAAAGGCAGAGGAACCAGAGATCAAATTGCCACCATCCACTGAATCACAGAAAAGCTAGAGAATTCCAGAAAAACATCTACTTCTGCTTCATTGACTGTGTTAAAGCCTTTGATTGTGTGTATCACAACAAACCATGGAAAGTTCTTAAAGAGATGGGAACACCAGACCACCTTACTTGCCTTCTGATGAACATGTGTGCAAGTCAAGAAGAACCAGACATGGAACAATAGACTGGGTTCAAAATTGGGAAAGGAGTACGTCACAGCTGTATCCTGTCACCTTGCTTATTTAACATATATGCAGGGTACATTATGTGAAATGCCAGACTGGATGAAGCACAAGCTGGAATTAAGATTGCCAGGAGAAATATAAATAATCTCAGATATGCAGATGACACCATACTAATAGCAGAAAGTGAAGAGGAACTAAAGAGCCTCTTGGTGAAGGTGAAAGAGGAGAGTGAAAAAGCTGGCTTAGCACTCCACATTCAAAAAAGTAATATCATGACATCTGGTCCCATCACTTCATCGCAAATAGATAGGGAAACAATGGAAACAGTGTGAGAATTTATTTTCGTGGGGTCCAAATTCACTGTAGATGGTGACTACAGCCATGAAATTAAAGAACACTTGCTCCTTGGAAGAAAAGCTGTGAGAAATCTAGACAGCGTTTTATTTTTTATTTATTTTTTTAAAAATTAATTAATTTATTTATTTTACTTTACAACATTGTATTGGTTTTGCCATACATTGACTTGAATCCTCCATGGGTGTACATGTGTTCCCCATCCTGAACCCCCCCCCCACCTCCCTCCCCATCCCATCCCTCTGGGTCATCCCAGTGCCCCAGCCCCAAGCATCCTGCATCATGCATCAAACCTGGACTGGCGATTCATTTCACATATGATAATTTACATGTTTCAATGCCATTCTCCCATATCATCCCGCTCTTGCCCTCTCCCACAGAGTCCAAAAGACTGTTCAATATATCTGTGTCTCTCTTGCTGTCTCACATACAGGGTTATCGTTATCATCTTTCTAAATTCCATATATATGTGTTAGTATACTGTATTGGTGTTTTTCTTTCTGGCTTACTTTACTCTGTATAATAGGCTCCAGTTTCATCCACCTCATTAGAACTGATTCAAATGTATTCTTTTTAATGGCTGAGTAATATTCCATTGTGTATATGTACCACAGCTTTCTTATCTATTCATCTGCTGATGGACATCTAGGTTGCTCCTATGTCCTGGCTATTATAAACAGTGCTGTGATGAACATTGGGGTGCACGTGTCTCTTTCAGATCTAGTTTTCTCAGTGTGTATGCCCAGGAGTGGGATTGCTGGGTCATATGGCAGTTCTATTTCCAGTTTTTTAAGGAATCTCCACACTGTTCTCCATAGTGGCTTTACTAGTTTTCATTCCCACCAACAGTGTGAAAGGGTTCCCTTTTCTCCACACCCTCTCTAGCATTTATTGCTTGTAGACTTTTGGATAGCAGCCATTCTGACTGGCGTGAAATGGTACCTCATTGTGGTTTTGATTTGCATTTCTCTGATAATGAGTGATGTTGAGCATCTTTTCATGTGTTTGTTAGCCATCTGTATGTCTTAGACAGCGTTTTAAAAAGCAGAGACATTACCTGCCGACAAAGGCCCGTCTATTTAAAGCTATGGTTTTTCCAGTCGTTGTGTATGGATGTGAGAGTTGGACCATAAAGAAGGCTGAGCACTGAAGAATTGATGTTTTTGAACTGTGGTGCTGAAGAAGACTCTTGAGAGTTCCTTGGACTGCAAGGAGTTCAAACCAGTCAATTCTAAAGGAAATCAGTCTTAAATATTCATTGGAAGGACTGATGCTGAAGCTGAAGCTCCAATACTTTGGCCACCTGATGCGAAGTGCTGACTTATTCTAAAAGACCCTGATGCTGGGAAAGATTGAGGCAGGAGGAGAAGGAAATGACAGAGGAGGAGATGGTTGGTTGGTATCACAGACTTGATGGACATGGGTTTGAGCAAGCTCTGGGCGATGGTGAAAGACAAGGAAGCCTGGTGTGCTGCAGTCCCTGGGGTCAGAAAGAGTCAGACATGACTGAGTGACTGAACAATAACAAAAGCAAATCATAAAACTCAGAAACCTCAAAACATGAATGAGAACTTCTTTATTAGTTTATTCATTAATTTATGCTGGATCATTTTTTAAAGTTATAAACTTCACAGTTAAAATGAATCCTTGGGCAAATTAGTAGATACTTAATATTTAATGTTTAAAACCTGGTTTCCCTATTTCTCCAAGCTTTTTAAGTTTAAATTTATGTTAGTTTTATTATAGTCTAGATTGTGATTGGCCAGTAAAGCTTTGTTGCTTATCAGAATGGAGTTATTTAATAAGCCAGTGATCTTCATGGACATACCTACATGGGATAACCTTAAAAACTGAAAACTGTCAAATCTTTCTTGGGATACAAATGTTTATTTGAAAGCTTTAAACTGAAAGAGTAGTCATATAGCAATATGAGTAGCCCATTTTTATTGTGGGATGAGTCAAATTTTCAAATGTCAATGGGTCATAGTGTAGTAGGGCTAGAATGGACATAAGATATCATAATAATAGCCTATCTAACAACTGGGCTCCCCAGGTAGCAATAATGGTAAAGAATCCCCCTGCCAATGCAGGAGACACAAGAGATGTGGGTTTGATTCCTGGATTGGGAAAATCCCCTGGAAAAGGAAATGGCTACCCACTCCAGTGTTCTTGCCTGGGAAATCCATGGACAGAGGAACCTGGTGAGCTACAGTCCGTGGGGCAGAAAAGAATTGAATGTAGCTGAGTGATTGACACACACACATCTAACAATAATTGAGTGTTTCCTGTACATCAGGAGGCTGTAGTTTGTATGCCTTATTTCATGTCATTCTTTCAGCAGCCCTTGGTCTGTGTTCCATTTTTTGCCCCATTTTAATGAGGTATCTAAAAATCAGAGAGGCTAAGGAACTTGATCAAGGTCATACATCTCATTTGTTTAATATTCTTATCTTGGAAGTTGGGTTGATTAGGTATCTTTCAAGGTCATGCATAGCAGCAATTTATTAGAAATTATTTTTGAACATTGGATTTAAAAAGCTAAACCTTCCTTGTTGCATAACCTTGTTGCATAAATTGTTGGTTTTCAGACTTTTCATAATTCAGTCTGCCTGCTGAGAAATCTTTTTTCCTATCGCAGAGGCTCATAATATGTGCAGACTTCAGAGCCTAACTTGACTTTCCTATAAGATGCTTATTGGTTGAGCCATAGAAAATTCTATGTTATTAAAGAAAAATTAAGTGATGTATGAATAAGTCTTATGTTAGTTGCTGAGGTAGTAGTTAGTGCTTGTTAGTATTTTTCAGCTCTCTGTTCAGGACATATCCATGTCTGACATGGCAGCAGACAAAAAAGATAAAAAGAGAATGTTCAGACAGAACAAATAATTCCTCAAGCACTTTCTCTAAGCATAGAAAAGTAATTAATTAAAGTAAATTGTATCAAGTGTCCTGCATTTAATATGAGAACTTCATTAAGGGTGATAAGGCACTGATTAACTTCCCCTCTAAAAGGAATGTTCTTAGGCAAAATGCAGGATGCCTCCTGGCCTTAGTTCATGCTGCCTTTGGAGCATGTAGATGGGTACTAATCTATTCTCCTTGTTGTAAGAATCCCATGGGCTTTGAGGGTTGTGAGAACTAGTATCCATGGATATGGTCAGGTTTCAAGGAGCTTCCCAAAAAGCAATATCATAAAAGGATTCATGATAAGAGAATAATAGTAATAATGATTAATAGTAATAGTAATAGCTTTCTCTGTTTCATTTTGGGCTATTATTGCAACCCTATGATAATCATATTAGTTATAAAACAGATTGTGATTCTTTTTTTTTTTTTTTGCTGCAATATTTTAATTCAAAGTGAATCGACAGTAATACACCATAAATTCTTATTTTGACACTCACCAAAATAGTCACCTGGAAAACCCGCTTTTTGTGACAAAGTACAGAAGGCTTGGTCACATTTAAATCACTGAGAACTAGAGAGAAATACTATCGCAAACCGTAATAGACATTACATCCATAAAAATTTTCCCAGTCCTTATTGTAATATTGCACAGTGCAATTGCTACATGGCAAACTAGTGTAGCACAGAAGTAAAAGCAAAAACAAACAAACCAAAGAAAGAAAGCCACAAGTCTAAAATTGTTAAACAGTTAATAGCTCAAACTTAGTAATCAAACCTATATCATTGGGTTCTTTAAAACAAATCTTCCTACACCTTGCAGTGTATGATTTAACTTTTACTTAACACAAACCAACTTTAGAATTAGTAGTAGAGATTTTTTAAATGAAAAAGTTTTGCTACTACAGTAACATACTTAAACACCCTGAAGGAAAAAGAAACAAAATACCAGGATATTTGATTAAAAAACAATTTGTAAATTAAAATAGTATGCAAGTATGCAACTTGGAATTCATGCAGTGTTTTATTTAAGAGAGCATTAACACAAAAGAAAACTGGTAAAAAAAAAAAAAAGGTTTTAAAGAGGGTACAAATCCATATTCTTTTGTCAATATGCTAAATTTAGACTTTAGCAGGATCTTGGAATTTTTTTTTTTTTTCTTTTTAAAAAGTCCATGATTAGAATCAGCTAAGAGCAGTGTATTTAGCTCGGGTACGCCTTTATCAAAAAGGACTGTTATATTATGAAAACACTGAAGTTTATCATTTACTGTCAATTTAACAAGACATCACAGTCTTGGAACTGAAATACAGAAAATATGACATTTCAGGGTAGTAAACACAGCCCTGAACAAAAAAAACTGTGCCAGTTTTGTACCTGGTACAAACATCAATCTTTTGCCCTTGGTGTTTCTTAAACATGCGCTGCCAGCACTGATTCTTCTCCAACAAGCGAGCAGATACCAGTAAACTGCTGGACCAGATAAATAAAATTAGAAGGCTGTGGAGGGCAGCAAGTTTACTTAAATAGTGACTCCATAAATTTGCCATCTGTAAATAATCTTTTAAATTAATCTTAGGCTATTCCTTTTTATGTGTAATATATATATATTTCTATTTATATAAAATGCATAGAATTGATTACTAAAAACACTGAAACTTGTGGGGAAAATTAAGTCCTTCATTTTCAGTGTGACTAAAAATGTACTGCTGGTTTTTATTTTATGATCTAATACTGTAATTTTTAAAATTAATATCAGGCACATTTATTTCATCGATGATTATTAAATAAAACACTGCTTGTATTAATGGAGTAAAGAAAAGTTTATACATTATTAGCTTATTGTCAACGCTGTACTAGATCTGCACTAGTGGTATGCAGTTCATTTATCAAAGAAATGCTGTAAATCCAAAACATTTGGAGAGTTTTACACTCAAATGCTTTGTCTTGTTTCTTCCAGTAAATGGTATAAGATTATATTCCAGATTTTTAAGGAAAAAAAGTTAAGTCAAGCCTGCAAGATACAGCTTTCTCAAGTGTCTACAATGCCAGTATGAAAATAAAAAATTAAGTTACATTGATACATCCAAGTTTTTTTATATGCAGTGATGAGCACAAACATTAATAGAGATAAAATACTGATGCAAATAACACACCCCAAAATAACATACGCAATTATTTTCCATCATTTACAATACAGTAGTTACAATGACACTTCAAACAGAAAAGCAAAGTAAAAAATCAAAACCCCAACTTCTATTTCATGTAATTAGACTTATACAGAAATTAGAAGGCTAAATAACAACTAGTTAATCACCTAATTTCACAGCTATCTGAAGTGGCAATCGTTATATAGCAGCTTATCTATGATACATTCAAGATAAATGATACAGTTTATTACTTGCCCATAAGCTAAAACACAGCCTGTTTAATACCTTCCTTTAAATTCCACCTCTACACTACAATATACTTGAGGTCTATGCAAAAAGTAGCTACCTTTTATATAGGAAATGGATGATTAAGTCTTTGGTGCTGTAAAAGCAACTTCATTTAAACATAACCACCACCATAGTAATAGTAATAGCTTTCTCTGTGTCATTTTGGGCTATTATTGCAACCCTATGATAATCATATTAGTTATAAAACAGATTGTGATTCTTTTTAAAAAATTTTTTCAATCTATTTTTAATTGGAGTATAATTTAGATTGTGATTTTTATTTAACAGATGAGGAACTTGAACATTAGAGAAGTCACTTGGCAGAGTAACTCTGCTACCATGTACAGAAATGGGAGTGAATTCCAAGTCTGCCTAAACCTCTAGTCCTGTTCTCTGAATAATTATGCTATATATTGTGCCTTAAATAAAACATAAATGGTATATTTGCTTAAATATTTTACCCTTTAAAAACTAAAGTTTGTTCTAATTTTCTAAGTTATAATTAAGCTGTCATTTGTATAGGAAATTATAAGTTGTAGAGAAATTATAGGTGCAAACAAATGAGAATTCAAAATACATATTTTGTATGAATAAGGATCTCAGCAGGAAAAGAGATGCTTGTGTGGGATAATTTGAGAAGAGTTTAATAAAGGGATTATTATAAGAGTATAGGTTAGTGTCTAATACTGCTCAGGCTGCCGTAACACAATACCATGGTCAAGGTGGTTTAAACAACAAGTATTTATTTTCTCTCAGTTCTGGAGGCTGGAAGTCTGAGATTAGGTTGCCAGCATGGTTGGGTTGTGATGAGGGCTCTCTTCCTGGCTTGCAGAAGTCTGCCTTCTCACTGTGTCCTCTCAAATGAGTTTTGTGGGGACTCAATTCAGTTCATAGCAGTGAGGGAAACCACATCAGATAGTGCAGTACCCAGTGGCTAGAAACATTAGCAAGTTACCACTCTTGGGTCTGAAGTAGCTGAAGAGGGTTTGGCCACTTCGGTGGGATGCGTGGAATCCCATGGAGCGAATGCATGAGTGAGGGCTACCTGGCTATAGTTATGGAGTTGTGGGATGCAGTCAGCCAGCAGCAGTCCCATCAGGAAAGATATGGTGACTTCACTCTTCCACCTCTCTCTGATTTCACCCCATCCTCTCAGAAGAGGAACCTAACTAGAAGCCGGTGGGGGGGGGTGGGGGAAGGAATTTCACTGATGAAGTCCATACATATACAGGGTGAGAAATGGAATATTTCCTGCCTTATCAATAAACAAAGGATGTCACAGTCATCACAGATGGTGAATTGGTGAACCCTGAGGGAACTCAAGAAGAATACCTGTGATCTAGCACTCATCAGCCTGTAGCCACTCACTACGGTGAGCCACAAGGAAATTCAAGATGTGAAAACACAGGATATTGACCCCAGATAGCTGAGGTTCATATCAAATGAATGACTTCATTGAGCCCAGAATTTTCCATCTTCCCATACATAGAAAAGCACTAAATTCCTTAACTTGGAATATCTGATTTTCTTTAATAACAATAATCTTTTGACATTCAGATTACCTTTATTGCAAAACTTCTGTATAATCTGGCTCTTCCCTTTGCCTCCTGAGGAGAGAACAGTTCTGGGAACAGTTCTCTCAGGATTACTTGTGATGCTGTCTTCTGGGCTTGTAGTCTTAAAAATTGCCACAGAGTAAAGCATAACTCTCAACTTTTAGGCTGTGAATATTTTTTAAGTCCACAAGGGGAAGAAAAATATTTTTTTCTCTGCTCTTCTGAGTTCTTAACTAAGATGTCCATAATAAAAGATTAATAAGAGAAAATCAAACAGAAGTTTGTTAACATATATATCTCATATACCTGAGAGCTACCTAGGGGGAAATGAGTAACTCTTTGAGGTGGCCTGGGCACAGAGCAGCAGGGCAGGGGAACCCGGGAGACCTGCTGGGCCACCTGGTTTATAGCTCCGCTTTTATAGTAAGGGGGTTAGTTTCCAGGTTGTCTCTGGCCAGTCACTCTGACTCAGAGTCCTTCCTGGTGGTGCATAGCATTGCTCAGCCAAGATGGATTCCAACGAAAAGGACTCTGGGAGGCTGGTCATCTCCTCCCTCTTTTGGTCCTTCCAGAATTCTCTTTGTTAGTGTTCTGTGGCAGCACCATGTTCTTTACTGGGACCTCATGTTATGAAACAACTCAGACCAAGTCGTGTAGTTTTGGTTAACATTTCCCTGAGTAAAAGACAATGGGAAAATATAAAAAAGTATCTGCTGTCGACTTTATCTGGTCAACTGACCAGCTTGTCTAAAATGGACCTTCTAATTAATCTCGCTCCCCTCACATTACTCTACCACATCATTGGTCATCTCCTCCATATCCTTACTCCAGTGGGGTACATACCTCCTTTACTTATTTGTATATTTTGTATTTGCATGACTCCTTTAACTAATAAGTTTCTAAGGGACTTTTGTTCTTCTGACCACTGCTCTGGTGGTCATCTTTCACTATGGATACCTGGAGAGATTGTACCTCCCTGCCCCCATTATGGTTGGTTGTCATGCCTATGGCTTGTTTTAGCCAATGACTTGTTAGAGAAGAGTGAGAGTCGTTTCTAGGCAGAAACAGTTAATCACTGGTGCAACACACCCTAGAGCTATATTTTCCCATTGTCAAAGTGACTAGCAACATTTGAGATGGGTGCTTCTCAATCACTTTCCATCCAGAATGAGAAGACCTGCAAAGGCAGCCATGTGGTGTGAGGTAGAAATAGACCTCGGCTTTTATAAATCAATTGGTAAGATTTAGGGATGGTTTGTCAGCAGAATACAGCATAACCCTATTCTGACAGATCCTGAGTTGTGGGAGAAATGAACAAACTTGCCTCTTAATTTGAGCAGAAGATTTGTAGAGCCTGCGATTACCCAAGTAGCTAATTTACATAGTTTTGAAATTTTAGCATGTCAATATGTCCTTGTCATGACCTTAAAATTCACAAGTTTAATGTTATATTCTATCTCACAGTAGAAGGATTTCTAAATATAACTCTCATTAATGCCAATGCTCCTTTGCATATTGGAATGACACTCTAGCCCTTGAAATTGTAACTTTGAGTGAGAAACGACTCATGAAAGACAGATCAGAATCAGGCAGGCAGTCTCTCCTGGGAGGACAGGAACTAATTTGAGTTTTGAATTTATCCTTTTGATGTTCTATTATTCTCAACAATAGTAAGTAATTTTAAGATGGAGAATTGAAGCTGCCTAGGCCTGTTCTTTTCTCTCATGTCTAGTCCACTCTTGTTATTCAAATGTGACTCTCATTCATTACTTTTATTTCTAGACAAAATAGGTCTATAGGCATGTACATTTCTTTGTCCTGAATGTTAAACAGAAACAAAAAATGGTTCTCAGCATAGCAATTGTACAGAAAGGATGAAAAATTTGAAGCTGAATACATCAAAAGCCAAGAATATGCTATAATTGCCTATTTTTCTCTATCTTGCTTTGGGTGAGAATATTTTTTTATTTTATAGGTTTAAAGTTAAAGCAAACTGACAAAAAATTTTAACCAACTGTAACTTTTAACCAATATTTTTTGGGGGAGGGGATTCTTTTGGAGACATAAGAAAAATACAGCCTTCATCTGTCTTCATCTGTCAGTTTCAATAAAAATTTACAAGCCCATTGCTTATTCCAGAATAGGGAAAGAGAGGATCAGACATGAATACGGACTGATGATTTCTCTGTTTGTTCAATGTGTTCAGAGACTAACAGTTAAGCACCCAGCTGATGAATCATATGTGTGAGTAGCCAGTGATTTTCAGAATTAGCTCAAGGGTATATGAAAAATAAAAAGACTTTTCTAAATGAAGTTAGTTATTATTGAAGATTAATTGATATATGCTTATGAAAAGTGTTGAGTAATAAGAATTATGCTGATTCCTGAGAAGAAGAAAAATCAAATGAAATTGGGATGGAAGAGTTGTCAGTTGAATAATGAGAAATCTGAATGCTGCATAAAGATGGACTTCTGGTCTGGTAAAGAGAAAGACTATGTTCTGTTTGGTGGGCTCAGGAGAAAAGGGCTCTGGAAAAATGTATTATTCTTGAGGACTTCATATATTGAAAAACTGGTCATGCAGGTTACTGTGAATTAACTTTCATTACATGCAAACCTGATTTATTGGATTCCATTCATTCTTACACTGGCATCCTGACTGTTTACTTTTCTATCTCAGCCCCAGTCATACTTGCAGAATTCTGTGTTGCAGAGATGGAGCCAGTGGTTAGACTAACACCGATGACTAGACCAGGGACTGGGAACCATAAATTGGTCCAGGAGCTAAGCACTGTTTATGGGATGGATATAAAGAGAATTTGTCATTTCCCAAGTAACTCTGAATAAGAGATGAGTGGATAAGAAGGGGAGTTAAGACATGTTTTTCATATTGGATGACATCAATAAAATCTTTGCTTTGGGGAAGTGTAAGTGCTGGTCAAAGAAAGATGATTTATGCCTTTTAGCTCAAGGTTGTTGTATCTTTCAAGATCGAACAACCCCTTTATACTTATTATTAAAACCTACTGAATATTCTGTAGCTTGGAAGACCAAAGCCAACATAATGTGCCATTACAAGTAAATTCACCTCCTACTTTATGATATTGTATTTGTATTAAGTTTTTGTCATTCTAGATAACAGATAGGTGTTTTTCTTGGTAATCTTGGAGCATTTAATTGGCTGGACTTACACAATATGTATTACATCCATTTAAAGAAGGACTCTAAGTTTCTGCCTCTTTTTCATAAAATGAAAAATACACAAATATACTTTCTGATATGTACAAAACAGCCTAATGTTAATCATCTGTATTTATGGTATAATTATTATTGGTCAAAGTATTCTAAAAGTCTTGAAAGACACTGAAGCACTGAGAAAGATTAAATTATGCAGCTTATATATGGCTATACATATGACCTAACAGGAGCAGAAGATATTAAGAGGTGGCAAGAATACACAGAAGAACTATGCAAAAAAGATCTTCATGACCGAGATATTCACGATTATGTGATGACTCACCTACAGCCAGATATCCTGGAATATGAAGTCAAGTGGGCCTTAGGAAGCATCATTACGAACAAAGCTAGTGGAGGTGATGGAATTCCAGTTGGGCTATTCAAAATCCTAAAAGATGATGCTGTGAAAGTGCTACACTCAATATGCCAGCAAATTTGGAAAACTCAGCAGTGACCACAGGACTGGAAAAGGTCAGTTTTCATTCCAATCCCAAAGAAAGGCAATGCCAAAGAATGCTTAAACTACTGTACAATTGCACTCATCTCACACACTAGTAAAGTAATGCTCAAAATCCTCCAAGCCAGGCTTCAACAATATGTGAACCATGAACTTCCAGATGTTCAAGCTGGTTTTAGAAACGGTGGAGGAACCAGAGATAAAATTGCCAACATCCGTTGGATCATCAAAAAGGCAAGAGAGTTCCAGAAAAAACATCTATCTCTGTTTTATTGACTACACCAAAGCCTTTGACTGTGTGGACAACAACAAACTCTGGAAAACTCTTCAAGAGATGGGAATGCCGGACCTCCTGTCCTGCCTGTTGAGAAATCTGTATGCAGGTCAGAAAGCAACAGTTAGAACTGGATGTGGAAAAACATACTGGTTCCAAATAGGAAAAGGAGTACGTCAAGGCTGTATATTGTCACCCTGCTTATTTAATTTATATGCAGAGTACATCATGAGAAATGCTGGCCTGGATGAAGCACAAGCTGAAACCAAGATTGCTGGGAGAAATATTAGTAACCTCAGATATGCAGATGACACCACCCTTATGGCAGAAAGTGAAGAAGAACTAAAGAGCCTCTTGATGAAAGTGAAAGAGGAGAGTCAAAAAGTTGGCTTAAAACTCAACATTCAGAAAACTAAGATCATGGCATCCAGTCCCACCACTGTGTGGCAAATAGATGGGGAAACAATGGAAACAGTGACAGACTTTATTTTTGGGGCTCCAAAATCACTGCAGATGGTGACTGCAGCCATGAAATTAAAAGACACTTGCTCCTTGGAAGAAAAGTTATGACCAACCTAAACAGCATATTAAAAAGCAGAGACATTACTTTGCCAACAAAGGTCCGTCTAGTCAAGGCTGTGGTTTTTCCAGTGGTCATGTATGGATGTGACAGTTGGACTATAAAGAAAGCTGAGCACTGAAAAATTGGTGCTTTTGAACTGTGGTGTTGAAGAAGACTCTTGAGATTCCCTTGGACTGCAGGGAGATCAAACCAGTCCATCCGAAGGGAAATCAGTCCTAAATATTCATTGGAAGGACTGATGCTGAGGCTGAAACTCCAATCCTTTGGCCACCTGATGCAAAGAACTGACTCATTTGAAAAGACACTGATGCTGGGAACAATTGAAGGCAGGAGAAGAAGTGGATGATGGAGGATGAGATGGTTGGATGGCATCACCGACTCAATGGACATGAGTTTGAGTAAACTCCGGGAGTTGGTGATGGACAGGGAGTCCCCTGACATGCTGCAGTCCATGGGGTTGCAGTGTTGGACACAACTGAGATACTGAACTGAGTTGATATATGTCTAACTAGATATAGATTAATTTAGATAAAGTGTGTATTGGTGTATGTGTTTGTATTCAAAGCACACAGATTGTTGAATTAAAGGATCTTCTGCCTCAGTGTTTAACTGACCAAACAATTCAGTTAACCATATTTTCTCAATGCATGAGCTTTCCATATAAGTAAAATGTTTAGCTGATAAAATATCCAATTAAAATATGAAATTAAATTCAAGACCATATCACAAAAGTATTTATCTAACCAGTTATTTATTATTGAATCTGTGTTTAAAAGTCATTATTAAAATATACTTTTGTAACCAACTTTAATTCTTGTTCATTAAGCAGCTAATGTAGGCATTTGTTCAATATACAGAAAACAGTCTTGAAATTAGGACAAAGACAGTACATAATTCTGACTCTCTGAGTGTGTTGGTGATATAGACTGAGTGTTCCTCAAAAAATCATGTTGAAACTCTAAGCCCAATGTGATGGTATTTGGATGATTCTTTGAAAGGTAATTTGGTTTAGATGATTTCATGAGGGTGGGGCCCCATCATGAGATCAGTGTACATATAGAAGAGGAAGAGGGACCAAAGTTCTTTCTCTCTTCACCTTGTGAGGACATAGCAAGAAGGTGGCCAGTTGCAAACTTGGAAGAGGGCCCTAACCAAGAGCTGTATAGGGTAGCACCATGATCTTGTAGTTTTCAGGACAATGAGAAATAAATTTGTGATGTTTAAGCTACACAGGATATGGTACTTCATTATGGCAGCCTGAGCAGACAAATGCAGTTAGTTATCTCATTTCTCTGGTGTTAATAACCCATGCATCAGAATCCTACAGTGATTCTTTGGGATGTAAAGGCAGATGTTTTTTCTATTCTTAAACTCTTTGAAGATGTGGAATTATATGGATTTCATGACATGTACTTTGTCAACGCTTACTTTATAGGTGTAGGTGGAACCTGTGATGGTTGGGTGTGGATGATTTCTTGTGACTTTGTTAGGTACCATGTGGAGAATGTATGGGGTGAGTAATATTTGGACTAGAATCTGGAGTAAAGCCAGCTTTAGTCAAGGAAATGAAATTGTCTGATACATTTGTTTGGGGATGTTGCCAAAATCTTGGCTCTTTTTGCACCAATGCCAAACAGAAATACAGAGACAGAGTTATGGAGGAGAAAGAAAGAGTGGCTTTATTTCTTTATCAGGCAAAGGAGGAACACAGTAGGCTGGTGCCTCAAGAACTGTGCGCCCCTTCCTGTTGTATAGGTGAGGTTACATAGTCAGGCAGCAATCCCTGTTGGGAGGGCAGTTCTTTGCTTTTGGATAGGTCTGACTTACAATAACTCTAAAAGAGAAAAACTTCCTAATGAAGGGACTTGAGATATATGAAGGTAAAAAGAAATTGTGTGATCCAAAAATACTTATTCCACATAATGTTTATTTGGGAAAAGATCAGACACACATTTTCTGTTGACACATTAAAAATTCTTTCAACTGAGTTAGTATGTATTGAATAGACCAATCCTACAACATGGGTTCAATGAGGATAAAACAGAAATGTTGAGCTCATGTTAACAATGAAGAGAAATTAGTATTTGGGAAATGGTTTTGTTTAATTTTAAAATGAGTATCAGCTAGACTCTTTGTTCCCTTGACCTTTTGTCTTCCATCCCTGATAGCCTGATGCATCCGTTGAGCAATCTGAAGTAAAAGAATTATGTGTCTGTAATAAGTGTGTAACCATTTGACAACTGTCAAGTAAAGGGGAACTATTCTTTCTGGTTCTTTTAGGAAGATGCCAAAAACTCCTGCTGAAGGGTTTATTATCATTGGCTCTTCTTCCAAGAAGGTGAAGCAGTAGTGGTACTTTTTTTTTTTTTTTAATGAAGCTCACATAACTAAAAATAGGAATGAGGTGAACTGTTTTACCCCTTTTCACTCAATACTATTTTGGTAGATCTGTGGTGCACTACGTAATTTCTCTTCCTGTCTCTCCCTAGCACCTGCTACCATTAGCATCAAGGCATCTATTTGATCAGCTTCATTTTAGAAGTTGAATTAAAATTTATGGTATACATGTATAATTTGTCATAAGTTCCCTATTGACAGTTTCACAGCTGAGTGCCTACCGAGGCATTTCCTTCAGCAAAGGAGATTACACCCAAGGTTAAGCCGCACCTCAGGGACAGCCCACATCCAGAGATTTACCAATCTGGGGAGTAAAGGCTCAATTCTCTTCTTCTGTTCAGGAAATCTCATCTTCAGAGGTCCTCATGGTACCAACTAAAGTGTCTATTTCAACTCCGTCACAGTTCAAGTTCTCCTACTCAGTCCTGTATCCTTTGCTCCTATAGAATTTTATCTTGAATGCATTTCCTAATAAACTACTTGAATGCAAATTTAACCTCAGAGTCTGTGAGTCTGACTTAAGACAGTTGAAATCAGCAGAATGTAAATGACAAGTAGACTTTAAAATGAGAATTTGGTACTGATTACCAGTTGGATGGCAATAAAGATTACATCACCAGTGGTAGGTAGAGTGTAGATAGCCTGTGGTATTAGTGCAAGTATTCAAATATCCTGTGGTGGTGAGTCACGATCAGATGCTGATAGGAGGAAATACTACAGGATTCAATATTGCAGACATTTGAAAGGCTTAGGGAAAGCAGTATCATAAGGTTTGTGGAGTTGGTTTTCTCCTGCTGAGTGTCATGGAAACATTGAAGAGAGTGCAAGGCTGAGGGTGACTGATCACTGACTTAAGTGTGAAGTTCAAGGACCTCTGTGATATGATGTAAAGAAATTCTCATCTCTCAAAGCCAGAGAAATGAGAAAACTGAATACCAGGATCAAAATGGGGCTCCTAAGAGAATCACAATATTCTCAAGGCCAGCAGTTCTGCTGTGCAAAGTAAAGATCCTGATTGGGAAGGAGCAGGATGCTGTCTTAGAATGGGGACATTTAAGTTAAAATACCTGAGAAACTTAAAACAACCATCTTCCTGAATCCTCTGAGCCTGCAGAAGTGACTCATTACATCCTCTTAAATTCCAGTGCAGTCCCTTTTCTTGAAGGTGACACTGAAGTTAACATATTCAACACGGCTTTCTTTTGACTAGTGTTATCTAATCAAAAAGTTATGGAAAGTATATCTTTTTCCATCTGTTTTATTTTAGCTTATTTGTATTTAAAGTTTGTTTCTTATAAGCAGCATGTATTTGGCTCTTGTTTTTTTATTTCTTCAACCTCTGACTTGTTAGCATGTTTAGACCATTTACATTCCTTTAAGGGAAGCACAAGAAAGCCCTTTAATTTTATTTAATTTTAATTTTTAAAATTAGTTCATCTTCCATTCATCATTTAAATCATAAAGAGGAAAACTCTAATTCTAGTAGTTTTAAATGTACCACATAGTAACTTGATATTTTTATATATTACACCTCATATAAAGTTATTATAAAATATTGGCTGTATTTTCTGTGCTATACATTACATCCTTGTAACTTAATTTATTTTATACTTGGTAGTTTGTACCTCTTAATCCCTTTCACCTATATTGTCTCTCCACCCACCGTTCTTCCCACTGGTAACAATTAGCTTGTTCTCTGTTTTTATGAGCCTGTTTCTTTTTTAAAATATTCATTTATTTTATTTTTTAGGTTCCACATATAATGAAGACATACAGTATTTATCTTTATCTTTCTGACTTATTTCACTAAACATAACATCCTCCAGATCCATTCATGTTGTTGCAAAGGCAAAATTTCATTCTTTATTCTTTTTATGGCCAATATTCTATTGTCTTTTTTATTCATTCATCTGTTGGTGACACTTAGGTTGCTTCCATATCTTGGCTATTGTAAATATTGAAAACATTGAACTGCAAAATTAGTGTTTTTATTTTATTCAGATATATACCCAGGAGTGGAATTGCTGTATCACATGGTAGTTCTATTTTTCACTTTTTGAGAAACCTCCATATTGTTTTCCATAGTTGTTGTTCCAATTTACATTCATACCAACAGTGTACTTCAGTACAGTTCAGTTAAGTCACTCAGTCATGATCGACTCTTTGCGACCCCATGAATCGCAGCACACCAGGCCTCCCTGTCCATCATCAGCTCCCGGAGTTTACTCAAACTCATGCCCATTGAGTCGGTGATGCCATCCAGCCATCTCATCCTCTGTGGTCCCCTTCTCCTCCTGCCCGCAGTCCCTCCCAGCATCAGGGTCTTTTCCAATGAGTTAACCCTTCGAATGAGGTGGCCAAAGTACTGGAGTTTCAGCTTCAGCGTCAGTCCTTCCAATGAACACCCAGGACTGATCTCCTTTAGGATGGACTGGTTGGATCTCCTTGCAGTCCAAGGGACTCTCAAGAGTCTTCTCCAACACCACAGCTCAAAAGCATCAATTTTTCAGCACTCAGCTTTCTTCATAGTCCAACTCTCACATCCACACATGACCACTGGAAAAACCATAGTCTTAACCAGACGGACCTTTGTTGGCAAAGTAATGTCTCTGCTTTTATTTATTTATTTATTTATTTATTTTTTTTTTTTTTTGGGGTCCGACTGAATTCAACAAGTATTTATTGAGTGCCTGTTACACGCAAGATTTTGTTTCAGATACTTGGGACACATCAGAGGATAAAACAACGGTCCCTGCCCTCATGGAGCTCACAGTCTAGCATTTACGACCACTTCACCTGGATGCAGTGACCCTGGGCAAGTCACTGCCTCTGTCCTCGGCCACCCGATGCAGGAGTAGGGAGGCCCAGCTCAGACACAGGGAACTGGCCGGCTGTGCTGGAGATGCCAAACAGGGCCCCTGCCCTCAGCCCACCACCCAGACAGTCGAGAGGGCTAGAAGCTGGCTTTTAATGATAAAGTACAGGAGGCGGGGGCACGGACTGGCGCCGGTAGTCTGCTAGGCTGCTGCCTCGGGGCCTGGGCCGGCTACACGAACTGCTGCTGCTGCTGCTGCTTCTTCGTGGCTGCCTTGCTGGCAAGGTCCTTGGCCTTCTCCGTAGCTGCCAGTGCCGTCTCCTTGGCCTTCTCCTTGGCTTCCTTGGCTGTTTCAACAAGGGTTTTGGGAGGGGCCTCACCTTGCAGCTTGGCCAAGATGTATTCAAAACCCTTCATAGTCTTGGTCACGTTGCTTTTGAACCGCGCGAGACCAAATTCCTGGACAGCTCTGGAGACACCAAATAAGCTAGAGGAGACCCAGGCTTCCCGGCGGATTTCGGTCCAGCCGCTGTTATCAGAGTTCACACGGTAAACACATCGTTCCTCCACCATCATCAGCCGGGCGTGGTTGATGTTCCAGGTGAAGGTGGTCATGGTCTGGTTTTGTGGGTCCACAATAGAATCCTCCAGGATGTACACTGAGTGAGCAACATTGGCAGGAAACAGTCGCTCAGCCCAGCGGGGCATCCTGTTCGTCTTGGTCAGGAGTCGTCGGGACAGGAGCTTCTGGTCAGAGGTCACCTCTCGGTGCACTATGTCTTCCGTCAAGACATGTTTGCTATAGGGATTCGGGTACCGCTGCCAGAAGGCAGCGAACACTTGGTCCCAGGAACTCCGTAGCACGCTCTGGCCCAGGAAATACTTCACCATCGTCCCGGCCGGGGCGGGCTCAGCGCCCGAGCAGCATCAGGGGTGCGGAGCCCGAGGGGCACGCGGAGGCCGGGCTGGAGCTCGACGCTCGGCCGCCAGGCTAGCAGCAGATCAGTCGCTGCAGCGCCGCACCCAACCAGCCTCCACCACCCCCGCCGCCATGAGGAATTATCTATTTATTTTTTTTATTAGTTGGAGGCTAATTACTTCACAACTTTTCAGTGGGTTTTGTTATACATTGATATGAATCAGCCATAGATTTACACGTATTCCCCATCCTGATCCCCCCTCCCACCTCCCTCTCCACCCGATTCCTCCGGGTCTTCCCAGTGCACCAGGCCCGAGCACTTGTCTCATATGCTATCTAGGTTGGTCATAATTTTCCTTCCAAGGAGTGTCTTTTAATTTCATGGCTGCAGTCACCATCTGCAGTGATTTTGGAGCCCCCCAAAATAAAGTCTGACACTGTTTCCACTGTCTCCCCATCTATTTCCCATGAGGTGATGGGACCAGATGCCATAATCTTAGTTTTCTGAATGTTTAGCTTTAAGCCAACTTTTTCACTCTCCTCTTTCACTTTCATCAAGAGGCTTTTTAGTTCCTCTTCACTCTCTGCCATAAGGGTGGTGTCATCTGCATATCTGAGGTTATTGATATTTCTCCCAGCAATCTTGATTCCATATTGTGCTTCTTCCAGCCCAGCATTTCTCATGATGTACTCTGCATATAAATTGAATAAGCAGGGTGACAATATACAGCCTTGATGTACTCCTTTTCCTATTTGGAACCAGTCTGTTGTTCCATGTCCAGTTCTAACTGTTGCTTCCTGACCTGCATATAGGTTTCTCAAGAGGCAGAGTTCCCTTTTTCCCACAGCCTCAGCAACACTTTATTTTTTGTCTTTTTGACAGCACCATTCTGAGGAATAAGGTTATATCTCTTTGTGATTGGATTTGCATCTCCTTGATGACTAGTGATACTGAGCATTTTTTAATGTGTTTGTTGGGCCAACTGTGTCCTTTTTTTAAAAACTGCTTATCAAGTCTACCCGTTTTTTTAATTGGATTGTCTTTTTGACATTGTGTTGTGTGAGTTCTCTGTATATTTTGGATATTAACCCCTTATCAAACATAATTTGCCAATATCTTCTCCTTTTCATTAGGCTGTCTTTTTGATTTGTTGATGGTTTCCTTTACTGTACAAAAGCTTTTTAAGTTTGAATAGGTCCCGTTTCTTTATTTTTGCTTTTATTCTTCTGTCCGAGGAGATATCCAAAAAATATTGTTAACATCAGTGTCAAAAAGTGGACAGACTATGTTTTGTCCTAGTTTTATAATTTCAGGTCTTACATTTAAGTCTTTATTCTTTTTGATATAATGGTTTTCTTGATTTTTCTTTCTGATAGCTAAAATTGTTAGTGCATAAAAAAGCAGTTTATTTCTGATATGTTAATCTAGTATCCTGCAACTTATCTGAAATCATTTATTAGTTCTAATAGTTTTTGGTGGAGTCTTTAGGATTTTCTATATATAGTATCAAGTCATCTGCAAACAGTGAGTTTTACTTCTTTCATTCTAATATGAATTTATTTCTGGGACTTCAATGCCATGATAAACAGAGATGGTGAGAGTGGGCATCCTTGTTTGTTCCTGATCTTAGAGGAAAATTTCAGCTTTTCATCATTGGGTATAAGTTAGCTGTCAGTCTGTCATACATGGCCTTTACTATGTTGAGGTATATTCCCTCTATACAACTTTGCTGAGAGTTTTTCATCACAAATAGGTGTTGAATTTTTTCAAATGAATTTTCTGTATCTATTGAGATGATCATGTAATTTTTATCCTTTGTTTTGTTCATGTAGTGTATTACATTGGTGATTTACACATATAGAACCATCATTTCACCCCTGGAATAAATCCCATTGATCCTGACATATGCTCCTTTTTATGTATTGTTGAATTTACTTTGCTAAATTTTTTGTTGAGGATTTTTGTTGAGGATTTCCTGATATGTTCATCAGGGATATTGGCCTGTAATTTTCTTTCTTTTCTCTTTTTGTAGTGTCTGGTTTTGTTATCAGGGTAATTCTGACTTTGTAGAATGATTTTGGGAGTCTTCTACCCTCACTGACTTTTTTGGAAAGTAGTTTGAAGGATAGGTATTAATTTTATAAGTGTTTGATAGAATTCCCCTGTGAAGCTGTCAGATCCTGTTCTTTGTAGGGAGTGTTTTGATTACTGACTCAATTTTAATGTTAGTAATCAGTCTGTTCAGATTATCTATTTGTTATTGATTGAATCTTGGAAGATTGTATGTTACTAGGAATTTATTCATTTCTTCTAGTTTATCCAATTTGTTTGCATATAATGGTTTGTAGCATTTTCTTAATGATTGCTTATATTTTAGGGCTTCCCTGGTAGCTCAGCTGGTTTATATTTTGGTTGTATCTTCTGCACTTTCATTTCTAATTTTGTTTGTTCAAGTCCTCTCTCTTTTTTCTTGATGAGCCTGGCAAAAGGTTTATCAATTTTTAAAAAAATCTTTAAAAAAACAAAATAAAACAAAAAACCCTGCTCTTAGTTTTACTGATGTTTTTGGCCTCTATTTTACTTCTGGTCTGATTTTTATTATTTCTTACTTTCTTCTGACTTTGAGTTTTGTGTGTTCTTTTTTCATTTCTTTAGATGGAAATTTAGGTGATTTATTTGGTATTTTTCTTGTTTATTGAGGTAAGCCTGTAATCTTCCCACTTAGAACTCTTTTTGTTGCATCCCATAAATTTTGGATAGTTTTGTTTTTATTTTCATTTATTATTAAGATATTTTCTGATTTCCTCTTTGATTTCTTTGTTGACTCAGTCTTTTTTTAGTAGCAAGTTTGTTTAGTCTCCACATGTTTGTGTGTTTTTAAAAATTTATCTTCCTCTAATTGATTTCTGAGGCTTTACTGGTGGCTCTGTGGTAAAGAACCTGCCTGTCAAGTGGGTGACATGACTTTGATCCCTGAGTTGGGAAGATCCCCTGGAGAAGGAAGTGGCAACCCATTCCAGTATTCATGCCTGGGAAATCCTATAGACAGAGAAGCCTGGAAGGCTACAACCCATGGGGTCACAAAAGAGTCAGACATGACTTAGCAACTAAACAATAACAAATTGATTTCTAGCTCCATACCATTGTGGTTGTGATATAATTTCAATCTTCTTAAATTTATTGAGAGTTGTTTTATGGCCTAGCATGTGATATATCCTAGAAAAAGTTCCAGGTACACTTGAGAATTTTTTTGAATGGATTGTCCTGTAGGTATTTATTAAGTTAATCTGGTTTAGTATGTCATTTAAGGTCAGTGTTTCCTTGTTGATCTTCTCTATCCATTGGTGAGAGTGGGTGTTAAAGTCCCCTACTATTTTTGTATTACTATTAATTTCTCACTTTCTGTCTGTTAATTTTTGTTTTATATATTTAGGTGCTCCTAAACTAGGTACAAATGTTTATCAATATTATAGCCTCTTCATGGATTGACTCTTTTATTTATATAATGTTCTTCTTTGTCATTTATTATAAGCTATTTTAAAGTCTACTTTGTCTGAGTATTACTACCCCAGATTTATTTTTGTTTCCATTTGCATGGAGTATCTTTTATCCTTTTAGACATTTACATTTAATGTGATTATTGATATGGTTAGGTTTCAGTTTATCCTCTTGCTTTTCATCTTCTATATGCCTTATCTGTTCTTTGTTTTCTTTTCCTTCCTCTTTTTATGCCTTCATTTGGAGTAATTGTAGTTTTTTTTATTCCATTTTGCCTCTGTTAGTTTTAACTCTGTTATTTTAGTGGTTGATTTAGGGTTTAAAGACATGTTTAACTTACCACAGTCTACATTCAAGTGGTATTATACCACTACATATATTGTGAAAATTGTGTAAATACTTTATGGTAGTATCCTTCCATTTTTATCCTTCCAATTTAGTGCTCTTGTTTTACACGTACTTACATATGAATATATGTTACATATCCCATAATATGTTGATATTCTTTTTCTTCAAAAAGTCCATTGTTTTAATGACATTTAAATAATAATGAAAAAAGAAGTATTTACCCCTGGAGTAACCATTTCTGCTATTTTTAATTCTTTGTGTAGATCCATATTTTCATCTAGTATCATTTTCTTACTGCTTCAAGGCCTTACTTTACCATGTTTTGTAGTGCACATCTGCTGTTGACAATTTCTTTCGAAAGACTTCTATTTCATCCTCAATTTTGAAAGATATTATCACTGAGTATACAATTTTGGGTTGACCATTTCTTTCCATACTTTAAGGATGAATTCTCAGCTGTATCTCCTCAATTGAAGGGAATCCCTGTTTTTTGTTACTTGGTATCTAGTATGTTGAAACTGTGCTTTCATGTATTTTATTGGTTTAAGAAAAAATAAAAAATAAAAAAAATACCTTCATAGCAAAAAAATCATTTCAAGTGGGAATATAAGTTTAGTCTCTAACTTCATCTTGTGTGAAAGCTTTTGCATTATATTAATACTTGATAGAGAAAATTTGTACTAAATTTTACAAAACAACTAAATAGATAACAGTGATTATCCGTGGAGATGTCTATCAGCCTGTCATCACCACCCAGGTTAGTTCAGCTGTGTTGCTGCTGATTAATGTCTAAACTTCCAGAAACAGAGATGATGCTGAGCCCTTGATTTGGCACCATTCTTTGAAAATATTAACTAGCCACTTGATAGTTACTACAATAAGTTGTGTGTTTTGGACCCCTTCCACCATGGAATGAGGAGAGATTAATGTTGACTGGGATTAGAATACATTTTGGGTATGGTTTTGAGTTTCCTGTCCACAAAGATTTAGGTATTTCCACTATCCAAGGGGTGAGTAGTCTTTAATCCATGGACATAGAATTCCACATAATGTGACTTCAGACCAAGAGACCCACTTTACAGCAAAGGAGGTGCAGCTGTGAGTGCTTGACCATTTATTCACTGTTCCATCCTGTACCAAGATCTGCTGGCCTGTCACAGTAGTGAAGTAATGAATGAACATCTTTCCAGGGGCACAGGATATCAGATACAATCTTTCTTAATCAATAACCATTATATGATGCTGTGTCCCCAGCAAGGTCAACTGCATAGGTCTGGAAACCAAGGAGTGGTAGTAGGAGTTGACCTGCTTCCTATTACTTTGAAACTCTTTGAGAAATTTGTTTTCTTGTTCTTATAACTCTGGGTTCTATCGAAACATCCCACCCTCGCCCTCTCCCACAGAGTCCAAAAGTCTGTTCTGTACATCTGTGTCTCTTTTTCTGTTCTGCATATAGGGTTATCATTACCATCTTTCTAAATTCCATATATATGTGTTAGTATGCTGTAATGATCTTTATCTTTCTGGCTTACTTCACTCTGTACAATGGGCTCCAGCTTCATCCATCTCATTAGAACTGATTCAAATGAATTCTTTTTAATGGCTGAGTAATATTCCATGGTGTATATGTACCACAGCTTCCCTATCCATTTGTCTGCCGATGGGCATCTAGGCTGCTTCCATGTCCTGGCTATTATAAATAGTGCTGCGATGAACACTGGGGTGCACATGTCTCTTTCAGATCTGGTTTCCTCAGTGTGTATGCCCAAGAGTGGTATTGCTGGGTCATATGGCAGTTTTATTTCCAGTTTTTTAAGAAATCTCCACACTGTTCTCCATAGCGGCTGTACTAGTTTGCATTCCCACCAACAGTGTAAGAGGGTTCCCTTTTCTCCACACCCTCTCCAGCATTTATTGCTTGTAGACTTTTGGATAGCAGCCATCCTGACTGGCGTGTAATGGTACCTCATTGTGGTTTTGATTTGCATTTCTTTGATAATGAGTGATGTGGAGCATCTTTTCATGTGTTTGTTAGCCATCTGTATGTCTTCTTTGGAGAAATGTCTGTTTAGTTCTTTGGCCTATTTTTTGATTGGGTCATTTATTTTTCTGGAATTGAGCTTCAGGAGTTGCTTGTATATTTTTGAGATTAATCCTTTGTCTGTTTCTTCATTTGCTATTATTTTCTCCCAATCTGAGGGCTGTCTTTTCACCTTACTTATAGTTTCCTTTGTTGTGCAAAAGCTTTTGAGTTTCATTAGGTCCCATTTGTTTATTTTTGCTTTTATTTCCAATATTCTGGGAGGTGGGTCATAGAGGATCCTGCTGTGATTCATGTTGGAGAGTGTTTTGCCTATGTTCTGCTCTAGGAGTTTTATAGTTTCTGGTCTTACATTTAGACCACTGGCCCAGGTGGGATGCATGAGACAGGTGCTCGGGCCAGGTTCACTGGGAGGACCCAGGGGAATCGGGTGGGGGGGGCGGGAGGTGGGAGGGGGGGATCGAGATGGGGAATACATGTAACTCCATGGCTGATTCATGTCAGTGTATGACAAAACCCACTGCAATGTTACGAAGTAATTAGCCTCCAACTAATAAAAATAATTTAAAAAAAAACCAAAAAACTCTGGGTTCTATGGGTCTAGAGATTATGGTCTCAGAGGGAGAATCCATCTACCAGAAGACCCAGAAAGCATCCCATTAAGTTCTAACCCATGACTAAGAATCCAGTCACTTTGATATCCTTGGGCCAAAAAATTAGAAAATAGGGGAAGGGGGAACCACTCTGGTAAGGATAATTGACTATCATCATCAGGAGAAAGTAGGATTGTGTTTATATAATGAACACACCAGATTCAAACACACATCCAGGGGCACCTCTTGGTATTCTGCTGCCTAATTTTGACTGTAAGTGGACAAGGGCAGCAACCTGTGAAAGGCGTGGTGAAAATGGGCTTATACTGACAAAGGAACTAGCTGTGGCATGTGGAGGAGAATCTTGAATTGGTGGTAAGGGAAGGAGGTGATGAATGTCAGCTGAGGCCCTGAGAATAGTTGCAGTGGTGGAGGATATAGTTTGTCCCACTAACTTTCTACTTGCAAGTTTTCCCGGGAAAAGAGAGCAACCAGAATGCTAAAGGAGATGTTTCCAAGTGTGTATTTGTGTGTGTGTGCACTCAGTCATGTCTGACTCTTTGTGACTCTTTGGACTGTAGCCCACCAGGCTCCTCTGTCCATGGGATTTTTCAGACAAGAATACTGGAGTGGGTTGCCATTTCCTCCTCCAAGGGATCTTCCTGACCCAGGGATGTCTCCTGCATTGGCAGGCAGATTCTTCACCTGCTGAGCTATCAGGGAGGCTGCCTATCACTACCAATGGATCTGGGTAGCACACAAGGTAAACCCTTGAATGCTGTGGTATGCTGCCAGATTAGCTACATCAGTATCAAGGCGCTCTTTCCCCCAGCTTTTGTTAGTGTTATCTGCTGGGAGGGTGCAACTGAGTGTCTCCTAGGAACTCATTTCAGGGAAGGCTGTTGCTCACCTAAGGTTGTATCGAGTAATTGGATATAGGAGCAGCCTATATCCAATACTGGACAATGTGGGGAGTCAATTACTTGCCTCAATTCAGGACAACTCTGGAGACCATACTAGCTTCAAAGTTCTCTGTGGGATTGACTAAGACCAACATTTTCAGAGCTCAAACTTTTCTACTGCCGAGTACTGCTTCTTTCACCCACTTACAAGTTGATAAATGCATATCCCAGTGAAATTCATACAAGCGATCTCTATTTCAGAGTCTGCTTCTCAGGGAACCTGATCTATAGCATCTTTTCTTACCCTTATGTACCTTTATGCTTCAAAACAGCATTCAGGCTTCAGTTAATACAAAAATTGATCTTGCAGTTTAGTATAAGACCAATGTGAATCTGTCATGAATGACTATTGTTTCTGCCTTTAAAATCCATTAAGTTTCCTTCTGGCAACTGTAAGCTGGTTTTCCTGGGGAGACACACTTTGTTTTCCTTCTCATTCTCTGTGCTTTGTGTGACATTGGCTCATCCCCAGTTTCTGGGATTGACTTGATTGATTTATGCCTAACCATTAAAAGTATCACTTTTATTCTGACCAAAGTTTAGGAATAAATATGCCACTCAATAAAAGCCAATGAGGCAAAACAAAAATTTCTTGAGTTGCTATAAAAAGGTATAAGCACTTTTCCTATTGGATTTGAACCTGGAAGTCTGTGGTCTGGAACTGTTGGCAATTATTTTGCCCATTGAGATTTGATGCCAACGTTGGGGAGGGCAGAACCAGTGGAAAGAAAGGATCTGGGTCCTTATGTCATTATTTGAGCCCTTAGATCAATACATGCCTGAAACACACATATTCTTGAAATTTACATTATGTGATTCTAAATCTTTCCTCTTTTAAATGAACTATTTTGTCTTTAATTTCCTGAATGTGACACAATTGATGTAGTAACTTGGTGAAGTAATTCATGGAAATGGAAAATTAAATTATCAGTAAAAGGAGCTTTGGTTGGAGGGACAATTGCATGAAATAATGAAGAGTTGAAAAAATTTAAGGTACCATTTTGAGTGTTTCTAAGGGGTTCTCAGGGAAGTTAGGGTGATATTTTTTTTCCCTTTTCTAAAAGTTTGTTTTACTCTTGTTACCACGATAATTGCTGTAATCATGCAAGCATGGCATTAAAAAGTCCTGCTGTTTGTTATGGAGAAAACAGGAACACTTTATTATATTTTCTCTAATTATTAAATATTGTATTTTCAAATCCAGAGTCTTCCTTCAGATGAAGAAAAATGCCCCATTTTTGGCAGAATGTCATCTGACTAGGGACAGTCTACTGTAACCTCTGTAATCCTCCCTTCTCTAATCTGTTCAATGGAAGATTCCTCCCATCTAACACAAAAATTGTAAGGAGGACGTGAAATGATGTATGTGTAGATGCTTTATACACTATAAATGACTGAATGATTGCCTATGACTGTATTGGTGGAAGGACTCCCAGGTGGCACTAGTGGTAAAGAACCTGCCTGCCAATGCAGGAGTTGTAAGGGACTTGGGTTCGATCCCTGGGTTGGGAAGATCCCCTGGAGGAGGGCATGGCAACCCACTCCAGTATTCTTGCCTGGAGAACCCCATGGACAGAGGAGCCTGGCAGGCTATAGTCCATGGGGTCGCAAAGAGTGGGACATGACTGAACTGACTTAGCATGCACACACATATTGGTGGGAACTCAACAAGAAATAAATAAACATGTAACTCCGAATCTTTTAACTTGTTCTTAGTAAGCTAAAGTGTAACATGGTGTTGACATGAATCTTTAATTTTCTACTCCTTAAGTAGAAAAATATACTGAAGCGTTATTAGGGCATATCCTGTTTAGTGTTTCCTGGTTTTTAATTGGGCTTATTTGCAGTTAGATGGATGACTCTCAGTTCCTAGAGATTAATTCCTTAGAGTTTACGAGCAAACATTATCCAGACTTCCTTTCTGGGCCTCCTCTTCACTGTTATTATAGCCTTTTGATGTTTCCATCTCTGCATTTGTCCTAGGATACCGAAGCAATCTATCTATATGTCAGATGCTTCAACTAAACTGAGAACTCCTTGAAGCAAGGGTCTATATGTTTTATTAATCTTTCAATGCCAAGAAACTCAATGATTGACACATTGCTAATACTAAATGAATGCTTGTTGAATTAAAATCAGGCTATCCTTTTCTCTGTCCTTATAGTTATCCTAAAATGTTTATTGTTCTTTACTTTTGAAAAACTGGGTTTTCTGACATATTGATAGAAACCTTCATTATTAGGTAGAACTTCTAGATCTATATTTGAACCAAGTAGGAACCATAGATGTCATATCTATTAGTAATGATTCAAAGTACTTATGATTGCAAAAGTAGTGTGTGCTTGATGGAAATTTTAAATAATTTTAAAATAATTAGTAAGTAGAGTGTAAAACTATTAACTCTTCTCTATTTACCTTTTCCCAAGTCCATCTTTTTTTCTCAGATAGGATCCTATTATCTGTTTGATTATATCTTTCCTCATACTTTTCTTTGCAGTTGGAATTATGTATGTGCACACATGTGTACAAATGCACCCTATCAACAAAAATAATATTTACATAAATAATAGCATACTGTGGAGATTGTTCTGGAACTTGCTTTTTTAAAGTCTTTACAATTAACAGTATATCCAGGATGATTTTCCAAAGTAGCATATAAAAATAATTTCATGATTAAAATGATTGTATTGTGTCCATGACATAGTATAATCATAATTGCTGTATACATCTCCTTATTGATGGAATTTTTGTTTGTTTTTAATTGCAAAAAGTATGCAATTATATTTTTGAACACATATCTTCAAACATGTCAGAATTTTGCAGCATGGATTCATAGAAGTGGAATTACTGAGTGGAAAGATGTGCACACAAAACAGATATCAAATTACCCTCTGAAAAGACTGAACCAATATATAATTCTATCTGTGTGAGAGTATTTATCTCTATCCATTGGTAACAATGGATATTTATTATTTATTTTTAGTTTTTACAACTAAAAATGTGTGAAAATGGTTTCTCATTTTCATTTTATTTGTATTTTCCTAATTACCAGTAAATTTTCTTGTAGGATGAAGAGTCTTCTCACTTTCATATAATAATAAACCTATATGCTCTGGTCCTCCTAATGAATTTTATTGAGAAAAAGTTGATGTATAATATTGTGTAAGTTACAGGTATAAACTATGGTGATTCAGAATTTTTAAAGGTTATACTCTACTTAGAATTGTAAAACATTGTTCCCTCTATTCAGATTTGAGTCAATGTTTAAAAATTCAGGCATTAAAAAAAAAATTCAGGCATTATAAACTTGCATTATTTTTTAAGTAAGGATGGTAAGAATAGTGATTCTTTAGTCACTTACATCTTTGAATTTCTGACTCAGTAACCTACTGAGAATCTAAAAGATATGCTCGAGTATTTCCTCCATTCTCATCTTCTAAACATTCTCTTACAAGACTCTGGTTGGCTATTATGGTATGGTGCATTTAAAGCAAGGTGGTTCTTTCTACTAGATGATTTTGAGAATTGAATGTAGTTGTAGGAAAAATTAATAGCCAAGATCATTTATTGAGCCCCCACTAAGTTGTAAGCCAATTATGGGGCTTCCCTGGTGGCTCAGACGGTAAAGAATCTGCCTGCAGGGTGGGAGACCTGGGTTCAATCCCTGGGTTGGGAAGAACCCCTGGAGGAGTGCATGGCAACCCTCTCCAGTGTTCTTGCCTGGAGAATCCCCATGGACAGAGGAGCCTGGTGGGCTGCAGTCCGTGGGGTCACACAGAGTCAGACAGGACTGAGCGACTAAGCACAGCACAGCGAGCATTATTACACTTAGTTTACCAAAGTCTCACCATTAGTAGGTGTTTAATCCAGAGCTGTGGTGATTCTGTGGTTTCTTTATAATCTCTCATCCTAGTTGGTTTAGAGCTAATTCATAACCCGTAGACATTCCCTGATGGTTAAGTCTGGAGACAGAGTAGGGCATTATACATCTTGTCAAGAAAGTGTGACTAAATCATAGTCCAACCCTGTAAGTACCAGCTTTTGTCTACTAGTGTTCTATGAGAAAACTAAGGCATGGTAGAAGATCCTGAATATTCATTAGAAGGACTGATGCTGAAGCTGAAACTCCAATACTTTGGCCACCTGATGTGATGAAGTGACTCATTGGAAAAGACTTTGATGCTAGGAAAGATTGAAGGCAGGAGGAGAAGGGGATGACAAAGGATGAGATGGTTGGATGGCATCCAACTCAATGGACATGAGTTTGAGCAAACTCCAGGAGTTGGTGATAGACAGGGAGGCCTGGCATGCTGCAGTCCATGGGGTTACAGAATTGGACATGGCTCACCAAATGAACTGAACTGAACTGAACTGAAGGCATGTAGAAAATGATTGAGCTACTCGTTCCTGAGTTCTCCTAAGGATAGTATACTACTACCATTCTAGGTGCGTAGGAGATAAATTGATTCACTATATATAATGGATGTCTTGGACCATCAGGACTTAATAATCTCATGAAATACTGATTAAGAAAGGCCGATAGACTGCTATCTTTCCATGAGTCTCTGTCTCTTGTGCAGTGTTCATTGTTTAAACTTTAAAAACAGATATGCATAAAAAATAACTCAGTGCCCATGAGATAACACTTCTGTAGACTCTTTGATACCTAGCTGTCACTCAGGAAATAAGTCTGTTTTGGAATAAACTTGTTCTTCTGCAAATTACTTGAGTGTTGATAATTTAAGTTGGCAAATATGTTAAGAAAGTTTTACTTTACATTCAACATCTCTCTACCCTCCAATCAGAATGTAGGATTTTTAAGAAATTCCACTGGAATCATAATCAAGGCATATTCTCCTGCAATTTTTTTGTCAAAATGTTATCACTCACAGTTTTTTTTTTCCCTGCTTATAATTTCTCTCCTTAGTAGATTAAGTTTGAATGATTAAGTTTCAATGATTAATGATGGAAATTATCATAAGACTATATAGCTTCTGGTCCTGGTTTTGCTGTATGTGCTTGCATAGCACACTCTAATATCAGGAGGGGTAAGTAAACTTTTTCAGAAAAACCAGATAGTAAATATTTTTGGCTTTATAGGCCATAAAGTTTCTCTCATAATTATTTAACTCTGCCTTTGCAAAGCAAAAGTAGTCATAGGTGGTATGTGATGATTGGATATACTGTGTTGTAATAAGACTTTATTTGCAGAAACAGGTAGTAGACTGGTTGTCCTTTGGGCAATAGTTTGCTCACCCCTTCCTTGGTAGAGCAGGCATTAAGATATGGATAATTCTCAGTGTAATGCGTTTTTCTACAGCCTTAATTGTTCCATAATGCATAAACTGAATTTCAGGAGTCAGGTAACTCCTAAGATCAAACACTCGGATTTAATTATGAAAATGTCCTCTTGTTTGTCTTTCTGAATGAACCCTCTCAGTCAGGCTTTGTCATAGTTTATATATGCCATTTTAAAAAATCATCTCTCCATCACTCTAGAGACGCTTAGAGAGATTAAGGAAATTTTCCCAGTGTTCACAGCTGGTTAATGACAAAGCCTAGACTTCTACTCAAGTCAATTGACCTCAGAGGTCTTTGCACTGAAACATTATTTATCCTAAGTATCCAGAAAGATCAAAATAAACACAAATACCTTAATGTCTTCTTACTGATGGCTAACTTCAAGACTCAAGAAAGCAGTAATAACATCAACATCTAAAACCAGACAAATGAAAAAATGAGCCTGTAATTTGATATAGTGGAGGAAAAAAGTAAATCATCTTATGAATATATGGACAGGATATAATCTAGAAAAGCAGTCAGTGAACAGAGAGGTTTGTTCCTCTTCACTTGTGCTAAGAATAGACAGGAGGTCTTTATGAAAGATGTCCCACAGATGTGTACTGCATACTTCTGGCTATTTGTAGTACTGATGATGCAGTTTTAAGTTCTGTACCTTTAACACATAGAACAGCACATCAAGAGGGCTTCTTTTATTTCACAAGTAGCTTTATTTTGAAAGTTCAGTCTGTGGTCACAGCCCATTCTGTCTTAAAGTGAATGTGACTAAGGATTTCTCTATTAAAACTTCTCATTACCTTTCATTCAAATGGGTGTATCTTTCCTTTTCTCCTTTGCCTTTCACTTCTCTTCTATTCACAGCTATTTGTAAGGCCTCCTCAGACAACTGTTTTGCCTTTTTGCATTTCTTTTCCTTAGGGATGATCTTGATCCCTGCCTCCTGTACAATGTCATGAACCTCTGTTCATAGTTCTTCAGGCACTCTGTCTATCAGATCTAATCCATTGAATCTATTTCTCACTTCCACTGTATAGTCATAAGGGATTTGATTTAGGTCATACTTGAATGGTCTAGTGGTTTTCCCTATTTTCTTCAATTTAAATCTGAATTTGGCAAAAAGGAGTTCATGGTCTGTGCCACAGTCAATTCCCAGTCTTGTTTTTGCTGACTGTATAGAGCTTCTCCACCTTTGGCTGCAATGACTATAATCAATCTGATTTCGGTATTGACTATCTGATTATGCCTATGTGTACAGTCTTCTCTTGTGTTGTTGGAAGAGGGTGTTTGCTATGACCAGTACATTCTCTTGGCAAAATTCTATTAGCCTTTGCCCTGCTTTGTTCTGTACTCCGAGGCCAAATTTGCCTGTTATTCCAGGTGTTTCTTGACTTCCTACTTTTGCATTCCAGTCCCCTGTAATGAAAATGACATCTTTTTTGGGTGTTAGTTCTAGAAGGTCTTGTAGGTCTTCATAGAACCGTTCAATGTCAGCTTCTTCAGCATTACTGGTCAAGGCATAGACTTGGATTACCGTGATATTGAATGGTTTGCCTTGAAAGCGAACAGAGATCATTCTGTCGTTTTTGACATTGCACCCAAGTACTGCATTTCAGACTCTTTTGTTGACTATGATGGCCACTCTATTTCTTCTAAGGGATTCTTGCCCACAGTAGTAGATATAATGGTCATCTGAGTTAAATTCACCCATTCCTGTCCATTTTAGTTCACTGATTCCTAAAATTGTTGATGTTCACTCTTGCCATCTCCTGTTTGACCACTTCCAATTTGCCTTGATTCATGGACCTATCATTCCAGGTTCCTATGCAATATTGCTCTTTATAGCATTGAACCTTGCTTCTATCACCAGTAATATCTACAACTGGGTATTGTTTTTGCTTTGGCTCTGTCTCTTCATTCTCTCTGGAGTTATTTCTCCACTGATCTCCAGTAGCATATTGGGCACCTACCAACCTGGGGAGTTCATCTTTCAGTGTCCTATATTTTTGCCTTTTCATACTGTTCATGGGGTTCTCAAGGCAAGAATACTGAAGTGGTTTGCCTTTCCCTTCTCCAGTGGAGCACATTTTGTCAGAACTCTCCACCATGACCCATCTGTCTTGGGTGGCCCTACATGGCATGGCTAGTAGTTTCAAAGAATAGCAAGAAGAGTTAAGAAAGACTTCCTTAGTGATCAATGAAAGAAATAGAGGGAAACGATAGAATGGGAAAGTCTAGATTATCTCTTCAAGAAAATTAGAGATAACAAGGGAATATTTCATGCAAAGATGGGCACAGTAAAGGACAGAAATTGTATGGACCTAACAGAAACAGAAGATATTAAGAAGAAGTGGCAGGAATACACAGAAGAACTATACAAAAAACATCTTCATGACTCAGATAATCACAATGGTGTGATCACCAGCCTGGAGCCAGACATCCTGGAATGTGAAGTCAAGTGGGCCTTAGGAAGCATCATTATGAACAAAGCTAGTGGAGGTGATGGAATTCCAGTTGAGCTATTTCAAATCTTAAAAGATGATTCTGTGAAGGTGCTACACTCAATATGCCAGCAAATTTGGACAACTAGGCAGTGGTCACAGGACTGGAAAAGGTCAGTTCTCATTTCAATCCCTAAGAAAGGCAATGCCAAAGAATGCTCAAACTACCACACAATTGCTTACATCCTACACGCTAGTAAAGTAATGCTCAAAATTCTCCAAGCCAGGCTTCAACAGTATGTGAACCATGAACTTCCAGATGTTCAATATGGATTTAGAAAAGGCAGAGGAACCAGAGATCAAGTTGCCAGCATCTGTTGGATTATTGAAAAAGCAAGAGAGTTCCAGAAAAACATCTATTTCTGCTTTATTGACTATACCAAAGCCTTTGACTGTGTGGATCACAACAAACTCTGGGAAATTCTGAAAGACATGGGCATACCAGACCACCTGACCTGCCTTTTGTGAAATCTGTATGCAGGTCAGGAAGCAACAGTTGGAACTGGACATGGAGCAACAGATGGTTTCCAAATTGGGAAAGGAGTATGTCAAGGCTATATATTGTCACCGTGCTTATTTAACTTATATGCAGAGTACATTGTGAGAAAAGCTGGGCTGGATGAAGCACAAACTGAAATCAAGATTGCCAGGGGAAATATCAATGACCTCAGATAGGCAGATGACACCACCCTTACAGCAGAAAGTGAAGAAGAAATAAAGAGCCTCTTGATGAAAGTGAAAGATGAGAGTGAAAAAGTTGACTTAAAGCTTAACATTCAGAAAACTAAGATCATGGCATCTGGTCACATCACTTCATGCAAATAGGTGGGGAAACAGTGGAAACAGTGACAGACTTTATTTTGGGGGGCTCTGAAATCACTGCAGATGGCGACTGCAGCCATGAAATTAAAAGACACTTGCTCCTTGGAAGAAAAGTTACGACCAACCTAGACAGCATATTAAAAATAGAGACATTACTTTGCCAAAAAGGTCAATCTGCTCAAAGCTATGGTTTTTCCAGTAGTCATGTATGGATGTGAGAGCTGGACCATAAAGAAAGCTGAGTGCAGAAGAATTGATGCTTTTGAACTGTGGTGTTGGAGAAGACTCTTGAGAGTCCCTTGGACTGCAAGGAGATCCAACCAGTCCATCCTAAAGGAAATCAGCCCTGAATGTTCATTGGAAGGACTGATGTTGAATCTGAAACTCCAATACTTCGGCCACCTGATGCGAAGATCTAACTCATTTGGAAACACCCTGATGCTGGGAAAGATTGAAGGCAGGAGGGGAAGGGGATGACAGGGGATGAGATGATTGGATGGCATCACCGACTCAATGGGCATGAGTTTGAGTATACTCCCGGAGTTGGTGATGGACCAGGAGGACTGGTGTGCTACAGTCCATGGGGTCGCAAAGAGTCAGATATGATTGAGTGCCTGAAGTGAACTGAACTGATTGCCTTCCAGCTTAATTTTGCAAAGCAGGATGAGTCCATCTTTGTAAAACTAGAAATCAAGCGCTAGTGTTAAAGATCTTTTTAATCTCTCAGTGTTGTTAAATAAGGTCAATTTGTTACAGATTCTGTAATACTCTTTCCCACATCCTGTAACTCAGGCTCACTGAGAATCCTGGGTAAGCAAGATAAATATAAAAATCAGCCTGGCTCCTAAAACCTCAGGTGAGTTATTTTGAACTTGATGATAACAATAGGAGATCAGGCTGATTTTAATCATAACTCAAGGAAGAAAGGTTTTATATGGAGTTTGTAAATGAGCTCCTATCCATTATGACAATGTTTTCTAATCTTATTTTCTTCATCCTTACTCCGGTTTCTATAACAACACACATTCTGTAAGCAACTGTTTACTTTTAAACCTTTGCTCAGTGCATACAACACTGCCAATTAAATATTTGTGTAAGCATTCCAAAGTCTTCAATGCCTAATATAATAGTATTTTAAGTTTTTGTGATTATAAGTACAGTATCAATAAATATCAATAAAACATCCATATTTTCTTAACCATGCTTTCCTCAGCCCAATTTAGTCCTTAGAAAAAAGAGAAGTCTTATTTGTCTTTCTCAGGTAAAGAAATGAGGATTATTAAATTTTTACAAATGTGGAAAAAGAATTTCTGAAGTATTTTATCTGGGAAAACAGTGATTTCAGAAATCTCAGTTTATCAGTTTCTTTGTGTGGAAAGAGAGAAGGATGCAAAATGTGAATATTTAAATCTTCTGACTTTTAGAAAAATTGACTCAGATTCTTTTTGATGCTCACATTAGGGCTCAGAGATATCAGTATTCATGGTTTCTTTCATCTATTATCTGTGATTAAAATGGAGTGTAATGAAATTTAGTGCTCAGTGACCTGTGTGTCCAAGGTAAGAGAAACCCAAGTAAGACTGTAGGTGTTGCAGGAGGGCATCAGAGGGCAGACAGACTAAAACCATAATCACAGAAAACTAGCCAATCTGATCACACAGACCAGGTCTTGTCTAACTCAATGAAACTAAGTGATGCTGTGTGGGGCCACCCAGGACGGGCAGGTCATGGTGGAGAGGTCAGACAGAATGTGGCGTTCTTAAAGTGAAATTTACATACCATCAAATTCTTCTGTTCTCAGTGTAAAATTTAATGATTTTAGTAAATTTATAGAGTTGTGCAATTATAATTCCATTTTAGAACATTTCTATCAACTCAAAGAATTCCTCTTGCCTGTTGCTGGTCAGTTTCTGCTCCTACCTCCTTGCATGACAGCCATTGATCTACTGCCTATTTCTTGAGTTTTTTGTTTGGAACAGTTCAGTTAAGTGGATTTATGCAATATATAATCTTTTTGTCTTTTGGATAATGTTTTTGAGCAAATTGTAGATGGATCAGTAGTTAGTTCCTTTTTGTTGCTGAATAGTATTCTACTGAGTGGAAAATCTGCCTGCCAATGCAGGAGACATAAGAGACCCAAGCTCAATCCCTGGGTTGGGAAGATCCCCTGGAGTAGGAAATGGCAACCTGCTCTAGTATTCTTGCCTGGAAAATTCTATGGGCAGAGGAGCCTGGCAGACTACAACAGTCCATGGAACTGCAAAGAGTCAGATGTGACTGAGCACATGCATACATACACGTCTCAATTCTGCCCCAAACTCCCCTTCCAGCCAGACTGCTGGGTGACATTGAGCAGAGTTCCCTGTGCTATAACAGTAGGACCTTATTGGTTATCCATTTTAAATATAGCAGTGTGTACATGTCAATCCCAAACTCCCTAACAGCCCCTTCCCCTCATCCTTTTCTCATTGCTCGTTGTTAATGTGTAAAATACGATGAGTTATTAAATATTAGTCTTGTAATTTGTGAACCTGCTGACATGTTTATTTGTTCTAGCAGTGTTTTTGTGTATTTCCTAGAATTTTGTAAAGATTTTACTGTGCATGAAGAAATTTTTACAGTTTTACTTTTTTCATTTTACTTCTTCCTTCCTATTATTATTGTGTTATTATTTTGCTTTATTGCACTGGCAAGAACTCTAGTACAATGTCAAACAGAAGTGATGACAGCAGGGCAGACAGTGACCGTCTTGCCTTGTTCTCAAACTAAACGGGAAAGCAAAGTGTAGTTTGATATTAGTCATAGATTTCCTTAAATGCTCTTTATCAAGTTGAAGAAGACTGTCTTCTTTTCCTTTTTGGTTGAGTTCAAGTTGTGAATATGTTGAATTTTTACCAGATGTCTTTTCTATACTTATTGAGATGGTCATATGATTTTTGTTCTTTAATAAACAGATTACATTGATTGATCTTGAGATAGAAAATCAACTTTACATTTCAAGGATAAATCCCACTTGGTCATGGTGTTTCAGTTCAGTTCCATTGCTCAGTCATGTCTGACTCTTTGCAACCCCATGGACTACAGTACAACAGGCTTCCCTGTCCATCACCATCTCCCAGAGGTTGCTTAAACTCTTGTCCATCGAATCAGTGATGTCATTCAAACATCTCATTCTCTGTTGTCCCCTTCTCCTCCTGCCTTCAATCTTTTCCAGCATCAGGGTCTTTTCTGAGGAGTACATTCTTTGCATCAGGTGACCAAAGTATTGGAGTTTCAGTTTCAGCATCAGTCCTTCCAGTGAACACCCAGGACTGATCTCCTTTAGGATGGACTGGTTGGATTTCCCTGCAGTCCAAGGGACTCTCAAGAGTCTTCTCCAACACCACAGTTCAAAAGCATCAATTCTTCGGTGCTCAGCTTTTTTTATAGTGAAACTCTCACATCCATATATGACTACTGGAAAAACCATAGCTTTGACTAGACAGACCTTTGTTGGCAAAGTAATTTTTAATATGCTGCTTTTTAATATGCTGTCTAGCTTGGTCATAACTTTCCTTCCAAGGGGCAAGCATCTTTTAATTTCATGGCTGCAGTCACCATCTGCAGTGATTTTGGAGCCCAAGAAAATAAAGTCTGTCACTATTTCCATTATTTCCCCCTCTATTTGCCCTGAAGTGATGGGATCAGATGCCATGATCTTAGTTTCTTGAATGTTGAGTTTTAAGCCAGCTTTTTCACTCTCCTCTCCTCTTTCACTTTCATCAAGAGTCTGTTTAGTTCCTCTTTGCTTTCTGCTGTAAGGGTGGTATCGTCTGCATATCTGAGGTTATTGATATTTCTCCTGGCAATCTTGATTTCAGCTTGTGCTTCATCCAGCCTGTCATTTTGCATGATGTACTCTTCATACGAGTTAAATAAGCAGGGTGACAATATACAGCCTTGTAGTGCTCCTTTCCCTGTTTGGAGCCATGGTGTTTAATCATTATCAAATATTATTGGAGTTGACATGCTAATATTTGTTGAGGAAATTTTACATCTTTATTCATAAGGGATATTGTTGTGTAATTTATTTTCTTGTTGTATCTTTATTTATATTGGCCTTAGGGAATTTTATGAAAGAGTAAATGAAAGAATATTGTTTCTACTTTTCCTAAAGTCAGATTTAGTACTTGGTTATTGTACTTGTCAACTCCAAGATTTTCATTAAAAATGCTTTCTACTGAAATTATCTATTTAATATGTCTTTGTCATAATAACTTTTTAAAATTCTTTAAATATGATTCTTTTGGTATCTTAAACATATTTATCAGTTGTTTTGTCATCTTTCTCTGCCATGTTCAATATCTGGGAACCTTCAGAACCATTTCTAATTGCCTATTTTTTTCTTTCCCCATTAAGAATCAAACTTTCCTATTTCTTTTCACATATATTTTTTGTTGTTGAAACTGGGCATTTTTAATATAATTCTGTATTCTGATTTTTCCCTTTCTGGATTTTTTGTTGCTCTTTTATTTGATTTTTAAGTAAGCTGCCTGAACTAATTCTGTGGAGTCTGTCTCCCCCTTGATGTGTAGCCATTGATGTCTCTGTTTAGTGGTTTTTATTTTTTTACTGTTTTTCCTTATGTTTTACATGTATATTAAAATCCAGCTTCCTTGGAGTCACTCTTGAGCCAGCATGGCTTGATATTCAGCCAGTGTTTGGCCAAAGTTTTGTTTGTAGAGGTGGAAAATTTTTCCTCTATTCACCTTAAGTTCTTGGCTGAGGTTCTATAATAAAAGATTAACAAGATAAAATAAAAACATAATTTATATATATATATATATATATATATATATATATATATATAATTCTAAGAAGAGTAATTCAGAGATCTGGCTTAGAATTCAGACTTATAAAGTACCTCCAACAAAGTACAATAAATTGGTAAAATTTACCAAAGGAAAAGCAATTATAGTCCTCAAGAGCATCAAACTATAGGAATGTAAATATATGGGAAAATAATGGTAGATAAAAGGCATTGGGCTAATAGGGTCTAAAGTTGTCTCCAATGATTGACTTTTGACCTTCTTAGTAGAGAGAAGAGGAGATACATCTTTGAAAACTTGTATCCTCCTTTTAGGCAAAGAGAAAGAAGGCAGGGATCTTTTCTTTTATCTGCTTCTCAACTGCCTTCAACTCAAAATAATCCTTGTGCCAAAGTAGCATATTTAGGGGTAACATATTCTGAACATTTCCTTCATGTTCAAACATTTCAAGTTAGTAGTGTTTCCACCCTTTGCCAATGGATATATGTGTGGTTGGGGTAATGCATTCAAAGTTCTATCAATTTACACGTCTTCCTTGACTTTATTTACTGCTCAGTCCTCTTTAAAATTTTTTTTAAATTGAAGTATAGTTGATTTACAATGTTGTGTTTATTTATTTATTTTTAATTTTTGGCTACTCCCTGTGGCATGTGGGATTCTTCGTTCCCTAAGAACCAGGGATCAAGCCCTCATCCCCTGTACTGGAAGGCGAAGTCTTAGCCACTGGACCACCAGGGGAAGTGTCATTGCTCAGCCCTCTTGTTTTACCTCTGCACATGTGCATGACCTCCTAATTAGCCAAGTGTGTGACTGCCCTCTTGCCTGACCTTGTCCTTATGTGCAGTCTCAGGTTACCAGGGGTATGTAGTAGCTTACCAAAACCCAGTACATGAATCTCATTCTCTGAATCATCCTGTTAAATTTCTAGCTAGTCTGCCTGTTTGTATTAGAGCTATTTAGGATCATTGTCTCAGGTCAGCTGTGATCTTGGTCTTCCCCATCCTGTTAACATCAAGGTGGCTACTCTTTTTTTTTTTTTTAGTAAATATGCTGCTGAAGGGAGCACTACCCTTTCCTTTTTGGCAGTGCCTAGGAGCACTTTTTTTTTTTTCCCCTCTAAATCAGTGTCCCTCTCAGGCAATAAAACTGCTGGTTTTCACAGCTTGCCCTGACCCTAGTAGATCTATGTAGCTGATGGTGCTGGGTGGGGGGTTGGAAGCAGTTCCAGGCTAAAACTCCACAGACTTCTACAGTTATGACCCAAGATTTAGGCTTTTTTTCTTGAATAAACCCATCTCAATTTGTGGTATGCCATCAGTCCATTTTCAATGAAATTTTACCTTTGGTCCATTTCAAAATTCTGAAATGTTAGTTTTGGATAATTTTATTTTTCAGCCTTATTGATGCTTTTTGAGAGAGAATCTGTTGAGCTTTGAATCTCAAGAGTTTTACTCAAATCACTTTTTAACAGTTGTTCTCTGAGCCATAAAGATTAGGTTACAGAAGCTGTATATTTAAGATTAAAAAATAATTTTTGTCTCTCATTAAACACAATGAGTTTGCTGATTTTTTAGGCATTTAGCACATATTACCTACTAATAATCATCTTTTCTTTGCTTAGAATTTGCTTGTAGTTACTCAAAATCATTGTGGATATGATGACATTTTATTGAACATTTTCCTTGCCAACTGCTAATTTAGTAACCTTTCATTGATTAGTAAAGTGAACATTTCTATTGAATTCTAGCATTTATTTCTCACTCCGATGTCCATCTACCTGATTCTTTACTTTGTAGATAACCATGCACTGTACTTGTGGGATGTGGAGATTATTAAGCTAAAGTTCTCTGAGTATCTCTTTATCTCTCTGCTCTTTCATTCATCCCCATGGTTAATGGCTTTCCCCAGTATCTCATCTCAAGGACGTCTTTTCAACCAAACCCTAATCTGGACCATCAGTGTTCAGCACTGCCTGTCTTTTTTTTTGTTTTTTTTCCTTGTTGTCGAACCCAAGTTTGTGTGTTTAGTGCACACTGAGGTCAAGCAAACTGAAATCTTGAAGTTTGGAGTGGAGAAATGAAAGGAATGGCTCATGCTCAAAAGACCTGAACTCCCCAATAGTTTTCAGGGAACAGTTTTTATAGGAGAAATTTGGTGGGGGGGTCTGCAGGGTATGTGACCTTCCTCTGGTTTGTTGGTGATGAGGTAACCAGGTGGTGTTTCAGGTATCTCAGTTATCAGCCTCTGGTTCCAACTGGTTTTGCTCCCCCTGATTGGGGGCCTTAGTTCCTGTAGAAGAACTCAGAGATTATGTATCAGGTTGTTCTGTATATCTCTTGGCAGGGAGCCAAGACCAAGACTCATCTCTGCTTCTCTCTGCGTTTCTTTACTTCCCTAATTAGTGACTATTTAAATCTGCCCTTTGGAACTCCCGGAAGGTCTAAGAGACAGAAACCTTTTTCCTTTAAAACAAGAAATGGGGGACATGGAAGGACTTTTGTGCCTGGGATGGCCCCATAGAGTCCTGCTTGGTTTCAGTTCCCCCTTTTCTTTGATACTCTTTAATCTTGAGAGGAACAGGTGTTGGAAAAGAAAGAGAACAATTTGGATAGAGAGGTTAGTCATAAACTTTGCACAGGAACTCAATTTTAGGGGGATTCTATTTCACTCCTTGTAGTTGAGAGACCTAAAACTGCCTTAAAAGAAGACTCTAGAACCTTTAAAAGAAAATCTCTTAAGTGTAATGGTAGAAGAGAGTTGAGGCTTGGAAGATATGAACTTGGTTCTGATTCTCCAAATCTATAAAATGAGTAGGCTAGACTAGTTCAATTCTAGGATTACCTGTCTCTATAGCTCTGTGATTCTGTGGATTTGAATTTCTTTGTTAACTATACAGTTTGCCTATTTAATAGATTTGATCTCACTTATTAAAGCCCAATTAACATGGATGTGCAACTGAGGAGAAGAATAGGTGTGTATTAATTAATTGCTCATTTAATAAAATTGTCCTGGGAGGTGAGGTGAAATTTAAGGATTGAAATACACCCTCTTCCTTTTTTGTGTCGTGTTCTCAAACACAAACTGTCTTTTAGAGGTGATTAGCTTTTTCTTTTGTAGATGAGGTGAGCATTGAGAAGTTAATGGACTAGAAGTCAAGGTCATAGAGGAGGTTACTGTGAGAGCCAGAAATGGGATTTCAAACTCTAAATAGCCTCTATTCCTTGCTCATCCACAAGCCTTTGCTGCTGCCTTCTCCTAGTTCTGTTTTTAGAAACACATTTTGAGTTGTGCTAATTATTCAGTGTGTATTAAATATCAATCCGAATATTGAGACTGAAAAAAATTTGCCATGTATTTATTGCAACTACACACTCTGAGCACATGCTTGGTTTGCAAATGTCACTGTAATACTCACCATATAACACTACTTTGATAGTTAAATATAATTGCTATTTTGTAAGTTTATGATAAATTTTATTTTGAAATATTTCAAAGCAAATATGGTCATTTTATTTACTCCCTGTTAGAGGAAGTAAGGGCTTCCCTGGTGGCTCAGATGGTAAAGAATCTGCCTGGAATGCGGGAGACCTGAGTTCAGTCCCTGGGATGGGAAAATCCCTTGGAGGAAGGTATGGCAACCCACTCCAGTATTCTTGCCTGGAGATTACCCATGGACAGAAGAGCCTAATGGGCTACAGTCCATGGGGCTGCAAAGAGTTAGACACAACTGAGTGACTAAGCACAGCACAGAGGCAGTAAAATTACATTTTTTCATATCTCTCCAGTGGCCTGCTTCTTTTTGATTGTTGTTCAGTTGCTCAGTCATATCCAACTCTTTGCAACCCCATAGACTGCAGCATGCCAGGCTTCCCTGTTCTTCATCTCCCAGAGCTTGCTCAAACTCATGTCCATTGAGTCAGTGATGACATCCAACCATCCCATCCTCTGTCACTGCCTTTCCTCCTGCCCTCAATCTTTCCCAGCATAAGTGTCTTTTACAGTGAGTTGTCTCTTCGCATCAGATGGCCAAAGTATTGGAGCTTCAGCCTCAGCACCAGTCCCTCCAAGGAATATTCAGCCTTTAGGGTTGATTGGTTTGATCTCCGTATTTTGGCTCCTTTGCTGCACCCAAATAAGAACTACCCCGTGATGTCTGGGCTTCCCAGGTGGCACAGTGGCAAAGAATCCACCTGCCAATTGCCAGAGAAGCACATCCAATACTTGGGTCAGGAAGGTCACCTGGAGAAAGAAATGGCAACTCTCAAAGAAACAGACACTACGTAGAAACTGAGCACGCATTACTGGATATCTACTCTCTGGAAGGCCCTATGCTGAATGCCTTACAGAGAGGAAATCTAATTCTTGAAATAACCCTGCCAGTTAGGACTTGCTTTTGCTTTGCAGGGGGGAAAACAGGTTTAGAGAGATGACTGGCTTAGGGACTTATGGCTTGTAAGTGGTATAAACAGTTTTCAAAAACAGAACTCTGGTTCCAAAGCTTGCATCCTTGTCCTTACTCATATGTATCCTCCCTGGCTATCTCCCTGTCTGTTGACTCTTTTATGGGATATTTGTGGATGTTGACTATTTAATTAAATTTGTTTTTGGTTTGTCCTGCATCTGTTTTTTGGAGAACTGTCTTTTTCTCATACCCTGGTCTCTGAAGGGGTTAATTCTTTGGCCCTGGGTACCCTGCCAAAAGCATGTAATCCAATCAGGGACCTTAACAATCCAGAGGCTGACAAAGACACTCAGTGGTATTCTTTATACTGAATTTGCAGGCTCACAGTACAACATACATTATCGCTGCCCTTATACAGTGAGGGTTTTCTGGGAGAGCAGAGATTCATAAGGAGAAAGAGATATGACCTCATTGTTTGAACCCCTCAACCATCTATGCCTGAGGCCAGTCTGCTCCCCTGTAACTTCCAGGTTAAGTGTAGTATATCCCTGAGAAACGTGAAAGCATTAGTTGCTTAGTCTTCTTTGTCCCCCGTGGACTGTAGCCCACCAGGCTCCTCTGTCCATGGAATTCTCCAGGCAAGAATACTGGAGTGGGTTGCCTGCTGGTGCTTGCTGCTGCTGCTAAGTCACTTCAGTCATGCCCGACTCTGTGCAACCCCATCCCTGGGATTCTCCAGGCAAGAACACTGGAATGTAAATCAGCTTTAACGGGGTTTCTGATACTTGTAACCAAACAAGCCTAATTGAGAATTCCTGACACATATTTACTCTCACAGGACTTGAATAGTATCTCGAGGCTTGTCAGTGATAACCTTATCCATAGAGTACTGACTCATTGGCCGTTGCATGGTTGTTACAGGTGGCCAGCCAGAGCTCCCACCCTGGAGCCCCAGCAAAAGAATTCATTTGAAGTTCATGCTGACTGGGTAGAAATGCCCAGTCATCCTCCACAGTTTGGAAGGGAAGTCTAGGGGGAAAAGATGCAAATGACTTAAAAATGATAAGCTCTTCTTAAGGTTACATTTAATTTGATGTGCTGAAGCTTCTGTTCTTGGTACTGAATATTCATGTTTAATGAGGAGTCTGGAGGCTTCACAACAGTGTCATTTTCTGTACTTTCAGAGTGGAGAAAAATGTGCTTTTAGCTGATAATGTACCTGAGGAGTGATGAAGGTGAGCTATGGGAATCTTTTTTTTTAACCATTTATGTTCTGACAAGTCATTTTTACAAAAAGCTCACAATTTAGAAAATATTAAGAGCACTGTGAGGGCTTTTGCTTAATTACAGGTAAACTTGTTTCTACATGAGGATACATGAAGGGCGAAAAGGCACTTGTAACTCATCTTTAATAAGCCCTGATTAAACTCAGTGTGAGGTGCATGCATTATTTCAAAGTTATTAACTTCTTGACTCAGTTTAAATTGCCGTAAATTACATCTGTACCAATGACTTTAGCCAACCTCTTCCCCTAGTACTGCAAAATGTCATGGGATGCTAATAGGGTTAGAAGTAAATTGAAGCCAGAATGAAATCTTAACGTATGCAGGTTGTTAGGATTCCTTATCACTACTCACTGTTACAATGCAAAGACTTGCTACCTTTATACTTACCAGCATTTTTAGTCATGCTATAGAGAGATTTCTTAATAAATACTATTCAGAGGGGTTTGCCTTGGGGGAAGTAGAGTAACAGGAGGAAGTGAAATGTCGTTAAATTAGCAAAATAAAAGCGGACCTTACTCAAAGTAAGTAGAAACAATGGGTGGCGGATTAACTGAAAAAGTCACAGAAAGAGGGAATCATGAAAATATGAAGCGTACATATTTAAGTATTTTGTTTTAGTGTAAAATACTTAAATATATATTTCTTTGGTGATCTCACTAATATAATCCGAGGCCTTTGAGGGGAGCTTCACTGCCTGGAGTTCTCTTTTTCTTGACTAAGCTGCACCCATGAGGCTGTGTCATTCATATCTTGTTTTCAGTTTCTATTTCTTTAAAAAGAGTCAGGATTTAAAAATATTTGTGACATTACCAACTTGCAGACTCTATCTAGATTTCTTTATGACCCCCCACAATCTCATTCATACTAAATAGGAAAATTTTTAATTTTGGTCCTATTTAGAAAATCTTAAAACATTCAACTTGGTTGTTATTTAAAAAAACACCTTTAGTTCTTTTGAATTCATATTTTTGTGGTTACATGATAGTTTTTAAAATTTTTTTAGGCTCACAGCTTGTGAAATCTTAGATTCCCAACCAGGGATCAAACCTGGCCAGGAGTCCTAACCTCTGGTGTTTTTGTGTGCTAAGTTGCTTCAATTGTGTCTGACTCTTTGTGACACTATGGACTGTAGCCGACCAAGCTCCTCTGTCCGTGGGATTTACCAGGCTAGAATACTGGAATGGGTTGCGATGCCCTCTTCAAGGGGACCTTCCTGACCCAGGGGTTGAACCCACGTCCTTTATGTCTCCTGCATTAGCAGCAGGTTCTTTGCCACTAGTGCTACCTCCTGGGAAACCCCTAACCACTTGACCACCAGGGAATTCTCTCCATAGTAGTTTAATAAGTGCTTTAATTACGTTAACAAGTTCTGTTGGTCTAAATGGAGTAGGAACAAAGAAACACAGTTGACTCTTGCTAAAATTACAGCCCAATTGGTAGACCCATAATTAGGTAGAGTGTTAGAAAAATGCCCCAAAGTTCATCAATCCATGGATATTAGTCAGTGTGGTGAGTCTGTTAGAGGGAATGGAGCAGATCTTTTAATCTAGTGATTCATTTGAATGAAGGTCAATTAGAGACCTTCTACAGTAAAATGTTCTCAGAGAAGGAACTGTACTGCGCCTTATACGTACTAACACCTCTTGTTTTTTAAAGGTACTGAGCTTTGCCTCAGTAAGCAGGGAAAGCAAACAAACAAAAGAAAAAAGCTTGTGCTGTTGAAAGTAGACTCTTTCTGTGTTTGTGTGTATGTGTGTGTCTTTTCAGAGTGAATAAGCCAATTTGATGTGCCGTCTGGTTTCCCGAGTTGCCACCATAAGTGGGATGGGAAGGTGACAGCAGAGTCCCTGTTCTGCTGAAGCAAATGCAGGTAAAAGCTCTAAGAAAGACTGGGCCTGCTGGGGTACACAGATGTTTAAATTCTGCTGTGAGACTTGACTCAATCCCAAAAGACAATCTCCAGTGAACTTATCTCACAACGTCATTGCCTTATTGCCTGTGGCCTTGTGCGGAGCAGTGTCACAGCGATAGACTGGAAAGTGCACGCTGCCCTGGACCATCTCCTGTAAACATGTATCCAGGACTCTCCCTATCAGAGCCCCGTAGCATTTGCTTGTAATCAGATTCTATCCCCATATACCAGCAAAGGAACCTGAAAAATGACAGTTCTGCAATCCTGAATGTTTGGTGGCTTAGAGTAAGCTATAGGTCTTTGATCATCAGGGCCATCTTTTCTTTACTAAACTATGTTGCCCTTAGAATGTATTAAAACCAGTTTTCAATGCATTATTGATCAATGCAGGGAACAATATGGTCATATTTTTTCATGAAAATTACTGTCTGGGTGTACTTGGGTCTACAGAACATTGAATATGTCATCTATTGACTATCTAAAGCCATACCTTCCTGGAACATAGAGCAGAAAGCAAGAGCAGAGGGAACTGTGTTCGCACGTTGGTAGATACTAGTCTCTTGCTCCTATGTTTCACACCATGTGTGGCTAGTCACCAGCGCTCACTACAGTAGGTGTTACAAGCTACTGTCAGCCTTCACACCACAAAATGGAAACTCTAAACAGTTCCATTTAGTCTGCTTTCTGAATGCTGCTGTAATAGGAAGACTAAACATGAATAATGAAATCAAAGTCATGTAGTCCTCAGGAGCTGTGGGCCTTGCTCCTCCTGATGGGGTGGGCGGATTCTCGATACACAGACCTGGTCCTGATGCATAATCAGTTCTGAGAATCCGTGCCCTCCATGCCTTCTCCAACCATAAACAGGACATAAGGAGTGAAGAAAGGTCTGAACCCAGAAGTGCTTCTAGAATTAGTGAAAAGCTTTTGACTTACGCTATTAATTTCCCATTTACAATATTAGATGACATTATGGAGACAGAACTGTTTTCTATTACTATAGATAAGAAAATTAGGATTAAAACTTTTAATTTTATTTCTTTATTTACTTAGTTTTGGCTGCACTGGGTGTTCGTTGCCATGCAAGGGCTCTCTCTCGTTTCGGCGGGCAGGGGCTGCTGTCTTCATTGTGTGCAGTGGCTTCTCACTGTGGTGGCCTCTCTCGTCGTAGAGCGTGGTCTCTAGGGCGAGCAGGCTTCCAGGGTTACGGCTCTCAGCCTCTAAAGCTCAGGCTCACTAGTTGTAGTGCACAGGCCCAGCTGCTGTGTGGCATGTGGGATCCTCTGGACTAGGGATCGAATCCACGTCTCCTGCGTTAACAGGCAGATTCTTAACCACTGGACTACCAGGGAAATCCAGGATTTTTTTTTTCTTTTTTTTGTATAGCTTTTTTCAAAGACTTTCTGACTCTTTTCCCTCCTCACTGTAAGTTTGAGTTCTGACTCACCCATGAAATCTCTAGTTAGGAAAAAAGTGAAGAAAAGCTAGATGTGGTTCCATGGGTAGAAAACTGTGACTAGAATCATTTATGTACTTGTATTACTGTAGTTTACATGTGGAATTATATCAGCTAATTATAGTGGACATGATTCTATTTCCAGTTATTTCTGCTGCAGTTCCTCATGACACAGGTATTTAACAATCCTAAAATATTTTTTTCTGATATCCGTGGGAATTAAGAAAAATGAAGTGGTTGATGTTACAAAGCTTGCTGCACTGTGCATTTGGTCTTAAGGGTTGCAATGTGGTCGTGGGCACATACATAAAAGAAGATACAGTTTTATTTAGGTAAACAGAAGTGGTGATGTGACCACCGGAGAGACTAATATAAATCTCATGATGCCTCCAGTGAAAAGTAAAAATTGTGTCCTAAATAATTGAATAAATATTAATGATTCATGTAGTTTAGAACACTTGAAAAGCTCAACTTGTCCTTCAAGACACCATCTCTCCTGATTATCAGGTGCTTGCAAGTCATTCAGACACTTCCTGTGCTTGGTTTTCCAAAGACATATACTTTGTGTAGATATGTATATTTATTAATGACTCAGAAAGTGATGTACCAAAACGTGACATATCTTTTCAGAGTTAAGTGTTTTATATTCTCTTTGAGCCATGACACAGGATCGGTAACTACATGATGAGTAAAGTTTAGGTTCTATTTATAAAAGTTTTCAATATTTGGAAGTTAAACAATTTAATTTTGTATTGCCCAAAAGAATTGGTCTGCTTGTAGGTTGACTCTGGGTCATTCATTTGGAAAGAGGCAGAAATGATTTAACTCTAACACCAGAAGCGGAAGAATGACTGACTCCCAACAACTAATTAAAATATATTAATTGTAGGCCTTGGCTCAGCCATCATTTTTGGATCAAGTGTGAAAAATTTCTGATTCTATATGTAAATATCAAATATTCTCAAATAAAGTAAAGATGTTTTTGCACTTAGAAGTGGTATTCTTAAGCTATTGAATATTGAGAGAATGCTGCGTATACTTGTGGTCAATGGAAAAATTAGCTTAAAGTTGAAGATTGTGTAGTTTCATTATTATATTTTTTGTCATTCTTGTTAGCTCATCAAAATAAGAAATGCAAGCCTCAGTTGTTCTCAAGGGCTTAACGGTCAACCTTGTTCAAGTTTTCCTATCTCATTAATTTATTTTGGATGTGGATCGAGTCCGACCCTGATCCAGAACTGATGCTTCAGCATTCTAGGGACTTTGGCCTGAGGTGGGGTAACAGGCTACGCTAATCACTTTTTGGATCCCATCCAGATGTGCACCGTTTCAGTGTATTACATATTTCTATAGGCTTTTAAATGGTCATTTCAATTTCAAAGGTACCAGGGACTCTTAAGTCAAATTCTATTGTAAAGTTGAAAGAGATATATCATTATTGACTAAGCCAGGCCATGATCGATCACCTTATCCTATAGTTAGGACCAACTGCAGTGAAGGAAATGATTCATTATTGAGTTATGATTAGTTGTGATAGATAACAATAAAAAGAGTAATATACTTAAGTGGAAGTAACTTTCCAACTTTACTCCTCCTTCATTCATTGTTAGGGAGCTTTTGAAGTCAAGATAGTTTTGGTTGATTACATACCTAAATATTGCTATTTTTTAATTTTTCTTTCCAGCTGATTGAATTAGAACACCTCTGTAGATGTATGTTCCTTCAAAACTTGGATCCATTTAAAATCTTCTAGTAAAGGTTATTGGTGGAAAAACAGAATACTGGCTCATCTTTTCTTCTTGTCAAATGAAACATAGATTATTTTGGGTATTTGAGGCCGGGTACTAGGGCTTCCCTTGTGGCTCAGACAGTAAAGAATCTGCCTGCAATGCAGGAGACCTGGGTACCATCCTTAGGTTGGGAAGATCCCTGGAGAAGGGAATGGCAACCCACTCCGTTATTATTGCCTGGAGAACTCCATGGACAGAGGAGCCTGGAGAATACTGGAATGGGTTGCCATGCCCTTCTTAAGGGGATCTTCCTGACCCAGGGATCGAACCCATGTCCCTTATGTCTCCTGAATTAGTAGGTGGGAATCCCAGTATTCTTGCCTGGGAAATCCCATGGACAGAGAAGCCTGGCAAGCTACAGTCCATGAGGTCATAAAAGAATCAGACACAACTAAGCAACTAAACAATAGCAACTTCCTAAATTTAGAGGTTTACCACAATTATTTGAGTAGCTTGCTAAAAATGCAAATTTCCAGAATTCTTTCTTCCAGAGACTGATTTAGTAAGTCTGAAAGTAGAGTCTGGGAAGCTAAATGTTTAACGAGTTCCTCAAATAATTCTTTTCAGTAACAAGCAGTTTGAACCACTGCTATAGATAATAAAAGTTAATGAACTGGAGCAGGGCTATCTTCTCTTGGAATGAGATTGTCAGGTGTTAAAAATTTCATTGGACTTTGAATAATAAAGGTCATGTTCAAGTAGACAAACATAAGTTGGTGTGGGGAAGGATAAATTTATGAAACAGTATAATTAGATGTGTAACAGTTACAGGGCTCTCTCCTCTAAGTAACAACATACAGCTAAGAGAATCTGAAGCCATAAAAAGACTATTAAACATTCAACAAGGATTCTGGACACAGGGTAGATTTTAGGATTAGCAAGTTCAGAAGATCATCGATACTGTCAGAGGGTAAAGCTTTTCTATCCTTTGGAGAACCACCATTCTGTGTGGCTTGATTTTCACTGTTAGGATTATCCTTTCATAGAGGCTACATGGCTGCTTTAGCTTCAGGCATCATGCCCTCACACAATTACATCCATGAAATACATATAAGTGGAAATGTGGGAAGTTTCTCCTCATAGATCCTTTGACTAGAAGTCAAACTATTCTCAAACCTTTAAACAGAATTCCCTATGATTGTGTCACATGTCCAACTCTGAGCTTCAAAAGTGCGTGAAAGGTGAGAATCTGATGCTTCCAGCTTTCATAATGCAAAGCAGATTGTTCCAGAAAATAGGAAAATAGGCATAATACCTGGTACATGGGCAACCAAAAGTGTCAGAACAAAAATAGAAATGTTTTCCAAATGAACTCACTGCTGAGTTTTCCAAATGGACTCACATGTTACTTAATTCTACAACAGCCTTGAAAGGCATTATTATTATTTTTAATATAGGCTATGAAGCAGAGTCACAGAAGAGCCAGGTTTCTAGTCCAAGGCCATAGAACTAGTAAGTGGGAGAAGTAGGATATGAACCCAGTAGTATATACTGATATTACCAAATTTCTTACCCTATTATATTGTCTCCTCATAACAAATTACTTTTGAGTGATGTCTAAATTAAGGCTGGAAAACCTGCTGAATATGTACATTTAATTCACCATTGTACTGTAGCAGATTTAGAATTTTTTTTATCTTAAAGATCCCAAATTGGATATTTTAAGTTCTCTAAGTTTTATGTGAATGTATTAATCTATCTTGATTTTGGAATACTCTGCTTATTGCTATGATGACCATTTGTAACAAAGCAGTGTTTATCAGGCCTAGGGTAGTCAGAAGCTCAGGTTTTCAATCAGGTTCTTTGAATCTTAGAAACAGGAGTGGGACTACCAACCTAGGGACAAGCATTAAGCAGTGAGGTTTATAACCCAAACCAATATAGGAATGCACAGCATTAAATGAGCAAAACAAAATGTGTTTGGGGAAAAGTTTAGGAGACTTCTTATACTTGATAGATTCTAAAATGTAAGATCCTTAGTACCTATAGCCTCTGCAACTGAGAGCCTTCTGTTCACCAGCATGGAAAATTATGTTTCATATTAAGTGATGGCAGAAGCATCTGTTTCTGTCATTTCAACTCCACATCAACTTCATTTCACATATGCAAATGATGTAAGCTCTCAAATAAAGAACCCTGTGGTGTAATTGACTTTGCATTAAGGACTGTAAAATTTGTTATTCTCTTAGACCTTGATTTAACCCATGGGTAAGCTTTGAGTGCAGTTCATGGCCAGAGACTTGGGAATATTTTATCACTTTAGGGAAGGCCAGAGACAGATTCAGGTGCATAGAAAGCTGGCAAGTATAGTTTTCATGTCAAATGGGGGAGATGATTAATTTAGTATATAGAGCCTGGGATAGGAAAAGAAAATCTTGTACCAAGTTTTCATCCACCCTGAACCGTTGTATGAACCTGCACAACTTGCTTTTATTCCTTATAGAGTGAGAGGTGTGAAAGGCTTAACCACCTAGTACAGGGCATCCCAATAGAAGTCGACTATTGTGTGTGAGATAATTTTAAGTAGTTTAATGGCATGGCATTTAATAATTTTGATCCTCATAAGTAAAACAAGTTTTCTGTTTTAGTTTTTCTCTTGATTGCTCTGGTTTACTCAAAAGAAGAAAGTCAGTTTGGTGCCAGTGAGTTATCACTTCTCCAGTGCCCTGTAATCTTTTTTTTTTTTTTTTAATTTTTTATTAGTTGGAGGCTAATTACTTCACAACATTTCAGTGGGTTTTGTCATACATTGATATGAATCAGCCATAGATTTACACGTATTCCCCATCCCGATTCCCCCTCCCACCTCCCTCTCCACCCGATTCCTCTGTGTCTTCCCAGTGCACCAGGCCCGAGGACTTGTCTCATGCATCCCACCTGGGCTGGGGATCTGTTTCACCATAGATAGTATACATGCTATTCTTTTGAAATATCCCACCCTCACATTCTCCCACAGAGTTCAATAGTCTGTTCTGTATTTCTGTGTCTCTTTTTCTGTTTTGCATATAGGGTTATCATTACCATCTTTCTAAATTCCATATATATGTGTTAGTATGCTGTAATGTTCTTTATCTTTCTGGCTTACTTCACTCTGTATAAGGGGCTCCAGTTTCATCCATCTCATTAGGACTGATTCAAATGAATTCTTTTTAACGGCTGAGTAATATTCCATGGTGTATATGTACCACAGCTTCCTTATCCATTCATCTGCTGATGGGCATCTAGGTTGCTTCCATGTCCTGGCTATTATAAACAGTGCTGCAATGAACATTGGGGTGCACGTGTCTCTTTCAGATCTGGTTTCCTCAGTGTGTATGCCCAGAAGTGGGATTGCTGGGTCATATGGCAGTTCTATTTCCAGTTTTTTAAGAAATCTCCACACTGTTTTCCATAGCGGCTGTACTAGTTTGCATTCCCACCAACAGTGTAAGAGGGTTCCCTTTTCTCCACACCCTCTCCAGCATTTATTGCTTGTAGACTTTTGGATAGCAGCCATCCTGACTGGCGTGTAATGGTACCTCATTGTGGTTTTGATTTGCATTTCTCTAATAATGAGTGATGTGGAGCATCTTTTCATGTGTTTGTTAGCCATCTGTATGTCTTCTTTGGAGAAATGTCTGTTTAGTTCTTTGGTCCATTTTTGAATTGGGTCATTTATTTTTCTGGAATTGAGCTTCAGGAGTTGCTTGTATATTTTTGAGATTAATCCTTTGTCTGTTGCTTCATTTGCTATTATTTTCTCCCAATCTGAGGGCTGTCTTTTCACCTTACTTATAGTTTCCTTTGTAGTGCAAAAGCTTTTAAGTTTCATTAGGTCCCATTTGTTTAGTTTTGCTTTTATTTCCAATATTCTGGGAGGTGGGTCATAGAGGATCTTGCTGTGATTTATGTCGGAGAGTGTTTTGCCTATGTTCTCCTCTAGGAGTTTTATAGTTTCTGGTCTTACATTTAGATCTTTAATCCATTTTGAGTTTATTTTTGTGTATGGTGTTAGAAAGTGTTCTAGTTTCATTCTTTTACAAGTGGTTGACCAGTTTTCCCAGCACCACTTGTTAAAGAGGTTGTCTTTTTTCCATTGTATATCCTTGCCTCCTTTGTCAAAGATAAGGTGTCCATAGGTCCATGGATTTATCTCTGGGCTTTCTATTCTGTTCCATTGATCTATATTTCTGTCTTTGTGCCAGTACCATACTGTCTTGATGACTGTGGCTTTGTAGTAGAGTCTGAAGTCAGGCAGGTTGATTCCTCCAGTTCCATTCTTCTTTCTCAAGATTACTTTGGCTATTCGAGGTTTTTTGTATTTCCATACAAATTGTGAAATTATTTGTTCTAGTTCTGTGAAAAATACCATTGGTAGCTTAATAGGGATTGCATTGAATCTATAGATTGCTTTGGGTAGACTAGCCATTTTGACAATATTGATTCTTCCAATCCATGAACACGGTATGTTTCTCCATCTGTTTGTGTCCTCTTTGATTTCTTTCATCAGTGTTTTATAGTTTTCTATGTATAGGTCTTTTGTTTCTTTAGGTAGATATACTCCTAAGTATTTTATTCTTTTTGTTGCAATGGTGAATGGTATTGTTTCCTTAATTTCTCTTTCTGTTTTTTCATTGTTAGTATATAGGAATGCAAGGGATTTCTGTGTGTTAATTTTATATCCTGCAACTTTACTATATTCATTGATTAGCTCTAGTAATTTTCTGGTAGAGTCTTTAGGGTTTTCTATGTAGAGGATCATGTCATCTGCAAACAGTGAGAGTTTCACTTCTTCTTTTCCTATCTGGATTCCTTTTACTTCTTTTTCTGCTCTGATTGCTGTGGCCAAAACTTCCAACACTATGTTGAATAGTAGTGGTGAGAGTGGGCACCCTTGTTTTGTTCCTGATTTCAGGGGAAATGCTTTCAATTTTTCACCATTGAGGGTGATGCTTGCTGTGGGTGTGTCATATATAGCTTTTATTATGTTGAGGTATGTTCCTTCTATTCCTGCTTTTTGGAGAGTTTTAATCATAAATGAGTGTTGAATTTTGTCAAAGGCTTTCTCTGCATCTATTGAGATAAGCATATGGTTTTTATCTTTCAATTTGTTAATGTGGTGTATTACATTGATTGATTTGCGTATATTAAAGAATCCTTGCATTCCTGGGATAAAGCCCACTTGGTCGTGGTGTATGATTTTTTTTAATATGTTGTTGGATTCTGTTTGCTAGAATTTTGTTAAGGATTTTTGCATCTATGTTCATCAGTGATATTGGTCTGTAGTTTTCTTTTTTTGTGGCATCTTTGTCTGGTTTTGGAATAAGGGTGATGGTGGCCTCATAGAATGAGTTTGGAAGCTTACCTTCCTCTGCAATTTTCTGAAAGAGTTTGAGTAAGATAGGTGTTAGCTCTTCTCTAAATTTTTGGTAGAATTCAGCTGTGAAGCCATCTGGTCCTGGGCTTTTGTTTGCTGGAAGATTTTTGATTACAGTTTCGATTTCCTTGCTTGTGATGGGTCTGTTAAGATCTTCTATTTCTTCCTGGTTCAGTTTTGGAAGGTTATACTTTTCTAAGAATTTGTCCATTTCATCCAAGTTGTCCATTTTATTGGCATAGAGCTGCTGGTAGTAGTCTCTTATGATCCTTTGTATTTCAGTGTTGTCTGTTGTGATCTCTCCATTTTCATTTCTAATTTTGTTAATTTGGTTCTTCTCTCTTTGCTTCTTTTTTTTTTCTCTCTCTTTGCTTCTTAATGAGTCTTGTTAATGGTTTGTCAATTTTGTTTATTTTTTCAAAAAAACAGCTCTTAGCTTTGTTGATTTTTGCTATGGTCTCTTTAGTTTCTTTTGCATTTATTTCTGCCCTGATTTTTAAGATTTCTTTCCTTCTGCTAACCCTGGGGTTCTTCATTTCTTCCTTCTCTAGTTGCTTTAGGTGTAGAGTTAGGTTATTTATTTGGTTTTTTTCTTGTTTCTTGATGTAAGCTTGTAATGCTATGAACCTTCCCCTTAGCACTGCTTTTACAGTGTCCCATAGGTTTTGGGTTGTTGTGTTTTCATTTTCATTCATTTCTATACATATTTTGATTTCTTTTTTGATTTCTTCTATGATTTGTTGGTTATTCAGAAGCGTGTTATTTAGCCTCCATATGTTTGAAGTTTTAACAATTTTTTTCCTGTACTTGAGACCTAATCTTACTGCACTGTGGTCAGAAAAGATGACTGGAATGATTTCAATTTTTTTTAATTTTCCAAGACCAGATTTATGGCCCAGGATGTGATCTATTCTGGAGAAGGTTCCGTGTGCACTTGAGAAAAAGGTGAAGTTGATTGTTTTGGGGTGAAATGTCCTGTAGATATCAATTAGGTCTAGCTGGTCCATTGTGTCATTTAAGGTTTGTGTTTCCTTGTTAATTTTCTGTTTAGTTGATCTATCCATAGTTGTGAGTGGGGTATTAAAGTCTCCCACTATTATTGTGTTACTATTAATTTCCTCTTTCATACTCGTTAGTGTTTGCCGTACATATTGCGGTGCTCCTATGTTGGGTGCATATATATTTATAATTGTTATATCTTCTTCTTGGATTGATCCTTTGATCATTATGTAGTGTCCTTCTTTGTCTCTTTTCACATCGTTTATTTGAAAGTCTATTTTATCTGATATGAGTATTGCGACTCCTGCTTTCTTTTGGTCTCCGTTTGCATGAAATATTTTTTTCCAGCCCTTCACTTTCAGTCTGTATGTGTCTCTTGCTTTGAGGTGGGTCTCTTGTAGACAGCATATATAGGGGTCTTGTTTTTGTATCCATTCAGCCAATCTTTGTCTTTTGGTTGGGGCATTCAACCCATTTACATTTAAGGTAATTATTGATAGGTGTGGTCCCGTTGCCATTTACTTTGTTGTTTTGGGTTCACGTTTATACAACCTTTCTGCATTTCCTGTCTAGAGAAGATCCTTTAGCATTAGTTGAAGAGCTGGTTTGGTGGTGCTGAATTCTCTCAGCTTTTGCTTATCTGTAAAGCTTTTGAATTCTCCTTCATATCTGAATGAGATCCTTGCTGGATACAGTAATCTAGGTTGTAGGTTATTCTCTTTCATTACTTTCAGTACGTCCTGCCATTCCCTTCTGGCCTGGAGGGTTTCTATTGATAGATCAGCTGTTATCCTTATGGGAATCCCTTTGTGTGTTATTTGTTGTTTCTCCCTTGCTGCTTTTAATATTTGTTCTTTGTGTTTGATCTTTGTTAATTTGATTAATATGTGTCTTGGGGTGTTTCACCTTGGGTTTATCCTGTTTGGGACTCTCTGGGTTTCTTGGACTTGGGTGGCTATTTCCTTCCCCATTTTAGGGAAGTTTTCAGCTATTATCTCCTCGAGTATTTTCTCATGGCCTTTCTTTTTGTCTTCTTCTTCTGGGACTCCTATGATTCAAATGTTGGGGCGTTTCACATTGTCCCAGAGGTCCCTGAGGTTGTCCTCATTTCTTTTGATCCTTTTTTCTTTTTTCCTCTCTGCTTCATTTATTTCCACCATTTTATCTTCTATCTCACTTATCCTATCTTCTGCCTCCGTTGTTCTACTCTTGGTTCCCTCCAAAGTGTTTTTGATCTCATTCATTGCATTATTCATTTTTAATTGAGTCTTTTTTATTTCTTCTAGGTCTTTATTAAACATTTCTTGCATCTTCTCAATCTTTGTCTCCAGGCTATTTATCTGTAACTCCATTTTGTTTTCAAGATTTTGGATCATTTTTATTATCATTATTCTAAATTCTTTTTCAGGTAGATTCCCTATCTCCTCCTCTTTTGTTTGACCTGGTGGGCATTTTTCATGTTCCTTTACCTGTTGGGTATTTCTTTGCCTTTTCATCTTGTTTAGATTGCTGTGTCTGGAGTGGGCTTTCTGTATTCTGGAGGTCTGTGGTTCCTTTTTATTGTGGAAGATTTACCCAGTGGGTGGGGTTAGACGATTGGCTTGTCAAGGTTTCCTGGTTAGGGAAGCTTGCGTCAGTGTTCTGGTGCGTGGAACTTGATTTCTTCTCTTTGGAGAGCAATGGAGTGCCCAGTAATGAGTTTTGAGATGGGTCTATGTGTTAGGTGTGTCCTTGGGCAGCCTGTATGTTGACGTTCAGGGCTATGTTCCTGCGTTGCTGGAGAATTTGCGTGGTATGTCTTGCTCTAAAACTTATTGGCTCTTGGGTGGTGGTTGGTTTCAGTGTAGGTATGGAGGCTTTTGGACAGTCACTTATTACTTAAAGTTCCATGTAGTCAGGAGTTTTCTGGTGTTCTCAGGTTTTGGGCTTAAGTCTCCTGCCTCTGGATTTCAGTTTTATTCTTCCTGTAGTCTCAGGACTTCTCCAACTATACAGCACTGATAAGAAAACTTCTAGGTTAATGGCGAAAAGATTCTCCCCTGTTAGGCATACCCAGAGAGGTTCACAGAGTTACATGTAGAAGAGGAGAGGGAGGAGGGAGATAGAGATGAGCAGGAGGAGAAAAAGGGGGACTCAAGAGGAGAGAGACAGATCTATGCAGCTGTCTGTTCCCAGAGTGTTCTCCGTAGCCCAGTCACCTACAAAGATTCACAGAATTGGATTGGGAAGAGAAGGGGAAAGGAGGAAATAGAGGTGTTCTGAGGTAGAAAACAGAGAGTCAAGATTGGGAGAGAATAATCTTCGGTTTAAAAATAGGGCTTCTCTTCTTTTTTTTTTTTTTTTTTTGTAAGGTTATAGTGTGTTGAAAATGAAAATTAAGGAGTAGTAGAGGAGTACTAGAGGACTTTAAAAGAAATAAGAGGAAAAGAAAAATAGAAAATAGAAGAATAAAAGGAAAGAAAAAGAAAAAAAAAGAAGAAAAAAGAAAAAAAAAGAAAAAAGAAAGAAAAAAAAAATTTTTTTTCCCCCTAATTAAAAAAATCATAAAAATCTATGGAAATGAAAGTTAAGGAGTAATGGGGGAGTAATAGGGGATTTTAAAGGAAGATAAAAGAGAAAAAATAAAAAAAAAAAAAGAGAAAAAAGTAAAATTATATCTAGGAGTTTCTCTAGAGCTGTTGCGGTCAGTGTGGGTTCAGCTCAGTTTCAGATAGCTCCTGGTTCCAGCGTACACTTCTCGGTATCTACAGGCCCCTTACGGTGTAGTCGGTGTTTTCTAGAGGGATTTTAATCTGTTGCACCAGTCCCTTCTGAAGCGGTTCCCTTTGTTTATTTGACTTCTGTTTGCCGGTCTCTTCAGAGCCTCATTTCCGCCCTGACACAGGCGGGCGGAGGTGGACTCTTATTCAGGTAGCTAGTTCCGTCGCTCTGCGGGGAGGGGCTGACGCTGCGGGGAGGGGCTGGCGCTGTGAGGGAGGGCTTGCACCGCGGGGACGGGTTGGCGCTGCCGGGAGGGCCTGACGCTGCTTTCTCCGTCTGCGCTGCTCAGGCTCCCGGCTGTTCTATATGGAGCGCGCCCCGCGCTGCGCTAGGTTCAAGCCCTCGGGTGTTACACAAAAGCGCGGAGCGAAAAGCTGCGCCTGCTCTCTGTGCCTTCCCCGTCAGAGCGGTCCAGGCAGCGAGGGGCTTGATGGGCGCACTATCCCCAGGTGTGGCGCACTCACTCCCTTCCGCGGACCCAGTCTCAGTTTCCGCTGGCGCCAGTCGGGTGCGCGCGCCTTCCGCCCTCTGCGTCCCCAGCCCCAGTCCCCGCCGCGCCGGTCGGGTGCCTGCGCCCTGTGTCTCGCCGCGACCTTCCCCTCCCCCCTGCCTCCTGCCTCCGGCGGGGCTGGGCCGGTCCACAGCCTGCGAGCTCTTCTCTGGATTTTCTCGGTCTCTTTGTTCTGCGAACGGCCGGCAGTGTGTTCAGGCTGGTTAATGTACTCTCTCTCTTTTGGTCTCCCACAGTTCAAGTTGGCACCTCACAGAAGCTCCCTCCGATTGTCCTCAGGGCACTCAGGCCGGGACCCTACCCCAAGCAATGCCGCCCAAGACTCCCTTCCCGGGACGAATCTCCGTCCTCAGCTCTTTTGTCTCACTTTTTATCTTTTATATTTTGTCCTACCTCCTTTCGAAGACAATGGGCTGCTTTTCTGGGCGCCTGATGACCTCAGCTAGCGATCAGAAGTTGTTCTGTGAAGTTTGCTCTGCGTTTAGTTATTCTTTCCATGAATTTGTAGGAGAGAAAGTGGTCTCCCCGTCCTACTCCTCCGCCATCTTGGCTCCTCCCATGTAATCTTTTTTTAATAGAGGAAGGCCCACGCTCAGAATCTTTGACTAGAATAAAAGCTAATTGTGATGCTATTTTGTTTTCAATATATCCATTTTTTATATTACCTTCTATTTGAGTCAAATGTACTACTAATCTGTTGCTTTCATTTTCTAATTTAAATGAAAAAAAATTTCATTTAAAATATAGCCATTTAGGGCTATACTACCCAAAGCAATCTGTAGATTCAATGCAATCCCTATTAAGCTACCAATGGTATTTTTCACAGAACTGGAACAAATAATTTCACAATTTGTATAGAAATACAAAAAACCTCGAATAGCCAAAGTAATCTTGAGAAAGAAAAATTGAACTGGAGGAACCAATCTGCCTGACTTCAGACTCTACTACAAAGCCACAGTCATCAAGACAGTATGGTACTGGCACAAAGACAGAAATATAGATCAATGGAACAGAATAGAAAACCCAGAGATAAATCCACGAACCTATGGACACCTTATCTTTGACAAAAGAGGCAAGGATATACAATGGAAAAAAGACAACCTCTTTAACAAGTGGTGCTGGGAAAACTGGTCAACCACTTGTAAAAGAATGAAACTAGAACACCTTCTAACACCATACACAAAAATAAACTCAAAATGGATTAAAGATCTAAATGTAAGACCAGAAACTATAAAACTCCTAGAGGAGAACATAGGCAAAACACTCTCAGACATAAGTCACAGCAGGATCCTCTATGACCCACCTCCCAGAATATTGGAAATAACAGCAAAACTAAACAAATGGGACCTAATGAAACTTAAAAGCTTTTGCACTACAAAGGAAACTATAAGCAAGGTGAAAAGACAGCCCTCAGATTGGGAGAAAATAATAGCAAATGAAGCAACAGACAAAGGATTAATCTCAAAAATATACAAGCAACTCCTGAAGCTCAATTCCAGAAAAATAAATGACCCAATCGAAAAATGGAGCAAAGAACTAAACAGACATTTCTCCAAAGAAGACATACAGATGGCTAACAAACACATGAAAAGATGCTCCACATCACTCATTATTAGAGAAATGCAAATCAAAACCACAATGAGGTACCATTACACGCCAGTCAGGATGGCTGCTATCCAAAAGTCTACAAGCAATAAATGCTGGAGAGGGTGTGGAGAAAAGGGAACCCTCTTACACTGTTGGTGAGAATGCAAACTAGTATAGCCGCTATGGAGAACAGTGTGGAGATTTCTTAAAAAACTGGAAATAGAACTGCCATATGACCCAGCAATCCCACTTCTGGGCATACACACTGAGGAAACCAGATCTGAAAGAGACACATGCACCCCAGTTTTCATCTCAGCACTGTTTATAATAGCCAGGACATGGAAGCAACCTAGATGCCCATCAGCAGACAAATGCATAAGGAAGCTGTGGTACATATACACCATGGAATATTACTCAGCCATTAAAAAGAATTCATTTGAATCAGTCCTAATGAGATGGATGAAACTGGAGCCCACTAAACAGAGTGAAGTAAGCCAGAAAGATAAATACCATTACAGTATACTAACACATATATATGGAATTTAGAAAGATGGTAATGATAACCCTATATGCAAAACAGAAAAAGAGGCACAGATGTACAGAACAGAATTTTGGACTCTGTGGGAGAGGGTGAGGGTGAGGGTGGGATGTTTCGAGAGAACAGCATCGAAACATGTATATTATCTAGGGTGAAACAGACCACCAGCCCAGGTTGGATGAATGAGACAAGTGCTTGGGCCTGGTGCACTGGGAAGGCCCAGAGGGATGGGGTGGAAAGGGAGGTCGGAGGGGGGATTGGGATGGGGAACACATGTAAATCCATGGCTGATTCATGTCAATGTATGACAAAAACCACTACAATACTGTAAAGTAATTAGCTTCCAACTAATAAAAATAAATGAAAAAAAATATATAGCCATTTAGGTAACAAAGACATTCATCAGTTTAAATGAAATGATGTCAATAAACATTTGTAAAGGTGGTTTATAAGCCTGAAAATTATCATTAATTAATTCATTCATTCATTTAAGTATCAAGTATCTACTAGTTCCAGTCTGTGTTCTAGACATTGGAGGATATAGTGATAGGATGGATGCTTTCCCTTTTAACAACTATACAACTTAGAGGGAAAAGCAAATAACAAAAATTGGATGAGTATAAAATATATCATGTTATAATAAATTCTATGAAAACAAGTAAAGCTGGCTGAGGGATAGAGAGTGAAAGTTTGTGTGTGCATTTGTGTGTGTGTGTGTGTGTGTGTGTGTGTGTGTGTGTGTGTGCTATTTTAGATATAGGATACTCAGGAAGGAACTTTTTAAAGAGGACTGGGGTAAATTGAAATGACAATATCTGTACAGGTCTTAGAAAAAGTGATTGTACGTAGAAGAAGCAACAGCTATAGAGACCTAGAGCAGAATAAGCTTGGTGTGCTGGAGAGACAGCAAGAGAGCTCTATGGCTAAACAAGAGTGAATATGGCAGAAAATGTAGAAAGATGAAGTGAAGAAAGAGGAAAAATAATAGCATGCAAGGCCTTGTTGGCCATGATAAGGAGTTTGCATTTTATTCTAAGTGTGGTGGGAAGTCATTGGCAATCTTTAAGTCAGGGTATGCTAAGATCTACTTTGTTCAAGAAAAATTCATCACGATAGTTGTTAAAGACAATAAGAAAAGCTTTATTCAAGAGGGGGCTTCTGCAAGGGGGAATTTTTGCAGTAGGGGAGAAAGATGGGGTTCAACTTCCAATATAACAAGGACAAGCACAGAACCAAGGAAAAAAGTGGGGATAGTGGATAGAAAATTCCCAAGAGATCAGGGGATACTGGCTAAATTGACTTGACAGGATTCTTGCTGAAGGCTGGCCAGAGCGATATCAAGGGTGATCAGAACCCAAGGTGGAGGGTGAGGAATTTGATTAGATATTGAGGATGAGAGAATCTTACTAAACTGATCCAGCAGGTTTCTTCTTTTTTTAAAAATTGGAGTATAGTTGCTAATGTAATGTTAGTTCCTACTGTACAATGAAGTGAACTAGCTATAAGTACACATATATTCACCTTCCTGTTGGGCCTCCCTCCATTCCCTCTAGGCTATTGCAGAACACCAAAAAGGGAACCCTTCTACACTGTTGGTGGGAATGTAAATTGATATAGCCACTGAGGAGAATGGAGATTCCTTAAAAAACTAAAAATAGAGCCACCATATGATCTGGCAATCCCATTCCTTTACTGGACATATACCCATAATTCAAAGTGACACATGTAACCCAGTGTTCACTGGAGCGATATTTACAACAGCTAAGCATGGAAACAGCCTAGATGTCCAACGAGGAGTTTTCTGGTTCAAACTAGACTCTGTAGGCCAAGGGCAAAGCCTGAGTTTAGGGCCTAGTGGAGAGGAGGACTGAGAGGACGTGACTTGAATTTGATCAAGGAGAGAGTCCTGTGAGCTTTATAATTCAGAAGTGACACTTTGGAAGTTTCATGGAGAAGTGGGTATGGTGGGACACCTGTTGGGTGAATAGGGAGTGATTGCCGTCTTCTAGATGAAGGGCGACGGTAGACTCAGATTTGCTGAGTATAGTTGTGCAGGTTGAGCATCAGTTAGGGGCTAAAATGCAGCTAGAGCTCTGCTCTCCCAGCCTTGTGCCCGGACACAGGGTTGTTTTCACCTACAGGAAGGAGAGCCTTTTTCCAATCTTTGCAGTCATCTGTGGCCAAGCCATTTGTTCACGGAAGGTGCATATTTTTTTCTAAATCTCACAGATGTTCCATTTTCACATCCAAATATCTTCCTTCTCAAAGTGAGTATCTTTAAATAATTTGTAAAGTGACAATGTTAGGCCAGTAGCATCTTTCATTTTACTAGAGTTGTGATGATGAAGGTGGTGAAAAGAGAAGGAAATCAGGATAAGTCAGAAGTTTAATCAATAGGATGCGTGGGTTGCAGAAAAGAGACAAGTCAAGAATGTCTCCAATGATTTTGACCTTCATGATGGAGGAAGAGGTATTGCCACTTGTTGAGAAGGGGAAGCACAAGGGAAGAGAAAATTTGGAGATTTTAAGGAAAGCAAGTTTTGTTAAAGTGTTTCATCTTGGACATTTTTTAAGTGAGTTGCCTGTTAGATATCTAAGGGGTGATGTTCGATAAGTAATGTGTATGAATCTGGAGTGTAAATGAAAGGTTACAAATGGATTTATGTTTGAGTGTATATATATAAGATGATATTTAAGTTGAATGTGTGACTAGTGAATTAATGTAGATTGGAAAGAGAAATAGATTGAGGATAAAGCCTTGATAGGTAGAAGAATGGAGAAAGACTCAGGGTAGTGTGATATTCTAGAAGCCAGGTTAAGTATATATTTCAAGAAGGACATTTTTCTCTGAAGAGAGATATAGATGTGGGCGATTAAGAGGTACAAACCTCTAGTTGCAAAATATATGAGTCACTGGTATGAAATGTACAGTATGGGGAATATAGTCAATAATTATGTAATATTTTTGTGTGGTGACAGATGGTAACTGGACTTGTCATGGTGACCATTTTGTATTGTACAAAAATATCAAATCACTACGTTGTATAACAGGAAATAACATAATGTTGCAGATCAGTTATACTACAAAAACAGACACAAAAACAAAACACATAGAAAAAGAGATTAGATTTGTGGTTACAACATGAAGGGGTCATGGGAAAGGGAAGTGTATCAAAGTGGTCAAAAGATCCAAACTTTCAGCTATAAGATAAATAAATAATAGGGATGTGATATACAATATGATAAATAAAATTAATACTGCTGTATGTTATATATGAAAGTTGTTGAGAATAAATACTGAGTTGTCATCACAAGGGAATTTTTAAAAATTCCTTTTACTTTGTAACTATAAGAGATGATGGATAGTCACTAAAATTATTGCAGTACCCATTTCATGATATATGCAAGTCAAATCATTATACTGTACATCATAAGCTGATATAGTGCTACATGTCAGTTATATCTCAGTGAAACTGGAAGAAAAATTCCCAAACAAAAAGAAGTATAGAGTGATCTATAATTTTAAGGGCTGCTAGTACGTTCAGTCAAATATGTAAAAACCAATCACTTGACTTGGCAAAATAGAGATATTTATAACCTTAAGAAACATCATTTACTAGTGTGCAATAGTAAAATAAAAAACTAAAATAAAAGAAAGTAGAGAAAAACCACTGGACCATTCAGATATGAACTAAATCAAATCCCTTACGAGTATACAATTGAAGTGAGAAATAGATTTAAGGGACTAGATCTGATAGAGCGCCTGATGAACTATGGATGGAAGTTTGTGACGTTGTACAGGAGACAGGGATCAAGAGCATCCCCCAAAAAATAAATGCAAAAAAGCACAATGGCTGTCTGAGGAGGCCTTACAAATAGCTGTAAGAAAAAGAGAAGCGAAAACCGAAGAGAAAAGGAAAGATATTCCCACTTGAATGCAGAGTTCAAAAGACTAGCAAGGAGAGATAAGAAAGCCTTCCTCAGCGATCACTGCAATGAAATAGAGGAAGACAATAGAATGGGAAAGACTAGAAATCTCTTCAAGAAAATTAGAGGTACCAAGGGAACATTTCATGCAAAGATGGGCTCAATAAAGGACAGAAATGGTATGGACCTAACAGAAGCAGAAGATATTAAGAAGAGATGGCAAGAATACACAGAAGAACTATACAAAAAAGATCTTCACGACCCAGATAGTCATGATGGTCTGATCACTCACCTAGAGCCAGATATCCTGGAATGTGAAGTCAAATGGTCCCTAGGAAGCATCACTATGAAAAAGCTAGTGGATATGATGGAATTCCAGTTGAGCTATTTCAGATCCTGAAAGATGATGCTATGAAAGTGCTGCACTCAATATGCCAGCAAATTTGGAAAACTCAGCAGTGGCCACAGGACTGGAAAAGGTCAGTTTTCATCCCCATCCCAAAGAAAGGCAATGCCAAAGAATGCTCAAACTACCTCACAATTGCACTCATCTCACATGCTAGTAAAGTAATGCTCAAAATTCTCCAAGCCAGGCTTCAACAGTACATGAACCATGAACTTCCAGATGTTCAAGCTGGATTTAGAACAGGCAGAGGAAGCAGAGATCAAATTGCCAACATCCGCTGGATCATCATAAAAACAAGAGAGTTCCAGAAGAACATCTATTTCTACTTTATTGACTATGCCAAAGCCTTTGACTGTGTGGATCACAACAAACTGTGGAAAATTCTTCAAGAGATGGGACTATCAGACCACCTAACCTATCTCTTGATAAACCTGTATACAGGTCAGGAAGCAACAGTTAGAATTGGACATGGAACAACAGACTAGTTCCAAATAGAAAAAGGAGTACATTAAGACTGTATATTGTCACCCTGTAACTTATATGCAGAGGGCATCATGAGAAATGCTGGGCTGGAGGAAGCACAAGCTGGAATCAAGATTGCCAGGAGAAATGTCAATAACCTCAGATATGCAGATGACACCACCCTTATGGCAGAAAGTGAAGAAGAACTAAAGAGCCTCTTGATGAAAGTGAAAGAGGAGAGTGAAAAAGTTGGCTTAAAGTTCAACATTCAGAAAACTAAGATCATGGCATCTGGTCCCGTCACTTCTGGAAGCAGTGACAGACTTTATTTTCTTAGGCTCCAATATCACTGCAGATGGTGACTGCAGACATGAAATTAAAAGACACTTACTCCTTGGAAAGGAAGTTATGACCAACCTAGATAGCATATTAAAAAGCAGAGACATTCCTTTGCCAACAAATGTCCATCTAGTCAAGGCTATGGTTTTTTCAGTGGTCATGTATGGATGTGAGAGTTAAGACTATAAAGAAAGCTGAGCACCAAAGAATTTATACTTTTGAACTGTGGTGTTGGAGAAGACTCTTGAGAGTCCCTTGGACTGCAAGGAGATCCATCCAGTCCACCCTAAAGGAGATCAGTCCTGAGTGTTCATTGCAAAAACTGATGTTGAAGCTGAAACTCCAGTACCTTGGGCTCCTGATGCAAAGCGCTGACTCATTTGAAAAGACCCTGATGCTGGTAAATATTGAAGGCTGGAGAAGACGGGACGACAGAAGATGAAATGGTTGGATGGCATCACCAACTCAATGGACATGAGTTTGGTTAAACTCTGGGAGTTGGTGATGGACAGCATGGCCTGGCATGCTGCAGTCCATGGGTTTGCAGAGTCCGACATGAACTGAACTGAACTGAGCTACTGAACTGAAAACTAAAATATCTGATTAGAATGAGTTGAAGAAAACATGAGAGTGAAAAATGAGCCCAGAAAGAATAGAATAACACTTTTTGAACAGCCTTGCCATAACGGGCATCAGGAAAATGCGGTGGTAGGTGGAAGGTGATGTGGAGTCTGGGTGATGGTGACATCACTATTTATTTATAAGCTGAGGGAAATGATTTAGTAGGTAAATCATGAAGATGGGAAGTAAATGAGTTTTGAGGGATTCCCACCCCACCCCCATTTTACTATTTCTATATTTGTAGATAGAGATCTTGCAATCCAGGAAGTTAGATTATCTAAAGTCACACTGCAAGCTAGTAGACTCAACTTTCAGATTTCTAGTCCAGAACTGCCCTTGCCACCTCCATTGCTTGAATGTATCTAATCTCTTGGCTGGGGTACTTGGAAAATGATATGAAATTCATTTTATTTATTTTCATATTTTCTTTAAGGATTTCAAAGATGAGAAAAATTTCAGGAGAAAAGTAACGATGCCAACATGTTAATAGCTGAATTTTTGTTATAAACTTTAATTTTAGCCATACAAGGAAAAAATACTGATGACTGAGTCATTGGTGGAAAGTATTTTGGGTAAAAAGAAAAACATGAAAGGTAGACATTCAAGAGTGATTCTAGTATCTTCACAAGGCAAACAAGTATGCAAATTGATTAGAAGCAGAGCAGGGGATCAGTAGCAACTGAAAATGAAGTTGGTAGATAAGATAACTTTACCCTGTTATTCAAGGATGCTAAGGGCCTCGGGGAAGTTTTAGTCATTTGTGGTAGAAAATGGGGAGCTACTGAAGATTTCTGAGGAGAGGAATTAGATGACATCATACTAACTTTATTTGTGGAAAGGGATGGGAGAATCCCTAAGAGTCTGAAGATTTTTAAGTCAGAGTGGGATACGGAGGTGCTAGCAGTAGGAATTAATGAAGGAGAAAAAAGTCGTAGGAGATGTCAATTCAGTTTGAATTATAGTCAAATATACAGCAAAAAATAGTCAAGAGACATTTGGATTCACAAGCTCAGTGCTCAGATAAACAGGAGGAATTAAAGTTAGAATTTTATGAGGCCATCATATCAAGTCATGTTGAATCTAGAATGACATAGTACAAGAGTTCTTTGGCATAGTGGAAGAACAGGAACTCATGACAGAGTTTTTGAGAATATTCACATTCTGATTTCTTTAAGCTTCCATTTCATCTCTTCTAAACTGTGGTTAATATTAGCCACCCCACCTACCATACTCACGGTGGTTGTGAAGCTTTTGAGAAATGAGAGATGTGAACATTCTATGAAAAAAATGTGGTATTATTTCAGATGTAGTGTGAAATTGCAATGACAGAGAACATAAACATGATCAAATAGGAGAGCATTTCAACTTGTCAAAAAATAATGAGATTGAAAAAAGGTGAAATTATTTATCTGTAAGATTAATATGTTTAGCTGAGTCTGGCTACTGGATCTTCCTGCATATGTGAGTTCCCAACTTTGAATTCCAAACTTGAGTTTGAAAATGTAAAACAACTATTACAGAAGAATATATATATATTTTTAAATCAAATTGAGAGAAAGAAAGTTGTGTGACTGTTACTTTAAAGAAGCAGTTGGTAGCATATACCAGGAAAATTTGCAGCTATTATCATCTCTTTAAGATACTGAGAAAATCGAATTGCTGACTAATGTAGTTGGGGGTGAAGGTCACCTTTCAAGAACTCAGGGACTGCAGTGTGAGCCTACTTGAAAAATCTGTCTTGCAGAGTTGCATTTGGAAAAGAGCTTTCCTCTGACAATGTTACATGTTATTTTAAGGCACATCATTTGACTATGTAAATACATACATACATATATATATATATATATATATATATATATATATGTACGTATGTGTGTGTATAAAGGGGTGGGATGGGGTGGAAGGTGGGAGGGAGATTCAAGAGGAAGGGGGCATATGTATACTTATGACTGATTCACATTGCTATATAGCAGAAACCAGCACAATATCATAAAGCAGTTATCCTCCAATTAAAAATAAATTTAAAAATACATAGTTTTTTAAACTATGGTATATGTTTGTATAACTCGAAAGAAAGCCCATCCTTCTTACCCTCTTCTGTCCCACTTCTATCTATAGAGACCAGTTGTAGGGAAGTGAGGGTGTGGGGAGTTTGGACAATGATAGAAGGAGAAACAAAAAAATTAACTTCGAAGTTTTTATTTTTATTTTTTTCATTTTGTACCTAGAAGTGGTGATATGAGGTAGATGTTTGTGTTGTGTGTACATGATGTTATCTGCTAGTTTCTCAGGCAGAAGTATAACTTGACTTGGTATGAACAAGAGAGGGCATAGAGAGAAACTCAGACAGCTTGCTCTGTATTGAATTATAAAAGGCTATCTGCACTGTGGGAAGAGGACATTTTTGCAGGTAAATTTACATCTGGGAAAGTATTGTTTTTCTGAGAAGTGTATGTGCATGTATATGTGTATATATATGGGCTTCCCTGGTAGCTCAGACAGTAAAGAATCTGCCTGCAATTTGGGAGACTGAGTTTCAGTGCCTGGGTTGAGAAGATCTAGAGAAAGGAATGCAATGCACTCCAGTATTCATACCTGGAGAATTCCAATGGACAGAGGAGCCTGGCAGGCATATATATAGCATTCTTATAGTTGAAAGTGTGAAAGGGGCATAGCTTTACCTTATGGTAGTGGTGGACCGTTCACAACGAATAGTGCCTGGCATGTAGTAGGGACACAATAAACATTGTATATTTGATGTCTTAGTCACTTTGTGCTAAGATAAATACTGTAACTGGATGGCTTATCAGAAATTTATTTCTCATGGTTCTAGAGGCTGGAAGTCCAAGACCAGTGTGCCACCGTGGTATATGGCATCCTCACAGTGGCAGAGAGTAGAGAGAGAGAGAGAGAGAGAGAGAGAGAGAGAGCAAGTTCCCTTGTGTCTTTTTATAAGGGCACTAATCCCATTCATGAATACTCCACCCTCATTACTGCCTCCCAAAGGCCAAACAAAATACTATCAAATTGGGGGATAGGATTTCAGCATGTGATTTTTTTTTTTAATTGAAGTATAGTTGATTTACAGCGTAGTGCTAATTTCTGCTATCCAGCAAAGAGATTCACTTATGCACATATATACATTCTTCTTTTAAAATATTATTTTCCATCATGGCTTATCTCAGGAGATTGGATATAGTTCCTTGTGCTGTACAGTAGGACCTTGTTGTTTATCCATTCTAAGCATAATAGATTGCATCTACTAACCCCAAACTCCCAGTCCACCCTTCTCCCTCCCATTGACCACCACAGCATACACATTCAGCCCATAGCATTTGGAGAGCTGACTTATGAAAGAACCCAATGTATTTAAAGTCATTGAGATCAACTAGATTTGGAGTATCAAAACTCTTCCATTGTGCAGTGTTTTGCTGGAGCTCTTTGTCCCCCTTTTATAGACTGAATACTCTTCAGAAAATGTACTAGAATACGTAATTGTGTTTTGCTGTGAGCCATGGGATAGGAGAGAGCAGTGGGCCCTATGACAAGACTGACCATTTCTTCAAATTGAGGGTATGGATTTATATCTTTGAGGATGGAAAGATGAGGAAGGACGTACAGAGAAACCAAGTTGGAGACTGTGAATCATACTTTAAGAGAATCCCTGTCCGACTGTTTGTGGACTATACAGTTCATGGAATTCTCCAGGCCAGAATATTGGAGTGGGTAGCCTTTCCCTTCTCTGGGGGATCTTCCCAACCCAGGGATTGAACCCAGGTCTCCTCCATTGCAGGCAGAATTCTTTACCAGCTGAGCCACCAGGGAAACCCAGCTGACGTTTTATTTAAAATTATTTCCCATAGACTCTGTGAAAAATTGTATTGAGTATCCAGGTCTAAATTTCCTTTTCTTTCTCTGTCCAACTTCAGAAAAACAGAGACTTGTATTAGTTGTTGGGCATTGTCTGTGGTGGTGGGAAAATGTACGGGGAGCCCATGGACCATCTAACATCTAATGATTAGTTCTACTATCATTTTTAGGCTTTTATGTTTTTGAAGTATGATACAGTTCAGCAGTTAGGAAAAGAAAATCATAAAGTCATGCAATAATGTGTCAGACAAACTGACTTTCCTAAAACCCTTCGTGTGTTAGAATTTTGGCTTTGACATTAATATTTTGGAGATATAAGGACATTTAATGTTCAATAAAAAGCCAAACCTATGGGATTATTTGGCTAATATAACAGCTTTATATACCAACCTGAATGGGCTACACGTGCCCAGATACTTGATCAAACTTTATGCCTAGTGTTGCTGTGAGGATGTTTTGGGGTGAGATTAACATTTAAATCAGTAGACTGAGTAAAGAAGATTGCCCTCCATCATGCGAGTGGGCCTCATGTAATCAGTTGAAGACCTGAATAGAACAAAAAGGCTAACTTTTCCCAGTACAAGAGAGAATTCTTCCTGTCTGGTGGCTCTTGGTCCCCTGCTTCTTGGGCCTTCAGACTTGGACTGGAACTAAACCACCAGCCCTCCTGGGTGTCCAGTTTGCCAGTTCACCCTGCGGATCTTGGGACTTGCCAGCTTTCATCACCACAAGAGCCAATTCCTCATAATAAATCTCTCTTTGTCTCTATCCAATTGGTTCTGTTTCTCTGGAGAACCCTAATAGAGCTGCTGTCATTAATTAACCTTTCAATATACTTGCTTCCTTCATTAGTGAGTTTTCTGAAAATGCCAAATTTACTGTTTCTCTACAAAGTACATGCCAAATGGTTTACCAGTGACTGAACATTCAGTATATGATACTATAGACACTGCCTGTTTCTGTTGAAGCTCACAGGCTAATTAGGAAGAGATTGACAGCATAGGCATACCTTGGAGGTACCGTGGGTTCAGTTCCAGACCACTGCAATAAAGTGAGGTTTTCAATAAAACAAGTTTTGGTTTTCCAATACATATAAACGTTATGTTTACACTATGCTATAGTCTATTAAGTGTGCAGTAGCCTTATCTAATAAAATGATGTATGTACCTTAATTAAAAACTATTTTATTGCTAAAAATTCTGATCATCATCTGTACCTAGATGTTGATGGCTGCTGACTTATCAGAGTGGTAGTTTGTAAAGGTTGGAGTGGCTCTGGCAGTTTCTTAAAATAAGACAACAATAAAGTTTGCCACACTGATTGACTCTTCTTTTCATGAAGAAGAACATCATTTGAAATATGAGTCAGTCATCTCAGACCCTGCTGCTATTTTATCAGCTAACTTTATGTAATATTCTAAATCCTTTGTTGTCATTTCAACAGTCTTCATTGTTGAATCCAGGAGATTCCTTCTCAAAGAACCACTTTCTTTGCTCATCCATAGGAAGCAGCTTCTCATCTGTTAAAAGCTCATCATGAGATTGCTGCAATTCAGTCACATCTTCTGGCTCCACTTCTAATTCTAGTTCTCTTGTTGTCTCCACCACATCTGTAGTGACTTCCTCCACTGAAGTCTTGAATCCTTCAGAGTCATCCATGGGGGTTGTATTCAACTTCTTCCAAACGCTGTTAATGTTGGTATTTTGGCCTCTTCCTAAGCAACATGAATGTTCTTAATGGCATCTAGAATGGTTTGCCCACATCTGTCTATTACAACCATAGCTTTATGAAATGCATTTCTTAACATTGAAATTCTTGAACTTGGAAATTACTTCCTCTTGATCCACAGGCTGCAGATATGTTAGCAGGCATGAAAACAACAGTCATCTCATTGTACATCTCTATCAGAGCTCTTTGATGACCAGGTGCACTGTCAATGAGCAGTAATAATTTGAAAGAACTTTTTTTTTTTTCTGAGCAGTAGGTCTCAACAATGGCTGATAATATTGAGTAAACCTTATTGTAGACAGATGTGCAGTCATCTAGGCTTTGTTGTTCCATTTATAGGCAGGGTAGATTCAGCATAATTCTTAAGGACCCTAGGATTTTTGGAATGTTAGCTGAGTATTGATTTCAACTTAAAGTCACCAGCTACCTTAGCCCCTAACAAGAGAGGCAGCCTACTCTTTCAACCACTGAAGCCAGGCATTGATTTCTCTTCTCTGGCTATGGAAGTCCCAGATGGCATCTGGGAAGTCCCACTATAAGGCTGTTTCATCTACATTGAAAATCTGTTCTTTAGCATAGCCACCTTCATTAACGATCTTAGCTAGATTATCTGCATAACTTGATGTGGCTTCTACCATCAATACTTAAAGCTTTACTGTGTACTTTTATGTGATGAAGATGGCTTCTTTCCTTAAAGCTCAGAACTTCTGTTAGCTTCAGACTTTTCTTCTGCAGCTTCCTCACCTCTGTAAGCTTTCATAGAATTGAAGAGAGTTAGGGTCTTGCTTTGAATTAGACTTTGACTTTGGGAAATGTTGTAGTTGGTTTGAACTTCTCTCCAGGCCACTAAAACTTACTCCATATTGACAATAAGTCTGTTTCACTTTTTTTTTTAATCATTTGTGTGTTCACTGGAGTTAGCACCTTTAATTTCCTACAAGAACTTTTTTCTTTGAATTTACAACTAAGCCAACTGTTTGGCACAACAGGCCTAATTTTAGGCTATTTCAGCTTTTGGCATGCCTTCCTCACCAAGCTTAATCATTTCCAACTTTGATATAAGGTAATAGATGCATGACTCTTACTTTCTCTCGATCACTTTGAGGCCATAGTTCAGTTCAGTTCAATCGCTCAGTCATGTCCGATTCTTTGCGACCCCATGAATCGCAGCACGCCAGGCCTCCCTGTCCATCACAAACTCCCGGAGTTTACTCAAACTCATGCCCATCGATCAGTGATGCCATCCAGCCATCTCATCCTCTGTCGTCCCCTTCTCCTCCTGCCCCCAATCCCTCCCAGCATCAGGGTCTCTTCCAATGAGTCAACTCTTCGCATGAGGTGGCCAAAGTATTGGAGTTTCAGCTTCAGCATCAGTCCTTCCAATGAACACCCAGGACTGATCTCCTTTAGGATGGACGGGTTGGATCTCCTTGCAGTCCAAGGGACTCTCAAGAGTCTTCTCCAACACCACAGTTCAAAAGCATCAATTTTTCGGTGCTCAGCTTTCTTCACAGTCCAACTCTCACATCCATACATGACCACTGGAAAAACCATAGCCTTGACCAGATGGACCTTTGTTGGCAAAGTAATGTCTCTGCTTTTTAATATGCTATCTAGGTTGGTCATAACTTTCCTTCCAAGGAGTAAGCGGCTTTTAATTTCATGGCTGCAGTCACCATCTGCAGTGATTTTTGAGCCCCCCAAAATAAAGTCTGACACTGTTTCCACTGTTTCCCCATCTATTTCCCATGAGGTGATGGAACCAGATGCCATGATCTTAGTTTTTGAGCTTTAAGCAAACTTTTTCACTCTCCTCTTTCACTTTCATCAAGAGGCTTTTTAGTTCCTCTTCACTCTCTGCCATAAGGGTGGTGTCATCTGCATATCTGAGGTAATTGGTATTTCTCCTGGTAATCTTAATTCCAGCTTGTGCTTCTTCCAGCCCAGCGTTTCTCATGATGTACTCTGAATAGAAGTTAAATAAACAGGCTGACAATATACAGCCTTGACGTACTCCTTTTCCTATATGGAACCAGTCTGTTTTTCCATGTCCAGTTCTAACTCTTGCTTCCTGATCTGCATACAGGTTTATCAAGAGGCAGGTCAGGTGGTCTGGTATTCCCATCTCCTTCAGAATTTTCCACAGTTTATTGTGATCCACACAGTCGAAGGCTTTGGCATAGTAAATAAAGCAGAAATAGATGTTTTTCTGGAACTCTCTTGCTTTTTCGATGATCCAGCGGATATTGGCAATTTGATCTCTGGTTCCTCTGCCTTTTCTAAAACCAGCTTGAACATCTGGAAGTTCATGGTTCACGTATTGCTGAAGCCTGGCTTGGAGAATTTTGAGCATCACTTTACTAGCGTGTGAGATGAGTGCAATTGTGCGGTAGTTTGAGCATTCTTTAGGATTGCCTTTCTTAGGGATTGGACTGAAAACGGACCTTTTCCATTCCTGTGGCCACTGCTGAGTTTTCCAAATTTGCTGGCATATTGAGTGCAGCACTTTGACAGCATCATCTTTCAGGATTTGAAATAGCTCAACTGGAATTCCATCACATCCACTAGCTTTGTTTGTAATGATGCTTTCTAAGGCCCACTTGACTTCACATTCCAGGATGTCTGGCTCTAGGTGAGTGATCACATCATCATGATTATCTGGGTCATGAAGATCTTTTTTGTACAGTTCTTCTGTGTATTCTTGCCACCTCTTCTTAATATCTTCTGCTTCTGTTAGGTCCATACATTTCTTTCCTTTATTGAGCCCATTCTTGCATGAAATGTTCCCTTGGTATCTCTAATTTTCTTGACGAGATCTCTAGTCTTTCCCATTCTGTTGTTTTCCTCTATTTCTTTGCATTGATCACTGAGAAAGGCTTTCTTATCTCTCCTGGCTATTCTTTGCAACTCTGAATTCGAATGGGCATATCTTTCCCTTTCTCCTTTGCTTTTCGCTTCTCTTCATTTCACAGCTATTTGTAAGGCCTCCTCAGACAACCATTTTGCCTTTTTGCATTTCTTTTTCTTAGGGATGGTCTTGATCCCTGTCTCCTGTACAATGTCACGAATCTCTGTCCATAGTTTATCAGGCTCTCTGTCTATCAGATCTAGTCCCTTAAATCTATTTCTCACTTCCACTGTATATTCATAAGGGATTTGATTTAGGTCATACCTGCATGGTCTAGTGGTTATCCCTACTCTCTTCAGTTTAAGTCTGAATTTGGCAATAAGGAGTTCATGATCCGAGCCACAGTCAGCTCCCAGTCTTGTTTTTGTTGACTGTCTAGAGCTTCTCCATCTTTGGCTGTAATGACTATAATCAATCTGATTTCGGTGTTGACCATCTGGTGATGTCCATGTGTAGAGTCTTCTCTTGTGTTGTTAGAAGAGGGTGGTCATAGAAGAACGCTATGACCAGTGCGTTCTCTTGGCAAAATTCCATTAGCCTTTGCCCTGCTTCATTCCGTACTCCAAGGCCAAATTTGCCTGTTATTCCAGGTGTTTCTTGACTTCCTACTTTTGCATTCCAGTCCCCTATAATGAAAAGGACATCTTTTTTGGGTGTTAGTTCTAAAAGCTGGTCTTGTAAGTCTTCATAGAACCATTCAATTTCAGCTTCTTCAGTGTTACTGGTTGGGGCATAGGCTTGGGTTACTGTGATATTGAATGGTTTGCCTTGGAAACGAACAGAGATCATTCTGTCGTTTTTGAGATTGCATCCAAGTACTGCATTTCAGACTCTTTTGTTGACTATGATGGCTACTCTATTTCTTCTAAGGGATTCCTGCCCACAGTAGTAGATATAATGGTCATCTGATTTAAATTCACCCATTCCAGTCCATTTTAGTTTGCTGATTCCTAGAATGTCAACATTCATTCTTGCCATCTCCTGTTTGACCACTTCCAGTTTGCCTTTGATTCGTGGGCCTAACATTCCAGGTTCCTATGCAATATTGCTCTTTACAGCATCAGGCCTTACTTCTATCACCAGTCACATCCAAAACTGGGTGTTGTTTTTGCTTTGGCTCCATCCCTTCATTCTTTCTGGAGTTACTTCTCCACTGATCTCTAGTAGCATATTGGGCACCTACCGACCTGGGGAGTTTCTCTTTCAGTATCCTATCATTTTGCCTTCTCATACTATTCATGTGGTTCTCATGGCAAGAATACTGAAGTGGTTTGCCATTCTGTTCTCCAGTGGACCACATTCTCTCAGACCTCTCCACCAAGACCCGTCCATCTTGGGTGGCCCCACACGGCATGGCTTAGTTTCATTGAGTTAGACAAGGCTGTGGTCCTGTGATCAGATTGGCTAGTTTTCTGAGATTATGGTTTTAGTGTGTCTACCCTCTGATGCCCTCTCGCAATGCCTACTGTCTTACTTGGGTTTCTCTTACCTTGGACGTAGGGTATCTCTTCACGGCTGCTCCAGCAAAGCGCAGCTGCTGCTCCTTACCTTGGATGAGGGGTATCTTCTCACCGCCACCCCTCCTGACCTTGAATGTGGAGTAGCTCCTCTTGGCCCTCCTGTGCCTGGGCAGCAGCCACTCCTTGGAGGTGGGGTAGCTCCTTGAGGCCACAGTAGTTGGCCTAATTTCAATATTGTTGTGTGCCAGAGAATGGGGAGGCCTGAGAAGAGAGGGAGATGGGGGAACAGTCAGATTGTGGAGCTGTCAGAACACTATCAACATTTATCTATTAAGTTCATGGTCTTATATGGGTGAGGTTTGTGAAGCTCCAAAACAATGTTGATGTTTCAATAATAACATCAAAGATCACTGCTCTCAAATCACTGCGGCAAATGTAATGATAATGTAGTTGTAATGAAAATGTTTGAAACAGTGGGAGAATTACCAAAACATGACACAGAGACATGAAGTGAGCAAATGTTCTTGAAAAAATGTCACTAATAGAATTGCTTAACACAGAGTTGCCACAAACCTTCCATTTGTAAAAAATCTTCATGTATCTGTAAAGCTCAATAAAGCAAAGTCCCATGAAGCAAGGTTGATTGTACACAAAAGTTGTAAAAAGAATCATATATTTACGGTATGGAAAAAGGAGAAGGAAACTAAAAGCATGCTTGTTCTGGTCCAGGATGCAGAGAAGTCTTCCCTGAGGCAGAAGCATTTAGATTAGGTCTTAGGAGATGAGCAGGAGTTACCCTGTAAAGATGCTTGAGGGTTAAGGTTGAAAAAGAGTGTTTGCAAAGTTGCTGGCACTCAGGTGGGTTTTTGTATATTTAAGGCACTGGAATGTCTGGAGTTTAAGAAGGGAGAGGAAAAGTGGTAATTGAAAGGGACCAGGTTGTGCCAGACCTTTAGAGTACATTAAGAATTTGAGATTAGATTCTAAGAGCAAATGTAAACCATGAAAGCTAAACCATGTAAAGTCTTTACTTAAGAATGTGACAGTGTGAAATATCATTCCCTGAAAGAAAAAAGAAATCACTGTGGCAGGGGTATGGAAAATGGATGTCAGGAGGACAAAGATGGCTGTCAAAAGGAAGACCATTTGAGATGACAAGAGTGGTCCAGACAAGGTAGGGCAGTTACTTCAACGTGGATGCAGTCAGGGAACATAGTAGGAAGTAGATATTATAGTAGCATCATTTACTAAGTCAAGGAAAATTGACATGAAGCAGATTTTGCAGGATGACCAAGGGTTCCAATTCAGAGTGGATGGTTAGGCTGAGATACTTACACTGAAATATTAGATAGGCAGGTGAAGCTTAGAAGATAAAAATTTGGAATCATCAGGGTATATACATTAATTGAAGTCATGTGATGTGGACATGTTGGCCAAGGGCAGAAGGATTATAAAAGGAAAAGAAAAGAGGATCCAGGACAGAACTCAAGGGACGGCCCAGCATTGTCAGTCTGAGAATGCTGGTGCATGTTTTAAACAGGAACACTCACTCTATCCAAAGCAGGAGATTTTCTGGGTTTGTAACTTGGAATAGTTTACAAAAGTTGTTTAGAATCCATACCCACAGTGACCACTGATGACCTTCTCTTCCCCACTATGCCCTTCACCTTGAAGTTTCTTCTCTTCCTTAGTATTGCAGCTTCACCTTATCACCCCCTTTTCTGCCCCCAGATCAGAATACACTTCTTCCTTCCTCTCCAGGCAGGTGTTAGATTATCTGACTTCAACCTCTCCCTGATCTGCAGTTTAGCATCCATTTTTCTATGTTTGCTGAGTTTTATCTAGGCCAGATAAGTCTCTGAGGCACCTTTAGAAACAAGCGGTAGGTGCTCTAAGCTCCTTACTAGGATGCAGTTCAGTTAGCTGATTTTTGGTCCTAGAGTTGAGTCAGGATCCCCAAGGAGAGGAATGCTAACCTTTTCAGGACCCGCAAGTCAAGGCAGTCTACGAAATATCCATGAACATAACTTTAAAAGTAGTTCAATGTATTCTCCCACACTGGAAAAGTACATTTTCAAGGGGAAAAGAGTTAAGGCTATTTCTTACCGCAGTCAGAGTCCTATTATCAAGGTGAAGCCAAATTTAAAATGTAGGGATTTTCAGTAACCCAACCCTGGGAAATTTTTTTATTTTAAGTCTTTCTGTTCTTTACTCTTCTGGCTCTGAAGATAACCTTCAGAATGTAAATTGATGCAGCAAGTGTTGGAGCCCAGAACCAAAAATTCTGATGCACAATCTCAAAAAATGTTGCAGCTTCTTTTTGCTATACCACTTGCTAAGAACGTAAGATGTAATAGCAGTCAGGTTTTGTTAGACATTAACTCAGTGCTTGCTTTGAGATTTTAAGCTCCTCTACAAGTTAAAAATCATGGCATAGCTTGTTTTACAAATGTCTGCTTTTTTCTGACGTTTGAATAAAGGTTTCAGAGGGCAATATATCTTATGTAATTCAACTATGTAAAACAGAATGAAGAACTGCATAGTTCTGCAACCTAGAAGGAAAAATGGACTTGCAGGAATTTTTAGTTTCAGTTCCATTTACAAGTAATTAAGACCTCATATGTGCCAGTATCTGAATTAAGGATGAAAAGATAAGGCAAAATCACTACTTTAACTGTACAGAGAGGGTGGGTAGGACAAATATGGAAAAATAATTACAGTATGTATTATAAAAGCAGTCTAATATATAAGCTCAGAACTAGGAATGGCCCCATTTTCTTACATTATTATTTTTAATCATGAATTCCTTCTCAACAATGGCTACCAATTTGCATATTTTTTGTGTGCAGGTACTATCTTAAGTGTTTCATACACGTTGTCTCAGTCAGTCCACACAACTCGTAAGGTAAGTACCCACTTTGTGGATAAGGAAAACAGGCTGAGAGGAGTTAAATAATTTGTCCCAAATCTCATAGCCAGTAAGTGGAAAAGGAGGAATTCAGCCTCTACTCTGTCTGATGTTAAATTCCTTGTCCTAACTACTTTGCAAAAGTAGTTTTCCCCAGGAAGATGAATGTCTCTATGGGTTCTGGTAGATGCAAATTCAGAAAAGTAATCCTAGAAACCTTAGGGTACTGGAGATAATGCATTTTCTGGGGCCTTTTAGGAATTTTTCTTTTTTACTTCATGCAATAGAGATTTCACATCAATAGGCTTATTATGACCACAAACTAATCACCCTAAACTGCCAAAATTAAGGAAAGATTTAAGATTTAAAAGAGGCATTATTTTGTTGTATTCTATTGATAGCTACCTACCCCATGTAGGAATATAAACTTCTATATACATAGTCATAAAAACAAATAGAAAACATTTGGCAGATTTTCTACTGCTAGATCTTCTAAATGCTGCTGTGTAATCAGTTTTGCTTTTCCCTCTTCTAAAAGGTACTGTTGTAAATAGCACTGGGCTTTTCTTGATAGTTGGTTAATTTTACATGGGATATTGAAAAATAGCCATACACCAGAATCCCACATTTCTGGGTGGTTGATTCAATTTACTTGAATCTAATGGAAAAATGCATTCATTTCCATTTTTTAATATCAACAGATACAGAGCAAAAGGAAAATATAGCTAAAATGATAAAAACCTTTCTTTTACTGTTAGTGCATTTTAGAAACTGAGACTATAATATTTACTGTTTTGCTGCTTTTGGAGACACATATTAATAATTAATTAAATAGACTGTTATTTTAGTATTAACTCCAATATGAATTTTAAAGATATATAAATATTAATGTATTTTAATATTAGAAATTCTTAAATATGGTGGGGGGTCAAAAGTTCATTACTTTCATTATCCCTTAAAACTTCAAATTCTACCAGTTATAACCATTATTATGTAATTTATAATACTAAGCATTTTTAATTATCTTGTTTTAAGATGGATGGACAAAATTCTTATTTTATTCACAGACTGTCTCATTCTTTACCATTTTCCTTATATGAAAATTTGGTTTTAGCCTGAAAGAGACATACAAATGCACAAAGACCCATATTATGTAGAAGACACACCCTATCTTCTACCTGCTAGATCGTGCCCCAGCACTCCCATACACGTGTAGTTGCCTGACCATCTCCAGGTTTTCTGGTGACCCTTCTGTAATTCTGACAGTGAGATTGCTTGAGAATGAAATAAAACCAATTTTTACTTGAACCATATTGAGTGGGTGTTTGTGCCTTGTGATCAGATGAAGCCTGTCTAAAACAGACACAAAACGACTCTGTATTCTCAGTCTTGAATGAGAGAGGGTGCCGTATCGACCATAGAGTGTTTGCCATGTACTTAAAGCTGGTAAACTCTGTGTGGTAGATATTTGCTTTCTCCTGTCTGGCACCTAGGTTTAGTCTGATAATTTCCATTTCTTTGATAATCACACTATAATTTTCCATTAAGCAAAGTATCTTTTCTCAGTTCTTTTTTTTTTTTTTTTACAATATTGAAGAATAGTTGATTCACAGTACTGTGTTAGTATCATTCTGTATATATGATATTCTTTTTTTTTTTAAATTTATTTATTTATTTATTTTTGTCATACATTGATATGAATCAGCCATGGATTTACACGTATCCCCCATCCCGATCCCCCCTCCCACCTCCCTCTCCACCCGATTCTTCTGGGTCTTCCCAGTGCACCAGGCCCGAGCACTTGTCTCATGCATCCCACCTGGGCTGGGGATCTGTTTCACCATAGATAGTATACATGCTGTTCTTTTGAAATATCCCACCCTCACCTTCTCCCACAGAGTTCAAAAGTCTGTTCTGTATTTCTGTGTCTCCTTTTCTGTTTTGCATATAGGGTTATCGTTACCATCTTTCTAAATTCCATATATATGTGTTAGTATGCTGTAATGTTCTTTATCTTTCTGGCTTACTTCACTCTGTATAAGGGGCTCCAGTTTCATCCATCTCATTAGGACTGATTCAAATGAATTCTTTTTAACAGCTGAGTAATATTCCATGGTGTATATGTACCACAGCTTCCTTATCCATTCATCTGCTGATGGGCATCTAGGTTGCTTCCATGTCCTGGCTATTATAAACAGTGCTGCGATGAACATTGGGGTGCACGTGTCTCTTTCAGATCTGGTTTCCTCAGTGTGTATGCCCAGAAGTGGGATTGCTGGGTCATATGGCAGTTCTATTTCCAGTTTTTTAAGAAATCTCCACACTGTTTTCCATAGCGGCTGTACTAGTTTGCATTCCCACCAACAGTGTAAGAGGGTTCCCTTTTCTCCACACCCTCTCCAGCATTTATTGCTTGTAGACTTTTGGATAGCAGCCATCCTGACTGGCGTGTAATGGTACCTCATTGTGGTTTTGATTTGCATTTCTCTAATAATGAGTGATGTTGAGCATCTTTTCATGTGTTTGTTAGCCATCTTTATGTCTTCTTTGGAGAAATGTCTGTTTAGTTCTTTGGCCCATTTTTTGATTGGGTCATTTATTTTTCTGGAATTGAGCTGCAAGAGTTGCTTGTATATTTTTGAGATTAATCCTTTGTCTGTTTCTTCATTTGCTATTATTTTCTCCCAATCTGAGGGCTGTCTTTTCACCTTACTTATAGTTTCCTTTGTTGTGCAAAAGCTTTTAAGTTTCATTAGGTCCCATTTGTTTATTTTTGCTTTTATTTCCAATATTCTGGGAGGTGGGTCATAGAGGATCCTGCTGTGATTCATGTTGGAGAGTGTTTTGCCTATGTTCTGCTCTAGGAGTTTTATAGTTTCTGGTCTTACATTTAGATCTTTAATCCATTTTGAGTTTATTTTTGTGTATGGTGTTAGAAAGTGTTCTAGTTTCATTCTTTTACAAGTGGTTGACCAGTTTTCCCAGCACCACTTGTTAAAGAGGTTGTCTTTTTTCCATTGTATATCCTTGCCTCCTTTGTCAAAGATAAGGTGTCCATAGGTCCGTGGATTTATCTCTGGGCTTTCTATTCTGTTCCATTGATCTATATTTCTGTCTTTGTGCCAGTACCATACTGTCTTGATGACTGTGGCTTTGTAGTAGAGTCTGAAGTCAGGCAGGTTGATTCCTCCAGTTCCATTCTTCTTTCTCAAGATTACTTTGGCTATTCGAGGTTTTTTGTATTTCCATACAAATTGTGAAATTCTTTGGTCTAGTTCTGTGAAAAATACCATTGGTAGCTTGATAGGGATTGCATTGAATCTATAGATTGCTTTGGGTAGAATAGCCATTTTGACAATATTGATTCTTCCAATCCATGAACACGGTATGTTTCTCCATCTGTTTGTGTCCTCTTTGATTTCTTTCATCAGTGTTTTATAGTTTTCTATGTATAGGTCTTTTGTTTCTTTAGGTAGATATACTCCTAAGTATTTTATTCTTTTTGTTGCAATGGTGAATGGTATTGTTTCCTTAATTTCTCTTTCTGTTTTTTCATTGTTAGTATATAGGAATGCAAGGGATTTCTGTGTGTTAATTTTATATCCTGCAACTTTACTATATTCATTGATTAGCTCTAGTAATTTTCTGGTAGAGTCTTTAGGGTTTTCTATGTAGAGGATCATGTCATCTGCAAACAGTGAGAGTTTCACTTCTTCTTTTCCTATCTGGATTCCTTTTACTTCTTTTTCTGCTCTGATTGCTGTGGCCAAAACTTCCAACACTATGTTGAATAGTAGTGGTGAGAGTGGGCACCCTTGCCTTGTTCCTGATTTCAGGGGAAATGCTTTCAATTTTTCACCATTGAGGGTGATGCTTGCTGTGGGTGTGTCATATATAGCTTTTATTATGTTGAGGTATGTTCCTTCTATTCCTGATTTTTGGAGAGTTTTAATCATAAATGAGTGTTGAATTTTGTCAAAGGCTTTCTCTGCATCTATTGAGATAATCATATGGTTTTTATCTTTCAATTTGTTAATGTGGTGTATTACATTGATTGATTTGCGTATATTAAAGAATCCTTGCATTCCTGGGATAAAGCCCACTTGGTCATGGTGTATGATTTTTTTAATATGTTGTTGGATTCTGTTTGCTAGAATTTTGTTAAGGATTTTTGCATCTATGTTCATCAGTGATATTGGCCTGTAGTTTTCTTTTTTTGTGGCATCTTTGTCTGGTTTTGGAATTAGGGTGATGGTGGCCTCATAGAATGAGTTTGGAAGCTTACCTTCCTCTGCAATTTTCTGGAAGAGTTTGAGTAAGATAGGTGTTAGCTCTTCTCTAAATTTTTGGTAGAATTCAGCTGTGAAGCCATCTGGTCCTGGGCTTTTGTTTGCTGGAAGATTTTTGATGACAGTTTCGATTTCCTTGCTTGTGATGGGTCTGTTAAGATCTTCTATTTCTTCCTGGTTCAGTTTTGGAAAGTTATACTTTTCTAAGAATTTGTCCATTTCATCCAAGTTGTCCATTTTATTGGCATAGAGCTGCTGGTAGTAGTCTCTTATGATCCTTTGTATTTCAGTGTTGTCTGTTGTGATCTCTCCATTTTCATTTCTAATTTTGTTAATTTGGTTCTTCTCTCTTTGTTTCTTAATGAGTCTTGCTAATGGCTTGTCAATTTTGTTTATTTTTTCAAAAAAACAGCTCTTAGCTTTGTTGATTTTTGCTATGGTCTCTTTAGTTTCTTTTGCATTTATTTCTGCCCTGATTTTTAAGATTTCTTTCCTTCTGCTAACCCTGGGGTTCTTCATTTCTTCCTTCTCTAGTTGCTTTAGGTGTAGAGTTAGGTTATTTATTTGGTTTTTTTCTTGTTTCTTGATGTAAGCTTGTAATGCTATGAACCTTCCCCTTAGCACTGCTTTTACAGTGTCCCATAGGTTTTGGGTTGTTGTGTTTTCATTTTCATTCATTTCTATACATATTTTGATTTCTTTTTTGATTTCTTCTATGATTTGTTGGTTATTCAGAAGCGTGTTATTTAGCCTCCATATGTTTGAAGTTTTAACAATTTTTTTCCTGTACTTGAGACCTAATCTTACTGCACTGTGGTCAGAAAAGATGACTGGAATGATTTCAATTTTTTTTAATTTTCCAAGACCAGATTTATGGCCCAGGATGTGATCTATTCTGGAGAAGGTTCCGTGTGCACTTGAGAAAAAGGTGAAGTTGATTGTTTTGGGGTGAAATGTCCTGTAGATATCAATTAGGTCTAGCTGGTCCATTGTGTCATTTAAGGTTTGTGTTTCCTTGTTAATTTTCTGTTTAGTTGATCTATCCATAGTTGTGAGTGGGGTATTAAAGTCTCCCACTATTATTGTGTTACTATTAATTTCCTCTTTCATACTCGTTAGTGTTTGCCGTACATATTGCGGTACTCCTATGTTGGGTGCATATATATTTATAATTGTTATATCTTCTTCTTTGATTGATCCTTTGATCATTATATAGTGTCCTTCTTTGTCTCTTTTCACATCCTTTATTTGAAAGTCTATTTTATCTGATATGAGTATTGCGACTCCTGCTTTCTTTTGGTCTCCGTTTGCATGAAATATTTTTTTCCAGCCCTTCACTTTTAGTCTGTATGTGTCTCTTGCTTTGAGGTGGGTCTCTTGTAGACAGCATATATAGGGGTCTTGTTTTTGTATCCATTCAGCCAATCTTTGTCTTTTGGTTGGGGCATTCAACCCATTTACATTTAGGGTAATTATTGATAGGTGTGGTCCCGTTGCCATTTACTTTGTTGTTTTGGGTTCACGTTTATACAACCTTTCTGCATTTCCTGTCTAGAGAAGATCCTTTAGCATTAGTTGAAGAGCTGGTTTGGTGGTGCTGAATTCTCTCAGCTTTTGCTTATCTGTAAAGCTTTTGAATTCTCCTTCATATCTGAATGAGATCCTTGCTGGATACAGTAATCTAGGTTGTAGGTTATTCTCTTTCATTACTTTCAGTACGTCCTGCCATTCCCTTCTGGCCTGAAGGGTTTCTATTGATAGATCGGCTGTTATCCTTATGGGGATCCCTTTGTGTGTTATTTGTTGTTTCTCCCTTGTTGCTTTTAATATTTGTTCTTTGTGTTTGATCTTTGTTAATTTGATTAATATGTGTCTTGGGGTATTTCGCCTTGGGTTTATCCTGTTTGGGACTCTCTGGGTTTCTTGGACTTGGGTGGCTATTTCCTTCCCCATTTTAGGGAAGTTTTCAGCTATTATCTCCTCGAGTATTTTCTCATGGCCTTTCTTTTTGTCTTCTTCTTCTGGAACTCCTATGATTCAAATGTTGGGGCGTTTCACATTGTCCCAGAGGTCCCTGAGGTTGTCCTCATTTCTTTTGATCCTTTTTTCTTTTTTCCTCTCTGCTTCATTTATTTCCACCATTTTATCTTCTATCTCACTTATCCTATCTTCTGCTTCCGTTAGTCTACTCTTGGTTCCCTCCAAAGTGTTTTTGATCTCATTCATTGCATTATTCATTTTTAATTGAGTCTTTTTTATTTCTTCTAGGTCTTTATTAAACATTTCTTGTATCTTTTCAATCTTTGTCTCCAGGCTATTTATCTGTAACTCCATTTTGTTTTCAAGATTTTGGATCATTTTTATTATCATTATTCTAAATTCTTTTTCAGGTAGATTCCCTATCTCCTCCTCTTTTGTTTGACTTGGTGGGCATTTTTCATGTTCCTTTACCTGTTGGGTATTTCTTTGCCTTTTCATCTTGTTTAGATTGCTGTGTCTGGAGTGGGCTTTCTGTATTCTGGAGGTCTGTCGTTCCTTTTTATTGTGGAGGATTTACCCCGTGGGTGGGGTTAGACGATTGGCTTGTCAAGATTTCCTGGTTAGGGAAGCTTGCGTCAGTGTTCTGGTGCGTGGAATTTGATTTCTCCTCTTTGGAGAGCAATGGAGTGCCCAGTAATGAGTTTTGAGATGGGTCTATATGTTAGGTGTGTCCTTGGGCAGCCTGTATGTTGACGTTCATGGCTATGTTCCTGCGTTGCTGGAGAATTTGTGTGGTATGTCTTGCTCTGAAACTTACTGGCTCTTGGGTGGTGGTTGGTTTCAGTGTAGGTATGGAGGCTTTTGGACAGTCACTTATTACTTAAAGTTCCATGTAGTCAGGAGTTTTCTGGTGTTCTCAGGTTTTGGGCTTAAGTCTCCTGCCTCTGGATTTCAGTTTTATTCTTCCTGTAGTCTCAGGACTTCTCCAGCTATACAGCACTGATAAGAAAACTTCTAGGTTAATGGCGAAAAGATTCTCCCCTGTTAGGCATACCCAGAGAGGTTCACAGAGTTACATGTAGAAGAGGAGAGGGAGGAGGGAGATAGAGATGAGCAGGAGGAGAAAAGGGGGGACTCAAGAGGAGAGAGACAGATCTACACAGCTGTCTGTTCCCAGAGTGTTCTCCGTAGCCCAGTCACCTACAAAGATTCACAGAATTGGATTGGGAAGAGAAGGGGAAAGGAGGAAATAGAGGTGTTCTGAGGTAGAAAACAGAGAGTCAAGATTGGGGGAGAATAATCTTCGGTTTAAAAATAGGGCTTCTCTTTTTTTTTTTTTTTTGTAAGGTTATAATGTATTGAAAATGAAAATTAAGGAGTAGTAGAGGAGTACTAGAGGACTTTAAAAGAAATAAGAGAAAAAGAAAAATAGAAAATAGAAGAGAAAAAGGAAAGAAAGAAAAAGAAGAAAAGAAAAAAAAAAAAGAAAAAAAAATTTTTTTTTTCCCCTAATTAAAAAAATCGTAAAAATCGGAGGGGCGGCGGCGGCGACCGCGCGAGGAGAGCCCCCGTCTGTCCTGGTAACTTACAAGATTAAAATTAAATTTGGTTGACGATTCTGAACAAATACGCTGTTTTATTTGAGGTATGCCATTTTGAAGACTGAGACCATGGAATTTTATCCTTGAGGATAAATCTTTGTGATAGTCTGTACTTTGTATAGCAAGAATATGAATCCTGAAGCTGAATAACCTAAGGGGCCTCTACAGCGAAGTGAAATAGATGTTGGTGGAAGCATTTACACCAGTCAGCTTGAAGAGTCTCAAATGGACCCTACCACTGAGAAATCAAGATGGCAGTCCACTATGGGGAATTGAGAAAAATGGATTAATACAAGAGTGCTGTGATAATATGCAACCAAGACAGGGTTCTTTTAACATGGAGTTCATGAAATGAATGAAGATAGAGGTTTCTTAACAGCACAGATGGACAGTGAATTTGACTTTCTAGAGACTTTTTGTATCATTAAGAATATTTTTGACATTTGTAGAAAAAGATGGCACATTAACAGATGATAGTTTATATGCCTGGAATTTTTTGCGGTTTGATTTGTATGAGTATGACCTTGTGGAATGTTAACTTTAATAAAATTTCTAACACTTTAAAAAAAAAAAATCGTAAAAATCTATGGAAATGAAAGTTAAGGAGTAATGGGGGAATAATAGGGGATTTTAAAGGAAAATAAAAGAGAAAAAATAAAAAAGAAAAAATAAAAAAAGAAAAAATAATAAAAAAGAAAAAAAAAAAAAAGTAAAATTATATCTAGGAGTTTCTCTGGAGCTGTTGCGGTCATGAGCTTCTTTCCCCTTTGGTAACCCTAAGTTTGTTTTCCGTGTCTGTGAAACATAGGAGAAAACAACACATAGACAGATAGAGTTTATAAGCTTTACGTACATAGCAAATACTGTTTGGTTGACAGAGCATCCTCTCTCATTCAAGACTGAAGATAAAGAATCATTTTGTGTCTGTTTTAGGTTCCATTTGATTACAAGGCACAAACACCCACACAATATAGTGTGTTTCTGTTTTGTAAGTGAGTTCTTTTTTATCATTGTTTTAGATTTCACAAATAATGATATCACATATTTTCTTTGTCTGACTTCACTTAGTATGATAATCTTTAGGTCCATCCATGCTGCTGCAAATGGTATTTCATTCTTTTATAATGACTGGGTAGTATTCTATCTTATATATGCACCACATCAATCCGTATGTATCCACTCATCTGTCAGGATGCAGGAGGTGTCCATCGGGAACTGCTGTGTGGTGTTGCTCCACGCCCATTGTGTTGGCTTACAAAGTACACTGTTGTTGGCATTGCCCTGGGCCCTCCCTCAACCATAGGCATGCCGGCGATCAGCCCACGTGCCCATCAGGCACTGTGCTGAGAAAGTCACTAGCGCATGTCCACTGAAGTCAGGCCCTGGGACCTGCTGTAGTCGCATAAAGTCACCCACGGGGCCCCGCCACAGTAGGAGCTGTGGTATCAGCCCAGACACCGGCCCCACCTCCGCGTGCCTGAGCCCGCAAACCCTGCAGCTGGGAACGGCCAGGTCCACCCCAGCCACGGAACAACAGTAATTGGCTTAGACGTCCCGCAAGTGCAGGGCTTCCATAGCCACGGGAGGGCGGCAAGAGTCAATCGGCGAATCTTAGCGCCGCTGTGCTCAGATTTCAGCCCAGCTTCCTAAATTGCTCAGGCCCTGGGGACTGGATCAGATTCAGCCCCACCTTCCCGTATGGGGAAGGCCAGGCGCGTGCCGCTCCTCTGCTTCGTTGAGCCGCGCCCTCTGTGAGCACATGAAGGATGAGGCTGCTGTGGGCAGACCGCTCCTGCTTGCTTGTGAGTTAACAATGGGCTCCGATGGTGGACCCGAGCTCTGTCCTGCGTATACCCTGGGTTGTGGGTTGGCATACACGCTCCCACTTCAGGCTGTCTGTCTTCCCAACCATAGCCCTCCCTCCAGGTTTGTTCCCTGAAGCCCTATTTTCAGCACCCAGCCAGCGTGCGCTCCAGCAGATGTATTTCCTGGGCATGGGAGTGGCCAGTTCTAGCTCTGCGGGTCTCCCTTTGGTTTGCCAGCCACAGTCTGTTGCTGCTGCACTTTCCTTGGAGCTTCTGCAGCTCCCCTTCTGTCCTGTCTGATCTCCCAGCTGGTGGAGAGGGTTCCCAGGGTGGGGGAAACTTTCCTCTGTTACAGTTCCCTACCAGGGGTTCAAAGGGCCCATGCTGATTCCTTTTTTCTTTTCCCTGCTCGTCCTACCTGGTTATGTGGTGATGGTGCAGTTTTGGTTGTATGGGCTCTTCCACCAACATTCAGTAGGTATTCTGTGAGAATTGTTCCACATGTCAATGTATTTTTCATGTATTTGTGGGAGGAGGTGAGCACCATGTCCTTCTGTTCTGCCATCTTGATCTCTCCGTCTCTTCTCAGTGCTTGACTCAGGTAATTTGTATAGAGTTGATCCCTATGTACAGACTGGTTCAGAGATGAGCACGTTAGCAAAGTTGGATACATGGCACTCAATTCTGGAAATGTGCAAGAATGTAAAATTGGGAAGGAGAATGTAAAGGCAATGTAAGCCTGGAGGTATTGAGAGCCACCGCTTGGAAAGAACCCATCAAATGATGAGGCCAGTATGGAGAATACTGTGCAAACTACAGAAGGACTGATCTTTGGCATTATTGTTTGAACCCCTGGATTCAACTGTGTCAGAAGGAAGACTCATCGGTGACCTCAGTTTTTTTTTTTTAAGACAATAGCACTGCCTTTCCTTTTTCTGCCTAAGGCAGTATGTCTCAGAGTTGGCTTTGTCACGTGCAGGTTATAATGTTGACCAAAATACTTGGTGGAAATTACCTGAGAAATAGAAGACCTGAAAACTGCTCATAAACAGTTTTCTGTAAGTAAGATAAAGAAGGTAGGGCAGTGGTAAAGAACCCGCCAGCCAATGCAGGAGACTCGGGTTCAACCTTGAGTCGGGAAGATCCCCTGGAGAAGGAAATGGCAACCCACTCCAGTATTCTTGCCTGGGAAATAAATAAAATGTATTATTAAATGTTAGACTATGAAACAGTCTAAAAATTGTCTTGTGAGATGCTGGTTGTAAAGATAGTTTAGAATCTCTACTCAATATGTAAAATCAATACTCTGTTCAATCTTGAATTACCTGTGCAATATTTCAAGTGCTGCCCCATTTTCACAGTCAATAGATATGAAGACAAAGTACTTGCAAAGTGGCAAGTAAGCACCTGTATTTTGCATCAGAGATCACAAGGGAATCAGAAGGAACATCATAAGAAAATCATTTGCATTTTACATCAGATGAAATAAGTTAATACTAAGAAAGCACATAAAAAAAAGAAAGCAAACACTTCCACCACCAACAATAAATAAAGCAGAAATTAAATAAGAAGTAGAGAAGGAAGATACATTTAAAATTGGTTATGTCAAGGTTTTCTTGATTCCTAATTGCCACTGGGAACTCTCTCATCTATTGTCTAACATCTCCAACCTGAAAATTCAGTAAATTTCAGTTCTCACAAATGCCAATTTACTTTATCCATTTTTGTGTATACAGGTAGGCTGGTATGACAGCCATGTGAAAATGAACCAAAAAAGCCTCAATGAGCCCAGGAATTTCTAAGAGTTCCATGAATGGGCTTCAGGGGAATCTTTGATTCTCCAGAAATTGTAAAAATTTGTATGAATGTGCTTTTTTTTTTTGCCCCAAATAAATCTTTACCTTTTATCAGTTTTACAAACAGACCTATGACCCAGAAAGTGTTACAATTTTATGCCATTTTAGGGCAACTAATAAGAAATTATTTACCTTTACTGTGTATTGGTATATGCTAGCATCGGTTCAGTTCAGTCTCTCAGTTGTGTCCGAGTCTTTGCAACCAACCCCATGGACTGCAGCATGCCAGGCTTCGCTGTCTTATCACTAACTCCCGGAGCTTGCTCAGACTCATGTCCATTGAGTAGGTGATGCCATCCAACCATCTCATCCTCTATTGGCCCCTTCTCCTCCTGCCTTCAATCTTTCCCAGCATCAGGGTCTTTTCCAATGAGTCAGTTCTTCACATCAAGTGGCCAAAGTATTGGAGTTTCAGCTTCAGCATCAGTCCTTCCAATGAATATTCAGGACTGATTTCCTTTAAGATGGACTGATTTGATCTCCTTGCAGTCCAAGGGACTCTCAAGAGTCTTCTCCAACACCACAGTTCAAAAGCATCAATTCTTCAGTGTTCAGCTTTCCTTATAGTCCAACACTCATAGTATGTTATCATATTAAGGTATTACTGGCATTTTAAAGTAAACTGTGAACAATGCTAAAGTTCTGTATATTATAGAAGTAGGTAAGGGCCAGATTAGGAGGACTGTTCATTTAATAGTAAAATTTCTGTGACAGAGCTTTGACAGGGTTCAGGTTACACATTCATCTGCTTGGTGTACTAGGACAATGTAGAATAATCCCATCAATTTGGGTTCTAGTGGCAGATTTGTAATCTTGGATTTATAAATTATAAATCCTGGATTTATAATCTTACCCAGACTACAAACAATGGATACAGGTAATTCCCCAGTAGGAAATAGGGCATGGTTAGGCAGGTGGAAGGGGCATCCTAGGTGGCACTAGTGGTAAAGAACCCACATGCCAATCCAGGAGATGCAAGAGATACAGGTTTGATCCCTGGGTCAGGAAGATCCCCTGGATGAGGACATGGAAACCCACTCCAGTATTCTTGCCTAGAGAATCCCATCGACAGGGGAGCCTGGTGGCTTACAGTCCATGGGGTTGTACAGAGTCAGACTCGACTGAAATGACTTAGCATGCACGAACAAAGAGGTGGAAATGAGGCAGGATCTCTCTGTCTGTACTCTGCTTATCTTCTTAGGTGTGAGGATTTAATGAGACAATGTATGTGAATGTAGTTTGTAAAGTGTTAAATGACATTAACATTTTCTGATACTATAACAGCTCTTTATAGTTCCTTCCAGTCATCAGAAAAGGTTAGGCTGGGGCAGCTGCAGTGAATGGAGGAAGAGAGGAATTTAGGAAAGAGATATAGGTGATACCAGGTCATCTACATACACTTTACCAGCCTATTCTCTGTCAGGTAACTTGTCATCTAAAGGTACCATCACTGAAAACGTGCATGCATGCTAGATTTCTTCAGTCGTCTTTGACTCTTTGTGATCCTGTGGACTCTAGCCTTTCAGGCTCCTCTGTCCATGGGGTTCTCCAGGCAAAAATACTGGAGTGGGTTGCCATGCCTTCCTCCAGGGGATCTTCCTGACCCAGGGATCAAACCTGCATCTCTTATGTCTCCTGAATTGGCAGATGGGTTATTTACCACTAGCACCACTTGGGAGGTTCGTTGTTTAGGTTCCAGGGTCACTATTTCAAATAATAACAGAGACCACTTGATAGAAGGAATTGGTGCTAAGCTGCTTGTATATGTGGCCACGCATGGCACCTGCCGAGTTGTGTGATTGCCTCTGTCTGTTTGGGCTGCTACAACAGAGTATCATAAACTAAGTGGATAAAACAAGAAACATTTATTTCTCATAGTTTTGGAGCCTAGAAGTCCAAGATCAGGGTGTTAGTGTGGTTAGATGTTTGGTGTGCGCCCTTCTCCTGTCTGTGTCCTCACATGGCCTTCTGGGTGAGTGCCCAAAGAGGGAGCTCTCATGTCTCATCTTCTTTGCATAAACACATTAATCACATCATGAAGGCTCTACCTTCATAACGCAGTCTAACCCTAATAACCTTGTTACCATATTCCTAATTACCTAAGACTTCATATACCATCTTGTTGGGGTTTTGGTCTCAACAAATGAATTTTGGGGGCACACAAATATTCAGTTCATAGCAATGACCTTTGCTTTATTTTATATATAAGCTATTCAATAGGTCACTGTTTTAATTGAAACTTCAACATGCACCTAATAAAAATTAATTTCTTCCTCAAAGAAAATATCTAACTCACATTTCTGCCAACTGCTTAAGCAATTTGTTACATTGCCCTTTATAACAATACCTGGGCTATACAAGAAGTCCTAAAGATTTTGCTCATGGGTTCCTGCCATTTGACTCATGATTTAGGCTGAGCACACTTAAGAGGATTACATGAGAATCAGTGCAGCTTTTTTTCTTCTTGGAAAGTAAATAAATCTAAATTTGGGTTCATTTATCCACAGATCAGAAGATCCAGCTTCTTGCCCCAACACTCTGGTTGAATAGTTGTGGTTATTGAGAAACTATTTATTCTTTCAAAATTTAAGCATAAAATTGGGATAATGCTCAATGTCCCCACAAGACAATAAGAGTCAAATATAATGATATAATGGAAAAAATCTATTGAAATATATAATCTGCTTTATAAAGGCAATGAGTTATTTAGAAGAAAGTGCAGCAGGTTTCATAAAAGTAAGTGTAAAACATATCATTGCCTCTAAGGGTTTAAAATCCAAGACAATATATAGACAGGAAGATAAGAGCTCCTTGCAAATGCTATTGTAACTGAGAAAAATTGTGAAATCTGGACATAAAATAAATGTCAAGTTTCTGGAAATGTGCCCATTTACAGCAGAGTTGTTGACATCAAGTAGAATAATGATTCCATTTAAATTCTGATAACTGCTATTACCTGGTGTTTTTTTTTTTTGAAGATATTATTTCCTGCTCTTTCTGTTTTTTCATACTAGGTTAATAGCAGGTTTTGAAAATAACTGTGTACCTGTGCAAATCTATAAATGACATGAAGCCGTCAGAAAGGGATCTGCTCTCAGAAAGCTTTTCTTTGAGTTTTTCTGACCTTATCTTAATGTTTGGAGTTTAGTCCCAACAAGCCACCTTTGGCTTCCCGGCCTCAGCAGTGTAGCCCTCATTCTGTAACTCAGTCACTTATCATGTTGCTTCATGCTGCCATTGCATCCGTCTTGTTTGGCAGCTTCATTATTCTTATCCTTGAGTCTTCCTGTCTCCTTTGCTTACAAGAAAATCTGGGTGGAATTATTGCTACTTTGGTGGAGTTGTTTGACCAGTTTTTCCTCAAACCTAGTGAAATGTTAAAGAAACAAGTAAAATAAGGTCTCTGGTTTATGGATTTCTCTTCAGTGGCCTCTGGTCCCTAATTCAGTTCAGTGCATTAGCTAGATGGATAGCTTGTGAATGTTCACTGCTGTTTCTTATAGCAGAAAAGTGCACATTTAACTGTGCAATTACAGGGATAGTGTCTGTCCAGGTGCCCAATATTTAATCTTACTTAAGACAGCATAGGGAATAGAGTAAAAAATATTATAATAGTTTTGTGTGGTGACTAGAGTTATCATGATGAAGCTTTCATAATGTATAAAAATACTGAATCACTATGTTATATATCTGAAACTAATATACTACTGTAACTCAGTTCTATATATGTATGTATGCTACATTTAGATATATACGTAGCATAGCTTTGGAATCAGATAAGTCATGGGTTCAAAATTAGGTGCTCCTTGAGTCTGTGACACATTGCACATCTTACTTAACCTCTCTGAGTCTTAGTTTCTACACCCGTAAAGTAGGGACCTAAACTTCTCATAGATTTGTTGTAAGGTTTAAAAATATAATATGTAGGAAGCCCCAGATAGTACCTGATATTAGAACGTGCTCAGTAAATAGAGGCGCTTCCTAGATGGCACAGTGGTAGAGAATCTGCCTCCCAAGCAGGAGATGTGCATTCCATCCCTATGTGGGGAAGATCCCCTGAAGTAGGAAAGGAAACCCACTCCAGTATTCTTGCTTGGAAAATTCCATGGACAGATGAGCATGGAACTCTAGTCCATGGGGTCGCAAAGAACCAGACACGACTGAGCTTCTGAGCATGCACACACACAGTAAATAGAGATCTATCTCTTTTGTCAATCAGTTTTCCCCTCCTCCAGTTCATTTGTTGTGGTGGCATAAGACACATCTGTTCATATTCTTTATTGGTTGATTTATTTTACTTTAAAAGATTTTATAACCTCAGTTTCTCAAGAAGCTTTACGTATTATACATCTTAGGCATGCATCTTGGAGAATGTCTAAGTTGTTCTGATTAGTAAATAAATAAAAAGCTAAACTAAGCCAACTAAACTCCTAGTTCTTTTAATAAATTTCTTTCGGTAAGATTTTCTGGATTTTAAGAATTACCTGAGGATAAAATGTTAATTTATTTTTAATTCACTGCACTGCAGTGAAATATGCTGATACTATTAAACTCAACTTTTCTCTGACTTGGGGGCAAAATTAAATCACTAAGTATTGAGGCCACATGCCACAGCAACATGTATGCTGAAGGGCTTTGCAAACACTACAAATTAAGATAAAATTTTTTATAAACAATTGGAGCAATGCTAGGTGTTTAATGTGTATTCAAACGTCATTGATGGGTGATATTAAGTTTATAGTTTGTTTGGATTTGAATTATTTAAGGCACTCAAGACAATAAAATAATTTATCTTCCGTGGCTTTCTGGGGGATAGGCTCCATGATTGGAAAATTATTTTACAAAAGGAGAGAAAAAGAAAGATTTGGTAGTAAGATAGTTGCATTTCAGAAGCCCATTTTATATACTATTGAAAATTGTGTAGGTAACAGAGAATTTTTAAACTGTCAAAAGGCTGGCATTAGTAGAGCTTCTGTGATATCCCTTCTTTTTTTGCTCACATTGTAGAACAGATAATGAATGTGATCTTATTAGTATTCCTATAAAACACTCTTGCTACATTTCCTTTGAATGCAGGATTGAAAACCTCTCATGCCTTCCAGGCTCTGGCAGGAAAAAAGACAAGGGACATGCACGGTGCAGGGTCCATGGCCAGCTGGATCACATGTGGCTCTGAAATCATCACCACATCTGGGTTTTCAAGAAAGAACACAAATGTGGGTTTTCATGTAAAAATGATTCTTTATGTAATCCATGCATGCATGCATGCTGCTGCTGCTGCTAAGTCACTTCAGTCATGTCCGACTCTGTGCGACCCCATAGACGGCAGCCCACCAGGCTCCCCCGTCCCTGGGATTCTCCAGGCAAGAACACTAGAGTGGGTTGCCATTTCCTTCTCCAATGCATGAAAGTGAAAAGTGAAAGTGAAGTCGCTCAGTTGTGTCCAACTGTTAGCGACCCCATGGACTGCAGCCTACCAGGCTCCTCCGTCCATGGGATTTTCCAGGCAAGAGTCCTGGAGTGGGGTGCCATTGCCTTTTGCATCAGTTATGTCTGACTCTCTGCATCCCCATGGACTGTAGGCCTTCAGGCTCCTCTGTCCATGGGATTCTCCAGGCAGAAATACTGGAGTGGGTTGCCATGCCCTCCTCTAGGTGATCTTCCCAAGCCATGTCTCTTACAAATACTGCATTGGCAGGCAGGTTCTTTACCAAGAAAATTAAAAACATGTCCTTTAGGGGAGCCTATTTGAGCAGCACGGGCACATAGTGTGTCTGACCCTTTAGTTATTTGTAAAAGGCCACACCCAGTGTGGGTTAACTTTTTGTCTCCTTGCTCTCCTCACTCCTACCCCTGTGACACCCTGCCCCCACCTCTCCTGCACACAGAGTGTTTGCACTCTAGTTAAGTCAAGCTGTGTATCTTTCCCAGAGCACCTCGATCATTTTCCTACCTCCTGCTCTTCCACTGACATGCATGCTCTCTCCTTGGCTCTCTGCTTCACACACCAGCTTCATGAAATCTCTGCATCCTCCTCCAAAGATCACCAGGTGACAAATCTTCTGAGTTTTCTGTGGGTGTTTGACCCCTGAACTGAGGTGAAGTCATTGCTCTCTAATCAGTGTTTCCACATTGCACTGCATTGTAGTTAGTTACTCGCTTGTCACTATGATCTCACTTTTATGCCTCCCTCTCTGTTCACTCAGCTGTTGCAGGCAGAAGCACAGTGACCATAGACAAAGTATCCATGGTTGGCTTTGATAACCAAAGGAGCCTTTCGACATGTCCCAGAACACAGTTGCCATCACTTCTACTTGGGATAAGGTCACCACATGGTGACATGAGCTGGGTTTGCAGGCTGCCCACCTAGACTGCTTGGCAGAGTGGACATTGGGGATTTTTGAGTCAGCCTCAATGGGCCACGTTATCCATAGTTGTTTGTTTTTCTCAGGCAGGTTTCATAATCTTAGTTCAGTCTGAGCCTGGCTAATCTTCTCTGCCTTGATCCATTCTCCCAGCTTTGGCCTCCAAAAGCTTTATCAGGGAGGCAGAGGAGGGAGAGACCTTTCATGTTATCCCTTTGATTAATAACTTGAGTTTCAGTGCTTTTGTTTTCCAGGCTTTCACTCTCAACTCCCCTTGCTGCTCTTTGTGGTTGCTCCAGCAGTCAGATTTTAAAGGTTTCTCATCCTAACCAGACTGGGAGCTCCCATGGGGGCAGGAGCTATATCTCATTAACCTTTGCATGCTCAGTGCCTAGCAAATGGAGCAGCTCAAATACTTGGTACAGGAACAGTTGAGAGGGAGGAATGGCTAAAAAGAGTATCGAATCTTTTTTTTTTCTTCATTTGTAGCTAATATTTTGTGACCCATGTTGCGAAATGTACCATGGGTTCCTTGACCAGTCTCACATTTACTAAACAAATAAAGTGAAGGCTAAAAGGACATCCCATATTCACTTTCTTCACATTTTAAGCAGATGGAGCAAACAGTAGTTGCTGTGGTTTTATTTTATTTTCACTCCGTCCTCATTGAACTTGGAGTTTACCCAGTGTTGACTCAGCTCAGTCAGGGATCTCATCATGATCAGTGGCTGCTCTCACCAGTTTTCTAGCCTCATACTTAAAAGTTATAGGATATAAAAGAGGATTTAATTTTGAGGCCAAAAGTCATTTTGAGTAAGTATAAAAATCATACACTGTGATTTTTTTCTAGCTGTGTCTAAAGATACTTAAAAATAAGATAATGTATCAAAATGATAAGTTAATAAAAATAGCAGTCATTTATTGAATATTTAATATATGCCATGTAGGAGTCACAGGAGACACAGTTTGATCCCTGGGTTGGGAAGATCCCCTGGAGTAGGAAATAGCAACCCACTCCAGTATTCTTGCCTGGAAAATGCCATGGACAAAGGAACATGTGGGCTACAGTCCATGGGGTTGCAAAGAGTCGGACATGACTGAGCACGCATGCATACACACAATATATACCGTAGTTTGTGACAATACTTTTAAAATGTTATATTTACTCTACAGCGTCTCTGTGAGTTATAGAAGAGACCCTGATGCTCAAAGACGCTTAAGCAAATCACCCCAGGTGTGTCAGCTGGTGAGGTGTTCATCTGGCTTTAAAGCCTAAACTCTTTCTATGATACCAGCATCTGCAAGTGCAGTTACACTTAAAAATTCACATTAAGTCGTTCTGATATTTCTAAAGTTCTCTAAATTAGGAGTGGTTTGAGGATTATAGCATCCTCAGAGGTTAAGGGGTGGATGCAAGGTCTGCTTTGAGAAAATGCACTCTCTGAAAGTCATTCATTTTATACTTTAATGTCTGTTTTGGTCTCGGTTCTTTTATATCCACCTATGGCTGAATGAAAGTGTTTTGGTAATTCCATCTACTAATTCTGCTTCTCTTGGTAGTCGTTATACTAAAATCAGCAATCAATTAATTTCAATTTATAACCAGCACCTTACTTGCACTTGGAATCTAGGATAAGATTGGTGTTGGAAGTTTTGGAGAGATTACTGAAAGAATGTTTACCTTAGTGTTGAGTACAGAGAGAGAGGCAGTACTGGGCTTTCTTAAGAACACAGGATTGGATAAGAAACAGAAATATAAAGCACCTTCTTAGACATAAGGACTTGAGTATATGTGTGAAAACCAGGTGAATGAATATATATATATCGGGTATTTTGCATGGGTATTTAATTTTTTATTTAATTGTTTACATTTTAAATCTATGCTTTTAATGCATGCGGCATGCTAAGTTGCTTCAATCACGTGTGATCCTATGAACTGTAGCCTGCCAGGCTTCTCTGTCCATGGGATTTCCCAGGCAAGAATACTAGAGTGGGTTGCCTTTTCCTTCTCCAGAGAATCTTCCCCATCCAGGGATCAAACTTGCATTTCCTACAGTGCAGACAGAGTCTTTACTGCTGAGCCACCCGGGAATCCCCCTAAAGTATGAATACTTCATTGCATACTTTTGTGTATATTTTAGACTGAATGGATGTCCAAAATTAAGAGATCGTTTTAATGCATGAAGTTACTAAGATATCTGTACATAGCCTAATTTTAATTTTTTGGATGTTAAATGAAGCACAGTTTAAACCTACCTGCTATGTTTCACATTTAGATATTATGTACATTTTAATTGCATGTATGGATTTATTTTGAACTTTAACATTACTGGAGGTGAATTAAAGACACTAATCTACAGATTGACCAAAAAAAAAAAACAAATATGGGATTTGAAACTTCTATCGGAAATGTTTACGAGTTGAAGTACTGAAACTCTTGACTAACAGTTACTTGAGTGAAGTAGAGGCTTACTTTCTCTACCATAGTGAGAAATGAGGAGGTAGATGGCTCCTGGGATTGGCTTAGTGGCTGGTGATAACAGTGTTGGCGTCTCTGCAGTCCTGTCGTCCTTTGCCGTATGGTGACAGGATGACTGCCACAACTCGAGGCGGTACACCTGCACTTAGACAGACAGGAAGGGGGAAGAACCATGTAATTACGGCTGTCTCTTTTAATCAAGAAAGCAAAAGTTTTCCCAGAAATCTCCTGAACCAACTTCTGTCTACATATACTTGGACAGAACATTACCTCATGGCCATGTCTTACAACAGGGAAAACTGGAAAAACTGAATATTTCACTTTTCTCACCACAGTCGTAGAAGACAGTATGAGAGAAAGAGAGAAATGACTCTTGGATATGCCAGCTACTTGTATTTGCCATTGAATCATGCGGTTGTTGTAGCATTAAATTAAATGTTTGGAAAGCACTTAGCAGAGAGTCTGACTTAGAGTAAGAATCTGTATAAAAGCTTTTATCATTATCATTAACAAGTTTTATCCTTATTGATAAGGAGTGGCCATTAGCTTGGCAATCTTATATCTCTTTGTTTGTATCCTACACTCTTCTTGCATGCTATAAACCCCCTAGAAATAAGGTGGGGCTTCACTGATAGCTCAGCTGGTAAAGAATCTGATTTTAAAACTTAAAAACCCATACATTTCTCACATTAAATTTCTGCATATGCCTTTATTTGGGTTGATGGATTTAAGATAAAGACAAATAATTTTTGTTTTCTGATTCTGTATTCTCTACTCTCACAGAAATATGGAAGAAACTAGTATTTGAGGACACTATCAAATTGCCCAAAACTTTCTGTGCCCAACAACATCACTTGATTTGTGATCAAAAGGTAAAACAAGATTCTGAGGGGCTGAGCAAGAAGCAATTGACCTCACATCTTCAATGCCCCAGATTTCCCTTCTGTAAAGAAAAATTGGTGATTTCCAATCCCTTGATGCAAAGATTTATAATGAGCATGTTATACTAATGTTGATATAGTACTGTGCTTGGGAAAGATATGGAAAACTTGGCAAGGCATGGAGGGTCCCTTTAAAGCGACGTGACCTTTGACTGATAATGACAAGAAACAAATAGATTGGCTCTGGTTGTCATCAGGCTGATCTTTACTGAAAACTCAAAAAGAGAAAAGAAATGTAGCAACAAGGAATTGCTTATTCTCTATGTAAACTCTTATTTGATATACTGAAATATTGAATAGTTTTATTTCTTTAGTGTTTTAATTTATTTCCTCAAAATTCTTCAAGGTATTTTTCTCTGATTAAACCTCATCTTTTTTTAGAAGTGCCCCTTCAAGTCTTAAGACTACTTTTAGGAGAAAGCATATTAGATAACTGCAAAAATTTGACCTGAAAGTTGAATAGTAATTCCAGTTAACTGATGTATTATACTCGAAATGCAGGTAATGGTAATAACAGAGAGATATTTCAGGAAGTAATGAAACATTTAATTTTAATTTATTGAGGGGAAAAGAGACAAATGGAAATTATTGTGTTTAGCAATGCAGTGTATTCAGGCATAGAGGTGGGTTTGTAAGTTTTCAGAAAGCTTTTCAGACCATAACGAGGTGTATCAATTATCTATTGCCATAATAATACTGTGGAATAAATCACCTCAAAGCAAAGACATTTGAAACACACATTTATTATTTCCCATAAGTCTATGGGTTGGCTACTCTTTTCATTGATGGACACTGGGTTGATCACACTGCCCTGGTTCATGCATCTCTGGTCCATGGGCAGCTAAGCAGTGGGCTGTCTCAAGTAGGATGGCTTTAGCTTGGACAGTTTGGTTTTAGTTCATAGATCTCACATCTCTTCGTCAGCCTAGCCAAAGAATGTTTATCTGGTGGTGGTAAGAGTCCAAGAGTGAGCTGGCCCAATCAAATGAGAGAACAGCAGACACATACCTGTCCTTGCAGCACACGGGCTAGTGTCCCATTGGCTAAGATAAGTTTGATGGCTACAGCAGGAGACAGTGGGAGAGGACCACACAGTTAAGAGCCACAGTGTAGGGAGGCATTATTTGGGACCATTAATATAACCAATCTACCAAATGGGGAGTGTAACAAGAACAATCTCTAATCTCTGAGTACTTCAGGTAATTTTGATTGTATTGTTACTAATTGGCTTCAGAATTAGCAAACTAGCTTATGGGTAAACTACTTTGCTTGTATTTTTGAATGGTAATTATAATATTTTCAGACCCACTACCAATTTTCTTTTTATTGTTTTGAGAAGTTTCATGAATATTGCAATTAATTGACCACATCTTCACAACATACCCTCATAGCTCAGTTGGTAAAGAATCTGCCTGCAATGTAGGAGACCCCAGCTTAATTCCTGGGTTGGGAAGATCTGCTGGGAAAGGGATAGGCTACCCACTCCAGTATTGTTGGGCTTCACTTGTGGCTCAGCTGGTAAAGAGTCCGCCTGCAATGTGGGAGACCTGGGTTCGATCCCTGGGTTGGGAAGATCCCCTGGAGGAGGAAAAGGCTACCCACTCCAGTATTCTGGCCTGGAGAATTCCATGAACCCCATGAACCATGAACTTATCCATGGGGTTGCAGAGTCTGACATGACTGACTTTCACTTTCACAGTATAAGCCTTTCTGTTACTTCCCAACAGATCAAGACTCCTGTTTCTCTCATATAGCACTTTTTATCCTTGATTGAAGGAAAGCCTTGTGCATGAGAGAAAAAAACTCTTTCAAGTATTTCTAGAAGTAAATTAGGCTAGACAAGAGGAGAAAAAGTTTCAACTAATTGGAATAAATTTCATATTGCTGTAATGTGCCACTATGACATTCACTAGATATTCCTAGATTTAGGATGATGTGTACATTGCATTGAGCCATTGGAAAAATTTGCCCTATGAGCACTCAGAGATGTGACTTTGTCATAATTGCTGAAATATCTGTTTGCATTTACAAAAAGTCACCATCCCTATTAGAAAAAGCCACCATAATGCCTTAAACTTTCTCTAACTTTGAAAAATTGTCTTATGTAAGCAAATTCTGAGTATGGCAAACACAGAAGCTCACATTTTGCAGCTGAAGTAATGGGTGGCTTGTTTTCCTAAGGCAATTTGAGTTTCTGAGCATCTGTCGAAAATTACATATGCCTCTGACCCTCACTTAATTATTACTAACTTATTCTAACCTTGCCATTATAAAGTGGAAAAGCCCAGACAAAAATTTCAACATAAAAAAATTCAACTTAAATGCAGGAGGGAATAAAAGTGAAGAACCACAGCAATTATTTTCTAAGATGTAAAGAAAATGCAAATGAGCACTGTTTGTGAGCTTATGAAAGATATATGAAAGAAGATAAAGCAGCCATCTGTTAAAATAACTCAAAAGCAAAAATTTGGTGAGTTATTGACTGGTTTTAATAAGCTTGAATGTTGATAGTTCACCCGCAAAGAATTTCAATCTGAAGTCGACTCTTCATTATTTTTCAATCAGCATTCCATGATCAGTGTCAGATCACCGTAGCTCATGCATAGCAGCAGGTGGACCAGATGCTGAACATTAAATTAGCAAAATAACAAGGCAAAATTCTTCTTGCAAGCTTTCATTCCCTCCTGCTTTCCTCCTACATATAAAAATTGGAGACAGAGAGAGAGAGAGAGAGGTGAATTGGGAAAAACTGCAGTTATATGACGCTGGGTCCTTGTTAATGCATTTAACCTTGTTTTGTTTATGTACTGGCTTCTGTTCTAGCATTGTATGTGGCCGAGAGCTGGTAGTAAATGTCTCCTGTGCCCAGTGCTCAGTTATGTCCAAATCTTTGTGACTTCTATGGACTGTGGCCCACCAGGTCCTCTGTCTATGAAATTCTCCAGGCAAGAATATTGGAGTGGGTTGCTATTTCTTTCTCCAGGGAATCTTCCTGACCCAGGGATCAAGCCTGTGTCTCCTGCATTGGTAGGCAGATTCTTGGACCCCTGAGCCACCTGGGAAGCCCACAGATGTCTCTATTACTTCTGTAAAGGTTATTTATACTTTCTCAAGATGAGTTCACTTTACAAATAACTCAATTCATAACTCAGTGCTGCTGCTTCTATCTAAAAGAGGTTTTCCTGGTTCTCTTTTCATGATTTTTTTTTAAAAATTTTTTTTATTAGTTGGAGGCTAATTACTTCACAACATTTCAGTGGGTTTTGTCATACATTGATATGAATCAGCCATAGATTTACACGTATTCCCCATCCCGATCCCCCCTCCCACCTCCCTCCACCCGATTCCTCTGGGTCTTCCCAGTGCACCAGGCCCGAGCACTTGTCTCATGCATCCCACCTGGGCTGGTGATCTGTTTCACCATAGATAGTATACATGCTGTTACCTGGTTCTCTTTTCTATTCTGCCCTTTCCACAATATACATATCTGTTTTTCTTTTCAAAATGGCTGCTGACCTAGTTACAGATATGATCAGGAGAGAAAATTTTTAGTCTTTTATGATTGGTAAATAGCTTCTGTGTACAGACACTGAAAAGTCAAGTCTTTAATTCGAGTTCAGCCATCGTACCCTCAGAAGTGAATCAATCTGATCTTTACACAAAATGGTTGACGTTCAGCTGCTATCCCATTGTTAATGAGCATACTCTGTTGAAAATAACAAAATGGGGGCAGAAATATGCATTTTACGATTCCAAGAGCAACTGTAGCCTGTCTTCTACACGTCCTAGATCACTTAGCAGCAGATGGATCCCATGTTAGTTAAAATTCTGTCTTGACTCTTGACAAATCTCACAAAAATTGCAGCAATAAAAAGCCAATTTTTCCCAAGAAAGATTGTTGTGCATTTATAGGCATTGCATTATCTGTTACTTATGGCAAATTATAAGAAAATAAAAAGTTGTAGTTGCATTGGTGATTGAGGTTGAAGTAAATTCTATTGCTATATTTTGAAACACAAAAATAAATATTTAAAATAATGACACCATTGAATGTTTTCACTGTGACATTAAGTATAAAACATTATTTATAGGATTATTACTAAGAATACATGTTACTATGTTAACTAAAATAAATTTGATTGGTATTTTAAAAATGGAATAGACATTGATTCTATGAAGTGGCTATGGAGTTAAGGAAGTCTGAGCTTATAGTAAAATTTAAAAAATGCTAGGATTGTTTCCTGTGCCACTGATGGCAACATGGCAGGTGGAAACTCTAGAAGATACAGATTTCTAAAGTATAAAATATGACACTGAGACTATTTAAGATGGCAATAAAATATCTAATCTTTTTAAGCACCCTAGATGAAGCCGAAACTTGAAGACATCTGTGTTTGGAGCACCGCCTGTGTTGCATTAAGATGTGCTAGGTCCCTTGCACGGGAACTCTGTGGGTTGTGGGCAGTCCCCTCAGTGCTGGAGCAAAAAGAATATGCTTAACCATTGACTTTTATGAAAAGTGGATGGGTTCAGTTTCATGACTATAATGGGTAACATTTTGCTATGGAAATATGAGTATGAAAATCTGAATGTAATTGGCAGGAGTGCTATCATGCTTTTCCAAACAGAATCCCGAAAGCCGTGTTAAATGAATTTCTTTGAAATCAGTGACATTCACAAAGACAACTTTATGAACTGCAAGTATTCTCTGATGATGTCTTCAGCCTATGGATCAGGGTCAGCAAATTATAGCCCATGGCCAAATCCAGCTCATTGCCTGTTTTTGTTTTGTTTTATCAGAGAAGTTTTAGGTTCACAGAAAAATTGAATAGGAAGTAGAGAGTTCTCATGTCCTCTCACCTCACCCACAGTTTCCCCTGTTATTAACATCTTGCATTGGTTTATACCTTTATTGAAATTGATTAAGCAATATTGATACATTTTTATTAACTAAATCTAGAGTTGACTGTTTATGTTATATATTCTGTGAGTTTTGCTAAATGCATTATGTCATGTATCCACTGTGCATATCACATAGTATAGTTTCATTGCCCTAAAAATCCTTGGTGCTCCACCCATTTATCATCCCTCCCCACCAATCCTTGAGTACTGATCCTTTTGTTCTTTCCATAGTTTTGTCTTTCTCAGAATGATCATATAGTTGGAATCATAGAGTATATCTCCTTTTTAAACTGACTTCTTTGATGGCTCAGATGATAAAGAATCTGCCTGCAATGCAGGAGGCTCCATTCGATCCTTGGGTGGGAAAGATCCCCTGGAGAAGGGAATGGCTACCCACTCCAGTATTCTAGCCTGGAGAATTCCATGGACATAGGAGCCTGGAAGGCTACAGTCCATGGGGTCTGAGTGACTAACACTTCTTTCACTTAATAATATGTATTTATTGTTCCTCCATGCTGTGTCATGAATTGATAGCTCATTTCTTTTAATTGCTGAGTAATATAGCTCAGTTGGTAAAGAATCCACCTGCAATGCAGGAGACCCCGGTTCAATTCCTGGGTCAGGAAGATGCCCTGGAGAAGGCAACGGCTACCCGCACCAGTATTCTTTTTTTTTTTTTTTTTAATTTATTTTTATTAGTTGTAGGCTAATTACTTTACAACATTGTAGTGGTTTTTGTCATACATTGACATGAATCAGCCATGGATTTACATGTATTCCCCATCCCGATCCCCCCTCCCACCTCGCTCTCTACCCGATCCCTCTGGGTCTTCCCAGTGCACCAGCCCCGAGCACTTGTCTCATGCATCCAACCTGGGCTGGTGATCTGTTTCACCTTTGATAATATACATGTTTCGATGCTGTTCTCTCTAAACATCCCACCCTCGCCTTCTCCCAGAGTCCAAAAGTCTGTTCTGTACACCTGTGTCTCTTTTTCTGTTTTGCTTATAGGGTTATCATTACCATCTTTCTAAATTCCATATATATGTGTTAGTATACTGTAATGGTCTTTATCTTTCTGGCTTACTTCACTCTGTATAATGGGCTCCAGTTTCATCCATCTCATTAGAACTGATTCAAATGAATTCTTTTTAATGGCTGAGTAATATTCCATGGTGTATATGTACCACAGCTTCCTTATGCATTTGTCTGCTGATGGGCATCTAGGTTGCTTCCATGTCCTGGCTATTATAAACAGTGCTGCGATGAACATTGGGGTGCACGTGTCTCTTTCAGATCTGGTTTCCTTGGCCACACCAGTATTCTTGGGCTTCCCTTGTGGCTCAGCTGGTAAAGAGTCTGCCTGCAATGTGGGAGACCTGACTTTGATCCCTGTGTTGGGAAGATCCCCTGGAGAAGGGAAAGGCTACCCACTTAAGTATTCTGGCCTGGAGAATGCCATGGACTGTACAGTCCATGGGCTAGCAAAGAGTCCAGGACTGAGTGACTTCACTTTCACTTTTTCATTCCATTGTTGTATGTATTGCCACAGTTTGTTTAGCAGTTCACCTCCTGAAGGACATCTTGCTTACTTTGAATTTTTGGCAATTAGAAATAAAGCTGCTAGAAATATCTGTGTGCAGGTTTTTGTGTGGGCATAAGGTTTCAACTCTTTTGAGTAAATATCAAGGAGCATCATTGCTATAATGTGTGGTAAGAGTATGTTTACTTTTGTAAGAAACCACCAAATTGTCTTCCAAAATGGCTACCATTTTGCATTCCCACCAGTAAGGCATGAGAATCCCTAATGTTCTATGTCCTTTCCAGATGTTGGTGTTGCCAGTGTTTTAGATTTTGGGGGTTCTAATGGGTGTTGGTAATTTCCTGTTTTAACAAAGTTTTGTTGGAACATAGATGTGATTGTCCCTTTACCTACGCCTGTGACTGCTTTTATGCTTCAGTGGCAGAGTTGAGTAGTCGTGATAGGCACTGTATGACTCACAAAGCCTAAACTATTTTCTATCTGGCTTTTCATGGAAAAAGTTTGTAAAGACTTGCTTTAGAATATTTTTTCTCCAGCATATTCCCTGATGAATTCTTTAGAATCTATACAAAATTCCTATGAAACATTTGTGTTTTGTTCATTAGAATACTCATGAACCCATAGGTTTTTTTTGTGATTATCAGGTCCATCCTGCAAAGAACTTGGCAAAAATGAGACGTTTTTGTTCTTTTCTTTATTGAACAAAACACCTTTTGGGGGACTTAGTATAAACAAAAGTTGTCTCAAACCAATAAAATGTCATCATAAACTGTATAACTACAAATAGAATAATCTTGAATCCATATATGAACTTTATAGGATGCATATACATGAAAGTGTACATATATTTGTGCACAAATGTGTAAATATTTACTAATTACAAGTAATTTTCATGATTGAAAAACCCTACTTGTGGTCAGGATTGCTCCTCCTTCCCAGCCTTCTTATTATACTCAGCGATAAAAAGGAACACACTACTTCTACACAACCTGATGTGGATCATCATGAAAGATGCCAGACAGAAAAGAATGCATAATTTTCCTATGTGTTTAGTATCAAAATTAGTGTAATTATTTTGAAAGAGAAATTGGTTTCTTGCCAAAGAATATGACTTGGAATATATTTGAAGATGTAAGTTATTATAGCATGTAGAGAAAAAACCTAGTCTCTTCTTATGACTCAGTGTGAACTATCCATTAGTCACAGTGTATCTTGGGGCAGTGTTTTCCAAATCTGGTTGACATAGATTTCCAAACCTGACTCTATTCCACCTGATTTGCAATCTGAATTACGAATCACCCAAAGTGACTCTGACTGGAGAAGGAAATGGCAACCCACTCCAGCATACTTGCCTGGGAAATCCCATGGATGGAGGAGCCTGGTAGGTCACAGTTCATGAGGTTGCAAAGAGTCAGACACAACTTAGTGACTGCGTACGCAAGGTGATTCTGATAGAGTTGTCCCAAAGACTCTTACTATTGTTTAGCTCTACCAAGTATCTAAGAAGTCCCTTGAAAATTGAGTAACAGTGCCATTATGCAAGCAATGCTTAGAGAATGTAGCATTCTCTGTTTTGATTGGTAACTTGTCCAACATCATTAAATGAAATTTCTTTTGAGGATATGTACATATCCAGTCTCCTTCAGAAATATTTTATTCTTTGAAATAGGAACATGAAATTCCAGATCACCCTAAACTTGATTTCACTAATGAAATAGCCAAAATTTTGATTCACCTCTCGTCCTATGCAGTCACCCAGCCATCTGTCTTAGTTTTCTGATTACATGGCTGCAGGCTGGGCATGGAGATAATGCCTTACAAGCTGTCATAGCCCTCCAAATTGTCAACAAGTGCGTGAGATTGAACTGCTGAGTCACTATAGCCATCTTTGTTTAGCAAAGGACTGCACACATTACGCTCACAGTCCTTTTTGTCTTTCAAGTTGGAACATCCAGTTCACCCTAAAGCATTCCTTCTTTAATTTCTGATCAGAAAATTATGGAAGTTAGGTGATAGGCTGGGATAAGAACAACAGATCTTCCCTGTGGGGGTAGTTGAATTATTTTCTGGGGCTGACTCCGTCACTCTCTAGTGTTAAATTAATTAAACAAGGAGGTCCTTATACTAAGGAGGCTCTAATGTTGTGGCCTACGTGAGCAAACTAAGTCTGTAAATGCTTTTAAGTTTCCAAAATCAATATGCTAAGGACAACCAATCACAGCCAACTAAGCCTTAAGCTATAGCCATGTAATACTTTGCTTTCTCTTCTGCATGGTCTCTGTGTAGGTCTTTCTCCAGTTTCTTCTTGGCAGAGTACTCTTAACTGCTTAAGATTTGGCACTGCCTGATTCTGATTATTTTTGCTCAAATACACTTACAATTTTTAATATCACTCAATTTATCTTTTAACATGGTATGCAGGAAAAAAAGAAAGTCATATGTTTTCTCTCAGCTTTTTCCTCTTTAAAATCTGAATAATAATTATTCTTTTGATGTCGTGTTATTACGTGTTAATTATGAGCATATGAGTAAAGCACACTAAAGCGATAGACACAACCATCTGTCTTTAACCTCCCTGGTCTGGTTTGGCCTATCTGGCCTGGAGTTTTATGGAAGATTTTCTTTTGCTCTCCCACTTTGCAGCCCAGCTTCCCTCTAGTTCACTGTGGATTGCTGTTTTGCTATTCTTCTTGAACAATGCATATTCTCTTTTAAAACTTCCTAGTTTCTGACAGGGCAGTGTTTACAGTCCTTTATTTAATATTTAAAACCCTTACAACTGAATCCAATATAAACCTCCTTTAGTCAATCTGAATTTATGAGATGCTCCTCTGTGCAAAGCAATTTTTTACTCTGCAAGTTCTATTTCATATGCCTGGAATGCATTTCTTACTTACCATTTCAACTTGCCTGAAATATTTTTTCCCCCATCATTCCCATTATAGACTTTCTATTTCTTTTTTTTTAAAGCCCAGCTGAAATGTTAGCATCATCTGGATTTTGCTAACCCCTCTAGCCCAGTAGTAATACCTTTTTCCTTTGTGCTCCTATAACATCCAGTTATTTCAAAACCTATCTTTGACACTTATGCTTCCTCTCAATGTAGATATTTATATATTAAGGTATCCATTTCTTTCAGATTTTAATGTTTCTGAAATTGGAATTTATTTTAAAAACTATGTATATTTATTGATTTTCTTTTTTCCTAGAAAATTATTATTTTAATTCCAATTGATGGGGTCTTATGTTCAGTGAAATAGAGACTATACCTTGTGACCCTTAGTTATCTGTGGGTTTCTTGGGTGATGAGAACCATGTCTTATGCAGTTTTTTTTTTTCCTCACATCTCCTTGCACATAAAAGGTAATCAATAAATGCTTTTTAAAACAATAAAATGCATACAATGATATAAAAACAAAAGACAATATACTGTTTCTTGGGCTGTGTGTGAAGTGACATCCTGTACTTTGAAGGTTCCTTGGGAGTTCAAATCGTAAATCCTTCTCCAATATTTCTATCATTTATGCCTATTGTACACCTGTCATGATATACTGGGAGAGATATAACATCCTTTGACTCTCATGATGTTTTAAGCATGATCCGTTCATTTTTTCTTTGAGATCCAGCTACTACATTTTTATGCCTGGCCACTTAACTAGGCAATAAGACCTTGCGGTTTGCTTTATTTTGTTTCAGTCATCTTGCTCAGACAGCAGGGAGGCCTATTAGTAGCTTTCTTGGAATCTATTTACAACAAATCCTTTCTATTTACTATGTATCGCTCTTTGCTGAAAGTCATCCGAACAGTTTTGCTGCTGCTTCTTGGCCCTAAGTTGAAAGAAACATCAATTCAAATTGCTTCAAATAGATTTCCAATTATTTTTGTTCTTGGAGCATTGAGAGATTTACCTGGAAATTTTCATATCATTTTGCTTTGTACCTTAAAACTTTTTCTCCACTTTTTAAAAAAGGCACTTAAATATATCAGAAATTATCTTCACTTGACATTTGAACTGAAGCATCTCTTTATCATTCCTCTTTCCTTCCTTGGATTGCTACTCTGGTTTTTTAAGGATAAAGAAAAAATAAAAAATAAAAAGCCCAACCCGTGCAATGACTTTCATTTTTAATTATGTTTTTCTAATCCTTAGCTGAATAAAAAAATAATTATAGCAGCTAACGTTTTATGTTTAGCTTTGCTATGCACTATGGGAAGCATTTTATGTCAATTATCTTTATTTTTAAAGTAAACTCATGAGGAAGAATTGTTATTATTCCTGTCATATGTGTGGGCTTCCCTGGTGGCTCAGGCAGTAAAGTATCTGCCTGTAATACAGGAGACCCAGGTTTGATCCCTGGGTTGGGAAGATCCCCTGGAGAAGGGAATGGAACCCCACTCCAGTATTCTTTTTTTTTTTTTTTTTTTAATTTTTTTATTAGTTGGAGGCTAATTACTTCACAACATTTCAGTGGGTTTTGTCATACATTGATATGAATCAGCCATAGATTTACACTTATTCCCCGTCCCGATCCCCCCTCCCATCTCCCTCTCCACCCGATTCCTCTGGGTCTTCCCAGTGCACCAGGCCCGAGCACTTGTCTCATGCATCCCACCTGGGCTGGTGATCTGTTTCACCATAGAGAGTATACATGCTGTTCTTTTGAAACATCCCACCCTCACCTTCTCCCACAGAGTTCAAAAGTCTGTTCTGTATTTCTGTGTCTCTTTTTCCGTTTTGCATATAGGGTTATCGTTACCATCTTTCTAAATTCCATATATATGTGTTAGTATGCTGTAATGTTCTTTATCTTTCTGGGTTACTTCACTCTGTATAAGGGGCTCCAGTTTCATCCATCTCATTAGGACTGGTTCAAATGAATTCTTTTTGACGGCTGAGTAAAATTCCATGGTGTATATGTACCACAGCTTCCTTATCCATTCATCTGCTGATGGGCATCTAGGTTGCTTCCATGTCCTGGCTATTATAAACAGTGCTGCGATGAACATTGGGGTGCATGTGTCTCTTTCAGATCTGGTTTCCTCAGTGTGTATGCCCAGAAGTGGTATTGCTGGGTCATATGGCAGTTCTATTTCCAGTTTTTTAAGGAATCTCCACACTGTTTTCCATAGTGGCTGTACTAGTTTGCATTCCCACCAACAGTGTAAGAGGGTTCCCTTTTCTCCACAGCCTCTCCAGCATTTATTGCTTGTAGACTTTTGGATAGCAGCCATCCTGACTGGTGTGTAATGGTACCTCATTGTGGTTTTGATTTGCATTTCTCTAATAATGAGTGATGTTGAGCACCTTTTCATGTGTTTGTTAGCCGTCTGTATGTCTTCTTTGGAGAAATGTCTGTTTAGTTCTTTGGCCCACTTTTTGATTGGGTCATTTATTTTTCTGGAATTGAGCTGCAGGAGTTGCTTGTATATTTTTGAGATTAATCCTTTGTCTGTTTCTTCATTTGCTATTATTTTCTCCCAATCTGACAGCTGTCTTTTCACCTTACTTATAGTTTCCTTTGTTGTGCAAAAGCTTTTAAGTTTCATTAGATCCCATTTGTTTAGTTTTGCTTTTATTTCCAATATTCTGGGAGGTGGGTCATAGAGGATCTTGCTGTGATTTATGTCGGAGAGTGTTTTGCCTATGTTCTCCTCTAGGAGTTTTATAGTTTCTTGCCTGGAGAATCCTGACGGGCTACAAACCGTGGGGTCACAAAGAGTCAGACATGACTGATGACTAAGCACACATGGGGAAAAATTATTATTCCTGTCAAATGTGAGATGATAGTACCTCTTTTTTGAAAATCCCCTAATAACTTCTTATTCTTTCTAGGTCCTTACTATGAATTAAGAAGTCTATTCCTAGGTTTGATTCCATTACTTCCTGACCTCTTCTTCTAACACTCTGCCCTTTACCTTTCTGCTTTTGCCTTCCTTATCTCTTTTCTCGCCTCATGGTCTTGCCTCAGGGACTTTGCACTTACTACTCATGAAATGCCATTTCTTTCCATGAATATCCACACCTGTTCCCTCACTTTCTTCAGGGTAATCTTCTTGGTGACACCTTACCGGGACATATCTAAAATATCTATTAAATAGCTACATACCCGATCCAATCATTATATTCTATTCTCTAGTCTGTTTTATTTTTCTTTCTAACATTATCATGTTCTGATATACATTTGTCTTCAGTTCTCCTTTTTGCCTCTCTCAATTCAAAATGTGAGGGCAGAGATTGTAACTCTTGTTAACTTCCCAGGCCCTAAAGCAGTGTCTGACCCATAACAGGAACACAGTAAATATTTGTTGAATGTATAAGTGTGTGAATTAGAGACGTTAAATAATTTAAGTTCTTTTAACTAGTAATTGGTAGAATTAAGGTTCCACACAGATGGTTTTATTTTTTTACATTCAGTTTTTTAATATATTTCAGGAATTTGTTGTATAAAAGATGGAAGGTTATCTGTACCTTCTTGTAATTCATCTACATTATCTTGTTTGACAAAGTAGACCAGACTCTCTGTACAGAGTTGACTTGGCAGATTTCTAAATGTCTTTCAGAAGCATTTTTAGATACATCATGCATACAAGTTGTCTTCCCTGAATTTATTTTTTAATTGAAATGTGTCCATAATCTTCTCATCTCTGAACTGCCAAATTATACCACAGTCTGCTGATCAAGATTGATTCTGAGCATGTGGGACACATTTTAAACAAGAAAGAATCCTGTTTGTCGTTTGTAATGTGATGGCTGATGCACTGGAAACAGATTGCATGGACATTAAACTTCTGTCCACACATCTATATTCAACAACTCAAACAATAAATATTTGCCTTGATGATTGCTTTTGTTGGAGAGGTGCAAACTGCCATGGCTTCAGATTTTTTGTATTTTTGTTCTTTTCTAAAAAAGACTGACTTGAATATAAACACTGGTAAGGAAGATGTATCATTTTAATACACATTTTGGGAGACTAGTTTCGTGACATGCTTGTGAAACAGAAGCTAAAGTCTAATAAGTCTGCTAATAGGAGCAGAAAGTCATTTCTTAGAATGACTCTACAGCCACCTTGTTAATGTTGAGGATAATCTGAGCTGACATTGGATTGCTGCTTTCTTCTTATGAGAGGTCTCAATGCATGAAATTGTTGCATATGTAATTTAGGTTTCCATGAGTTCCAGCCACCTAGTGATGTGCAGAAAGCTGAAATAAAATTCCCGCTTTTCCCAGATAAAATATTCAAATTTTCACTCTTTAAACATCTGTCTTTTATTAGAGACAGAGGGATATTGTAGTTGATGGAAAGATGATAGCTTAATGCCTCTTTGGTAGTTTGGTTTTCTAATAAATTATTTCACTTGTCCTTTGCTAGTGATCTGGGGACCCATCAATATTATTGTGTATAGTTTCAGGATAGAAAGTGGGTAAGAAAGAAGCTTAGGCTAGTATCAGATGATACTGTAACTATACTATACTATACAATACTATATCATACCATACCATGCCATACCATAATTTACCATACCACACCATACTTGGAATAGGAAATGGCAACCCATTCCAGTATTCTTGCGTGGAGAATCCCATGGACAGAGAAGCCTGGGGGGCTATAATCCATGGGGTTGCAAAGAGTCAGACACGACTGAGTGACTGAGCAGATACGTACCATACCATACTATACTGTTACTGTTCTGATACTACCCTGTACTTCAAGCCTATACTTCCAGACAAATGTTAGAATGATTTATATTTGAATCACAGTCTGTAATTCAACACATTATAAAATCCCCCTTCCTCTCTCATTTTTTATATACCGTAGTATCCCTGAATGTTTCATTCTCTCCCTTTACTTCCTCTCTTACCAAGCCCCAAACCATGTGTCCTTTGCTTTTAGAGGTATCCTCTTTCCTCCAGTCAGATACCACTACACCTGTTCTCCAAATTCAGAATGATAAAATCGTGGGAAGTGGATTTATCAAGAGCTGAGAAGAAGAAAGGGAAGGAGAATGAGCAAATTCTTTGTAACTAGAGGTGATGTAAGAACATTAGGATCAGTCGAATGTTATATTTCTTTTGCCTCCTTCAGAATATTTTTACCTAGGAACAGGCCTGTTAATATGAGGGACTCCATAATGGTCAGGTCAGGTACAAGGAGCATGCCTGTAACCTATAGTGTGTTCATGAGTGATTCAGAGACATGAGAACAGACATTTGGGAAGCTATAATCTTGGCTTTCATACACAAGAACTAATATATTACAATAGTAATTAATTCTTTAGTCATTCTAAAGATAACATTTTAAATTTGCCTCTGGTTTGTACTTTATATTGAAAATATCATTGGGATGATGGGAGTTTCCCTTTCTTTTGGAGAATGTCTGTCCCCTTTCTATTCTTATCTCCAGGTTTCTAAAAGACAATAAATGTGGAGTTTTTGAGCAAGCAGGCTTCCTTCCTAACTGGAGGGGATAATATGGGATAACTTTTTCTTTTTTTTTTTAATCAATGAAAACACTTTAGAATACAAAAGTTCTACCTTACAGAGTCTGAGTTCCTGTAACATGTACGGGTGACCTATTTTTACAGTTGCATCTTAACTCTAAGTATTGATGGTCTTTTTCCAACTATTTTTTTGCCTTACTTTTTTAAAAATTGAAGAATAATTGCTTTACAATATTTTGCTGGGTTCTGCCATACATCAACATGAATGACTTTTTAGTTTTCTAACTAGTCTTGAGCTAGTTATAGAGGGTTAACTTCCTCTATCTTAGTCTTTAAGACCTGCCTGATCCATCTCTCACTATATATTTACAGATGCACACTGAGCTCCTACTATGTTCCAACCACTTGTGTTACGTGCATGTCATATCCATGTTTCCTGGCCACAATTTTTGTTTTTATTTTAGAATTACCATTCAGCCGAATGAACCCTTAACTCATGTCTACCCTGCTACAATATGCTTGTCCAAGTTTTTTATCTCCAGAATTCTTCTGAGAGTAGGGAACATGGTAATTAAAGGGCTAATTCCCTTCCTTTCATCCCCCCATCCTATAATATCTTCATTTGTGAAAAAAGTTTCTGTCCTGTTCTTTGCTCTCATGGTGAGTGTTAAGTTTCGCATCTGTATTTGTTTTTCTTTTGTAAGTGGGTTTTACTTTTTGGATTGCATATATAAGACTCCAGTAATCCAAGACTATGCTCCAACCACAAATGCTGAAGAAGCTGAAGTTGAACGGTTCTATGTAGACCTACAAGACCTTCTAGAAATGACACCAAAAATAGCTGTCCTTTTCATCATAGGGGACTGGAATACAAAAGTAGAAAGTCAAGAGATACCTAGAGTAACAGGCAAGTTTGGCTTTGGTGTTCAAAATTAAGCAGGCAGAGGCTAACAGAGTTTTGCCAAGAGAACCCACTGGTCATAGCAACACTGTCTTCCAACAACACAAGAGATGACTCTACACATGTACATCACCAGTTGATTAATACAGAAATCATATTGATTATATTCTTTGCTGCTGAAGGTGGAGATGATTTATATAGTCAGCAAAAACAAGACTGGGAGATGACTGTAGCTCAGATCATGATCTCCTTATTGCCAAATTCAGACTTAAATTGAAGAAAGTAGGGAAACCCACCAGAGCAGTCAGGTATGATGTAAATGAAATCCCTAATGATTATACAGTGGAAATGACAAATAGATTCAAGGGATTAGATCTGATAGACAGAGTGCCTGAAGAACTATGGATAGAGGTTTGTGACATTATACAGGAGGTAGTGATCAAGACCATCCCCAAGAAAAAGAAATGCAAAAAGGCAAAATAGTTGTCTGAGGAGGCCTTACAAATAGCCGAGAAAAGAAGAAACGTGAAAGGCAAAGGAGAAAAGGAAAGATATACCCATTTGAATGCAGAGTTCCAAAGAGTAACAAGGAGAGATAAGAAAACCTTCCTCAGTGATCAGTGCAAAGAAATAGAGGAAAACAATAGAATGCAAAAGACTAGAGATCTCTTCAAGAAAATTAGAGATAGCAAGGGAACATTTCATGCAAAAATGGGCTCAATAAAGGAAAGAAATGTATGGACCTAACAGAAGCAGAAGATATTAAGAATAGGTGGCAAGAATACACAGAAGAACTATACAAAAAGGATCTTCATGACCCAGATAATCACGATGGTGTGATCACCCACCTAGATCCAGACATCCTGGAATGCAAAGTCAAGTGGACCTTATGAACACCACTATAAGCAAAGTTAGTGGAGGTGATGGAATTCCAGTTGAGCTATTTCAAGTCCTGAAAGATGATGCTGTGAGAGTGCTGCACTTAATATCCTAGCAAATTTGGAAAACTCAGCAGTGGCCACAGGACTGGAAAAGATCAGTTTTCATTCCAATCCCAAAGAAAGGCAATGCCAAGAACTGCTCAAACTACCACACAATTGCACTCATCTCACACACTAGTAAAGTAATGCTCAAGATTCTCCAAGCCAAGCTTCAATAATATGTGAACCGTGAACTTCCAGATGTTCAAGCTGGATTTGGCAAAGGCAGAGGAATCAGAGATCAAATTGCCAACATCTGTTGGATCATAGAAAAAGCAAGACAGTTCCAGAAAAACATCTACTTCTGCTTTATTGACTACACCAAAGCCTTTGACTGTGTGGATCACAACAAACTGTGGAAAATTCTTGAAGAGATGGGAATACCAGACCACCTGACCTGCCTCCTGAGAAATCTGTACGCAGGTCTGGAAGCAACAGTTAGAATTGGACATGTAACACTGGACTGGTTCCAAATAGGAAAAGGAGTACGTCAAGGCTGTATATTGTCACCCTGCTTATTTAACTTATATGCAGAGTACACCATGCAAAATGCTGGGCTGGATGAAGCACAAGCTGGAATCAAGATTGCAGGGAAAATATCAATAAACTCAGATACACAGATGGCACCACCTTTATGGTAGAAAATGAAGAAGTACAGAAGAGCCTCTTGATGAAAGTGAAAGAGGAAAGTGAAAAAGCTGGCTTATATTCAGCATTCAGAAAACTAAGATCATGGCATCCAGTCCCACCACTGCATGGCAAATAGATGGAAACAATGGAAACAGTGACAGATGTTATTTTCTTGGGCTCCAAAATCACTGCAGATAGTGACTGCAGCCATGAAATCAAAAGACACTTGCTCCTTGGGAAAAAAAGTTATGACAAACCTAGACAGCATATTAAAAAGCAGAGACATCACCTTGCTGACAAAGGTCCATCTAGTCAAAGCTATGGTTTTTCCATCATGTGTGGATGAGAGAGTTGAACTATAAAGAAAGCTAAGCACCAAAATGTTGATGCTTTTGAACTGTGGTGTTCGAGAAGACTCTTTGAGAGTCCCTCGGACTTCAAGGAGATCCAACCAGTCAATCCTAAAGGAAATCAGTCCTGAATATTCATTGGAAGGCCTGATGATGAAGCTGAAACTCCAATACTTTGGCCACCAGTTGTGAAAAATTTACTCGTTGAAGATACCCTGATGCTGGGAAGGATTGAAGGCAGGAGGAGAAGGGGATGACAAAGGATGAGATGGTTGGATGGTTTCACTGACTTGATGGATATGAGTTTGAGCAAGCTCTGGGAATAGGTGATGAACAGGGAAGCCTGGCGTGCTGCAGTCCATGGGGTCGCAAAGAGTGGGACATGACTGAGCGAGTGAACTGAACAATTCGTTCCTAATTATGGGCAAAGAGCCTGAGTGTATATTTAAGTGGGTGGTAAAGGACAAAACCATAAGATTTATTTGCACAATGAGATCAGTCTGTTTCTGATAGTCAGTCTTAGTGTGGGTCCCTCTAGCCCTCTAGGACCAGATTTTGAGATAGGAGAAAGACTTGAGTGCAAGTAGTTTGTTTGGTAGGTGCAGGAAACACGAGTAGGAAAGGTGGGGAAACACAGAAGGAAGGTGAGGTGGCTATATCTGAAGCCACTGACATATCAAGACAGACAATGCTATTGGTCACTGATCTTAACACCTCTGGGAAATTCTGAAAAAATAGTGTGAAATATACCTTGCCCCCTGGGTGAGCAAGCTGGGTATTTACAGTGCTACTCCATTCAGCCGTTGATTTAGACTGCTCCCTGGGGTGGCAGTGTTAGTCACGGCAGACTTCCAAGTCTTCAGAGGTTCCTGGGCAAAGAGCTGCAGATTCTGGCAGCTGGTATTTGCACAGGAGCACATTGAAGTAACAGGACCCGAGGGATGTGGGCAGGCAACCAGCAGCATCTGCTCTAGACTGACAGTCCACAGTTTTTATTTTCATGATTTCCACTTATTTGGCACATGTAAAACCCTTAGCACCTATTTCTCAAGCCCATTTTAAGTAGTCAAATTTACTTCCTTTTTATTCTTTTTGGAAAATAAAATTTCTGAATTACAAAATAACTTGACATGATTAATCTTTATATGTGAATACTTAATTTATCAGTGACAGGATTCATTCAAAACTATCTTACCAAGTAATACTTCAGGGTGTTGTGTATTTGGTCAAAACTATTTCAGTAAGTTCTATTATGGCCCCGCTATTTTGGATCAGAATTTATTTTTAATTGGAGAATAATTGCTTTGCAATATTGTATTGGCTTCTGCCATACAACAACATGAGTCAGCCATAGGTATACATATGTCCCCTCCCTCTTAAACCGCCCCTCCTCCACCTCCCACCCCAACCCACCCCCCTACGTTGTCCCAGAGAACCAAGTTAAGCTCCCTGTGTTATGTAGCAGCTTCCTGTCCGCTCTCTATTTGGCATGTGGTGATGTGCACGCTGCTCTCTCAGTTCGTCCCAGCCTCTCCTTCCCCTGCTGTGTCCACAAGTCTGTTCTCTGTATCTGTGTCTCTGTTCCTGCCATGCGAATAGTTTATCAGTACCATTTTTCTAGATTCCATATACATGAATTAATATACGAAATTTTTCTCTTTCTGACTTACCCCACTCTGTATAACAAGCTGTAGGTTCATCCACCTCACTAGAACTGACTCAAATGCATTTCTTTTTTGTTGTTGTTCGGTTGCATCCGACTCTCTGTGACCCCATGGACTACAACATGACATGCTCCCCTGTGCTTCACTATCTCCTGGAGTTTGCTCAAACTTATGTCCATTGAGTCAATGATGCCATCCAACCCTCTCATCTTCTGTCACCCCCTTCTCCTTCTGCCTTCAGTCTTTCCCAGCATCAGGGCCTTTTCCAATAAGTTTACTCTTCACATTAGGTGGCCAAAGTATTGGAGATTCAGCTTTAGCATCAGTCCTTCCAATGAATATTGAGGATTGATTTCCTTTAGGATTGACTGGTTTGATCTCCTTGCTGTCCTTTTATGGCTGAGTAATATTCCATCGTATATATATCACAACTTCTTTATCCATTCATCTGTCAATGGACATCTAGGTTGCTTCCATATCCTACTATTGTAAATAGTGCTGCTATGAACACTGGGGTACAAGTGTCTTCTTCAGTTATGATTTTCTCAGGGTGCATGCCCAATAGTGGTATTGCTGGGTCATACGGTAGCTTTATTCCTAGTTTTTAAAGGAATCGCAATACTGTTCTCCATAGTGGCTGTATCAATGTACATTCCCACCAACAGAGCAAGAGGGTTCCCTTTAAAGCTTAGAATAGATACATGTTAACCTGCCTGTAGAATTGTGAAGTGCTAGAGCTCAAACTTGGAGAAGGAAATGGCAACCCACTCCAGTGTTCTTGCCTGGAGAATCCCAGGGACGGGGGAGCCTGGTGGGCTGCCGTCTATGGGGTCGCACAGAGTCGGACACGACTGAAGCGACTTAGCAGCAGCAGCAGAGCTCAAACTAGCCATACAGATTATATAATTGGGGCTCTTGCCACCTGTTAGTTATACAGCAGATGAGGAAACGGGATCAGTGAGAACTGCTTGGCTAAAGTTGTGAAACTAGTCTTCCCTTTCTATAACCCAACATAAAACTGGAGAGAACTCTCAATCCAGGATAAAATGCTTTGCTTTGCTGGGACTGAGGATTAAATTATAAGCTTCTAGAACTAATACAAAGGTGTTTGCATCTGGAGTTGTTGGCTGTATCTTGGAAGTTAAACTAGTTGTTCCTGGGGTTTCTCACCACAATCACAGGGTTTCCTTCTCCCGAGGTCTCACATGTATGATTCAGATGGTGTCCTTACTATGTTTTTAGACATAGGCTTGATTTTCATCATCTCCATACTCTTTGCACCCAGTCTGCTGGCCTCGTTTTGCATTCAGAACTCTGCTTTGGTGCTTGAGTTCTTATTAACTTTATTTCCAGAAAATTCCCTGGACTAGCTTCTATTATAAAGACTTTTTATTAAAACTGAGAAGAGTAAAGCGTTTAAGCAAGTGGGAATACTTTAAATTCGCTCCATCTTGATTCCTTTTAGACAGTTAAGATTTATAATAAAGCAACATAGATTGAGTGCCCAGACATTTAAATATGGACTTTCTTTTGATTTTACTCATTGTTGCATGCCTCTCAGCATTGAGCTTGTGAAATTTTTCTTGGGAAATCTTTAAAGTCTATCAGAATTATTAAATAAAAACAAATTCCCTTAGATGATAATAAAGTTTTTAACTACTAAGAGAAAAACCTTTTTTTTTTGTAAAGATGACTCTAAATTAAAAAGTGTTTTCAAACAAAGAGAATAGTCTAAACATTAAAAGATGATCAAAAAGAATCTCAACCATGTGGAAACTAAGAAACTCACCCCCAGATTATTCTTTAATCCAAGAGAAGACAGTGAATATTGCAAACTCTCTAGGAGGCAATTTAATGAGACACATCATACACAAACCTACAGGTTGTAATCAGAGTCCTAATGCTTACCTCAGAAGAGAAAGCAAAAAATAAAAGAAGCCAGAAAAAAGAAAAAGCAAGAAGAGGAAAAGTAGAAAGAAAAGATATTATTAATGAAAAAGAAAGCAAAAGTTTTTTAAATGCTGGAGAAGATAAGTGCTAATCTGGTTCTTTGAAAATGGCAGTAACATTGTTATCCCTTAAAGTCTATCAAGAAAAGTAATAGTAAAAATATTGAAAATGACCTAAGAGAAGCACATATTTATTTGTTGAATCATTAATTTATGGAGTGGGAACTATGTGCAGGGCATTGTACTGATAAGCACGTTATTTCACCTAATCATCAAGAAGAGCCTTCTGAGATGGGTACTACTTTTATCTTCATGTAACCTGTGAAGAACCTGAGGCTTAGCGAGATTAGAGAGAATAAGTAATGTGTGCAAGATTACACAACTAGAAATCAAACCCAGGTTATCATATTCAGCATCTTCATTCCTAACCATTGATTGGAGATGGTGGTTCTTATTTATTTATTTTGGATACAGTTCTAATGGCAGGGCTTCCCTGGTAGCTCAGGTGGTAAAGAATCTGCCTTCAGTGAAGGAGACTCGGGTTCAATCCCTGGGTTGAGAAGATTTCCTGGAAAAGGGAATGGCATCCCACTCTAGTATTCTTGCCTGGAGAATTCCATGGACAAAGGAACAGGCTACAGTCTATGGGGTCACAAAGAGTCAGACCTGACTGAGGGGCTAACACACACACACTTAGTTCTACCAGGAAATCTCAGTGTGGGTTCTGTAAATCTCCCTTCTAAGAATTGTTATGAGAGTTTTAAAGTATTTTTTAGTTAAAGAAAATTTCCAGGAAAAAACTCCCACTGAATGGCATCAGACTTGTTAAAAACTTTGTTGTTGCAGATGCACAGAAGTATCTTTAGAGTAACCCTGCAACAAATATGGGAAATTTAGTACCAGTTGGGGTAGTGAATCAGAACTCTTTCAGCTTCAAAGTTTTGTCCTTCCTCTAGCTAACAGGATGAACTTTGTAGGAGAAGCTGCATTCTCCCAGCTGCAGAGTCTGATTGTGCCTCTGGTGGAGGGGGGACATTAACAGCTAGTGGGAATTTCAGTAACATGAATTCCTCAAAATTGGACTTCTTCCTCCCTCTACTAGAAAGTCTTTTTAGGACTAAGGATAAAACTAAGATTTAATGAGAACAAAAATCCCATGGCCATTGTTGAAACTTTAAACTGGGAAGATTATTTACTAAAACTACAATATTTTTCTCTTCACACTTAAAATGCTCCCTGCTTTGAACAAGCACAGTTTCTGAATCTATTCAACTGTCTGCTTATTTTCTTGTGAATGCAAACCATGAATATGTTATCTGAATCTAATTTAAATTTGAGCTTCCATTAACACCTCAGATAAAAGTGATAAGCTCTCTCAGCACAATGTATAAATCCTTTCAGGATAAAGTATGATGCTTTAAATTCTAGCTCTAGCTCAGTCATGTCTGACTCTTTCCTGACCCCATGGACTGTAGCCCGCCAGGCTTCTCTGTCCATGGAATTCTCCAGGCAAGAATACTAGAGTGTGCTGATGGGCATCTAGGTTGCTTCCATGTCCTGGCTATTATAAACAGTGCTGCAATGAAAGTTGCGGTGCACGTGTCTCTTTCAGATCTGGTTTCCTCAGTGTGTATGCCCAGGAGTGGGATTGCTGGGTCACATGGCAGTTCTATTTCCAGTTTTTTAAGAAATCTCCACACTGTTCTCCATAGTGGCTGTACTAGTTTGCATTCCCACCAACAGTGTAAGAGGGTTCCCTTTTCTCCACACCCTCTCCAGCATTTATTGCCTGTAGACTTTTGGATAGCAGCCATTCTGACTGGCGTGTAGTGGTACCTCATTGTGGTTTTGATTTGCATTTCTCTGATAATGAGTGATGTTGGGCATCTTTTCATGTGTTAGCCATCTGTATGTCTTCTTTGGAGAAATGTCTGTTTAGATCTTTGGCCCATTTTTTGATTGGGTCATTTATTTTTCTGGCATTGAGCTGCAGGAGTTGCTTGTATATTTTTGAGATTAATCCTTTGTCTGTTTCTTCATTTGCTATTATTTTCTCCCAATCTGAGGGCTGTCTTTTCACCTTGCTGATAGTTTCCTTTGTAGTGCAAAAGCTTTTAAGTTTCATTAGGTCCCATTTGTTTATTTTTGCTTTTATTTCCAATATTCTGGGAGGTGGGTCATAGAGGATCCTGCTGTGATTTATGTCACAACCATTAAAAAGAATCCATTTGAATCAGTTCTAATGAGATGGATGAAACTGGAACCCATTATACAGAGTGAAGTAAGCCAGAAAGATAAAGACCAATACAGTATACTAACGCATATATATGGAATTTAAAAAGATGGTAACGATAACCCTATATGCAAAACAGAAAAAGAGACACAGATGTACAGAACAGACTTTTAGACTCTGTGGGAGAAGGTGAGGGTGGGATGTTCAGAGAGAACAGCATTGAAACAAGTATACTATCAAGCGTGAAACAGATTGCCAGCCCAGGTTGGATGCATGAGACGGGTGCTCAGGGCTGGTGCACTGGGAAGACCCAGAGGGATGGGATGGAGAGGGAGGCGGGAGGGGGGATCGCAATGGGGAACACATGTAAATCCATGGCTGATTCATGTCAATGTATGGCAAAAACCACCACAATATTGTAAAGTAATTAGCCTCCAACTAATATAAATAAATGGAAAAAAAAAAAAAGAATCTGCCTGCAGTGCGGGAGACCTGGGTTCGATTCCTGGGTAGGGAAGATCCCCTGGAGAAGGGAAAAAAAAAAAAAGAATACTAGAGTGAGTTGCCATTTCCTTCTCCAGGGGATCTTCTCCACCCAGGGATCAAACCCGTGTCTCCTGTGTCTCCTGCATTGGCAGACAGATTCTTTAGCACTGCACCACCTGGAAAGCCCTGTTTTAAATTATGCAAGTACAAATCCTAACATTTAAATAAAAATATTCTCCTCACTTCCAGATACTCTTTGATAAAAGAAAAGGTGTTATAGAAATAAAGTCAAATAATTTTGGAAGGAACATAGGATCTGTTCCTTGGTTGGGTGCCAATGACTATCTGGTGTCAGTGAAGGGAACTATCCAAATATTTCCCTTGGAGAGTAGTAAAACATTTATAGCAAAATAGTAGAATGCATTAATCAGTTATTAATAGGGTAGCAGATAGCATGGGTGTTAAATCAAGCATCTGATTAAGTAATCAGTATTGAATTGGCAAAAAATATTTATGGAATTCGTTTAGAGAGAGACCTTCACTGTAATGTAACCTACTTATGTCAAATCCTTGTCTTGGTTTTCCTTATGCACTTGAAGTGCTTGGCAAGCACTGGCGCATAGTAGGTCCTCAAATATTTGGTTGAAAGAAGAAAAATACCCTAGTGAAATATGCTAATGCAGAGCAAACATTTTAGATAAAAGTCAGAAAGGGTTTTCTCTATTTGTTGGGATCTGCTGAGAACTAAAACATGTAATAAAACTGGGTTTTTCTCAGCACGCTGAGAGGCTCTGAAGAAAGGCACAGATGTAATCACGATTTAGAAATTTTTTGCAACAGTAATGAAGCCAATAAACTTGGAAGATTAAAAGAGATTCACTTCTAAAGAATTACAGTGGACCTTGTTAACTGAATTAAATTATATATCTAATCTTTTTTAAGTCAAGTGGCAAAAGGCTTCTTTTTATCAGATTAAATTGGAAAATTCTCATTTAGACCACCATGACATATCAGATAATGAAAGTATTTCTCTCAAGCTTGTGAGACTTTTATTTTTTTTATTTTTATTTTTTTTGCTTGTGAGACTTTTAAATCTTGGTTCCTTTCAGTGGTTTTTAAAGGGCAAGTAAACTATTCTTCTTAATTTTCCAGCAATATGCAAAAGTCAAATCAATGGGTCATTAGAGATTCATTTCAGTTATAACCCTGAAAATGTCCCATGGAATAAAATGGGTGCATAGGAGAAGTAAAATCTTAGAATTTTGCAGGTGATTATTAATTAAAAGCATTTTTAGCTGAGTCCTCCATAATCAGAGCTCATCAGACTATTGACTACATTAAAAGAGCTAAGTAATTAAAAGAAGTCAACATTACAAGTTAAATTTATCTCATCTCCATGATTATCCTGGCCCATATTGTAACTTTTGTGACTTCCTGGGATGTAACTTTTGGATCCCACAATCTTGTACTTGTGACTGGCTCGAACTTTGCAAATGTTAATACTTGTGTTTTCTAACAAACTAACAAGCTTCAGATATAGATAAAACCAATCTCAAGTAACAGTACTGGAATATGTTGTTCTTGGAGGGAAAATCTTAGCCAAAAAATATAACAGTTCAACATTTAACTTACTCTGACTTTAAAAATGGTATTTCAATAAAAGAGTAAGGCTTTAAAGAAGAAACCGTTGTTTCTCCAAACTTAAAAATATGATGGAAAGAAAAATTGGGATAAATTACTAGTGGGCAAATTTTTTACTCTAAGTAAACTATGTATAAACTTATAGTTGTTGACATCTATATAGCTTGCTTACAATGATTGTAACATTTTGAGAAGTTCCAATGGATGAGTCTTAACTTTATAAAGGCAGTTTGGAGAAATTATGCTTTTGTGACCCTTCATGTAAAATCCAAAAATCCTTGCTCTGACCCACCTACCTATTCAGTAGTTTGCTTAATAAAAGATTATGCCAGGGCCATCAGTAGCTAGGTCTTAAGACCAATGAAGGCTTAGTGAAAGGAAGATCTTACTAGTTGATGTCCAAATATTTTGGAGTCTGTTTGATCTAGGTCAGGTGAAAATCTAGACTCAATGACTTTGTTTTGTTTATTATGTAAGTGCTTGTTTAAAATTAGGAAAGTGTTTATGCTCACTGTTTCCAGTGAAAAATGAAGCAAAGATACATAAAGAGAGAGGCTGTTTCTCCCAGCCTACTCCTTTCCTACCCTAGAAAATGTTATTGGCGTAACTTTCTGCTTTTACATACAAAATTATAAGCACATATCAAAAAAGTAAATGCTGTATAGATGTTTGCTTTGTTTTAATGCATCACATTAAATATATTGCTCTGAAATTTAATCTTCTTATTTAGCAATATAAATAGACTTCTTAAGACAATTGATATAGATCTAGCCAATGGATGACTTGTTAAGACACAGATTACTAGGCCTCATTCTCACAGATTCCAATACAGTAGTCCTGGTATGGGGCCAGAGAATATGCTTTTCTAGCAAGTTGCTGGGTGATGCTGAGTTCAAAGGCCACACTTTGAGAATCTTTGCTCTAATCTATTCTTTGGTAGCTATGGACTATTGCATGAAGGAAATGTGCTATAATTTATCTAAGCACTTCCCATATTGTTGTCCCTTTATTTTTTGTTTTAATCTTTCACTATAGTGTTGCAGTAGACATCTTTGTTCATAGAAAACAAGGATTTTTATTTTTTCTATATTCTGTTCTGTACCAGTGATTTCCACCATTCTGTACTACAGGTCATTCTGTCTCAGTTATTCTGCCATTGATTCTTACAGTATATTATTCATTTCTGTTTGCTCTTTAGTTTTTCTAGGTCTTTGGTAAACATTTCTTGCATCTTCTCTGTTGTTTTTCCAAGATCCTGAATCATCTTCACTATCATTATTCTGAATTCTTTTTCTGGAATGTTGCCTATCTCTACTTCATTTAGTTGTTTTTCTGGGGTTTTATCTTGTCCCTTCATCTGGGACATAACTTTATCCTTGTTCATTCTGATGAACTTTCTGTAATGTGGTTTTTGTTTTAGCCACTGTGGGATTGTAGTTCTTCTTGCTTCTTCAGGATTTTCTTTTCTAATGGATAGATTCCCAGAATGAGATTAATAAGTCAAAGGTAAAAAACATTTATGATTTTAATAGCTTTGCCTGATTACTTTCCAAGAGGGATCATTGCAATTCACAAATTATTTCCTATCAGAGGTTATATATCCTTTTTTTCATCAGTGCTGTGTTCTCACTATATCATTATTTCTATATGAGATGAATGAAAAAAATGACATCTTATTGTTATTATCTGCATTCCTTTAAACCCTAGAGAAGTTAAGAGAATTTTTGTATATTTATTGGCCATTAGAATTTCTTCTTTTGTCTTTGCCTTTTTGTCGATTTTACCTTCAGTTACTTCTCTTTTTTTAAAAATTATTTCTGGAGATCTTTTAATACAAGAAATAGTAACCATTTATCTGACATAGGTATTAAAAATATTTTCCTGTTTCTCATTTCTCTTTAATTCTGCTTATGGTATGTTTGCCATGAAAGGTGCTTAATTTTTACATGATAGAATATTACATAAGGCTTTTAGGCCTTATCCTTATCCTTGCTTAGGATAACCTTGTGTCACACAAGGTTATACAAATATTCTTCCTAAACTTCTTGTAATGTTTTAACTATTATATATTTTGTGTTTACAAACTTACATCATCTCATCTGGAATTAATTTTACTTCATAATGTGAAATTGGGGTACAAGTGGCAATCCTTTCCCCACTTCAGGGCCAGGACATTTTTATCCTTTGTGTAATTTCCTTCAGGCCTCTAGGTCATTAGAACCACATGCACCAAGTGGACAGGCACGATCTTTCTGGAAGAGAAGCCCAGGCATCTGTTTGCTGATTTTCTTTGAGAAACTAAGAAACCTGAAGCATCCTTGGAAACCTCAAACATAGGTAAGTCCTCTCCCCTGGGTCTGATCCCTTGGCTTAGATCATAAAAGAGAAGAGAGTTTCCAGCTGATTCCCAGACCCTGAAGACACCTTAGAAGTATTATATGTCCTGCTCACCAGCCTCCCATCTTAATATGGTTATTGCTTAGAAAGGGTATTGGCAGTGAATCAAGAATCTGTGTTCGAGCTACTCTCTTCCCAGAGCACAAATACTGTACAGTTAACTACATCTTTATATTCAATGAGGGAAAGTTAGTAAATAAAGATTAGCAGAAAGGAGGCGGAAAAACCCATCCATATTTCAAGCATCCTGTTACTTTTAGCCTCTTGATGTATACTCTTAGCCTCTTTTCAGATATACAAATAAAAATAAATAATAGACAAATAAACATGTAAATTTTGAAATAGCACTTTCTGTGTTTTTTTTTAAAATCTCCTCCCCCTTTTTTTTGACATTTAGGTTGCTGCCAGTTCTTTGTGGTCATGTATACAATGAAATAAACATTGTCTTTAGTCGCATTTTTGTGAAGGTTTATTATTGTTTCTTTAGTAAAAATTTCTAGGATGGTGTATACTCATATTTAAAATGTTTACAAATTACTCTCCAGGAAAATTCTTGTTTACCCTCCCACAGGCCATAAATGAAAATGCCCATCTGTCCATATAACTCTACAGAAAAAAGTTTGTATCACTAAATGCAAACCCAGCTTCTTTTTAAAAATCCTTTGTTCCTTGTTTCGGCTTCAGTGGCTAAGTCAAAGATCTCTCTTGGTAAATGTCACATTGAACTGGAAAATATGTGGGTTATTTTCAAATATATTCTGATATTTGGGCTTCCCTGGTGGCTCAGCTGGTAAAGAATCTGCCTGCGATGAGGGACACCTGGGTTCGATCCCTGGGTTGGGAAGATGCCCTGGAGAAGGGAACAGCTGCCCACTCCAGTATTCTGGCCTGGAGAATTTCATGGACTGTATAGTCCCCAGGGTTGCAGAGTCGGACATGACTGAGTGACTTTCTTTCTTTTTTTTTTTTTTTAATATTGATCTCTAACATAATTCTACAGTGATAAAAGAATGGACTGTATGATTTCAATACCTTTAGACCATGAAATTTTTCACCTTGTTTTATGTCCATAGATATGTTCCAGTGTCTCCTAGTTTATAATCTAGGAGCAGTAAAGTATCCGCAATGATAAAGAGTAAAGAGCTGTGTAAAGAGCCTGCAATGCAGGAGACTCAGGAGAAGCAGGTTTGATCCCTGGGTCAGGATCCTACTGTCCTCTGAAATTATATAAATCTTAATTGTATTGAATTGGTTCATAGTTCAGGTCTGCTATATCCTTCTACTATATATTCATTCTGTTAATGAGTGAATATTAATTCTACTTCTCCATTATTCTATTAATTTTTAAGTTTGATATTAAGATTCCAACTAAACATCTTAATTTACTTAAAAAATAATTGTAATATATAGTAGAACTATATGTAATTTTGTTATATATTTTCCAAGTCTCCTATAAATGTGTTATCATATTTTCATAATTTAAAAAAATAAGAAAAAATCATTTGTTCCTCCTTTGGTAGACAGTTTATTTTTATTGTTTGACTCTTCAGGATTGGTTTTTCCTTTTATGTATGAAAAACCATCACAATTTCCCTCCCTTGTGAGCATGTTGCACATTTCAGTGAGCCTCTTCTCCCTGCTCCATGTCTGGTCTCGTATGAACACATATTACATTATTATTACATATTACATATTACAATATACATATTCTCATCCTCTAAGACTGAGCAAATTGTCCAAGCCATGTCTGTATCAATTTGAGGATTTTACTAATATGAGAGCAAGGAAGTTCTCTCTCTCTGTTATTTTTCCAGGATTATGAAAACAACAGAGAAAATTATAGCAGAGAAATGGAGGGAGAAAGGGGAAATAGTGGAGAGAGGAAGAGAGAGACAGGAGGAGCAAGGCAGACTATCTGTGCCTGAAGGAAAAGCTTCTGCTGGGCTTTTTATCAACACAAGCCAGTCACTTCCATTGGTGAATCTACCTTTCTTCTTAGTCCTTTTTAAAGGTGCTGCTCCAGCAATTATTTTCTATATTATAGCCATTATTCAATCACCTAGAATTGACTCTTAATCTTTAAAGGTAAAATAATTATTTTTCAGTCATCACAAATAATTCGTGTTTGGGCTTCCCTGGTGTCTCAGCGGTAAAGTATCTGTCTGCAATGCATGAGACTCAGGAGAAGTGGGTTCAATCCCTGGGTCGGAAAGATCCCCTGGAGGAGGGCATAGTAACCCACTACAGTATTCTTGCTGGGAAAACCCGTGGACAGAAGAGCCTGACAGGCTACAGCCCTTGGCACGGCAAAGAGGTGGACACGATTGAGCATGCACACATCAAATGAAACACATTTTTCATTTCTTTAGTGTTGACTATTACAAAATGCTTGCTATTACAAAGAGGTTCACACAAGGTAGGTTGTTCATCTCCTTGATGAAGTAGAGAACAGAAGTAAGAGAAGACTTTTTTCTCATTACTTCTTCACCTTTGAGCTTTGGCTATTATATTAGCAATCCGATGGTGACAGGTGATTTTGGTTCCCTGGTCACATCATTAATCACATTAATGATGTCAGACACCAAAATGAAGGTGGGGAAATCACTTGCCTTGTCATCTAATGTCTTTCCATTAGGGACCCAGTCAAAGAGTTTTAAAGACATTGGCAATAGATAGGCAGTTGATATTAAACCTGCTGAAAGCAATAAAAAAGCAGCCAGATTACAAAAAGCTAGCAGTAACCTGGTGGGACCTCAAATAAGAAGATATTAGAATTATTTAAAATTCAACTTACCTTTTCCTTTGGTGGAATTACTTTAGTACAGGCATAGTGAGGGTGGGCGGGGGCTTCCTTGGTAGTTCAGTGGTTAAGAATCTGCCTGCTAATGCAGGAGACTCAGGAGGTGCAGTTTCCATCCTTGGGTTGCAATGATCCTCTGGAGGAGGAAATGGTAACCCACTCCAGTATTCTTGCCTGGAAAATCCCATGGAAAATAGAGCCTGCTGGGCTACAGACCATGGGGTCATAGAGAGTCAAACACGACTGAGAGACAGCATGCATTCACATCTGGCATCAGCTTTATCATATCAAATTATACATATGCATATTTATGTATCTATAATCTATGGGCTTCCCAGGTGGTGCCCTGGTAAAGAATCCACCTGTGAATCAGGAGACACAGGAGATGCAGTTTCCATCCTTCAGCTGGCAAGATCCCCTGGAGAAGGAAATAGCAACTCAGTCTAGTATTTTTGCCTGAGAAATCCCATGGACAAAGGAGCCTGGCGGGCTACAGTCCATGGGGTTGCAAAAGAGTCAGACAGATTTAGCGACTAAACAACAGTCAAGTGATAGTGGGCAGAGGTTGGGAAGGAGACAGATTGGGTTTTAATCATACATCATTGTTTAAATTATTTTCCAGGAAAGCACTTTTGGAGGTTGGAAGATGATATTGTTTTTGAAAAGATAATCATTAACTCTGGGACTGATATTTGCACAACTCACTCCTAGACTTAATGAAACTCCCAAATTTATTATTGGAAACTAATATGGAAAAAAGGATCATGTCTCTTGAAGAAATTGCCAAGGGTGACATCTTGGAATAAGAATTATAGGTTAATGTTGAAGAGAAGTTGAAAACCATGCTGAAAAATACACCATATTCCCATGGAGATTCGAACAAGGAATTTAATATTTGAGTTGATGTAGCATTTGGCTGATAAGGTATAGACTTGGTTTTATTTGATTCATTGTCGTTCAGTTGTGTCTGACTCTTTGTGACCCCATGGCTTGAGATCCCAGCATGCCAGGCCTCTCGGTCCTTCACCATCTCCCAGAGCTTGCTCAAACTCATGTCCATTGAGTCAGTGATGCCATCCAACTATCTCATCCTCTGTCATCCCCTTCTCCTCCTGCCTTCAATCTTTCTTAGCATCAGTGTCTTTTTAAATGATTCAGCTCTTCCCATCAGGAGGTCAAAGTATTGGAGACTCAGCTTTAGCATCAGTCCTTCCAATGAATATTCAGGGTTGATTTCCTTAAGAATTGACTGGTTTGATATCCTTGTAGTCCAAGGAACTCTTGTCTTCTCCACCACCACAATTTGAAAGCATCAGCTCTTTGACCCTCAGCCTTCTTTATGGTCCAACTCTCACATCCGTACATGACTACTGAAAAAACCACAAGTGAAAATCGCTCAGTCATGTCCGCCACTTTGTGACCCCCTGGACTGTAACCCAAGAGGCTCCTCTAGGTCCGTGGGATTTTCCAGGCAAGAATACTGGAGTGCATTGCCACTCCCGTCTTCCATGGATCTTCCCGACCCAGGGATTGAATCCAGGTCCCCAGCATGGCAGGCAGACTCTTAACTGTCTGAGCCACTGTAAAGAATGTCCATTTTGAAATAAGGATAAATTCCCCCTTCCAGGACCTTCAGTAGTAGTGCTCCTTTGATAAGGCTCCCTTCCCAGGAGCCAAGGCCATACTGACTGACTGTGTACATACTGATCTGTCATAACTTTGACTATACAGGCCTTTGTCAGTGAAGTGATGTCCTTGCTTTTTAGCATACTGTCTAGGTTTGTGACAGCTTTACTTCCAAGGAGCAGCTGTCTTTTAATTTCATGGCTGCAGTTATTGTCCTCAGTGATTTTAAATAAAATCAAGAAAATAAAATCTGCCTTTGTTTCCACTTTTTATCTATTTGCCATGAAGTGATGGGCCCAGGTGACATGATCCTAGTTTTTTGAATGTTAACTTTTAAGCCATTTTTTTCACTTTTATCAGTCACCTTCATCAAGAGGTTCTTTAGTTCCTCTTCACTTTCTGCCATTAGAATGGTATCATCTACATATGTGAGGTTATTGATATATTTCTCCTGGCAATCTTGATTCCAGCTTGAGCTTCATTCAGCCTGGCATTTCACATGATATACTCTGCATATAGGTTAAATAAACATGGTGACAATATACAGCCTTGTCTTACTCCTTTCCTAATTTTGAACCAGTCAGTTGTTCCATGTCTGATTCTAACTGTTGCTTCTTGACTTGCATATAGGTTTCCTAGGAGTCGGGTAAGGTGGTCTAGTCTCCCCATCTCTTTAAGAATTTTATACACTTTATTGTGATCCACACAGTCAAAGGCTTTAGCGTAGTCAGTGAAGCCGAAATAGATGTTTTCCTGGAACTCTCTTGCTTTCTCTATGATCCAGTGGATGCTGACAATTTGATCTCTGGTTCCTCCACGTTTTCTAAATCCAGCTTGTATATGGAAGTTCTCAGTTCACATACTGCTGAAGCCTAGCTTTAAGGATTTTGAGTATAACCTTACTAGCATGAGTATAACCTTACTAAAATGAGTGCAATTGTGTGGTAGTTTGAACATTCTTTGGCATTGCTCTTCTTTGACATTGGAATGAAAACACCTTTTCCAGTCCTGTGGACACTGCTGAGTTTTCCAAATTTGGTAACATATTGAGTGAAACTATTTAGCAGCAGCATCTTTTAGGATTTGAAATAGTTCAGCTGGAATTCCATCACCCCCACTAACTTTGTTTGTAGTAAGGCTTCCTATAATAGGAGATACATCAACAACCTCAGATATGTGGATGATACCACTCTAATGGCAAAATGTAAAGAGGAATTAAAGAGCCTCTTAATGAGGGTGAAGGAGAAGAGTAAAAGAACTGGCTTAAAACTAAATATTAAAAAAAAAAGTAAGGTCATGGCATCTGGCCCCATTATTTCATGGCACATAGAGGGGAAAAGGGCTTCACTCATGGCTCAGATGGTAAAGTGTCTGCCTACAATGCAGGAGACCCGGGTTCGATTCCTGCATCAGGAAGATCCCCTGGAGAAGGAAATGGCAACCCACTCCAGTATTATTGATTGGAGAAACCCATGGACAAAGGAGCCTGACAGGCTACAGTCCACGGGATCATAAGAGTCGAACACGACTTAGCGACTAAACCACCACCACCACCACAGAGGGGAGAAAGGTGGAAGTAGTGACAGATTTCCTCTTCTTGGGCTCTAAAATCACTGTGGATGGTGACTGCAGCCATGAAATCAGAAGACATTTTCTTCTTGGCAGGAAAGCTATGACAAACCTAAATAGTGTGGTGAAAAGCTGAGACATTACTCTCCTGACAAAGGTTCATATAGTTAAGGCTATGTTCTTCCCAGTGGTAACATACAGCTTGAGAGCTTGACTGTAAAGAAGGCAGAGTGCTGACGAATTGATGCCTTTGAACTGTGGTTCTAGAGAAGACTCCTGAGAGTCCATTGGACAGCAAGGACATCAACGAGTCAGTATTAAGGGAAATCAACTCTGAATATTTCTTGGAAGGACTGATGCTGAAGCTGAAACTCCAGTATTTTGGTCATCTGATGTGAACAGCTGACTCATTGGAAAAATCCCTGATGCTGGGAAAGATAGAGGGCAGAAGGAGAAGAGGTCTTCAGAGGAAGAGATGGCTAGATGGCACCACTGATGCAATGGACCTGAACTTGGGCAAACTTTGGGAGATGGTGAGGGACAGAGAGGCCTGGTATGCTGCAATCCACGATGTCGCAGAGTTGGACATGACCAGGTGACTGAACAGCAATGACAATGCTTCCTAAGGCCCACTTGACCTTACACTCCAGGATGTCTGCCTCTTGGTGAGTGACCACGCTATCGTGGTTATCTGGCTCATTAAGATCTCTTTTGTATAGTTCTTCTATGTATCTTGCCACCTGTTCTTGATCTCTTCTGCTTCTGTTAGGTCCTTATCATTTCTGTCCTTTATCGTGCCTATCCTTCCATGAAGTGTTCCACTGGTATCTCCAATTTTCTTGAAGAGATCTCTAGTCTTTCCCATTCTATTGTTTTCCTCTACTTCTTTGCATTTTTCACTGAAGAAGGCCTTCCTATATCTCCTTGCTAATTGTCTGGAACTGTGCATTCAGTTAAGTATGTCTTTTCCATTCTCCTTTATTTTTCACGTCTCTTCTTTCCTCAGTTATTTGTAAAGCCTCCTGAGACAACCACTTTGCCTTCTTACATTTCTTTTTCTTTGGGATAGTTTTGGTCACTGCCTTCTGTACAATGTTATGAACCTCTGTGCATAGTTGTTTAGGCACTCTGTCTACCACATCTAATCCTTTGAAACTACTCATCACCTCCATGTATAATCATAAAGGATTTGATTTAGGTTATACCTGAATGGCCTAGTTTTCCCTACTTTCTTCAGTGTAACCCTAAATTTTGCAATAAGGAGCTGATGATCTGAGCCCTAGTCAGCTCCAGGTCTTGTGTTTGCTGACTTTATGGTGCGTCTCCATCTTTGGCTGCTAATATATAATCAATATATTGGCTAGTAATATAATCAATATGATGTTGGTATTGACCATTGTGTGTATATATAGTATCCATATGGACAAGTTCTAATATCTTGAGTATTTCTTTAAAAAGATAGGCTGCCCCTGGCAAAACCAATCAATCAACATACTTTGTAATGCTTCTTTAGGTGCTTAGTATGGGGATGTCAAGTCATTGCTAACATGTTCTTTTGAAATGAGGATTTTTTTCTTTTCATTTATTTTTATTAGTTGGGGGCTAATTACTTTACAGTATTGTAGTGGTTTTTGCCATACATTGACGTGAATCAGCCATGGATTTACATGTGTTCCCCATCCTGATCCCCCCTCCTGCCTCCCTCCCCATCCCATCCCTCTGGGTTGAAATGAGGATTTATGTGGTGTATACTATGGGTCTGAATGCTGAAAGGTAATGAGCTCTGTCTCTTTCGTTGCCTTTGAAGTAATGGAAAAGCTAGTTGATGAGGCTGCACAGCTTCAATTGCCCACCCCATAGAGAAAGTTTAAATGTTGAACGAGTTGGGTTGGTCAGTAGTGCTTTTAAAATATGTTATTGGCTCTGCCTCTATCCAAGGGAGTAACAGTTGACTTTAAATGAAAAGTCCAATGGTTTTTTGGCTAAGGCTGTAGCATCGCTGGACTTCCCTGATGGCTCAGCAGGTAAAGAATTTTACTGCAGTGCAGGAGACATAGGGGACGCAGATTCGATCCCTCCAGGAAGATTCCCTGGAGAAAGAAATGGCAAAAGAAATGGCAACCCACTCCAGTATTCTTGACTGGAGAATCCCCATGGAGAGAGAAGCCTGGCAAGCTCAGCCCATGGGGTCGCAAAGAGTCAGACATGACTGACCCACATGGCGCATAGCACACCGGGGAAACCCCGACTCATCCCTTTAGCAGAGTTTCATGTCATTCAGTGTGGTCTGTTCCCCTGTTATCCAGACTAGAAAGATGGCCTACCTTGTATCTGGGAGCCATACAGGGTTTCTAAATCCTCTTCAATAGTATCCAGATAACAGGAAGATAAGGATGGAGCTCTGTGCTAAAACACTTTTGCTTCCTGAGTGGGTGGAACTTAAAGGTAGTAGGTACTGACAACAGACAGTGTCTGTACTTGAGTATACATTACTCACCATGAACCATGACCCAGTAATGCTGGCTTGTAGAAGGAGGACCTCAGGGATTAATGCAGGGAAGCTATGGTTTTTCCAGTAGTCCTGTATGGATGTGAGAGTTGGACTAGAAAGAAAGCTGAGTGCTGAAGAATTGATGCTTTTGAACATGTGGTGTGGAAGACTCTTGACAGTCCCTTGGACTGCAAGGAGACCCAACCAGTCAATCCTAAAGGAAAACAGTCCTGAATATTCATTGGAAGGACTGATGCTGAAGCTGAAGCTCCAATACTTTGGCCACCTGATTGTGAAGAACTGACTCCTTGGAAAAGACCCTGATGCTTGGAAATATTGAAGGCAGGAGGAGAAGGGGGCAACAGAGGATGAGATGGTTGGATGGCATCACCTCGATGGACATGAGTTTGAGTAAGCTCTGGGAGTTGGTGATCGACAGGGAAGCCTGGTGTGCTTCGGCCCATGGGGTCACAAAGAGTCGGACATGACTGAGCAACTAAACTGAACTGAATTCCTTTTAGAGGGAAACCTAATTTATGGGAATCCTTGCTGTCTTTGCCCAAGATGTGATGCCGGACTTATAGGAAAGCCAGTTTTTCTGGTAGAAGCAGATTGTTTCCCAGTAGCCTGAGCTAGTAACTTGGGCAAACAAAGTTATGCTTCAACATTTCTAGGCTCTTTAAGTGATATCTTTGTAATCATATCTGTAGTTACAGGCAGAGAGATAGAAAGGCAATAGTGCATCTCTCTTTGGTCCTCTGACTTAAACACACTCCTAGGTATGTGGCTAGTAATGTAAGGAATAAATCCCCTGTTGGAATATCTGAGATCTTGTTCCAGGGATAATGAGAAGTAGTGTTGTGTCTAGGTGAGTAATGGAAATATGTGTTTTCTTAATTTTCTTTTGAAAATTTTTGAAATATTTCAAAAATTTTGAAAATATCTTTATTTCTTTTGCAATTTCCCTGAATGAGCATAGATTATGATTCAAATGAGACAAACATTATATTTAAGATTATGTTCAGCATTTTCTAGCAACAAATTTCAGCTCTTGTTTCTTACTCAACTTCCTTTCCCAGAGGAATTTCAGTACCTTATCTACTCGCTTCAAAAGCATTCTTGAGATCCATCACAGGTAGCAGCTGTTATAAGAACTTTCTACTCCCTTAAACACCTAATCCCCTGTGACACATTCTATTTATCCTTGTTTTGTGGAGACTACAACTTTAGCTGCCCCATGGGGCGAGATGTGCTGATTTTATTTCGTTGCTTTGAATTGCTGCTTTCAAATTGCTGGAAAATGAATGCACTGTATAATGCTCAGTTTGTTATATTCCTCTCTTTTCAAGTTACTGTTCTAAAGTATCTTCCAGTGTTTGAGATCATTCTTTGTCTACTTCATATAGCTCTTGTCCTTTACCTTGCACCTGCTAACCACTTTATATTGGTAATTTGTGCAGGTCTGAGCTAAGAGCTTCCTTGAAGAGCAAGTAAATTATGAATTGCTATTTGAAATTCTGCCCATGATTTTGCTTCTGCTAAGCCATGGACAGTGTTGGCATAGTTATCTTTATTCTTTCCAGCTAATGAAAACATGAGAGTAAAGGAATGATCTTTTGGGTTTTCATTTCTAAAAGTGCACTTATTTAATGGGTCAAAATTATCAGAGTTTTGGAATATCAATTTGGAAAGAAAGAAAGTGAATCGCTCAGTCATGTCTGACTCTTTGCGACTGTATGGACTATACATAGACCCTATGGACTATACTTAGAATCCCCTAAGGAATTCTCCAGGCCAGAATACTAGAGTGGGTACCCTTTCCCTTCTCCAGGGGATCTTCCCAACCCAGGGATCAAATCCAGGTCTCCTGCATTGCAGACAGATTCTTTACCAGCGGAGCCACAAAGGAAGCCCAACAAGAGACCTCAAAGACCATCTGGTTCAACCCTCTCATTTGTCAGGTTGAGAAAAATGAGCCTCAGACCTCAAACACACAGTAACCAAACTGCAACTAGAATCCAGTTTGCAAGTCTCCAAGCTCAATACAGCCCCACCCCACCCCACCACTGTATGTGATCTGTTTGTTCTCAGTGGAAAATCTAATTTCATTTCCTAATTTTCAGAACAAAGAAACATAAGGAATGCAATCTTGATTCATCAGAGGGACTTTGGTTGCAAATGACAGAAACTAACTGACCAATTTAGTTGAAAGGTAATTTTGTGAAAGGTCATAAGAGGCTCACTTAATTCCTAAGCACAGGTTTTCTAAGTGGGGTGGGCTTAGAGGAACTCTGAGGGAGAAGCAGCATGTTCATTGACAGAAATGACTTCAGTGTTCCTCTCAGCATCACTAAGATAGATACTTTTCTTTCTGACTGTAGGCCCTTGAGATTCCTTTCCTTAGAGTATTTACTTTAGAAAACTTGGAACTTTCAAACCTTTCTCAGCCTCTTAGAGATATAAATCTTTTCCCACTCTCCTGCCAGTTTTACAAGCCAGGAGGCATTCCTTTGAATAGTTACCATCAATAGTGATAGAGCCCCTATCTCACAGTCTCTATGGGACAGTAGGAGGCTTACTTCAATAAATGTCAATTATTTACAGATGATCTTCCAATTTGCTCAGTGTCTGAGTAATGTCCAGAAGCCAGCCACTTTGTTTTGCTCTACTATCCTTGACCTGTTTGTTTTTCATCCAGAAACTTACTAATGGCTGCATAATGGCTGCCAAATGTTCATGTATCATATTTCTGTTCAAAAGTAGGAAGCAGGAAAAAACTTATGGCATCCAGAGAACAACTTCTTCCCTTCTATCTGGGAAGGATAGATTGCTGTTCCAGAAGCCCCCAGCGTATTTCCCCTTATGCTTTATTCACAAGACATAGTTCACATGTTGCTAATTAGTGGCGAAGTCAGAAATCGCAGTAGATATAAGAAGTCTTGAAAGATTAGAGATAAAGAGGGCTGTAGAGGTTTCAAAAAAGCCATGGAAAGCTTAAAAATATTACTGGACCCTTGTTGAAAGGGTAATTAAAATAAATTTTTGGAGGGAAATTTGGCAGCCTGTGTTAAATGGATTAAATTTTAATATATGTTTTGACTATTTAGAAACGTTACTTTTAAGAGTTTACACTGGGGGATAACAAACTCTGGATGCAAAGATTTATATACTAGCATGTTTATCATAGCACTATTTTTTAAAAAATTTTTATTGGAATGTAGTTGCTTAACAAGGTTGTATTAATTTCTGCTGTACGGCAAGATCAATCAAATATATGTATACATGTATCTCCTCATTTTGGATTCCCTTCCTGTTTAGGTCACCACAGAGCATTGAGTAGAGTTCCCTCTATACAGTAGATACTCATTAATTAATCTATTTTATACATGTGTGTGTGTGTGTGCACGTGTGAAGTGAAGTGAAAGCAACTCAGTTGTGTCCAACTCTTTGAGACCCCATGGACTTCTCCAGGCCAGAGTATTGGAGGTGGGTAGCTGTTCCCTTCTCCAGGGCATCTTTCCAACCCAGGGATTGAACCCAGGTCTCCCACGTTGCAGAGGGATTAATTACCAGCTCACCCACCAAGGAAGCCTAAGAATACTGGAGTGTGTGTGTATCCTTTCTCCAGCAGATCTTCCCGACCCAGGAATCAAACTGGGGTCTCCTGCATTGCAGGCGGAATCTTTACTAGCTGAGCTACCAGGAAAGCCCTGTGTGCACGAATTTTCCAGGCAAGAATACTGGAGTGGGTTGCCATTCCTGACACAGGGATCAAACCTGCGTCTCTTGCATTTTCTGTATTGGCAGGCAGATAGTAGTGTATATATGTAAATTCCAATTTCCCAATTCACTGTACCCCTGTTCCCCATCTTGGTGTTCATATGTTTGTTCTCTATGTCTGTGTCTTTATTTATGCCCTACAAATAGGTTCATCTGTACCAGTTTTTTAGATTCCACATGTATGTGTTAATGTATTTATTTTTCTCTGGGTCCATTCTCACCACTGCAAATGGCACAGTGTTGTTTATAGTTATGTAGGTCTGGAAGCAAGTAGAGTGTACAATGGTAGGGACTTAGGCAAATAAATCAAAAGTTCATAGTTTTGAAGAATATTTAATATTTTGAAGTATATTAAATGCCTCTGAGGACAAAAACTGTTTTCTAAAAAGATATGTGTGTGTGTGGTGGGGAGGTGGGGAGAGGGAATGCAACATTCCAGAATTGGAATGCAAAATTCCATCAGAATTGTCATTCTTAACTTGGTATTTAGAATTGCTATAGATTTTTTATGTTCTTTATATTTTGGGATTGTTTCCAAAATTTATATACTACATATGAAATAAATTCTATGAAAATACTTGCTTAGTTTTGCCCAGGTTAGAACTGGAACCTAATGTTTATTTTAGTTGCCAAATCTGTGGTCAGTCATCCAAGCTTGCTTCACCTTCAGTGCAGAATTTAAGGTACATGTAAAAACTGCTCACTTACACTTCACAGTCTGTGGGTGAAGAAGCTGAAGCTAGTGAGGCTAACTAATGTGTTGCTCACAGCTCTGAGAAGGAGCATCATCACTTCTCATTGGGAAGGCTATTAGTGAGCTAGGCCTCCCTGTTCATTCTGCCATACCCACTGTTATTCCCCAATACGGCAGTGAGATTGAACTTAAAAATCTTAAATTAGATGATGACACACACACTTACTCAAATTTCCTAGAAGTTTCTGATCACACTCAGTAACACCCAGATCCCATGAATCTATCTCTTGCTTTAGTGCCTACCTCATCTTCTCCATGGCTAATTTAGTCTAGTCGCCATGGTTATCTCTTGTCCTTTGGACCCACCAAGCCTGTCCCTCATTAGAACATTTGTGCTGGCTGCTCCCTCTTCTGGGAATAGTCTCGTTTTAGGTCTTTAAATGGCTTACTTCCTCACCTTCATTCATTTCTGTTATTCATATGCTTTTTCCTTGAAGAGACCTTCTCTCATCACTACGTATTATAATCCTACCCTCTCCATCACCCCCACTTTTTTATTATGAATCTATGTAGTTCTTCTCTATAACAAGAAATACTCTATTCTGCTTGTTTGTCATTTGTCTGTCTTCCCTTCTAGAATGTAAATAAGCCTCATAAGGGTACGGATTTTGTCTTGATTCCTGCTGTATGCTTAGGGGCTAGGAAAATGATTGGCACATAGTATGAGCTCAATAAAATATGTTGAATAAATGTGTCAATGACAGCCCATGCTGTCCCTTAAACAGTATATTTGTATGATTATGGATTATTTCAGACATGTGTCAACTAATTAGTGCTTAGAATGCGTTTTTCATAATTCTTCATAAAAACCAGGATATCAAACTGTATTTCTAAAGCAGCCATGCATCTGGAAAGAAGAAAGTAAAGATTCATGTACATTAATATTCCGACTGTTGTCAGAGTTCACTTCAAGAGGAGGGAATGTTATACTCACCAGAAAGTCAATTTAACTTGTCTACAAAGATTTATCACAGTTAGTTTTTTTCCTACTGCTTAAGCCTTGCTATTAATTAAAACAGGTGATTATGTTATAAATGATTTATAATGTGTTATAGCTGTTAGCTATAAGTATTCAAAGTATCATTAGTATGAAAACATATAGAGATGGAAGTCTAGCGTGTCATTACAGTAAATTACACAGTCCTTTAAAGCAAGAGAAACGTTTCAGTGATGTATTAATGATTCTTGGATGTAATGTCAAGTGACTGAAATGTTAGTAGGTGGGTAATGAGAAAGGAGTTTGAAGCTAATCTTTTGCCCTTTTATTGATTTTTAATATTAAAAAATCAGTTAGAGTTATGTCCTTAGATAACTGGTAATCTTTATCTCATTTCTCAATGGTATAATTGCATTTTCATTATTCTTAAGTTTCAATTCTTATTAATAGATTTAATAATTAAAAAATTATATCTACTATCTATAGAGCATTTATGATGTGCCAGATATTGTGCCAAGTTCTTTTCACCACTATCATGTGTAATCCTATTAGCGAGTTTTTTCTTTGGTTTTCTTTAGATTTTAAATAGTTTGACTCATCATAAGTTGTAAAATATTGATAATATAGAGAGTTCTTGTGTATCCATCACCCATCTTCCCTCAGTACAATTGCTTACATAATCATAGAAAATTGTTAAAACCAGGAAACTGACATTAGTAAGCTATTAACTTGAATTCAGGCCATATTCAGATTACATCAGTTTTGCATGCATTTTTTCAGTGTTTGTATTTACTTTATGAAATGTTACCACATGCATCTATGTATGTAACCGTTATCACAATCAAGATACAGATTTGATCTATCATTGCAAAGAAACTTTGAGTTATCCATTCGTAGTCACATATCCCAGTCAAATCACCTGATAACCCCGATCTCTTTTCAATTACTGTAACTTTATTACTTGGAGCCTATAATATATATGCTTATATAATTAGAACCGTCAAGAACCTGTTGAAGCAGTTACTGTTAGTTTCTTCATTTTAACCTAGGACACCAAGATGCCAAGAGTCGGGGAGGACGCCTTGCTGAAAATCAGCCAGCTAGTAAGAAGTAGGCTTATTTGACTCCAAAGCCTATGCTCTTTCCTATGTTACCATTTTTCTTCCCCTACTTTATAACTGATAAATGCCTAGGTCTTAATGATATTAAAACTATTATTTCCAGGAGTTATACAAATTTCCCTTGAAAATTTTTGTTATTTTTCCAAATGAAATAGTCTTTAGTGAGTTAGTTTAGATCTTTCTAATTGACTAGAATAGAACATTATAAAATGGATCCAGTAAATGGATCTTTCCAGTGGAATAAAGCTTATCTTGGAGGACTCGACTCTAGCATACTACAGGCCCTTTCTTAATGTTATATGCAAACATTTTGACGCTATTTACACCTCCTAGTTGAAAAATTTGCCAAATTTGAGTATTCACAGGGGACCATAAGGGCAAGTAAATCAAAGACTATTACAAATGCAACAGTGTTATGATGAATCACTAAGTATAATACAAATTTTGAAAAACAGAATAGACAAATATCTGTACTAGGTAGATATCAGATTGAAAACTGGTAGGCTAAATAAATATGACCTATAGGTATTTTTATTTAATCGGTATAGTGTTCAAAAAACATTATTTTGAAGTAGTTACAAATATCTAAAAATGGAAATCTTTAATACAAACTCTGAGTTTCTGGCTCCTTTAGGAAAGTTAAATAATCTGGAATATTGGTTCTGCATTAGAGCTGAGATTAAGTCACCACTTTCTCGTCTGTGTTGGATATATAGTTTTCATTGTGCCAGAGTCCTACATTTCAGTTTGTGACATATGGTCAAGAGACTGAGTGAGTTGATCTATTGATATTTCTTCTGGTTCTACAATTTAAATATCCTTGAATTAGAATTTAATTTTTCTCTTTAGAAAAGCATTTTCTGTACTTTTCTCTGTAGAACATTGCTTCTACAAAAAGGTAGCAGATGACAAGGACTTGAGGGTCAAATAAAATTGGAAATGCTGAGTACTTTATTCCACTTTGGAAATTAATAGTTATATTTGCATATTAGTAAAGGCTCTGAGAAGATTGACAGTTATAAGACTTATTTAAGCTTGTCTAACTCAATATTTCTTATATTTATTCAATTATATAAAAGCCTTGTGTGTATACGTATAAAAGCCTGTATTATGTAGGTATATACGTATGTGTATATGTCTTTTGGTATAACATATTATCACTTCTTGGAACAACCATTTTTATTAAAAAGATCTTTTGAGAACTGCTTATTAAGATTACAGTAGGACTTCCCTGGTGGCTCAGATGGTAAGGAATCTGCCTACAATATGGGAGACCTGGGTTTGATCCTTGGGTCTGAGAGATTCCCTGGAGAAGAGAGTGGCTACCCACTCCAGTATTCTTGCCTAGAGAATTCCATGGACAGAGGAGCCTGATGGGCTACAGTCCTTGGGGTTCACAGAGTCAGACACGACTGAGCAACTAACACACTATTAAGATTAGAAATGTTTAAGCCTTTTGTTTCTCATAATATCCAAAATAATTGCCTTTCTGGAAATAAAAGTCTCGCATTTTCATTTCACTGATTGAAATCAACATGGTATACTCATTAATGCTGACTGAAGCAAACACTCATTTAGACTGGGAAAAAGGTTAAAAATAAAATTCAAGATCTTTGAAGAGTTGTGAAATTGGAGACATCAATGGATTCCTCTATGGTTAGCATATTTCAAATGAGAGGAATAAAAATCATCATTTTGCAGAAAAGAACTGCCAGATTATGGTTTTAATTTTTGCTTTTTTACTCATAGTGGGCTCTGAATTTAGTAGATTATCAGTGTTGATTTGCAAACTGGCCCCCATACAAAAAAGAGACAGCTGACTTGGTAGGTGGCAGCTTCAATGAACAAGGGAATTTACATACAAAGGTTGTCTTGAGCAACTGCAAATTAGGACCTCCACACCCACCCCCCAGAATCTTAAGTTTACATAGAGGCCCTAAAGGGATTCATTCGTGTATTCCATCCAGATGGTCTCAACAACACCTTGTTCTCTCAAGACTGTGTCCTTGGAAAAGGGTTCCCACTTGGAAACAGTAGGTAAAATACACATTCCCAAGACAGAGGAGGGGGTGAGGAGCCTATAGTTCCCTAGGTCCAGTGCAAGGATCACCTGGCAGCCTCATCCTCTTGATCACTTCATTCAATAGTCAGCCAGTCTGATGTTTGAAGAAGCACGCATGATTCTATAAAGAAGAGCATTTACCACATCACTCCATCATTTGCTCTTTCAGCAAGTATATGGCTACAATGTTCCAGGTTCTGGGTATAAATTAGTGAATAATGTCACTAATTACACTCACAGAGCTCCAGTGTTGTGGGGAAAAATGAGAAATAACAAGGCAATCAACAGCTAATTACCTGTTGCCACAAGTGCTATGAAGAAAGCAAAGACCAGGGTACTGGGTGGAGAATAAGGGTGTAGGGAGGGGATGTTTCTCCTCCAATGGAGTGCCTCTGGAAGGACTCTTTGAGACAATGTCATTGATGCTGAGTCCAGAAGATGAAAAGGAACAAAAAGGATAAGCAGAGAGAAGAAAATTCCTAGTGAAGGGGATAACACATACAAAAATCCCAAAGCTGGAAATCCTGAGTGTATTTGACCAGCTCCTGACTTGGCCCTGTGGCTGGCTGGCAGCAAGTACTTGGCAGTGAGTATGTGGTGAGTGATGATGGGGGTAGGTGGGAGAAGTAGAGAGCTCAGTCTGCTGGGCTTCACCTTTGATTGTGAAAAGGGGTTTGGGTTTAATTTAAAGTTCATCTAGATGTTAGTGGAAGTTTTAAGCAGGGAAATGGCATGATCAGGCTTATGTTTTTCTATTGTTGCTGTGGCTACTATTGATTTGGGCTAGGGAGTGCATTTACTTATTTATTTTTAATTGACAGATAATTGCTTTACAATATTGGTTTGATTTCTGCCATACATCACCAGGGGGTGTATTTAGAAGTAGGGAGATTAGGCAGGGAGCTAAGGCAGTTATGCAAAAGATTGATCAGTTGACAGTTATGCTAGTGGTAGCAGAGCTACCGCTCTTGGAGACTCATATAAGATCCCATTCCTATTTTAGATATGGTAGCAACAGAATTTGTTGATAAATTTTATGTGGGATGTAAAGGTAGGATGACTCCTATGTTTCTGGCTTAAGCAGCCAAGTAGCTTGAACATAGTTTAAGGTCTAGGGAAAACTAAAGGGTAGACAGCTTTGGAGGGAGAAAGTAGCAATTCATCATCAGATTTTGGGATTTCTATGGAATAAGCTAGTGGAAAAATCTATATGGAGTAGATATGAATCTGGAAGTCAGAAGAGAAGTTGGAGCTTATAATTTGGGGCACCTTACATTTGCTTAAATGTTTGAGAAACTATAAACAGAATCTAATCACAGTAGGAAATGTTTCCTACTAAGTTTTGGTGTCCTGAAGGCAAGTCCATGTATATATCGTTCAGTTCAGTTCAGTTCCATTGCTCAGTCATGTCCGACCCTTTGCGACCTCATGGGCTGCAGCACGCCAGGCTTCCCTGTTCATGTATATATCTAATTTTACTTATATGTCAGGTTTTAAAAACTGTATTTTCTTCATTCTTGTCTAGCAGTGGTTCCAAAATCTAAAATTAAGTGAGTCTGATTTTTGACGTCTCATGGATAGAGTCCCAGAAGCAGGAGGAGAGACAGTTATATGGTACTCACAGCTGGGCAGTTAGCCACCCAGTGTTGGTTGAAGTCAAATCACCCTGAAGAAGGCTGATTTCACCTAATGAACAGATTCACCCTTGTCTATAACAATGGGAGCCCAATTTTTCTTAGTTCCCTTTTTCAAGCCACTGATGGGCCGGTGGCGATGACTCATTGTAGTCAAATGTAAGCTTTCTATTTCACTTTTCTTGCTAATTTAGGATAATCACCTTTGGGTTAATCTACCAATAGAGAAGAGACTTGTTTTGATAGGGGAACTCAAGAGGTAAAAATGAAAAAATTTGGCTTGAAAAGAGATCCCTGGTCTAAGACATACCATGATCCAAATGCCAGATCTGCTATTAACTCTTTATGATTTGGGGTTATTACTTATCCTCACTTATATTTATTTTCTCCTTTTAGTGTGTGAGGCTTAAAGAAACATTCGAGGAAAATCTAAAGTGAAGTAAGTTTCAAAATAAGTAGAATTTCCTGAAGTTCCAATTTATTTGGCTTTGTTTCCAGTGCTGTAAATATCATTTAACTATTGTTTTTCTGGTTGATGTATAGTTACAAGATCCCAGAGATCAAATGTTTTTGGTATATTTATGGCATTGTTAGATATAAGATTAAAAACTGTTCATTTGATATGTATTTTCTGTTCCTGAAAACAGGAAACAGAAAAAAATTAGGAAATTTTTGTTTTTTGGGTTTTTTTTGCTTTGCTTTATTGACCTACAAGTAAGGAGTTGTTTTATTTCTCTGATTCTATTGACATCTCTGTGCCTTCTTTCCATTTAACTTTATTTGCCATTATCTCCCACTAAGTAATTAACTCTGCATTTTAGAAAATTTAGAGGCTAAAGAGAGCTATTTGAGAACACTGTTGAATAGTTTTCTTATTTATAATAGTTCAAGCTGTGTTAAGCTTTATCACAGACTTTTAAAATGTGAGCCCCACTTGAGTGTTTGTGTCTGGATGGAAATTATGTCTGAGAGAAAAGCAAAATTATCTCTAAGGGATTGAGAAATCAAGACAATATAAAAAACAAAACATAGCAAAAAACCCACCAAAAGCTACTTTATAATTTATTTATATCAAAATAACATGAAAAGTGACATAAACTTTCAAAGGAGAAATTGGTTTGCAGTTATACATTAGGTTTAGTATAGGAAAATCGAGTTCCTCATGGGTCTCTCCTTTAGGCTGAATTCTCTCCCAGGCAATCCAATCTCAAGCATAGCCAGGGCCTCACTTAACAAACACATGTGGCTATTCAGGTTTGCTTCTCCACACCAGACCCTGACTTCCTATTCCAAGTGTTTACTCAGTATCTCCTCTTGGATGTTTCAAATGCATATCCAAAGTGAAATAATCTTCCCTATCTAAATTTGCTTGCTCTCTAATATTGATCTAAAATTTATACAAATGTAATACACATCTGTACTATGTATATGTATACATATACATATACATACATATATATATATATGTATGTATATATACCAACCCCGGTTCAAAAGTGGAAGGAGAAATATTTTCATGGATACTTCTTCTCCCATAGTAATCATCAAGTTCTGCTAATTTAAATCATCTAGTTTTTTAATTCTTGTGTCTAGTTCAAGCTACCATTTTTGCTTCATTATCTCATATATTACCTCAAGGGTACTCATACCTACTCTGCCTTTTTCTAAACTAATCTCTGCAAGACAGGCATACATAATAATCTTTCCAAAACACAAATTTTCTTGCCACACATACTCCTTTCTTAAAACCTTTCAATGACTTTTTATTGATCTTAATTATTTGTCGAATGCATTTGACATATAAAATTATGTAAATTTAAGGCATATAAAATACTACTTTGGTACTATTTGTATATTATTGCTATTATATCTAATATTACATAATTATTGTAGAGTATTGTTGTCTATGTTTACTACACTGTGCATTAGGTCAATGGCTTATTTACTACTGGTTGCAAGTTTGTACCCTTAAACAACATCAATCTTATTTGAAGGACTACAATTTTTTAAAAGTATTTTTTTATTGGAGTATAATTGCTTTATAATGTTGTGTTAATTTCGGCTGTGCAACATATATCAGACATGTCTACATTTATCCCAAGCCTCTGAAGCTTCCCCCTCCCCCATCCCATCCCTCTAGGTGGACTATAGTTTTTAACAGGACTCTTAAGCCCAGAATGACCCAGCACCTGCTTGCCTTTTTAGACTTACCTCTTGCTATTCTTCCCAGTTGATCTCTGTACTTATCTATTAATATATTTCCCTTTTTAGATTCATTGGAAGTATTTCTTAGTACATTCCTATTTATCTTTCATTCTTTTTCTCAACCTCACTTTTTCTATGACACCTACTCTCATCACCCAGATAAGACCAAATCATTTATATACATTTCTTCTTTCTGAACTTCCTGAAGCATGCTCCATATATTTGTATATATTAGTTAATATCTTTTAATTATAGTAGTCTATAAGTTTTGAAATAGCATAGATTTTAATGTTTTAATTTTGTAGCTTTTGCATCTAGAACAATGTCTAGCACGTAGCAGACACACAGTAGATAAGTGGTGGCACTCTAGCAGCTCGTCATGAACCTGTATCAAGACCTGTAGTAGGTTCTGTCACCTGCATCCCCTCCATATACCCCAGGACAATGGCACATAGCACCCTTATATGCCCACAGCCTTCTGTACTTCTTTGTCCAAGGACTTGCTCTGGCTGCAGGAGTATGACAGCCAAGGGGAAGGCCAGAAGTGCTGGAGAGTTAATGTTCCCACAGTGACTTCCAACCAGGGAGAAATGAGGCTCTTAGAATGTGCTCCACAAAGTCCCTCAGAGGGTCTTTAGTAGAATTGATACCATATTGTCTACAGAGGTAACTTGCTCATCTGTGAATCCGTTGTTAACTTTTCCTCCCTTCCATCTCTTATTTTTCTATTGAAAGTGCTTCCTGGTATCACCATCTAAATAAACTACTTGCACCCATATCACTGTTTATGAAGACACCCAAGCTAAGACAGGACCAGTTCCCTGAAAAGTTCCAGAGGCACTGTTCGTGTTGTATTCCGTTCTTCAATGGGTGCCATTTACATTGGAATATCTAATATCTGAACAGCTGTGAAAGAAATATTTAAGGAATAGACTTTGATAATAACTAAGCCTTAGTTGTGGCTCAGATGGTAAAGCATCTGCCTACAACGCGGGAGACCTGGGTTCGATCCCTGGGTCAGGAAGATCCCCTGGAGAAGGTAATGGCAACCCACTCCAGTACTCTTGCCTGGAACATCCCATGGATGGAGGAGCCTGGTAGGCTTCAGTCCATGTGGTCGCAAAGAGTCAGACATGACTGAGCAACATCACTTTCACTTTCAAGCCTTTGTTAAAAACTTTCATCTAGTGTTTATTGGATGCTTTCTGTATTCTAGGAATAGAAGAGAGAGGAAGATGGAAGGAAGTTAAATAGTAAGACTTTGACTTCATTGACTTGCTTGTTGACTATGAAACTATTTGGAATACAGTATGAGACTTTCTATATCCAAGTGCTGATTTTGCCTAAAATATTTTGATCTGTTACTAATCACAGCATTTGTGATACCAAACGTTTTGGGTCCCCCCACCCCATGCCAACAAATTCTCCAACTCTTCAGATACCAACCAACTGTCTAACCAACCGTCTTATAATTCACTTCAATTCTGAAAGTAAGTATCTTGTGTTAACACCGAGCTCAGAGGTTAAGGGCTCAGTCCTATAAGGCCACCCTTTATTTCAGATGTCAGTTACAAGTTCTGCGGCTCCCACACTTCTGGCCAACTATGAGTTAAGGGTTCCCATGAACCCCTCCTCAGGTTCAGTAATTTGCTAGAATGGATCACAGAACTCAGGAAGGCACTGTATTTATTATCACTGGATTATTATAAAATATTAAAGGGATCAGTCATATTTTGTTTCAAGGAAAATGATACTCAGAGACTGAGATTGTTTTGCCAAAAGTTTACTTAACACAGTTTCACTGTGGGAGTTGTAATAATTTCACAAGCCAAGAGCATGCACAATAATGTCTTAATAAGCCAATAAAGAAATAACATACTCCAAAGCAACAATAGATTAACCACTATTGTTCTAGACAAGGAGTGATGAAAGAAAGTTCTCATTTAGTTGAGGTATATTTTTTCTATGAAGTGGTTCTTGGAAGAGTGGGCTTAACCAACCATGAGCTGACATCCAGTTGCCAGGGAAACAAAAGTCCCCTGTTGTTAGAGCATGTTGCTAGGGAACACTGGCCTTGGTTTTGGTGGGCAAGATGATCCTTTTCTTGCAGCCACTGCCATTGCCAATAAAAGGCTCACCTTTACTCCAGAAGGAGCTAATGCCCCAAGGTCTTCAGAGAGCTATTTAGACCATTAAAGTTTAGCCTTGCCTAGACGAATGATCTTGGATAGTACTCACAAGCTGTTAGTGTTATACTCTAAATTCTCCTCACTATAGTTCTTTCCCTTGTTGTTCAGTCACTAAGTCATATCTGACTCTTTGAGACCCCATGGACTGCAGCACTCCAGGCTTCCCTGTCCTTCATTATTTCCCAGAGTTTGCTCATGCTCATGTCCACTGAGTCAATGATGATATCCAACCATCTCACCCTCTATTGCCCCCTTCTCTTGCCCTTAATCTTTCCCAGCATCAGGGTCTTTTCCGATGAGTTGGCTCTTCACATTCAGGTGGCCAAAGTTTTGGAGCTTCAACTTCAGCATCAGTCCTTCCAATGAATATTCAGGGTTGATTTCCTTTAGAATTGATTAATTTGATCGTCTTGCTTCCAAGGGACTCTCAAGAGTCTTCTCTAGTGCCACAATTCAAAAGCATCAATTCTTCGGTGCTCAGTGTTGTTTATGGTCCAACTCTCACATCCATACATGACTACTGGGAAAACCATAGCTTTGACTCTCTGGACCTTTGTCAGCCAAGTGATGTCTTTGCTTTTTAGTATGCTGTCTAGGTTTGTCATAGCTTTTCTTGTGTGGAACAAGCGTCCTCTCCCTATGTTCTTACTGATAAGGCCCCAGCAGGGCCCCTCCACAACTAGTGCCAGTTGGAAACCACAGATGTTGATAATGGCATCCTGACACACAATTTTACTTTTATATTAAGACATAAACTTCATTCTTGAAAACAACTTTACTCTTAAAAGCAAATCGACTTTTGTCATAAACAAGTGGATCTGAAGTCATATCAAAGCAATATACAACATCCTTATGGAGAGGTGTACAGAGGAAGGCCTGGAAGGGTCTGGAACACAGGAACTTCTTCCCTGTGGAACTGGAGTGCATCCCTGTCCTGGACTGGATGCATTCCCCAACCAAGTAGCTCTCTGAAAACCTAGTTTAAGGACTTTATGAAAGTCTCTTGACACGGACATGATTGATTAAATCATTGGCCATTGGTGATGAGCTCAAATCCCAGCCTTTCTGCCTTCTTCAGAGATGGTAGAGTGTGGAAAGTTCCAGCTTTCTAATCCTTACTGGTCTGTCTGTTGACCAGCCCCATCCTGAAGTTATCTAGGAGCTCTCAGCACCAGTCATGCCACTAGCACTCAAAAGACACATCACTCTGGAAATCCTAAGGCTTTTAGGAGCTTTGTGCCAGGAATCTGGGACAAAGACCAAATATTTATTTCCTGTTGTTCCACAAAGATGGATGAATGAGACTTGTGAGACTCAGACAAGAGGTTCGTAGTTTGTTTTTTGAAGCATTGGTTGGTGGAACCTGTGAATAAAGGTGAGGGAGGATTTTGATCAGGTATGATGTGGAGCTTTTTAATTTTATTTCATCTTAAACCACATAAGTCAGAGTATATGGTGGTGGTTTTATGGTGGTGGTGGTTTAGTTGCTAAGCTGTGTCCAACTCTTGTGACCCATGGACTGTAGCCCGCCAAGCTCCTCTATCCATGGGATTTCTCAGGCAAGAATACTGGAGTGGGTTGCCATTTCCTCCTCCAGACAATCTTCTCAACCCAGGAATCGAACCTGGGTCTCCTGCACTGCAGGCAAATTCTTTACCAACTGAGCCACCAGGGAAGCTCTGGTGAAGTATATAATGCAACTTAGAAAAAATTTGAGGTAACATTGGTTTATAACACTGTGTAAATTTCATGGCTTGCCCATGCACATGAATTTTGTTCTTACCAAATCAGAGGAGACGCTGCTTCAGACTAACTTCAGTTCTTTATATGTTCTCATTCTATCAGTATTCTCTGTCTTCAGATTACTGGTCAGTAAGAAAGCACCAAAAGGAGAAGGAACTATGAGTTACTCCATCTTTCTCTTTTCTTCTGTGTCATTATTTTCAGCAAAGTGGTTGCCTAATGCAGGAAAGTAAGAGTAAAAAAAAATGAATACAACTGGGTTTTCTGCTTATTTGAGTTTTTTAGAATGCCATTGCTTTTTTCTCCATTGAAGCATGTCTTATTTGAATGGAAAGTGTGATTTTCAGGGGCCTCATTGACTCAGTTTTTGATACAGGTTCTTAATGTTTGCTTTGACTCTCCATAACTGTAACAGGCTGAAATGCTGTCTTCATCGTCCTCCTGATGTGATATACAAATGTTGTATGTGAATGGAGTCACTAGGAATGTCACAAATTATATGTATTTCCTCTGCACACATGTATCTTCTCTTGTCTTATTGGACTTTATTTAAAAAACACAAATTCAAAGAGAAAATGATTAGCACTTTCAGAGACTGGCAGAGCATTAAATCCAGTCTGAGGCTCATTCAAGTGCACGGCCCTGTACATCTTCACAGCTTACACACCCGTGACGCTAGCCCTGCAAGAGTGCATGAAACACTCTGTCTCAGTCTTAGTCACTTGCTTACCACTGGAGTTGTGAGTCATAATCAAAACACACTGACTCAGAGTAGTAAAGGAAATGATTCTCTAAGAGAAGGGGAGAATGGACTCGGGGAAGATAAATACAGCAGATGTTTACCACAGGAACAGAAGACCAGGGGGGATTGTCTGTGCTATTTTCTGCATCCATAAAATACGAAAGGATATTCCAGCCCAAGGGTAAGTGGAAAGTTTTTTCTGCAAAGACCAAGGTTCGATCCCTGGGTCAGAAATATCCCCTGGAGACGGCAATGGCAACCCACTTCAGTATTCCTGCCTGGAGAATCCCATGGACAGAGGAGCCTGGTGGGCTACAGACCACGGGGTTGCAAAAAGTTGGACATGATTCAGCAACTAACATACACACCTTTTTATTCCTTGCTTTGCTTTATGTGAAATTTATCCCTATTAGGAACACAAAATCTGTTTATATCTATTTTTAGAACCTATGCTATTTAGTACTTGTGAATAATGTTAAGTAGGTAATCTCATGATCGTCTCTAAATAGAGATTACTATGGTTGTAATATGAGCGTCCAAAGGAAATTGTCCTCAAAATGTTCCTGATGGCACTTGGTGGCGTGGAAAGTTGATTCCATGTGCATAAATTGTTCTATCACATGTTTCTGTGAATGTGTTAGTGTTATCTATTGAAGACCAGGATGAGAGAAAACATGTCTACTAATTTGTATTCCTGATAATAATACAAAGAATAATATATGAAACATAATTCTTGCTTAACAAATATTTGCTGACTTTTGAATGAGTACCGTTATTGAATGATTGCTATTCTTTAGTTTATATTCATAGGGCTTGTATTTTCCAGAGTTAAGAGGCTGTGATATGATGTCTATTTGGCTATGCTTTTTTTAAAAATTCAATTGTGTTGTTCTGAGTCATTTGCCGAGGTCTCCACTGTCCAGGGCTTAACCTGCAGCAATGCATTTGAGGATTTTCATTACTTTGGGGGAGGTAATTTTGGGAAGATCAAAGTATTCCTTGGCCTACTTGCTGCATTCAGTGATAAAGCGAGTTAGAGTAAAACTGACCACATTGGCCTCATTGTATTTCTTCACCTCAGTGTCTTTGCCTTGTTCTTCCCTCTGCCTAGAATTCTCTTTGCCCAAATATGCAAATAGCTTATAACTCACCTCAGTGAGATCCTCTCTAAAATTTTTGTCATCTTGGTGAGCCTTTCCCTGACTATTCTACATAAAATTGGAATTCAGTCCCCACCATGGCACCTTCACTGTTTCTTATTCTCCAAAGCACTTAGCATCATCTGATACAGAATATATATGTTACTTATTAATGTGTTTATCTGTGGACATTGGAAAGTAAGCCCAGGAGTGCAAGGGCTTGTTCTATTTTATTTACTGCTGTATCCTCAGCATCTAGAATAGTTAATGGCACATATTACACCTAAGAAATATTTGTTAATGATATTGCCACTGAATTGGCAAAGTTCATGGCCCACTCTAAAGTATATGACAGCCCGTAAAGGGTCACGGACCACACTGAGAATAATTGCCTGATAAGACATCAGTTTTTTATTATATGGATCTTTTCCCTTTTTCCTTTAGATAATACAAAATCCTGTGTCATTGAAGGTAGTCCGATCAGCCACACTCATGTGAAAGTGCCAGCACATTTGTTGGTCTTTTCTGGTGCACGTTCTTGCAGTTTATTTAGGACTGAATGTGTCAGCATCTGTTGAAAATAAAAGTAAATTAAAAGACTGAGTTATGACCAGATGGAATATTCTTAATCACTTAAAAGAATCATACTTTTCCTTTATAATTCAACTTCAGTTTAACTTCGGAAATTGAATTTACTTTTTGATTTATTCTGGTTTTTCCTTTCAGCATATCTTCACATGGCCCAGGTAGGGTAAAGCTGAAATCAATTTAGTGCTACAGTTCTGGGCTTAGAATAATGACATTGCTTCAAAAGATACCAATGCAAGGGTCAGCTTAGGATACTTAATGAAGTGAAACAACACGTGGGAGGGACAATTTCTACCCAAAACTAGCAGGTATAGAGAACATATTGTATATTAAATACTTTTGTAAGTGTTATGCCTGTGTATAAATGTATTTTGTCAGTTAATCCACACAACAATCCTATGAGATTATTGTTATTCATTTCACTAATGAAAAACTGAGGCACATAGAGGTTGAATTGCTTACAGTCAAACAACTAGTAATTACCGAATCTGCCATTCAATTCTGTGTCTGCCTAAACTGACAGTTCATGCTCTCGTCATTGTCTGCTGGACTGCCTTAGGTAATTTGCACTTTCAAGCAATGTAAAAAAAACAGAATTCATTGACTGGTTAATTAATTCTCTATCAGGTAGTTGAATCTGCCTACATTTGTTTAGTGATTTAGTGCTTAATACTTTTCAAAATATTTACATTTTCTCTCTTATCTCTTCATCTCTATTTCTGTCTCTTTCTGTATGTGTCTGTCTGTCTCTGTTTCTCTGCATCTCTCTCCTGTCTATTTTTCCTTTTTTTAAAACTAGGAGCTAATGCTTGTTTATTTGGATTTGATGATTGAAAAGACCAATGCATAATTGCTGTCTGAGATATAGCTGGAATGAATGGATACATTTCAGGTCTGTCTGTTTTCTCTCAATGGTAAATTGGTTGAAATGAGACAGCATTACTTTATTAATAAAAATTTGATGGTAATTGGGACAGGAGCTAGGTTATGTTAAAATGAAAAATACCTTTTGATGTGCAAATGCTTTCTTTCTTAGGAAAATTAATCACATACATTTGATTTCAGGGGAATATTTAAATGGCTTTGGGCTGTAGTCTTCAAGGACCTTAAAACCCTTCACATACTTAGTTACAAAAGCATAACATTAAACAGCTGGATAGGCCCTCAGTGAGCATTTGGTTCTGCTGTTTCATTTTGCAGATTTGCAAACTGAAGCCTTGAAAGTTGACTTCCAAGACCACAGTTTAAAAATTGGCTGAGTGAGATTTGAATCCAGATTTCCTGGTTTCTTGTCTAGATATCATTCCTCCAGATCACAAGGATGTAAAATACACAAACAATATTTTTAAATCCATGTATTGTTTGACAAAATAGCATGACAGTTGAGTGGAATTATTACATCTAGTCAAAAAACTAAGGTAGCATTTCTCTTATGATTTCCATAGTCCAAAACTTCTCCTAATTTGTGTGTTGCTTCATCCTTGTTATGTGTGAAAATGTGGGTTTTTAGTTTACTGCAGCTGCTCCTACTACTCCTGCAGTAGCTCCCACCACCACTACTGTTACGTGACCTTTCCTGAGGGTCTGCTGTGTGCCAGGCACTGTGATGAGTCCTTTATAGGTTACCAGTCAGGTCAGTTAGGAAAACAGACCTTATTCTGAGTATTCTGTGAAGAGAGGGATTTAAAATAAGAAATTAGGTTATTAATCTTAAGAAATAAGATTACAAAATTATTGAATGGGCTGAAAGCATGAAGGTCAGGAAAAGTCATTGGCTTTCTACTGGCTATAGATTTTTAGAGGATAAAGAAGTTGCTGCTTTTGCCATGTTAAAAAAAAAAAAAAGATGGAAAATTTGTAGTATGAAGGTGGGGGATACCTAGAGGTCACTGTGAAGTATTGTCTGCCAAATGACAGACACGAATGTCTGCCACATGACTACCTGACGCTACCAAAGGAAGAGCAGTGTGCTGTACCTGTCTTCTTCTTCCAAAACCCTCACCCAAATTGTGTAAACTAAACTATATCTAGAATCATATTGGCAAAGGAGTCTGATAAATATAATTCTTAAAATTCTAGCCTCTGTTATAAAAGGAAAAGACTGAAGAGGGTAAAAACTCTGCCCAATCTCTATGTTTAACATGTAACAGAATAGTTGTTGTCTCCTTTAACTCTTTAAAGATTGTTTGGTCTCTAAGTTCTATCTGAATCTTTGGGACCCCCATGCACTGCAGCACTCCAGGCTTCCTGACCTGCACTGTCTCCCAGAGTTTGCCCAATGTCCATTGTTGGTGATGCCATCCAACCATCTCATCCTCTGTTGCCCCTTTCTCCTCCTACCTTCGATCTTTCCCAGTATCAGAGTCTTTTCTAATGAGTTGGCTATTCACATTAGGTGGCCAAATTATTGGAGCTTCAGCTTCAGCATCAGTCCTTCCAATGAATATTCAGGACTGACTTCCTTTAGAATTAACAGGTTTGATCTCCTTGCAGTCCAAGGGACTCTCAAAAGTCTTCTCCAGCACCACAATTTGAAAGCATCAACTCTTTGGTGCTCAGCCTTCCTGATGGTCCAACTCTCAGATCCATACCTGACTACTGGAAAAACCATAGCTTTGATTATATGGACCTTTGTCGGCAAAGTGATGTCTCTGCTTTTTAACATGCTGTATAGGTTTGTCATAGCTTTTTTTCAAGGAGCAAGCATATTTTAATTGTGTGGCTGCACTCACCATCTGCAGTGATTTTGGAGCCTAAGAAAATAAAGTCTCTCACTGTTTCCACCTTTTCCCCACCTATTTGTCATGAAGTGATGGGACCAGATGCCATGATCTTAATTTTCTGAATATTGAGTTTTAAGGCAGCTTTTTCACTCTTCTCTTTCACCTTCATCAGGAGGCCTTTTAGTTCCTCTTCGCTTTCTGCCATTAGAATGGCATCATCTGCATATCTGAGGTTGTTGATATTTCTCCTAGCCGTCTTGATTCCAGCTTGTGATTGATCCAGCCTGGCATTTCTCATGATGTACTGTGCATGTAAATTAAATAAGCAGGATGACCGAAAACAACCTTGACATAATCCTTTCCCAAGTTTGAACCAGTCTGTTGTTCCATGTCCAGTTCTAACTGTGGCGACTTGACCCTGCATACAGGTTTCTCAAGAGGCAGGTAAGGTGGTCTGGTAATCCCATCTCTTTAAGAATTTTCCACAGTTTGTTGTGATCCACACAGTCAAAAGCATTAGCATAGTCAATGAAGCAGAATTAGATGTTTTTCTGGAATTCTCTTGCTTTTTCTGTAATTCAGCTAATGTTGGCAATTTGATCTCTGGTTCCTCTGCCTTTTCTAAATTCAGTTTGAACATCTGGAATTTCTCAGTTCACATACTGCTGAAGACTATCTTCAAGGATTTTGAACATTACTTTGCTAGCATATGAAATGAGCACAACTGTATGGTAGTTTGAACATTTTTTGACATTGCTCTTCTTTGGGATTGGAATGAAAACTGACATTTTCCAGTCCTGTGGCCGCTGCTGAGTTTTCCAAACTTGTTGACATATTGAGTGCAGCACTTTCACAGCATCATCTTTTAGGATTTGAAATAGCTCAGCTGAAATTCTATCAACTCTACTCGCCTTGTTATCTGGGTCATTACAACCTTTTTTGTATAGTTCTGTGTATTCTTGCCGCCCCTTCTTAATCCCTTCTACTTCTGTTACATCCATACCATTTTTCCTTTATTTTGCCCATCTTTGCATGAAATGTTCCCTTGGTATCTCCAGTTTTCTTGAAATGATCTCTATTTTTTCCCTTTCTATTGTTTTCCTTTATTTCTTTTCATTGTTCACTTAAGTAGGGTTTCTTATCTCTCCTTGCTATTCTCTGGAGCTCTGCATTCAGATGGGTATATCTTTCCCTTTGTCCTTTGCCTTTTGCTTCTCTTCTTTTCTCAGCTATTTGTAACATCTCCTCAGACAAGCATTTTGCCTTTTTGCAGTTCTTTTTCTTGGGGGTGGTTTTGGTCACTGCCTCCTGTACATTTTTAAGAACATCTGTCCATGGTCCTTCAGGCAGTCAGTCTGTCTACCATATCTAATCCATTGAATCTATTTGTCACCTCCACTGTATAGGCATAAGGGACTGTGACTCAGATCATGAGTTCCTTTACAGATTATAGATGAGGAACTTGACATTTAGGAATTTTAATGAACTTGTATAAGTACCCCTGGATTACATAATTGTCTGGCTGACACATGTTTAACACAGTAGAGATAACCCCTCAAAGATAAGTGTCATGAAATAATATGTTATTTGATATTTTAAAAAGAAGCATTGAGGCAGTAATTCAGGGATTTATATATGTGTATATATTTTATATATAATTATGTATTTTTCCAATTTTAAATATGTAAATATATGCATATTTATCTCCTTTTTTCTCAACTACGAAACTGGTGAGGATGTTGTAAGAAGAGCATCAAGACTAAAGTCACACAGTCCATCGGTGGGAGAAGCAGGATGTAAAGTCTCTGGAAGTCTGATTCCAGTGCCTGCCTCTTTGCCATGAACCAACTGTGTTGAGTCACTGAGAGGAGCTCCACTTAGTATGATTATTCTTTAACTAACATACACTTTAATGTCTTATCTTTTGCTCATCCTGGATCTGAAAGATATATTTTACTTACTGTCACCGTATTTTAGAAGGAAAAGAATAGAGGTGGTATTGTATTTTAGACCCACTGCTTTAAGCTGGAAAGCAAACAGTCAAGTCTTGTGCTCTGCGAGGAAATAAAGACCCCAAAGTAAATAGTTTTGACTTTTTAGAGTGAAGAGGAACCAAGAAAACACAAATGAGGATGAGAGAGTCCAGGTTTCTCATTATATAAGCTGGGCAGCTGCTCAGATCTTAAGAGAGGAAACTGAGAAGGCTGCATGTTATTATGGGAAGGGGTGGCATGCTCTGAGTCAGCAGGCAGCACACTGAAGTCGTAATCCTTGTCCCTTCTGGAAATTAACTCAGACTCTGTAAGTATGTTGAACAAATGTGAAACACAGAATTTGGTTTAGGTGGTTGCTTAGATTATTTTCTGCTCTGAAATTCAAACCTTGCAGTTTGCAAAGCATTAGGACTGGTGACTCAGACTGTAAAGAATCTGCCCTCAACGCAGGAGACCTGGGTTTAATCCCCTGGAAAAGGGGATGGCAACCCACTCCAGTGTTCTTGCCTGGAGAATTCCATGGACAGAGGAGCCTGGCAGGCCATAGTCCATGGGGTTGCAACAGTCGGACATGACTTAGGTACTAACACTTTCACTTTTCATCATAGTATAAACTTTACTCTTATTTGCCAGTAACTGCTGATGTTTTCCTTACACCTGTGAGATTTTGAAAGTTTAATAAGTTTTAAATTCTTGGTCACATGATGCAATTCAGAGTTAACTTATTTAAGCCCAGATTTTTCACATTTATAAGTATATTTTAGTCTGGCAAATTTTTCATTTTTAAACATTTCTCTATCTGTTGCTCATATTTTTAGTCCCAAGAGACAACTCTCAAGTTATTTAAAGGAAAAAATTTTTTACAGATAATTGCTAAATTTGCAAGTTTATTGGATACATATCAGCCTCAGACCAAAGAAAACTAATTAGAACCTAAGTTGGAAAAATAGCTGTGTCTGCTCAATATTTGATTATTTTGAATTTCAAAGCTTCAAAGTACTTTTATTTAAATTGAACTGCTTTGTGTTTTTCTCTATTTTAGTTTAAAAAATTGATAGGCTAGAAAACCTAACCATTTTAACCAGCTCCCATTGTAGTGGTTAATTTGAGGTATAGCTTATTCTCATACAAATTAAATTAATATAGTAGAAGAAGTGGATCACTTTTTTGTTGATTACTTTTAATTGGTTCCACTTTAATAAGCAAACATTACTTTAATGAAGTTTTGGGGCTGATTATGGTAGGAGGCCGTTCACTCCAGTTTCAGTATTAACTTGTCACCTTAGGGCATAGCTGCTTTATATTAGTAAAATTTCTTGTCTTTCAGGGATGGAGTGGAAGTTTACTCATGTGTCAATTCTTATCCTGGGTAGAGGATGTATTGGGTACAACATGAAGAACTATTTGCATCTCTGAATTTGCTCAGTGGGTAGGTGTATTGTGACAAACATTTGTCTAGCCCACAAGAGGGAGGGAAAGGGAGTGTATTGGGGAAGCAAGTGACTATAAAAAGTAACAGGTAGCAGCCATTCGCCATCACTAGTGTTAGACATTGGGAAAAGCATGGCCCTGGAGGTAGAGGGAGCTTGGTTCTCGAATCCTCAGTCACCAGCTACACTTGTTTTGTAGGATGAGACACCTCATTTCTCTGCATCTCAGCCTCACATAAAAAAATGAGGGGTTGACCCTGGTGATTTTCCCAGCTCTGAGAGTCGGTGATCCTGTTCTGTTCAATTGTTTTAAAACTGATCACAGTCCATTCAGTCCTTGGCAGTGGATTTCAAGTTTATCTTTTTGAAAGTTTTGGTAAGAAAAATAAGAAAGCAGTCTTCCTAGGAATTGAGAGAGAGTCATTCAGGGAGACAATCATATTCTTTAATAATGCCACTTCCATACACTTCAGAAAGATCAGATTAGTTCGTCTCGAAACTCTTTGCTTGAATTCTTCATTTTTTTCAAAAGTCCTACTTCTTGGTATTTGCTAAGAAGTTCCTCTATTCTTGTACTATCATTATATATTGAGAAAAGTGTCCTTCTTTTCCATGTACACGTTTTTAAGGCACTTAACCACTTAATATTTGGAGGTACATCTCCACAGGATGCCACTTTTCTTTTTAAAAAATTCATAAATGTAAAAATATTCAATTTTGATTCTTACATTCTTTAAATTCTTTTTATTTCTTGTGATGGGTATTTCTATTTCACAGACTTAAATTTTGCAATAGTTTTAGATTTACACCAAAGTTGTGAAGATAGTACAGAGTTCCTATAATACCTCATACTTGGTTTCCTCTATTATTAATATATACATTAGTATAATACATTTAGCCCAACTGATGGACCAACATTAATACATTCTTACCAACTATACTCCAGATTTTACTCAGATTTCTTTCATTCTTGTTTAATGTGCCTTTTCTATTCCAGGATCCTATCTACAAATACCACAATACATTCATAGGTTGTTTCCTTAGACTCCTCTTATTTGTAACAGCTTCTTATAGACTTTTCCTTGTTTTTGATGACCTTGATAGTTTTGAGGAGTACATGCATTTTGTAGAGTATTTTCCAGATCAGATTTGTATTTTTATTTACTCATGATTACACCAGTATTAAGGGTATTTGAGGTCAAGTGCCCTTGTCATTATGTCATATCAAGATACAACTATCAACATGAGTTATCACTTTGATTGGAACTGTGAATGCCTACCTGAGGTAGTGTTTGTTAGGTTTGTCTACTGGGGAGTCATTCTTTTTCATCTCTCCATACTTTCAGAAAAGAAAAAGGCAACCTGTCCCAGTATTTTTGCCTAGGAAATCCCATGGACAAAGAATCCTGACAGGCTGCAGTTCATGGGGTTGCAAAAGAATTGAGCATGACCTGAACGACTGAGCACACGTGTGCGCATGTGCACACACAGACACAGACACACACACTCCATACTTTACTCTTTGGAAGGAAGCTGCTATGCATTATCCATACTTTTGTTGAGGCAGTTGTATTACACCTCCTTGACAGTGGAGTGTCTTAATAAATTGCTTGAAATTCTCTTGCATGAAAGATTACTGTGTTTTCCCTCATCTGTTTATTTATTCAATCACTTCTTTATATTAGTATGGATTGATGAGAATTTATTTTATACTTCACGTTATAATCCAATACAATGTTATTATTTGTTGCTTAAATTGTCACAGCTTTGGCCTTGGGGAGATTCTGCGGTTGGCTTCCGTGCCATTATGATGCATCCTCACCAATTTTGATTATATTTAAAATTCTTATGAACAAAATACTCCATACTCATCTTGAATAACTACTTCCCCTGTCCTAGAATCAGACATTTCTCCAGGTGGCTTTGATTTCTTTATTGAACATGATATTAGAAATCAAGATTTGGGCTTTATGTGAGCTTGCTGCTACTGGCATATACATTTTTTAAGCCTTCACAGATGACAGAACAAGAAAATAGATGTGAGTGCACTATCCTATGCATATACACATATTTGTAACTATTTCTAAACATTTCCATCTGTATTTTTATCAAGTTAAACATGAGTTGGTACTGCTGTCTCTCACTCTAATCCATTACCATATGATCATTCTAGTCTTGTCCCCTTGCTTGTCTGTTATTTCCCACTAAAAAAATGAGAAACCTGTTCCCACCGTCCACCATCCATTTACTTCATTATTCAAATCCAATATACATGTAAAATTGTTAAGAGTTGTTAATTTAAGCCTGAAAACAACTTTATCACCTAGAATACTGCTTATGTAAAGTTTTTTGTTGTTGTTGTTGTTGGTTTTTTTTTGCCTTCTTTTGGTCACAGTCTGCATTTTTTATTTGAATGCTTTTTTAAAAATTGGGGCATTATAACTGTTGACATGTATCATCATGTTAATTGCAGGTGTATAGCAGAATGATTTGCTATTTGTATATGTGGCCAAATGACTAGCACAATAAGTCTAGTTAACATCCATCACCATCACCATACATAGTTACAGTTTTTTTCTTGTGATAGGAGTTTTTTAAAATTTCTTTTTAATTGAAGGAAGATTGCTTTACAATGCAGTACTGGTTTCTGCTGTACACCAGTGTGTATCCGCCACAAGTAGTATACTACATCCTCTCCCTTTAGAGCCGCCCTCCCACACCTCCCCAACGATAGGACTTTTAAGACCTACTCTCTTAGCTATTTCCAACTGTGCAACACAGTATTATTAACTTTATTCATCATGCTGTACATTCCATCCCCATGAAATTTATTTTATAGCTGCAAGTTTGTGCCTTTTTACCCCCTTTATCCTTTTCCTTTCTCCTACGCCTCACCTCTGGCAACCACCAATTTATTTTCTGTATCTATGAGCTAGGTTTTTGGTTTGTTTATTATTTTTAAAAATTTCACATGCAAGTAATATCACACGGTATTCGTCTTTCTCTGTTCTGACATTTCACTTAGCATAGTGCGCACAATTTCCATTCATGCTATTGCAAATGGCAAGACTTCATTCTTTTTTTCTGACTGAAATAATTCCATTCTGTGTGTGTGTGTGTGTATAATTATGTTTTCTTTATCCATTCATTTGCTGATGGTCACTTAGGTTGTTTTATATCTTGGCTATTGCAAAAATATACAGCAGTGAACATGGAGGTGAATATATTTTTTTGAATTAGTGTTTTTGTTTCCTTCAGTTAAGTACCCAAGAGTGGAATTTTTGGATCACATGGTAGTTAAAATATTTTTTAGTGTTTTCAAGAATCTCCATACTGTTTTCCATTGAGGCTATACCAATTTACATTCCCACTAACATACGCTCATAATACACTCAAGTTCTCTCCGTGTTGTTGCAAATGGCAAGATTTCATTCTTTTGAAAAAGAAGCAGAAGGGCTCCTTTTTCTCCACATCCTCGTCTTTTTGATAATGGTCATTTTAGCAGATATGAGGTAATATCTCACTGTGTTTTTTGTTTTATACTTCCCTGTTGATTAATGATATTGAGAACCTTTTCATGTACCTGTTGGCTATTTGTATGTCCTCTTGGGAAATATGCCTATTCAAGTCTTCTGCTCATTTTAAAATCAGATTTTTTTTTTTTTGCTATTGAGTTGTATGAATTCCTTATATATTTTGTATATTAACCCCTGATCAACTATATGGTTTGCATAAATCCATTCCATAGATTGCCTTTTCATTTTGTTTCTTTTGCTGTGCAGAAGCTGTTTAATTTGATGTAATCCCACTCGGTGATTTTGCTTTTGTTGTTTATGTTTTTAGTTTCATGTCCATAAAAAATCATTGCCCAAGACCAATTGCAAGGAACTTTCCTCTATATGTTCTTCTTGGAGTTTTAATAGTTTGGATCTTACATTTAAATCTTTAATACATTGTGTTTTTGTGAGTGGTGTAATATCATGGTCCAGTTTCATTCTATTGCATGTGACTATTCATTTTTCCCCCAACATCATTTATTGAAGAGACTATTCTTTCCTCATTGAGTATTCTTGCCTCCTTTGTCAAAAATTAGTTGAACATATATGCAAGGGTTTATATCTGCACCTTTGATTCTATCCCTTTGGTCTATGTGTCTATTTTATATGACATTATCACAGTGAAAAAACTGGCTTAAAACTCAACATTCAGAAAACTAAAATCATGGCAACCAGTCCCATCACTCCATGGCAAATAGATTGGGAAACAATGGTTACAGTGACAGACTTTATTTTCTTTGGCTCCAAAATCACTGCAAATGGTGACTTCAGCCTTGAAATTAAAAAGGTGTTTGCTCCTTGGAAGAAAAGCTATGACCAACCTAGACAGCATATTAAAAAGCAGAGACATTACTTTGCCAACAAAGATCCATCTAGTCAAAGCTATGGTTTTTCCAGTAGTCATATATGGATGTGAGAGTTGGACCATAAACAAAGCTGAGCACCGAAGAATTGATGCTTCTGAACTGTGGTATTGGAGAAGACTTTTGAGAGTCCCTTGGACTGCAAGGAGATCAAACAAGTCAATCCTAAAGGAAATCAGTCCTGAATATTCATTGGAAGGACTGATGCTGAAGCTGAAGCTCCAATACTTTGGCCACCTGATGGGAAGAACCGACTCATTGGAAAAGACCCTGATGCTGGGAAAGATTGAAGGCAGGAGGAGAAGGGGACGACAGAGGATGAGATGGTTGAATGGCATCACCAACTCAATGGACATGAGTTTGAGCAAGCTCCGGGAGTTGGTGGACAGGGAAGCCTGGTGTGCTGCAGTGCATGGGGTCACAAACAGTTGGACACGATTGAGCGACTTAACTGACTGACTGATCATAGTGTTTTGATTACTATAGTTGTATAATATAGTTTGAACTTAGGAAGTGTCTTGCTTGTAGCTTTGTTTTTTTTCTTAGGATTGCTTTGGTTCTACAGAGTCTTTTGTGGCTACATAGAAGTCTAGAGTTGTTTTCTCCTAGAACTATGAAAAATGCCATTGGAAATTTGTTAGGGATTACATTGAATCTGTAGATTGCCTTGGGTAATATGGATATTTTAACAATATTAGCTCTTCTGAGCCACAAAAACAGGATATCTCTCCATTTATTTGTGGCTTCCTCAATTTCTTTCATCAATGTATTATAGTTTTCAGTGTATAGATTTTTCATTTCCTTAGTGAAATTTAGCTCTAAATATCTCATTGTTTTTGATTTTGTTGTAAATGGGATTGTTTTCTTTATCTTTTTTCAGATAGTTCACTCAGTGTATAGAAATGCAAATTATTTTTGTCTGTTGGTTTTCTATCCTGAAACACTTTCTGAATTGGTTTCTCAGGTCTCACTGTGTTTTGGCAGCTTCCTTTTCTGTGGTCACACCATATGGCATATGGAATCTTAGTTCCCCAACCAGAGATCAGACCTGTGTCCCCTGCATTGGAAGCATGGGGTCTTAACCACTGGACTGCCAGGGAAGTCCTTGTAGCCTCTTTAGGATTTCCTATATACAAGATCATGTCATTAGCAAACTAAGAAAATTTATTCTTCCTTTCTAATATGGATGTGTTTTATTCATTTTCTTGCTAAACTGGTTTGGCTAGGACTTTCTGTATTACGTTGAATAGGAGTGGCACCCTCCTATTCCCCTAGTGAGAGTAGGCACCCGTGTATTGCTCCTGATATTAGAGGAAAACCTTTCAACCTTTACACTTTTCCCTGTTGAGTATGATATTAGTTGTGGGCTTTTCATAAATGACCTTTATTATGTTAAAGAACATTCCTTCTATACCCAATTTGCTAAGAGTTTTTATCATGAAATGATACTGAGTTTTGTCAAATGCTTTCTCTACATCTAGTGAGATTATCATATGATATTAATCTTTCACTTCATTAATGTGGTGTATCACATTTATTGATTTTCACTTGGTGAGTCATCTTTTCATCTGAGGAATGAATCCTGCTTGATCATGGCATGAAATTCTTTTAATGTGATGTTGAATTTGGTTACCTAGTGGTTTTGTTTTTTTTTTTAGAATTTTGACATCTATATTCATCAGGGATATTGGCCTGTATTTTTATTTTATTGTTATTGTTGTTATAACGTAATCTACCTTTAATATCAAGTGAGAGCTGAACTGTGAAGAAAGCTGAGTGCCGAAGAACTGTGGTGTTGGAGAAGACTCTTGAGAGTCCCTTGGACTGCAAGGAGATGCAACCATTCCATCCTAAAGGAGATCAGTCCTGGGTGTTCATTGGAAGGACTGATGCTGAAGCTGAAACGCCAATACTTTGGCCACCTCATGCGAAGAGTTGACTCACTGGAAAAGACCCTGATGCTGGGAGGGATTGGGGGCAGAAGGAGAAGGGGACAACAGAGGATGAGATGGCTGGATGGCGTCACCGACTCGATGGGCATGAGTTTGAGTAAACTCCGGGCGTTGGTGATGGACAGGGAGGCCTGACGTGCTGCAATTCATGGGGTCACAAAGAGTCGGACACGACTGAGTGACTGAACTGAACTGAACTGAACTGAATGCTAGCCTAAGAAAATGAGATTGGAAATGTTGCCTTCTCTTTAATTTCTGGAAGAGTTTGAGGATTGGCATTCATTCTTATTTAAATATTTGGTAGAATTTATCAGGGAAACTATCTGGTCCTGGGATTTTCCTTGTTGAAGATTTTATATACTGCTTCAGTCTCTTTATGGTTACTGGTCTGTCAGATTTTCTATTTCTTCATGATTCAGACTTAGTAAGTTGTATGTTTCTAAAACTTTAATCAATTTCTTCTAGATTGTCAAATTGTTGGCATATAGTCATTTATATTAGACTTATGATCCTTTGTGTTTTATCAGTTGTGATGTCACTTTTTTAATTAATAATTTTGTTTGTTTTTGTGGTGAGAATAGCTAAAGGTTTTTCAAATTTGTTTATCTTTTCAAAGAATCAGCTCTTAGTTTAAATGATCTTTTGTTTTTCATTCTCTATTTCATTTAGTTTTGTTCCTGTCTTTTTTGTAAATGTCCTCCCTTCTGCTAAGGCTCAGGTGGTAAAGAATCCACTTGCAATGCAGAAGACTTGGGTTCGATCCCTGGGTTGGGAAGATCCCCTGAAGAAGGGAAAGGCTACCCACTCCAGTGTTCTGGCCTAGAGAATTCCATGGACTGTATAATCCATGAGGTCGCAGAGTCAGACACAACTGAGCGACTTTCACTTCACTGCTAACTTTGGGCTTATTCTTTTTCTAGTTTCTTAAAGTGTAAAGTTAGGTTGTTTGAGAGTTTTCTTTTTACTTAATGTAGGCATTTATTAATATTAACTTCCCTCTTAGCACTGCTTTTACTGCATGTCATAAGTTTTATTATACTTTTAAATTTTTGTTTGTTTCGAGGTATTTTTTTATTTCCCTTTTGATTTCTTCTGTGACCCATTGGCTGTTCAATAACATATTATTTAATTTCCACATTTTTATTATTTTTCCAGTTTTCCCCCATTGTTGTTTTTTAGTTTCATTCCATTGTGGTCAGAAAATTTATTTGGTATAATTTCAGCCTTTTTAAATTTTCTGACACTTACTTTGTTACCTAATATATGACTGATCCTGGATAATATGCCATGTGTGTTTGAGGACACTGTGTATTCTGCTGCTATTGGACAGAATGTCTGTATACATTTGTCAGGTCCAGCTTGTGTAAAGTATAGTTCAGATCCAATATTTCCTTGTTGATGTTCTGTCTGATTTAATCTATCCATTTTTGAAGTGGGATATTAAAGTTGTCTACTATTATCATTGTTCATTGTTTATGACTCCTTCAGATCTGTTAATATTTGCTTAATACACCTAGGTGCTCTGATATTGGGTGCATATATACTTGCAGTTGTTATATTATTATGTTATATTTTTAATTGTTTGTTGTTGTTCAGTTGCTCAGTCTTGTCTGACTCTTTGTGACCCCATGGACTGCAGCATGCCAGGCTTCCCCGTCCTTCACCATCTCCCAGAGCTTGTTCAAACTACCGTCCATTAAGTCAGTGATGCCTTTCAACCATCTTATCCTCAGTCGTCCCCTTCCCCTCCTGCCTTTGATCTTTCCCAGCATCAGGGCCTTTTCTAATTAGTCAGCTCTTTGCATCAGGTGGCCAAAGTATTGGGAGTTTCAGCTTCAGCATCAGTCCTTCCAATGAATATTTAGGACTGATTTCCTATAGGATGGACTGGTTTGATCTCCTTGCAGTCCAAGGGACTCTCAAGAGTCTTATCCAACACCACAGTTCAAAAACATCAATTCTTTTGTGCTCTTTGGGACCCCATGGTCTATACAGTCCATGGAATTCTCCAGAATACTGGAGTGGGTAGCCGTTCCCTTCTCTAGGGGATCTTCCCAACCCAGGGATCAAACTCAGGTCTCCCACATTGCAGGAGCATTCTTTACTGTCTGAGACACCAGGGAAGCCCAAAAGGGTGGCATGGTCACAAGGGGGAGGTTGGTAGGTGGCAGGCAGAGAGGACAAAGAAAGGCTTCCCTGAGCAGGAATTAAACCCTGGTTGTGGCGTTAAGAGCACTGAATCCACACCACTAGACCACCAGGGAGCATCTATTAATTATGGTTATATATCTTAATAAATTGACCCCTTATCATTATATAATGACTTTCTTTGTCTTTTGTTACCATTTTTTACTTGAAGTCTATTAATTTTGTCTAAGTATAACTATCCCTGCTGTCTTTTGTATCCATTTGTCTGGTATATCTTTTCCTATCCCTTCATTTTGAGCTTGTATGTGTCCTTGAAGCTGAAGTGAGTCTCTCCTGGACAGCATATGGTTAGATCTTGTTTTGTACCCATTCAACCACTATGCCTTCTGATTAGAGTATTTAATCCTTTTACATTTAAACTAATTATTAATAGGTAAGCACTTACTGTAGCCATTTCATTAATTATTTTCTTGGCATTTTGTAATTCATTTATTTCTTTGTTCCTCTCTTGCTGTCTTCCTTTGTGAATTAATTATTTTCCAGGGATATATTTTTCTTTCTTTCTCTATCTATGTGGTATGTATTTACTAGAGGTTTTTGCTTTGTGATTACCCTGAGGCTGACTTGAAATATAACAGTCTGTTTTAAGCTGATAACAGTTTAACTTCAATCACATATGAAAACTACTGTTTTATTTCCCCTTCCACATTTTATATTTTTGATGTTGCACTTTACATCTTTTTATATTGTGTATCCATTAACAAGTTATTATAACTACAGTTATTTTTATTATTCTTTTCTTAAACCTTTATACCAGAGTTAAGTGGATAATATAATACTATATTATAGTATTAGCATGTTCTGAATTTTACTGTGTATTGCCTTTACTAGTGTGTTATTTATTTTCATATGTTTTCATGTTACTAATTGGTATGTTTTCACTTCATTCTGAAGAATTGCTTTCAGCATTACTTACAAGGCAAATTTCATGGGAAATTCTTTATCTCATTCTCATTCCTGAAGGACAACTTTGCTGGGTATTCTTTGAATGGCATTTTTTTTCCTTTTACCACTTTGAATGTATCTCCCCATTCTTAGATCTGTAAGAGCTCTGCTGAGAAATCTGTTAGTAACCTTATGGAGATTTCCTTGTATGAAAGAAATTTTATGTATTTTACTGCTTTTTAAACTCTGACTTTGATTTTAGGCAGTTTTATTATGTGTCTTGAAGAAGATCATTTTGAATTGAAATTGTAGCATGACTTACATGCTCCTTGAACTTGAATATCCAAATATCTCCCCAGATTTGGGACGTTTTCGGCCATTTATTTCTTTCTTATCCTTTTCTTTCTTGTCATTTCCCCCTCCCGGTCTGAGAAAAAAATGCAGTAATGTTTTGATTAGTCTGTAATTTTGATATCTTAAATGTACATCATAGGATGTCACTTCTTGTATACATTATGATTATTTGTTTACATATCTGTCATATTTCCTGTCTGGCTATATGCTCTTTTTGAGCTGAAAATAAATTGTCATCTCTCCAGTGCCTGATGTGATGTTTGTGTTACATAGTGCTAATTATGAATCAATGAACCTTTGAGTTTTATGTGAGCAGAGCAACACTTTCAGAGTGAACTAGTCTTATATAGATGGGTTGCCTTTAAACAGAAAGTTAAGCTGCCTTTTAGGTGTTAACACACAATATTTCAGTTCAGTCACTCAGTCGTGTCCAACTCTTTGTGACCCCATGGACTGCAGCATGCCAGGCTTCCTTGTCCATCACCAGCTCCCGGAGCTTGCTCAAACTCATGTCTATCGAGTCAGTGATGCCATCCAACCATCTCATCCTCTGTTGTCCCCTTCTCTTCCCAAGGTGAAGATTGTCTCCTTCAATCTTCCCCAGCATCGTGGTCTTTTCCAAAGAGTCAGTTCTTCACATCAGGTAACCGAAGTATTAGAGTTTCAGCTTCAACATCAGTCTTTCCAATGAATATTCAGGACTGATTTCCTTTAGGATTGACTGGTTGGAACTCCTTGCAGTCCAAGGCACTCTCAAGAATCTTCTCCAACACCACAGTTCAAAAGCATCAATTTTTTTGGCACTCAGCTTTCTTTCTAGTCCAACACTCTGTTCCATACATGATTACTGGAAAAACCACAGATAGCTTTGACTAGATGGACCTTTGTTGGCAAAGGAATGTCTCTGCTTTTTAATATGCTGTCTAGGTGTGTCATAGCTTTTCTCCCAAGGAGCAAGTGTCTTTTAATTTCATGGCTGTAGTCACCATCTGCAGTGATTTTGGAGCCCAAGAAAATAAAGTCAGTCACTATTTCCTTTGTTTTCCTATCTATTTGCCATGAAGTGATGGAACCGGTTGCCATGATTTTAGTTTTCTGAATGTTGAGTTTTAAGAAAACTTTTTCACTCTCCTCTTTCACTTTCATCAAGAGGCTCTTTAGTTCTTCTTTACTTTCTGCCATAAGGGTGGTGTCATCTGCATATCTGAGGTTATTGATATTTCTCCCGGCAATCTTGATTCCTGCTTGTGCTTCATCCAGCCTAGCATTTTGCATGATGTACTCTGCATGTAAGTTAAAGAAACAGGGTGAAAATATACAGCCTTGATGTACTCCTTTCCTGATTTGGAACCAGTCTGTTGTTCCATGTCTAGTTCTAACTGTTTCTTCTTGACCTGCATACAGATTTCTCAGGAGGCAGGTCAAGCTGTCTGGTATTCCCATCTCTTTCAGAATTTTCCATAGTTTGCTGTGATCCACACAGTCAAAGGCTTTGGCACAGTCAATAAAGCAGAAGTAGATGTTTTTCTGAAACTCTTTGGTACACAATATTTAACCTGATACATAGTGGTATAATGTCCAAAGGTAGTGTCTCTGGGATCAGAATATCTAGCAATGAATCTTGACTGTATCATCATTAATTGTGCGAGCTTGAGAAAGTTATTTAATTAGTTTATCCCTCAGTTTCATGATCTGTAAAATGTGGGTAATAATAACATCAATGTCATAGCATTCCTGTGGATTGAATGAGAATTACTCGTAAAAGGACATGATCTATACACATTCTACTTTAAGGTCAGCATTTTAATTTGATTTAAGTGGCATGTCTAAAATATTCCTTCCCCTTTTCTTTTTTTTTTTTTGTAATTAGTTTTTTTTTTTTTTCTAGTGGGTTTTGTCATACATTGATATGAATCAGCCATGGATTTACATGTATTCCCAATCCCGATCCCCCCTCCCACCTCCCTCTCCACCCGATTCCTCTGGGTCTTCCCAGTGCACCAGGCCGGAGCACTTGTCTCATGCATCCCACCTGGGCTGGTGATCTGTTTCACCATAGATAGTATACATGCTGTTCTTTTGAAATATCCCACCCTCACATTCTCCCACAAAGTTCAAAAGTCTGTTCTGTATTTCTGTGTCTCTTTTTCTGTTTTGCATATAGGGTTATCGTTATCACCTTTCTAAATTCCATATATATGTGTTAGTATGCTGTAATGTTCTTTATCTTTCTGGCTTACTTCACTCTGTATAATGGGCTCCAGCTTCATCCATCTCATTAGGACTGGTTCAAATGAATTCTTTTTAATGGCTGAGTAATATTCCATGGTGTATATGTACCACAGCTTCCTTATCCATTCATCTGCTGATGGGCATCTAGGTTGCTTCCATGTCCTGGCTATTATAAACAGTGCTGAGATGAACATTGGGGTGCATGTGTCTCTTTCAGATCTGGTTTCCTCAGTGTGTATGCCAAGAAGTGGGATTGCTGGGTCATATGGCAGTTCTATTTCCGGTTTTTTAAGAAATCTCCACACTGTTTTCCATAGCGGCTGTACTAGTTTGCATTCCCACCAACAGTGTAAGAGGGTTCCCTTTTCTCCACACCCTCTCCAGCATTTATTGCTTGTAGACTTTTGGATAGCAGCCATCCTGACTGGCGTGTAATGGTACCTCATTGTGGTTTTGATTTGCATTTCTCTAATAATGAGTGATGTTGAGCATCTTTTCATGTGTTTGTTAGCCATCTGTATGTCTTCTTTGGAGAAATGTCTGTTTAGTTCTTTGGCCCATTTTTTGATTGGGTCATTTATTTTTCTGGAATTGAGCTGCAGGAGTTGCTTGTATATTTTTGAGATTAATCCTTTGTCTGTTTCTTCATTTGCTATTATTTTCTCCCAATCTGAGGGCTGTCTTTTCACCTTGCTTATAGTTTCCTTTGTAGTGCAAAAGCTTTTAAGTTTCATTAGGTCCCATTTGTTTAGTTTTGCTTTTATTTCCAATATTCTGGGAGGTGGGTCATAGAGGATCTTGCTGTGATTTATGTCGGAGAGTGTTTTGCCTATGTTCTCCTCTAGGAGTTTTATAGTTTCTGGTCTTACATTTAGATCTTTAATCCATTTTGAGTTTATTTTTGTGTATGGTGTTAGAAAGTTTTCTAGTGTCATTCTTTTACAAGTGGTTGACCAGTTTTCCCAGCACCACTTGTTAAAGAGGTTGTCTTTTTTCCATTGTATATCCTTGCCTCCTTTGTCGAAGATAAGGTGTCCATAGGTTCGTGGATTTATCTCTGGGCTTTCTATTCTGTTCCATTGATCTATATTTCTGTCTTTGTGCCAGTACCACACTGTCTTGATGACTGTGGCTTTGTAGTAGAGTCTGAAGTCAGGCAGGTTGATTCCTCCAGTTCCATTCTTCTTTTTCAAGATACTTTGGCTATTCGAGGTTTTTTGTATTTCCATACAAATTGTGAAATTCTTTGGTCTAGTTCTGTGAAAAATACCGTTGGTAGCTTGATAGGGATTGCATTGAATCTATAGATTGCTTTGGGTAGTATAGCCATTTTGACAATATTGATTCTTCCAATCCATGAACATGGTATGTTTCTCCATCTGTTTGTGTCCTCTTTGATTTCTTTCATCAGTGTTTTATAGTTTTCTATGTATAGGTCTTTTGTTTCTTTATGTAGATATACTCCTAAGTATTTTATTCTTTTTGTTGCAAGGTGAATGGTATTGTTTCCTTAATTTCTCTTTCTGTTTTCTCATTGTTAGTGTATAGGAATGCAAGGGATTTCTGTGTGTTAATTTTATATCCTGCAACTTTACTATATTCGTTGATTAGCTCCAGTAATTTTCTGGTAGAGTCTTTAGGGTTTTCTATGTAGAGGATCATGTCATCTGCAAACAGTGAGAGTTTTACCTCTTCTTTTCCTATCTGGATTCCTTTTACTTCTTTTTCTGCTCTGATTGCTGTGGCCAAAACTATGTTGAATAGTAGTGGTGAGAGTGGGCACCCTTGTCTTGTTCCTGATTTCAGGGGAAATGCCTTCAATTTTTCACCATTGAGGGTGATGCTTGCTGTGGGTTTGTCATATATAGCTTTTATTATGTTGAGGTATGTTCCTTCTATTCCTGCTTTTTGGAGAGTTTTAATCATAAATGAGTGTTGAATTTTGTCAAAGGCTTTCTCTGCATCTATTGAGATAATCATATGGTTTTTATCTTTCAATTTGTTAATGTGGTGTATTACATTGATTGATTTGCGGATATTAAAGAATCCTTGCATTCCTGGGATAAAGCCCACTTGGTCATGGTGTATGATTTTTTTAATATGTTGTTGGATTCTGCTTGCTAGAATTTTGTTAAGGATTTTTGCATCTATGTTCATCAGTGATATTGGCCTGTAGTTTTCTTTTTTTGTGGCATCCTTGTCTGGTTTTGGAATTAGGGTGATGGTGGCCTCATAGAATGAGTTTGGAAGCTTACCTTCATCTGCAATTTTCTGGAAGAGTTTGAGTAAGATAGGTGTTAGCTCTTCTCTAAATTTTTGGTAGAATTCAGCTGTGAAGCCATCTGGTCCTGGGCTTTTGTTTGCTGGAAGATTTTTGATGACAGTTTCGATTTCCTTGCTTGTGATGGGTCTGTTAAGATCTTCTATTTCTTCCTGGTTCAGTTTTGGAAAGTTATACTTTTCTAAGAATTTGTCCATTTCATCCAAGTTGTCCATTTTATTGGCATAGAGTTGTTGGTAGTAGTCTCTTATGATCCTTTGTATTTCAGTGTTGTCTGTTGTGATCTCTCCATTTTCATTTCTAAATTTGTTAATTTGGTTTTTCTCTCTTTGTTTCTTAATGAGTCTTGCTAATGGTTTGTCAATTTTGTTTATTTTTTCAAAAAACCAGCTTTTAGCTTTGTTGATTTTTGCTATGGTCTCTTTAGTTTCTTTTGCATTTATTTCTGCCCTGATTTTTAAGATTTCCTTCCTTCTACTAACCCTGAGGTTCTTCATTTCTTCCTTCTCTAATTGCTTTACGTGTAGAGTTAGGTTATTTATTTGGTTTTTTTCTTGTTTCTTGATGTAAGCCTGTAATGCTATGAACCTTCCCCTTAGCACTGCTTTTACAGTGTCCCATAGGTTTTGGGTTGTTGTGTTTTCATTTTCATTCATTTCTATACATATTTTGATTTCTTTTTTGATTTCTTCTATGATTTGTTGGTTATTCAGAAGCGTGTTATTTAGCCTCCATATGTTTGAAGTTTTAACAATTTTTTTCCTGTAATTGAGATCTAATCTTACTGCACTGTGGTCAGAAAAGATGACTGGAATGATTTCAATTTTTTTTAATTTTCCAAGACCAGATTTATGGCCCAGGATGTGATCTACTCTGGAGAAGGTTCCGTGTGCACTTGAGAAAAAGGTGAAGTTGATTGTTTTGGGGTGAAATGTCCTATAGATATCAATTAGGTCTAGCTGGTCCATTGTGTCATTTAAGGTTTGTGTTTCCTTGTTAATTTTCTGTTTAGTTGATCTATCCATAGTTGTGAGTGGGGTATTAAAGTCTCCCACTATTATTGTGTTACTATTAATTTCCTCTTTCATACTCGTTAGCGTTTGCCGTACATATTGCGGTGCTCCTATGTTGGGTGCATATATATTTATAATTGTTATATCTTCTTCTTTGATTGATCCTTTGATCATTATGTAGTGTCCTTCTTTGTTTCTTTTCACATCCTTTATTTGAAAGTCTATTTTATCTGATATGAGTATTGCGACTCCTGCTTTCTTTTGGTCTCCGTTTGCATGAAATATTTTTTTCCAGCCCTTCACTTTCAGTCTGTATGTGTCTCTTGTTTTGAGGTGGGTCTCTTGTAGACAGCATATATAGGGGTCTTGTTTTTGTATCCATTCAGCCAATCTTTGTCTTTTGGTTGGGGCATTCAACCCATTTACATTTAGGGTAATTATTGATAGGTGTGGTCCCGTTGCCATTTACTTTGTTGTTTTGGGTTCACGTTTATACAACCTTTCTGTATTTCCTGTCTAGAGAAGATCCTTTAGCATTTGTTGAAGAGCTGGTTTGGTGGTGCTGAATTCTCTCAGCTTTTGCTTATCTGTAAAGCTTTTGAATTCTCCTTCATATCTGAATGAGATCCTTGCTGGATACAGTAATCTAGGTTGTAGGTTATTCTCTTTCATTACTTTCAGTACGTCCTGCCATTCCCTTCTGGCCTGGAGGGTTTCTATTGATAGATTAGCTGTTATCCTTATGGGAATCCCTTTGTGTGTTATTTGTTGTTTTTCCCTTGCTACTTTTAATATTTGTTCTTTGTGTTTGATCTTTGTTAATTTGATTAATATGTGTCTTGGGGTGTTTTGCCTTGGGTTTATCCTGTTTGGGACTCTCTGGGTTTCTTGGATTTGGGTGGCTATTTCCTTCCCCATTTTAGGGAAGTTTTCAGCTATTATCTCCTCGAGTATTTTCTCATGGCCTTTCTTTTTGTCTTCTTCTTCTGGGACTCCTATGATTCAAATGTTGGGGCGTTTCACATTATCCCAGAGGTCCCTGAGGTTGTCCTCATTTCTTTTGATCCTTTTTTCTTTTTTCCTCTCTGCTTCATTTATTTCCACCATTTTATCTTCTATCTCACTTATCCTATCTTCTGCCTCCGTTATTCTACTCTTGGTTCCCTCCAAAGTGTTTTTGATCTCATTCATTGCATTATTCATTTTTAATTGACTCTTTTTTATTTCTTCTAGGTCTTTATTAAACATTTCTTGCATCTTTTCAATCTTTGTGTCCAGGCTATTTATCTGTAACTCCATTTTGTTTTCAAGATTTTGGATCATTTTTATTATCATTTTTCTAAATTCTTTTTCAGGTAGATTCCCTATCTCCTCCTCTTTTGTTTGACTTGGTGGGCATTTTTCATGTTCCTTTACCTGTTGGGTATTTCTTTGCCTTTTCATCTTGTTTAGATTGCTGTATCTGGAGTGGGCTTTCTGTATTCTGGAGGTCTGTGGTTCCTTTTTATTGTGGAGGATTTACCCAGTGGGTGGGGTTAGACGATTGGCTTGTCAAGATTTCCTGGTTAGGGGAGCTTGCGTCAGTGTTCTGGTGCGTGGAACTTGATTTCTTCTCTCTGGAGTGCAATTGAGTGCCCAGTAATGAGTTTTGAGATGGGTCTATGTGTTAGGTGTGTCCTTGGGCAGCCTGTATGTTGACGTTCAGGGCTATGTTCCTGCGTTGCTGGAGAATTTGCGTGGTATGTCTTGCTCTAAAACTTATTGGCTCTTGGGTGGTGGTTGGTTTCAGTGTAGGTATGGAGGCTTTTGGACGGTCACTTATTACTTAAAGTTCCATGTAGTCAGGAGTTTTCTGGTGTTCTCAGGTTTTGGGCTTAAGTCTCCTGCCTCTGGATTTCAGTTTTATTCTTCCTGTAGTCTCAGGACTTCTCCAACTATACAGCCCTGATAAGAAAACTTCTAGGTTAATGGCTAAAAGATTCTCCCCCGTTAGGGACACCCAGAGAGGTTCACAGAGTTACATGAAGAAGAGGAGAGGGAGGAGGGAGATAGAGATGAACAGGAGGAGAAAAAGGGGGACTCAAGAGGAGACAGACAGATCTACGCAGCTGTCTGTTCCCAGAGTGTTCTCCGTAGCCCAGTCACCTACAAGGATTCACAGAATTGGATTGGGAAGAGAAGGGGAAAGGAGGAAATAGAGGTGTTCTGAGGTAGAAAACAGAGATTCAAGATTGGGAGAGAATAATCTTCGGTTTAAAAATAGGGCTTCTCTTTTTTTTTTTTTGTAAGGTTATAGTGTATTGAAAGTGAAAATTAAGGAGTAGTAGAGGAGTACTAGAGGACTTTAAAAGAAATAAGAGAAAAAGAAAAATAGAAAATAGAAGAGAAAAAGGAAAGAAAAAAAAGAAAAAAAAAGAAAGAAAAAGAAAAAAAAAAAAAGAAAAAAAAAATTTTTTTTTCCCCCCTAATTAAAAAATCGTAAAAGTCTGTGGAAATGAAAGTTAAGGAGTAATGGGGGAGTAATAGGGGATTTTAAAGGAAAATAAAAGAGAAGAAAGAAAAAAGAAAAAAAAAGAAAAAAAGAAAAAAAATTAAAAAAATTAAAAAAAAAAAAAGAGAAAAAAGTAAAATTATATCTAGGAGTTTCTCTGGAGCTGTTGCGGTCAGTGTGGGTTTGGCTCAGTTTCAGATAGCTCCTCGTTCCAGCTTAGGCTTCTCGATATCTACAGGCCCCTCCGGTGTAGTCAGCGTTTCCTAGAGGGATTTTAATCTGTTGCACCAGTCCCTTCTGAAGCGGTTCCCTTTGTTTATTTGGCTTCTGTTTGCCGGTCTCTTCAGAGCCTCATTTCCGCCCTGACACAGGCGGGCGGAGGTGGACTCTTATTCAGGTAGCTAGTTCCGTTGCGCTGCTGGGAGGGGCTGACGCTGCGGGGATGGGCTGGCGCTGCGGGGCGGGGCTGACGCTGCGGGGAGGGGCTGGCCCTGCGGGGGCGGGCTGGCGCTGCCGGGAGGGCCTGACGCTTCTTTCTCCGTCTGCGCTGCTCAGGCTCCCGGCTGTTCTATATGGAGCGCGCCCCGCGCTGCGCGAGGTTCCAGCCCTCCGGTGTTCCACAAAAGCGCGGAAGGAAAAGCTGCGCCTGCTCTCTGTGCCTTCCCCGTCAGAGCGGTCCAGGCAGCCAGGGGCTTGGTGGGCGCACTCTACCCAGGTGTGGCGCACCCCCCTCCCTTCCGCGGACCCAGTCTCAGTTTCCGCTGGCGCCAGTCGGGTGCGCGCGCCTTCCGCCCTCTGCGTCCCCAGCCCCAGTCCCCGCCCGCGCCGGTCGGGTGCCTGCGCCCTGTGTCTCGCCGCTACCTTCCCCTCCCCCCTGCCTCCTGCCTCTGGCGGGGCTGGGCCGGTCCGCAGCCTGCGAGCTCTTCTCTGGACCCTCTCGGTATCTTTGTTCTGCGAACGGCCGGCAGTGTGTTCGGGCCGGTTAATTTTCTCTCTTTTGGTCTCCCACAGTTCAAGTTGGCACCTCACAGAAGTTCCCTCCGATTGTCCTCAGGGCACTCGGCCCGGACCCTACCCCAAGCAATGCCGCCTAAGAGCTCCCGGGACGGATCTCCGTCCTCAGCTCTTTTGTCTCACTTTTTATCTTTTATATTTTGTCCTACCTCCTTTCGAAGATAATGGGCTGCTTTTCTGGGCGCCTGATGACCTCAGCTAGCTATCCGAAGTTGTTTTGCGAAGTTTGCTCTGCGTTCAGTTATTCTTTCAATGAATTTGTAGGAGAGAAAGTGGTCTCCCCGTCCTACTCCTCCGCCATCTTGGCTCCTCCCCCTCCTTCCCCTTTTCCTTTCTCTCTACTAGAATATTTTTAACCTTAGCTCTCATCCTTAATTAGTATAGACTTGATTATTTTTCTTCTAATATTTGTATGTGTATTTTTTTTCTGGAGCAGTGAGCAGAATCATTGTTTCTCAGAGAGCATACACTAACTTGGATCCTGGCTTGAGAAATAATTATTTTAGCATTATCTTCCATTGCCCTGAGTTTACTATCTGTTGGCAACATCATTGAAATGATCCAAGTTTTCTGTTATCTGCAGCGTTAATTTTTTTTTTTTAGTTTTAACTCTTACTTTAGTTTTGTTTCTCAAAATGGGGGAATTTGGCTAATATTTGAAGTAGACCTAAGTATTTTCAGTTTTTTGCACATCTTGGAGAAAGAATTGGCAACCCACTTCAGTATCCTTGCCTGGGAAACCCACTGGGCAAAAGAGCCTGGCAGGCTACAGTCCATGGGGTCACAAAGAGTTGGACATGACTTAGTGACTGAAAGATGTCTTGCAATTTGAAAAGACATCTATTTTATTTTTTAAAATCCTATTAAATATGAAAGAAAAGAGTAACTTGAAAAGAATGGCAGAATGTTTTTTTAATTTTGGTTTATGCTATTATTTTTATTAATTCAAAAGTATCCAAAGAATGGCCCATCTTTGTTTTATCTACACTGGAAATTGTAGTGGTCTCTGAACACTGAGATGCTTTAAAGATAATGTGTGCCTTAGAAACTTTATCATGCAGGCTGTCTGGTTTCGGATTCTAAGCCAGTTTCCCCATAGGTTTTCCAGTTGCTTTATGTTCTTTTAAAGCTGCCATTCTTGAGAACTTTTCAACAGGCTGAGCTTGCAGCCCCAGAATCTCCGGTCCTTGGAGTCTTCCATGTCACAGGAAGAATGTCTTCATCATGGCCACATCCGTCTTCCCTTTGTATATTTGTATTATCTTTCATGTGGATCTAAGCCAAAGCCTCATGTAAATCTTAGCAGAGTGCCTCTTAACCTCTGAATTCTCTTTATCATTGGGGAAGCATATTCTTGAAAGGATTCCAGGATGGCAGTTATAATGAGCGATCCTTTCATTTTTCTCATTCTTTCTTTCAGGCCTGCCAGAGAAAGTGCTTATTTCACAGAAGGATGTTGGGGCTAAAGATGCTTTCTCGAAATGGAAGGATTACTGCCTCAGTCAAGTTCCCTTAAAGTATGTATTTTGTGTGTATTTTGATGCCTAGACGTAAAAAGCATGAGCATGGACTGTCCTTAATATGAGGGTATTAACTCTGAAACTTTATCTGCATTGTTTCTGTCTGCATTCAGTGTAGTGTGTTACACAGAAACATAGCCATAGCAACAAAAATTAAATATATACTTCTGATTATAAATTTCATTTGACTGTTCATTTGATAGAAGCTACACCTATCCTTTTGATAATAAATAGTAAACAGATTGATAATGTCTGGGGTTGGTAAAAGTGTGGGGAAGCAGTTACAGTCATTCTTACATATTGCAGAAAAGTGATGCTTGCTGCGACATTTTGGGAAGGTAATCTGGAAGCATCTAGCAACAGTTTAAAATCTTTTCCCCTTATTAATTCATTTAATGGAAACCTATTAAGCACAGACTATGAAACAATCACCATCTAGTTACTAGGGATATGGCAGTGGCAAAATAAAGTCCTTAACCTCACAGATACTTTTATTTGGAGTGGAAATGGAGACAGAAAATAAACAAGTAAATACAAAGTATGTCAGATGAGGACTAATGCTTGGGGCAAAATAGGGTTAAGGGTGTAACGATATCTGCTTCTTTTGAGGAGGTGTGTGATTTATTTCATGTAAAGTGGAAATGAAAGGCCTGACTGAGAAGGTGACAGCTGAGTATAAATTTGAAGGAAGTGAGAGAAATAAGGGTATCCAGAGATCTGAGCAAGACAGTTCCAAGTAGGGGCAACAACTAATAAGGATTTCTAAGGTGGAGGCTTCTAATGGGATTAAGGGACTAGTGCTGAGGCCAATGTGTCTTTGGTAAACATTGACAATGGCATTTTATTATTCAAATTTCTAAAATGTTTATGTTTTCAAATCTATCAACCTCTTTCAGTTTTGAACTTTGAAAATATATTTAGAATGACCTTCCATGTGCTCACATTTATGAAAAGAATGTAGTTGGCCCTCTGTATCTTTTGGTTCTGCATCTGTGGATTTAATCTACTGTGTATCAAAAATATATTTTAAAAAAATTCCAGAAAGTTCTAAAAAGCGAAACGTGAATTTGCACCGTGCATGCAGCTATTTACATATCATTTACATTGTATTTACAACTATTTACATAGCATTTACATTACGATAGGTATTATAAGTTATCTAGAGATGATTTAAAGTGTATGGGAGGGGTGCATATATTTTATGTTCTAATGCTATGTCATTTTTTTTTTTTTTAATCAGGGACTTGAGCATCCTCCAATTTTGGTATCTGAGGAGGAACCAGTCCCCAGGATACTGAGGGTTGACTGTAGTTTCTTCTTTTAAGCTCTACTGATACGTGTGTTCACAGTTAGAACTTTTTGAAACTAGACGTTAACTATGAAAATGATTATGTGGTGATTGTACATCACTACAGTGTGTATACTAAAATAATCTGTTTATGTTAACAGATTCTTTGCTTAACTGACCAAACTTTAATTAGGATCCCAAACTTTTTCCTGTGCTTACCTATACACTTCCTTATAAAATCCAGTTTTAGTAAGAACCCTGCCAAGTTAGATAAGCAAGAGTCCTCCTTCTTCAACATCTGATCACCCTCTATATCTGATCAGGTTTTCATCCTTCATCATCCTCAGATGAAGTCTGATTACCCCAGCCTGTCTTCAGCAAAGAACTCTGTTAGATCAGTTTATCTAAAACACTCCTTACCTCTGATGTTCCCCTTAATAATTTTCCATCCAGTGATGTCTGCCATTATACCCCCTATCCCTCACCCCCACTCTCTTGGCTGTATATTTCCACTGGCCCTGTATTTGCCATACCTTATTGCAATAGTCCCAAATAAAATCAGTTTTTACCTCTTTAACTACTACCCATCTCTGGTTTTTATTTGAGAATGTTTGGTCTACAATGGAGCATCTGAATCACTCTGAGTTTTTGTATGTTGTTAATATTAGGAAGATTATTAGCCATTATAAATTGAGAAATCTGTGTGAGAGTAGGTGACCTTTTTTTCTTACATCAGTATGAATAAGCATTTTAATATGGTTATAATAGCATGTCTTTTTTGAGAAAATATTAATCATTAATTATTATGATGGATCAGTATTGGATGATATTATTTCCTGTGGTTACCTTAGATATATATAATTAAATATGCTTGTCAATTACAATGCAGAAAATCACATTTGAATATGCTATATCCAGTGATGAATTGTAAATATCCTGAAAACTTTGGTTAACTCAGAATTATTTACTTTCTTCAAGATTTCTTCAACTTGCAAATACAACAGTAGATTAAACTTCTGTTTTGTGTTTCTGGCTTGGTCTAAGTAAATATGGAGTTCTCTTTGGGGAATGTAATTCTTATGTATGACTTGCTCTGAGGGAGAGATGGTTGTTAACAGTAAAATTTATATATGAACCATGAAATGTTATATTATTGATAGATTATATGTCTTTTATTGTCACTAGTTGTATTGCCTTTAGACCCTTTGAAAGATCTGTTGATAACTTCCTTTTCTAGTAGGAACCATGTAATTCATAGGATCTCAGCTAGAGGGACAGTAATATATATGCATACATGTTAGAGGTGCTCTCAGTGCTGGAATTGTGTGACCTCTGAGTGTATGCTAAGTCGCTTCAGTTGTGTCCGACTCTTTGGGACCCTATGGATTGTAGCCCACCAGGGTCCTCTGTCCATGGGATTCTCTAGGCAAGAGTACTGGAGTGGATCACTATTTCCTCCTCCAGGGATCTTCCCCATGCAGGAATCAAACCCAGAACCCAGGGTCTGCATTGGCAAGCAGGTTCTTTACTACTAGTGCCACCGGGAAGCCCGTGACCTCTGATATAGAATCATTAAAACCCAGTACTTCTTCATATACTGCTTTAAACTGGATTCTGGGATGGTTCTATGTATACTAGTCTAATTTTCTCACTGACATTAGAAGTTCCTTGAGGGGATTACACATGGGAAAATAGCATAACAAGTTTTTAAGTGAAATAGGGAGACAAACATTATAATTTTCACTCATAATTTCAGATTAAAATATCATTATCAGTTAGCTAGCAGCCATGTTTTCCCATTTCCAGTCAATTTAGGTCAATTGTTCCTCTAAACTTTTAAATTTTTTAAAAAAAATTTTCCCTTAACTTTTGTAGAAAATTGGTTCAGTAGTCTGTACATGAATTATTCCCTTGTCTGTTATAGCTAAACATAAAATGGAAAATGTTAATTAAAACAAGTCCAGTTATTCAAACAATGCATTATTCAGGAAAAAATCTCTAATATTTAATGCTAATTTTCTTTTTTATATGTCAACAAGCTCTATTATTTTTAAATTTAAATTAATAAGTGATTAATCAAAAGCACAAATAGGCATAAGAGTCTTAAGATCTAAGATCCTCATTCATAAGAATGCTTTAGTCCAAAGATATCAAATGTTTAATGTTTTACAAAACCCAGTGGTAACATCCTCTGTGTTGCCTAAGGGCAGAAATTCTTCAACTGAATGTTTCTATTATGACACTTTAAAATTCCTTGTTGTGATGTAAGGTTAAAATAACTTGTGTTCTTAAAGTAATTCCTCCAAAAGGAAATGTAGTGAGCTAGAAGTTCACCTTCAAACCCAATGGCCAAAGGCAGCTCTTTAAAGTGATTTTTTAAAATTAATTTATTTATGGTTGCTCTGGGTCTTCATTGCAGTGCTCAGGGTCTTTGTTGCTACACACAGGCTTTCTCTAGTTGCAGCGAGCGGGGGCTACTGTCTAGTCATGATGCATGGACTTCTCATTGCGGTGGATTCTCTTGTTGCAGAGCACAGGCTGTAGGGCACAGTAGCATCAGTAGTTATGGCATGTGGGTCAGTAGTGGTGGCAAATGGGGTTAGTTGCCCCATGGTTTGTGGGATCTTAATTCCCAGACCAGGGATCAAACTGTGTCCCCTGCATTGGCAGATGGACTCCCAGCCCCTGGACCACCAGGGAAGTCCCTAAAGTGGTTTTATCAATTTCATTCTGATATACTAAAATTCTCACAAATACCTACATAGTTTCTGGGAATGCATGTGTGAAACTTTATAAACATTGTCTTTTGTTAGAATGGAAAGCATTGATGTCTTTAAAAACTATTTTGTTTCAACTAGAGATGGCCAATTTTTAATTAAATAAAAATGATAGGGATAATGAATAAAGATGGAGAAATGGGATAAAAATGCACCAACCTGGCAGACCTAGTTGATTTGGCATTAAAGGAATTGCATTTAAGTCTAATTTTAACAACATTCTTTAATAGTGTGACACAGTAAAGAAATATTCTTCTCTGACTGCTTTACTTCTAATTTGCTAAATAATGCATTTCTAATTTGCTAAGATAACAGTCAGTGAAATGTGGAAATAATCCTGCTGTTTAATTTTAAAATAACTCAGAGTGTTTTCATTAGCATCTCCATTCTATGATATACCTCTGTATTTTCAGAGCTGCTGCCATGATGTAGAAAATTTAAAAGTTTTTCAGTGAGATTCTCAGTAGTATTAAAATCATTTAAGCACCCATGAGTTGCAAAAAAAGTTGTTGTTATAATAGAAATACTGACTTATCTGAAAAAAGAAAAATTTAAATGATGTCTGTTAGTCAATATTTATTGTCTGGTGATGGGGGTGGTTTAGTCACCAGGTCGTTTTGACTCTTGAGACCCCATGGACTGTAGCCAGCCAGGCTTCCCCATCCATGGGATCCTCCAGGCAAGAACACTGGAGTGGGTTGCCTTTTCTTTCTCCAGAGGATCTTTCCAACATAGGGATCAAATCCATGTCTCCTGCGTTACAGGTGGATTCTTTACCGCTGAGCCACCAGGGCCCAGAATCTCTTTTTTCCTTAGGTAACTATGCTTCTGACTCCCCCAAGTATATCATTACTTTTCCACTTACAGGTCACATGCTTCTGAGATGCTGACATAACCCTTAACTCCAGAAATGGACATGTGCCTCAGGTCTGTCCAAATAGGACATTCCCTTGGCCCCAGTCAGGAAGGTACTTGTCCCTGTTAGAGCTGTTAAGAAACTATGTAAGGAACTTATTCTGTAGGAGGATATCCTTTTTTTTTTCCTCCCTCTCCCCCATCTCCTCCTCAACCTCCTTCTTTAAGAAAACACCCTTGACTAGGTCCAAGAATGACTTATGACAGTAACATTAAAAATAGGTTATGATATTGTTAAATGTCATTGTATTATTGAAGTACAATATATGTTTAAAACATAGCTTTGTATTGAATACTTAAAATTCTTTGATTCGCAGTCATTGTGGTGGTTTTAGCTATGTCCCCCAAATCTTTGACAAACCTTTCAACAAAAGGTGGAACCTAATTTCCCTCCTCTTGACTATGGGCTGAAGAAGCTGAAGTTGAATGGTTCTGTGAAGACCTACAAGACCTTCTAGAACTAACACCCCAAAGATGCGCTTTTCATTATAGGGGACTGGAAAGCAAAAGTAGGAAGTCAAGAAACACCTGGAGTAACGGGCAGATTTGGCCTTGGAGTACAGAATGAAGCAGGACAAAGGCTAATAAAGTTTTGCCAAGAGAATGCAGTGGTCTTAGCAAACACCCTCTTCCAACAACACAAGAGAAGACTCTGCACATGGACATCACCAGATTATCAACACTGATTATCAGATTGATTATATTCTTTGCAGCCAAAGATGGAGAAGCTCTATACAGTCAGCAAAAACAAGACCGGGAGCAGACTGTGGCTCAGATCATGAACTCCTTATTGACAAATTCAGACTTAAATTGAAGAAAATAGGGAAAACTACTAGACCATTCAGGTATGACCTAAATCAAATCGCTCCCAATTATACAGTGGAAGTGAGAAATAGATTAATGGGACTAGATCTGATAGACACAGTGCCTGATGAACTGTGGACAGTGGTTTGTGACATTGTACAGGAGACAGGGATCAAGACCATCCCCAAGAAAAAGAAATGCAAAAAAGCAAAATGGCTATCTGAGGAGGCCTTACAAAGAGCTGTGAAAAGAAGAGAAGCAAGAAGCAAAGGAGAAAAGGAAAGATATAGCCATTTGAATGCAGAGTTCCAAAGAATAGCAAGGAGAGAAAAGAAAGCCTTCCCCAGTGATCAGTGCAAAGAAATAGAGGGAAACAATAGGATGGGAAAGACTAGAGATCTTTTCAAGAAAATCAGAGATACCACGGGGGCATTTCATGCAAAGATGAGCTCAATAAAGGACAGAAATTGTATGGATGTACCAGAAGTAGAAGATATTAAGAAGAGGTGGCAAGAATACACAGAAGAACTGTACAAAAAACTTCACATCCCAGATAATCATGATGGTGTGATCACTCACCTAGAGCCAGACATCTTGGAATGTGAAGTCAAGTGGGCCTTAGAAAGCATCACTACGAACAAAGCTAGTGGAAGTGATGGAATTCCAGTTGAACTATTTCGAATCCTAAAAGATGACGCTGTGAAAGTGCTACACTCAATATGCCAGCAAATTTGGACAACTCAGCAGTGGCCACAGGACTGGAAAGGGTCAGTTTTCATTCCCATCCCAAAGAAAGGCAATGCCAAAGAATGCTCAAACTACCACACAATTGCATTCATCTCACATGTTAGGAAAGTAATGCTCAAAATTCTCCAAGCCAGGCTTCAGCAATACATGAACTGTGAACTTCCAGATGTTCAAGCTGGATTTAGAAGAGGCAGAGGAACCAGAGATCAAATTCTCAACATCTGTTGGATCATGGAAAAAGCAAGAGAGTTCCAGAAAAACATCTAGTTATGCTTTAATGACTATGCCAAGGCCTTTGACTGTGTGGATCACAGCAAACTGTGGAAAATTCTGAAAGAGATGGGAATACCAGATCACCTGACCTGCCTCTTAAGAAATCTGTATGCAGGTCAAGAAGCAACAGTTAGAACTGGGCATGGAACAACAGATTGGTTCCAAATAGGAAAAGAAGTACGTCAATGCTGTATATTGTCACCCTGCTTATTTAGCTTATATGCAGAGTACATCATGAGAAACGCTGGGCTGGATGAAGCACAAGCTGGAATCAAGATTGCCAGGAGAATTATCAATAACCTCAGATACGCAGATGACACCACCCTTATGGCAGAGAGTGAAGAGGAACTAAAAAGCCTCTTGATGAAAGTGAAAGAGGAGAGTGAAAAAGTTGGCTTAAAACTCAGTATTCAGAAAACTAAGATCATGGCATCTGTTTCCATCACTTCATGGCAAATAGATGGGGAAACAGTGACAGACTTTATTTTGGGGAGCTCCAAAATCACTGAAGATGGTGACTGCAGCCATGAAATTAAAAGACGCTTACTCCTTGGAAGAAAAGTTATGACCAATCTAGATAGCATGTTTAAAAGCAGAGACATTCCTCTGCCAACAAAGGTCCATCTAGTCAAGGCTATGGTTTGTTCAGTAATGATGTATGGATGTGAGAGTTGGACTACAAAGAAAGCTGAGTGCCAAAGAATTGATGCTTTTGAACTGTGGTGTTGGAGAAGATTCTTGAGAGTCCCTTGGACTGAAAGGGAATCTAACCAGTCCATCCTAAAGGAAATCAGTCCTGATTATTCATTGGAAGGACTGATGCTGAAGCTGAAACTCCAATACTTTGGCTACCTTGTGGGAAGAACTTTCTCATTTGAAAAGTCTCTGATGCTGGGAAAGATTGAAGGCGTGAGGAAAATGGATGACAGAGGATGAGATGGTTGGATGGCATCACCAACTCAATGAACATGAGTTTGAGTAAACTCTGGAGTTGGTGCCGGACAGGAAAGCCTGTCGTGCTGCAGTCCATGGGGTTGCAAAGAGTTGGACACGACTGAGCCTCTGCACTGAACTGAACTGACTATTGACTTTCCTCTGATGAATCAAATGCGGTGGTCATCATGCTTTGTCACTTTCAAGGGAGGTTGTAAAGGACATTGAAGCTTCTGTCTTCCTATATTTAGTGTCATTGCTTGGGTGGGATCTGGCTGCCTGCTTGTAAAGACACCAAAGCAGCCCTCAGGAGAGATCCTTGTAATGAGGAACTGAGACCTTCTTCCAAGAAACAGCACTGACTTGCCAGCTACTTGAATGAACCACCTTGGAAGGAAATCCTCCAGCCCTATTTAAACCTTCAGAAAACTGAATCCTGGCCAACATCATGGCTGCAGCCTTCTGTGACACTGCAAGCCAGGATCATTGGGCTAAATAACTCTTACATTTCAATAGATAGAAACTGGGAGGTAATACCTATTTTTTTTTTTTTTTTTTTTTTGCTGGTGTAACCCACTAAGTTTCAAGGTAATTTGTTAGGCATAACTCTTTAATACTTTGAAATCAGCATGATGGAGAAGCTTTTGGTTTAATTGAAATGTCTTTAAAGATATATTTCAGGATATTTTTCTTCCAGTAGTTGTAAAAGGCTCTGGACATTATTTTTCAGTTGTTGTTCAGTTGCAAAGTTGTGTCTGACTCTTTGCAACTCCACATACTGCGGCATGCCAGGATTCCCTGTCCTTCACTATCTCCTGGAGTTTTCTCAAACTCATGTCCATTGAATGGGTGATGCCATCCAACCATCTCATCCTCTGTCACCTCCTTCTCCTGTCACTACTATTTTTCAGTAGTGACTTAAAAATTTTTTGATTCTCTATACAACAGGTAATTAAAGGCAAGCAAAAGAAGATACTACAGGTTTTAAAAACAAATTCTGTGAAAGTGTTAGTCATTAAGTTGTGTCCAACGCTTTGCAACCCCTTGGTCTGTAGCCTGCCAGGCTCCTCTGTCCATGGTATTCTCCAGGCAAGAATACTGGAGTGGGTTGCTATTTCCTTCTCCAGAGGGTTGAACCAGGTGTCTGGCATTGCAGGCACATTCTTCACTCTCTTAGGCATCATGGAAGCCATATTTATTTTTGAAATAGTGATTTTTTTAAGTCTTAGATGTAAACTGGATGTTAACCAGGCTTTTATTAATGTATAAGATTTTGATAAGATTACTCAAAATTTTGTTTCGTATATAACAGTATGACCATCTGGCCAAGATTTGCATGGTTCCCTAGGGACTTACTTTCTCAGAATCACTGCTGCTTTTCAGATTCTTCAACTAATTCAGTCATGCATCCATTCCTTCAACCAACAAATGTTTATTCAACACCTACTATACCCCAGACACTTTTTAACATCCTTGAGATGAGTGATGAATAAAGCCTTCATTTTCTGATGAATAAGGTCAGTTAGAGGATGGCCTGTCCATTCTGCCTCTGTGCCTGTTTCACACCTCATGGACCCAGAAGCAGAATTTAGCCTTTCCCCACATTTTTCACCAAACCACTTATTTAAAGGATTTTGTGTCCAGGTTTTCCTGATTTTTTGAGTATATGGAAAGTTTTACCCTGTAAAAATACATGCAATTTAAAATTCACTGTAAGACATGCCTGTTTTTAGAAGTCCTGTAGCTATTTCCAGAAGTTGAGCTCCAGACTCCCTGGTTGGGTGTCCTGGTCCTCTTTGCCCCTCCTCCTCTCTTCTCTGTTCTCATCCCTTCCCTACTTTTGATTCTCTGTGTATACAACAGGTTATTAAAGGCAAGCACAAAGGGATACTTTATTTCTTTTTATTTTTAGTGCAGATAATTTTAAATATTTCTGCTGTTGTCCTGGTTTTTGCCAACCTGTCACCACTTGCACTTTTCCCAAATGCACTTTCTTATCAATGCATTTCCTACACAAAGTTGTTTCCTTCTGCAAAAAGAAATCTGCTGCCATGTATTAAAGAAGTAATTTGCACACTGCTCCAAGAACTTTTTACCTGAAGTGATACATTGATGAATAACATCCAACAAACTGGTTGAACTAGTGGTAAAGAGGTTGAAAGATTATTTGCTGGCAGCCACATATATACTCTGTAAATCTTCATTTACCAGTGAATTAGGGACAACTAATGATAGTCACTTGTCCAATAAGGCTATTATTTCAAGAGAAATGAAAAAAAATTAATCTACTTTAAATCCCAAATTGGCATTTTTCAACATGTTCTGTTATTTGACACAGCAGTTGCATCCAGACCACAGTTACTCTTAACATTAAAATTATGAGTCCATTAAACAAGAGGCTATAAATCATGCTTTTATATGAGAAAAATGCCAGGAAGAGTAGTTAGATTGAGAAATGCATGCTTTCGGAAAAATCATTGCTCATTTTTCTTCTTGCTGTGGATATGCACAGATTCTTTACTTTTTAGAGGGTACAATTGTGGAGTATCTTTGAAAGCTATAAAAACACAATGTTTTAACTTTCAAGTTAGGAGTACAGAACACAGGTTATTCATACCACTATTGTTTTCCCTAAATAAACCAAAAACTTGTAAAGATGTAGATTTTATAATGGATTTGTCTTCCCTATTACATGAAGAACACACACACATATATATGCATATATATTTGTGTATTTATTAGTTAGTTCAGTTGTCTAGTCACGTCCAACTCTTTGCGTCACCATGGACTGTAGCACGCCAGACTTCCCTGACAATCACCAACTCCCAGAGCTTGCTCAAACTCATGTCCATCGAGTCAGAGATGACATCCAACCATCTAATCCTCTGTCCTCTTGTCCAATTGCCTTCAATCTTTCCTAGCATAAGGTTCTTTTCTAATGAGTCAGCTCTTTGGAATCAGGAGGCCAAAGTATTGGTGCTTCAGCTTCAGCATCAGTCCTTCCAATGAATATTCAGAACTAGTTTCCTTTAGGATGGACTAGTTTGATCTCCTTGCAGTCCAAGGGACTCTCAAGAATCTTCTCCAACACCACAGTTCAAAAGCATCAAGTCTTCAGTGCTCAGCTTCCTTATGGTCCAACTCTCACATCCATACATGACTACTAGAGAAACCATAGCTTTGACTAACCGGAACTTTGTTGGCAAAGGAATGTCTCTGCTTTTTAATATGCTGTCTAGGTTGGTCGTAACTTTTCTTCCAAGGAGCAAGCGTCTTTGGATTTCATGGCTGCAGTCACCATCTGCAGTGATTTTGGAGCCCATAAAAATAAAGTCAGCCACTGTTTCTACTGTTTCCCCAGCTATTTGCCATGAAGTGATGGGACCGAATGCCATGGTCTTGTTTTTCTGAAAGTTGAGTTTTAAGCCAGCTTTTTCACTCTCCTCTTTTTCCTTCATCAAGAGGCTCTTTAGTTCTTCTTCATGTTCTGCCATAAGGGTGATGTCATCTGCATATCTGAGGTTATTGATATTTCTCCTGGCAAGCTTGATTCCAGCTTGTGCTTCATTTAGCCTGACATTTCACACGATGTACTCTGCATATAAGTTGAATAAGCAGGGTGACAATATACAGCCTTGACGTACTCCCTTCCCAATGTGGAACCAGTCTGTTGTTCCATGCCCAGTTCTAAATGTTGCTTCTTGACCTGCATACAGATTTCTCAGGAGACAGATGAGGTGGTCTGATATTCCCATCCCTTTTAAGAATTTCCCACAGTTTATTGTGATTCACAATCAAAGGCTTTGACATAGGAAATAAAGCAGAAGTAGATGTTTTTCTGGAACTCTCTTGCTTTTTCTATGATCTCTTGCCTTTTTTGATGATCATGATACATACGATGATGTATATGTATATATGTACATTACATTGCATGGCATGGCATGGTGTGTTTCATATTGCATTTATTTAGTATTGCATAGATTATTACTTCAGGTGATATTCTGCTATTGATGTTGGCAGAAATAGAATCCAAAACAATATAAAAAATTTTTTAAACTCAGAAAACCTTGAAAGATTTGCCTTTGACAAAAATGTAAGATCTAGTAATTAGTTATTTCTTTCTCATTCATTCTCTTCCCTTCTCATCCCCTTTTCCTCTTTCTTCTTCTCCTTTCTCTTTTCATATATTATAGGCTGAAGAACTTGAAAATATATCAAGCCAGATGACATAGCTATGTGGAATCATAGCATATGTCCAGGCAGATGTACAGACTAATATCTGTTTCCTCCTTCAAGCAGGGATCCATCAATTGTCTTCTCTTAGGAGTAGTTCGAGAATATAAATCTAGTTTAAAAATGACTCTGTGTTGTATCAGTCTAAATTTTCTCTATACAGTTTGAGGTTTGTTTTGTATCATTTTTTGAAGCTCAGTTCAGTTCAGTCACTTAGTTGTGTCCAGCTCTTTGTGACCCCGTGGACTGCAGCACGCCAGGCCTCCCTGTCCATCACCGACTCCCACGGCCTATTCAGACTCACGTCCGTCACGTCGGTGACACCACCCAGCCACCTCATGCTCTGTTGTCTCCTTCTCCTTGTGCCTTCCGTCCTTCCCAGCATCAGGGTCTTTTCTAATGAGTTGGTTCTTCACATCGGTGGCCAAAGTATTGGAGTTGCAGCTTCAACATCAGTTCTTCCAATGAATATTCAGCACTGATTTCCTTTAGGATGGACTGGTTGGATCTCTCTGAAGTCCAAGGGACTCTCAAGAGTCTTCTCCAACACCACAGTTCAAAAGCATCAGTTCTTCAGTGCTCAGCTTTCTTTATAGTCCAACTCTCACATCCATACATGACTACTGGAAAAACCATAGTTTTGACTAGATGGACCTTTTGGTAAAGTAATGTCTCTACTTTTTTTTTTATATATATATGGAATTTTTTTTCCATTTATTTTTATTAGTTGGAGGCTAATTACTTTACAATATTATAGTGGTTTTGCCATACATTGACATGAATCAGCCATGGATTTACATGTGTTCCCCATCACGATCCCCCCTCCCACCTCCCTCTCTACCCGATCCCTCTGGGTCTTCCCAGTGCACCAGGCCCGAGCACTTGTCTCATGCATCCCACCTGGGCTGGTGATCTGTTTCACCCTTGATAATATACATGTTTTGATGCTGTTCTCTCTAAACATCCCACCCTCGCCTTCTCCCACAGAGTCCAAAAGTCTGTTCTGTACATCTGTGTCTCTTTTTCTGTTTTGCATATAGGGTTATTGTTACCATCTTTCTAAATTCCATATGTATGCGTTAGTATATTGTATTGGTCTTTATCTTTCTGGCTTACTTCACTCTGTATAATGGGCTCCAGTTTCATCCATCTCAGAACTGATTCAAATGAATTCTTTTTAATGGCTGAGTAATATTCCATGGTGTATATGTACCACAGCTTCCTTATCCATTCGTCTGCTGATGGGCATCTAGGTTGCTTCCATGTCCTGGCTATTATAAACAGTGCTGCGATGAATGTTGGGGTGCACGTGTCTCTTTCAGGTCTGGTTTCCTCGGTGTGTATGCGCAGAAGTGGGATTGCTGGGTCATATGGCAGTTCTATTTCCAGTTTTTTAAGAAATCTCCACACTGTTTTCCATAGCGGCTGTACTAGTTTGCATTCCCACCAACAGTGTAAGAGGGTTCCCTTTTCTCCACACCCTCTCCAGCATTTATTGCTTGTACACTTTTGGATAGCAGCCATCCTGACTGGCATGTAATGGTACGTCATTGTGGTTTTGATTTGCATTTCTCTGATAATGAGTGATGTTGAGCATCTTTTCATGTGTTTGTTAGCCATCTGTATGTCTTCTTTGGAGAAATGTCTGCTTTTTAATATGCTGTCTAGGTTGGTCTTAGCTTTTCTTCCAAGGAATAAGTGTCTTTTAATTTCATGGCTGCAGTCACCATCTGCAGTGATTTTGGAGCCCCCAAAAATAAAGTCTCTGAGTAGAGAGATATGGATTCCAGGAAAGGAAATGGCAACCCACTCCAGTATTCTTGCCTGGAAAATCCCATGAACAGAAGAGCTAGCGGGCTGCAGTCCACGCAGTCCCAAGGAATTGGATATGACAGCAACTAAATCACACTACCTCCACCACCACTGCTATTTTACCCTTCAATTCTCCAAACAAAGAAGATGTCAGAACCAGCTTAGTGGACATTTTATGATAGCTTCTTTGATTACCCTCTCCTCAATCCCATTTTAAAACAATTGTCAGTTTCTTTTGTGGGTATCTAAGTGGTGAAGGCAAAATCCTAGGTAGACAAAGCCAGTTAGATCAGTTAATTTCATTGGTTGTATTCTTTCATTCTGCTTTGGTTCCCACATCTCCTTAGTTCCAATCGGAGTGAAATTCAGGGTTTTGCTGAGATTCAGGAGTAATGATGTTCTCTTTTCCTGCTACATATGGATAAGAAAGTGATGGATATGTATTAGCAGCTATATTGGGATCACAAAATATGCTAGTTTTAGGAATATGTAAATATCTTAGCATGCAGAGTGAAATGTGGAACACACACATACACACAGACACAACTTTTGTGATACAATTGAGCCTAAACTTTTTAGATATTTCTTTTATTGGTGACCAAAGCCAATGTTTAGCTTTCTAAGTGTTCCAGCTAAAGAAATTCATGGGATTAATCACAATTATATGGAAAGAAAGCAACTACACGACATAACAAAATGACGAGAGATCCTTAAATCACCGTGAAGAATACTCAGTTGGCTAAATGAATGGCAATACAATGGGAAAAGCATGAGTTTCAGAGGAAGGTAAACTTTAGCTTAAATCCTTACTCAATTACTTAGCATAAAGATTACCTAGCATTTATTGACCATTTACTATGTACTGAGTGCTTTTCTTTAAATCTCATGTAATCCTTTAAATGATTATATTACAGATCCTATTTTTAATCTTTATTTTACAAGTGAGAAAACAGTTCAAAAAGCTAAGGACATAGTTGTTACGTGGCATAGTTAAGTTCCAAACCCAAGTGTGCAGAATCTCCATTTTTACTTATCTGTAGGTATTTTGTTTGACCTATATGTTATATTTTTAACTTGTTTGAGCCAGCATTTAAAAATTGGAGGATTTTATGTACAAATCCAGACTTTCATTTTTCCTTGAAAAATGTGTTTATATCCTAGGGTGGCAATCAACTGGAGTGTTACTCTGTCTCCTCCATTTAGTCAATACATGCCCTCTAGAGTTTGCCATAGTTTCTATCTTTCTATATTTTGCCCTGACTTCAAAGCTGGGACAATAAGTATTTCACATTGTTGCTTTTCTTATAATAGAGAAAATGTACCTTTGAAAATAAAGACTGGATATTGAAGGTGGAGATTTTCAAGGAAAAGGAGACAGTGTTCTCTTTTGATTTCTTCCAGATTTATTGAGATATAACTGATACGTAACATCGTCTAAGTTTAAGAAGCCTGCCAGGCTCCTCTGTCCATGGGAATTTCCAGGCTAGAATACAGGAGTGGGTTGCCATTTCCTAATTTGTATGCAGAGTACATCATGCAAAATGCTGGGCTGGGTGAAGCACAAGCTGGAATCAAGATTGCCAGGAGAAATATCAACAACCTCAGATATGCAGATGACACCACCCTTATGGCAGAAAGTGAAGAACTAAAGAGCCTCTTGATGAAAGTGAAAGAGGAGAGTGATAAAGCTGGTTTAAAACTCAACAATCAGAAAATAAAGATCATGGCATCTGGTCCCATCACTTCATGGCAAATAGATGGGGAAACAATGAAAATAGTGAAAAATTTTATTTTCTTGGGCTCCAAAATCACTGCAGATGGAGTTAAACCATGAAGTTAAATGATTCTGGCTCCTTGGAAGAGAAGCTATGACAAACCTAGACAGCATATTAAAGAACAAAAACATTACTTTGCCATTTTTGTCAGTTCCAGTAGCCATGTATGGATGTGAGAGTTGGACCATAAAGAAGGCTGAATGCCAAAGAATTGATGCCTTTGAACTGTGGTGTTGGAGAAGACTCTTGAGAGTCCCTTGGACTGCAAGGAGATCCAACCAGTCCATCCTGAAGGAAACTAAACCTGAATAGTCATTGGAATGACTGAATCTTAAGCGGAAGCTCCAATACTTTGGCCACCTGATGCCAAGAGCTGACTCATTGAAAAAGACTCTGATGCTGGGACAGATTAAGGGCAGGAGGAGAAGGGGATGGCAGAGGACGAGATGGATGGATGGCATCACCGACTGAACGGACATGAGTTTGAGCAACTTGTGGGAGATGGGGAAGGACCGGGATGCCTGGCAGGCTGCATTCCATAGGGTTGCAAAGAATAAGACGTGACTGAGCGACTGAACAACAACAACTCCAGGGGGACTCTTCCCAACCCAGGGATCAAACCGACGTCTCTTGCATCTCCTGCACTGGCATGTGGATTCTCCACCACTACTTCCACCTGAGAAGCCCGTCAGATAAGTGCCCTTTATTTTTCTGTGGTGAGAACATTTAAAATTACAGTCGATATCACTGTATTGTATACTTGAAATTTGTTGGGAGAGAGTGTATTAATTGCAGAGGCAGAGAAAATCTTGCTTGTTTCATATGCAAGTGCCACAGTAAAGAATCCACCTGCAATGCAGGAGATGCAGGAGATGAAGGTTTGATTCCTGGGTCGGGAAGATCCACTGGAGAAGAACATGGCAACCCAGTTCAGTATTCTTGACTGGAGAATTCCATGGACAGAGGAGCCTGGTAGGTTATAGTCCATGGGCTCACAAAGAGTCATACATGACTCAGTGACTAACAGTTTCACACCTAATTTATTCATTTGTTTTGCCTGCTTGGCTCCCTTGAGCATTTGAGTTTGTGAAACTTGCACTCAACAATGCCCCCCTCTTTTTTTCTGTGTAATTTGAGAAACTCATTTTCAAGCCTCCTTTCCTCATTTTAAGAACAGAGATTTTATGACAGGATTAAATGAGATAACCTATTTAAACATCTTAGCTTAATACCTGGTGTTGGGTAGTTCACAGAGAAAGAAGCATTAGCTTCTCTTTTTTTAAAATTTTTAAAAATTTTTTGTAGCATTAGCTTCTCTAATCATCCTTTCCCACGTATGAATCTGGCCTGCATCACTGTAGTACAGTTGTTAACACACGATTCATGTTACATTAAAGGCCTTGCTGTCTAAATCATTTGCCAACTATTATCTACTTGATCTTTTGCCCCATGGACCTGTGGATAGTGCTTTTTGAGTGTGAGGGCTATAAAGGGAAAACTAATTAGTTGCCAAGTGGATGAGATTTCAGAGGGCTGATGCTTCCCATGGTATGAGAGAAATCAAGCAGTGCTATCTGTTTCTTCAAACTGCCATCCAGGAGAGAAGATTTATGACAGAAAGAGGCCAAATTGCACATCTAGAATAAAATGGGTACTGACTGTCAGGAAAATAGGTACTTTAATTGGTGATGGTACTGTCAGATTTGCCAGAAGCTGTCACCATGGGAGTGACCCCTCCAGAGGAATGTTTGGTCAAATGAGGGGAGGGAAATATATTCTTCTCAGTACCTTGCCCTTTTGGAGCCATTCAGTATGACAGGTAAAATAAGAGTTTCATGATAGGAAAGTCAGTCTCAATATCTATCTTTCTTTAACTTTGGAGAAAAACAAATGTTATTTATAGCCATCAACATATCCTGGGATTTAGCCCATCATTGAAAAGATCCAATTAAAAAAATATAAATCAACAAAAAGAGTACTATTTAATGCTTCTACTGTACAGTGACTTCTCTTAATTTTTCCAGCTGGTTAACTAGAAACTGGAAACCAAGTCTTTTAACTTTCACAGCAGTGGTCTTTTCATTGTGTAGTGCCTTTTATTGTTGTTCTTTTTGAACTGATGCTTAAAGATCAGATGGGATCAACATTTTAAAAAGTATAGAGTGAGTGGGTGCCTCTTTGTGATCTTCCTTGTGGTGATCAGGTCATGCTTTCTCCACCCACATGGATCAGAGGGAGCTGCTGTGTTTGTATAATATGACCTTGCTCTCTAACCACAACTGGTTTGTTGAATGGTGTGTGTATGAACCAAAGCTGTCAAATCAACCCTTTCCATGAAAATTTGGAATTGGGATTGAAAAGATCAGCTTTCTTTTGATTGGTTGAATTTGTAACATACAAACCCAGTAGACTGTGGCTGCCAAATAAACTAAGAAACAGAAAACTAGTTGCAATGAATAAGATATTAAATTAATTGTGGAGGAAAGCAGCAATGAGAGCGAGAGTGACAGCGAGAGAGAGAGAGAGGAGGATTCCTTGGTTCCCTATGTCTTGTGTTCCATGGGATACCACCATAAATTCCTAACGGTGTCCCTCTTTTATTTAAAGTGGTTTGAGAGAGTTCTTTCTAAAAATATTTTATTTTTTATAATCAAATAAGATTCCAAAATTCTCTTTTGATATTTCATAGCTTTATATTTGGGGTTCTCTTGATGGTGAGCTACAACTTGTTTCTCATCAGTGGATGATATATAATATTATATACCATTTACAAAGCACTTTCTGTGTGCCAGGCACCATGGTGGGCACATTTTAAAAATTGTCCCTAAGCCTTAGTCTGCAAATAAGGAAATAATATTGACATTTTAGAAGTGCCATTCAGAATGAATAAGTAACTGGTCCAAGATTTGTCATCTCATAAGTGACAGCAAATTTTGTACCTATTTCATTTATTCCTTGAAAAACAGTTCATTAAATATCTACTATCTTCCAAATATTCCAAAAGCACTGAAGAGGCGTAAATGACCAAGACAGACAAGGTCTCAGTTCTCATGGTTCTATTAACACATTCTAATGTAAGATGCAGGTAATAGAAAGACAAATAATATAAAATAAAGCTGTGGTAAAGGATATAATATGGTAAAGGATATAATGAATACAATATGATGTGAGAGACTGGGGACTATTTTACATTAAAATATCAGAAAAGTACTCTTTGAGAAAAGACTTAAATGGAGAAAATATTAAGCAAGGAAGAGACTCACTGGAGATGCTTTCCAGGAAGAAGCAACAGCATGGGCAAAAAGTGCTAACAGATAAATTAATCAATGGAATGTTAGAAATCCTGGAAATAAATCCATATATCCAAATATCTCATGCTTATATATGAAAACATGATATTATATTAATAGAAGTACAGTACAGATAATGGGAGAAAAGATAGGTTTAGCAATAAAAATGTTTTGGACACTCATTTGTTTATAAGGAAAGCACAAAATTGAATCCCACTTCACAAAGTCCACAGACCCAAACATAAAAATCAGTTCCTGAATGGAGAAGGAAATGGCAACCCACTCCAGTATTCTTGCCTGGAAAATCCCATGGACAGAGGAGCCTGGGACAGTTCATAGGGCTGCAAAGTCAGACAAAACTGAGTGACGGAGCACACATTATACAATGGATTGTATATTCAATTCAGTGGATCAGTAACAACCTGAGGGGAGAGAGAGATCTTTTAAAATCAAACCAATAGAGTAACCCTTCCCCCTTCCTCAAGGTCAGAAATCACCAGCCTTAGGCCATAGACAGCTTTATGCTTAATAAAAAGCTACCTGTGTTGCCTTTGCCTTATTAGTTTAATCCAGAATATTATAGTTACAGTTAATGAGAATATAATACCCTCCAAATACATAGTAACAAATCTGAAAGTGCAGCTGTTAATGACTTTGACCATGAGATGGAAATTTAGTGGTGGAAGGTTTGCGACTCTGCTTACGGTTGTGTACTCACTGTTCTCTTTAAACCTTTATTTTAAGATGGTAGAAAAGAACACTATGGTTTTTTACTTCTTGTATGAATGTCGTAATATGGATGCATTAACAGCTCTGAAGATTGTGTCCTTCTGAGGGGAAAGATGATGTATAAATAAATAGTGGAATGATGAAAAAAAAAAAATCAGTTCCTGGTGACATTAATTATAAAAGATGTAATTTTATATTTTTAGAGAAACACATTCTTTATTACATTAAATATGACACAAAACTTCAAATTATACAGGAGACAATCAATAACTTTACAAAAATGTAAGACCTTACATTTATCAAAAGACTATAAATCATGAAAATGCAAACTAAAAACTATGGTTTATTTACAATACTTATGTCATAAGATTAATTTCCAGATTGTCTTGTAAATGATAGTCTAATAATTAATGCTTAGCTGATGATGACAAAAAACATCTTAAACAGTTCTTGCCATATAGTTATTAGATTTGGAAAGACAAACAACAGATGGGTTTATTAACTGTACAATATGATGATTATTTACTATGTTAAGTAGAAATGGATCATCATAAAGTCTTCATCCTTTTTCTCTTTGTTGAGTAGAATAAGGAGGAGGAGAAGGCAAGTTTGGTTTTGTTGACTTAGGGATGGCAGAGGCAGAAGAGGTGGAGGATGTGAAAGGGTTGACAAGAGGGGCAGGCACACTGGATGATCTTTATAGAAATAAACTCTAATTTCGGTCTGACTTTTTAATTTAAGTTTTCTAATATGGCTCCAATCCTTTGCTGGAATTAAATTCTCCAGCTTTATATCCTTTTTGCTTTACACTGTCATATATTGACTTCACTTTTTCTTCAATCATATTAGAGTCTTACTGGTACCGTTTCTTATAACAGTCCTGCACCCACATAAAAGCTGAATTGTTGACGATGTGAGATTAAAAGGTATTTTGCAAAAAGTGCAAGATTTTTGTACCTGCTGGTGTAGCTGCAGGGATGGCTTCATAAGTTTGCGCTACTCTTTTTTTTTTTTTACAAAGGTCCTTACACAGGATTCACTTTTCTTGAAATGGTAGCAACCACAGCCGCTGACCTCAATCTATGATACATATCAAAAGCAATTAATCTTTTTTTCTGGTAATAGCATGATTTTTCTCTGCTTCTTGGGAGATCACCCAGCATCACTAGTGGCACTTTGTATATGGGTTCCATAGTGTCATTCAAGGTTTAAGGTACTTTATTAATTATAGAAATTAGACAAGAACCGCGAGAGATCACGAGAACCGCGAGAAATCACGTTCCCGCGAGAGATCACGGTCCCGCGGTGCAAGATTTACTGGAGTGACACCTGGTAACCTGGGGATGATTGGCGTCTTCAGCCTTTGAAGCTGAAGCTCACAACACCCAGTCTCTCCGCAGTAGCAACAGGAAGCGGCTGCAGCACAAGACTATGGTATGCACTACCATTACTTTTTTGCAGTTATGACTTAATTCTGCATGTTTACCTTTGTTTACATTTCTCTTGACGGTGAATGGCCCTATGCACAGTGTGTGTGCATAAGTTTTGATAATTTTTTACTTGTGATAATATATTTCTTGTGTAATTTATAGTGGTTAAGTGATAAAATAGACTAGTATATTTTGTGCATTTATGGCGTACCTAACTTTTCTTCTGATTATTTTTTGATATTTCTAGGCTACTAGGTTCATTTGTGCGTTTTTTCAAATTGTTGCAAATCTCCAAAATTTTTCTAGTGTATTTTTTTTTTTTAAATCCCTCAATAAGTGGACCCTGATTGTTCAGGGGTCAACTGTATAATCTTGTGTGAAGCAAGTTAGTATTATCTAGCAGAAAAACAGATATGTGTACCCTAAGAACAAGCAATTGTACAACCAGGCACACCTTGAAAAAACTCTTACACATGTCTGAATGAGAAGGTATGTGTATTTATCACAGCTTTTTTCTTAATAGAGGAAGCAATCCAAATTCCATCATTAAAAACAGTGGATAACCAAATTGGGCTTGTGCTACAGTGGTTTCCTATTCAGTAATGAAACCCAGATGGGTTTCAGAAACACAATGCTGATCAATAAATAGATAAATAAACATTGTGGGACTATCTGTCTGAACATTAAACATGTGTAAGCAAGCCTTTCAGCTTGGCCATATCTGTTTGTTGGACAAGCTAAGGAAAACCAAATGATAATGAAAAGAAATTTAGTTCAGCTGTTACCTCTTGGGGGTTATGAAGTGCCTCTGTTCAGGAAGGAACATTCAGAGATCTTCAGAATATCCATAAGGTTATCTTCCTTAAGCTGGTTTCTGGGTGCTAGGTGTTGTTTTTGTAATTATTGAAGCCATACATCTAAAGAAAAATTAAACATTGTGTGTTTTATTTTCTAAGTATGAAATAGTTCACAGTTGAAAAATAAATAAAACATAAATATAGCACAATGCCATATTTCCACAGTGCAAACAGAAAGCAATCATTTTCCCACACTAGTACAATTCAAATTGATTCTATTTATCTTTTCCTATAAATAGTCCTAAAATTCTTTCATAGGAAAGCAGTTTATTCCTCATTTATCATTTTATATCCTGTTTAAAACCTTTATAATTTGGTGAAAGAAATACCAATTTCATGTTTGGATGTGGGTGATTGAATGTGCAGCTGCTGAGTAAGTAAAATGGAAATTGTTATCGTTAAATACCATTGTGGACTTTTTTATTTATCAATGAAACTTTTTTTTTCTTGTTAGATGCTTTGATAGCCCTTCAGAATTTTGATAAGTGGCAATCTATAAAGAACATTTTGAGCTTGTATTTTTTTCTATAGAGATGAACTAGAAAAAAATCTCTTAAAAGTGGATGAAATTGAAGGTTGGGAGATGTGTAGTAAAGGAAAACAATAGGAATTTATGTGCATAGTTTTCTATTTTTTTCCTAAATATTCTTCTCTTTTATTCATGGCTGGCTCCTTATTCTTTGATAATACGGCTCAAGCATTTTGATCAATGAAGTAAGGAAGAACTTCTGATCCACCTATTCAAAAGGAGTAACCTTCAATTAATGCATCTTTTAGTTTCCCAGTAATTGTAATTTACAGTTAATAAAAGAAGAAGCCCAAAGATAAGGACCATTTAGGTAAAAGGTTTATTTTTCCTGTTTCCTTTTAAGGTGCCACATGTAATATAAAGAGTGTTAAAGATTAAAGCTAGTTGGGGTCTAGGAACAAAGTTCCTTTTACTGTGTGTCTTTTTCCCTCTTATTTCTTATTGTGGTTTAGGTCAGAGCGCATAATTCTTTCAAAACTAAATATTAAAAATACAATAATGCTGGAGCCCATTATACAGAGTGAAGTAAGCCAGAAAGATAAAGAACATTACAGCATACTAACACATATATATGGAATTTAGAGAGATGGTAATGATAACCCTACATGCAAAACAGAAAAAGAGACACAGAAGTACAGAACAGACTTTTGAACTCTGTGGGAGAAGATGAGGGTGGGATGTTTCGAAAGAACAGCATGTATATTATCTATGGTGAAACAGATCACCAGCCCCGGTGGGATGCATGAGACAAGTGCTCGGGCCTGGTGCCCTGGGAAGACCCAGAGGAATCGGGTGGAGAGGGAGGTGGGAGGGGGGATCGGGATGGGGAATACGTGTAACTATATGGCTGATTCATATCAATGTATGACAAAACCCACTGAAATGTTGTTAAGTAATTAGCCTCCAACTAATAAAAAAAAAAATACAATAATGCTGTATTTAAAAACAGTGGTATGTTGGTTCAAATCTTTATATTTCCTGTGTGCATCAGATAACTAGCATTATATTATTAAAAATATCTGTTTGGCAAACATGGTCGTGACGTGTAGAAGTTCTGAATTATAAGTCAAGCTTTAAGAACTCTGTAGCACGTCTTCTGTAGAGTTAACTTATATTTTTCTTTCAAGAATTGGGAAGGATTATATTCACCCCATTTATTTAGAAGCACAGCACTCAGGGAAGTAAAGGGACTTTGGGGGCTTGTGCTGTTATCACAGTTGGTCTTTGCTCTTCGTATCAAGTATGGTTCTTTAATCAAAAGCAAATGAACTCCCATAAGCCTAAGCAAAATAGGTCTCTGTTGAAAGGATATAGAGTAGTTCAGAGAAGAGTTGAACAATAGTGTAAAGATGTAAGCTTTATAAATGACCACAGTTGCTCTGAAAATTCAGGGAGCAGGTATGGATGGTCCTTATGTTGGGACTTCTGTTGGATGAGTGAACTTTAACTTTTAAAAAAATTTAACTAGTTAATTTATTTATTTTTAACATTTCTAATTTTAAAAATTAATTTATTTTAATTGGAGGCTAATTACTTTACAATACTGTGGTGGTTTTTGCCATACATTGACATAAATAAGCCATGGGTTTACATGTTCCCCATCATGAACACCCCTCCCACCTCCCTCCCCATACCATCCCTCTGGTTGTCCCAGTGCACCAGTTTTGAGTCCCCTGTTTCATGCATTGAGCTTGGACTGGTCCTCTATTTCACATATGGTAATTACACATGTTTCAATGCTATTCTCTCAAATTGTCCTGCCCTAGTCTTCTCCCATAGAGTCCAAAAGTCTGTTTTTTATATCTGTGTCTCTTTTGCCATCTTGCGTATAGGGTTGTTGTTACCATCTTTCTAAAGTCCATATATATGCGCTAATATACTGTATTGGTGTTTTTCTTTCTGGCTTACTTCACTCTGTATAATAGGCTCCAGTTTCATCCACCTCATTAGAATTGATTCAAATGTATTCTTTTTAATGGCTGAGTAATATTCCACTGTGTGTATGTACCACAGCTTTCTTATCCATTCATCTGCTGATGAACATTTAGGTTGCTTCCATGTCCTGGCTGTTATAAACAGTGCTGCGATGAACATTGGGGTACACGTGTCTCTTTCAATTCTGGTTTCCTCGGTGTGTATGCCCAGAAGTGGGATTGCTGGGTCATATGGCAGTTCTATTTCCAGATTTTTAAGGAATCTTCACACTGTTCTCCATAGTGACTGTACTAGTTTGCATTCCCACCAACAGTGTAAGAGGGTTTGCTTTCTCCACACTCTCTTCAGCATTTATTGTTTGTAGACTTCTTGATAGCAGCCATTCTGACTGGTATGAGATGGTACCTCATTGCGGTTTTGATTTACATTTCTCTGATAATGAGTGATGTTGAGCATCTTTTCATGTGTTTGTTAGCCATCTGTATGTCGTCTTTGGAGGAATGTCTGTTTAGTTCTTTGGCCCAATTTTTAACTGGGTCATTTATTTTTCTGGTATTTTTCTGGGCTGCATGAGTTGCTTGTATATTTTTGAGATTAATTCTTTGTCTGTTGCTTCGTTTGCTATTATTTTCTCCTATTCTGAAGGCTGTCTTTTCACCTTGCTTATAGTTTCCTTTGTTGTGCAAAAGCTTTTAAGCTTATTTAGGTCTCATTTGTTTATTTTTGCTGTTATTTCCATTACTCTGGGAGGCGGGTCATGGAGGATCTTGCTGTGATTTATGTCAGAGAGTGTTTTGCCTATTCTTTCCTCTAGGAGTATATAGTTTCTGGTCTTACATTTAGATCTTTAATCAATTTTGAGTTTATTTTTGTGTATGGTGTTAGAAAGTGTTCTAGTTTCAGTCTTTTACAGGTAGTTGACCAGGTTTTCCAGCACCACTTGTTAAAAAGATTGTCTTTTCTCCATTGTGTATCTTTACCTCCTTTGTCAAAGATAAGGTGTCCATAGGTGCATGGGTTTATCTCTGGGCTTTCTGTTTTGTTCCATTGATCTATATTTCTGTCTTTGTGCCAGTACCATAATGTCTTCATGACTAAAGCTTTGTAGTATAGTCTGAAGTCAGGCAGGATGATTCCTTCAGTTCTGTTCTTCTTTCTTAAGATTGCTTTGGCTATTTAAGGTTTTTTGTACTTACATGCAGTTTGTGAAATTATTTGTTCTAGTTCTGTGAAAAATACAATTTGTAGCTTGATAGGGATTGCATTGAATCCATAGGTTGCTTTGGGTAGCCTACTTCTTTATTGATTTTTCTGATCCATGAACATGGTATATTTCTACATCTATTTGTGTCATCTTTGATTTCATTCATCAGTGTTTTAACTTTTCTATATATAGGTCTTTTGTTTCTTTAGATAGATTTATTCCTAAGTATTTTATTCTTTTTGTCGCAATGGTGAGTGGGATTGTTTCCTTAATTTCTCTTTTTGTTTTCTCATTGTTAGTGTATAGGAATGCAAGAGATTGCTGTGTGTTAATTTTATATCCTGCAACTTTACTATATTCATTGATTAGCTCTAGTAATTTTCTTGTGGTGTCTTTAGGGTTTTTTATGTAGAGGATCATGTCATCTGTCATGAATCTATCAATAATGAATAATGCACTCTGGAGGGAATCAACAGTAGAATAACTAAGGCAGAAATAGGACAAGTGAGGTGGAAGATAGAATGGTGGAAATGAAGCAGTGAGGAAAAAAGGAAAAAGAATGAAAAGAAATGAGGACAACCTCAGAGACCTCTGGGACAATGTTAAACACCCCAACATCAAGTCATAGAAGTCCCAGAAGAAGAAGACAAAAAGAAAGGGCATGAGAAAATACTTGAGGAGATAATAGTTGAAAACTTCCCTAAAATAGGGGAGGAAATAGCCACTCAAGTCCAAGAAACCCAGAGAGTCCCAAATGGGATAAATCCAAGGTGAAACATCCCAAAACACGTATTAATCAAACTAGCAAAGATCAAACACAAAGAGCAAATATTAAAAGCAGCGAGGGAAAAGCAACAAATAACACACAAGGGGATGCCCATAAGGATAACAGCTGATCTTTCAATAGAAACTCTCTAGGCCAAAAGAGAATGGCAGGACATACTTAAAGTGATGTAAGAGAAAATCCTACAACCCAGATTATTATAACCAGCAAGGATCTCATTTAAATATGAAGGAAAAATCAAAAGCTTTACAGACAAGCAAAAGCTGAGAGATTTCAGCACCACCAAGCCAGCTATTCAATAAATGCTTAAGTCTCTTCTCTGGACAGGAAACACAGAAAAGGTTTATAAACTTGAACACAAAACAGCAAAGTAAATAGCAGTGTGATCATACTTATCAGTCTACGGCCATACCACCCTGAACGCGCCCGATCTCGTCTGATCATACTTATCAATAATTACCTTAAATGTAAATGAGTTGAATGTCCCAACCAAGACAAAGACTGGCTGAATGGATACAAGAATAAGACCCCTATATATGCTGTCTACAAGAGACCCACCTCAAACCAAGGGACACATACAAACTGAAAGTGAATGGTTGGAAAAAGATATTTTATGCAAATAGAGACCAAAAGAAAGCAGAAGTAGCAATGCTCATATCATATAAAATAGACTTGAAATAAATACTGTGAAAAGAGACGAAGAAGGACACTACATAATGATCAAACGATCAATCCAAGAAGAGATAACAATTATAAATCCATATGCACCCAACATAGGAGCACCTCAATATGTAAGGCAAATGCTAACAAGTATGATTTAGGTCATACCTGAATGGTCTAGTGGTTTTCCCCACTTTCTTCAATTTAAGTCTGAATTTGGCAATAAGGAGTTCATGATCTGAGTCACAGTCAGCTCCCGGTCTTGTTTTTGCTGACTGTATAGAGTTTCTCCATCTTTGGCTGCAAAGAATATAATCAATCTGATAATCAGTGTTGACCATCTGGTGATGTCCATGTGTAAAGTCTTCTCTTGTGTTGTTGGAAGAGGGTGTTTTCTATGACCAGTGCATTCTATTGGCAGAACTCTATTAGCCTTTGCCCTGTTTCATTCTGTACTCCAAGGCCAAATTTGCCTGTTACTCTAGGTATTTCTTGACTTCCTGCTTTTGCATTTCAGTCCACTATAATGAAAAGCACATCTTTTTTGGGTGTTAGTTCTAGAAGGTTTTGTAGGTCTTCACAGAACTGTTCAGCTTTTTCAGCATTACTGGTCAGGGCATAGACTTGGATTACTGTGATATTGAATGGTTTGCCTTGGAAATGAACAGAGATCATTCTGTCATTTTTGAGATTGCATCCAAGTATTGCATTTTGGACTCTTTTGTTGACTATGATGGCTACTCTATTTCTTCTAAGGGATTCCTGCCCACAGTAGTAGATATAATGGTCATCTGAGTTAAACTCACCCATTCCAGTCCATCTTAGTTTACTAATTCCTAAAATGTCGATGTTCACTCTTGCCGTCTCCTGTTTGACCACTTCCAATTTGCTTTTATTCATGGGCCTAACATTCCAGATTCCTATGCAATATTGCTCTTTACAGCATCAGACCTTGCTTCTATCTCCAGTCCCATCCACAAATGGGTGTTGTTTTTTCTTTGGCTCCATCTCTTCATTGTTTCTGGAGTTATTTCTCCACTGATCTTCAGTAGCATATTGGGCACTTATGACCTGCGGAGTTCATCTTTCAGTATCCTATCATTTTGCCTTTTCATACTGTTCATGGGGTTCTCACAGCAAGAATATTGAAGTGGTTTGCCATTCCTTTCTCCAGTGGGCCACATTCTGTCATTCTGTGATGGAATTCCAGTTGAGCTATTTCAAATCCTAAAAGATGATGCTGTGAAAGTGCTACACTCAATATGTCAGCAAATTTGGAAAACTCAGCAGTGGCCACAGGACTGGAAAAGGTCAGTTTTCATTCCAATCCCAAAGAAAGGCAATGCCAAAGAATGCTCAAACTACAGCACAATTGCACTCATCTCACATGCTAGTAAAGTAATGCTCAAAATTCTTCAAGTCAGGCTTCAGCAATACGTGAACCATGAACTTCCAGATGTTCAAGCTGGATTTAGAAAAGGCAGATGAACCAGAGATCAAATTGCCAACATCCGCTGGATCATAAAGGAAATAAAAATATGCATAGAAAGAAATGAAAGTGAAAACACGACAACCCAAAAATTATGGGATTCAGTAAAAGCAGTGCTAAGGGGAAGGTTCATAGCAATAGAAGCTTGACTCAAGAAACAAGAGAAAAAAATCAAATAAATAACCTAACTTTACTCCTAAAGCAACTAGAAAAGGAAGAAATGAAGCACCCCAGGATTAGTAGAAGGAAAGAAATCATAAAAATTAGGGCAGAAATAAATGAAAAAGGGACAAAGGCAACTATAGCAAAAATGAACAGAATTAAAACCTGGTTCTTTGAGAAGATAAATAAAAAAGGCAAACCATTAGTAGACTCATCAGAAAAAAAAAAGGGGGAGAAGAATCAAATCAACAAAATTAGAAATGAAAATGGAGAAATCACAACAGAGAATGCAGAAATACAAAGGATCATAAGAAACCACTATCAGCAACTATATGCCAGTAAAATGGACAACTTGGTAGAAATGGACAAATTCTTCAAAAAGTATAACCTTCCAATACTGAACCAGGAAGAAATAGAAAATCTTAACAGATTCTGTGCTTAACACAAGCACAGAAATAGAAACTGTAATAAAAAATCTTCCAACAAACAAAAGCCCAGGACCTGATGGCTTCACAGGTGAATTCTACCAAAAATTTGGAGAAGAGCTAACACCTATCCTACTCAAACTCTTCCAGAAAATTGCAGAGGAAGGTAAACTCCCAAACTCATTCAATGAGGCCACTGTCACCCTAATATCAAAACCAGACAAAGATGCCACAAAAAAGAAAACTACAGGCCAATATCACTGATGAACATAGATGCAAAAATCCTTAACAAAATTTTAGGAAACAGAATCCAACACCATATTAAAAAGATCATACATCATGACCAAGTGGGCTTTATCCCAGGGATGCAAGGATTCTTCAGTATTCACAAATCAATCAATGTGATACACTACATTAACAAATTGAAAGATAAAAACCATATGATTATCTCAATTGATGCAGAGAAAGCCTTTGAGAAAATTCAACACCCATTTATAATAAAAACTCTCCAGAAAGCAGGCATAGAAGGAATATACCTTAACATAATAAAAGCCATATATGATAAACCCATAGCAAACGTTATCCTCAATGGCAAAAAATTGACAGCATTTCCCCTAAAGTCAGAGACAAGACAAGGGTGTCCACTCACCACCACTATGCCATATAGTTTTGGAAATTTTAGCCACAGCAATCAAAGAAGAAAAAAGAAATAAAAGGAATCCTGATTGCAAAAGAAGAAATAATTCATCATTTTTTATTGAAGGATAATTGCTTTATAGAATTTTGTTGTTTTCTGTCAAATCTCAACACGAATCAGCCATAGGTATACATGTATCTCCTCCCTTTTGAACCTCCCTCCCTTCTCCCTCCCCATTTCACCCCTCTAGGTGGATACAGAGCCCCTGTTTGAGTTTCTTGAGCCATACAGCAAATTCCTGTTGGCTATCTATTTTACGTATGGTAATGTAAGTTTCCATGTTACTCTTCCATACATCTCACCCTCTCCTCCCCTCTCCCCATGTGCATAAGTCTGGTTTTGATGTCTGTTTCTCAGTTGCTTCCCTGTAAGTAAATTCTTCAGTACCATTTTCCTAGATTCCATATGTATACATTAGAATATGATATTTATCTTTCTCTTTCTGACTTACTTCACTCTTTGTAATAGGTTCTAGGTTCATTCACCTCATTGGAACTGACTCAAATGTCTTCCTTTTTATGGCTGAGCAATATTCCATCGTGTATATGTACCACAACTTATTTATCCATTTATCTGTTGATGGACATCTAGGTTGTTTCCATGTTCTAGCTATTGTAAATAGTGCTGCAGTGAACAATGGGATACATGTGTCTTTTTCAGTTTTGGTTTCCTCACTGTGTATCCCTAGGAGTGGGATTGCTGGGTCATATGGTGGTTTTATTGCTAGTTTTTAAAGGAATCTCCATACCATCTTCCACAGTGGCTGTATAAATTTACATTCCGACCAACAGTACAAGAGCGTTCCCTTTTCTCCACGCCCTCTCCAGCGTTTATTGTTTGTAGACTTTTTGATAAGGGCCATTCTGACAGGTGTGAGGTTACATCTCATTGTAGTTTAGATTTGCATCTCTCTAATAATGAGTGATGTTGAGCAATTTTTCATGTGTTTATTAGCCAGCTGTATGTCTTCTTTGGAGACATGTCTGTTTAGGTCTTTTCTCCACTTTTTGATTGGGTTGTTTGTTTTTCTGATATTGAGTTTTACGAGCAGGTTTGAAATTTAATTTGGAAATTAATCCTTTGTCAGTTGTTTCATTTGTTATTATTTTCTCCCATTCTGAGGGCTGTCTTTTCACCTTGCTTATAGTTTACTTTGCTGTGCAAAAGCTTTTAAGTTTAATCAGGTCCCACTTTACTTTTTGTTTTGTTTTAGTTTAGTCTAGGAGGTGGGTCATAGAAGATCTTGCTTTGATTTATGTCATTGAGTGTTCTGCCTATGTTTTCTTCTAAGAGTTGTATAGTTTCTGGTCTTACATTTAGGTCTTTAATCCATTTTTAATTTATCTTTGTCAGACATTACTTTGCCAACAAAGGTCCGTCTAGTCAAGGCTATGGTTTTTCCAGTAGTCGTGTATGGATGTGAGAGTTGGACTATAAAGAAAGCTGAGCACCAAAGAATTGATACTTTTGAACTATGGTGTTGGAGAAGACTCTTGAGAGTCCCATGGACTGCAAGGAGATCCAACCAGTCCATCCTAAAGGAGATCAGTCCTGGGTGTTCATTGGAAGGACTGATGCTGAAGCTGAAACTCCAATAATTAGGCCACCTGATGCCAAGAGCTGACTCATCTGAAAAGACCCTGATGCTGGGAAAGATTGAGGGCAGGAGGAGAAGGGGACAACAGAGGATGAGATGATTGGATGGCATCACTGAGTCAATGGAGATGAGTTTGAGCAGACCCTGGGGGTTGGTGATGGACAGGGAGGCCTGGTATGCTACAGTCCATAGGGTCGCAAAGAGTCAGGCATGACTGAGTGACTGAACTGAGCTGAATTGATGGTGTTAGGAATTGTTCTAATTTCATTCTTTTACATGTGGCTGTCCAGTTTTCTCAGCACCACTTATTGAAGAGGCTCTTTGTTCCATTGTATATTCTTGCCTCCTTTGTAAAAAACAAGGTACCTATAGGTGCGTGGGTTTATTTCTGGGCTTTTTATTTTGTTCCATTGGTCTATATATTTTTGTGCCAGTACCATACTGTCTTGATGACTGTAGCTTTATAGTATAATCTGAAATCAGGAAGGTTGATTCCTCCAGTTCCATTCTTCTTTCTCAAGACTGCTTTGGCTATTCGGGGTCTTCTGTGTTTCCATATGAATTGTGAAATTTTGTTCTAGTTTTGTGAAAAATGACATTGGTAATTTGGTAGGGATCACATTGAATCTAGTTTGCATTTGGTAGTATAGTCATTTTCACAATATTGATTCTTTCTACCTGGGGACATGGACTATCTCTCCATCTATTTATGCTGTCTTTGATTTCTTTCATCAGTGTGTTATGATTTTCTGTATACAGTTCTTTTTTTCTCCTTAGGTATGTTTATTCCTAGATATGTTATTCTTTTTGTTGCAATGGTGAATGGGATTGATTCCTTAATTTCTCTTTCTGATTTTTCATTGTTAGTATATAGAAATGCAAGTGATTTCTGTGTATTGATTTTGTATCCTTCAACCTTGCTCAATTCACTGATTAGCTTCATAATTTTCTGATAGTATCTTTAGGGTTTTCTGTGTACAGTATCATGTCATCTGTAAACAAAGCTTTACTTCTTCTTTTCTGATCTGTATTCCTTTTATTTATTTTTCTTCTCTGATTGCTGTAACTAGGACTTCCAGAACTATGTTGAATAATAATGGTGAAAGTAGACACCCTTGTCTTGTTCCTGATCTCAGGGGGAATGCTTTCAGTTTTTCACTATTGAGAATAATGTCTGCTGTAGGCTTATCATATTTGGCCTTTACTATGTTGAGATAGGTTCCTTCTCTGCCCATTTTTTGAAGAATTTTAATCATAAATGGGTGCTAAATTTTGTCAAAGGCTTTATCTGCCTATATTGAGATTATCATATGGTTTTTATCTTTCAATTTGTTCATATGGTGTATCACATTGATTGATTTGTGTATATTGAAGAATCCTTGCATCCTGTAATAAACCCAACTTGATCATGGTGTATGAGCTTTTTAATATGTTGTTAGATTCTGTTTGCTAAAATTTTGTTGAGGATTTTGGCATCTATGTTCATCAGTGATATTGGCCTGTAGTTTTCTTTTTTTGTGTTGTCTTTTTCTGGTTTTGGTATCAGGGTGATGGTGGCCTCGTAGAATGAGTTTGGAAGTGTTCCTTCTTCTGCAATTTTTTAAACGAGTTTTAGAAGGATAGGCCATCTGGTCCTGAGCTTTTCTTTTTGGGGAAGATTTTAGGTCACAGCTTCAATTTCGGTGCCTGTAGGTGGGTTGTTCATAATTTCTGTTTATTCCTGGTTCAGTCTTGGATGGTTAACTTTTCTAAGAATCTTTCCATTTCTTCCAGGTTATCCATTTTACTGCCATATCAGTTCAGTTCAGTTACTCAGTCATGTCCGACTCTTTGCGACCCTATGAACCGCAGCACGCCAGGGCTCCCTGTCCATCAACCAACTCCCGGAATTTACCCAGACTCACGTCCAATGAGTTGGTGATGCCATCTAACCATCTCATCCTCTGTTGTCCCCTTCTCCTCCTGCCTTCAATCCTTCCCAACATTAAGGTCTTTTCCAGTGAGTCAGCTCTTCACATCAGGTGGCCAAAATATTGGAGTTTCAGCTTCAACATCAGTCCTTCCAATGAACACCCAGGACTGATCTCCTTTAGGATGGACTGGTTGGATCTCCTTGCAGTCCACGGGACTCTCAAGAGTCTTCTCCAACACCACAGTTCAAAAGCATGAATTCTTCAGCACTCAGCTTTCTTTATAGTCCAACTCTCATATCCATACATAACTACTGGAAAAACCATAACCTTGACTAGATGGACCTTTGTTGACAAAGTAATGTCTCTGCTTCATATAGTTGTTCTTAATAGTCTCTTATAACCCTTTGTATTTCTGCATTGTCTGTTGTAGTTTCTCCTTTTTCACTTCTAATTTTGTTGGTTTGGTTCTTCTCTCTTTTTTTCTTGATGAGTCTGGCTAAGGGTTTCTCAATTTTGTTTATCTTCTCAGAAAACCACCTTTTAGTTTTATTAATCTCTACAATTGTTTCTTTCAAATATTTTTTGTTTATTTCTCCTTGGATCTTTATGATTTCTTTCCTTCTACTAATTTTGGGGTTTTTTGGTTCTTCTTTTTCCAGTTGTTTAAGGTGTAAAATTAGTCTGTCTATTCAGTGTTTTTCTTGTTTCTTGAGGTAGGATTGTAGTGCTGTAAACGTCCCTCTTAGAAATGCTTTTGCTGCATCCAGTAGGTTTTGAGTTGTTGTGTTTTCATTGTTGTTTCTAGAAATTTTTTGATTTCCCTTTTGATTTCTTCAGTAACCTGTTGGTTATTTAGAAACATGTTGTTTAATCTCCATGTGTTTGTGTTTCTTATATTTTTTTTCTTATGATTGATATCTAGTCTCATAGCGTTGTGATCGGAGAAGAGGCTTGATATGATTTCAGTTTTCTTAAATTTACTGAGGTTTGATTTGTGACCCAAGATATGGTCTATCCTGGAGAATGTTCCATGTGCACTTGAGAAGAAGGTGTATTATTCTGCATTTTGATGGAATGACCTGAAGATATCAATGAGATCCATCTTATCTTATGTATCATTTAAGACTTGTGTTTCCTTATTAATTTTCTATTTTGATGGTCTGCCCATTAGTGTGAGTGGGGTGTTAAAGTCTCCTTCTATTATTATGTTACTGTCAATTTCTCCTTTTATGTCTGTTAGTGTTTGTCTTATATATTGAGGTGCTCCTATGTTGGACGCATAGATATTTACAATTGTTATGTCTTCCTCTTGGATTGATCCCTTGGTAATTATTTAGTGTCCTTCCTTATCTCTTGTAAGCTTCTTCATTTTAAGGTCAATTTTGTCTGATATGAGGATTGCTACTCCAGCTTTCTTTTGCTTCCCATTTGCCTGGAATATATTTTTCTATCCTCTCACTTTCAGTCTATATGTGTCTTCAGATCTGAAGTGGGTTTCTTGTAGACAGCATATATATTGGTCTTGTTTTTGTATCCATTCAGCCAGTCTGTGTCTTTTGGTTTGAGCATTTAATCCATTTACATTTAAATTAATTATTGATATATGTGTTCCTATTTCCATTTTCTTAATTGTTTGGGGTTGATTTTGTAGGTCTTTTTTCTTCTCTTGTATGTCTTGTCTGTATAATTCCCTTTAATATTTGTTGTAAAGCTGGTTTGGTGGTACTGAATTTTCTTTAGCTTGTCTGAAAAGCTATTTATTTAGCCATCAATTTTGAATGAGATCCTTGCTGGGTACAGTAATCTTGCTTGTAGATTTTTCCCTTTCAGTACTTTAAATATATCCTGCTATTCCCTTTGGGCTGCAGAATCTCTGCTGAAATATCAGCTGTTAATTGTATGGGGTTTTTCCCTTGTGTGTTACTTATTGCTTCTCCCTTGCTGCTTTTAATAGTCTATCTTTATGTTTAGTCTTTGTCAGTTTGATTAGTATGTGCCTTGACATGTTTCTCCTTGGGTTTATCCTATATGGGACTCCTTGTGCCTCTTGGACTGGATTGGCTGTTTCCTTTTCCAGGTTGGTGACATTTTCAATTATAATTTCTTCATAAATTTTCTAGTACCCTTTCTTTTTCTCTTCTTTTTTCTGGGACCCCTATAATTTGAATGTTGGTGTGTTTGATATTGTCCCAGAGGTCTCTGAGACTGTCCTCAGCTCTTTTCATTCTTTTTACTTTATTCTGCTTTTCAGAAGTTATTTCCACCATTTTATCTTCCACCTTACTGATTTGTTCTTCTGCTTCAGATATTCTACTATTGATTTATTCTAGAGTAATTTTAATTTCAGTAATTGTGTTGTTTGTCTCTGTATGTTTATTCTTTAATTCTTCTAGGTCTTTGTTAATTGACTCTTGCATTTTCTCCATTCTGCTTTCCAGGTTTTTGTTCATCTTTACTCTCATTATTCCCAATTCTTTTTCAGGTAGTTTGCCTGTTTCCTCTTCATTTATTTGGACTTCTGTGTTCCTAGTTTGTTCCTTCATTTGTGTAGCATTTGTCTGCATTTTTATTATTATTCGTTTAACTTACTGTGTTTGAGGTCTCCTTTTCCCAAATTTCAAGGTTGAATTCTTCCTTTTGGTTTCTGCCCTCCTAAGGTTGATTCAATGGTCTTTGTAAGCTTTGTATAGGGTGAGATTTGTGCTGAGTTTGTTTGTTTGCTCTTCCTCTGATTGGCAAGACTGAGTGAGGTGGTAAGCCTGTCTGCTGATGTTTGGATTTGTATTATTCTGTTTGTTGTTTAGATGAGGCATCCTACACAGGGTGCTACTGATTGGCGGGTAATGCCGAGTCTTGTATTCAAGTGGTTTCCTTCGTGTGAGTTCTCACTTATTTGATACTCCCTTTGGTTAGTTCTCTGGTAGCATATAGGGTCTTAGAGCCAGTGCTTCCACTCCAAAGACTCAGGGCTTGATCTCGAGTCAGGAAGATGTATTCCACAAATGGTTTGTTATGGCATTAATTGAGAGTGAAGCAAATATCCAAAATGAGAAACCAAAGATGAACCCCAGACAAATGACAGTTACAAAATCAGGCAAATAATAATTAAAATAATGGAATATACACATATACATGGGTGTATACCCATGAGCAAAGTCAAAACAGTCCAACAAAATAAAGTACAGTGGATTGACCTGGTGAACAAAGGAAATAAAAAATTATATTTACCAGTTAAGAACAAAGCTAATTAAAGCACAAACTGGAAAACAAAACTAAAGCAAGGTGCCAAGTGCAGAATTAAGCAACGAAAACAAAATTAACAAATATGTTGAGAGGAAAGGAAAGAAAGAAAAGAAAGAATAGATATGCAAAGTTATATAGAGGTAGATGAAGAATATTTATATACATTAAAGATGAACTCCATTAAAGAACAGTAGGAAAGCAAACAAATAAATGTAGAAAAAATAATAGATTAAAAAAATTAAAAATTAAAAAAAGAGAGAGGAAAAAAAGGAAAACTTCACAGAACTGCAAAAGCCCAACGTAGAGGCAGAGGTTTATATCAACAATAAAAAATGTGACTGAGGGAAAAAAAAAAGCTCAAAAGCTTAATTGGATTTTATAGTGCCAATAAAATTGACAGCTACAACAGAGGGGGAGAAGGAAAGGAAAAAAAAATCCAAAAGAATCTACAGAACAAGTCAAAACATAAGAATAATAAATGTTTTTCTTGAGTCATTGCTGTCAGAGTCCTTTCCCTCCCTGGGAGTCACAGTCCATCTCACCTCCGTAGGATGCCCTCCAACACTGTACTGATCTCTAGACCTGCTGTGGGCGCAGCTCAGATTCTAATCTGGTCCTACTCCTGTGTGTTCCTCCCTCCAGTGTCCACAGCTATCAGAACTAATGTGTTTTCTTTTGTGGGAGCTCTCAATGACCTTTTATATATTCCATAGGTATATTCCATAGACACAGAGCCTGCCTAGTTGATCGTGTGGATTTAATCTGCAGCTTGTACAGCTGGTGGGAAGCTTTTGGGTCTTCTTCGTTAGCCACACTGCCCCTGGGTTTCAATTGTGGTTTTATTTCCACCTCTGCATGTGGGCCGTCCACTGGGGTTTGCTCCTGAGGCTGCCCTGGAGGACTTGGGTCTGCCCCTGTGAGGACCAGGTGTGGATGGGTGCAGCTGCTTGGGTCGCAGGGGTTCTGGCAGCACCAGGTACTCAGGGGAGTTGGTGGCTAGGGCAGCAGGAGATATAGTGCTCTAGAGTGAAGGAGTGAAGTTGCTCAGTCGTGTCCGACTTTTTGCGACCCCATAGACTGTAGCCCACCATAGACAGTAGCCTACAGGCTTCTTTGTCTGTGGGATTTTCCAGGCAAGAGTACCAGAGTGGGTTGCCAGTTCCTTCTCCAGTGCTCTAGAAGGGTGTGGCAACCAGTATTGGCCAGTATGCTCCAGTGTTCTTGCCTGGAGAACTCCCCTGACAGAGAAGCCTGGCAGGCCACAGTCTGCAGGGTCACAAAGAGCTGGACATGACTGAAGCAACCTGGTGTGTATGGGCGCGAGACTTTCCTTTTTGCCTGTGGCAGCTCTGCCCCAGTGAGAGTTGAACGTGAAGGTGGCGCAGCTGCTTGGCTTGGAGGGACCCTGGTGGCACCAAGGACCTGACTCTGGTGTGCAGGGACACGGAGAACCTCTGCCTCGGGGGTTATGACCCTATCAGCTTTTTTTTGAGCCTCTTGTAGCTGGTGATCAGAAGACCTCTTTGGCCAGTCTTTCTCTGTAACTCAACCTGTTCAGGCACTTAGAGGGCTCCCTTGCCTGGGGTCCTTTTCTGTTGTTCGTTGCATCAGACATTTTGAGGGACCCCCCTGGCTGGGGTCTACTCTCTAGATCTGCGCATCAGGCACTTAAGTGGGCACCCTGGCTGGAGTCCTACTCTGTAGTTCAGTGCGTCAGGTGTTTGATGGGCCAGCTCTCTATTGTTCGGCTGGAGTGTTGGGAGAGAGGCTTTGGTGATGGCTCCACCTGCTACGCTGACTCAGCAGTATCCTCTTGCTTCCATGGCTGCCCAGCTTTTCTCCACAGGCATTTCCCACCACAATCTCCTCCCTCACATCACCTCTATCTGTCTCTCTGCAGTCAGTAGCAGCCCTTGCCCTGGGATTGTTCCAATATCCCTTAACTCCACCAGGGGACATGCGTCCCTGTCTGGCGTACGTATGGCTGTGGCAAGGACTGTCTGATTCTCATTCCATTTAGGCTGCCGCAGATCAGCTATATCATGCTTAGCCTTAAATGTTTCTCCTCTGACTCAGACAGTTGCCCCAATGTGATCGGACCCCTGCTTCAGTTCCCCCACCCACCGAGGGCAGATCCAGTCTACTAACACTCCTGTTTTTCCCCCTAGTTCCTTCCTCCTACTGAGTTTTGAATGGTTCTATATATTATTTTTCGCTGGTCAGGTCCTCCTGTCCACTCTCAGCTGGTGTTCTGCATGCACTTCTGTGTCTGAAGGTGTATTCCTGATGTATCCATGGAGAGAGATGTACTTCACGTCCACCTACTCCTCTGCCATCTTCATTTCCTCAAACTTGAACTTTTTAATCTATGGGTTTTTTCTGTTTAAAATTCAAGTTCCAGGAAAAGAGCATTTGGCCTCCTGTCCATCCTTGGCCAGGAGTTGAGGAGGCCTTGATCTATTTTCCCACTATATTTATATTCAAAGAAAAATTAGGGTCTTGTGACAAAAAAGGAATCGATGCTGGGAAAGCAATAAACTACAAGCAAAACAAATTATGAAAATACATTGGCACAGTGTTAATTGCGGGGGATGCATTGCCTAGCAGACTCTTTTACTTCTCTCCTACTTTTAAAATGATATCATTTCTGTGGACAACACATTTGCAATATTAAAATTGGGTGATGTTAGTAAATTTCCAATTAAAATAGGTTTCATAGGAGGCAAAAGTAGAGCAACTGTGATTAGTCTGGAAAGCATTAGTGAGTATAGCAGTCAGGACTAGAGAGATTCTTAGAATTAAATGACTAAGTCTACAGTTTGTTCTTCATTAAATGGATATTTATACCAAGGGAATGATTGTTTCACCATATTTTATTTTATTTTTTTTAATTTTTTATTAGTTGGAGGCTAATTACACCGTATTTTATTATGCGCTACTGTTCTCTCAAATTAATAATAAGTTCTCTTGCCTCTGTTGACCAGGAAAACACACGCAAAATCTGGTGGGCTCAGGTGAAGAATATGCCCTGAGAGCCAATGAAGTGAGATTAACAACAAGTCAGGGAACTGAGGTACCCATGTTACTGTATAAATGAAAGGCTTCCTTAGATTTCTCATCTGATAGCAGAGAACTAAATGACTGAGTGCTCAATGACAAGACAGTGTTATCTCTGTCTGGGATTTGTGCTAATAAACCTTTCCCCTTGGATAAATTGGGAATGCATAATTACCCATTTATAGTGTAGTGGTTCTACTTTATGGTACCATTATCTTCTAAAATATGGACACTTTTATTCATTAAATTACTCCTTAATGTTTATTGTCTAATCAAACTGGATGAAATTAAAATCAAATTGATTTTCATTTTAATTTGTGGGAGGCTTTATCAAGATTTTTCCTGGAGAGTTTCTTAAAGAAACAATGAGTTGCTCATGAGTTTGAGTTTTTACTTTGCGGAGTCTCAAGAACCCTTGGATACTTACTTGTGGTGAAGACTGCAAGTTTTCTATTTAGTATTTACTTTTTCTTTTTTCATTAGTAACGTTTCAATGAATTGTGGAGATAAGGAAGAGAAGCACTGTGCCCTGCTCAAGAAGCAAAAACAAAATCAGACTCCTACAATTTCAAGTCTCTCCTATAGATAAGAATGACTGACGTGTAAGCACCAAATTCAAGATGGTGAGAAAGCCAAACTACAGAGAGCAAAGATGAGAGTTAGTGTGATGTGGAAGTAAAGGAGACAAAGAAATGTGGAGCAAGGCCAGAAGCTATAAGAACAATAAAGAATTTTAAAAGTACCCTCAGGGAACTTCTACTTTGATTAATATAATAACTATATGAGCAACCCTGGTATCAGGTGTTAAATCTGCATCATCTCATTTCCCTTCCTCTTAGCCACTGGCAACCACAGTTATGTTTTCTGTTTCTATGCATTTGATTATTTTCTTTATTTTCCTTTTTTAAAAATTTATTTATTTTTAATTGAAGGATAATTGCTTTACAGAATTTTGTTGTTTTTCTGTCAAACCTCAACATCAGTAAGACATAGGTATACATATATCTCTTCCCTTTTGAACCTCTCTCCCACCTCCCTCCCCATCCCACCCCTCTAGGTTGATATAGAACCCCTGTTTGAGATTCCTGAGCCACACAGCAAATTCCCGTTGGCTATCTATGTTACATTTGGTGATGTAAGTTCCCATGTTACTCTTTCCATACATCTCACCCTCTTCTCCCCTCTCCCCCTGTCCATAAGTCTATTCTCTATGTCTCTTTCTCCATGGCTGCCCTGTAAATAAAATCTTCAGAACCATTTTTCTAGATTCTGTATATATGTGTTAGAATATGATATTTATCTTTCTCATTCTGACTTACTTCACTCTGTATAATAGGTTCTGGGTTCATCCACTTCATTAGAACTGACTCAAATGCATTCCTTTTTATGGCTGAGTAATATTTCATTCTATATATGTACCACATCTTCCTTATTGTTGACTATTTTAGATTCTACATATAAGTAATATCATGTAGTGTTTGTCTTTGTGTCTAACTTACGTCACCTAGCACAGTGTCCTCCAGGACTATCCATGTAGATCTTATGTTACATGTTCTTGCCAGGCATGGAAAATAAAAGTAATAATAATAACAAAGGTAGTGAGCAGAAAGTTTGGGAGGTGATAGATATGTCTGTGGCCTCGGTGGTGATGGTTTCATGGATGTATACTTATTCCCAAACCCATAAAGTTGTATACATTAAATACGTAGAGATTTTCACATGTCAGTCATACCTTCATAAAATGACTGAAAAAGAAAGCAAATAGGCTTCACTTCTTCCTACCGAGGTGAAAAAAATGTTGACTCTGTTGGGAAGAACTCATCTCTTTCCAATGTGTGTGGGTTTTAAAATAGCAGATGTTTGATCCTAAATCCTTCTTAGGTCAGGAATGGTACCAAGAAATATATAGATATCTAAAAAATAACTAAATGAACATATATAAACTGCCTTGTAAAAGGCATTTCTTGTTTTTTTGCCAGGCCAGTATCTAGTTTGCTGTTTTTTTGTAGCTGCAGCCTGATTTTGAGGATTAACCACCCCTCCCACAGGCTAAGATTTGGATGAGACTGACCTCCTGTCTTGGCACTGTGGTTAGACAGACAACCCAAGTCTGGCCGTAAATCATTGCCTCCCACTGCGACTGGTGCAGGAATCAACAATGTGACGTAAGCAGACCAGTTGGATGTAATTTAGGAAAGGCTGGGACAGAGGAGCTTCTGTTTTGCTTCTTGTGCAGAGCAAGGACTCTTGGAGCAGTCTGTGGCATCCTAGGAGAGAGACTCGCTGAAGATGATGCCAACCCAGGAAAGCAGACTTGAGAGACAGGAACGCACTTCAGACTGCATCACTAGAAACAAGTTCTCCGAGTGATTTTGTGCAGGTGGTCCAAGGCTCCACTTTGGAAAACATTGTTTTATACTTCAACCTTAGTCAAAAGGCTACCTAGAAAAACACCCCAAAAGAATCAGAGACCTGTTTTAGTAACATCCCCTGATGCTTGCTTATTGCTTGTATATATTAAACTCATATTTTCATTGCTTGAAATTTATTTTGTCTATTAGTTTTAGGTGTGCAGCATAGAGATTCAGTATTTTTGCAGATTATACTCCAGTACAGACTAATACAAAATAATGGCTATACTTCCCTGTGTTATCCAGTTATAGCCTTGGCACTTATCTATTTTATACAGAGTAGTTTGTTATATGTTAATCTCATAATTCTAATTTGTCCCTCCCCACTTCCCTCTTCCCTTTGGTAACCACAAGTTTAGTTTTCTATGTCTGTGAATCTGTTTCAGTTTAACATATGCATTCATTTGTATTATTTTTTAAATTCCATGCATATGTAATATCATGCAGTATTTATCTGACTCTCCCGGTTCTTTATCACATCAGTCTAGGTGTGGATCACTTCATTTGTCTTCTGGTTCTACCAATGGGAAAAGGGCCAAAGCTGATGAAACTAGGGGTTGGAGCTAGTGACTGGGTGGAAAAGGATGAGGATTCACCTTTTCTTAGAATCTGTTACCCTGGTTACTTTAGGCATTTGTTCCCAGAAAATAGAAAAAGGCTTTTGGTGCATTCATGGTAGCCCCAAATTCTAAAACACCATCCAGAAATCCCCCAAAGTACTATAATCTATATTCAACTAGCACACAGAAACCATCTGTTTTTCCCTAGCTGAACGTTCTTCGGCAATATTTTCTCAAAAACTGTACCTTGGTGGGCCATTCTGCTCTGCCACTTTAGCGGTTGAGCCTACAATATGGCTTTGTTGGCACCAAAATAAGTCTTCACATCATAATCATTGCTATAATAAATGGGATAACAGAGTATCTATTGAGTAAGGATTTGGTGGGCCCACAGGGGTTGTATATTGTATAAAAAACAAAAAATGAATTCAAGACCATAAAACATAAAACTTCCTTTTCCAGAAGCAATATGTCAACCTATAAAATACAGTCATAGGTATTTTCCACAATCAAAAATCTGATGTCAATCCCTATCATTATTCCTGCTTCCTAAATGGAAGTATTTCTTCTGTAAACGACCTGAAAAGATAATCTTTTTCCCTAGAGGGAAATATCACAATTCTGTGCTTTCTGTAGAATAGTATGAAACTTGTACCCTATTCTTTAGAATATATATTTTGCTAATTTAATAGCAAATGAGCAGGCTAGTAAAATATTCGAGAAATTTAAAAAATGTAAGTTTATAGAAGTTAAGTTCAATTGACACTTGTTTTCAATTTAGTTACCTGAGATGATAACTGTATTTGCTGTTATCTAGTACAAAATAATATTTCAGACTAAATTTAGTATTTTTCAATTCAGTCACTCACTTGTGTCCGACTCTTTACAACTCCATGGACTGCAGCACACCAGGCTTCCCTGTCCATCACCAACTCCTGGAGCTTAATATTTTTACATGAAATTATTTGAAGATGTTAGAATATATTCTGTTAGGAAAACCAGTATGGTAAATTTGGGGAATAGGTAAATTCCCAAGCCAATGTTTTCCTCCTTCTGCATTGTATTTGTTCAAAGAAAATACCCAGAGTACAGATAACTCCCAAACCACTGCCTAAGTTTCCACTTGCCTTCTATTCATTCAATCAATCATTTGGTTATATAATAAGTATTTGAAGGACCTTCCTTCACTCCTTCCTTCTTCCCTTCATCCTTTCCTCCCTTCCTTCTTTTCTTCCTTCCTTTAATATTTAATTTCTGCTCTCTCAGAAAATATCAATTATATACCACAGTGTCATCAACTCTAGTCACTATGTTTTACATAAAAGCCTCAGCTATTTTTTGGTGTATAGCTGAAAATCTGTACCCTTTTACCAATTTCCCCCTATTTCCTCTGCTTCCTGGCCCCTGGCAACTACTTTTCTACTATGTGTTTCTGTGGGTTTGGCTATTTTAGATTCCATTCATATAAGTGAGATCACATAGCATTTGTCTTTCTCCGTCTGACTTACTTCGTTTGGCGTAATGCCTGAAAGTTTATCCAAGTTTTTGCATACAACAGGATTCCCTGCTTTCTCATGGCAGAATAGTATTTCATTGTGTGTGTGTACACATCTTTATCTCTTCACCTATTGACATATATTTAGTTCATTTTCATAACTTGACTATTGTGAATAATGTTGTAATGAACATGGCATTGCAGATCTCTTTTATATTTTGATGTCATTTTCTTTGGAAAATTCCCAGAAGTAGAATTGCTGGATCATGTGTAGTTCTATTTTTAATCTTTTGAGGAACTCCATACTGTCGTCCATAGTGGCTGCACCAATTTATAGTCCCATCGAGAGTGCACAAAGGTTCTGTTTTCTCCACGTCCTTGCTAGTGCTTGTTATTTCTTGTCTTTTTGGTAATTGCCATTCTAAAGGATATGAGGTGTTATTTTATTGTGGTTTTAATTTGCATTTCCCTGATGATTCCCGATTGTTGAGCACATTTCCCTGTACATGTTGGACATTTGTATATCTTCTTTGGAAATATGTTTATTCAAATCTTCTGCCCATTTTTAATTAGGATTTTTTGTTATAGAGTTGTATGAATTCTTTATATATTTTGGATTTATTAATTCCTTACCAGATACATGATTTGAAAATATTTTCTCCCATTCCATAGTTTGACTGTTCATTTGTTGATGCATGAGTTTTCCTTTGTTGTGCATAAGTTTTTTGTTTGATGTAGTCTCACTTGTTGATTTTTGTTTTTGTTGCCTTTGCTTTTGTTGTCAAATCCAAAAAATCATTGCTAAGACCAATATCAAGGAGTTTACCCATATATTTTCTTCCAGGAAGTTTATGATTTCAGGTCTTTCATTCATGTTTCTATTGTATTTTGAGTTGATTTTTGTGTATGATGTAAGTAGGAGTCCAGTTTCATTCTTTTGTATTTGAGGATCTATTTTAAAATGCATTAGAATAAAAAAAAAATGAATTAGAATCATCCCAAGTGACTATAAATGAAAATCACCAGGCCTCATTCTCTGAACATCTCTCAGCAGATTAAAGATTTGGTATAAAAAACATCTCAATTTTACCAGGTTTTGTAAGTACTTCTGAGTCAGGACTATAAACCACACTAAGGAAAATATTGCCTTCCTCTATGCTATGCATTGTAGTATCAAATGTGGTTGACATGATCATACTACTTAAATCAAGGCTGGGTACAGCATGCAAGGAACCCAAGGTACAAAATTTAGGGAGGCATCCTTGGCCATGACCCTGAGCTTGACCTATAGAGGTTCAGCTAACCCAGCACTTATTTTGAATTGTTGAATCCCCATCCCCACCCTTTGCCCAAGTGGGAGCTTACGTTTGATCATGACTTTGGCTCTTTGTCCTCTCTCTTCTCCGAGAGAGCTAACAGTTCACTTGCTTGTTACATAAATGGGCATTATGTAACTCTCTCTAATACCAGATTTACTTTCAGAGCATCAGTGGGTTAATTGAACAAATGGCAGAGATTGTACCAAAATCTGTGGACTTGTCCTCTGACCTTGCAAGTAGTTTAAGTGTAATTTCATTTAAACAGTCCAAAAGCTTTTAAATAAATACAGCTTGGCAGATAAATGATATTTCATAAAGGTAAGAACAGAAATTGTATAAAAGTACCAAATGCAGTGAATAAATTTTTTTTTCTTATGGAGGTCAGTCATACTAATTTGTGCTTTTCAGAGGTATTACTGTCCATACTGTGTCATTTACCTCTCATGATGTTTATAATTACCCTAACATGTCTTCTTTATGGTATGTTGATCCCAGATGTATGCAAAACATGACATGATGTGACCTGTAAACAGAGGGGCTCTGGATGTACCAAGTGGACTAATGATGTGTTCATCCTCCAGATGACACGGCAGTGATTAATTGCTAAGTACACTAGAATATATGTGAACCTCACACTTCAGGGGTGTTTGGTTTTATGCTTGAAGTTCTTTGGTTCAAAAAAGTTAAAGAACTGTTTCCTAACCAAAGAGATTCAGCCATCTTCAGGTTTGCTCTGCGATATGTACTGAATTTGGGGGCTTCCTAGGTGGTGCTAGTGGTAAAGAATTCACTTGCTAATGCAGGAGACGTAAGAGATGTGGGATCGATCCCTAGGTTGGGAAGATCCCCTGGAGGAGGGCATGGCAACCCACTCCTGGAGAGTCCCATGGACAGAGGAGCCTGGCAAGCCACAGACCATAGGGTCACACAGTTGGACACTACTGAAGTGACTTAGTATACATGTACATGTGCTAAATTTAAATCTTCTCTTATAATCTAGTTCGGAACAGACCTACACACTGAAATCTCTGATGCCAGGACTTTTCTTAACTCTGTTTCTGAGGATGTTGTCTGCTTCTCAGTGTTTCAATTGTTGCTAATCTTATTCAGCATCACACATAATCAGAATTGCTGCAAATTTCAAGTGTTCAATCATATCTTTCCTCCTTTATGAAACGTGCTAACAGACTATGAAATGGAGGTGGGCTCCTTGTGCTCTTGCTTTGAGTCTAGAGGAAGTTAAATATAAAAACCAGGAAATGTCTGGGTGCACCTCGCTTTCATGTGATCTTCAGTTAGTATTATACATTTCCCTTGAGGTTGGCAGAGAAATGTGAAAACAGGTTTTGTTTAAAACTATCTGATTTCAACTTAAAATTTCATTTTACAATGTTCCTCCACCCATCTAATGGGTGCCCTAGATTACAGAGGAATGGAGACAGAGGAAGAAAAAACTTGGCTGAATTATATGCTGTCTTGTGATAATTCATGTCATATGCTGTTAATCTTACCAGAAATGAATATATGTTAATTCAGATATTCAGATCTAGGAAGAGGACATGACATGGGACAGGCTAAGCTAGGTTGAAGACACCTACAAATATGCTGCACTTTGGAAAACATCTGGATTTTGGAATCTTTAGGGGGTCTCTCATAGCTGTGAAGAAAAAGACCTATGCTGTGATTTTTATTATTTCCTAATTCAGGAAAAGAGTAGAATTCATTTCCTTAGTCTAACTCAAACCTGGGAATTTGGCTCTACCATGTAGCCCAATTTGTGAACTTGACCTTTTCTAGAGTTTTTGGAAATACAGGTGAGTAAGGAAGCTTGAACTTAGGAACCCCTGATTGTCAATTGTGTCTTCTCTCTCTTCCTCGTGTTTAAGAATTTCCTGTAATCAGTTGCGACATTGGCTCCATAAAACTTCTGTTGAAGCGCAAATCATTTTCCACTAAGGCCACTGAACATTAAAACACCTGTCAGGGCTTTATGTTCATTGCAGAGACCTGGTTTTCATGGAATATTGATAAAAGTGTCAACATATGAGAACTTCCGAGGAGGTAGGGAAAACTGCTTGCTGTCCAGGGTGGTCCTGGGCAACTTAAGCCCAGGCAGAGTAAGGACATCAAGCTCAGAGATAGGGGGACTGCCTCAGTTCAGTTCAGTCGCTCAGTCGTGTCCGACTCTTTGCGACCCCATGAACCGCAGCATGCCAGGCTTCCCTGTCCATCACCAACTCCTGGAGTTTACTCAAACTCAGGTTCATTGAGTCGGTGATGCCATCCAACCATCTCATCTCCTGTCATCCCCTTCTCCTCCGGTCAATCTTTCCCAGCATCAGGGTATTTTCAAATGAGTCAACTCTTCGCATCAGGTGGCCAGAGTATTGGAGTTTCAGCTTCAACATCAGTCCTTCCAATGAACACCCAGGACTGATCTCCTTTAGGATGGACTGGTTGGATCTCCTTGCAGTCCAAGGGACTCTCAAGAATCTTCCTCAACACCACAGTTCAAAAACATCAATTCTTCGGTGCTCAGCTTTCTTTATAGTCCAGCTCTCACATCCATACATGACTACTGGAAAAACCATAGCCTTGACTAGACAGATCTTTGTTGACAAAGTGATGTCTCTGCTTTTTAATATGTTGTCTAGGTTGGTCATAACTTTCTTGCCAAGGAGTAAGTGTCTTTTAATTTCATGGCTGCAGTCACCATCTGCAGTGACTTTGGAGCCCCCCAAAATAAGTCAGCCACTGTTTCCACTCTTTCCCCATCTATTTGCCATGAAGTGATGGGACCGGATGCTGTGATCTTAGTTTTCTGAATGTTGAGCTTTAAGCCAACTTTTTCACTCTCCTTTTTCACTTTTGCCAAGAGGCTCTTTAGTCTTCACTTTCTGCCATAAGGGTGGTGTTATCTGCATATCTGAAGTTATTGATATTTATCCCAGCAATCTTGATTCCAGCTTGTGCTTCTTCCAGCCCAGCGTTTCTCATGATGTACTCTGCATATAAGTTAAATAAGCAGGGTGACAATGTACAGCATTGACGTACTCCTTTTTCTATTTGGAACCAATCTGTTGTTCCATGTCCAGTTCTAACTGTTGCTTCCTGGCCTGCATACAGGTTTCTAAAGAGGCAGGTTAGGTGGTCTGGTATTCCCATCTCTTTCAGAATTTTCCACAGTTTATTGTGATGCACACAGTCAAAGGCTTTGGCATAGTCTCAGATACTGCTTATTTTAGGTTTTCTTAAGGCTGCCCACACGAAGTTTTCAGGCAGTGACTCATCAAATTTCATTTTCCTGAGTTGATGCTACTTTTTCTAACTTAAGAAGTTCAAAAGCATTTTCTGCCAGAGAGTATATTTGTGGTCAGCAGAAGTTCTTAAGCATCTTTGTTCCTTCTTAGGGCACATGATAAAACTTTCAGACCTCTTTTTTGAATAATGTCATTAAAGTTAAAAATAAAATGCCTGAAGTTAAAGAAAGCCTATTATGTTTAAATATAATTCTCAAAAGAGAATAAAAACTAATCTGTGACATAGTAACATATAGGCTTCTTTAGCACACTTAATAATGAAATTTATTATTATCTAAACATTACCATAGTGGGTTCCCTAGTGGCTCAGATCGTAAAGCATCTGCCTGTAATGCAGGAGACCTGGGTTCAGTCCCTGGGTCAGGAAGATCCCCTGGAGAAGGAAATGGCAACCCACTCCAGTACTCTTGCCTGGAAAACCCCATGGACAGAGGAGCCTGGTTGGCTACGGTCCATGGGGTCACAAAGAGTCAGACATGACTGAGCAACTTCCCTTAATCATTACCATAGTTTTGAAGTAGTAGTGAGCATTAATGATATTTTGAACTACTTCAAGCAACTATGATGTAATATAAAAATATATTGATTCCTCCTTATGGGGCCATAGATTCTGCTAACAGACCTGTAATTTGTTGCCTGCATTCATAATTGAAGGAAAAGCTAACTCAGATACACGTTAATGGGGAACAAAGGATATAATTTTATTCATCGTGGACCTCCTAAATTTTACCTGTGGTCTCCTTGATGGCCTGTGTTCTCCAGGTTAGACATTCTTGCTATGTAAATTAAGAAAAGATAAACCAGATGTCCCCTTACATATCAAATAGTTTTGATGCATTTCTCATGAGATGAGTTATAACACTGAAAAACTATTCTTGAAATGATATTTAATAGGGAAATTGGAAGCAGACTTTATTCTTTTTTCTTTTTCATTACTATGAAACAAAGTGCCGTCTTGGCATGCCCATCTCAGTTAAATGCATTTAATAAAATCCCTATGGTATTTGTATATTCTGACATTGTTGGGAAAGGGTGCCTGTTTATAAAAAATAATGTTGTTAGGGTAAAAACCTAAATAACAGTATTTGATGAGTCAGAAATAAATTTCTATGAGAATAGGACCTTTTTAAAAAGTAGATTTTGATCAATAGCATTTTACCCTAAGATGTTATTAATCTCTCTCAGTCAGGACCAAAACAGCAAGCCATTTCAGATTGATCACAGGACAAAAATTGGCACCAAGCTACTTGGCTTCTGCTTGAGCATGCTACATGGCTCATTTCATGAGTAATGAAAATAATGATGATAATGACAACTGTGAGACTACCATCCAAAATGTAGTAGAGAAACCCAAGGTGGAAAAACATACTTGTTTTTAATACCATGTTTAAAGTTTTTGGAATTTGAATTTCTATACTTCAAAAAATCAATGTTTAATAGCAAACAAGTTACAACATCCCTAATATCCGAGTTGTGTTTTGTTTCTGTTTTCTGAAAATTTAAATTTCCAGGGAACACAATGAGAAGAAACCAAAGGAAGTCATAATTCCAGATCAGGGTTCTGACTCAGATGTTTACTGAGTTTGGGCAGAAAGCATACAAGCCTATAACAGGCTAGGTGCAAAACAAAGGAAGGGCTAATAGGATGACCAGAGGTCACAAGGAGTGGGGTGAAGTGGAAAGGAAATTGTGTAGCCAGTGAGAATTTCACATCTAACTGTGAGAAACATGGTCATGCCTGTATTCATAAATTTCTGGGTCTTCCATAGGGGCAAACAGATGCCCTTGGTTCTTTGCTTTCTCAGTGTATGGATTCTTAGAAGTTTCTAGAGCCAGGTACACTGGCCACCATTTGACAGAATGGATGGAGAAAGGAGAATATGCTTTCTCAGAAAAAGCAAAATTCAATTTTTCTATCCCACTGCTTTCTATTTTCTTTTCACTGTCCTCTGGCAACATTTCATTAATTGATCTTTTGTTTTGGTACCCTCTTACCAAATGATAATTCTGATAATTCTTACCACTCATAATTCTACCTTGACTTATTATGTAGAGTTAGACTGCCACACAATAATTTATCCTTTGGTTTATTCAAAAATATTGTGTATCATATATGTATGATTGTAAGGGGTTTTCCTGATGGCTCAGTGGGTAAAAAATCTGCCTGGAATTAGGGAGATGCGGGTTCAGTCCCTGGGTTGGAAAGATCCTCTGGAGAAGGACATGGCAACCCACACCAGTATTCTTGCCTGGGAAATCCTATGGACAGAGGAACCTGGTGGGCTACAGTCCATGGGGTCACAAAGAGGCAGATGAGACTAAGCACAGCCCACAGGATGGGATTGCAAAATAAAGCAAAAATAATGATTTACTAAGCCTCAAGTTTATGAAATTTCTCTGATTTGAACTGGGCTGGGCTGACTTGGCTCTGCTTGGTTGATCTCAGCTGGGCTCACTGCATCTCTGTATTCTGAGCAGGTCAGCTAGGGAGCTCTGCTCATCAGGGCTGGGCTCACTTACATGTTCAGGGATCAACTGTTTATTACCTAATCTAAGATGGCCTTGTCTGGGATGACTACAGCACCTCAGCTTTGTTCTTCACATTCCCTCCTCCCAACAGGCAAGCCTGAATGTGTTCTTCTCATTTTCTTGGTGGAGGGCTAGGAATAAACACTTTGTAAGCCTGTTATCAAGTTGCTGTGCTAATATTTCATTGACCAAAGTTGGTCCCAAATTTAGTAAGATTCAAGAGTAAGGGAATAAATTAAAAACCACAGTGAAATACCATTTCACACTCATTAGTTTCACTTTAATCAAGAAGGCAAAGATAACAAATATCAGCAAGGATGTGCATAGCTGGAAGAGAGGTAAAATGTTGTATCCGCTGGGGAACAGGGTGTGGTCATTCCTCAAAAGGTTAAATGTAAAATTACACATCTGGGTCTGTATCCAAAAGAATTGAAGAAAGGACCTCAAAAAGATATTTTTATACCCATGTTCATAAGTGTTATTCACAATGGCTCAAAAGCAGAAGCAAGCCAAGTGTCCACTGATACATGAGTGGATAAACAAAATGTGGAAAACACACACACACACATAATGAAACATTATTCTATCTTGAAGGAATTCATTTTGACACATGCTATAAAATGGTTGACCTTTGACTATATGAAGCTAAGTGAAATAAGTCATAAAAGGATGAATATTGTAAGATTTCACTTATATGAGTTTCCTAGAATCGTCAAATTTGTTTAAACAGAAAATAGAATGGGTAGTTGCCAGGTGCTGGAGATAGAAAAAAATGGGGAATTAGTGTTTAATGGGTATAGAATTTCAGTTCGAGAAGATGAAAAAGCTCTAGAGATAGATGATGATGATAATTCCACAATAATGTGAGTGTATTTAATGTCTTTGAACTGGGCACTTAAAAATGGCTGTGATGGTAGGTTTTATGCTATGTATATTTTACTGCAATAAAAAATGCATAAAAGGAATAAGGGAATAGATTCAATCTCATTAGTTATTATTGCTGCAAAGTCTTATAGCAAAATAGGCATGGATGCACAGAAAAATAAATAACGGGACATTCAACCAATCAGTGTATCAACAGAGGGGATTTTAGAGACAGTAACATTTTTTTAAAGCACTATGAATCATTGCAAAATTTAATTTTCTTCAAATGGCTTTGACATTTATAACATATTTTAAAAATTGTAATGAGGTATTATATCTGTCTTAGCAGAAGACTGTGTATGGAACAGGGACTTGGATTTTGGAGCTGGGTTCAAGAATGTCTGTGACAGGACACCCAGTCAGTCCCTTTATCACACAAAATACTAGCGACACTGATGAGCTTCAGGTGTAGGAAAGGAGTCAAACCCCATTTATTATATTTTACAATATTGCATATAAGGACTTTCCTTATATGGCTGGCTTATATGGTGGCTCAGGTGGTAAAGAATCTGCCCGCAATGCGGGAAACCTGGGTTCAATCCCTGGGTTGGGAAGAGCCCCTGGAGAAGGAAATGGCAACCCACTCCAGTGTTCTTGCCTGGAGAATCCCATGGACAGAGGTGGGCTACTATCCACGTGGTTACAAAAAGTCAGACACAACTGAGCAACTTTCACTTTTCACTTTCTTTCATACTGCACATAATAGGGCTTCCCTGCTGACTCAGTGGTAAAGACCTGCCTGCCAATGCAGGAGACGTGGGTTTGATTCCTGGGTCAGGAAGATCCCCTGGAGAAGGAAATGGCAACACACTCCATTATTCTTGCTTGGAAAATCCCATGGATAGAGGAGCTTGGTGGGCTCCAGTCCATGAGGTCGCAGAGAGTCAGACATGACTTAGTGACTAAATAACAACAGTGCTGCATATATTATATATATGTATATTTACTTATTTATATATATATAATAGCTAAGCAGTTAAAGTCTTTTGTATCAAGTGGGTGACATTAAGATTTTTAAAAAGTTAAGTGCCAAACACTATTCAACTTCATTTGCCTTTCAGCAGTTTTATAAAGATAGAAATCTAAAGTTGCTGATGGAACATCATTTGCTATGTGTCATTTTTTTATTTGAACTTACAGTACTTCAGTGTTAATTAGAATTCTGTGCTGTTCATAATTTCTTTCATAATGTATGCTATTTCCAATTTTCTGATAATGAAATGCTATAGTACCCAGCACTAAGACATCTGCCCAGTATTTGCCCATAAGCATCACTGAATATTTCCAATTTATTGAAATTCCTGTGCATGATCTTTTTGAAATATTGGATAATGACTCTATTCATAGGGGACATTTATGTGAGTTCTGATTTCACTCTGAGAAAGTTAAACATCACATATTGTATATTTTAAAAACTATTACAGTATAAATAATAGAGATAATAGTATTAGTTATGGTAACAGTAATCTCTTTGAATGCTTTGTCTTTATTATTGATTATTGATTTAGGAAGGATAAAAATCATGAAAGTAAAGTATGATCAAAGTCATTCCTTATAATGTGAAATATATATTGAATTACTTTAAAAGTTATTATTTTATTTTTATAACTTCTCAAGGCAGATACAGTGGATACTAGGTTCATCTCACAGATGACAAAATGAGATAGTTTAAGTGACATTTTCCATGTTACCTAGTTGTGTAGTGATGGAGTCAGAACAAGATTCTGAAACTACTTCCTCCTATAACTGATTTATAATACAATAGCTGCCTGCCATGAGTGACTGTTGAACAGGGCGTGTAAAAGCACAATTTAGATGTGCTATGACAGTAAAATACACACTAGATTTCAGAGACAGTACTAGAGAAGAAATGTAAAATAGTTCATTACTTTTATATTGACTGAATGTTGGAATGGTAAGACTTGGGATATGTTGGGTTAAATAAAACACATTAAAGTAGTTTCACTTTTAAAAAATCCTTTTAATGGGGCCAATATAAAATGTAAAAATTTTATATGTTACCCTCATTCTATTTCTCATGTCTTAGAACTTTACTTTTTCCACTGATTTGGGCTAAATATCTGAATATGGGATATGAATTACAGGTCTAAGCTCATATAGTGTGATTCACAATTTAAAAGTCGGTTAGGTTTAATTGCGTATTCCTGTGTTGGTGTAAACATCATTACTAGGTATTGTTCAGTGAGTTCATAATTGTTGTAATGAGAAATGTACTGCCTAGAACTACAAATTCTAATGAATAGGGTTCTTTGGTTTTTATCACAGATTTGTTAAGTTCCTTGAGATTATGCATTGTTCATCTTCGTTTTTGGTTGGTCGTCATCTTTAATATGCAATCCCTTGTTGTTTAATAGTATTCAGAATTTTTAAAAAATAATTTGTGTATTTATTTTTGGCTGTGCTGCATCTTCCTTGCTGCACAGACTTTTCTCTAGTTGCGGGAGCAGGGGCTAGTCTCTAGTTGCAGTGCGTGGGCTTCTGTTGGTGGTGGTTTCTCTTGTGGAGCACCGGCTCTAGGGTGCATAGGCTTCGGTAGCTGCATTGCATGGGCTCAGGAGCTGTGGTTCTGAGTCTAGAGAGTGGGGTCAATATCTGTGGCACACAGGCTTAGTTGCTCTACAGCATGTGAGATCTTCTGTGCCAGGGATCGAACCTGTGTCTTCTGCATTGGCGGGCAGATTCTTTAGCACTGAGTCACCAGGGAAGCCCAGTATACAGAATTTTTTAAAAAAAACTTATAAAGAAAAAGCATTCTGATTTCTCACCTGTTGGTTTTTCTCCAATGCTTAGCTCAAAACAATTAGAGCTAAGCTTTGCAGTTCTAGAATAGCACTATCAATGAGAAATATGACAGCCCCATATAAATTTTTAAAGTTTCTAGTAGACACATTAAAATAGTAAAATAAAATAAAATTAATGTTATAATATATTTTATTTGATGCAATATATCCAAAGCAATCAGAGTAGAATCTTTTAAGCAAACCTACCCATGTCTCCTCACTTCTTGTAACTGACTTATGCCTTTCTAAATGTTCTTAGGTTCATTAAAATTCTTACCATGGAAAGGCATTACCAAGATTTATCCAGTCTTATGTGCTCACTCTCTCTGTCTCTTGCTTCACTTTCTTCCCATGACCAGGCCTAAGCTGTTTTCTTTCATGACTTCCAACCCTCCAGCATCCTCTTAGTTAGCCCAGGGACCTGTGTGCTGCCTCCACCCCCTGGAATGCTGTTCTCTTTTCACAAGTTAAGTCCTATTAATATTGCAGATCTCAGCACAAGGCTATCATTGCCTTGGGGACCATTTCCTTGACTCCCAAAGGGAGGTCAGTCATTTGTCGTTATATGTGCTTATAACAGTTTGTTTTTTTACTTCAGATAAATTATTTGAATTTAGAATGATGTAACTATAAACATGATTATTTCATTCATAACTTTGTTCCCTGGTGGACTCTAAGATCCACGAGGGCAGGCTCCATGTCTGTTTTTGTTCAGTATTTTATCCTCAGTGCATAGTCCTTGATGCATAGTAGGTAATCAATAAATATTAGCTAAATGAAGGAGCAGTTCAGTCACTCAGTCATGTCCAACTCTTTGCTGCCCCATGGACTGCAGCACATCAGGCTGCCTTGTTCATTACCAACTCTCAAAGCTTGCTCAAACTCATGTCCATTGAGTCGGTGATGCCTTCCAACCATCTCATACTCTGTCATCCCCTTCTCCTGTTCTTTCAACTTTCCCAGCATCAGGGTCTTCTCTAATGAGTCAGTTCTTCCCATCAGGTGGCCAAAGTATTGGAGTTTCAGCTTCAGCATCAGTCCTTCCAATGAACATTCAGGACTGATCTGCTTTAGGATGGACTGGTTGGATCTCCTTGCAGTCCAGGGGACTCTCAAGAATCTTCACCAGCACTACAGTTCAAAAGCATCAATTCTTTGGTGCTCAGCTTTCTTTGTAGTCCAACACTCACATCCATACATGACTACTGGAAAAACCAGAGCTTTGACTAGATGGACCTTTGTTGGCAAAGTATTGTCTCTGCTTTTCAATATGCTGTCTAGGTTGGTCATAGCGTTTTCTTCTAAGGAGCAAGCATCTTTTAATTTCGTGACTGCAGTCCATGAAATTCAATCTGCAGTGATTTTGGAGCCCCAAAATAATAAAGTCTGTCACTGTTTCCATTGTTTCCCCATCTATTTGCCATGAAGTGATGGGACCAGATGCCATGATCTTAGTTTTCTGAATGTTGAGTTTTAAGAAAACTTTTTCACTGTCCTCTTTCACTTTCATCAAGAAGCTCTTTAATTCTTCTTTGTTTTCTGCCATAAGGATAGTGTCATATGCGTTTCTGAGATTATTGGTATTTCTCCTGGCAATCTTGATTTCAGCTTGTGCTCATCCACCTGGCATATCGCATAATGTACTCTGCATATAAGTTAAATAAGCAGGGTGACAATATACAGCCTTGATATATTCCTTTCCCGATTTGGAACCAGTCTGTTGTTCCGTGTCCAGTTCTAACTATTGCTTCTTGACCTGCATACAGGTTTCTCCAGAGGCAGGTAAAGTGGTCTGGTATTCCCATCTCTGTAAGAATTTTCCACAGTTTGTTGTGATCCACACAGTCAAAGGCTTTTGTGTAGTCAATAAAGCAGAAGTAGATGTTTTTCTGGAACTCTCTTACTTTTTCAACGATCCAGCAGATGTTGGCAATTTGATCTCTGGTTCCTCTGCCTTTTCTAAATCCAGCTTGAACATCTGGAAGTTCGCGGTTTACGTACTGTTGAAGCCTGGTTGGAGAATTTTGAGATTAGCTTTGCTACCGTGTGAGAGGAATGCAATTGTGTGGTGGTTTGAACATCTTTGGCATTGCCTTTCTTTGGGATTGGAATGAAAACTCACCTTTTCTCATCCTGTGGCCACTGTTGAGTTTTCCAGATTTGCTGGCATATTGAGTGTAGCACTTTCACAGCATCATCTTTTAGTATTTGAAATAGCTCAACTGGAATTCTTTCACCTCCACTAGCTTTATTCATTGTGATGCTTCCTAAGGCTCACTTGACTTGGCATTCCAGGATGTCTACCTCTAGGTGAGTGATCATACCATCATGATTATCTGTGTCATGAAGATCTTTTTGTGCAGATCTTCTGTGTATTCTTGCCACCTCTTCTAAATATCTTCTGCTTCTGTTAGGTCCATACCATTTCTGTCTTTTATTGTGCCCATCTTGGCATGAAGTGTTCCCTTGGTATTTCTGACTTTCTTGAAGAGATTTCTAGTCTTTCCCATACAATTGTTTTCCTGTATTTCTTTGCATTGATCACTGAGGAAGGCTTTCTTTGCTTTCCTTGCTATTCTTTGGAACTCTGCATTCAAATGGCTATATCTTTCCTTTTTTCCTTTCCTTTCAGCTTCTCTTCTGTTCTGAGCTATTTGTGAGGCCTCCTCAGACAACCATTTTGCCTTTTTGCATTTCTTTTACTTGGGGATGATCTTGATCACTGCCTTCTGGCAATGTCACTAACCTTTGTCCATAGTTCTTCAGGCACTCTGTCTATCAGATATAATCCCTTGAATCTATTTCTCACTTCCACTGTATAATTGTAAGGGATTTGATTTAGGTCATACCTGGATGGTCTAGTGATTTTCCCTACTTTTTTTAATTTAAGTCTGAATTTGGCAATAAGGAGTTCATGATCTGAGCCACAGTCAGCTCCCCGTCTTGTTTTTGCTGACTGTGTAGAGCTTCTCCATCTTTTGCTGCAAAGAATATAATCAATCTGATTTCGGTGTTGACCATCTGGTGATGACAGACTGAAAACCACAGTCACAGAAAACTAACCAATCTGATCACATGGACCAACACCTTGTCTAACTCGGTGAAAGTATGAGCCTTGCCATGTAGGGCCACCCAAGATGGATGGGTCATAGTGGAGATTTTTTGACAAAATGTGGTCCACTGGAGAAGGGAATGGCAAACCACTTCAGTATTCTTGCCTTGAGAACCCCATGAAGTATGCAAAGGTAAACAGATAGGACACTGAAAGATGAACTCTCCAGGTTCATAGGTGCCCAGTATGCTACTGGAGAAGAATGGAGAAATAACTGCAGAAAGAATAAAGAGATGGAGCCAAAGGAAAAACAATGCCCAGTTGTGGATGTGATTGATGATGGAAGTCAAGTCTGATGCTGTAAAGAACAATATTGCATAGGAACCTGGAACGTTAGGTCCATGAATCAAGGTAAATTGGACGTGATCAAACAGGAGATGGCAAGAGTGAACATTGATATTTTAGGAATCAGTGAACTAAAGTAGACTTGAATGGGCGAATTTAACTCAGATGACCATTATATCTACTACTGTCAGCAAGAATCCCTTTGAAGAAATGGTGTAGCCCTCATAGTCAACAGAGGAGTTTGAAATGCAGTTCTTGGGTGCAGTCTCAAGAATGACAGAATGATCTCTGTTCATTTCCAAGGCAAACCATTCAACATCACAGTAATCCAAGTCTATGCCTCAACCAGTAATGCTGAAGAAGCTAAAGTTGAGTGGTTCTATGAAGACATATAAGACCTTCTAGAACTAACACCCAAAAATGCTGTCCTTTTCATCATAGGGGACTGGAATGCAAAAGTAGGAAGTCAAGAGATAACCTGGAGTTAGAGGCAAGTTTGACCTTGGAGAACAAAGTGAAGCAGGGCAAAGGCTAAAACAGAGTTTTGCAAAGAGAATACACTGGTCAGAGCAAACACCCTCTTCCAACACAAGAGAAGGCTCTACACATGGACATCACCAGACAGTCAACACCGAAATCAGATTGATTATATTTTTTGCAGCTGAAGATGGAGAAGCTCTATACTGTTAGCAAAAACAAGACCAGGAACTGACTGTGGCTCAGATCATGAAATCCTTATTGCAAAATTCAGTGAAGGAATAAAAAAATACATATACCAGTAAATGAATTAATAGATACTCTTTGGTGTATTATGGCTTCCCTGATAGGTAATTTGGTAAAGAGTCCGCCTGCAATGCAGGAGACCCTGGTTTGATCCCTGGGTCAGGATGATTCCCCTGGAGAAGGGATAGGCCTCCCACTCCAGTATTCTTGGGCTTCCCTTGTGGCTCAGCTGATAAAGAATCTGCCTGCAATGCGGGAGACCTGGGTTTGATCCCTGGGTTTGGAAGATCCCCTGGAGAAGGGAATGGCTACCCACTCCAGTATCCTAGCCTGGAGAATTGCATGGACTGTATAGTCCATGGGGTCACAAAAAGTTGGACATGACTGAGCAACTTTCACTTTCACTTTTGATGTATTCATAATGTTTCATTTAAAATATGATTCTTGATTTAAGAGTTTCTCGACATTTTTCTAGCTATTTTATCTTTCTTGTTTTTCAAAGTATTTCATTTCCAACTGAAAATAAGATTCACTATTATAGTATGTCTTTGGATATTTGAACATTGTCAGTGATATTGCTTGACATTAACCATCTTTAGTTCCTTGGTTCATGCAACATCCTTAAGAAAGAAAAACTGGTATTTCTACTTTTAGAAGAAAGCTAATTTATAGGAAAGGTAGATGACTGTTCAAACTTAAGGTGACTTTACTTTATATGGAAATAGATTTGGTAATGGTGTTTAGTGTGTGTGTGTTATAGAGAAAGAGTTTGAGTGATTGACCAAGACTAGATTTTGAAATACTGCCTTTTTTATGTTAACTTTACATGTGTGGGATTTTTATGTTTTTTAAATGCTACTGTTGCCTTTAAAATATAGATAGTATAATCTTTAACTTTCAATTATAGCAGAATGTTTTTACCCCGAAGGAAAGAAGAAAATCACAGGAAAACAGTGAAGATAATTTTAACAACAGATTGCTAAGGAAAACTCTCAGAGACACAGTATCCCAGGGACGCAGTAGCATATATGCTTATCATCTATCTATTTTATGTAAAATTCTGAAGAATGAGAACTGAGGTCCAAATGATGACTTAATAACCCTGAGAGATCCTTTATTAAATATTAAATTATGTCTGCTAAGCATTATGAATTAAGAATAAAGCCTCTCTCTTTTAGAAAATTTTTCATCAGAAAGTTAAAATGTTTGAAGTTATGGTAATTTTTCTAGTTAGTAACAAAATCTACTCATAGTTTTCAAAATGTTAGGGTTTGTCATTGTTTAGTCATTAAGTTGTGTCTGACTCATTTGTGACCCCATGGACTGTAACCCCTCCCAAACTCCTCTGTTCATGGGATTTCCGAAGCAAGAATACTGGAGTGGTAGCCATTTCCTTCTCCAGGGAATCTTCTCAACCCAGAGATTGACCTCATGTCTCATGCATTGACAGGCAGCTTCTTTACCACTGAGCCATAATTCAAATAGTTTTCCTGACCAGGAAACTGGCATCATTCCGGAACTTGTTGGAAATGTTAATTCTCAAGCCTCAGCTCAAATCCACAGAGTCATAAATTTTCAGAGTAATTTTCAAACCAGGAATTTGTGTTTTAATAATTTCTCTGTATGATTTTGATGTGCTTCAGTATTTGAGAACAACTGAACTAGACCATTATATTTAAGGGAAATACTTGAGTGGAAAAAATGTTATAGATAAATGCTATACAAAAGAAAAATTATAAATATTAGAGAACTTCTGTTTTTTAAGAAAACAAAATTATACTGAATTTTTCATTTCAAAAATCTCTAAAATTTCTCTTTCAAGTGCCAAGTCCTGAAACATCTTGATACAAGTAGGGATTTTTAACTATAGGAAAGAATTGGAACATATATAATTAGGGTTAACAAATTGGCAAACTTGTTGACAAATAAATTTTCTGAAAAAAGATGCCTGCATTTGTAGTATTTTCTGATTTCCATGGTGTTATATTTCCTCAGAATAGTCAATTTCCAGCCTCTTAACATAATGTTAATATGTTAGAAAATAGATTTTTCTAACTCTACTGAAAATAGAGTTGAGGAGAAAATCTCAGAATAGGTGTTCTACTTCTTTGGACAGCGAGGCAGACTCTTTAGAAAGGTCTATCTTTTCTAGTCCTGTCACTTTTACAATCAGTATATTCTTTCTTGCCTTGTTAAAAAGAAGCAGATTTTTGACATTGGATTCTTATGTAAGAATGTATTTTTTAAAGAACCTCTTGATGAAAGTGAAAGAGGAGAGTGAAAAAGTTGGCTTAAAGCTCAACATTCAAAAAACTAAGATCATGGCATCCGGTCCATCACTTCATGGCAAATAGATGGGGAAACAGTGGCTGACTTTATTTTTCTGGGCTCCAAAATCACTGCAGATGGTGACTGTAGCCATGAAATTAAAAGACACTTACTCCTTGGAAGGAAAGTTATGGCCAACCTAGACAGCATATTAAAAAGCAGAGACATTACTTTGCCAACAAAGGTCCGTCTAGTCAAGGGTATGGTTTTTCCAGTAGTCTTGTATGGATGTGAGAGTTGGACTATAAAGAAAGGTGAGCGCAGAAAAATTGATGCTTTTGAACTGTGGTGTTGGAGAAGACTCTTGAGAGTCCCTTGGACTGCAAGGAGATCCAACCAGTCCATCCTAAAGGAGATCAGTCCTGGGTGTTCATTGGAAGGACTGATGTTGAAGCTGAAACTCCAGTACTTTGGCCACCTAATGCGAAGAGCTGACTCATTGGAAAAGACCCTGATGCTGGGAAAGATTGAGGGAAAGAGGAGAAGGGGACGACGGAGGATGAGATGGTTGGATGGCATCACCAACTCGATGGACATGGGTTTGGGTGGACTCCAGGAGTTGGTGATAGACAGGGAGGCCTGGCGTGCTGTGGTTCATGGGGTCGCAAAGAGTTGGACACGACTGAGTGACTGAACTGAACTGAACTGAACCAAGCACTTGATTACAGTATCCTTTATCATAAGCAGTGTGCTGAATTCTCAACAACTTACGCATTATGTCCTTTATAATGGAAGACGTTTGGAATATTTAATATAGGTCAGATTTTAGATAGACACTCCAATTATTCTATTTTTCTTAGGGACCCTTTGGTAACCAGAGTCAGTCCTCAGTAATTTCAGACTATAACAAAGACCAAAACTTTTGAGTAAATAAGAATCAACATTTCAATTTTTCAAAATATTATTGAATATATTTATAACTGAAAATGGTGCCAGTGAGTAAAAACAAACATTGAGAGTGAGGGCATTTTTTTCAGAGCTGGTAAGAAACAAATCTGGTGTGTTTTTATTGGTGGTGAAGACTCCTTAAACAAATCTGGCTGGTTATTATTTCTAGTGTAAGCTGCTGTTCTGGATTTCAAATATTTCAATTCCTTTTTGGATCTTTCTGCTCTTTTTCTCTTTTTAAATTCCATATTCCTGCCAGATTAATGTTAGTAAAAGTTCTGTTTTGTATCTACAACTCCTGTACCCAGACAGTTGTATTATCTCCCACTGCCTACATTAGAAAGCCCAGCGCATTACGTTGGTTTTGATCCCTTCCTAATGTTCCATCTTAATTTTCTAACATGGACTCATGCGTGCTGCTGTCACTGCAATATGTTTTTCCTGATGCCTACAATGTGTTCACTCTTTGTCCATGATATTCCTTCTCTTTCTAACAACTGGAAATACTTGCATTCTTTATGCCCTAGTGCACCTCTCATAGTCTCACCAAAATTTTGTTGTCCTTCCCTTACTGGGATACAATAATTGGAGTCATTGCCTAAGTTTGAACACTTTGCAGCTGTATTATCTTGTGCACATCACTCAAAACTATTGGCATGTTTGCATCTGTAAGTGGGCTTAGTAATAACTATTTTATAGAGTTGCATTTTAGGATTAAATGAGGGAAAACTGGTAAATCATTTAAGAAAGCACCTGAAGAGAAATACTAACTCTGACTTGTTTTCTGCTTTGAACTCAAAATCTATATCTGACCACTTGTTTGGTTCTTATATGCTCTCTTGTATTATAGTTTTTGTGTACATACTATTGTATTGTCAGTACAGTTTAAGAATTTTGACCGTGGGGACTGACCATCTCTATAGGACCCATCTCTATAGGACCCAACAGATGCCTTGCACATCATAGATGCTGAAAAAATAGTTGATGAATTAATAAATGGAAGAGGGCAAGAAAGACTCATGAGGGTACTCAGAAAATAGGGTCCTGGTCTTAACTCTGCTTACATCTTATTGTATTCTATTAACTAATTTTTTTGTTTGTTTGTTTTGTTTGAGCTTCTGTCGTCTTCATTTCAAACAGTGGTACTGTTTGAAATTACCTACTGAATGAAATTACCTAGATTACTACTAGGTAATCTCCAGGCTCTTTCCAACACCAGTGTGTGATGATCTGAGATATGGTTTAAGCCTTTTAATGCAAATATAGACTACGTTTATAGTCATTTATTAATTCCTCTGTTGAAAACATTGTTTTGTTGTATTTGCTTTTAAACCCCCAGATGCTCAATATTGAGATCATCATACTCCTCAGTTCATGACACATAGCTATCCTTCATCTGTCGGAAATTTTTTTAGCAATTGTATCACCTGAGTCTCTCCCTTTAGCTTATAAACTCTATGTGAATTAAAGACTTAAATATAAAAATAAAATTGTAAAAACAACAAAAGAAAACATAAGGAACCCTTGTGACCTTGGGTGGAACGTATTTTTTATTCACAAAGGAAAAATTCTATAGGGAAAAATGATGGGTTTAACTATATCACTACTTTATGTATTACTTTTCTTCTCAGGCTATGTGTAAGTATTTAGAGTTAACATGTCCCAAACTGGAGAAGGAAATGGTAACCCACTCCAGTATTCTTGCCTGGAAAACCCATGGACAGAGGAGCCTGGCAGGCTACAGTCCATGGGGTCACAGAGTCAGACATGACTGAGCAACTAACACACACACAAACTACCCTGAATTCTTCTATCCAGTTATTCATACAAACAAAACAACAAAAGAAAAGCAAGCTTTTCTTGGTATTTCTTTCTCACCTTCAATATGCAATAATTCAAAAGGTTCTGTTGTTTCTGCCATCAGAAATGCTAGTGCCTTTCCATTTCAAACCATCTCTGCTGACAACAGTTGTCAAGGTTACCATCATTTCTCTTTTGTAATATAATCTCTTAATTATTTTTCTCTCTCAGTTGTTTTTGAGTTAGGTTCACCCCTTATAAGGTTATTTATTTGTTTAGCTTAAGCTAGTCTGAAATGTTTTGCTACTTGCCATCAAAATATTTGTTAAAAGAAAAGAATCAAACTTGGAAAGGTAGCATCATTTTTAAGAGCTGAAATGAGTTTCAGAATGTATTTCTTATCCAACCCACTCATTTCATAGAAAATTTCTTATTAGCTCTGATTTCTTTGTAAGTGGCTAAAAAGTAGTCTCATAACATGTAAATTTCTTCAACTGAGTGCTTTATTTTTCTCTCAGCAACAACCTCTTTTTATTTTTTTCCTTTCTCAGCCAGGACCAGCATTATTCAGTGTACTACTTTCTATAGTAGCAGTCCAGTTTTTATAATTCTTAAAAGTTTTAGTGGACTGTGCACCAAAAGTAGGAAAGTCCTTACCACATGCTGTATAGTAAATGAGCTAATGATTTAATTTCCTCATTATATTAAATTAAGTAGATTATCAAATGGGGAATAGCAACTTCCCTTGGGTCTGTTTTCCAGAAAGCTACCTTACTGTATTATTACGCAGGTTAAATGAAATGTGGTGAAGCACCCTTTGTAGAGATGTAAGGTGTGTTTTTGGTGCTTTTGTAACTGCCTCAATGCAGTGTAGAAAATAGAAGAAGAGATCAGATATTTATTAAAGGATTTTTTGAAGGATTTTTTGAAGATTGATGAAAATTAGAGTTGACTATGTTCTAAAGAATTCATTGAGTTCCTAAAGTACTCAGACATTATTTAAAGTAATTCATTTCCTCTATCAAGTGGTCACAGAGCATGGACAAGAACAGAATGTGGTTAAGTTTGGGGATGTTAACTTACCTTCAGAGAATTCCAGCCTCTGTTCCCAAACTCTGTCTAGGTTGTTGTGAGAACCTCATTGAAATGTTGAGTAGTTCTCGCTTCTTTCCCTTCATTCAGGAGTGTGATTTTAATGTGACACCTCTGTGGTCTAAACTGAGCTGTAACAACACAGTATAAACAACATCCCAAGTTTTATACTAAAAATAAATGAATTATCTGTTTTGTGAAATGGAATTAATTAAAAGACAATAGTTTTCCCAGGATATTTACTCAAAGGCACAAGTCATATTCATTTAAATACTTATTTTATCTTCCTGATTTTAGGAACTTAGCCAAAATAATTTCCACCCAGAACTCAAAAGGACATTTGCTAACTGAATTTAGTGCTCTATAATAAGAAAGTAGCTAAGTAACAGCTAAACAAAAAAGAAGCTAACATTGTTTTTCTTTTATGGTGAATAATAGTCATGTTAACCATTGGAAGTAATTCAGAAGCCAACTCTTCTTAAAACCTATATAGGGCACATAGAAATAATATACTTAGCAAATTTGGCTTCCTATATCTTTCCCATAATACATGTGTAATGTTTGCATCCCATTTGTCAGGTAATGCTGTGATTTTCTTTGAGACTTTATATAGACTAAAACATCTTATCCACGGGAGACATGCGAAAAGAAATCATGTTAATTTTATGTAGAACCAAATTTGTTTTAAAAATAGCACACAGTATGAGTGTAGCATATATTTTCTAATACAGAGATGAAATATTTTCTTCTTTAAATCTAAACATATTCAGATTATATAAAACAATAAAAATTTATTATTAATGTTATATTATGGAAAATCTAAACAGTACAGGCAAAATATAAGCTTCCTTAAAGTATGACTCACTATTGCTTGAGAGATTAGTCAGTCAGAACAAAATTTGATTCTATGCTGGTTTGTGCTCAATGTGATTTCAGAACCTGAAAGTAAATAATTAGAATGCGCCTTATCTCACTAAGCCAGTGGGAGAGGTTCATTATGAATCCAGTAACAAACTTATGGTCCTGTGGTCACGCATCAAAAAAGAAGAGCTGAGATCGTGTTTAGACCTTCAGAAAGTTTACTCATCCATCTTTGGAGTTGCAGCACCATGAAGAGTATACTTTTCTATAGTGGTGAGGGGGAAGATGCTGAAAATTCAGTTTGATCTATAATAACCTTAAAGGAACTCCTTTTCTATATCATCAGACTAATATACTGGAGGGCAAGTGAAAATGTATGCAAATCTGTCAGACTAGTAATTAGGTATTCAAGCTTGGTTTAGGATCTTGATGCTAGCATAGATTTAGTTTGTAAGCAACTTTTCTATACTTAGTAGTCAAAGGATTTGCCCTATGCATTGTCCAACTCTTTTCCATTCTTTCAATTTCCAGCAATTTCTGCTAGTTTTCTGCTTGTTAGAATGTATAATGTTGGACAAAAGAAAGATAAAGCAGTTTACTGACAGTCGTAGGAAAAAAATTTTCTTGTAGATGTTTAAGTTATTAATATAAATGAGTATTCTTCCATGTATTCATAATTTTCTCTATTTATCACATGCCCAGAGATAGCATGTCTATTGAAACCATATTTCTGAGATCAATAAAGGTTAGTATCAGTTCTTACTCAGTTGGTCATTCATTCATTCAACAAATATTTATTGGGCCTAACTTCTGAACTAAGTCCTTTTCTATGAACTGGAGTTTAAAGAAGTGAATAAAACTAATACAATCCCTGCAACTAATAGGGAAGTCTAGTGAAAGGTAGGCATTAAAAACTATAGCAGACAAGTTGTATATTTAAATTATGGTAAATATGATGAAAAAAAAGATGTCGTTAAAAAAAACATAGTAGCTGGGAATAGTCTTTTTCCAGTTTAATATTAGTCAAGGAAGACTCAAATGAGAAGATGCTTTGATTTCTTGTCTAAATCTTAAAAATAACTTCTAAAATGGTTTTCACACAGTCATTCTATTCTCCATCCAAACTGTGTCCCACACTGTAGTCAAGTTATCTTGCCATATATTAATGTGACCATGCTTGTTTCCTGATTGATTCTTGTCAGTTGCTTCATGACTTCCCATTAATCTTAAGACTAAAATCCTTCCTAAAATGATTAGAAACTTTAATGACTACATCTCTTTATGTTTGGAAGCCTATTTCTTCTATACCCTCTGCATTTCTCAGCATAGTTTGTCCATATGGGACAAATGTCCCCATGAAGTTCATATTTATGCCATTCTAATGGTTCTCAATCTCAGTTCCCTAAATTACATGGACTCAGAGAGAGAAATCTTTGAAAAGAATGAAATGAACAATGGATAAAATAACACATATCTGTCCAGGCATATAATTAGAATAAAATTATTCTGCATATACTATAATTTTCCAACTGTCAACTAATGTTTCCTTTATTTAAACTTATATTTAAAGAAGTATGTAATTTGCTATAGGAAATTCCCACATAATGAAATAATTTAAAAGTCTCTTGGAGATATTTGTATAGACTGAAAGTTTGCGAGGTAAATTATACTCTTTGTATTCTGGTTATAGAAAATGAGTGGATTTAAATGTTGATATTTTGAATTCATTTAGTAATATTAAACATAGCTAATATTGTTTATATCCTACTATATCCCAGGCACTTTGTTAGTTGGGGTTCTCCCTCATAACTTTCTTATTCCTATTATTTCTGTTCCTTTACTTTTGATGGGAGCCTCTCGGGAATTTCATGCTTTTTTTAAATTAAAAATCACTGCTTTTTTAAATTAAAGTTTTATTTTGTATTGGAATGTGGCTGATTAACAATTCTGTGATAGTTTCAGGGGAACAGCAAACTTTTTAAAGCATATGAGTTTTGGTTTATTCACAATGGAATATTGCAGCATAAAGGTGTATTGAGCAAACTCTATCACAAAGCTGCCTTCTTGTATAGCTTCTAAGTCTTTAATTAGTGTACAGGAGGGCCAAAATTCTAGGCTAAAGTCATATGTCTGATATCAAGACTGTGACATGTGTAACAGACTGAGTATAGGAAAGTGTAAATCATTTGAAGACTGTGGGCTTCGCTACCCACTTGGAACAATAAGCAATAAATTATATATTTGTATTGGGTCCCTAGTGCATAACTGTACAAAGTATGAAGTTGGTTTTGATCTGAAAGGGTTATGAATCAAATGCTGTTAATGGTGTAATGTGGATAGGTACCCTGGGGTAGATATTTTGGGATCACTGAGAGACAGTATGCTCTCCACTAGACGAAGTCAGTATGTCCCTAAGAAATTCTCACTGAGAAGTTGAGAATTCAGTTAGTTATTCATCTCTGAATCATATACGGTTAATGTTAAATTGACAGTTATATTAATTTTTGTTTTGTTTTTATGTTTTGTTTAAATGCATAAATTTATAATTTTCAACAAAACTATGTCACTTTTCCTATCTTCATTGTCTTTTATATTTATACTTATTTCTTTGGGTGAGATTTTGAATATTTAAGTTGGTCATTCAACAGTTGAAGTTCTATTATGGTAAAACTATGGAAATCCTTACTATAATCCATCTATTACTCTATGTGATAAAATTTCCCTTTATGTCAACATTAACAAAATACCCTGACTTAGAATCAGCATGAAGTAATATGTAAGCTTCCCCTTGTCTTTTATTACCTTAGTTGTTTGAATGGATATTTTACTGAAAGTCATAATTTCTAGAAGAAGAGACACTATCCATATAGAAAATCCCCCAAATTATCTTCTTTCAATTGAGTTTCATTCTGCGATACTCACCTAGGTTAGCTTGGAAAATGTCACTGTTGTCTGTATTTGTTGAGTATCAAACTGTTAATGTCCTAAATATTTTGTTGAGCACTATAGAGTTTAACTTTCCTAATTACCACCTCAGATAAATACAATCATCATTTTTATGTGAGGTGTGTAGATCTCACATTCACAGTGGAGCAGTTTGTTAAAATGGAGTTGGGACTCAAAATCTGTTCTGTTTGACCAGACTTAACACTTAATACTAAATTACAAATCAGAGAGCAACTCATCTTAGGTGGCTACAAGCTGCATAATACTTTATAACACTGGCTTTTTATTGAAGTTTTGCTTGATGTTTCAGTTTCTTTTGCTAAATTGCCAAGTGCACAAAATGCCCCATAATGTACGTAGTCAAATTGCTTGTCCATTTATGTATAGATAAGCTATGGTTTTTCCTGCAGTCACATGGGGATGTGAGAGTTGGACCATAAAGAGGCTGAGCACCAAAGAATTGATGCTTTTGAACTGTAGTGCTGGAGAAGACTCTTGAAAGTCCTTGGACAGCAAGGAGACCAAATCAATCAATCTTAAAGGAAAGTGAAAGTCACTCAGTTGTGTCCGTCTCTTTGTGACCCCAAGACTGTTCAGCCCATGGAATTCTCCAGGCCAGAATACTGGAGTGGGTAGCCTTTCCCTTCTCCAGGGGATCTTCCCAACCCAGGGATCGACCCCAGGTCTCCCACATTACAGGTGGATTCTTTACCAGCTGACCCACAAGGGAAGCCCCCTAAAAGAAATCAACCCTGAATATTCATTGGAATGACTAATGCTGAAGCTGAAGCTCCAGTACTTTGGCCACCTGATGAGAAGAGTCGACTCATTAGAAAGGACCCTGATGCTGGCAAAGATTGAGGGTAGGAAGAGAAGGGGGCAACAGAAGATGGGATGGTTGGATGGCATCACAGACTCAATGGACATGAGTTTCAGCAAAATCGGGGAACTAGTGAAGGACAGGGAAGCCTGGCTGTGCTGCAGTCTGTGGGGTCACAGAGAGTCAGACACAACTTAGCAACTGAACAGCAACATTCTCAAAGTCAGTCTTCAATACTTCCAGAATGTGAGTGTAGATTTAGGATTATACTGGAAAGAATGACTGAAGAGTTTTTCTTCAATATACCCTATGAATATAGTATAGGATGAAGAACTTAATCAGGCATCTGAAATTGGAAGGATTTCGAAGTTTTTGTCTCTTGTCAAATTTATTGACTTTTTTGGGGGAGTTCATAGAGAGATCTGAGTGTGTGTTTTTTTTTTTTTTTTTTTTCTGTGTGTGACTTTAAGATGATTCTTTCTGATTTGTATCAGGTTTTTCAAACCTCAGTTCTACTGATAGGTTGAATAGACAACTCTTTGTAGTGGGAGGCTGTCCTCTGCATTGTAGGATGTTTCAACACATCCCTGACCTCTATCCATTAGATACCAGTGTCTGTTGTGACAAACAGAAATGTCTCTAGGCATTATCAAATGTTCCACGAGAGAGGGCACAATCGCCTCTATTTGATAGCCACTAATCTATTTGTATCCACTTTCTTTTAAGGGAAAAGACCCTGATGCTGGGAAAGATTAAGGTCAGGAGAAGGGGGCAACAGAGGATGAGATGGCTGAATGGCATCGTCAACTCAATGGACATGAGTTTGAGCAAACTAAGGAAGATAGTGAAGGACAGGGAAGCCTGGTGTGCTGCAGTCTAGCGGATCACAAGGAGTCAGACACAACTTAGCAACTAAACAACAATCACTTCCCAGAGATGCAGAATTTCCCATTGTATGGAATGTAAACAAATGCCAGTCTTTTTTACAGTAATGAGTATCCTGATTTCATTGTTGTCAAAGTGGAACACCTAATTGATCACTATTCTCTGCTTTTTACTTACTGTTAGATACATTAATTACATTACTCTCTCAAGCCAATTATCACTTAAAATCCTCAGAAAGGTCTTTTTGCTGTGTGAGTGTTCAAAGATCCCATATGAATGAGATCGTAGATTTTTTAAATCTGAGCGCACAATAAAGGAAGTATTTCGGAGGGTTAGTAGCAGCTATGTAAGCTATTTTTTCCCATTAAATCTACCCTTGCTCACAGCCTCAGGCCCTTGTGTTGAGATAGTGTTGCTAGTTTGTAGTAACCTCATTTTTCAAAGGAATTTTCTTTCCTTGTCTTATGATTGGGCCTTGGTTGAAGCTATTCTGGATCATTTTTCTGATTTCCTAACTTCAGATCTCCAAGATAAGGATTTCAGGTATGACTTCTTTCCTTCCTTCAGGTTCTAGCCTCCTTAGGCATGCTAGTCTACTTGATCTGAGAAATCAACATGGAATATGAGGGTATTAAGATTTGCTAAGACACTCAAGCCTGTTAACAACTGGCTCCCAGTTCTTTATATTGGCATAACTAAGTCATTCAAATGGCCTTTTGCAGAAACAAAATTATCTTCAAGGTGACTTTTCCATCCGTTTCCATATTTTAAGATTGGTGGCAACTTCTCTCTCCAAATGGCAAATGATCTCTTAAGCTAAATGGTAAGGAGTTTTGGATAGCAGTTTTTATACCGCACAGTGATGCAATGTCCTTGCAAAAAGCAATCTGCTTTTTTGATCAATTGCAAAAGTTCAGTGGCCACAAATGGGGAAAAGGGCAGGAGAGAAAACCCCACAGGCATAGTCCCTCACAGTCCTTGTTTGAGGACGTCATTAAGAAGCCTATTCTGATTCATGGCCAGATACTTCCTGGCTGCCTTTGTGGAAGGCCGAACCCCTTGTTTAAGTTTGGTGATGCAAAGAGCTATTTTTGTTGTTGAGTGCAATTACCTCCATTTAGGAGTACTTAAAATGAGCACACACTCTTTCTACAAAGTTATTCCATTTTCATTTTATTAAATGATTTATTGGATGGCTCCCAAAATGATTACCTAGAAATGTCAGGTAAAGGTTAATTCAATATCATGGGGCAGCGTGGTATAAGACTTGTGTGGCATGAGGTTGATAATACCATTTGCTTTAGGAAAGAAAAGGGAATAATTTAGTGTAACACCACAGGTACCTGACATTATTTTTCAATTTATCTGCAATAAATAAATACATTTTGAATGTATTTCCCATTTCATAAAAAGAATGTTTTTGAAAGAATGACCTCACATTGCTATTTGAAAATAAGTGCTAGAAATAACTTAGGGATATTTTCATTTTTGCTGAAACTCTATCTCCAAAAGAGGTTATGCTGTTGAAGAAAAGTTCAATACAGGAAGTTGGGTAAAGTACCCTTTGCAGATATGTTATTACATAGCATTTTTGAGCATATAGCAGCCCTGAATCAGAAAATGGGGGCTTGATTCCTATATCCAGCATCAATTTATTAAATAAATGATGTTGGAAAAATCACTCAACTTCTTAAACTTTAGTTTTATCATTTATAACATTAACTATGCAGAACACAATTCTTTGCACACAAGGAATTTTTCCTTTATTCTGTCTTTCCCCTTATTTAAAACATATTTATGAGCACCAAATGTGTGCTAGAATGTTTGTTCCCCCAACTTTATTGAGATATGATTGACATATAACATTGTGTAAGTTTAAGATGTACAATGTGATGATTTGATACACTTACATATTATAAAAGGTATATATTACAAAGCCCAACTAACAGTAGGGTTTGTTAACATCTTCATCATTTAGCATAAGTAACATTTCAGTTTTGCGGTGAGAATATTGAGACCTACTTTCTTAGCAAATTTCAAGTATATAATACAGTATTACTAATTATAATCACCATACTGCATATTTAAATTCCAGAATGTATTCATTATGGAACTGGAAATTTGTACTAACATCTTTCATTTCTCCCACCCTTCCTCCATTCCCTGGCAACTATCATTCTAATCTGTTTTTTTTTTTAGCTTAACTTTTTAAGATTCCACATACAAATGATGTTATACAGAATTTGTCTTTCTCTGTCTGACTTATTTCACTTAGCACAATGCCCTCAAGTTGTATCCAAGCTTTCACAAATAACATGGTCTATTTCTTTCTTAAGACAGAATTGTGTCCCATCAACACACAGCATATATCTTGGCTATGTAGCAATACTGCAATAAATGTAGGAGTTCAGATACGTCTTTGAGAGAGTGATTTCATGTTCTTTGGATATTACCCAGAAGTGAAATGACTGGATCATATGGTTTATTTATTTATTTATTTTTCATTTATTTTTATTAGTTGGAGGCTAATTACTTTACAATATTGTAGTGGTTTTTGTCATACATTGATATGAATCAGCCATGGATTTACATGTATTCCCCATCCCAATCCCCCCTCCCACCTCCCTTTCCACCCCATCCCTCTGGGTCTTCCCAGTGCACCAGGCCCGAGCACTTGTCTCATTCATCCAACCTGGGCTGGTGGTCTGTTTCACCCTAGATAATATACATGTTTCGATGCTGTTCTCTTGAAACATCCCACCCTCGCCCTCTCCCACAGAGTCCAAAAGTCTGTTCTGTACATCTGTGTCTCTTTTTCTGTTTTGCATATAGGGTTATCATTACCATCTTTCTAAATTCCATATATACGTGTTAGTATACTGTAATGGTCTTTATCTTTCTGGCTTACTTCACTCTGTTTAGTGGGCTCCAGTTTCATCCATCTCATTAGAATTGATTCAAATGAATTCTTTTTAATGGCTGAGTAATATTCCATGGTGTATATGTACCACAGCTTCCTTATGCATTCGTCTGCTGATGGGCATCTAGGTTGCTCCCATGTCCTGGCTGTTATAAACAGTGCTGAGATGAACATTGGGGTGCACGTGTCTCTTTCAGATCTGGCTTCCTCAGTGTGTATGCCCAGAAGTGGGATTGCTGGGTCATATGGCAGTTCTATTTCCAGTTTTTTAAGAAATCTCCACACTGTTCTCTATAGCGGCTGTACTAGTTTGCATTCCCACCAACAGTGTAAGAAGGTTCCCTTTTCTCCACACCCTCTCCAGCATTTATTGCTTGTAGACTTTTGGATACCAGCCATCCTGACTGGCGTGTAATGGTACCTCATTGTGGTTTTGATTTGCATTTCTCTGATAATGAGTGATGTGGAGCATCTTTTCATGTTTTTGTTAGCCATCTGTATGTCTTCTTTGGAGAAATGTCTGTTTAGTTCTTTGGCCCATTTTTCGATTGGGTCATTTATTTTTCTGGAATTGAGCTTCAGGAGTTGCTTGTATATTTTTGAGATTAATCCTTTGTCTGTTGCTTCATTTGCTATTATTTTCTCCCAATCTGAGGGCTGTCTTTTCACCTTGCTTATAGTTTCCTTTGTAGTGCAAAAGCTTTTAAGTTTCATTAGGTCCCATTTGTTTAGTTTTGCTTTTATTTCCAATATTCTGGGAGGTGGGTCATAGAGGATCCTGCTGTGATTTATGTCGGAGAGTGTTTTGCCTATGTTCTCCTCTAGGAGTTTTATAGTTTCTGGTCTTACATTTAGATCTTCAATCCATTTTGAGTTTATTTTTGTGTATGGTGTTAGAAAGTTTTCTAGTGTCATTCTTTTACAAGTGGTTGACCAGTTTTCCCAGCACCACTTGTTCAAGAGGTTGTCTTTTTTCCATTGTATATCCTTGCCTCCTTTGTCGAAGATAAGGTGTCCATAGGTTCGTGGATTTATCTCTGGGCTTTCTATTCTGTTCCATTGATCTATATTTCTGTCTTTGTGCCACTACCACACTGTCTTGATGACTGTGGCTTTGTAGTAGAGTCTGAAGTCAGGCAGGTTGATTCCTCCAGTTCCATTCTTCTTTCTCAAGATTACTTTGGCTATTCGAGGTTTTTTGTATTTCCATACAAATTGTGAAATTCTTTGGTCTAGTTCTGTGAAAAATACCGTTGGTAGCTTGATAGGGATTGCATTGAATCTATAGATTGCTTTGGGTAGTATAGCCATTTTGACAATATTGATTCTTCCAATCCATGAACACGGTATGTTTCTCCATCTGTTTGTGTCCTCTTTGATTTCTTTCATCAGTGTTTTATAGTTTTCTATGTATAGGTCTTTTGTTTCTTTATGTAGATATACTCCTAAGTATTTTATTCTTTTTGTTGCAAGGTGAATGGTATTGTTTCCTTAATTTCTCTTTCTGTTTTCTCATTGTTAGTATATAGGAATGCAAGGGATTTCTGTGTGTTAATTTTATATCCTGCAACTTTACTATATTCGTTGATTAGCTCCAGTAATTTTCTGGTAGAGTCTTTAGGGTTTTCTATGTAGAGGATCATGTCATCTGCAAACAGTGAGAGTTTTACCTCTTCTTTTCCTATCTGGATTCCTTTTACTTCTTTTTCTGCTCTGATTGCTGTAGCCAAAACTATGTTGAATAGTAGTGGTGAGAGTGGGCACCCTTGTCTTGTTCCTGATTTCAGGGGAAATGCTTTCAGTTTTTCACCATTGAGGGTAATGCTTGCTGTGGGTTTGTCCATATATAGCTTTTATTATGTTGAGGTATGTTCCTTCTATTCCTGCTTTCTGGAGAGTTTTAGTCATAAAAGGATGTTAAATTTTGTCAAAGGCTTCCTCTGCATCTTTTGAGATAATCATATGGTTTTTATCTTTCAATTTGTTAATGTGGTGTATTACATTGATTGATTTGCGGATATTAAAGAATCCTTGCATTCCTGGGATAAAGCCCACTTGGTCATGGTGTATGATTTTTTCAATATGTTGTTGGATTCTGTTTGCTAGAATTTTGTTAAGGATTTTTGCATCTATGTTCATCAGTGATATTGGCCTGTAGTTTTCTTTTTTTGTGGCATCTTTGTCTGGTTTTGGAATTAGGGTGATGGTGGCCTCATAGAATGAGTTTGGAAGTTTACCTTCTTCTGCAATTTTCTGGAAGAGTTTGAGTAAGATAGGTGTTAGCTCTTCTCTAAATTTTTGGTAGAATTCACCTGTGAAGCCATCTGGTCCCAGGCTTTTGTTTGCTGGAAGATTTCTGATTACAGTTTCAATTTCCTTGCTTGTGATGGGTCTGTTAAGATCTATTTCTTCCTGGTTCAGTTTTGGAAAGTTATACTTTTCTAAGATTTTGTCCATTTCTTCCAAGTTGTCCATTTTATTGGCATAGAGCTGCTGGTAGTAGTCTCTTATGATCCTTTGTATTTCAGTGTTGTCTGTTGTGATCTCTCCATTTTCATTTTGGATCATATGGTTTAAATTTTGAAGAACCTTCATACTTTTTTTCTTAGTGGCTGTGCCAATTTACATTTCTACCAGTAGTGCATGGATGTTCCCTTTCTCCACATCCAACACTTATTATTACTTGTCTTTTTGATAATAGCCAATCCTACAAATGTAATACCTTCACTTAAATTTACATCTAAATATTTTATTATTTTTGATGCTATTGTGAGTAGAATTGTTTCCTTTATTACTTTTTCAGATATCTTGCTATTAATGCATAGTGAAACACAACTCATTTCTGTATATTGAATTTCTATCATCCAACTACACTCAATTACGTATTTGATCTAACAGGCTTTTGGTGGAGTCTTTAGGGCTTCCCTGGGAGATCAGATGATAAAGAATATGCCTGTATTGTAGGAGACCCAGTTTTACCCCTGGGTTGGGAAGATCCTCTGGAGAAGGGCCAACCCACTCCAGTATTCTTGCCTGGAAAATCCCATGGACAGAGGAACCTGGCAGGCTATAGTCCATAGGGTCGCAAAGAGTTGGACACGACTGAGTGACTAACACTTTCTTAAGAAGATTTTATATGCTGTGTCATCAACAACCAGACAGTTTACTTCTTCCTTTCTGATTTGGATGCCTTTTATTTCTTTATCTTTCTTGATTACTCTGGTGAAGACTTTAGTACTGTGTTGAATAAGAATGGTGAGAGTGGGCATCCTTGTCTTTTTCCTAATCTGAGAGTAGAAATATTCAACTAAAATTTTGAGTGTGATATCAGCTGTAAGTTTGTCATGTGCACCCTTTACGATGTTGAGGCATAGTTATTTTTTAAAATTTTTACTTATTTATTTTTGGATCTGCTTTTTCTTCATTGCTGTGGATGGGCTTTCTCTAGTTGTGGTGAGCAGGGGCTACTCTAGTTGTGGTGTGCGGGCTTCTCATGGTGGTAGCTTCTCTCGCTGTGGGGCATGGGCTCTATGTGGGACATAGATGTGTGGGCTTCAGTAGCTGTGGCACATGGGCCCACTAGTTGCAGTTCTTGGGCTCCAGAGTGCAGGCTCAATAGCTGTGGCACATAGGCTTAATTGCCCTGTGGCTTGTGGGATCTTCCTGGCCCAAGGATCGGAACCTGTGTCTCCTGCATTGGCAGGCAGAATCTTTGCCACTGAACCACCAGAGAAGTCTTTTGAGGTATATTTCTCTTATACCCACTTTCTTGAGAGTTTTTTTTAACAAGAAAGGATGTTGAATTTTTTCAAATGCTTTTTCATCATCTTTTGGGATGACCACATGATTTTTGTTTTTGTTTCTATTAACGTGGTATATCACATTTATTAATCTGCATGTCTTGCATCCCTGGAATCAATCCCACTTGATCATGGTGTATGATCTCTTTAATGTGATGTTGAATTCAGTTTGCTGGTATTTTGCTGAGAATGTTTGCTTCTCTATTAATCAGGGATATTGTCCTGTAGTTTGTTTTTTTTTTTCTTCTAGAACTGGCTTGGTATTGAGTAAATGCTAGCCTAATAAGATGACATTGGAAATGTTGCCCTCTCTTTAATGTTTTGGAAGAGCTTGAGAAGAATTGGCTGGCATTACTTCTTATTTAAATGTTTGGTAGAATTTGTTGGGGAAACCATCCTTTGGTTTATTGGGGAAACCGTCAGTTTGTTGGGAGATTTTTGATTACCAATTTAATACTTACTAATTATTTACTGTTCGTATTTTCTGTTTCTTCATGATTCAGTTATGGTAGGTTGTACGAGTATAGGAATTTATTCATTTTTCCTAGGTTTCCAAATATGTTGGTGTATAATTGTTCACAGTATAGTCTCTCATGATTCTTTGTATTTCTGCGGTGTCAGTTGTAATGGCTCTTCTTTTATTTCTGATTTTATTTGGTTCTTTTCATTTTTCTTTATTGGTGACCCTAGCTAAAGGTTTTGTTTTTTCAAAAAACCAGCTATTAGTTTCACTGATCTTTTCTGTTGTCATTTTAGTCTATACTTCATTTCTTTTTGTTCTGATCTTTGTTCTTTCTTTCTTCTACTAACTATGAGTTTCATTTGTTCTTTTAGTTCTTTGAGATATTAAGTTAGTTTATTTGAGATCTATCTTGGTTCTTCTGTACTAAAACCTCTCTCAGCACTGCTTTTGCAGAATTCCATATATTTTGGTATGTTTTGTTTTTATTTTCATTTGTTTCATTATTTTTTTGATTTCCCTTTTGATCTTATTCTTTTATTCATTGGTTCTTAAGTGTGTTAATTTTCACATGGTTGTGAGTTTTCCAACTTTCCTCTTTTTATTCATTCTTAACTTCGTATTATTATGGTTGGAAAACATACTTAGTATGATTTCAGTCTTCTTAAATTTGCTCAGACTTGTTTTGTTACCTATCATATAGTGTATCCTGAAGAATGGTCCATGTAAGCTTGGAAAGAATGTGCACTCTACTGCTGTTGGGTGCCATGTTTCGTATATGCCTGTTAGGTCCACTTGGTCTAAAGTGTAGTTCAAGTTTCCTTTTGATTTCCTGTTCCTATTCATTTTTGGTAGTGGAGTACTGAAGTTCTCTCTTATTATTGTCTATGTCTCCCTTCAGATATATTAGCATTTGCTAAATATATTTAAGTGTTTGGGTGTCGGGTACATATATTATTTATGACTGTTACATCTTCTTGATAAATTGAGTTTTTTATTATTATATAATGATATTCATTGTCTCATTACAGTTTTTGATTTAAAATATACTTTGCCTGATACATGTATACCGACTCTTTTGATTTCCACTTTCATGGAATATGTTTTTCTATTCCTTCACTTCGGGCTTAAGTGTGTCCTTAAATCTGAAGTGAGCCTTTTATAGGCAGTATATAGTTGGGTCTTGTTTTTTAAATCAATCAGCCATTCTATGCATTTTGCTTGGTGAATTTAATCTTTTTACATTAAGATTAATTATTGATAGATAAGCTTCCATGGTGGCTCAGACAGTAAAGAGTCTGGCTGCAATGCAGGAGATCCAGGTTCGATCCCTGGGTTTGGTAGATAAAGAGTTACTAATGCCATCTTATTCATTGTTTTCTGGCTTTTTTATTGTTCCATTCTTCCTTTATCCCTGTAGCTGCTTTGTTTTTGAATTGATTTATAATAGATTTTGAAGATAACAAGTTAACTTTTTGCATCAAAACTCAGCCTTTTTAATTCTTTCCATTTATGTCTTTGATGCCATCATTCTCCTCTTTTTATATTGTATGTTCAGTAACAAATTATTGTAGCTGTAGTTATTTTGCATATTATTGTCCTGTAAGCTTTGTGCTAGAATTAAGTGGTTAACACCACAATATCACAGTGTATTAGTATTCTGAATTTGACTATCTACTTACTTTTACTGGTGTGTTATATATTTTCATATGCTTTCTCTTCAGCTTGAAGAATTGTTTTCAGTACTTCTTATAAGGCAGCTGTAATGGTGATGAAAGAGGACAGTGAAAAAGTTGGCTTAAAACAACATTCAGAAAACTAAGATCATGGCATCTGGTCCCATCACTTCATTGCAAATAGATGGAGAAACAGTGGGAACAGTGGCAGATTTTTTTTTTTTGGGCTCCAAAGTCACTGCAGATGGTGACCACAGCCATGAAATTAAAAGATGCTTGCTCCTTGGAAGAAAAGTTATGACCAACCTAGACAACATATTAAAAAAACAGAGACATTACTTTGTCAACAAAAGTCCATCTAGTCAAAACTATGGTTTTTCCAGTAGTCATGTATGGATGTGAGAGTTGGACTATGAAGAAAACTGAGCACCATAGAATCGATGCTTTTGAACTGTGGTGTTGGAGAAGACTCTTGAGAGTCCCTTGGACTGTAAGGAGATCCAGCTAGTCTATCCTAAGAAAATCAGTCCTGAATATTCATTGGAAGGACTGATGCTGAAGCTAAAACTCCAATATTTTGGCCACCTGATGCGAAGAACTGATTCATTAGAAAAGACCCTGATGCTGGGAAAGAGATGGTAGGAGGAGAAGGAGATGACAGAGGATGAAATAGTTGGATGGCATCACTGACTCAATGGACATGAGTTTGAGTAAACTCCAGGAGCTGGTGATGGACAGGGAGTCCTGGCATGCTGCAGTCCGCGGGGTCGCAGAGAGTCGGACACGACTGAGTGACTGAACTGGACTGAATGGTGATGAACTCCCTTCAGTTTTTGTTTGTCTGGAAAATCTTTATTTCTTCTTCATTTCAGAAGGACAGCTTTTCTGGGAAAAGTATTCTTGTTTGGTAGGTTTTTTCTTTTAGCACTTTGGATATATTATCTCACTCTCTCCTGGCCTAAATAGTTTTTGCTGAATTCACTGATTGCCTAATGGGAGGTTCCCTTGTAAATCACAATTTCTTTTAGTACTTTTAAGAAACTCTCTTTTGTCTTTGATATTTGATGGTTATTTTAACATGGTTTAGATAATATCTTGTTCTCGCTTGTAATTCATAGATCACCTTTTCAACTTGATCTAGTCTTCTGTTGACTCTGTGTATTGCATTTTTAAAAAAATTTCCTTCATTGTATTCTTCTGCTCCAGAATTATTGTTTGGTTCTTTTTATGATTTCAGTCTCTTAAATTTTTCATTTTGTTCATGTATTGATTTCCTAATTTTGTCAAAATGTCTTTCTGTGTTTCTTATAGCTTATTGATCTTCCTTCAAACAACTCTTTTCAATCGTTTATCTCTGTGTCTTTTAGGATAGTCACTGGATGATTATTGTGATATTTTGGTGGTATGTTATCTTGGTGTTTTTTTTTTCTTCATGTTGCTTGTAGTCTTCTGTTACTGTCTCTTTTTATAACTTTTTTAAAATTGGAGGAAATTGCTTCACAGTGCTGTGTTGGTTTCTGCCATACAACATGACTCAACCATAGGTATGCATATGTCTTTCCCCTCTTGAACCTCCCTGCCATCCCTGGCCCCATCCCACCCCTCTAGATTGTCACAGAGCACCAAGTTGAGGTCCCTGCCTCATACAGCAAATTCCCACTGGCTATCCGTTTTACACATGGAAGTGTTTATGTTTCAGAGTTACTTTCCCATTCTGTTGTTGTTTTTTTATTTACATTTTAGTCACGTCCTCCACCTGGCTTTCCTAACAGCCTCTGGGAAATGAATACCTTCCATTAGCCCTACTAAGGAATTATGAAGCTTTCTCAGACCTTCTATGGATATTTCTGCTCCACACTTATTTCCTCTTGTGGCAGAATTCTTAAGCATGTATGGTTTCTGTCCATCCTGAAAGACACCAGGCCAAATGCTGATAGCCTTCCTATTGCTTTCCCAAGGGCCAAACTAAGCTCAGATTTATGGTCTCTCTCTGACTCACAGATCCAGGTCATTTTTCTCTGTTTGCTCACTAACCATCTTCCAGATCTGGCTCTGCCACCATCTCTGTATTCACAGAGAGTCAGCCTCAGGGCAGGGATATGTGTTAGTGAGGCACCCAGGACACCAAGGATACCCATGGCTTAATTGTGGGGTTTTGTAGATGAGACATCTCCAGTGTCTCATTGGCAAGCTTCCTGATGTAGTTTGTGATGTGGTTGGGTAGATGTACATCCATTTAATGCCCTCTGAGGGTTTTATCTACAGCTCTCTCAGCTTTTTCCCTTCCCTAGTCATGCAGCTCATGACTTTGTATTCAGGATGGAGTGAGAGAGAAATGGGCTTTTATGGCAGCATCGCGTGTAACTGGGGAAGCTGGATACTCATCTGCATGCTCTCGGTTTTCCTTGTGGGAGAAATCATGGACCTAGCAGGTTTCCCTTGGCAAACTGAGCTGTGTCCCTTTGGGGGAGCCGTGACATGGGTAAAGGGGGACTTTTCTCCCAATCTTCTTCAGTGTATCTAAACTCTTTTTTTTTTTTCTTCCTCAAACCGTGTGCTGGAATTCCAATTTTGGAAACTTCGACTTCTGCAAGTCCTCTGTTGTCTGTTCATGTTTGTGCAAGGCAGTGCTCTCCAAGGTCTTGTGTTAGAGAGAAAGGTGGGTGGAGAAGGCAGGAAGTTCATGGCTTTGCAAAGCTAAACTCCATTTACCTTAGCCATGATGATTGTCATTCTTATTGCTATGGTTCTTTTACCATATGATCAGACTATTGACATTATTCCTTTGGAATTGGAGCCAACAGCTTTTCTTTGGTTAGAAGAACTTGATAATGATAGGAAGCTCTGATTTCTATATACTTATTCTTTGATGACCGTCAAACTTAAGGGATAAGTGTTCACCTAGACCAAAGGTCCATCTGGTAGTCTCTAAGGAGCCCAACAGCAGATCTCAGGTTGTTTCTAGGACCTCAGGATTCTGAGTTTTCCAAAAGAACAGTCTACCCTTGCCAGGGAGGACTCTGGGTCAGTCTGTTGGCCTCCGTAACCATCTATTCTCCTAACTTTGACATGATTAAGGTCCTGATCCCCTATCATTTTTGCTGGCAAAGTGTGAATCTTAAATTTCTCATGTTATCCTGTGTTACTTGAGGGGTGAAGCATTTTGTATTCTCAGCTGTGAAGCTAAAATAAAGTCTGCTGCTCTTGAAAATAAAGTCTAGTGTTAAGAAAATGTATTCCAGGTAATTGCAACCTGATGGGTGGCTATACTGAGCCCCCACTCTTGAATAACTGGTTCCTTTTAATCCTCATTTTTAGTCCTGTCAGTATATAAACTTGGACTCTCTTTTTTCCCTCACTTCTACTCAAGCTTTGGCATTAAAAGATAAAAATACAAGCATCTAGACACACATAAAGATATTTTGAAGTTAAAACATGATATGCATTTTCATAAATATTCAAGTACCAACTATTTATTTATTCAGCGAATATTTATTAAGCACACACTAACTGCTTGGAGATGTTTAGTGATGAAAACACAAAATAGAGCTGTTTTTGTGGTACTTGCATTCTGATGATACAGACATAGGGTAGGGGTGAGGTCTAGACTGCAATACTTCTCTAAAGTTCATGTAAGCAGGTCCCTGTCCTGAGCCTCATGTGTAAGAGGATCACATTTAGCCCTATCCAGCACATCCCTCCATCCTGGCCATGGTGTCCAAATGGCCCAGGGAGGCTGCTGACATGCCCCTCTTTTGAAATCATAAACCAGATACCTAGCCATGCCCAGCCCACTACTGGAGAGTACACAAGCCTGTTTCGTGACTCCCTCCTCACAGATCAGAGTATGACACCGCTGTGCTCCCTGATCTAAGAGTGAGGAGCGCCCAGGGCGTGGCTGTTTGCCTGGGAGGAGGGCCTGGGGATGAGGCGTGGCTGAATGGGCTGGTGTGCTCTGCATGTCGTGTGAGGCCTTTTTCTGGGTGGGGCAGAGTCAAGGGCTGGGAGGGGAAGGGGCTGGGCCGTGAGCCCACGCTTGCTCCCCTCTCACTGCTGTCCTGTTCTGGCACAGCACAGTAAGCAGACTGAGCGTTCTGAATTTGAACTTGGCCTTTCATTACTAGACCCTTTTTATGAAAGGCAGGAAGAGAATATATTATCTAGCAGGTTTTTTTCAGCTTGATTTATAACTTTTAAATATTTCAGCATGCCCATATTCATGGGCCTTGCAAATCTTAGGGGTGGACTTGCTGAACAGGTGGCCCAATCAATAGGTAAGCAGATACTTGAAGACAGTCATTTTAGACAGTGATAAATGTGTGACTGAGGTAGGACAGGGAGTTGAGAGTGAATTCGGGAGTAGCTGCTCCTTTCGACTGGGTGTTGATAGTAAGCTTCTTTGAACACGTGGCAAAGACCTGAGCAGAATAAGAAGGTGCTCATTAGAAAAACTCTGGGCAGGCCATTCTCTTAGAAAAAGCAGAATCAAAAGGCTCTAAAGAAGAGAGGCACTTGGTTCACCCAAGGAGTAGAAAGGTCAGTGTGGTTCACATATAGTGGACCCAGGTGCAAAGCACGAGTTGGCATTCGAGAGGTCTGCAAGAATCAGAACCCTATATAAGGCCTGAGGATCATAGTTTAGAATGTGGATTAATTCTCAGTGCAGTAAAAGCATTGGAACAATTTATACAAGGGAACAGAACAAATCTGATTTAAATTTTGCAGTGATAACACTGGCCATTCTGTGATGAATGAGCTTGTAGAAACAGAGATGGAAGCAGTAAAACCATATAAAAGGTTATTGCAGTTGTCCAATTTAATCTTGATAGTGGCTTAGATAATGTTTCAGACCATGGTAGACATTCAGTGTGAAAATAATTTGGTAGAACATGTACTTAGAACTATTATTTAAACTTCTATGAAACTTCTAGCAGCTAATCACTTGTTCAGTTCCTTTTGTGACAATTCCTTTTGTGACATCACTCAGCAAACTCATTATTGTTTCAAGAGCCCTCCTCTTTCATATGGAACCACCTGTGATCCTAAGAGCACTGGAAAATCAAAACAAATTATTTTAAACACCTTTTGACAGTGGAACATAGGGAACTGCAGGAGAGGCTGGGTTCAGTGATGGCAGAAGGGTTAACAGCTAACAGTGGGAAATGATTAGGAAAGAACAGGAAAGAGTATGAGAAAATGGCACAGTTAAATTTATTCTAATTTCCTGTCAGATGGCATGAAAGCTGAAATACTAGGCTCATTATTGAAACTGGTGTAACATGCAAGGCCTTTGCATAAGGAATGACTAAGCAATGTTTTCAGCTTATGCTGTTGAATTATTAAAAACAGAGAGTGAAGTTTACAAGGCCAGAAAAGTTGGTTTACCCAACAAGTAATTCCTGAAAGCTTGCTATGTGCAGACACTGGACCAGGGAATCCAGAGGAAACTTTAGGTTTTGACTTCCAGAAGGCTAGAGTTTAGTGAAGGCTTTGCATTTTAAACTTCTCTAGCTTACTTTTCCAATTTTTAAGAAAACTTTACAGTTTAAAAAAATTACCCACTCTTTCTTATTTAATATTTTTTTCAGATTGCAAACATTGAGAAAGGGGAGCCTGTGAATTTTACTATAATTTTCTTTAACACAGTGCCATTCCATGGATGCCTTTCATAGTTGGTGAAAATGTTCTTAGCCTGGATTCTTTGTCTTTAGAATAAATTGTTCCCTAGGTTATTTTAATGTTCTGGTCCCCATGAAATGCAATTAACCTGCCTCTTGCTTTTCTTTGTGCAAAGTAGCCAGTTACCATTAAACTAGATCTTGATTCTATGATTGGATGGCGAAGCACTTAGATAAAAGGAATAATGTCTGCCACAAGTAGGTGTCATTTTAAAATAACAGAGTACTTTTTTTTTTTTTTGGCACAGTGTCAGTTTCATTGTGCTTATGGTATCTTTTTAGAAACTGAGAATCTGCTTGCTTTGAAATCATTCTTGATTTTTTTAGACTTTCACAAAAGTTACATTTGCAAATTACTTTTACAAAAGCAAATTCCTGAAGCCCACAGGGTTGCTAATAATATTAATGATAAATAAGACTTATTCAGTGTTTATTACTAGGCTGGGGAAGGGATTTATATATGTTATTTTGTATAATTTTTATGATAACCTATAACATAAGTATAACAAAGATCTTATAAACATATCTGCATTTTACAAAACTGCGTTGTTCACTCCTGTTTTGAAAAATCACCACATGAATGTAAACCCTAGGAAGCCAGAGTTTACATCTGCCTGTTTCTCTGCTGTACTCCAGTAGCTTCCCAGGTAGCTCAGCTGGTAAAGAATCTGCCTGCAATGCAGAAGACCCCAGTTCGATTTCTGGGTCGGGAAGTCCCCCTGGAGAAGGGATAGACTATCCACTCCAGTGTTGCTAGGCTTCCCTGGTGGCTCAGATGGTAAAGAGTCTGCCTGCGATGTGGGAGGCCTGGGTGACATCCCTGGGTTGGTAAGATCCCCTGGGGGGAGGGCATGGCCACCCACTCCAGGATTCTTACCTGAAGAATCCCCATGGACAGAGGAGCCGGGCGGGCTAGTCATTGGGGTTGCAAAGAGACGAACATGACGGAGTGACTAAGCAGCAGCACAGCTTGCATGATGCCTGATCCACAGTCAATTATTAATAAACATTTAACTGCCTTCTAAATAAAAGGCAACCAGAGGTTAAATAGCTTGCCCAAGGTCATAAATCTAGCGTAGTCCTGTTTTACTCAAAAAGAGTATGTTCTTAGAGATCTTGATGAAGTTTCAAGGAGGAATTCATTGGCCTGCTGGGTTGGATATTAGGAATTTCTTATATAATTTAGATTTATCTGATATAATTGTACAGCTAGAGATTGCTGCACTTAGTATTAGCTCATTTGGGAAAATTTTATTCTCAGATTAACAGCCTCGGGAGCCTATTAAAACACTAAATGGAGCACTTTGAAGCTTTTCTTTTTCTTATCATAGTAACATTTTCTCATCATGTTCTAATTTAGTTCTAAAGGAAGTTAACTGAACGAGTATGAAGTTCCTCTTTTTCAGATTACCCACATAAACTTATTAAGTTTTTCTTAGGCTCTCTAATTTGTCTCTTCTCCCACCCTCAGTGAGTTTAGAAATAGTAAATTCTTTCTCGGCAAATTATTAATCCTGATATCATTGTTCAAATAGCAAGCTTTGGGTCGATTTCACATGTCCTGCTGAATTGACTCCCAGCTTCTCTGCTGGGCATTTAAAGTGCTTCCTTTCCTCATACACTTTTCCAAACCTTGAAATCCAATGATATCTTCTGGTATGACTCCCAGAAAATTCTTCTGATGCTCTCTAATGCAGGGAGACTGAAGGCTGGCTCTGTCTTTACCATAGTCTGGCATCCTTTAGATCTGTACCTTTGTGTGAGCTCCTGTCACATCACCATGCGTTTCTTCCTGCATCTCTATGTATATGAAGCTTGCCCTCTCCTTTGGGCAGAACAAAGGCAAACTCTCCTTTTGCAACTTGTGTCTTCCTATGGCTCTCTCCTATGGATCAGAACCATAGTGTACAGTATTCTGCCTCAAGGCGTGGGCCTTTTCTGACAGGGACCAAGGCCCCATCTCTCTGAGGGCCAAAGCAATGCCCACTTCATAGACTGAACAGAAGGGTACACAGCAGAGTTCCGTTTCCTCCCTCGTCTCCCACACCCTTTTGTTCTTTCTCTGAATCCACTTTCTATCAAAAAAGGTCAGGATCCTGAGTATCAACTGAGGAGGATTACATTGTTTTGGATTGACGCATCAACATAAAAATGAAATTTCTCTTCCTAATATCAAATATCCTTTTACTCTAGCCTAGCAAAGACTTTCCTCCAAAGAAGGGGTGAGGGAGAAGAAGAACGAGGTCTTCAAACATGAACTCTGGTTACGGTTATAATATGTGAAAGGGTGTTGATATAAGTGTTAGTCACTTAGTCGTATCTGACTGTTTGTGACCCCATGGACTGTAGCCTGCCAGGCTCCTCTGTCCATGGGATTCTCCAGGCAAGAATGCTGGGGCAATTCTCTTCTCCAGGGGATCTTCCTGACCCAGCGATCGAAAGAACCTGGGTCTCCTGTGTTGCGTGCAGATTCTTTATATTTGAATACCAGGGAAGCTCCGTTTATATATTCATTATCCAAAAGAAAAGGGTACATGACAATCCTTGACTTATCCATTAAATAATTTGTCAGTCCATCTTGAATAGAAGCCATGGATTTCCCTTCTTTGTCTGATATCTCCCTCCTTTTTTTCAATTCATTTGTCATTTTGTTTTTTTCCACCTCACTGGTGTTTTAGTTCCATATTGGGGAGGTACTTCCAGGCCTTCCCTCCATCCTCCCCCGTGCATTGTGGGGCTGGGTTCTTAATAGTCTTTAGGGTAAAACACAAAGAGAAGCACACCTTTCTTTGGGTAATAAAGAATTTTTCACAAAATAATTTTGCTGAAAGATCCAGAATGTAAGATCCATAAAAGTATGTGTGCTATGTGGGCAGGACCTTATTAACTCATTATGGCGTTATCAGTACTTAGTAAGTGCTCAGGAACTAATTGTTAAATGTATGAATAAAAAAATGTTATTGTTCTAAGAAATCTTTACCCCTTTACTGTTTACCAATACGTAATGAGGGATGGGGCTTCCTTGATGACTTAGTGGTAAAGAACCTGCCTGCCAATGCAGGAGACATGTGTTCGATCCCTGGGTTGGGAAGATCTCCTGGAGAAGGGAATGGCAACCCACTCCAGTATTCTCACCTGGAGAATCCCATGGCCAGAGGAACCTGGCAAGCTATAGTCCATGTGGAACCTGGCAGGCTATAGTCCATGCAGTTGAAATTTAACCTGTCACAATGCCATCTTGAAAGGCTTTGCTCTTTGAGGACAAGGAGCTCAAGCCTTGTCCCTTGTCTGTTTTGTTTAGAGTGAATTTAATAGCATGGTGGGGCTTCCTTGGTGGCTCAGATAGTGAAGAATCTATCTGCAATGAGGGAGACCTGGGTTCTATCCCTGGGTTGGGAAGATCCCCTGGAGAAGGGAATGGCTACCCACTCCAGTGTCTGGCCTGGAGAACTCCATGGACAGAAGAACATCGCAGGCCACAGTCCATGGGGTCTCAATGAGTCGGACACAACTGAGCAACTTTCACTTTCACTTTAATAGCATGATATAAGGAGCACCATAGATACTTACCTACCTGCAATTTGAACCTTCTGATGACCATTCCTGGTTAATCTTTTATTCAGAGAACTCTCAGTATAAATTTTCCTTTCATGTGATAAGATCCATGAAACTTTCTTTGGGCTTCTTGAAATCATAGCTGAATATTTAGCAGATGTTAAAACATCTCTGTCACTTTGGCATTATCTGATTTGAATATTTCAGTACCATTGCAGTTTTCCCACCTGACTTTGCATTAAAGCCATAGCTCACATGTTTTACTGACAAAGTATATTGTATTGTACATATGTCTCAGGACAGAAAAGGAAATTGTCAAACTATTCTTAGAACATGTGAAAGGAAACAGAAATTTGGCCTTCACCAGTAGAAGCTGCTGCTGCTGCTAAGTCACTTCAGTCGTGTCCGACTCTGTGTGACCCCATAGATGGCAGCCCACCAGGCTCCCCCGTCCCTGGGATTCTCCAGGCAAGAACACTGGAGTGGGGTGCCATTTCCTTCTCCAATGCATGAAAGTGAAAAGTGAAAGTGAAGTCGCTCAGTCGTGTCCGACTTTTTGCGACCCCATGGACTGTATAGCCTACCAGGCTCCTCCGTCCATGGGATTTTCCAGGCAAGAGTACTGGAGTGGGGTGCCATTGCCTTCTCCACCAGTAGAGCTTCCCATGTATATCTCTGAAGAGCTTTAGCAGATTTTCCTAGTACATTTACCTTTTTTTTTTTTTTGGTTGTTGTTAAAGATATTATATAGTTGGATTGCAGCTAAAATAGTCCTTTCAAGAAATAATATCTGACCTCATTCTATTTTACCTCCTCGAGATCTTATTTTCTTCATCCTTCTGTGATTTCTGGCTTGAACCTGAGAAAATTTGTCCGTCTTATCTTCCCTCCTATGTTCCAAGCTACTTAAGAACAGGGAATACTTCTTTTACAGTTTTAAAATTTCTGCAACATATAGATACTCTGTTCTGTAGCTGCATTTCAAACTAAAGACATGCTCTGATGATAGGCAAGAAGGACTTACATCATTTGGCCCTTTTTTTCACTTCACCTGTTCCTTATACCAGTTTCCGTTCTATATATAACACCCCAGAAATACTGCCTTTCTTTGTGTTCTACACCACATCAAGCTATTTCCCACTCGGAGTCTTCCCACAGGCCTGTGATCTTTTCTGGTACTGCTGTTCATTTCCTGTTCCCCATCCTGTTTGCACTTTACCTGGCTCACTCTTCTGTCTTTTCAGTCTCAGTTCAAATGTGATTCCTTAGAGAGGATGTCTTTGCCACCCACATGTAAATCACACAAATTTGATTCAACCCATTATTCTTATTTATAGTTTTCCCTTTATGTTACAATCTCACAATGTAAAACTATGTCAATTCATTTTAGATAAAATTCCTGATTAAGGTCAAAACTGAGGTTAGCTGCTATATTGACAAAGCCCTGCATTATGCTTGGCACATAGTAAATGTTACTAAATATTTTTTTGAAGTGTGTGAGCTACCAAAGAAGACTAAGGATAGATTGGAGCCTAAACTGTACAAGTCATAGGAAGGGTTTGTTTGTTCTTGGCATAAAATTTAAATGATACATCTGAAAGAAATTTATTCAGAGAGTTTTCTCTTCTCTGTGAACATCAATATATGTTCTTTATAGAGATCAGATGGAGTAGTTTAAAAATGATAAATGTGTCCCCAGATTTTTCCCATGCTACTTATTCACTCTGGTCTGCTAGCCCTGTATTTCCAGCAGCTTGAACAGTGCCTGGCACATGCTATTTGCTGCTCTTTAGTTGCTAAGCCGTGTCTGATTCTTTGCGACCCTGTGGACTATAGCCTGCCAGGCTCCTCTTTCCATAGGATTTTCCAGGCAAGAATACTGGAGCAGGTAGCTATTCCCATTTCCAGGGGATCTTCCTAACCCAGGGACCAAACCTGCATCTCCTGCTTGGCAGGCTGATTCTTTGCTGCTGACACCTGGGAAGAGAAACTGCTTGCCAGTACAGGAGACCAGGAGGCATGGGTTCAGTCCCTGGCTTGGAAGATCCCCTGGAGGAGGAAATGGCAACCCGCCCCAGTATTCTTGATGGGAAAATCTCACGGATAGGGGAGACTGGAGGGCTACCGTCTATAGGATCGCAAGAGTCAGACATGACTTAGCAACTAAACAACAACCACAGCAATGTTATCCCTACAGCTGTCACTTCCTTTTTCACTCCCTTTTTCATATTCCCCATTTTTTGAGTTGGTCCCTTCCGTTTATCTTCTAGATCACAGTTTAAACTTGCCTTCTCAGGGAGACATTTTCTATCCCTAAATAAGGCTAAGTCCCTTGGTATATATTCTTAAAGCACTCTGCCCCATTCTTTTCATAAAATTGCTCATATTTTTTTTTAAATTGCTCATATTTTATTCACTGAGTATTTAGCAGATATTTATGTGCAATAAAGGATTAACTCATTACAGCTGGGTTGTTCAAGCCCTGCAGATTTCAAAGAGAGGACTGGCCCTTGACTGGCTCCTGGGAGATAACATCTAAGCCATTGGAATATACTGCCTGATAAGAGTATATTTGTACACCTGGGGCCTTGGGCCACAGCAGACAGTTTATGCTAAGAATGTGATTCATGGTGCAGTGTTGTGTCAGCTTGATCTCTGAAGGGGCAGGAGACTGAGTAACCGATGTCAGTGTTTCCTGCCTATGCGATTGACCTCCAGGGATACACCCTGGACAGCAGGCTCAGGCGAGCTCCTTGGTTGGCAATATGCAGTGCCTGTTGTCGTACGTCGTTGTGAGGAGAACTAAGGAGAGGAAAGCTAGAAGCCTGTGCTTAGTCTGTCCTGAACTCTGCTACATACGCCTTTTCCTTTGCTGATGTCAGTCTGTATCCTTTTGCTGTAATAAACAATGCCATGAACATAACATTTCCACATTCTGTGAGTCCTTCTAGTGAATCATTGAGACTGAGGATGGTTTGGGGACCCCAGACATAGTCTATTACTTATCTAATATGCCGGACATCTGTTAGGCAAAAGATTTACCGTGAAGAATGAAGTAGACAAGTCCTTTCTTCTTGGGTGTTTCAGCTGATGTTGGAGAAGCCAGATGACAAACAAGTAAGCAGACGACTAGACAAATACAAATAAAAAATAAGTCCTATGAATAAATGTGCAAAATAAAAGTGTTATAGAAGAGTCTGTGTTTTTTTTTTTTTTTTTTTAATTTTTTTATTAGTTGGAGGCTAATTGCTTCACAACATTTCAGTGGGTTTTGTCATACATTGATATGAATCAGCCATAGATTTACACTTATTCCCCATCCCGATCCCCCCTCCCATCTCCCTCTCCACCCGATTCCTCTGGGTCTTCCCAGTGCACCAGGCCGGAGCACTTGTCTCATGCATCCCACCTGGGCTGGTGATCTGTTTCACCATAGATAGTATACATGCTGTTCTTTTGAAACATCCCACCCTCACCTTCTCCCACAGAGTTCAAAAGTCTGTTCTGTATTTCTGTGTCTCTTTTTCTGTTTTGCATATAGGGTTATCGTTACCATCTTTCTAAATTCCATATATATGTGTTAGTATGCTGTAATGTTCTTTATCTTTCTGGCTTACTTCACTCTGTATAAGGGGCTCCAGTTTCATCCATCTCATTAGGACTGGTTCAAATGAATTCTTTTTGACGGCTGAGTAAAATTCCATGGTGTATATGTACCACAGCTTCCTTATCCATTCATCTGCTGATGGGCATCTAGGTTGCTTCCATGTCCTGGCTATTATAAACAGTACTGCGATGAACATTGGGGTGCATGTATCTCTTTCAGATCTGGTTTCCTCAGTGTGTATGCCCAGAAGTGGTATTGCTGGGTCATATGGCAGTTCTATTTCCAGTTTTTTAAGGAATCTCCACACTGTTTTCCATAGTGGCTGTACTAGTTTGCATTCCCACCAACAGTGTAAGAGGGTTCCCTTTTCTCCACAGCCTCTCTGGCATTTATTGCTTGTAGACTTTTGGATAGCAGCCATCCTGACTGGTGTGTAATGGTACCTCATTGTGGTTTTGATTTGCATTTCTCTAATAATGAGTGATGTTGAGCACCTTTTCATGTGTTTGTTAGCCATCTGTATGTCTTCTTTGGAGAAATGTCTGTTTAGTTCTCTGGCCCATTTTTTGATTGGGTCATTTATTTTTCTGGAATTGAGCTGCAGGAGTTGCTTGTATATTTTTGAGATTAATCCTTTGTCTGTTGCTTCATTTGCTATTATTTTCTCCCAATCTGACGGCTGTCTTTTCACCTTACTTATAGTTTCTTTTGTAGTGCAAAAGCTTTTAAGTTTCATTAGATCCCATTTGTTTAGTTTTGCTTTTATTTCCAATATTCTGGGAGGTGGGTCATAGAGGATCTTGCTGTGATTTATGTCGGAGAGTGTTTTGCCTATGTTCTCCTCTAGGAGTTTTATAGTTTCTGGTCTTACATTTAGATCTTTAATCCATTTTGAGTTTATTTTTGTGTATGGTGTTAGAAAGTGTTCTAGTTTCATTCTTTTGCAAGTGGTTGACCAGTTTTCCCAGCACCACTTGTTAAAGAGGTTGTCTTTTTTCCATTGTATATCCTTGCCTCCTTTGTCAAAGATAAGGTGTCCATAGGTTCGTGGATTTATCTCTGGGCTTTCTATTCTGTTCCATTGGTCTATATTTCTGTCTTTGTGCCAGTACCACACTGTCTTGATGACTGTGGCTTTGTAGTAGAGTCTGAAGTCAGGCAGGTTGATTCCTCCAGTTCCATTCTTCTTTTTCAAGATTACTTTGGCTATTCGAGGTTTTTTGTATTTCCATACAAATTGTGAAATTCTTTGGTCTAGTTCTGTGAAAAATACCGTTGGTAGCTTGATAGGGATTGCATTGAATCTATAGATTGCTTTGGGTAGAATAGCCATTTTGACAATATTGATTCTTCCAATCCATGAACACGGTATGTTTCTCCATCTGTTTGTGTCCTCTTTGATTCCTTTCATCAGTGTTTTATAGTTTTCTATGTATAGGTCTTTTGTTTCTTTAGGTAGATATACTCCTAAGTATTTTATTCTTTTTGTTGCAATGGTGAATGGTATTGTTTCCTTAATTTCTCTTTCTGTTTTTTCATTGTTAGTATATAGGAATGCAAGGGATTTCTGTGTGTTAATTTTATATCCTGCAACTTTACTATATTCATTGATTAGTTCTAGTAATTTTCTGGTAGAGCCTTTAGGGTTTTCTATATAGAGGATCATGTCATCTGCAAACAGTGAGAGTTTCACTTCTTCTTTTCCTATCTGGATTCCTTTTACTTCTTTTTCTGCTCTGATTGCTGTGGCCAAAACTTCCAACACTATGTTGAACAGTAGTGGTGAGAGTGGGCACCCTTGTCTTGTTCCTGATTTCAGGGGAAATGCTTTCAATTTTTCACCATTGAGGGTGATGCTTGCTGTGGGTTTGTCATATATAGCTTTTATTATGTTGAGGTATGTTCCTTCTATTCCTGCTTTTTGGAGAGTTTTAATCATAAATGAGTGTTGAATTTTGTCAAAGGCTTTCTCTGCATCTATTGAGATAATCATATGGTTTTTATCTTTCAATTTGTTAATGTGGTGTATTACATTGATTGATTTGCGGATGTTGAAGAATCCTTGCATTCCTGGGATAAAGCCCACTTGGTCGTGGTGTATGATTTTTTTAATATGTTGTTGGATTCTGTTTGCTAGAATTTTGTTAAGGATTTTTGCATCTATGTTCATCAGTGATATTGGCCTGTAGTTTTCTTTTTTTGTGGCATCTTTGTCAGGTTTTGGAATTAGGGTGATGGTGGCCTCATAGAATGAGTTTGGAAGTTTACCTTCTTCTGCAATTTTCTGGAAGAGTTTGAGTAAGGTAGGTGTTAGCTCTTCTCTAAATTTTTGGTAGAATTCAGCTGTGAAGCCATCTGGTCCTGGGCTTTTGTTTGCTGGAAGATTTTTGATTACAGTTTCGATTTCCTTGTCTGTGATGGGTCTGTTAAGATCTTCTATTTCTTCCTGGTTCAGTTTTGGAAAGTTATACTTTTCTAAGAATTTGTCCATTTCATCCAAGTTGTCCATTTTATTGGCATAGAGCTGCTGGTAGTAGTCTCTTATGATCCTTTGTATTTCAGTGTTGTCTGTTGTGATCTCTCCATTTTCATTTCTAATTTTGTTAATTTGGTTCTTCTCTCTTTGTTTCTTAATGAGTCTTGCTAATGGTTTGTCAATTTTGTTTATTTTTTCAAAAAACCAGCTTTTAGCTTTGTTGATTTTTGCTATGGTCTCTTTAGTTTCTATTGCTTTTATTTCTGCCTTAATTTTTAAGATTTCTTTCCTTCTGCTAACCCTGGGGTTCTTCATTTCTTCCTTCTCTAATTGCTTTAGGTGTAGAGTTAGGTTATTTATTTGGCTTTTTTCTTGTTTCTTGATGTAAGCCTGTAATGCTATGAACCTTCCCCTTAGCACTGCTTTTACAGTGTCCCATAGGTTTTGGGTTGTTGTGTTTTCATTTTCATTCATTTCTATACATATTTTGATTTCTTTTTTGATTTCTTCTATGATTTGTTGGTTATTCAGAAGCGTGTTATTTAGCCTCCATGTGTTTGAATTTTTAACAATTTTTTTCCTGTAATTGAGATCTAATCTTACTGCACTGTGGTCAGAAAAGATGACTGGAATGATTTCAATTTTTTTGAATTTTCCAAGACTAGATTTATGGCCCAGGATGTGATCTATTCTGGAGAAGGTTCCGTGTGCACTTGAGAAAAAGGTGAAGTTGCTTGTTTTGGGGTGAAATGTCCTATAGATATCAATTAGGTTTAGCTGGTCCATTGTGTCATTTAAAGTTTGTGTTTCCTTGTTAATTTTCTGTTTAGTTGATCTATCCATAGTTGTGAGTGGGGTATTAAAGTCTCCCACTATTATTGTGTTACTATTAATTTCCTCTTTCATACTCGTTAGTGTTTGCCGTACATATTGCGGTGCTCCTATGTTGGGTGCATATATATTTATAATTGTTATATCTTCTTCTTGGATTGATCCTTTGATCATTATGTAGTGTCCTTCTTTGTCTCTTTTCACAGCTTTTATTTGAAAGTCTATTTTATCTGATATGAGTATTGCGACTCCTGCTTTCTTTTGGTCTCCATTTGCATGAAATATTTTTTTCCAGCCCTTCACTTTTAGTCTGTATGTGTCTCTTGTTTTGAGGTGGGTCTCTTGTAGACAGCATATATGGGGGTCTTGTTTTTGTATCCATTCAGCCAATCTTTGTCTTTTGGTTGGGGCATTCAACCCATTTACATTTAAGGTAATTATTGATAGGTGTGGTCCCGTTGCCATTCACTTTGTTGTTTTGGGTTCACGTTTATACAACCTTTCTGTGTTTCCTGTCTAGAGAAGATCCTTTAGCATTTGTTGAAGAGCTGGTTTGGTGGTGCTGAATTCTCTCAGCTTTTGCTTATCTGTAAAGCTTTTGAGTTCTCCTTCATATCTGAATGAGATCCTTGCTGGATACAGTAATCTAGGTTGTAGGTTATTCTCTTTCATTACTTTCAGGACGTCCTGCCATTCCCTTCTGGCCTGGAGGGTTTCTATTGATAGGTCAGCTGTTATCCTTATGGGAATCCCTTTGTGTGTTATTTGTTGTTTTTCCCTTGCTGCTTTTAATATTTGTTCTTTGTGTTTGATCTTTGTTAGTTTGATTAATATGTGTCTTGGGGTGTTTCGCCTTGGGTTTATCCTGTTTGGGACTCTCTGGGTTTCTTGGACTTGAGTGGCTATTTCCTTCCCCATTTTAGGGAAGTTTTCAGCTATTATCTCCTCGAGTATTTTCTCATGGCCTTTCTTTTTGTCTTCTTCTTCTGGGACTCCTATGATTCGAATGTTGGGGCGTTTCACAGTGTCCCAGAGGTCCCTGAGGTTGTCCTCATTTCTTTTGATCCTTTTTTCTTTTTTCCTCTCTGCTTCATTTATTTCCACCATTTTATCTTCTACCTCACTTATCCTATCTTCTGCCTCCGTTATTCTACTCTTGGTTCCCTCCAAAGTGTTTTTGATCTCATTCATTGCATTGTTCATTTTTAATTGACTCTTTTTTATTTCTTCTAGGTCTTTATTAAACAATTCTTGTATCTTTTCAATCTTTGTCTCCAGGCTATTTATCTGTAACTCCATTTTGTTTTCAAGATTTTGGATCATTTTTATTATCATTATTCTAAATTCTTTTTCAGGTAGATTCCCTATCTCCTCCTCTTTTGTTTGACTTGGTGGGCATTTTTCATGTTCCTTTACCTGTTGGGTATTTCTTTGCCTTTTCATCTTGTTTAGATTGCTGTGTCTGGAGTGGACTTTCTGTATTCTGGAGGTCTGTGGTTCCTTTTTATTGTGGAGGATTTACCCAGTGGGTGGGGTTAGACGATTGGCTTGTCAAGGTTTCCCGGTTAGGGAAGCTTGCGTCAGTGTACTGGTGCGTGGAACTTGATTTCTTCTCTTTGGAGAGCAATGGAGTGCCCAGTAATGAGTTTTGAGATGGGTCTATGTGTTAGGTGTCACCTTGGGCAGCCTGTATGTTGACATTCGGGGCTATGTTCCTGTGTTACTGGAGAATTTGCGTGGTATGTCTTGCTCTAAAACTTACTGGCTCTTGGGTGGTGGTTGGTTTCAGTGTAGGTATGGAGGCTTTTGGACGGTCACTTATTGCTTAAAGTTCCATGTAGTCAGGAGTTTTCTGGTGTTCTCAGGTTTTGGGCTTAAGTTTCCTGCCTCTGGATTTCAGTTTTATTCTTCCTGTATTCTCAGGACTTCTCCAACTATACAGCACTGATAATAAAACTTCTAGGTTAATGGCGAAAAGATTCTCCCCCGTTAGGGACACCCAGAGAGGTTCACAGAGTTACATGAACAGGAGAAAAGGGAGGAGGGAGATAGAGATGAGCAGGAGGAGAAAAAGGGGGGCTCAAGAGGAGAGAGACAGATCTACGCAGCTGTCTGTTCCCAGAGTGTTCTCCGTATCTCAGACACCTACAAGGATTCACAGAATTGGATTGGGAAGAGAAGGGGAAAGGAGGAAATAGAGGTGTTCTGAGGTAGAAAACAGAGAGTCAAGATTGGGAGAGAATAATCTTCGGTTTAAAGATAGGGCTTCTTTTTTTTTTTTTTTTTTGGTAAGGTTATAGTGTAGTGAAAATGAAAATGAAGAGTAGTAGAGGAGTACTAGAGGACTTTAAAAGAAATAAGAGAAAAAGAAAAATAGAAAATAAAAGAGAAAATGGAAAGGAAAAAAAAGAAGAAAAAAGAAAAAAAAAGAAAAAGCAAAAAAAAGAAAAAAAACAAAAAAAAAAAAAAGAAAGAAAAAAAAATTTTTTTTTCCCCTAATTAAAAAAATCGTAAAAATCTATGTAAATAAAAGTTAAGGAGTAATGGGGGAGTAATAGGGAATTTTAAAGGAAAATAAAAGAGAAAAAATAAAAAAGAAAAAATATAAAAAGAAAAAAAAATTTTTTTTTTCCCTTACTTAGAAAAAAAAAAGTAAAAATATATCTAGGAGTTTCTCTGGAGCTGCTGCGGTCAGTGTGGGTTCGGCTCAGTTTCAGATAGCTCCTCGTTCCAGCTTACACTTCTCGATATCTACAGGGCCCTTCCGGTGAAGTCGGTGTTTTCTACAGGGATTTTAATCTGTTGCACCAGTCCCTTCTGAAGCGGTTCCCTTTGTTTATTTGGCTTCTGTTTGCCAGTCTCTTCAGAGCCTCATTTCCGCCCTGACACAGGCGGGCGGAGGTGGACTCTTATTCAGTTAGCTAGTTCCGTTGCGCTGCTGGGAGGGGCTGACGCTGCGGGGATGGGCTGGCGCTGCGGGGCGGGGCTGACGCTGCGGGGAGGGGCTGGCCCTGCGGGGGCGGGCTGACGCTGCGGGGATGGGCTGGCGCTGCTTTCTCCCTCTGCGCTGCTCAGGCTCCCGGCTGTTCTATATGGAGCGCGCCCCGCGCTGCGCTAGGTTCCAGCCCTCAGGTGTTACACAAAAGCGCGGAAGGAAAAGCTGCGCCTGCTCTCTGTGCCTTCCCCGTCAGAGCGGTCCAGGCAGCGAGGGGCTTGATGGGCGCACTATCCCCAGGTGTGGCACACTCACTCCCTTCCGCGGACCCAGTCTCAGTTTCCGCTGACGCCAGTCGGGTGCGCGCGCCTTCCGCCCTCTGCGTCCCCAGCCCCAGTCCCCGCCCGCGCCGGTCGGGTGCCTGCGCCCTGTGTCTCGCTGCGACCTTCCCCTCCCCCCTGCCTCCTGCCTCCGGCGGGGCTGGGCGGGTCCGCAGCCTGCGACCTCTTCTTGGGACTTTCTCCGTCCCTTTGTTCTGCGAACGGCCGGCAGTGTGTTCCGGCCGGTTAATTTTCTCTCTTTTGGTCTCCCACAGTTCAAGTTGGCACCTCACAGAAGCTCCCTCCGATTGTCCTCAGGGCCCTTAGGCCCGGACCCTAGCCCAAGCAAGGCCGCCTAAGACTCCCTTCCCGGGACGGGTCTCCGTCCTTAGCTCTTTTGTCTCACTTTTTATCTTTTATATTTTGTCCTACCTCCTTTCGAAGACAATGGTCTGCTTTTCTGGGCGCCTGATGACCTCAGCTAGCGATCAGAAGTTGTTTTGTGAGGTTGGCTCTGCATTCAGTTATTCTTTTGATGAATTTGTAGGAGAGAAAGTGGTCTCCCCGTCCTACTCCTCCGCCATCTTGGCTCCTCCAAGAGTCTGTGTTTTTTACCACAACCAAATTCTATAAAAGGGACTATGTATATGCATTTAATTTACCATTTATCTTCAAAATGTAACAGGCTCCTGGCAGAAAATACACACTCAGTAAATGCTTGTAAACTTAATTTGAATGCCGATTCCCTTTCCCACAGCTGTCCTTTTCCTTGTGGAAATATTCCCAAGCAAAGTGAAATAAATTTAGGATGTTAAAATGTATGGAGCATAGCTAGATTACATATTAAATATGAGGTGTGTATGTGTGTTTTCTCTAAAAGACAGAAGACTAAACTGACTTTTGAGAATGAAAATCTTCCCTAGTTTGCTGATTTGGGTTTTGAAAAGTTTGTTGTTACTTCTGACTAATCATAAGTAATTTTATATGAGAAAATCCATTTACTTGATTTAAGAATAAATTCAATAGGAAGATGTCTGCAAGTGTTTTATTGCATGAGTGTTGTGTAATGTTAAACATGCAAAATAGTTACTGTGCTTTGACGACTACATAAGGCCCCAACAGATTTTCCTTTGGATCCTAGTATCTAACATATGCTATATGTTGAGTAATTTCTATCTTAAGCTCTGTATTAAGAGATTTTATGAGATAATTAACAGGTTGAAACATCAGTTCAGTTCAGTGGCTCGTCCAGCTCTTTGTGACCTCATGGACTGCAGCACACCAGGCCTCCCTATCGCCAACTTCCAGAGTTTACTCAGACTCATGTCCATTGAGTTGGTGATGCCATCCAGCCATGTCATCCTGTGTCATCCCCTTCTCTTCCTGCCTTCAATGTTTCCCAACATCAGGGTCTTTTCAAATGAGTCAGTTCTTCGCATCAGGTGGACAAGATATTGGAGTTTAACATCAGTCCTTCCAATGAGTATTCAGGACTGATTTCCTTTAGGATGGACTGGTTGGATCTCCTTGCAGTCTAAGGGACTCTCAAGAGTCTTCTCCAACACCACAGTTCAAAAGCATCAATTCTTTGGTGCTCAGCTTTCTTTATAGTCCAATTCTCACATCCATACATGACTACTGGAAAAACCATAGCCATTACTAGATGGACCTTTGTTGGCAAAGTATGTCTCTGCTTTTCAATATGCTATCTAGGTTGGTCATAGCTTTTCTTCCAAGGAACAAATGTCTTTTAATGTCATGGCTGCAGTCATCATTTGCACTGATTTTGGAGCCCTCCAAAATAAAGTCTGTCACTCTTTCCACTGTTTCCCCATCCCATGAAGTGATGGGACCAGATGCCATGATCTTAGTTTTTGAATGTTGAGCTTTAAGCCAACTTTTTCACTCTCATCTTTCACTGTCATCAAGAGGCTCTTTAGTTCTTCCCTTTCTGCGATAAGGGTGGTGTCATCTGCATATCTGAGGTTATTGATATTTCTCCTGGCAATCTTGATTCCAGCTTGTGCTTCATCCAGCCCAGTGTTTCTCATGATGTACTCTGCATATAAGTTAAATAAGCAGGGTGACAATATACAGCCTTGACGTACTCCTTTCCCTATTTGGAACCAGTCTGTTGTTCCATGTCCAGTTCTCACTGTTGCTTCCTGACCTGCAAACAGATTTCTCAAGAGGCAGGTCAGGTGGTCTGGCATTCCCATCTCTTTCAGAATTTTCCACAGTTTATTGTGATCCACACAGTCAAATGCTTTGGCATAGTCAATAAAGCAGAAGTAGATGTTTTTCTGAAAGTCCCTTGCTTTTTTGATCATCCAACGGATGTTGGCAATTTGGTCTCTGGTTCCTCTGGCTTTTCTAAATCCATGAACATCTTGAAGTTCATGGTTCACATACTGTTGAAGCCTGGCTTGGAGAATTTTGAGTATTACTTTGTTAGCGTGTGAGATGAGTGCAAATTGTGCAGTAATTTGAGCATTCTTTGGCATTGCCTTTCTTTGGGATTAGAATGAAACTGATGTTTTCCAGTCCTATGGCCATTGCTGAATTTTCCAAATTTGCTGGCGTATTGAGTGCAGCACTTTCACAGCATCATTTTTTAGGATTTGAAATAGCTCAACTGGAATTCCATCACCTCCACTGGGTTTGTTCATAGTGATGCTTCCTAAGGCCCACTTGACTTCACTTTCCAGGATGTCTGGCACTAGGTTGGTGATCACATCATCATGATTATTTGGTTCATGAAGATCTTTTTTATATAGTTCTGTGTATTCTTGCTACCTCTTCTTAATATCTTCTGCTTTTGTTAGGTCCATACCATTTCTGTCATTTATTGAACCCATCTTTGCATGCAATGTTCCCTTGGTATCTCTGACTTTCTGGAAGAGATCTCTAGACTTTCCCATTCTATTATTTTCCTCTATTTTTTTGCATTGATCGCAGAGTAAGGCTTTCTTATCTCTCCTTGCTATTCTTTGGAAATCTGCATTCAAATGGAAGCATATCACTTCTTTATTCCTTTAAGATGTTTTTTTCAGCACTGCATTCTGGATATTCCTATATATGTTTATTGTGCATATTTCAGAGCTGATGCAAGTGTAAATGCTGATTATGTTTGTTTATTGATCCTTTCTCAAGGAACTAAAATATACTGCACTTCTTCAAATACTGTTCTGTGCTAGTGGGTCATGTTAGAAATTACCAAGAAAGTGGTGCTATGTAGAAATTTAAATATTGTAACAGTAGTGATATAATGAGTTGTTTTACAGTTGAAACATTATGATGGAACATTCTCCATGGTTGTGTCTCTTGACCACACATAAATCTCTCTCTCTAAAAGTGCTAACACTAAAGGCAAGGATGTGCAATAGAAGTGGCAGTGGTTTTCAAGTGTATTTATGTGTACGTGTGTGTCAAAGGATGTTAGTGATAGATTAACCAGAGATAGCTGAGAACTTTTTTATGAGATGTTTGCCTAAAATTGTGGGTGGATTTCCTGGGTGTAATATAATCATTTTTAAGAAAATCACTTATTTGATATTTATATTTTTCTTAAAATGGAGATATATTAATTATTTTCTTTGTATATACTTCCCGTTTGAAGGGGGGACAAATGTTGGAATATGACATAATAGGAAAAATGAGCTTTGGATTCAGACAACCAAAAGTTTTAAATCTAATGATAAAATTTAGTAATTACATGAACTTGCGAAAAGCAACTTTATTTCTGTTGTCTAAGTTTTCTGCATCAGTGAAATGACATAGGGCGATTTGACAGTAGAAAATAAGGTTTAGCTTAATTTAAAGGCCTGATTTTATATTTTTAAAACAATACCTTTCACAGCATTTTCACATTTTTTTTTTCACATGCTGTTTTAATCATCTCCTTGTTCATGATGGAGAGATTGTACTATGGGACTGTGAGGATGGTTGAACATATGACATCCAACATTGGACAGATGAGATTGACAGTAGTGAATTAGTCACATATATTGTTATTTACAGCCTTCCCAGGTGGTGCTAATGGTAAAGAACCTGCCTGCCAATGCAGGAGACGTAAACGATACTGATTGGATCACTGAGTCAGGAAGAGCCTCTGGAGGAGAGCATGGCAACCCACTCCAGTATTCTTGCCTGGAGAATCCCGTGGACAGAGGAGCCTGGCAGGCTACAGTCCATAGTGTTGCAAAGAGTCAGACAAGACTGAAGGGGCTGAGTGTGCACACATTGTTATTTACAGCCTGGGAGGGCAGGGAGCTGAAATCTGTTACCTAGGGATAAGCAGAGACTGTGTCGGGTTCCCTTGATAAAGAAGGATAGTTAGCTAGGGGACCTTACCCTCAGGAGAAAAATCAGGAGGGAAACTTGCAGTTAGGCCGGATGAAGCCCTCCTGATTTCTCTCAGATGTCAGAGTAGCACGTAACATTGTACTTTAGTTTTTTAAATTTAATTTTTATAGGGGTACAGTTGACTTACAGTGTTGTGTTAGATTCATGTGTGTAGCAAAGTGAATGTGTTCATATACACATATCAACCTTTTTTTTTTAGGTTCTTATTTCATACAGGCCATTACAGAGTATCAAGTAGAGTCCCTGTGCTGCATGGTAGGTCCTTATTAGTTATCTGTGTTTTTTTTTTTTTTTAGTTATCTGTTTTATATATAGCCGTGTGTGTATGTCAGTTCCAGCCCTCCAATTTATCCCTCCCCTCACTCCCTGATACCCATAAGTTTCCTTTCTATGTTTGTAATTCTGTTTCTGTTTTGTAAATAAGTTTATTTGTACATGAACTTTAATTAATTTTAGACCTTAACCATACACACTTTCTTTTGTCTGTCATAAGACTGTGAAATAGGAAATGTTGATGCAGAATTTTGAAATGGCGATCATAGAGGTGGTTGCATATTATCATATTGTAAAAAATGGGCTAAAACACGAGAGGTGAGAATATACATGTGTGAAATGTCATGGGTGAGTACTTGTAAGTTTAGATATCTGTGTGCATGTAAATGCATTGATATTTCAGAAGGAACTGCTCCTTTGTTCATTCGCTAAAATAAGAAAACATTTCTCCTTGCAGTTACCTGGGTTTAACTCTTGATAAAGTGAAGTCTTGGTAAAATGAAGATAGACTTTGACCAACAAAATGTCTTAACCTCTACAACCCTACATCTTTTCACACCAAACTTTGCTTAAAAATCTTTCCTTGTTTTTCTCTGTTCTCAGGATAAAGATGAAAACTTTAACAACATCTATAGAACCTCATATGATGAAGGCTTTCCTCACTTTCTTCATTCCATTCACACTGATCTTCTTTCAGCCATGTCAACTTCCCATGCTCACTCCAATCACAGAGCTTTGTCCATATTTTTCCACATGCCTATGATGCTTTCTCTCTTCTATTGTTGTTTAGTTGTTTAATTCTATTGTTGTTTAGACTCTTCGTGACCCCATGGACTGCAGCATGCTTGGCTTCCCTGTCCCTTACCATCTTCCAGAGTTTGCCCAAGTTCATGTCCATTGAATCATTGATGCCATCCAACCATCTCATCCTCTGTCACACTCTTATCTTTCTACCTTCAACCTTTCCCAGCAGCAGGGTCTTTTCCAGTGAGTCGTCTCTTCTCATCAGGTGGCCAAAGTGTTGGAGCTTCAGCTTCAGCATCAGTCCTTCTAAAGAGTATTCAGGATTGATTTCCTTTAAGTTGACTGGTTTGAGCTCCTTGCTTTCCAAGGGATTCTCAAGAGTCTTCTCCAGCACCCACAGTTCAAAAGCATCAATTCATTGGTGCTTTACCTTCTTTATTATCCAGCTCTCATATCTGTATATCTATACAGGGGCTTCCTTGGTAGCTCAGCTAATAAAGAATCTGCCTGCAATGCGGGAGACCTGGGTTCCATCCCTGGGTTGGGAAGATCCCCTGGAGGAGGACATGGCAACCCACTCCATATTCTTGCCTGGAGAATCCCCACGGACAGTGGAGCCTCATGGGCTACAGTCCATGGGGTTGCAAAGAGTAGTCGGACATGACTGAGTGACTAATCACAGCACATATCTGTACAAGACTGCTGGAAAGACCACAGCCTTGACCATACAGACTTTTGTTGGCAACGCGATGTCTTAACTTTCCCGCTGCATTAGCTTAATCTCATACTTTTGAATGACATTTCTTCTGGGAATCTTTTCCTGGTATCTAGGTTAAACTGTGTCTTCCTATCTTAAGCTCCTAAAGAACTCTCTGTTTTTCCTTCATAAAACTTATCACAATATTACAATTCTTTGTTTATATGATATTTTAATTAATTACTGATTTCATTACAAGTCAACCTTTTTAGGAAGAGAAATGCAAAGTAAAATTAAAGCATCAGGGTCTAATTTGAGCCACTGGGTAATCAGTTATTTCTAGAGGATCACAGTAGTCAGCCAATTCAAGAAAAGGAAAAAAAATCCATTAGCAATTTGTAGAAATGGTCAGGGGCTTTTTAAAAGTGACTGTTTGCTTCCAGTAGATATTTAGAAGGCCATACCATTAGCCTTCTATCAGCTCAGCATGGTTAGGCATGGTGAGTGTAATAGTTAAGAGATTATTATCAAATATACTGAATTAGCAATCTCAGGAGTTAATTCCTCTGCACTTTCTAATTATGTTTCTGAAACAAGGAGCAGGTCCTGCAGGCATCCCAACCTAGGATGTTAGAGAAGCTAGGGCAGGAAGTGAGAGGGTACCAGTCCAGTCTGGAGGCCGAGAGCCATGACTCTAATGATGACTGGATTAAAAGATGATCTGAGAATATTTGAAACAATGCCCAACAAGTCCATTTCTGGTTTATAGTAATTTCTGATCTTATAGTAATTTTATAGAAAAGAGCAGTTAGTTTTCCTTTCTCTGTGTCTTGGTGTCAATTTACCATGAGCAGAGTATCTGCTAATCTTTGACACCTAAGTAGAAATGTGGGCTTTGTATACAAAATGATATACTCCTTTGTTTCTGGAATTTATTCACTAAGCTTTTAAATACTACAAAAAAGATATTATGTGTTGCTGGGAGGGAGATAAAAAGTAAATGACTGAAAACATTTTCTCATAGATTTAAGTCAGTAAATACAGAGGATACTAGAGTATAGAATTTTTTGTAGGTGATTGGGAAAGCTTTAAAACAGGATTAAAAAAACCCCACATATAAATGGATAATTCCTGCACTTTATACATCAGAATTCTTTTCATTGCAGGACCCAGAAACCCAGCAATGACTACTTTAAATAAGAAAGAGAGACATATTTTGTCATTTATCTGGGATTGGTTTACTCACATTTTAGTCCAAATGCTTAAATAATGTCATTAGCATTTTTTGTTTCCCTCTTCTCTCTCTCAATTTTGACACCTTCTCTATGGCCACCTTTTGTGCTTTCCAAATGGACTTTCTGTATGTAGCCAGGAAAAATGGTGGCCAGCAACTCTAGTTTCACTTTGGTCTTAATGCATTTATTTCATATAACATTCATTTTATTTCTTAATAAAACAAAATGTTTATTAATAAAGGTGGACGGATAAGCCCAGCTACAACTTAGTATCTGCCAATGAAAATACAGTTCTTAAGGACTCTTCTTCCATGCTCTACACCTATGATGCTGAGCACAGTGATTGACAGACTTATGTCACGTGAACACACTGACTTTACAGTTTCATGAAAATCACATGCACTAAAGGACGGATATTGAGGTAATATATATGCATGACAAGGGCTGAGCTTTAAGAAGTTTAGAGGGTATTAGAAGGAAAAAATGTATGCCTAGTGACTGTGCTTTGTTTGACTAATGAAAAATTAAGTTCATCTAAATGGGAATGGACTTATATATTGAACTAACCAAGGCTTTGAAGGCTATATTAGAGATGCTTCCTAGAATATCATGAAAATATTAAATGTTAAAATATAAAAAGAAGCTACTCTAATACATTTATTTTACATTGAAGAATGAGATTCAGAGAAAGAAGTAACTTTTTCAAAAGTATATATAAAATATTACTGGCATGCATGTTGGGGAGGGGTGGGAAAGCATAAACATAGGCACCAATAAACAAATTTGTGCAAGTGAGTGAGATTAACTTTATATTTCATAAGGCTCCTAAAATGGAGGACTAATTAATACTTGAAGCTTAAAAGTTACAAAACCTAAGAATCAAGTTTTTGAACTTAAAAAATTTTGGTTCAAGTAATGTTTTTCTTATTGTGGAAACAGCAAAGACATATTACAGAAAGTTATAAAATTATATAAATATAAAAATATAAGCATCTCATACTTATTCATTATTATCACAATTGCAATTAATGAACTGTATCAATAGTATATAATATATATTCATTGTTGTTGTTCAGTTGCTCAGTTGTGTCCGATTTTTTGTGACCCCATGGACTGCAGCATGCCAGGCTTCCCTGTCCTTCACCATCTCCCGGGACTTGCTCAAACTCATGTCCATAGAGTTGGTGATGCCATCCAACCATCTCATCCTCTGTCATCCCCTTCTCCTCCTTCCTTCAGTCTTTCCAAGCATCAGGGTATTTTCAAAGGAGTCAGTTCTTCACATCAGGTGGCAAAGTATTGGAGCTTCAGCATCAGTCCTGAATATTCAGGACTGATTTCCTTTAGAATTGACTGCTTTCATCTCTTTGCAGTCCAAGAGACTCTCAAGAGTCTTCTCCAATGCCACAGTTCAAAAGCATCAATTCTTCAGTGCTCAGTTTTCTTTATGGTGCAACTCTCACATCCCCTATGACTACTAGAAAAATCATAGCTTTGACAAGACAGACCTTTGTTGGCAAAGTAATGTTTCTGCTTTTTAATATACTGTCTAGGTTTGTCACAGCTTTTCTTCCAAGGAGCAAGCGTCTTTGAATTTTGTGGCTGCAGTCACCATCTACAGTGATTTTGGAGCCCAGGAAAATAGTCTGTCACTGTTTCCATCATTTCCCCATCTATTTGCCATGAAGTGATGGGACTGGATGCCATAATCTTTGTTTTTTGAGTGTTGAGTTTTAAGCCAGCTTTTTAAAGCCAGCCACTCTCCTCTTTCCCCTTCATCAAGAAGCTCTTAAGTTCCTCTTCACTTTCTACCATAAGGGTGGGATCATCTCCATATCTGATATTATTGATATTTCTCCTGACAGTCTTGATTCCAGCTTGTGCTTCATCCAGCCTGACATTTTGCATGATATACTCTGTATATAAGTTAAATAAGCAGCACTCAGTCATATCTGACTCTTTGCAACCTCATGGACTGTAACCCACCAGACTCCTCTGTCCATGGGATTTCCCAGGAAAGAGTACTGGAGTGGGTTGCCATTTCCTTCTCCAGGGGATCTCCTCAACCAAGGGATTGAACCCACATCTCCTGTGGCTCCTGCATTGTAGGGGAATATTTTACCTGCTGAGCCATTGGGGAAGTCCATAATATGTATTAATGTTATATTAATGTATTATATATGTGTTAATAGTATATATTAAATATAATATATACAGAGACTCACATATATGTACTATATTTAAATATATTTTCTGAATGAATGGTTTTTTTCTAGTTGTTTTACTATTATAAACAATGTTTCTAGTACACTTCTATATGATTATGTACAAGTTCGTTCTTAATTATTGCTTAAGAAAAATTTGTGAAGGAATTTCTAAGGCAGTCTAATTATTTAAGAATCTTGTTTTTATTTTTAAGTAAAATTGGAAGTAAAGTATCCTTATAGCTTTTTTCTTTTTTTGCAAAGAAACAAAGAGAAAAGTGAGGTCATTCCAGCCCTCATTATTTTCAAAGTAAGATATCTCTTTAGCAGCAGTGGTCCTGTAACTTTTATGTCTTGCTCAAGGGTAATCAGCTGAAATGGATGTCTTTGAAATTAATATCCCATCGAGAGCACATTTCATAGCAAGTCTTAAGAATTTCAGTGCAGTTAATGACCTTTTACATTTGTCAAAATTTATTTATGATTTTGAAAAGTAAAAACATTTAGTGGTACAGTCAACCAGTAAAACAGTAAATCCAGTATTTAATAGGTATTGAGTAAGATATTGAAGTCTTCTATAAACATGGATTTTTCAGATAGTAATCGAATTGCAGTAATTGAAATACTGTTCATAGTTACTTCAGTTGATATTTCAAATAATTATATTTAAACAATTTCTGGGTGTTGGAATGCTTTAAAAATTCACTGCCTGGCACATTGCTTTGCACATCATAGGTTTTTAATACTTGCTTGAATGAATGAGTGAGTGAATGTAGTCTTTCCTACTTGTACACGAATGAGTTATATAAATTATACAATTCTTATTAAAAATTCATAAGTTGAGAGACTAAATTAAAATATAAATTATGAATATTATTCTGATAGCAGATAATCAGAGACAATTGACCTGTGGTGTATCCACATTTGCTGCTTCTTAGCTGCAAATGTATATGTGTACATATATATGTATATAAACACTAAACACAGAAAATAACCAAATGAAAAGTGCAGGATCATTCCTACTGACTGAAATAATTGGTAACTCATTTTACATTGTCTTTTTGAGTCACTGTTTGAGGTAGTTTATTGGATACAATCTTAGCAGAGCCTCTTGCTTGGGAAAACAAGAAGTTTTAAAATAATTTTCTTAGGAACATGGAACTATCAACCATATAGATCCTGGTGTAAGAGTTGAGTAGGCCATATGGAAAGTAACCTGACTTGTGAGAGTACTCTAACATCATTTCTTACTGTTTGGAAAGCAGGAACAGTTACTTTAAGGATAATGAAAGATTTCTTGAGAAATTCTTTGAATTTATTTATTTATTTATTTCATTTGTGTCTGTTTTCGGGTCTAATAACGTGTGTTTAGAGTTGTTTTAAAATGGCACTTAACTTTGTTAAATTGGCACATGGCCTCTGGGAGTCTGAAATGCGAAACAGTTAAAAGTGCCAGTGAGCTTTATTTACTCAGAGAGTTTCAGGACCATGGACAGCGCATTCCCCACCCCACTCCTCCCGCCCCGCCCGCCCGAGCAGCCTGCTCCTGTTTTCTCTTTTTGGCAAAAGAAAGCAAGTAAGATTGTGTTGTTGGAGTGGTATCAGTGCTCTAAGTGAAGAGAAATGTTTCATGGATTATGCTTTGTTCGTGAGTGTTGGATTGACACAGGGTCTGCATATCCTTTGGATAGAATGCATTTGAATATTTCGAGATTTTTTTTAATACATTTATATTCCACAATGAAACACATCGTTTATTCAACAAGTGTGTGTTAAATACCCATTGAATGAAAGGCATCGCGATAAGCAGAGATGAATGAAGTAGATGTGGCTTCTTTTGTCATTGCTTGACTGCGGTGTTCTCTGTTATTCATGTGTTGTTTCTTCTCTTTTTCTTTCTCAAGATAAGTATAATGTTTTTTAAAGGCAGAGAGTTTTCTCTATATTAGTCGTTTATAATATTTGCAATGTTAGAATGCACTGTGTTTTAAAATAGGCTATAAGTATTTGAAAGTAATACTATAGAGTCAAAAGTTCAAGGTTTAGAGCCAGACTTGAGTGCAAATTAGTTAATGCTACATGGTAGCTATACAGCTTCAGGAATAAATCTTAGCCTCTCTGGACCTCAATTTCCTCACCTGTAAATTGAGGGTTATGATGCTTATCTTGCAGTGTTATTGTAAGAAATAGAGAGCATATCTGTGTTTTCTCAATATATGATAATTCCTTGAACTAACTTTATTAATTTGAATGAATGATGTCATGTAAGTATTTTTACTTTCATGGGAGGTCTTTTTTCTGGGACTTTTGAAATTTTAACTTTTTGAGAGATAACATGTCTTTCCTGAGGTTATAAAAATTAAAAAGTAAAATATATGCTTTATAATAAGAAAAAATTTCTTATGCCTTTGCAGTCTAGTTTAAGATTGACAGTTTAATAAATACTTTTTCATACTTTTCTAGTATTAAAAAGAATACTATACATTTATTATAGAGTGATTTTGTTCATCTTTTAAAATAGGATTGTTTTCTAATTTTCTTTTTCGCTTACCAGTGTAACTTGGAAAGTTTTCATACTTATATACATATTTTTTTCCATAACTGTATTATGTTCTACAATTCTGGAACTTGTTCATGTATTCCTCTCTTGGAGAATAAAGGGTTTTCCTTTTCTTTTTCAAGTGCTCCTGCTATACATCATACAAAGGTCATCTTAAATACTTTTCCATTTTGTCAAAACAAAATCAAGTCACTTAAGCTGGGCGGAGGGGGAGAAAAGTGTCTTTAACGTGCTAATGCTGAAGGCCGTGATATGAACAACACTCTCATTTTCAGCAGTGACCATCTGAGTTAATGATGTTTCTGAATTACAATGAGTTTTTTAGACAAAATATACAAGTAGATAGCATGATCAGTGTCTAGAGTTTATTAACCAAATTCATCGACACTGCTTTAAAAATTAACGACAAGATTTAGGTTTTTAATTCTTAAGGATATCATTAAACATGGTTGTTTGGAATGAGTATTGATGAATGCTATTTATTAATTGAGTTTATTTAAAGATACATATGCACAAGTATGTTATAATTACTGTCATTAAGTGATATGTGCCAGTTAATTCACATTTTTATGTATTATATATGCTCTAATATTTTTATTTCTCTTGTTTCATAATGTATCACTGAAATTTTGTTAACTGTGGCAGACATCTATGTGACAGTCCCATGGGTATAAAGATGAGACTAGATTCAGATGGACAGCCTCACTTGAGAATACAAAACGCTGAGTCTTAGTTTCTACAAATTACTCATCCTTTATAACTTTCCAGACCACCAGAAACTTGAAGAATTTTTAAACTGTTTTGGTGAGGTGAAATATGAGGTGACACATGATAAGCTATACTTATTTATAGAGCACAGTTTGAGAATGTTCCACACACACACACACACACATCTGTCTCCTCTTGTTTCTGGTAATCATTGAAGCAAGAGATTACCTCCTGATCCTCTTAATTCAGGTAACCACTAATCCTCTTTCCTTATGTATAGATTAGTTTTTTCTATGATTTTGTATAAGTGGAAAGTGAAAGTGAAAGTTGCTCAGTTGTGTCCAACTCTTTTCGACCCCATGGACTGTATAGTCCATGGAATTCTCCAGGCCAGAATACTGGAGTGCATAGCCTTTCCCTTTTCCAGGGGATCTTCCCAACCCAGGGATCAAAACCCAGGTCTCCTGCACTGCAGGGGGATTCTTTACCAGCTGAGCCACAAGGGAAGCCCATATAAGTGGAATAATACATTATTTATCATTTCATCTGTTCTATAAATCTATGTAATTATTTTCAGTTTCTTCATGCTTTTGCATGTATAAGAATTAATTCCTTTATTTTGCTAAGTACTATTCCATTGTATGCCTCTATTATAGTTTGTTTTACTTTCATCTTGTGATGGACAGTTGTTTGTTTCTACTTTTGACTATACAGTTAAAACTGCTGTGATCATTTGCATACCTATCTTTGCATGGAGAAGGGGACTGCAGAGGATGAGATGGTTGGATGGCATCACTGGCTCAATGGACATGAGTTTGAATAAACTCCGGGAGTTGGTGATAGACAGGGAGGCCTGGCATGCTGCAGTCCATGGGGTCGCAAAGAGTCAGACACGACTGAGCAACTGAACTGAACTGAACTTTGCACGAATATGTTTTCAGTTCTCTTGGATTAGATTGGAATATCTGGACTGTAGGGTAGACATATGTTTCACTTTTCAAAAACTATCAAATTATTCTGACTCAATTGTTCCATTTTATATTTCCTCCAGTGGTACATGAGTTCCAGTTTCTCCACATCCTTGCTAAGATTTGATGCTGTCAGTCTTTTAAACCAGCCAATTTAGTAAGTGTGTAGTGATATTTACTGTTGTTCAGTCACTAAGTTGTGTTTGACTGTTTGTGACCCCATGGGCTGTAGCATGCCAGACTTCCCTGTCCTTCACTATCTCTCAGAGCTTGCTCAAACTCATGTCCATTGGTTGGGTAATGCAATCCAACCATCTCATCCTCTGCCCTCCCTTTTCCCCCCTGCCTTCAATATTTCCCAGCATCAGGGTCTTTTCCAGTGAGTCATCTCTTTGCATCAGCCAAATTATTGGAGTTTCAGCTCTGGCATCAGTCCTTCCAATGAATGTTCAAGATTAATTTCCTTTAGGATTGATTGGTTTGATCTCCTTGCAGTCCAAGGGACTCTTAAGAGTCTTCTCCAGCACCACAGTTGAAAAGCAATTCTTTGGTGCTCAGCCTTCTTTATAGTCCAACACTTACATCCATACATGACTACTGCAAAAACCATGGCTTTGACTAGATGGACCTTTGTTGGCAAAGTAACGTCTCTGCTTTTTAATATGCTATCTAGGTTGGTCGTAACTTTCCTTCCAAGGAGTGAGTCTTTTAATTTCATGGCTGCAGTCACCATCTGCAGTGATTTTGGAGCCCAAGAAAATAAAGTCTGTCATTGTTTCCATTGTTCCCCCATTTATTTGCCATAAAGTGATGGGACTGGATGCCATGATCTTCGTTTTTTGAATGTTGAGTTTTAAGTCAGCTTTTTCACTCTCATCTTTCACTTTCATCAAGAGGCTCTTTTGTTCCTCTTTGCTTTCTGCTGTAAGGTTTGTGTCATCTGCATATCTGAGGTTATTGATATTTCTCCCAGAAATATGATTCCAGCTTGTGCTTCATCCAGCCCTGAATTTCACGTGATGTACTCTGCATTCAAGTTAAATAAACAGGGTGACACTATACATCCTTGATGTAATCCTTTTCCAATTTTGAACCTGTCTGCTGTTCCATGTCCAGTTCTAACTGTTGCTTCTTGAACTGCTTACAGATTTCTCAGGAAGCAGGTAAGGTGGTCCAGTATTCCCATCTCTTTAAAAATTTTCCACAGTTTGTTGAGATCCACAAAGTCCGAGGCTTTAGCGTAGTCAGTGAAGCAGAAGTAGATGTTTTTCTGTAAATCCCTTGCTTTTTCTATGATCGAGAGGATGTTGGCAATTTCATCACTGGTAACTCTGTCTTTTATGAATCCAACTTGAACATCTGGAAGTTATCCGTTCATGTACTGTTTAAGTCTAGCTTATATATGGGTTAAAATTTTAAACAATAGAACAAAAAATTTTTTACAAGAATTATAGGAGATTATATCTGTATCTACAGTCTCAGAGTATAAAAACTTTCTGAATCAAGGGCAAAAATGTGAAAGAAAAGAAAAACAGGAAAAAAGGTAAAAGTATTTAAATGTATAAAATAGAAATATTTTGTATTGTGAACACATATAAATATATTATTATAAATAATAACAAAACTTAAACTTAAAAAATTAGAAAATACAAGAACAACTTCCTAAAGTCTTAGTAGTGGAATGGATATGGAAAAAGGATACACTCTTGCTTTTGAAATGTAAAGAGCTATAGCTTTTGTTCTTGGTAATATTTGTTTAAATTAAAAATGTATAATTTTTGACCCCATTATTCTAATTTTTGGAGTCAATCTCATAGAAATATAAATATATCTTTAGGTACAGACATATACATTATACAATAATATAGCATCATTACTCAAATTGGCAAAAAGTGAAAAAAAATTCCATTAAGAGTATGACTGAAAATATATTTGAGTTGTTTAAAGCAATATCATACACAATTGAAAAAAAGAAAATAAAGCTTCATCATTTTTTTAACATTTATCATTTGAATAGAAAGAATCCCTCACATCATTGTTGCATGAGAAAAAAAGGTACATAAATATGTTTTATATGATCTTATTTAAATAGCGCAATGATGACCAATGCTTCTCCCTCCCCCAGATTGCATGCGTACATTTGTATTTATATTTGGGAAACCTGAGTCATTCTTTTTAGAAACATGTATTCAGAATCTGCTGTGCCACACATTATTCTAAGGGATGCGTTGAAGATACACTGGACAGAAAAGTCTTCTCTTTTGGAGTTTGTATTCAAAGGAGAGAATGACAAAAAAAAAAGAAAAAAGGATTCAAAGAATAAGGCAGGGATTAGATGGTAAGTGTCATATAGGTAAATTTTGGTCTTTAGCCTCAGTACAATGTGAAGTCACTGTAGGGTTTTGTTCAGCATAGTGGCATGAATTGATACCCTGTTTCAAAAAGATTACTCTGGCAAGTACTTGGAAAATGGTTTGGAGAAGGGGCAAGAATAAAAGCAGTAATCTACTTCAGAGATTAATCTACTGCAGATTGCTGCAGTGTTCTGGACCAGAGACGGTGGTTTGGACTAGCATGGTAGCAGTTGGGTGGAGAGAAGTATGAACTTTGGAATTATGTTTTATAGGTAAGATGTACAAGGATTGCATGGAGAGAATGAGGGAAGGCAACAGGTCTGGGACAATTTGTGAATTCTTACATGTATGCTGTAGAGTAGATGGTAGCCCTTTTTCACTCCATTGAGGGGGAAAATTATTGACTTTTGGAGGTATTAGTTGACTTTTGGAAATATGAAGTTTAAAATGTTCATTAGATATCTATCCAAGTGGAAAGATGAAATTAGCAATTGAATGAGTGGATAATGGAGTACAGTGGAGAGCACCAACCTTGAGAAATAAACTTTAGAGACAACAGCAGCACACAGTTGGTACTCAGAGATTTAGGACTGGATTAGCCAACCCAGAAGGAGAGTGTAAAATAGAAAAGGACATGAGCCTGAGCTCTCACTGTTGATATCACATTTAAGTTTATTAAAAACTTTAAACTTTCATGGTTTTGAATGTGGATGATTCACTATAAAAAAGGAAGTTCAGTTAAAGTGCATTAAGGTAGGCATAATTAGTTATTGATAAATTCAGTGTAGATGATTACTTGGTCTTCAGAATAATTAAGGACATGCTTCAGGGCATGCAATTCCTTTTAATGCTAAGACTAATCCTATAGTCCTATGGTATTGTTCTTGGTGTTTCTCCATCATCAATGTAATAATTACCTTGTGGTGATAAAATACCTGCATAACATACTGACACTTCCTAGCATGGAGAAGTTTTAGAGGTTGCATTTTTTTAGGCCATATGACAATTTAGAGAAATCTGGGGAATTAGAAAAATATTTGAAACTTTAGAGAGAAGATTCTCAAAGGTAGAAGACCTGTTCTTTTCTTTTTTTTTTTAAGACCTGTTATTTTCAGTGGGGAATTGTTCAGAATGAGTAATGAAACATTGATTCCCCACCACACTCCAGAATAGCTGGAGTGACTTTCTTTTTTTTTTTTTGGAGTGACTTTCTTTTAGTTCAGTTCAGTTGCTCAGTCCTGTCCGATGCTTTGTGACTCTTTGCTACATGAACCACAGCATGACAGGCTTCCCTGTCCTTTACCAACTCCCGGAGTTTGCTCAAACTCACGTCCATCAAGTCAGTGATGCCATCCAACCATCTCATCCTCTGTAATCCCCTTCTTCTCCTGCCTTAAATCTTTCCCAGCATCAGGGACTTTTCCAGTGAATCGTTTCTTCACATCAGGTGGCCAAAGTATTGGAGCTTCAGCCTCAGCATCAGTCCTTCCAATGTATATTCAGGACTGATTTCCTTTAGGATTGACTAGTTTGATCTCCTTGCAGTCCAAGGGAGTCTGCTCCAACACCACAGTTGAAAAGCATCAATTCTTTGGCTCTTAGCTTTCTTGGTCCAACTCTCACATCCATACCTGACTACTGGAAAAACCATAGCTTTGACTAGACAGACCTTTGTTGGCAAAATAATGTCTCTGCTTTTTAACATGCTGTCTAGGTTGGTCATAGCTTTTCTTCCAAGGAGCAAGCGTCTTTTAATTTCATGACTGTAGTTGCCATTCACAGTGATTTTGGAGCCCAAGAAATAAATTCTGTCACTGTTTCTGTTGTTTTCCCATCGATTTGCCATGAAGTGATGAGACCGGATACCATTATCTTTGTTTTTTGAATGTTGAGTTTTTTTATTATTTTTTTTTTGCAAGGGGGGGGGTGTTTAAAAATTGTTTTATTTCAGAAAAGTGCATCTTAAAAAAGGGCAGCTGCAAAATACAGAGACCTCTGCAACAATTACTGTTTGTTGTTTTTTTTTCTGAAAGTGAGTGGTATCCAAGGCATCACAGCAGTAGGTAGACACGCCCAGGGCACCTCCAAGTTATTTTTGGGAAATAGAGCAACAAAACACAACACCAAAATTTCCAATTGAAGAATTCTTCTAACAATTTAACATTAGCTCTTAGCTTATCTTCTGGATTACCACCCTCTGTTTCTCCTTTTAGTGGAAAAGCCTGACTTACTATATTGCCAAAAAATGACTCCACTACAGGAAACACCTTAGAACATAGTTTTGAATGGCACTGTCTGACTGCAAACTTGGGGGTGGAATGAGGCAAATACCCACAAAAAAGGGAGCAAAAACCTGGCAAGAAATGCCTCAAATGAGGACAAAGGTTTGTCAAAAAGTGCCTGGACTACTGAGATCAAACAACGTTAAACACAGCTGTGGACCCAAGTCCTAGGTTGTGTTAATACATGGGATAACCAGATAGTTTGCACTTCTTTGGCTAAGCCCATTTCTCTGTTTATACAGACAGAGCTAGCACTGCTCTGTTAACAGCTACCAATAAACTGCTTTGCCCTTTAAGATCTCTTTGCCACATGAGGCTGAAACCACTAAACTGAGTTTTTGCGGTAAGACTACAAACACTGCATCTAGGCAGGGATGGGAAGCTTGTCACACACTCATACTCACACATCCCAAGTTCATCAGCCTTGGGGAGTCAGCTTCCAACTCTGCGTTATTTTCTTCCACTCACATCTTTTTATATGTGTTTTTTCACAATTTTCCTATCACGCTAAAGATGGTAAAAATCTCAAATACATTCACACCTGGTTCTGGTTACCCAGTAGTGTTACTTGTGTGCAATGAAACGAGAGACCAAAGCTACAAGACGAGTGCACAGGGTGGGGATGAGAGGACAGGGACCAGACGGAACATACAGATGTAAAGCAGATTTCACCAGAAACCAGGTAACCACTGCCCAAGTCTAGAGCAGGAGGAGGCGACTTTTACAGTTCAGATCCTTCACCCATCACCCCGCTTCCTGGACCCCCAAAGCAGGGCCAGTGCTATAACTTCTGAACCCGGGGTCCTCAAAAATGAACCCTGGAAATCCAGATACACTCCCCTCAAACTGTGGAAAACATGACGCAACAAACCTACACTAACTGTCTGATAGTTAAATTCATGTTACAGAAAAACTAACTTTCAGATTTATTTTTTTTTAACTTTTTAAACAGAGAAAACAGCATACTCCTTGGGGAAAGGTGAGGGGTTGAGAAGACAGGCCCTAGGTAAAAATGATTATGACAGCACCTGTAGCTGAGAGGCCTGCCTAGGAGAGTGGCGGGGTACCGCTGCAGTCCCCAAGGCCTCCTGCCCTCTGTTTGGCAGACCAGTTCACGTGCTCCGCCGAGTTGCTATAGATCCAAGTCATAAAAATCTTCCAACTCATCGTGAAACAAGTCCCACTCATCTTCAGCGTCTGCCAGGTCGTCGTCCCCACCTGCAGCCAAAAGCATAAACAGCATCTCGCCCAGCTCAAAGGTGACAATCTTCGTCGTCAAAAGGGTTGCCGTTCTCTGGTGCCTCGATGAGCTCCCGGAAGTGGTTCCTTCACTGGACCTGGTATCTGCTTGATGTTCCCACTTTCTGTTCTGTGGCTCCTCTCTGCAGCCGTCAGGGTATGCACGCTTGTAAAAATAGTTCCTTCCAAATGGGCAGCTCCCACGGCCTTCATCAAAATACCTGCATGCCTTGTTGCTCATTGCCTCCTATATTTCTGAATGAGTTTCTGCTTCTCTTCTTTCTCCTCCACCCAGTACTCACTTGGAATGACAAAGTTAGATGTGATCAGGCATTCTGGGCAGGACTTTATGATCTTGCTCTCACGTTTTCTTAGCACTCCTCCACTTGCGAATACATTTGAGACAGCAGTTGGAGAGGATCCCGAGGCGGTGCTCGCTGGGGTTGGCTTTCTCGTAGACCACTTCCATGCAGTTGCTGCATACCATGTCCTTGCTGCGCTGCACCGCGAACGAGAGCTCCATGTCCTCGTGGGCCTCGATGCAGGATTGTATATGCTCTGACCTCTGAGCAGCATCCAGGAGAGGGAGGACTTGCAGCCCGCACGTGTCACACGCGTCTCCATGCAGGCATGCGCAGTTCTCCCCGTAGCGGCGCTCCCCCACAGCGGCATAGCGGCAGAGCTGCTGCTTGGTCTCCACCACACTTTGCATCTTCCTGGGTCACTGAGCCCTGAAGAGGGCCTTCAGTGGAGGAAAGGGCAGTCCGATCACAGTAGGGCTGCCCTGGAACACTCCATGGCATTCACCCAGTCCTCTGAACCGGCGGCTACAGTTGCCAAGTTTGAATTTCTTTACTCAGCCTCGCCCATGTTCATTTCATCAGTCGGTCCAACTGATGAGAGACTCGTGGAAGCAGCAAGGGCTGACTTTGCAGTTGGATCTGTAGCAGTTGCTTCTTCCTGTTTCAGTGGCTTGCTGTGTTCATATCTGCAGCAGTCTCTGCAAATACAGTACCCTCATTGAAAATACTTGCACACTACACCATATGGACTGTCAGAGAGACCGTGTGAATAGTGACAGTTATCGCCTTCCTTACAAAGCCCATGCATGAAATACCTCTTAGTGTCCTTCCTCTCCATAGAGTCCAAACTCTATCTGCTTGCTGATGACAGGCCAATAAACTGAGAGATGAGGTTTAGAGGCCATGAATAGGAAAGTATCACCAGTGGATCTAGGTAATAGCAGGCTAGGTCTCTGGAACACCGTTCTCTAATGTTGAGTTTTAAGTCAGCTTTTTCACTCTCGTCTTTGACTTTCATCAAGAGGCTCTTTAGTGCCTCTTTACTTTGTGCCATAAGGATGTTGTCATCTGCATATCTGAGGTTATTGACAGTTCTCCTGGCAATCTTGATTCCAGCTTGTGCTTCATCCAGCCCTACATTTCGCATGATGTACTCTGCATGTATGTTATATAAGCAGGGTGACAGTATACAGCCTGACAAAACGTGGTCCACTGGAGAAGGGAATGGCAAACCACTTTAGTATTCTTGCCTTGAGAACCCCATGAACAATGTGATTTTCTTTAGCAGACATGAAAAATAAATAGATGTCTTTGTCTCTGAATTATAATTCTCTTAACCTAACTGTTGTGTCAGAGTTATCAATGTTGTGTAATCCACACAGACATTCTTCCCATAGAATCCAAAGAAACCTTTATTTAAAGATTTAGGGATTTTCAAATATGGCTGTAGTTGGAAAAGCTATCACCCTGGCTCTTGGGAGAAAAACAAACCTAAGACACAGGTTTTGAATATCAGGTAAAAATTTAATTGAGATCTGAAATGTTCATCTGAGCAAGCTTTGTGAGGAAAGTCTTTAAGAATCTGGATTTTCAGTGTGGTTGTCTCTTTCCCCCCAAATTGTTGCATTTCTTTTAAATGTATTTGTCAATAATAAGACCTTGAGCAGTAGGATGACTGCATGATAATTTATTCTTTACTAATTCAGAAATTCAGAGCCAGTGGTAATTTGAATTTACTTCAATTTAGAAAATGCTATCTTATGAAGATTACTGTGGAGATAAAGTTTCATCTTAGAGAATAATTTTGTTCAGGATCTTAAAACTAAATTGGCACACATTTATCTACTGAAAATTAATGGAGCAAATTTAATATTTTTAATATTTCTTCACCTAGGAAGTGATAAGATCTCTATTAGGTTCTTTTCTATCCTACTTTGGAGTAAGCACAAATAATAAAACTGTAATTATTTTAAAATATTCTACATATGTGTATTTAAAAATCAGAACTTTAAAAAAGTACTTGAGAAATAGAATTTCATCATACTATTCATAGAAATATATTTTTTATGAAGCAAATTTAGCAACTTTATTCAAAAAAGTTTTTCTAGAATTCCTAGCATTTGGAAGGATTATCTTTTCTTGTTTATTTCTTGAATAAGTATTTAGCTGTGAGTCCCTGTTAAAACTGCTGGGCAATCAGTCTCTGTCCTTCTTTAAGTATTTCAAGATTTTACTTTCATGTAAAATTCTGTAATTTCTGAAACATTCAATTTTTTTTATTTGATGGTTAAATTGGATTCTATGTTCCATGTGCCTGAATAAAAGACCTGATGAGAATCTAAAATCTGACAGGCTTAGTATATGCTTCATGGGGTTTCCCAGGTAACTCAATTCTAAAGAATCTGCCTGCCAAATAGGAGACTTAGATTTCATCCTTGGGTTGGGCAGATCCCCTGGATAAGGAAATGACAACCCACTCCAGTATTTTTGCTTGGAGAATCCCATGGACTGGTGGCCTACAGTCCCATGAGGTTGCAAAAGAAATATACTTTGTACCACTCCTCTCTTTGATATTTAGCTAAGTTGTGAAGAGTAAGGTAAACTATGTTCCTGATTTGTTAAAACAACAACAACAACAACAACTGAGAATATAGGTGAGATATGCAGAATTAATTTTAATTTCAGTTAAACATATACTTTATATATTTTGCCAATGAATTTCCAAGATTTTGAAATAAAACTTAAAGTAATGATATTTTTGATAATGTATTTTGTAATTTGAGAAAAAGTGCCACCCTCTGTCCTCTCTACTCTCCTAAAAAATAGAAGGGAGGTTGATACTTTGGCTAAAAATTTTTATTTAAGTTCTGAAAGACATATATATATATATATATACATATATATATATATAAAAGTAGCTATGCATCTTGGATGTTAAATATAAGGTTCAGGAGATTTTGAAATCTTAGGATTCAGAATCAATACTTCTAAACCTAATTCTGATAAAAAGTAGAAATCATTCTCCCTCACCTATGCGGACATTGCTAATCAATTATGATGCTGTGTACCACCTCTAGATCTCCCATAATCCTTTTGAACACAGCCCTCTAGGAAGCTACTCCAGTATTAGACCTTATACATAAGATGAAATCTGTTAGCCTATTCCTAAAGCACACACATAGAATCTTTTTTTAATGTGTAAAAGTACAAAAATAAAGGTAACAATTGAAAAGGAAAATTACCTCAGTGAAAAGTATTATTAAAAAAGATTTAAAGATAAATGATAGGCTTGATACAGATGACTAACAACTTCCTTAGTTGCCACAGAGAGGCAGTGAAATAGTTTGCCTATTTCTAGATTTTTCTGAGTAGAAGAGATTTTAGACATTATCTAATCTAATTCTCTTCAGTTCAAAGGAGGAGAAAGCTGGCACAGAGATGTTAAATGAGTCAGACAAGTGTCATAAAGCCAGTTAAAAGCAATGACTCCGGTGCCCAAGTGTACGTGGTTGCTTGCAGTGTTCCTGTTCTGCACATCTTCTGGCAGCCTCTTCTTTCCTGCCCCCTCCCCCTTGAGCACACAGCCTGGAAGGACTCGAGAAGGAAGTCAGCATCAAGATAGAACCAGAGTGGGAATGTTGCTCAAACCTGACCAAGACACACACACCTACATAGTTTCGTTTACCCATGCTCTGTTCTTCCTCAGACTTACACCAGGCTCAAGACTTACATAGTTCACAGAGGCATTCTGTTTGTGTTAGTAATAGAAGTGTTAGTCACTCAGTTGTGTCCGACTCTTTGCAGCCCCATGGACTGTAGCCCACCAGGCTCCTTTTCCATGGACTTCTCCAGACAAGAATACTGGAGTGGATTGCCATTCCCTTCGCCAGAGGATTTTCCCAACCCAGGGATTCAACCTGGGTCTCCTGCATTGCAGGCAGATTTCTTTACCATCTGAGCTACAGGGTAATGTGATATTTTAGAAACAATTTCAAAAACTATAAAAAAATCAAAATATTGAGCAGCTCTAGACCTAAATTCTCAAAGGTAATGGTAAGATAGGACTGGGAACACTTTTGGTGAGATATGGGGTCTTCATTTTGCCTAAGTCCAAATGCTTTCCTCTTGTTTCTGACACTAGTACTGAATATTTGCTATTCATGTTCATACTTATATAGTATATACATTTTTATCTTCTCTCTATCTCTATCAAAAGATTGATGACAAAACATAGACCAAGATTTCCATGTCATTGTTCTCCAGCTGGCTTCACTTTACTTTTTGACTATACCTGTCTGGTCCCTGAAAGTCATTTGTGTTGACAGTCCTTGTTCAGATTCTATTATACCTATGTGACTGCAGTATGTATTAGAAATTATATTTGAAGGCATTAGATTACAAATCTTTCTTAAATTACCCATATTGAAGTAAATAAATAACAAAACTGGTTAGCCATTTCCTTGACTCCTATTACCTCTGTTAGGTACATAATTATTTTCTGTATAACATTTGTGCACCTAAGAAATGATTTAAAATAAATCTTCTTTTGAAATTCAGTATATATTGTAAATTTGGCAATCTTCATAATATTGCTAAATGTGAAAAGATTGAGAAAACACATGGCAAAGTCGTTTCTCAGCAGTAGATGAATTCTACAGCCCAAAGATAAGAATTGCTATTAAACCTGTGATGATTGGAGATACATTTTTTTCCAACAGTACAGGAAATCCTTGCCTCAGTCATTTTGCCCTTTGCAGAATCACCTGGCAGGGTATACTGTGGACATCAGATACTACTTCTTTCCACAGCTGATTCCATTATTATGAACATTTTCACATGAATTCTAGACTACCTTGGCAAGTCATGGATTGATATTCTAGCTGTGGCCTAATAAAATCATAGAGAACCACTCTGGCCTTTTTATTTCCTGACTTTCATGTAACTCTGGTATTGATTTATGCAGCATGTCATTTATTTCCAAAGAAATAGTGTGGATAATTGATTTTTATATTTTAAGATACAAAGATTATACCTTTACTTCTAAATATGAAGAAATATAATTGCAAAAATGGTCAGCATCTCTCTTCATCCCTTTTTCATAAATGATAGTGTAGCTTATTTCCTTATCTAATCATCCAGCCTTCACTGTGGCACACGGCTTTTTGTCTAAATTTTTCTCTGGCAGATTTCTGATATGAATTTCATTAAAAAATAACAATGCTATAATTCCTTAAAAAAAAAAAAGAGAATTCCATAACTGTTTTGTAAGTATGAGGATGTAACCAATGGACATATGAATGTTCCTTCCCTCCCCTCCCCACCCCCACCCCCCATTTTGCAGCAAAGATGAAAAGATGGCACACATATTCTCATTTTCTTCCTGCTGCATTTTTTTTCCTACTCAGTGAGTGGCGGGGAGGAGGTGCTGGGGAACAAAACAGGAGCAATCAGGCATTTTTCAGTATCTCTAGATTCTATTGTCAGCTGTCTTTGGTGGGTTAGAGATCATTCTTATGAAGAGGCACCCTCTGAAAGTTCTCCTGTTTCCTGTGCAGGGTGAAATGCTAAGTGGCGTTCTGTAAAAGCAGACTAGCTGTGGGATTTTCTATCTATTATTGCCCACTGCCTCCCTTTCTATGTGCTACTTTTCCTCCTTTTTTTCCTCTTTTGTCCTTTACTCCACATTTTGGTTTGTTTGTTTGTTTGCAATCTAGCTATCTTCTTTGGTCCTTACAGAATATAATATCACATAATTATAATATCACAGAATATGGTATCACATAATATCACATAATTATGGGTTTGAATCTCAGCCCCTCTGGTTATAGCTACTATGTGACCTATTGTAAATCTTTGAGTTCCTGATTTCGAAATTGAAAATAGGACGGATAATAGTTCTTTTTTCATGCTATTATTCACTTTAGCCTAATGCCTGGCATATAATAATTACTCAATTACATAATTATAAAAGAGTCTTTGATGGATTTCTTGGAGTTAAGAGGTTGGGGAATTGCTAAATACTGAGGAAATACTTTTGCTCCTCTGAGAATTGTAGGTAAAAGGAAAGTGTAATTTCTTTAGTTTCATTTCTGAAAAGGATTTTGGTCAGTTGATATATAGTTCTCTAACTTTCTGCTCAGCCCAAATCCACTTTTAATCAAAAATCCGGTCAGCATGGTGTTTTGAGAACTAGAAGAAAATAAAATGGGATGACCCAAGGACAGGAAATAAATTCCCTAGGGGCATGCAGTACTCTTCCCTGACTTCCTTTGTTTCTGAATCTCTTGTACTTCAGAGGCTTCTTTTTTTTTTTTTTTTCCCCCAAAATGAAAGAAAAAAAGACATGAATTTTGCAGGAAATGTTGAGAGAGATTAAAAATGAGACTAGATGAGAGATTGGATATCAAGAACTAAATTGTCGAAAAATGAAAATAAAGAACTAAACTGTCACAGTGATCACGCATGAACCCTAATTAACCTGTTATTTTGTTGATTTGTATTGTCTCAGTATTTTTGCAACAACACTTAAGAATATTTTGTATGAATATTTGAATTTTTGGTTCATCTTTAAAAATCAGTTTTACCTTTGAAGACTGATGTGTTGATTTCCAAATTTTAAGGTAAATGGTGGCACTGTCATGGGTGCTCAATAGATAGTTAAACACATTAAGGATTGATTGTCCTAAACAAAGAATGCAGAGTGATTGCCATTGCCTGAGTCATGTCCATGGGGTTTTAGGTTGCCAGCAGAGGATACAAGAGAGAAAGCCAATGGAATGATCTGTTTCTTTCCATACTGAAATAGCTTTGCAAAGTGACTCACATATGCTGAATCTTTAAGAAATGCCTGTTGGACATCCTGGATGATTTTTTTCCCCAAAATGTTACAGGGGCACAAAATAAGCTCCTGCTGTCTGTCACCTTTAACTTCCTTGCTCTTCTCTAGTTGCACTCTTGTAATTTCAAGTGGCAATCAGTTAGCTAGTCAAATCCAATGATATTCTCTCAACTCTTAGGCCCTTTGACTTTTTGTATTATATTATTTGATAGTTTTTTTTCCTCCTATTCTTTGGATTCTCGCCACTGGAATTTTACAAATGTTTATTGAGAATTCACTTTTTGCTGGGCACTAGTATAGCCTTGAATACTTATTTACTCTTTGTGAAAACCTCATGCAAGTGTTTATTCTTCCCCTTTGCAAGATGGGGAAATTTGCCCATGGTCTCTCAGCTAGAACATGGGAGGAGAAGACTCTAACTCCAGGCACTGAGTCCAGAGCACACCTTCTCATCACTGTTAAAATGGTGGCAACATAATGACCAGGGTCTTCTCAGACCACTTCTCTGTGCCCTTTTGTCAGCTTGGCTTGCTAGTTCTGCTTGACCATCTGCCCCGGCTTCCCTGGTGATTCAGATGGTAAAGAATCTGCCTGCATGCAATGTGAGAGACCTGCGTTCAATCCCTGGTTTGGGAAGAACTCTTAGAGATGGCATGGCAATCTCTAAGTATTCTTGCCTGGAGAGTCCCCATGGACAGAGGGGCCTGGCGGGCTACAGTCCATCAGGTCATAAGGAGTCAGACTAAGCACAAAGCTCTCCTTAAGGGGCTTCCCCAGTGGCTCAGCAGGTAAAATATTCCCCTACAATGCAGGAGCCACAGGAGATATGAGTTCAGTCCCTGGGTTGGGAGGATCCCCTGGAGAAGGAAATGGCAACCCACTCCAGTATTCTTGCCTGGGAAATCCCATGGACAGAGGAGCCTGGTGGGCTACAGTTCATGGGGTAGCAGAGTCAGATATGACTGAGCACATGAGGAACACTCCTAAATAATGATGCTGATGACAACAAAACAAACAGTGGTTGCCCTCATTCTGTTTTATCAAGTTAGTGTCCTTTGATCACATCCCGTACATGGCTTCCCTGACAGCTCAGTTGGTGAAGAATCCACCTGCAATGCAGAAGACCCCGGTTTGAGTCCTGGGTCAGGAATATCTCCTAGAGAAGGGATAGGCTAACCACTCCAGTATTCTTGGGCTTCCCTTGTGGCTCAGCTGGTAAAGAATCCACCTGCAATGTGGGAGACCTGGGTTCGATCCCCGGGTTGGGAAGATCCCCTAGAGAAGGGAAAGGCTACCCACTCCAGTATTCTGTCCTGGAGAATTCCATGGACTATAGAGTCCATGGTGTTGCAAAAAGTTGGACATGACTGAGCAACTTTCATTTCACTTCATGAATTGTGGAACAAAGGATTTTTCTTAGTGCTTTCTTTTCAGCAACTGAGATTTTTATTTACTTCTTGCTTCAAAAGAAGTTGAGAAGAGTGTTTTTAATATCGAGGGGCTAGATACAGTTTTTACCCTTGATTTCTATTGATTTTTTAAACTGCAGTTGATTTGTAATGTTGTTTTAGTTTTCAGGTATACAGTAAAGTGTTTCAGTTACATATATCAGGAGGTCCTTATTGTTTATGTAATATAAACAATATATATATAAATATATTTATGTATATATAAAATATAATTATATGTATAATTTATATATATAATATATATATTTATATATATAAAATATCTGTTAATCCAAAGCTCTTAATTTATGCCTCCCTCCACCTTTTTCCGTTTGGTAACCATAAATTTGTTTTCAGTATCTGAGTCTGTCTATTTTGTAAATTAGTTTCTATTGCTTTTTAAAATCAGATTTATAGTCATTGAATGTCATTTGTATGCTTTTCATTTTAAAAAGTTAATTTTTTCCTTGTGGCTATATATGTGATCCAAATTTGATTAATGTTTCAGGGATATTTGAAAAGAAAATATGCTTCCTCCTACCCAGAGTACTGTGTTTAGTTTTGGTTCTTATTAATTTTCTTTTATTCAGTTCTCTATGTCACTTTTGATACCCAGAGATTTTGACCCTAAGTGTTTTGTTGCTATTGTCATCTGCCCATAGATAAATCACAGTTACATCTCCACTGTATGTTGTACTCTTCACCCTTATAAGGGTATGCTCTACTTGATGCATAATATTAAATACTATTTCAACTTTTAAAACAATATAGTAACTCCTGCTTATTTAAACATATATTATATAATTATTTAATCCCAGAAGGAAGCCTCAAATGCCTGACACATAGCTGGTACTAATATTTGTAATGTAAGTAAGTGGATACAAATTAGTTTATTGAGTTACACATATGGTTTCTTCAGTCTATTGTTTCACACAAGGATAGGCACAAGAGCAAAATTGTAAAAATAACTCACTGAATTTAGCTTTTAGAAAACATCTCTAAAATAGCCCACAGTTTGTCACTAAAAGATTGTCTAAACTTTCCAACGTCCATTATTTTGGACCAATATTTCTTCTGATTTTACAAATAATTTTTGTTTGAAGTATAACTTATCTTCCTGAATGAATTCAACAATTTTAAGCTATTAAAATAATTGGTCTTTGTTTATAATGAGTGTTAAAAATGTTCATTATAACAGTATTGTCTCAAGTGGGAGGCAAGGTCATTCTTTGTATTGAGCTTTACTTCTCTACATTTCCAATGTTTTATTATTTAAAAAGATTTCTTCAATCCGAGTTTACTCTTAGGTGCAATGTTATTTGTCTAAAGCACTAATATCACAGCACTCTATCAACTATGCCTCATCCTATAAACCTGGACTAAATTCCTTATTGCTTAGTTTGATCATGGTGTATTTGTATCTCTGGATTTTGCTGTCAAATGATGAGGTAAGAATTTGAAAAAAGACTCCTTTTACCTCATTTCAAATGAAAATGAAAAATTACTTGGAATGTGGTCCTTGTAAGTTTTTTATATTTTGATATGTGCTTTTTCCCCTTATACATTTTCTTGATCTCAAATATTAACATTATTGGATGTAAGTAGATTTGGTTTTAAATATAACTTTTTAAGTATTATAATTTTCTGATGAATTTGAACATATGTTAAAATAGAACAAAAAAAATCTCCCCACAAGTACTTACAATGGAACAGTAGATCACCACACATATAATTACTTTTATACCTGTAGTTATTTTTAGTTTAAAATTATTCCATGCAATCCAGGGATTTATATATCTACTTTACCACCCGGGAAGATCAGAATAATTATGTTAGACTCACTGAGGTTATGGGTGCAATTTAATAGTGAGAGATTTAGTGGATATGAGAGTTGGGTGGATCTTCATGGTCCTTCTACTTTAGTTTAAACATCTGTCAGAGATGTCTTTTCTTCTTATTTCAAGGACTTTCTAAGTCTTACAAGACTCAAACAATTAAATGAGTTCCAGTTCATTTATACTTGTTTTCCATCAAATTGATATGAGTTTAAATTGTTTTGTTTTTAATAGTTGAAATATGGAGAGGTATTTTAATAGTCCTTTCAAATAATTGTGAATATTCTTCCTTCATACTGTATCAGTTCTCAGTACAGTAAGTTCAGCTCGGTTCTCTGTGATGGCCTAGATGAGTAAAATCAGGTGGAGGAAGGGAGGTCCAACGAAGAGGGCCTGTATGTATACATATGGCTGATTTACTTCATTCTGCATCAGGCTTCCCTGGTGGCTCAGTGGTAAAGAATCCGCCTGCCAATGCAGGAGACTCAGGTTTGAACCCTGGGTTAGGAAGATCCTCTGGAGAAGGAAATGGCAACTATGGTGGGAACTTTTAAGGTCTATTGTTTCAGCAACTTTCTAACATATAATACAGTATTGTTAATTATAGTTCCCCCGGCTTGTACCTTGCAGCCCCCAGCCCTTTGCCTCTGGCAACCAGCTATCTGTTCTCTGTTTCTATGAATTTGTTTTGTTTTGTTTTTTTTAGATTTCACACATGAGATCATAAAGTATTTGTCTTTCTAGTTTGATTTATTTCACTTCAAACTGTTTTAAGGATCATTATACAAGTTGTGGCTCAGATGCTAAAGAATCTGCCTGCAGTGTGGGAGACCTGGGGTTCCATCCCTGGGCTGGGAAGATCCCCTGGAGAAGGAACTGGCAACTACTCCAGTATTCTTGCCTGGAGAATCCCGTGGACAGAGGAGTCCAGCAGGCTACAGTCCATGGGCTTGCAAAAAGAGTTGGACATGACTGGGCAACTAGCACATACGCACACACTCATGATAGATATAAAACTATAGATAGACAATGAAATCTTAGAATCAAAGCACCTTAATATAGCATTTAAAGTGTGCACATGTTTCTATGATTTAAAATGTATCATAAAATATACAGATACCTTTGGAGGTAAAAATACAGCTTTGCTTCTGCAATTTTGTTGTAACTTGGGCCTGGTTTTGTTTGCTTAAACATGACGCCCTGTTTTTTATCTGTGTACATTCCTTGATGAAGAACCCCAGTGTTAGATGTTACAGAGACATCACCACATTCCCCGCCTTGCTGCCCTTCTGTTTGTTTTATTTTTATATTTGTGGAAGCATGTTGTATCTTTAAAATTCCTATAGACATAGTTAAAAGTTTTTTTTTTTTTTTTTTGGATGAAGTGTGCTCAGGGTGGGCTTAAGCTTGTGATCCAGTGCTGACAATCCATATTTTTTTCACATGGACCAAATTAATTTGAGAAAAGAGGATAATCACAGTTACGGCAACTATGATAGTTCAAATGCAATTTTAATAGAAAGGAACTGTGGCCCAGTTTCTTTTCCCCTGGCTCAGGTCATGAAACTGTGGGATGAGTTTAAGATTTGCAAAGTCTTAACTCTTTTATATTCTTCTCTCTGTCTCTTTCTGTCTCTGTCTGTCTGTCTCTGTCTATATGCAATATATATGTGAATATATATATGGTATCTATTTGTTGCTATATCAATATGCACATATTTATATGTATGTATAGTAGTCATGTATGGATGTGAGAGTTGGACCATAAAGAAAGCTGAGTGCCAAAGAATTGATGCTTTTGAACTGTGGTGTTGGAGAAGACTCTTGAGAGTTGCTTGAACTGCAAGAGATCCAATCAGCCCATCCTAAAGGAGATCAGTTCTGGATATTCATTGGAAGGACTGATGCTGAAGCTGAAACTCCAACATTTTGGCCACCTCATATGAAGAACTGACTCATTTGAAAACACCCTGATGCTGGGAAAGATTGAAGGCAGGAGGAGAAAGGGATGACAGTGGATGAGATGGTTGGATGGCATCACCGACTCAATGGACATGGGTTTGAGTAAACTCCAGGAGTTGGCAATGGGCAGGGAGGCCTGGTGTGCTGCAGTCCATGGGGTCGCAAAGAGTCAGACACAACTTGAGCAACTGAACTGAACTGAACTGATGTCTTTTATATCTTATATATCTATATATCTCTCTATATAAACTTATTTAACATAAAATATTACATTATATATGTGTGTGTGTGTGTGTGTGTGTGTTACTATAGAGAGAGAGAGAGAAATAAAAATTCTGATTCTTTCATAGGATGGCAATTTGGTTAAGTATCCCAGAAAGTGAAGTCTGAGTTTGGAATATTATAAACAAGGCACTTTGTCTCTAGTGATTTTTATTATTGGATTCTTACATCTCTGTGTTTATTCTTTTCTTTCCCTTAACATTTTAATATCTGCCTTGCTTTCGTTTCATTTAGGCACATGAAGGACAGACGCATGCTTATAGCAAAAGATCAATACATATGACTCTTGTTTTTATTCCCAGTCTCTTTCTGTTCTAGAATGTACCTAGGACATGGAATGTAAATTTAAACTCCTCTTCTTCCTTTCACTATTGTGTTTCTTTGAGTCAGTTTCACCTCAAAATACTCTGACTTCTATCACTTTGGGTGTCAGTTGAACCAAAGATGATTTTCTCTTTGTAAAATAGAGGTAAATCATCATGTTTTATCTTTTCCACTTTTAATTTCACTCCAAGTTTATAGCTGAGAGTGGAATAGTGTTTCTAGGGTGGTGGTCTCAGTTTGCACTCAAAAAACGGAATATTCAAACATTAATATTTGTTTTGGTCAGCCCTTCTCTTGGATTTGGAGTGATCATCTTTGCATACAGAAACATCAAACTTGGCATTGCTTGATCTCTTACCACAGCTCACTGGTAATCACCTGCTAGTGTTCTGTTCCATCTACAGTTACAAAAGGAGTGAAGTAAAACTAGCTGGGAAAATTAATCAGCAGCAGTCCCTCTAACATCTCACTCAATGTTGTTCAGCCATCACCCGTAGGAGGAAAAGATTTCAGGTCTAGTTTTAGTGCCTTGAAGTGACACTAATGTGCTGAGAGTCCCACAAGGCCGACGTTCACTGTTTCAGTTTTTTCTCGTACATTTTAGAATGTTAGTTTTAGATATGTAGTGTATATAAAGTTGTTGGATCAGAGGACAATATCACAAAAAGTATTTGAACCTATGCTTTAGAAATATGCTGAAATTTTAGATAATCTCATGATTTATAACAGGCTCAGATGGTAAAGAATCTGCCTGCAATGCAGGAGACTTGGGTTGGATCTCTGGATTGGGAAAATCCCCTGGAGAGGGGAATGGCTACCCACTCCAATGTTCCTGTGTGGAGAATCCCATGGACAGAGGAGCCTGGTGGGCTATAGTCCTTGGAGTCACAAAGAGTCAGGCATGACTGAATGACTTTCACTTTGGGCTTTCCTTGTGGCTCAGATGGTAAAAAATCTGCCTGCAATGCAGGAGACCCAACTTTGATCCCTGAATCAGGACGATCCCCTGGAGAAGGGAATGGCAACCAGTATTCTTGCCTGGAGAATTCCTTGGGCAGAGGAGTCTGGGGGCCTACAGTCCATGGGGTCTTAAAGAGTCAGACGCAACTGAGTGACTAACACTATGATTTATAACAGATGGTATAAAAATTAATTCTAATTTGTAACATTTTTTTATGACTAAAATCTGAATACTGGACAATATATTAAATTTAAGCGATGGGTGCCTTGTTAATGTGCCATTCTAACAGAACAAACAGAAATCTACAGCTCTGTTCTCATTAAATGTGAACCATAATAGACTGTGAAAGATTGACAGCAAGTGTGCATCTCACCTTGTTTGCCTGTTACAAGACAGAGCTGTTTGTTGGGTGATATGCTCAGTTGGTTAACCTAGATCCATCTTTAGATCTGTATTTCAGAAAACCTAGAAAGAGCTAAGGTATAATTCTCAAAAATAAGTACATTTTTAGCTTTATAAGAGAATTCAGCTTTACAATATTGACTTCTGGTGGAATTGTTTGCACTCAGATCATCATACTGAGATCTTAAAAGCAACATGGCCCCTCATTTTAAAGATATTTATGTTTTAAATACAAGCCAATAGCTTGTTCCATACATTGGACATAGAAAGGCCCTTTAACAATTTATTTTGAGAAAAATATTCAAGCCAAGAGTGTCTATGATAAAGTCCCCTTTTAAATTCAATTAACAAGACCTAAATAGCCCTTAAATGACTGACATGAGAATTATCAACCAGATTTTAACAGCAAAGGCATCATAGATTTTGGATGGGAACATTTTCAAAGTTGTTACAGTGCTTAATGCTCACATCATTTCACATCATCTTCTTTTGGGAGTTAGATTAATAATTTTATTTTGAGTAGGAAGAAATTTGCTGAGGTTCACTTATGGTGGATCAAGAAACATCTGCAATATGGTGCAGCTAGATTAGTAAACTTGCAATTTAGGACTGAAAATATAGATTGCATTTTTCTCCTCTTGCACTTTCTGCTTTCCTTTTTAATAGTTTCTTACTCATGTTTAATTTAGGCAAGGTTACAGTCACTGAGAGGTGGTGTAACCACTATCTTCAGAAACAACATTCCAGGGTGAACTCATGTCCTCTCTACTGCAATTATTTATGTTTAAACAATATTTTGTCCTCCAGAAAGATTTCAAATTCATGCAAAGATAATTAGGAGTTATATGCATTCTGTTTTCTCTGTAAACTTTATCATTCAGAGATTTATACTACACCATTTTTAATTGCTTTGGGCTTTAACACAGCTTCTAAATGTAGTCAAATCACCCAGAGATGATATTTAAAAGATTTTTTAGCTTGAACTAGCAAAACATAAATGAGAAACATTACTATGTATGATTAGGAGTGTGTCTGATTAAAAGAAGGAAAACAGGGAAAGAGAAAATAAACATAATAGAGAGAGAATTCAATGGTTGAATAAAGCCATATACACAAAAATAAAAACATGATTTGGGCTCGAAATCAGGAGATTTAAAATAACAGCCCTGCAGTTGTGGGTTTTCCTGTCTTGGCATCAATTTCCTCATGTGTAGACACCCAGATTTGAAGTAGGAAATTGCAACCCACTCCTGTATTCTTGCCTGGAGAATCCCGATGGACACACGAGCCTGGTGGGCTACAGTCCATGGGGTCGCAAAGAGTTGGACACGACTGAGCTGCTAAGCAGAAGCCCAGATTAGGCAATTGTGCTAATTACTTTTAGTGCCATTTATGTGATAATAAAAGGTGACTAGTACTGGAAGAGATAGGTGTCCTGAAGGGTGATTTTTGTTCTAAGAGGAAAGAGAAAGCTGTTTAGCAAAGATATTTTTAGAGCCAAAGAGATACAGATGATTAACCATTCCATTTTTATGTGTAATTTTAATATAGCTTACAAAAAAGAGCTTTTATATTTCTTAAATTTAAAGACAGTGGTCCTCAAAGTGGAATCTAAGGACCCCTAGGGAATTCTGAGATTCTTTCAAGGATCCAGAAGCTCAAAAACATTTTTGTAATAACACTAAGACCATATTTGCTATTTTAGTGTTTGAAATTTGCCATAATTATACAAAAAGCAATAGTAGATAAAATTGCTGCTGCCTTAGTACAAATCAATTCAGTGGCGGCAAACTGTACTAGCAGTTGTTATATTCTTTACAAAGCACTCATGGTTTAAAAAAAAAAAGACTTCTGGGTCCACACATAAGGAGATTTTTGAGTCACAACTCATCTTAACAACAAGCAAAAAGATCAGCAAAGTAAAGTATCTGCAGCCCTTCTTGGATCTCTAAGAGAGGGGAGAACACAGGACAAATTACAGGCCCTAAGGATGGAGAGACGGACAAATACAAAGAGTCACAGCTACTGGAGCAGAAGCTCAAGAGCAGGGATTAGAACTGGGGTAGGAAAACCTGAACTGTGATTGATGAGTTGCTAGAGGTTCAGTGTGGACCAGGGTTTCCCAGGTAGTGCTAGTGGTAGAGAACTCACCTGCCAATGCAGGAGATGCAAGAGATTTCAGTTCAATCCCTGGGTCAGGAAGATCTCCTGGTGAAGGAAATGCAAACCCCCTCCAGTGTACTTGCCTGGGAAATCCCATGGACAGAGGAACCTGGCAGGCTACAGTCCAATGGGTCACAAAAGGTTGGACACGACTGAAGCGACTTAGCAGTATGGATCACTCTGAAAGTGTGGGGAAAAAATTCCAGGGGAACCCAGCAACAAAGAGGCCCTGCAATAATGTGAAAGTGACCACAAGAAGCTCAAAGAGGTTCTCAGCTAAATATCAGAAAAAAAAAATTATTCTTGCTTCAGGCAGGAGGGGAAAAAGAACAGTTTTGAAATACACAGGGCTCTCTTAACAAGATCAAACTGACCTGGGGAAAGTGAAAGTGAAAGTTGCTCAGTCATGTCCTCCTCTTTGCAACCCCACGGACTATACAGTCCACGGAATTCTCCAGGCCAGAATACTGGAGTGCATAGCATTTCCCTTCTCCAGGGGATCTTCCCAACCCAGGGATCGAACCCAGGTCTCCCACATTGCAGGTGGATTCTTTACCAGCAGAGCCACAAGGGAAGCCCAAGAATACTGGAGTGGGTAGCCTATCCCTTCTCTAGGGGATCTTCCCGACCCAGGAATTGAACCAGGGTATCCTGCATTGCAGGTGGATTCTTTACCAACTGAGCTATCAGGGAAGCTGACCTGAGGCAGGGAAAACCCAATTCCAGACCCCTCAAGCTTTTCATGATGAAGGAAAGGAAATATCAAATTCCAGCCAACTCTAGTTATCCTTTCCCACCTAACAGCAAAAAATACCTGAGTAATGTATTTCAGAAGTATAGGCTCAGTAAAAGAATGGGACCTAATCATCACATCATTGATTTCTTTTCCTTCCCAGCACCTTACTGCCACATTACTAAAGGTTTATTTACAGCAGTTGTTTTTACCTGGTACATTATGTCCAGCCAGCAAGAAAAATAATTACAAGGTATACTAAAAGGCAAAACCCGTGATTTAAGGAGATAGAACAAGCATCAAAACCAGATATGGCAGGGATATTGGAATTACTAGACCAGGAATTTAAAACAACCATGCTTAATATGCTAAGGCCTCTCATGGATAAAGTAGGTGATACACAGGAACAGATGAAGTATAAGCAGAGAGGTGGAAATCCTAAGAAATAACCCAAAAGAAATGCTAGAGATCTAAAACAACATAACATAAAGAATGCCTTTGATGAGTTTATTCATAGACTGGACACAGCTGAAAAAAGAATCGCTGAGCTTGAGGATATATCATTAGAAACTTTGCAAATTGAAAAGCAAAGGAAATAAATACTGAAAAAAGTAGAATAGAATATTCAAATACTGTGAGACAACTACAAAAGTTTTAACATTTGTATAATGAGAATACCAGAAAAAGACAGGAAGAAATAGAAATGTTTAAAGCAATAATGACGAGAAAATTTCCAAGTTAATATCCAAGATCAAACAACATATCCAGGAAGCTCAGATAACATCAAGTACATAATGCCACCCTCAAAACAAATGAACACATAGACATATCATTATCAAATTACAGAAAATCAAAGATAAAGGGAAAATCCCTAAAGAAACCAGAGAAAAGACACGAGACAGCAGTGATATAAGGGACAAGAGGGAGAAATAGATTCATTCTGGTATTATATACCCGTGAAGTGGTATAGTGTTATTTGAAAGTGGATTTGGACTGATGGTAAATCTATGTTGCAAACCTTAGGGGAAACATTAGACATAGGAAAAAAGTATAATTGATATGCTAAGAAAAGAGAAAATTAAATCATAATTATCAAGTAACAATACAAAAGGTAGGAAAAGAGTGAAAGACAAAAATAAGAACAAAGAACAAGGGCAAAAAGCAGACAATAATAAAGTCTGGTAGGTGTTAATCCAACTATTAATATATCATTAGTCACTTTGAACGTCAGTGATCTAAATATACTAATTAAAAGTTTATTTAATTATTGCTTAATTATTTAATATTGCTTTATTATCATTAAATAATTTTATTTATTTTCATTATTTATTGATTTATTATCATTAAATAATATTTTTTGATCATTGATCAAAAAATAAGACCCAACTGTTTACTGCCTACAAGAAACCCACAAAACTATAAATATAAAGGTACATAAACATTAAAAGCAAGGATATGGAGAAAATTATAATATGCCAACATGAATTAAAACATAGTAGGAGTAGCTACACAGGCATACATTGTTTTTTTGCACCTTGCTTTATCACACCTGACAGACACTGCATTTTTTTGTTTTGTTTGCTTTTTGTTTTTTACAATTTGAAGTATTCTGGAAACCCTGCATCATCAGATCATGGTTAGCAATTTTTTTTAGCAATAAAGTATTTTAAAGTAATATATGTACTTTTAAAAGTCATAATGCTATTGCATACTAATAGAGTACACTATAGTATAAGGATACTTTTTATACATACTTGGAAACCAAAAAAATTCATGTGACTTACTTTATCGTGGTAGTTTGTAACTGAACCTGCATTATCTTCAAATGTGCCCTTATTAATTCCAGAAAGAAAAGACTTCTAAGCAAGGAAAGTTATCAGGGATAAAGAAGGGCATTGTATAATTATAAAGGGATTAATTCTCCAAGAAAACATAGCAATCTTTAATGCAGATGCACTTAACAACAGATCATCAAAGTACATGAGACCATAAGTAATCGAATTGTAAGGATGTATATAGATGAGTACACTTGTGTAGTTGAAGACTTCAACACTCTTCTACCATAAATGGAAAGATTCAGCAGTCAGAAAATCAATAAGGACATAATCGAACTTAACAACACCAGCAGTCAAATGGATACAAATGACATCTATACAGTACTTTGTCCAGCAACAGCAAGTACACATTCTACTCAAAATCATATGGAAATATTTATCCAAATAAATGAAATTCTGTGCCATAAAACACACCTTAATAAATTTAAGAGAATAGAAACTATGAAGTATCTGGTTTCAAACTATAATGGGACAAAATTCATAATCAATGACTGAAAAATAACTGGAAGTTTTTAAAATACAAGGAGATTAAACAGTTCTAAATAACACATGAATCTCAAAGAAGAAATCTCAAGAAAAAAAATATTTTTAACTGAATGAAAATGAAAACAAGCCTTATCAAACTTTGTGTGATGCAGTGAAAGCAGTGCTGAGAGAAATTTATAACATTGGATGCATATATTATAAAAGAAGAAAAATCTTTTAGAATCAACAATCTAATATTCTACCTTAGGACACTCAGTTCAGTTCAGTTGCTCAGTTGTGTCCGACTCTTTGCGACCCTGTGAACTGCAGCACACCAGGCCTCCCTGTCCATCACCAACTCCTGGAGTCCACCCAAACCCATGTCCATTGACTCGGTGATGCCATCCAACCATCTCATCCTCTGTTGTCCCCTTCTCCCCCTGCCCTCAATCATTCCCAGAAACAGGATCTTTTTAAATGAGTCAGCTCTTTGCATCAAGTGGCCAAAGTATTGGAGTTTCAGCTTCAACATCAGTCGTTCCAATGAACACCCAGGACTGATCTCCTTTAGGATGGAATGGTTGGATCTTTTTGCAGTCCAAGGGACTCTCAAGAGTCTTCTCCAGCACCACAATTCAAAAGCATCAATTCTTTGGAGCTCAGTTCACTTTATAGTCCAACTCTCACATCCATACATGACCATTGGGAAAACCATAGCCTTGACTAGATGGACCGTTGTTGACAAAGTATGTCTCTGCTTTTTAATATGCTGTCTAGGCTGGTCAAAACTTTCCTTCCAAGGAGTAAGCGTCTTTTAATTTCATGGCTGCAGTCACCATCTGCAGTGATTTTGGAGCCCAGAAAAATAAAGTCAGCCACTGTTTCCACTGTTTCCCTATCTGTTTGCCATGAAGTGATGGGACCAGATGCCGTGATCTCAGTTTTCTGAATGTTGAGCTTTAAGCCAACTTTTTCACTCTCCTCTTTCACTTTCATCAAGAGGCTCTTTAGTTCTTCTTCAGTTTCTGCCATAAGGGTGGTGTCATCTGCATATCTGAAGTTATTGATATTTCTCCTGGTAATCTTGATTCCATCTTGTGCTTTCTCCAGCCCAGCGTTTTTCATGATGTTTTCTGCATATAAGTTAAATAAGCAGGGTGACAATATACAGCCTTGACATACTCCTTTTCCTATTTGGAACCAGTCTGCTGTTCCATGTCCAGTTCTAACTGTTGCTTCCTGACCTGCATACAGGTTTCTCAAGAGGCAGGTCAGGTGGTCTGGTATTCCCATCTCTTTCAGAATTTTCCACAGTTTATTGTGATCCACACAGTCAAAGGCTTTGGCGTAGTCAATAAAGCAGCAGCAGATGTTTTTCTGGAACTCTTGCTTTTTTGATGATCCAGCGGATGTTAGCAATTTGATCTCTGGTTCCTCGGCCTTTTCTAAAACCATCTTGAACATCTGGAAGTTCATGGTTCACGAACTGTTGGAGCCTGGCTTGGAAAATTTTGAGCATTACTTTACTAACGTGTGAGAAGAATGCAATTGTGTGGTAATTTGAGCATTCTTTGGCATTGCCTTTCCTTGGGATTGGAATGAAAACTGACGTTTTCCAGTCCTGTGGCCACTGCTGAGTTGTCCAAATTTGCTGGCATATTGAGTGCAGCACTTTCACAGCATCGTCTTTTAGGATTCGAAATAGCTCAACTGGAATTCCATCACTGCCACTAGCTTTGTTCATAGTGATGCTTCCTAAGGCCCACTTGACTTTGCATTCCAGGATGTCTGGCTCTAGGTGAATGATCACACCATCGTGATCATCTGGGTCATGAAGATCTTTTTTGTACAGATTTTCTGTGTATTCTTGCCACCTCTTCTTATCTTCTTCTTCTTTTAGTTCCATACCATTTCTGTCCTTTATTGAGTCCATCTTTGCATGAAATGTTCCCTTGGTATCTCTAATTTTCTTGAAGAGATCTCTAGTCTTTCCCATTCTGTTGTTTTCCTCTCTTTCTTTGCACTGATCGCTGAGGAAGGCTTTCTTATCTCTCCTTGCTATTCTTTGGAACTCTGCATTCAAATGGGTGTATCTCTCCTTTTCTTCTTTGCTTTTTGCTTCCATTCTTTTCACAGCTATTTGTAAGGCCTCCTCAGACAGCCATTTTGCTTTTTTGCATTTCTTTTTTTGGGGGTGGTCTTTATCCCTGTCTCCTGTACAATGTCATGAACCTCCATCCATAATTCATCAGGCACTCTGTCTATCAGATCTAGTCCCTTTAATCGATTTCTCACTTCCACTGTATAGTCATAAGGGATTTGATTTAGGTCATACCTGAATGATCTAGTGGTTTTCTCCACTTTATTCAATTTCAGTCTGAATTTGGCCATAAGGAGTTCATGATCCAAGCCACAGTCAGCTCCCAGTCTTGTTTTTGCTGTCTAGAGCTTCTCCATCTTTGGCTGCAAAGAATGTAATCAGTCTGATATCACTGTTGACCATTTGGTGAGTCCACGTGTTAGAAGAAGAATAAATTAGATCCAGAATAAGCAGATAAAAAGAAATAAGTATTTGAACAGAAATGATTGAACACAGAAAATGAATATAGAAAATAAATAAAACCAAAACCTTGTTTTTCAAAAAGACTGACAACATTGCTAAACCTCCCGCCAGGCTAACTAAGAAAAAAGAGAGATGATACCAGTTAATAAAACAGAAATGGAAGTAGGGACATTTCTTCAGATCATATGAACATAAAAAGGATATTTAAATGAATTCTATGAACAACTCTTTGCTCACATTTTGATAGCCTAGGTAAAATGAACCAATTCTTAGAAAAACTAATTTACCAAAAGTCACAAAAGACAAAATAGGCAAACTGAATGTATATCTATTAAGGAAATTAAATCAATAACTAACAACTTTCCAAAATAGCATTAGGCCCAGATGGGTGAGAGGGTAACAGGCAGGAAGGCCAGGGGTCTCCAAATGGAGGAAATAGGCTGCAGGTGTCAGACATTTTTCTCTCTCTCTCAAGCAGCAGGGGGAAACAAACTAGTGTTTTATTTTTTACCCTTTTCTACACACATTTAAAAAGAGGTTTGTCTTAAAATTCTGTGTTGCCATAATGACACCTGGTTCCACCTGAACTTAACTTTTCTCAAATCTCGAGCTAACCAATGCATTTTTCTTATGGAAATGTTTGTCTTAAGCTATGTTAATGTACTGTGTATTTACCCTAGACTGTCTTCAAGTCAGTTCTGCCTAAAGGCTTATAATGGAATTGACAAACCAGTAGGTTATACTCATACATTTTTCTCCAAGTCTATGTTAATGAAACTATATATTTGCTTGGAAATCTGCCTTTTCTTCAAGATTCATGTCAATTGTTTTATAGCCCGGGATGACTCACCTGGTGCCAATGTTATCTCAATGCATGTTGTGGGTGAGGGGCCTGGTGCCATTCTCTTGAATTTTGAGATATTCCCTTTCTCTAATTAGCAGACTGCTAGTAGCTATATAACATCTGGCTAGAGACTAGCAAGGGGGGTATTCTTTCTGCCCTCTTCTGATGTCTTAAGTCAGAATGTTTCTCTATCTCTTTTATATAATAAAACTTTATTACACAAAAGCTCCAAGTGATCAAGGCTCAACACTGGCCCCGGATTGAATTCTTCTCCTCCGAAGGCCAGGAATCCCAGCATCTTTCATGATTCAGCAACAACAACCTCTCATGGGTTTATTGGTGAATTCTACTAAACATTTAAGGAAAAAATTATACCAGTTCTCTACAGTATCAGAGGAAAGGAGCAAATGGTATATTTCTTAACTTGTTCTTTGAGATCCATATTACATAATACCAAAACTAGGCAAAGACATTAGAAGAAAAGAAAATTGCAGAGCAGTATCTCCCATTAGCACAAGTGCAAACTATGGAAATAGTAAAAAGATCAATGACTTCCAGAGCCTGACTGTGTGGGGAAGAAGGAATTGGTGGGACATAGAAGGTATTTGTTATTTTAGTTGCAAAGTTGTGTCTGACTCTGTTGTGACAATATGGACTGTAGCCCATCAGGTTCCTCTGTCCATGGGATTTTCCAAGCAAGAATACTTGAGTGGGTTTTCATTCTACTCTGCAGGGGATCTTCCCAACCCAAGGACTGAACCAGTGTCTCCTACATTGGCAGGTGGATTCTTTACCACTGAACCACCAGTGGTAAGCCCGAGCCACCACTGAAAACCATAGCCACAGAAAACTAACCAATTGGATCACATGGACCACAGCCTTGTCTAACTCAATGAAACTATGAGCCATGCCATGTAGGGCCACCCAAGATGGACAGTTCATGGTGGAGAGTTCTGACAAAATGTGGTCCACTGGAGAAGGGAATGGCAAACCACTTCAGTATTCTTACCTTGAGAACCCCATGAATAGTATGAAAAGGCAAAAAGATAAGATACTGAAAGATGAACTCCCCAGGTCAGTAGGTGCCCAATATGCCAATATGCTACTGGAGATCAGTGGAAAAATAACTCCAGAAAGAATGAAGAGCCGGAGCCAAAGCAAAAACAATACCCAGTTGTGGATGTGACTGGTGATGGAAAGAGCAATTCTGTAAAGAGCAATATCGCATAAGAACCTCGAATGTTAGGTCCATGAATCAAAGCAAACTGGAAGTGGTCAAATGAGATGGCAAGAGTGAACATGACATTTTAGGAATCAGTGAACTAAAATGGACTGGAATGGGTGAATTTAACTTAGATGACCATTATATCTACTACTGTGGGCAAGAATCCGTTAGCCATCATAGTCAACAAAAGAGTTTGAAATGCAGTACTGGGATGCAATCACAAAAACGACAGGAAAACCATTCATTATCATGGTAACCCAAGTCTATGCCCTGAATGGTTCTATGAAGACCTAAAAGACCTTTTAGAACTAACACCCAAAAAAGATATCCTTTTCATTATAAGGTACTGGAATGCAAAAGTAGGAAGTCAAGAGTAACAGGCAAATTTGGCCTTGGAGCACAGAAAGAAGCAGGGCAAAAGCTAGTAGAGTTTTGCCAAGAGAACGCACTGGTCATAGCAAACACCCTCTTCCAACAAAACAAGAGAAGACTCTACACATGGACATCACCAGATGGTCAACACTGAAATCAGATTGATTACATTCTTTGCAGCCAAAGATGGAGAAGCTCTAGACAGTCAGCAAAAACAAGACCGGGAGCTGACTGTGGCTCAGATCATGAACTCCTTATTGTCAAATTCAGACTGAAATTGAATAAAGTAGGGAAACCCACTAGACCATTCAGGTATGACCTAAATCAAATCCCTTATGGTTATACAGTGGAAGTGAAAAATAGATTCAAGGGATTAGATCTGATAGAGTGCCTGAAGAACTATGGACGGAGGTTCATGACATTATACAGGAGGCAGTGATCAAGATCATCCCCAAGAAAAAGAAATGCAAAAAAGGCAAAACATTTTTCTGAGGAGGCCTTACAAATAGCTGAGAAAAGAAGAAAAGTGAAAGGCAAAGGAGAAAAGGAAGGATACTCCCATTTGAATGCAGAGTTCCAAAGAATAGCAGGGAGAGATAAGAAAGCCTTTCTCAGTGATCAGTGCAAAGAAGAGAGGAAGACAACAGAATGGGAAAGACTAGAGGTCTCTTCAAGAAAATTAGAGATACCAAGGGGACATTTCATGCAAAGATGGGCACAATAAAGAAGAGAAATGGTATTAAGAAGAGATGGCAAGAATACACAGAACTATACAAAAAAGATTTTCATGTCCCAGATAACCACGATGGTGTGATCACTCACCTAGAGCCAGACATCCTGGAATGCAAAGTCAAGTGGGCCTTAGGAAGCATCACTATACAAAGCTAGTGGCAGTGATGGAATTCCAGTTGAGCTATTTCGAATCCTAAAAGACGATGCTGTGAAAGTGCTGCACTCAATATGCCAGCAAATTTGGACAACTCAGCAGTGGCCGCAGGACTGGAAAACGTCAGTTTTCATTTCAATCCTAAATAAAGTCAATGCCAAATGAATGCTCAAACTACAGCACAATTGCACTCATCTCACATGCTGGCAAACTAACGCTCAAAATTCTCCAAGCCAGGCTCCAACAGTACATGACTGTGAACTTCCAGATGTTCAAGCTGGATTTAGAAAAGGCAGAGAAACCAGAGATCAAATTGCCAACATCTGTTGGGTTATCAAAAAAGCAAGCGAGTTCCAGAAAAACATCTGCTGCTGCTTTATTGATTATGCCAAAGCCTATGACTGTATGGATCACAACAAACTGTGGAAAATTCTTCAAGAGATGGGAGTACTAGACCGCCTGACCTGCCTCTTAAGAAACCTGTATGCAGGTCAGGAAGCAACAGTTAGAACTGACATGGAACAACAGACTGGTTCCAAATAGGAAAAGGAGTACATCAAGGCTGTATATTGTCACCCTGCTTATTTAACTTATATGCAGAGTACATCATGAGAAATGCTGGACTGGATGAAGCACAAGCTGGAATCAAGATTGCTGGGAGGAATATCAATAACCTCAGATATGCAGATAACACCACCCTTATGGCAGAAAGTGAAGAACTAAAGCACTTCTTGATGAAAGTGAATGAGGAGAGTGAAAAAGTTGGCTTAAAACTCAGTATTCAGAAAACTAAGATCATGGCATCTGTTTCCATCACTTCATGGCAAATAGATGGAGAAACAGTGGAAACAGAGAGTTATTTTTTGGGCTCCAAAATCATGGCAGATGGTGACGGCAGTCATGAAATTAAAAAACACTTGCTCCTTGGAAGAAAAGTTATGACCAACCTAGATAGCATATTGAAAAGCAGAGACATTACTTTGCCAACAAAGGTCCATCTAGTCAAAGCTGTGGTTTTTCCAGTAGTCACGTATGGTTGTGAGAGTTGGACTATAAAGAAAGTTGATGGCCAAAGAATTGATGCTTTTGAACTGTGGTGTTGGTGAACACTCCTGAGAGTCCCTTGGACTGCAAGGAGATCCAACCAGTCTGTCCTAAAGGAAATCAGTCCTGAATATTCATTGGAAGAACTGATGCTGAAACTGAAATTCCATTAGTTTGGCCATCTGATGCAAAGAACTGACTCATTTGAAAAGGCCCTGATGCTGGGAAAGTTTGAAGGCGGGAGAATGGGATGACAGAGGATGAGATGGTTGGATGGCATCACCGACTCAATGGACATGAGTCCGAGTAATCTTTGGGAGTTGGTGATCTACATGGAGGCCTGGTGCGCTGCAGTCCGTGGGATCACAAAGAGATCGCAAAGATCGCCACTACATGGCTGAACTCTACTGAACTGAGCCACCAAGGGAGCCCAGAGGTTATTTATAGCATTGAAAAGACTCTGTATGTTACTATAATGATTGATACATGTCATTATACATTTGTTCAAATTCAGAGATTGTATTAATGCCAAGAGTAAATCCTAGGGTAAACTATGGACTTTGACTCATTTTGATGTATCAGTGTAGATTCTTCAATGGTAATAAAAATGTCAGTTGGTGCAGTATGCTGATAATGGGGGTGGGAATGGTGGATAGGGAGCCCTCGGCATGAGTTAGGGCAGGAAGTATGTAGGAAGTCTCACCACCTTTCTCTTAATTTTACTGTGAATCTAAAGCTGCTTAAAAAAGTGAAATATTAAAAACAAGGCTGATTTCACATCTATAAGGAACCATAAAAACATAATTTTTAATAAATCTCAACCTTTGAGTACCTGTCTTTTTAACATTCTGGGTGACAAAAGCAGATGTACACATAACGTACTTCCACTGCATACTGAAGTATGGTGGTTGGTTGATCTACCAGCATAACTAGCTATTTTTCAAATGAGGTACTGTGTTTTCAACTCTCTTATCTGTGAGAGTCTGTTTCCTACATCTACCTTAACCAACACAAGAAATCACAACAGATTGAATTCAGAAGAAAATAGAATTCTGCTGTCTTCTATCAAGCCAGACATCAATAAGTTCTGCACAAATAGAAAATAATGGTACATTTCTGATTAAGTTACATTAAAATTATATTTTATAAAAATGTGTTCTTCATGTCAACATGTTATATAGCTTCTATTTAAATGAATTAAATAAGCAAAGATTTTTAAATTTCTCAGATTTTGTTTTGAAATCTGCTGAATATAATTAGATAAAATCCACATAAACAAAGGTCTTTAGGGGTTCTCAAAAATTTCTAAGGGTGTAGAGGGATTGTGAGACCAAAAAATTTAAGACTAGCTCTTCTATGTGGTCTCCTGAAAATTAGTAGCAACACATCTGATTGCATTTTTTTCTGGAGCTGCCTTTTCTGCAATAAAACTTTACCAGTTTCTCAGAACATAATATTAGAAGGAACCACCTTTTGGAAGAGCCATGCCTTAACTTCTGTAAGAATCCTAAGCTGCACAGAGGCTGATATTTTAGAACTGAGGAGAAGGGAAAATGCTAGCATTATGCCGCTGATCTAGGAACACTTCAGAATCTTGAAGTACCCAGAATCTCTAACTCTTCCTTTGGGTTTACTTTAGTTTTTTCATCTTTAAAGTCATAAAAGCACCTGGAGAATTTTTTTTTTAAATAGAGCTGTGTCTAGTGAGTATGATTACTGCAAGGCCACACGTTAGGAGGGTGAGATTGCTTCCTTTGGTCCTTCAGCAATTCAGAAAAGTTCAAGGAGACCTGCACAGGAAGTCTATGAGCCAGTGGATGCATTTGCTAAGGCATCTATTCATCTTAGCTCTTGAAATAACATTGAACCAATAATAAAAGGTAAAATCAACCCATAGAAATAGATGTAACTGATTGTGTAAATGAAGCATAACATATGCATTATTATAGCTAACTACATGTGAAATGCAGTTAGGGCAGACCTTACTGCTAATTTACCAAATTATACTGGGGAGTTGAATGAAAGGAAGTAGATTATCAGACTGCTCTGAGCTGGGAAAGATGCAGTGAATGAATGGTGATTTATTGGTTTGTAAACCATTCCATACCTCCTGGGAGTAAATTCTGGTTGGGAGCGCATCACAAATTATAAACCTGTCCTCTCCACAGCCAAAGCCTCATTTGTTAGTCTCTCTCTTCCTCTGTTGTTTTTGCAGAGTGCTTTATGATATGCTAAATTAGGCTGCACTGGCTGTTCCCTTGATGGAGCTTGAACAATCCCCTCATGAATGTTCCCAACATAATGGTGGAAGTAGATAAAAAATCAATTTGTAATACACATGGAGTGCTTCTGAATGACAGGCTCTGAGATAGGCTCAGTGGGGGAGACTGCAAGAAGCCAGAAGAAACTGGTTTCTCCCCTGCAGGGACTTGCAGCGCATTTAGGACACCAGTGATGCAGCAAAGCGTGAGAAAGTGTAGAGTGGATAAATCCTTCTAAGGCAGAGCACACGATTATCAGAGGGGAAGTTACAGGGTAGTAATTGACAGCCTGAGTATAGCACAAAGACTGGAATGACATATTTTTACAAAGTCTTTTAAAAAACTATAAAGTATTTTAAATATATTGCTCACACAATGATGTGCTAGACTTTGTTATTCCTCTGCTCATTTAACAAATGTTAATATTCAGCTTTGCTTTATACAAAATCTTGTCCCTCTCTGAACATGTATTCTTGATTTTTTTGTAAAAATGGAGTCCAAGTATGTGGTGACACTGTGTAATTTCTCAACCCCAACCTGCTCCTCTTCAACTCTTTCTCATCCCTGTGAATGTAGTACCTTCATCTAGTAGATTCTGGTTATATAAGCAGGAACATTGAGCCATTTTTAACATCTTTTTCTGTTGCCCTCATATCCAGTTACCCAAACCCTGGTGATTTTATTACCAAAATATTTTCTAGATCCAGAGAGTCATTTTCAGCTATATAACTGTGGCTATCAGTGATCACCTTACCATCATGTTTTAGTTGGATTCCTATAATGACCTTCCAATTGTTCTAACTCCCAATCACATTTCTCCCTCCAAACTATTCCCCATCACTGTAGTGATCTTTGTGAACTGCACATTTGATCCTTTAACCATTCAGTGGCTTCCTTTTGCACTTCAGATGAAGATAAAGCTCTTTATGGGAGATTTTAAGACGCCACAGCATCTTACTTTTTTAGCAACATCTTGCAGCACGCTGTGCCTCAAGCTTGCTGCGCAGAGCTGTGTGTGTTGCATACTGTACAACGCCAGGAAGCACTTGACGCATTTTATCCATGTGAAGAAACCCCTTAGCTTCTGCAGTATCGTGATTCATACGTCCACCTGTGCTAACACTGATCCCCCCACTCCTTTTGCTCTCAACTCCACTGGCCCTATTTTCTGTTCTGCAGTGTATCCTCCCCCCCCCCCCACCACTTTTTTTAAAATCATAAGGTCTTTTTCTCCTATTCTTTTTTCTTCCTGGAATATTCTTCCATCTTCTCTTTACCAAGTTAACCTCAAGTCATCCTTCAAATTTCTGCTTAGTCTTTGTACCTTCAGTTGGGTCAGGTATCCTGATTACACTTAGTAATAGGTCTGTGTAAACTGTGTTTTATATCATGTGATTATTTGACTAACATTTGTCACTCTCACCAAACTGTGAAAGGTGGGCAGTGGGTGAGATTTGCTCATCATCATATGACAAATAGGTGATACACAGAAAGGGCCTATGGGGCCTATTAAATGTTATCAGGGGTGAGTTTATGATGCTTGCACCTTTCTTTTCCACATACTGATCTATTATGTGTACTCTTGGACAGTATGTCTTTGCTAGTTGCATGTTAGTTCACAATACACATAATCCATAGTTAGCCATTCTCATTTGTTGGACATATCTTTGTTTCCAGTATCCCAGTATTGTTCACATTCCTTCTTTTTATCTTTAAAAAAAAATTATTGTAGTATAACTACTTTGCAATGTTGTGTTACTTTCTGCTGGACAATGAAGTGAACCAACTATATATATACACACATTCCCTTCCTTTTGGACCTCCCTCCCACCCCACCCTCCATCCCAGCCATCTGGGTCATCACAGAGTACCGAGCTGAGCTCCCTATGTGTTATAGCAGGTTCCCACGAGCTGATTTACACATGGTAGTGTATGTATGTCAAACCACAGAGAGAGGAATATATCCTGGACTTGTGTGGAGATAAGAGAACGTTTTTTTTTTTTAATGAAAAGAAAAGCAGGTTAAATGACATAGTTAGGAGGTAACAAGGGTTAGCAGGGTGCTGGGCTTGGCAGAGTCAGAAACATTTTGACATGTAATCAAAAGTTAGTTTCTTACGAAGAAGAAATGAAGAGACAGATTACTATTAGTGGAAAGCCTTGAAGTTTGTAATGAAGTGTTTGGCTTCTGCCATATTGCTAAATTTTACTAAGTTGTTTGGTTTGAAATCAGTCTGATGAGTGAAGAAGTTTATTTAATAAAATGACAATATTTTTAAACTTCTTTTCCCTTTTTTCAGCCTAATTGTGCAATATCATCTTGCCTTTTCACCTCTAATTCCTTGTCATGTCCAATTTAGGGCTACCAAAACATATTGAGAATATCAGAGAAGCCACCGTAGAATATATAGTCAATATACAAATAAAGTTTGTGATCTTATCAGCCAAACATCAAATTACAACACTATTGTTGTGAGTGAAGCAACATTGATTTGGTAAAGATGAGAGTTGCATCAATTGGTCAAAGAGAATTCAAAGTATCAGGATTTAATGACTATCTACAAATATTGGGTTGATGAAAATGAAGCAAGACTCCCTGGTGTTTGATGGGACAATATCAGAGGAAGACTCTTGCCTCCATGAAGTGAACGTTAATGGTGAAAACTACAGAGGATAGCTCAACAGGGAGTTATTTCTCCTACCACCAGTTGTATCAGTTATTTGAACTCAACTGTTGTTGTAGGAAAGAGTATGTTGGATAGCAGTGGGAATTAAAGGGATATTCTTTTGTACAGGTGTCTGAATAAGTTTGGCTGCATATTAAAAAAAAAACTCAACTACAACTGCTTAACCCATAAAGAAATTCCTTACCTGTCATAACTAGAAATCCTGAGGTAAGGTAGTCTGCAGGGGATGTTTGTTCAGAGATTCAGTGTTAACATCCAGGATCCCTTTCTTTCCATCTTTCTGTCTCTGTAATTCCATCGCAAAATGGTGGCAGCAATTCCACCACATCTAGATAGCATAAGAAGATACAGTGTATCTTTTTATGTGGTCAATAAAAAAGAGGAGGTATTTTATAGAGTCTCATCCAACAATTTCCTACTCATGTATGAGGAGCACTATGTACATATCTGTTCTTGAGTCAATTATTGAAAAAAGAATGATCTTATCATAGTTGGCTTAGAGGAATGATCAGGGGTGGATTTGACATGGGGTAGTCAAACACAGTAAGCAATATAGCAAATAACACTTTATCAAAGTAATAAAAAGGTGTTCAAGTATGTGAATTCTGATTAGTGAAGATGATTAATGGTAGGGTTGATAAGAATTAATTCATATATGTAGATTGCTTTGACATGTGGCCTGAGTTTTTATGACTTTTCATAATATAGATATTTTGACAGTGTTATTCATATTATTTCCAAACTTTCTTCATCATAATATGTTTCTTCAAATATAATCTACTATTAAATCACTGAGAAAGGAGATTCTCATTCATTCATTTATTCCTAGGTTCTGGAGATAGAATACTGGACAAGACAGAGAAATTCTGTCTGTCTGGAATTTATACTTAATGGTAAGAAGTGGAAAATTATGAAGCAAAGAATATATAAAAAATAAAATTTCCAGTATTGATAGTTATCTTTAAAAACGAAAATTCTCTGTATCACAGAAGATACTGAGGTAACTACTTCTGACAAACATTTGAGTAAAAGTGTACATATCACTTGTGATTAAATCACTGCCTTGATCAGCGTTTGGTTGTGTAGAACCTGTGACACACCAGCGTGCTGCGGCCCCTGGAGTGAGACCCACTAGCTGGGTTACCTTAGGCCGATTATTTAGCCTTTTTCTGTGTTCCAGTTTTCTCATCTTTAAGGTAGGATCATACTCCCTATTTTAGGCATTTCTGTGATGATTAAATGAGATGTCTGTAAAGAGTTTAAATGGTGCCTGGCGCATGTAAGTAGAGTGTGTATAAAGTAAAATAAAATTAATAAAATAAATGTATCTTATGAACTGGGGGGCAAAATATGCCTTTACCTTAATTCTTTCCCTTTGTATAAATGGATTTTAGAGTGTATTTATTTCAACGTTCCCGTATTAAATGAGAGGAAATGAACCTAAGGGAGGGGGCAGTTTCTGCCAGAACTGGGCCCGAGCTCTTTCTCATGCCTATCCAGTGTCCTTCCTAGTATTTTATTCTGTCATGATTTCCGTTCACACATGCTTTTAAATACATAAATCTTTAGGAATGCAGAAACCTGCCTTTATCTGCGGGTCACTTCTTGCATGCCTGTGTGCTGAATTGCTTCAGTCGTGTCCAACTCTTTGCAACCCGGTGGACGATAGCTTGCCAGACTCCTTTGCCCATGGGATTCTGCAGGCAAGAGTACTGGAGTGGGTTGTCATACCCTCTTTGCAGGGAATCTTCCCGACTCAGGGGTCAAACCTGAGTCTCTTATGTCTCCTGCATTGGCCGGCAGGTTTTCTCAAGGAACCGTAAACTCCTTTTTCCCATAGTTGTAGTCACTACTTCACTTTTACCCTGGGGTCTGGATATGAGGTTCACTTGGTAAGAAGTGGGTGTTTTCAAAGTCAAGATTCTACAGTTACCTCAGTGAGGAGTTCACATAGTGGTGTTTTTGGTTAAAGTCCTCATTAGCCTTCCATAACTAATGAGTTTGAGGCTTATAAATCTACTCATTATTTATGAATGATAAGGCCAGTGCTTAAAATTTGCCAGTTTTGCACTAAGACATAATTATTTATGAAAAGGCCTTGCCCTTGAAATGGAAATCATAATAATTAGATTTAATCTTTCTGTGGCTTATTTATTTTTTTTCCCCAGGGAAACAGATGTCTAAGGGGGTGCTAATTACTAGTATTGGGAAGTTTGCTACCCAAACAAATCAGAAAGTCAGGAGGCTAACTCTTGGAACTTTTAGCCACCACTTAATTGTGTGCCTTCAGAAGAGAAGCAATACTCCAAGGCTTCCTGTCTGTCTATGCAGATTTGTGCTAGATAATGTTACCAGCTGAGAATACTCAGAACTTTGATACTTCAGAAAACAATACATGCTTTTTAAGGTGTTTTTCTTTTTAAAAAAATTGAAGTATAATTGATTTACAATGTTATGTTATTTTTTGCTGTATAGCAAAATGATTTAGTTTTATATATATATATATATAGATAGATAGATAGATATGGATACACACACACACATTCTTTTTATAGTATTTTCCAATATGGTTTATCACAGCATAGTTATTATAGTTCCTTGTGCTGTATACAGTAGAATCTTGTTTATCTTTATCAATTATATATGTATATAATGGCTTGCATCTGCTAAACCCCAAACTCCCAATCTGTCTCCTTCCCATTCCTTCTCCTTGACAACCACACGTCTGTTCTCTATGTCTATGAGTCTGTTTCTGTTTCATAGATAGGTTCATTTCTTTCATATTTTAGATTTTACATATAAGTGATATCATATGGTGTTTGTCTTTCTCTTTCTGACTTACTTAGTGTGATAATCTCTAAGTCCATCTGTGCTGCTGCAAATGGCATCATGTTGCTGCAAAGGTCTTTATTGCATGCTTTTTTATGGCTGAGTACTGTTTCACTGTTTATATGTATCACATCTTCTTTATCCATTCATTGATGGGCATTCAGGCTGTTTCCATGCCTTGCCTTTGGTAAATAGCACTGCAGTGGACATAGGGGTACATATATACTTTTGAATTACAGTTTTATCTGGATATACACCCAGGAATGGGATTGTTGGACCTTATGGCAACTCTATTTTTAGTTTTTTGAGGAGCCTCCATACATTTTCCAAAGTGGCTACATCAACATACATTCCCATAGGAGGGTTTCCTTTGCTCCACATAAGGTGCTTTTCACAAATGGTAAAATAGATATAACAAATGTGTTTCCAAGAGTTTATTAACTTGGTTGAAACTGGACTATGAATAATGTTATATCAGGAAAAAATGTGGAAATTACCCCTTTTGGTCAAGATGCTGAGTTTTACAGTCAAGTATGGACTGGCCCAAGAGTTCTGCAGCTACTGACATATCACAAACAGACACATGAGTACTCAATTCTTCAGTCCAAATTGTATCTATTCAGTTTTCTTGAATCAATGAGTATAACATGCATTCATTAAGCTTAATGAACAATTTAATGTAAAATCTTTTAACTAAGATTAAAAGATATTGCTGGTGGTCTTCGTAGCTGAATATGGTATTTCTGGATTTTAATACGTAAATCAAATGGTATTAGAACTGAAGTGATCTTTAGAGACTATCTGCCTCAATCAGTTTGGTCTAGGGCTAGAGCCAACTCCTTATTTCAGATAAGGACACCAAAGTAATGCAGTAGGTTACATGAAATGCTAGTCACTTGCTAGTGGCAGAGACTAGGGCGTAGATCTGGATTCTGGTTTAGTGTCAAGATTGCCGGGAGAAATATCAATGAACTCAGAAATGCAGATAACACCGCCCTTATGGCAGAAGGGCTTCTCTGGTGGCTCAGACGGTAAAGCATCTGTCTGCAATGCTGGAGACCCAGGTTTGATCCCTGGGTTGGGAAGATCCCCTGGAGAAGGAAATAGCAACCCACTCCAGTGCTCTTGCCTGGAAAATTCCATGGACAGAGGAGCCTGGTAGGCTATAGTCCATGGAGTCTCAAAGAGCTGGACATGACTGAGTGACTTTACTTTATTACTTTACTTATGGTAGAAGGCCAAGAAAAACTAAAGAGCCTCTTGATGAAAATGAAAGAGGAGAGTGAAAAAGTTGGCTTAAAGCTCAACATTCAGAAAACTAAGATCATGGCATCCGGTCTCATCACTTCATGGCAAATAGATGGTGAAACAATGGAAACAGTGAGAGACTTCAGTTTTTTCGGCTCCAAAATCACTGCAGATGGTGACTACAGCCATGAAATTAAAAGATGTTTGCTCCTTGGAAGAAAAGCTATGACCAACCTAGACAGCATATTAAAAAGCAGAGACATACTTTGCCAACAAAGGTCCATCTAGTCAAAGCCATGGTTTTTCCAGTAGTCATGTATGGTTATGAGAGTTAGACTATAAAAAAAGCTGAGCGCCAAATAACTGATGCTTTTGAACTGTGGTGTTGAAGACTCTTGAGAGTCCCTTGGACTGCAAGGAGATCCAACCAGTCTGTCCTAAAGGAAATCAGTCCTGAATATTCATTGGAAGGACTGATGCTGGATCTGAAACTCCAATACTTTGGCCACCTCATGCGAAGAACTGACTCACTGGAAAAGACCCTGACCTGAAAGACTGAAGGCAGGAGGAGAAGGGGACAACAGAGGATGAGATGGCTGGATGGCATCACCAGTTTGATGGACGTGAGTTTGAGTAAACTCCAGGAGTTGGTGATGGACAGGCAAGCCTGGTGTGCTGCAGTCCATGGGGTCACAAAGAGTCAGACACTACTGAACGACTAAACTGAGCTGAACTACACCTGAAAGCCACCAGATTGTCTTTAGTCAAAATATTCATCTTGCCTGCTAATCCCCCACAAACTCTCTATTTATTTTTAATTGGAGGATAGTTGCTTTACAATATTGTGTTGATTTCTGCCATATATCAGCACGAATCAGCCATAGCTATACATATGTCCCCTCTCTCTTGAACCTCCTTCTCACCTCCCATCCCATCCTACCCGTTTAGGCTGTCACAGAGCACTGGGTTTGAGCTCCCTGCATCACACTGCCAATGTTCACCAGGTATCTGTTTTACACATAGTATGTGTGTTTCAGTGCTACTCTCTAAATTCTTGCCTCACATTTGCCATCTTCCCTATAATAGGGCTTTCTGCCTATCCAGGCCAGGTGAGGAAGGATGCACTTCCTATTTCATGGAAACATTTTTAAGTATTAATAGTGTCCCTAAAGAAGAGGTGTGCAATACATATGTCTGTCTGCTTCTTAATTACACTCTATTCTGTTATCCCTGGTATCCTAACTTAATGGATAGGAATGTGGATTCTGTAGTCTGACTGCTTAGGTTCAGATCTCACTGCCATCATTTGTAATTTCTGTGACCTTGACTAAGCAACTCTCTGCTGCAGTGGTCTCATTTGGAAAAAACCTCAGGATATTAATAGCAAATATCTCACATATTTTTGTTAACATTAGATAAATTGATATTCATAAAGCATTTTAAAAAGTGCCTGACACACAGGCACTTTCTTAGTCTGCACTTAGTAAATGATGGCTACTATTTTTTTTTATAGTATTAGGCAGAAACAATGTCTAAATTAATATGGATAATAAACACATTTAGCTTCCAAGTACAATATATAAATAAGCCCTTATATAATGTTATCCCAACATCCGCAAATTGGGTGTTAGCCCACTTCTATAGACAGTAGATTCAAGACCCACAATGATTACATCACTTGCTCAAAGCTCACAACCAGTTACTGATGGCTGTTCCATAACTCAGATTGTTGACACATTTGAATCTCAAGCTTTTGCCTTTCTATTGATCCAGATTCCAGAAGCCAATGATAGTTCACTGGGTTTTCTAACTGTAAATTCTTGTAAGCTTTTTTCTTAAAAAAAAAAAAAGAATCATAATTGATTGACAAGTAATGTTAGCTAAGCAGGTCTTCCTGGGACCTTTGAAAAGGCTGAGGTTGTGTTTTGGCGCAACTCTGGGAGTTGGTGATGGAAAGGGATGCCTGGTGTGCTGCAGTCCCTGGGATCGCAAAGAGTCGGACACAACTGAGTGACTGAACTGAACTGTGTTGTGGCAGGCTGCGATATGTTATTATAATGCTTCAGTGGATTCTTAACTTCAGAGGGGAGCATGTTATTCAGCACTGGAACACACCTGGCCTAAGAGATGGCAGGAGACGGGTTAGAATTGAAAGGTCAGCCACTTCCACCTCCTGACTCGGGCCATCCTTTAAGGTCCACACCAACAGGGTTGCTCTCTAATAAATATCACTCACAGAATGACACCATCCGGCAAATGTCAGAGGAGAGGTGACAGAAGGAACAGCTGCTGGACTTCAGCTGCAACCATCTGCCTCATGTTGAGTGACTTGGAAATGAATGGGCAGGCAGGGTCGGTGCTTCCAGCTGAGTAAATATTCTGTCATTCCCAGCTCCGTCTTATTTTAGATTTTCTATAGAGATATTCACTCCTTCAGAGGTTCCTGGCATCCTCATGTATACTTTTTGTATGTGGAAGTCAGATTGATGCCTCTTATTCCAGATGTTTTGAAATTCGTGTGGTTTCTTCACTTCACTTACTTCACTCTCCAAAACCAAGTCTTCCAGTGTCTCCATTTTAACAAGTAATAGTCTAATCTGCCAAGGTGGGCAAACCAGAAATGTGTATGGTATCCTTTAAACTTTCCTCTTCCACCCTTTATGACTCAGACTAAGTTGGATCTCTTTTTTGTGCTTTCATAATCCTGTGATTTTTGCTTCCTAGAATTTATTGAAGTTTGTGATCATTTTTATATTTGTGACTATTTCATGGAAAAAAATACACATGTAACTTTACTTGCCTGAAAGTTCCATGAGAGTAGGAATCATGTAGAATCAAATGTCTGTATTTACTCATCAGTGGTTACATATTTGTTTATGCTTTAACTACGGTGTTTGTCACATAGAAATGTTCAAAAATTAATTGCTTAACAGACCTTGAACCAATCTTCACTATCCTTGTTTCATTATTTCTGTGCCATGTCTTTAGAAAAGGAATGCTGATAATGTTAACCATCAGATGGGAATGAACCAACCCTGGAAGTGGTGAGATCACCACCACTGGTTTTCATGATCAACTGGATGGTCTTCTATCATCCTGAATTTAGAGAAGTTTGTATTAGATGATCTTTAAGCCCACCCCTAACACCATGGCTTATCATTCCATTGTGCTCTAAGGCCTTTTAAATTGGTATACTGAGATCTTTGCATTGTAGTGTCAGGAAACTTGGATATAAGTCCAGATTTCAGTGACTTTGAACAACTCCTATTATCTGCAATTCTGTTTCCTCATCTTTATAATGGAGTGCATTAGTAAGGATGGGTTGAGTTATTCAGAAGTAACAAGTAGCCTTATTAACTCAAAATGTAGCACAACAAAGTTATATTTGCTTAGTTTGCATGTCCCATGTGTATGAACAGACGGGTCCTCTCCAGAGTCACTCAGGGATGAGGAGATAGCAGCTCTCTTGGAGCTGAACTTTTTTGAACAGGAGCGCTCCCAATTTTCCATCTCATCTCATCAATAGAAGAGAGACAGTAGGAAAGTGTGTATAAGCTTGTAACTGCCTCATCCTAGAGGTGATGTATTTCATTGGTAAGGAATCAACATTGGTCCCCTCTAACTGTAAAAAAAAAAAAAAGCTGAGAAATAGAGGAGAGCTCATCAAATATCAGTGTGTGTGACTTTGTCTTCCTTTCTGAAGTGATTTTGATTTTTTGTTTTGTTTTCTTAGCCAGTGGAAGTATTTCTTTAAATGAAATACATAAGCATATAAAGCAAATAAGAGTGAAACTGTACTAATGGAAGCAGGACTGGAGAGGCCTGGGTTACTGCCAGCTTGTCTTGCACTTTATAACAACTGTGCCATTTAATTATACCCAAGGCACTTCTGCAGACCTGTGATGGTTTTGTTGTGCACAGTGTGAAAACTTCTTGGCTGGCTGGTTTCTAAGGTCACTTTTAACTTTTAAAATTCTATTTGCAAATGAACTTTTCCTCAAATTTGTTATACAACTGTATTGTTGTCATTGTTCAGTTGCTAAGTCATGTACCACTCTTTTTGTTCCCATGGACTGCAACACACCAGGCTTCCCTGTCCTTCACAATCTCCTGAAATTTGCTCAAACTCATGTCCATTGAGTCAGTGATGCCATCCAACCATCTCATCCTCTGTTGTCCCATTCTCCTCCTGCCCTCAATCTTTCCTAACATCAGGTTCTTTTCCAATGATGTCTCTTTGTATCAGGTGACCAAAGTATTGGAGTTTCAGCTTCAGCACCAGTACTTTCAATAAAATTCAGAGTTGTTCCTTTAGGATTGACTGATTTGATCTCCTTCCAGCCCAAGAGATTCTCAAGAGTCATCTCTAGTACCACAATTCGAAAGCATCAATTCTTTGGCACTCAGCCTTGCTTATGGTCCAACTCTCACATCATACATGACTACTGGAAAAAGCATTGCTTTGAGTATATGGCCCTTTATTAGCAAAGTGATGTCTTTTCTTTTTAATATGCTGTATAGGTTTGTCATAGCTTTCCTTCCAAGGAGCAAGCTTTAATTTCATGGCTGCAGTCACTGTCTATAATGATCTTGAATCCCAGGAAAATAAAGTCTGTCACTGCTTCCTTCTATTTGCCATGAAACGATAGGACCAGAGGCGATGATCTTCGGTTTTTGAATGTCGAGTTTCAAGTCAGCTTTTTCAATCTTCTCTTTCACCCTCATCAAGTGATTTTTTACTTCCTCTTCACTTTGTCCCAATAGAGTGGTATCATCTGCATATTTGAGGTTGTTGGTATTTCTCCAGGCAGTTGTGATTCCAGCTTGTGATTCATCCAGCCCAGCATTTGGCACGATGTACTCTGGATAAAAGTTAAATAAGCAGGGTGACAATATATACAGCCTTGTTGTACTCCTTTCCCAATTTTGAACCAGTCTGTTTTTCCATGTCTTATTCTAACCATTGCATCTTGACCTGGATGCAGGTTTCTCAGGAGGCAAATAAGGTGATCTGGTATTCCCACCTCTTTCAGAATTTTCCAGTTTGTTGTAATCCACACAGTCAAAGGAGAACAATCAGTGAAGCATAACTAGATGTTTTTCTGGGATGTCTATATTCTTGTATATATTTTACATAGTTGCATTTATGTGCAATTTTGTGTTTTTTATTTCATATTTTAATACATTTTCTCAATTCTATTTGGCATTTGTAATGATTATTTTTATAAATAGACTATTATTATATAAATAATAAATCCTAAACGTAATAATCAATCCTAAATGTAATAATGAAGTCCTAAAGCAATCCTAAATGTAATAATGGAAGTCCTTAACTCAGTGTATGAGAATTTTAGTCTTCAAAAAAATAGTGGTAATAATAATAACATCTGGTTGAATTTTTAAGGGGAAGTTCAAAAAGAATTATCTGAAGGAAATTAGCAGAGTAGTAGACTTTTTATAAACCAAAAACATTATCAGATCTACAGCCAGAACTATGTTAATATTGCTGAGAGTATACTATGCATTGTGCATTGTATAAACGTTTTCTATGAGTTATCTTACTGAATCCTTGAACAACTTATGAACGATAGGTAAAAGTTTTTCCAAATCATTTTATAGAGGAGAAAACTGAAATTCAGTTTGTTTGGCAATATTTCCTGGGTTTACTTACAAGGTAGTGCTTTATCCTGGACTCCAATGCAGGTCCATCTCCTAAGCCGAGGCCCTTGCCTCCCATTAAACGAGATATTTAAAGCAATGCTGTATACCTGAAACTAACATATTATTATACATCAGCTATACTTCAATAAAAAAGAGAATAAGTAAAACTTCAAAATAAAGTGGAAAAAGAGGCAACTGTCTGTGGTAAGGGTGAACTGGTGAAGAGGTGTTGCAGTACTCTTGCCATGAGCCTCCCCAGTCCTACTCTGTTTTCCTTTTTAAATTACCAGCATTTGAAATTGCATTGAAATTTAGCTTGAACATTTAAAATGTTTAGGAAGACTTTGAATGCAAACATACTTTAATATAGTTCCATGGTTCATTTTACCATAGGATTAATGAGACTGCACAAGTGACAGATTACTCTTTTGGTTATTAATTCTGCCTCTTGACCTAGTGAAAAATATCTATTAGATTATATAAATCAAGCCCAGTAAGAAAACAACTTATTTAAACTGACTTCAAACCAGCATGCGTGCATGCTGCATGCTAAGTCGCTTCAGTTGTGTTTGACTCTGTGACCCCATGGACTGCAGCCCACCAGGCTCCTCTGTCCATGGGATTCTCCAGGCAAGAATACTGGAGTGGGTTGCTGTGCCTTTCTCTTCAAATCAGCGTACACAATAGTAATGACTCTAATAGTGTTGCAAAAGGGGAAAAGATTATCAAAAAATATCGATTATTAATTATTCAAATATTAACAAAGTCCATTCTGAATGATCTTGACCTCTATGTAGTACTTAACAAATGCATGTAGGAACAAAACTATAACCAAATAGCCACTTTCTTTTTAATGATGTGTTTATCCTCATGCCAGTTCACTTAGAAACATTTTATTTAAAAGCTGCAGCACAATATTGATCTCATTGATAACATCTGTCTCCTAAAGCAGATCGCACATTTTTTCCCTAAATCAAGTCAAGATGTGCACCATAGACATGTTTTGTCTGGCCCAAGTGGTGTTAGTAATTGTCAATACTTGTCAATATTTTTAACTTGAGCTTGTGGTAGGCAGAGCAATGGCTCCCCAAAGATGTTCGTGTCTTATTTCTTAGACTTTGTATGTTTCATTACACAGCATAAGGGACTTACAGATATAATTAAGGTTATGGACCAGGCCTGAAAATAAAGAGTTTATGATAGACTGCTCAGCTGGCCCTATCTAATTACATGAACCCTTAAAAACAAAAGAACTTTCTCCAGCTAGAAGGCAGAGAGATGTGGCAGCAGGGAATATCTGAGACAGTCAAAGCTTTGGAGAAACTCAACTCATTGTTGCAGGAGGAAGAAAAGCATGAGAAGGAATGTGGGCAGCCCCTAGCAGTAAAGACCATCAAAAATTAGGGACTTCACTTTTACAACCAGAAGAAATTGATTTTGGTCAAATTTGGGTGAGCTTGGGAGCCTAGCACCACTAGAAAATAACTTGAACTTGCTGACACTTTGATTTCAGCCTTAAGAAACTCTAAGCAGAGGACACAGTTGAGTTAGGCTGTAACTGGATTTCTGACCCCCAGAACTGTGGGATCTTAAAAGAGTATTGTTTTAAGCCCCTAAATTTGTGGTAGTTTTTTTATGGCAGTGAAAGTAAACTAACACAGATATTTCACTTAGAAATTTATGTGTTTAAGTAGAGTTTTTGTTTGGCCACACTGGATTAGAGTTGAATAATAGAGGCCCCATTTGGCTAAAGCCTGGGACTCTTATTTATGCAAGTTACCACCTGACCTGGTTTGCTCATTTATTCTTTTGGCATTTGTATTTCAGACACTGATCTGAAAATTAAAAGGGACAGAACTAAATAGGAGCACTCCTAGGCAGCTTGGGGATTTTTCCATCCTTCTACCAAGGACCTTGACTCATAGTCCTAATTTTTTTCCTAATATGCTATTTCATGTCAGACCACACTCTGTGTCCTTCACTTCCATCTCTCTCTGTTTCTTCATTTTTAATAGAGCTTAGTGGCCCCAGTGAAGTTGGTTGCTGTAGAAATATGATCCTTCCTTTTCAAAATTAGTTTTCAGGAACAAATGTCAGCATATACTTCTTTTATCAAGTTTCACTTGTAACCTCCATTGCTATTGAATTTCCCTCTTCTATTTATTGAACCGTATTGGACAAATTTTTTTACTGTGGAATTCAAAGGCACTGTTCCAATATTTTAAATTTAACTGCAGTTGCTACATATGAGGACAGTGCACTAAATTATTTAGAAAGAGTAAATAAATAAATCTTGTACTTGGTATAGAATTATTTTGCACCTGAAGGAAACAAGTCTAAACCATTAAACAAACATCTGTCTGAATAATAGTTTTAAAAGAATCTAAAGCTCTACATATTTAGATGCTTCTTGTTCCCATAATGGGAAATTTCCATAAAACTTAATCATCACTTACATATTCTTATCATACCCCATGTATCTCTCCATTTCATCATGTCCTATAGCTGAAATTTAATATTTGTTTATTTAGTAATTTGGTCTCTCTTTTCCACTACACATGTACGCTTTCTGATGGCAAAGTCTCTCTGTCTTGATCCCCATTTTATATTATTGCAGACTTTCAATAATTCTTTCTTGAATGAAGGATGTATTCATTAGTTATCATTTGTGTGGGTGGAATTGAGTGGACAATATCTCATTCTGAATCCTAACATTGCAAAGTATTATAAACAAAACATTTAAGTCTAAGCATGATTCAGAAGCCATTTGTTCAAGAAGTTTGAAAGAATTCAACTTCCTCCATCTATCCATATTAGAGTAACACCTTGCCAAAGAACTGAGTCTGTTCCATATCCTGTTAAATAGCAGCCTGATAGAGTCACATACAAGATGCCAGGAAAGTGAAGGAGTACAAGTAATTAACAGTGGCCCACAAGGGAGCTGACTGTGGCTCATCATGAACTCCTTATCACCAAACTCAGACTGAAATTGAAGAAAGTAGGGAAAACCACTAGAACATTCAAGTATGACCTAAATCAAATCCCTTACAATTATACCGTGGAAGTGACAAGTAGATTCAACGGATTAGATCTGATATAGTGCATGAAGAACTATGGACGGAGATTCATGACATTGTACAGGAGGCAGTGATCAAAACCATCCCCAAGAAAAAGAAATACAAAAAGGCAAAATGGTTGTCTGAGGAGGCCTTACAAATAGCTATGAAAATAAGAGAAGCCAAAGGCAAAGGGGAAAAGGAAAGATATACCCATTTGAATGCAGAGTTCCAAAGAATAGCAAGGAGAGATAAGAAAGCCTTCCTCAGTGATTAATTCAAAGAAATAGAGGAAAACAGTGGGATGGGAAAGACTAGAGATCTCTTCAAGAAAATCAGAGATACCAAGGGAACATTTCATGGGCACAATAAAGGGCAGAAATGGTATGGATCTAACAGAAGCAGAAGATATTAAGAAGAGGTAGCAAGAATACACAGAAGAACTATACAAAAAAGATCTTCATGACCCAGATAATCACAGTGGTCTGATCATTCACCTAGAGCCAGACATCCTGGAATGCAAAGTCAAGTGGGCCTTAGGAAGCATCACTATACAAAGCTAGTAGAGGTGATGGAATTCCAGTTGAGCTATTTCAAATCCTAAAAGATGATGTGAAAGTTCTGCACTCAATATGCCAGCAAATTTGGACAACTCAGCAGTGGCCACAGGACTGGAAAAGGTCAGTTTTCATTCCAATCCCAAAGAAAGGCAATGTCACTGAATGCTCAAACTACTGCGCAATTGCACTCATCTCACAGGCTAGCAAAGTAATGCTAAAAATCTTCAAGCCAGGCTTCAACAGTACATGAGCCATGAATGTCCAGATGTTCAAGCTGGATTTAGAAAAGGCAGAGGCACCAGAGGTCAAGTTGCCAACAGTTGTTGGATCATCGAAAAAGCAGGAGAGTTCCATAAAAGTATCTACTTCTGCTTTACTGACTACGCCAAAACTTTTGACTGTGTGGATCACAACAAACTGTGGAAAATTGTGAAAGAGATGGGAATACTGACCTGCAGCTGACCTGCCTCCTGAGAAACCTGTATGCAGGTCAAGAAGCAACACTTAGAACTGGGCATGGAACAGACTGCTTCAAATCAGGAAAGGAGTGCATTAAGGCTGTATATTATTACCCTGCTTATTTAACTTATATGCAGAGTACATCATGAGAAATGCTGGTCTGGATGAAGTATAAACTGGAATCAAGATTGCCGGGAGAAATATCAATAACCTCAGATAGGCAGATGATACCACTCTTATGGCAGAGAGCAAATAAGAACTAAAGAGCCTCTTGATGAAAGTGAAAGAGGAGAGTGGAAAAGTTGGCTTAAAGCTCAACATTCAGAAAACTAAGATCATGGCATCTGGTCCCATCACTTCATGGCAAATAGATGGGGAAACAATGGAAACAGTTAGAGACTTTATTTTCTTGGGTTCCAAAGTCACTGCAAATGGTGACTGCAGCCATGAAATTAAAAGATGTTTGCTCCGTGGAAGAAAAGTTTTGACCAACCTAGACAGCATATTAAAAAGGAGAGACATTACTTTGTCAACAAAGGTCTGTCTAGGCAAGGCTCTGGTTTCCAGTAGTCATGTATGGATGTGAGAATTGGATGGTGAAGAAAGCTGAGCATCAAAGAATTGATGCTTTTGAACTGTGGTATTGGAAAAGACTCTTGAGAGTCCCTTGGACTGCAAGGAGATCCAACCAGTCCATCCTAAAGGAGATCAGTCCTGGGTGTTCATTGGAAGGATTGATGTTGAAGCTGAAGCACCAGTACTTTGGCCACCTGATGTGAAAAACTGACTCATTGGAAAAGACCCTGATGCTGGGAAAGATTGAGGGCAGGAGGACAAGGGGACTACAGAGGATGAGATGGCTGGATGGCATCACAGACTCAATGGACATGGGTTTGAGTAAACTCCAGGAATTGGTGATGGACAGGGAGGCCTGGTGTGCTGCAGCCGGACACGACTGAGCGACTGAACTGAACTGAATAAGCTGTCTTGTTGTGGGTGCCAAGCATCCGATAGTCTCTAAATATTGCTGCTCAGAATTTTTAAGTAGCCAGTTTGCCTGGTAATTTGGACTCATTTGAAGATCTTTCTAGCTGCTGATTACAAAAACTTTGGACCTCTTTCCAGCCTCAGTGTGTCTCTGCCATTTTAATTTCTACATGCCTTGAATCTTTGTTGATCTTGTATTTTATCTACCAATCTGTTTCATTGGGTTGCAGTTTTGTTTCTGATCTTCCACACAGTCTGATGTTGCTCATGACCACATATGTCATTTCATTTTCAACTCAGAGTAGAGGCATGCCTGCAGCTTGAGACAGATGCTTTTCCTCTAAGAAGAGTTCTCAAAGTTAATCCTAGAAGAAGTCAGGTTTTAGGGATTGAAAAGCTGCTAATCCCTCTTTTTCAGGAAAGAAAGAACAATTTAAAAAAAAAATTCACCTGAGCTTTTCTCCTAATATTAATGTTCAAATATTATACATTTATCTTCTAATTTAAAAAATAATGCATATTTATTACAAAATAATTGAGATGATAGAAAATTGCTTCTTTTCCTCTACTGCTTGCTTAATTATATTCCCCAGATAGAATAATTGTTGGTGTTTGGCACATTTCAAGTGTGTTTTTCTTATCCAAGGTCTGAATTTGATCTGATCCAGGGTAGAGCTCAAGTTCTACCATTGCCTTACTGAGTGAAGACAGAAAGATCATTTAATCTTTCTGAGCTTTAGTTTTTTCACTTTTAAAATAGAGTTTCTAACTGTGCTGACTCAACAGGCTTGCTATAAGGGTTTAGTGAGGTAAATGGATATGAATGCACATGAAAAGTATTTGGTATTCAACACAGCCACTGGTATTAATGGGCTATTGCTATTTATTTATAATATTTTACTAGAATATTTAATGGAAATCTTTCCAATTGAATATATAAACATCAAAGTTCTCTTTGTAAGTGGCTTCAGAATATTCTAATTGGTGGATTTATCATGATTTCCCTAATGATGAAAGTTTCTCTCAGTTTTAATCTGTATTTCTGTTCAAGTTGTTTGACTATTTCTTATTAGATTGAGATCATTGAGAAATCCCCTTAGACCAAGCCTCAGAACTTTGCTATTGCCAGTTAGAGGCTCTGAGTCCACTACCCACCTGACTGAATGTAATAAACTGTCATTCCAGCTTAGATGATATCTTTTTTTTTTTTTTTATTAGTTGGAGGCTAATTACTTCACAACATTTCAGTGGGTTTTGTCATACATTGATATGAATCAGCCATAGATTTACACGTATTCCCTATCCCGATCCCCCCTCCCACCTCACTCTCCCCCGATTCCTCTGGGTCTTCCCAGTGCACCAGGCCCGAGCACTTGTCTCATGCATCCCACCTGATATCAATATCAATATCAATAAGATGATATCTTATTGAACATTAGTGCCAAATTAGAGATATAAAATGTCTATCAATAAGCCCATTTGGTTACTAACAATTATGAAGTCTGAAGGGAAGAGAATAGCCAGCTGGCTAAATTAAACATTGCATGCTATCTGAAAACATCATTTGGTATTATTCCCCAAGAAAAAAGTAGACAGTTTATATCATCTGCCTTCTCAGAGTGTCAGGGTTATGATAAAGTAGTCATGGTAAACTCACGTCCAGTTTCTCAAGTAATTGTTGATTAGCAGGCAGCCATCCAATTGAATAGTTTATATTAATGCACATCATTTTATACATACTTGAGATATCAGGTTTATTTTTATAAAAATTAGTTGAAAGTGTGAACTGATGTTAGCATGTTTTTGGTTAATTTGGACCTAGGTAGTGACGTATTCACGGATCTAAAGACTAAAATGCTTCTGGAATATGTGTAGGATGTGATTTCCCTGAGAGGCCTCTTGCCCAAAGTCAGTAAGTACATACATTTATAAGCAAAAAATTACACAAATGTATAGATAAGCAATGATAGGATAAGACGGAATGGAATTTTGAGTGAAGGGAACTATAATTCACCATAATAGCAGAATAGCTGCATTTTTGTCACCAGTGGTAGCATCTTGCCTGTCCACAGCTCTCTTCTTTCTCCTATTGCGTGCCTACTCTATTCGTGAAATTCTGGGGACCTTAGTTCATTTTTATTATAGAATATTTAATAAAAGGCAACTTAAACTTCATTGATAAAGATTAAAGAATGAATAATTTTTATCTTGAGAGCATACTATAGATCTAAGTTTCTAAGTCTATCCTATTTTAAAGTTTAAGTCTATTTTTGGTTGGAGTAGCAATTCTAATTAGAGAAGTAACAAAGAAAGTATCTTAAAGCTTCAAGCAAAAACCACTAATCTCAATAAAATGCCAATTTGGATGAAAAAAATTGTTTTTAATGGTCAGTGAAATTCTAAGAGTCAGGGTATTGGTATAGATTCACAATGGTTCACTAGCTCTAGGGCCTCTTGCCACTAACAGTTTTCTGTAACTTACTCTGAGCACTAGTTTTAAATGATAGATTTTTAAAAAATGTTATATATTTTTTAAAGAGAATTCATACAATAGAATTTTATGTGACTCCATCTGCTTTTAATTCAGGTCAAAATGTTAATATAAATGTAATTAACTGGTCTGAAACGCTTGGAAATACTTGGATTGCTGGTTTGTGGCCAAATGCATATAGCCTCACTTTCTTCTTGTTCTTTTACTGTGATGCCATCTGGAATACTTTCATAAAAAATGTTTCCTAGTGTAAAAAATATTACTACAGGCTTTCTGATGTAGATAAATCTCAACTTTGGCTAATTGCCAGTCTTTAAATTTCCTCATTTTAAAATTTCTTTGACCAATCACTCCAAGCTGAGTTATTCCTACTCTGGGTTTTGTCAGGGTTCTAGATCCCTTCTAGTTCTTCTTGGCTTTTGGTTTTGGTTCAGGTTATGTTTTTCTCCCAGAGACTTAATTTTCTTATAAAGAAAAATCATGGACTTATTATTTCATTCATTCAATACCTATGTCCTAAGTGCCTATCACATACTAGGCACTCTTTGGGTGTCAGGGAATAAAAGAGATGAAGATCCTTATCTTCATGAAGCTTACATTCTTACAATAGAAGAGCAATATAAACAATAAATATAATAAAGAACTAAATTACATAGTATATTGGAAGATGATAAGTGTCACAGAGATAAAAGGAAGAAGTAGAGCAAGAACTGGGAATTGAGCATGGGGGGCAACTTGTGGTGGTTGGGATGGTCCTCCTTGAGAAGATGATGTACAAGCAAAGATGTGAAGAAGACGTGAGATTAACTTTGTAAATATTGGGGAAGAGCATTCCAGGCAGAGGAAACAGGGAGAAGATATGAAGGTTTTTCAGGTGAAAATGTACCTGCAACATTCAAATATTCAAAGGAGAATAGCAAGGCTGGTGGGGAGTAAAGGAGGAAGAGATACAATGAGGTGAGGTCAGAAGCAAGATGGGGTTGTATGACTTTGGAGAGGCTGCAAGGGAGCAGATCACAGAAGGCCTTGAAGTTCCCTTTAAAGAGTTTTCTTGGACTCTTGAGTGAGGAGGAGCCTTGGCAAGATTTTGAGCAGAGGGTTGCCAGGATCTTCCTCTCATTTCAAAGGGATCACTCTGGTTGTGGTGTTGAGAATACATTCTACCTTCTATTATGTCCAGTCTTAGGCTACAGTCTAGTATCTAATGTTTTGCATATATCTATAATCAATTTTACCTCTGGGTACTTCACAATATATGGTTAAAAATGTGTTGACTTCTTTCTGTTTTAAAATAGTGAAGTCACTCAGAACAATGAAAACTATAATTTCCCATCCCCAAATCCAAATGTAAATTGACTAAGTTAAGAAACCTTTCTCTGATTACTTATTACTGCTCTTTATTTGAGATGCCTCAGGCAAGTTTTGCAGATTCTACCCTGTTTCTACAGTTCATAATCAGCTCCTCCTAAGATTATAGGAGTTAATTAATCCTTAAAAGCTTTCTGCAGCTTACTCTGAGTACTAGTTTTAACTGATAGATTTTTTTTTAATGTTGTATTTTTGAAAGAGAATTCATGCAATAGAATTTTATGTGATTCTATCTACTTTTAATTCAGGTCAAAGTGTTATATAAATCCAATTAATTGGTCTGAAACCCTGCTACAAAAGAAATATTGATTAAGCGAAGGTAAATAGGTCTGTTCACAGGTTTCTTGTTTTGACCAGTAAGTGAATTTTTTTTTCACTCTTTTTCCCCAGTAGTTTTGAATTTTAAGAATTCATACAGAAACAGACCCACTGCGAATATGATTATCTAAAATATGATTATGATAACTTATAAATGCATATATAGCTTTATTCAAAGCACTACTTAATAAAATTTCAGTTTTTATTGCTAGAAACATTATCCTTTTGAGTTATATAAAATCACTTAAGATTCAAATTAATGAAAGTTTAATTTGATTGCACAGTCTCCCTAGAAAACTGATTTTTATCCTAAAGAGCTAAATTATATGACATGTTATAAGTGCTGTGGGATGTTAATGGTATGCAGCCCTATATATGCCTAGGAATGCCATTTTTATTACCAAACAGTTTGTGTCCAATAATATTCTGAGAGTTTTCACAGGATAATAGGTGACATTAATCAGCAACACTGAACTCCAGTACACATATTAATGTGGAATACTGAGGGAACTAATGTTGGATTCTTCAAAAGTTTTAAGTATGGCCTTTTTTTTTTTTAATTTTTTTTTATTAGTTGGAGGCTAATTACTTCACAACATTTCAGTGGGTTTTGTCATACATTGATATGAATCAGCCATAGATTTACACGTATTCCCCATCCCGATCCCCCCTCCCACCTCCCTCTCCACCCGATTCCTCTGGGTCTTCCCAGTGCACCAGGCCCGAGCACTTGTCTCATGCATCCCACCGGGGCTGGTGATCTGTTTCACCATAGATAATATACATGCTGTTCTTTCAAAACATCCCACCCTCACCTTCTCCCACAGAGTTCAAAAGTCTGTTCTGTATTTCTGTGTCTCTTTTTCTGTTTTGCATATAGGGTTATCGTTACCATCTTTCTAAATTCCATATATATGTGTTAGTATGCTGTAATGTTCTTTATCTTTCTGGCTTACTTCACTCTGTATAAGGGGCTCCAGTTTCATCCATCTCATTAGGACTGGTTCAAATGAATTCTTTTTAATGGCTGAGTAATATTCCATGGTGTATATGTACCACAGCTTCCTTATCCATTCAGCAGATGAATGGATAAGTATGGTCTTATATCTAGATGAAATAGTTTTAAGAAACTGCTGAGTCATGAGATCTAAATTCAAAATACAAGTTTGAATAAACAATGTGATAAGACATGAGCAGCAGTTTCTCTGCTCTCTCATTCATGTTTCCCCTGCTTTGTGGAATAAATCTGGCCAAGAAGAAACTGGAGAAAATGACTCTCATTTCATCATTAGTTTTCACAAGAAAATTTGGTGTCTCTTGAAGGGTGAATTTCTCAACACACAGTGTATTTATTTAACAACTACCTACCATGTTCCTATCATATTCTAGGCATTGTGGTAAATGCCTGAGGAAACAATAGTGAATGGGATGTTTGTTCTTCACCTTCAGGAAAATAATATTCTGGAGGGAGGAGAAGAGAGATTAAAAACAAAGAGACAGATGAGTTAAATAATTGCACATTCTAGTAAGAGTCATGAAGGAAACAAGGGACTTAGGTAATAATTAAAAAGGAGCTATTTTTGGCAGGGTGGTGAGGGGAAACTTCTCTTCTTTTTGTCTGTCATTAAATGAAACCCTAAAGGATGAAAACCAACTGGTCACATGAAGGAAAATCAGCTGAGATATAAGAGGCAGGGGAAAGGGAAAACATAAAATTAGAGACAATCTTGGCAAAACCCAAAGAGGAAAATTAGATTGGTCTATTCCAGGGTCAGGTCTTCCAGAAAAAAGTGATCAAGGAGTAGAACCAACCAGGGTGAAGATGGAGAGGGGCTTGTGGTAAAACATAAAGGATTTTGCAGAGTGTGGTAAACAGTGGGCCCTGGAAATCCAATGCAGGGTTTAATCATAATAATGACCATCTTTTTTATATTTTTAAAAATTTATTCTGACCGGTATGGATCCTAGTTCAGAAAAAGAAGGGACAGAAAGTGTCTACTGGAATAGTCCAGTCAGGAGCTGACAGTGACTGTGACTAGGTAACAGCAGTGACGGTGGCGAAAATGAACGCATTCGAGATGTTTTCGAGGTGGACTGTGATGACCATTATCAGTTGGATGTTGAGGGTGGGTAGAAAAAGGAGGAACCAGGAGTTTCTCGTTTGAGTACCTGGATGAATTGTGGCACTAAAAGCAAAGACTTGAGGGGGAAAATCAAGTCACCATGATTTTGAACATGTTGAGGTAGAAAAGGCTGTAAAGTATCTAAAGTGAAAAATAGGCATATGGATCCACACTTCAGAAGGAAAGCCTGGACTAGATCTGAAAGCATTAGATTAAAAGAAATGATTGACTGCCTCAGTGGAGGACTGTCTTAGTAGCTTGCTTGCCTTAACAAAATACCATAGACTGTGGGGCTTAAAACAGCACTTTTCTCAGAGTTCTAAAGGCTGGCAAGATCAAGGGCTAAGTGAATGATTTGGTTCCCAGGAAGAGGTCTCTTGCAGACAGCTGCCTTCTTGCTGTATCCTTACAAGGCTAGGGAATCTCCCTCTGTTTTTCTCATCTCTTTTAGGAGAGCATTTATCCCATCCTGAGGGCTCTACCCTCAAGACCTTCTTGATTTACTCCCCACATTCTTGTCCGAACACCATCACCTTAGGGATTAGGGCTTCAAAAATGAATTTTACTGTACACAGACATTCAGTTTATAGTGAGGGCTAAGTTGGCATTTACTTACAGAGATTTACCTCCTCAGAGTGTTTTCTAAGCTCCTTCCTATGGCCTGGCTCTCCTTCAGGTCCAGCTTTACCCTTAGCGTAGGACCCCACCACAATTCCCCCTTTGGAGCTGTGACTGGCTCAAACTGATACTCTTTCCTATTACTGTACTATTTAATTCTCTGTTCCTTGAGCCTTCTTTCTTTAGACAGTAGTGGTATTGAAATAACACACCATTTTCCTATGATATAATACAAAATGTGGGAAAGTCCTTTAAGAATTTTTTGTCATAATATCAGCCCCACCCTCACCAGCACCCACACCTGTTTATAGGTGAGAAAATAAGCAAAGACAGAGTGAAGCAGTTTCTTCAAGTTCTAGTAACTGTTAAGGGTTAAACATGGTCTTAAATTCAAGTCTGCTGATACCAGTATCTATGTTTTTAAACCTTCAGCATTTTCCTTATTTAGTTTTTCTCTGTGAAGTTGGTTTTCGCAAATTAACTTAAAATAGCGGTGATGTGATATCAAAACAGAGATAATCTAAAACATTTGATTTTCTAAGCTCTGCTATAGGTTAAATTTGTCTTAACCTCTGTATAAGTAAAGAGTGCTTTTAGAACTTAAATAAGATCATAATATTTTAGAGCTAGAAGTATTTTAGAGATCAATCCTAGTTGAGGCCCAAGGAAATTATGTTATCTTCTCCAAGGTCATGTAGCTTGCTGGAAGAACAGCCCAGGCTGGAAACTTTTCTAAAGTTTTCTCAAGAGCTTTCCTCCCCAACCTTCTAGAGTAATAAGCACTGTGCAATGCATGGTAACTTTTGTAAAGCTATTCTGTGCATGAATTACTGCTGACTCATTGTCAGATATTTAGTCCTATTTTATCAGCCTTCTCAGAATATTAATTTTCTTTTTATCAGAGACTTGGTATGAAGAAGATTTTCAGTTTATACAGACTAAAAATGATCTTTATGCTAGAACACATAACCTCTATGCATTACTTTTGTCAAAATTATCTTGGACTTATTTATTGAATAAGTTCTGTAAAAAGCTTGGACAGGAAAATCATTAAAACACAAGCTCCTTCCTCAAGGGCTCTTCATAATGGTGACAGAACATATAGAGAAGAAGGATATGAAAGGATTTAATCACATATTAAACTGTTCGATACAGATTATAAGCAGTGGTTGGGTAGGTCCGAGATGAGTTAGGTTGGTTAAGACATGAAAGAAAAATCAAAACTGAAACGGAGCTTCTCTGGTGGCTCAGACAGTAAAGAATCTGCCTGCATTGCAGGAGAACCAGGTTTGATCCCTGGGTCGGGAAGATCCCCTGGAGAAGGGAATGGCTCCCCATTCTAGTATTCTGGACAGAGGAGTTTGGCTGGCTACAGTTTATGGGGTTACAAAGAGTTGGACATGACTGAGTGACTAAGAATTAATGCTTTTGAATAAGAGGGAATGATTCTTGTAAGTTTAGTTTGCAGGTATAATTTAATTTTTATTAATCTTTAAATAATTGGTTCACTGTGTTGTATATCCACCTGTCATATTTTGGTGATTCCTTATTGTTTAAATATTGTTAGACTACATATATATAGTTAATGCAATTTATCTTACTCATCAGAATACACTTTGAATAAAAATAGCTAATTTAAATGTCAGCACATCTTAATTGAAAAATGGGAAGTTTTAAATATTGTGTGTGATTAAGCAACTCTCTCACTAGTCTTTAAATGTTATCAATCCCTGTTTAATCTCAACCTGGTCTGATTCTGAAGCTTGATTCCTGGGGAGCTCTTTGTCCCTTTTCAGAAGTCAGACTATATATCTTTTTTCACACTTTTAAGAGAACTGTAGGGTATAATGGAAAGGGTGCCAGTGAGAAACACATGGATTCTCATCCAGACTAAATCACTGACTTGCTATGTGATGGTGAGCAATTCTTCTAGAATCTTATTTGATAAAGTGAAGGGTTATAGTCAGTGCTCTTTAAGAGCATTGCCATGTCTACAGATTCATGAATATAATATTATCTTTTCCCAACCACACAACTCTCCATTTTCAATTGCTTAATCACAAAAACAAAAACAAAAATGTATTTGTTAGGCTCTTATTCTTTCTCTGGCAGGAAAGTGACTAGTAGTTATAAGAAATGAATCTCTAGCTAAAGCCTGGCACTTCTATTAGTTTCAGACAATTTTTAGAAAATGGGCCTATCCATTTGCACAAACCATAACATCCAAAAACAGCATGGTGTTTTATGAATGTCATTTTCCTGGTCTTAATAATGTACTATGATTTGGTAAGATATTAACATTAGGGCAAACTGAGTGAAGGCTATGCAGGCACTCTCTTGGAAGAAGATTTCACAAATCAATGTATGGGGAAGTCATTCTGGTTTATACATGACTTAAACTTTATGCTATCTAGAGTAGCCTGTTTTATGGTCTGTTAAACATGTATTTGTACATCTGCTTTAACTATTAATGAAAAGAATGTATTCAAAAATCTAAATGGAGTAGTGTAGTTTAGGCATTTAGAATGGAGCTGGGTGGCCACTGTGGACAATGCTTTCAGACACGTTCCTACATCACTGATAACTTGGATTTTCTGAATGCTATCAGACTCAAGGACACCATCAGCTATTTGCAAAATAATATCTGCTAGCTGCAACCAGCTACAACATTATGGGCTCAAGTTCTCCCCTTGAAACTATGCAGCCATTTCAGACCCCAAGTGGCCCTTGTACCCCTACTTCTTGCCAGCTCCAGTTTTAAACAATTTATGTAATTTTTCAGTTTTTGCCTTTATTCCCATTTTGTAGTCCACCAGAGCACAATTAAATGCTTTTGAATCTGTATCTCCCCAGTTACAGTCCTCAGTTTGGCTCAAATAACATTTTTTTCTATTCCTATTATAGACTGTTTATTGATTATTTTCATTGACTCAGCTGGTAAAGAACCTGCCTACCAATGCAGGAGACATAAGAGATGTGGGTTTGATACCTGGGTTGGGAAGATTCCCTAGAGAAGGAAATGATAACCCACTCCAATATTCTTGCCTAGAAAATTCCATGGACAGAGAAGCCTGGGGGACTATGGTGCATAGGGTTGGAGGGAGTCAGACATGACTGAGCATGCATACACTATATTTGCAACTTGTTCTGAGTCTAAAATTATCCCCCCAAAGTTTTTTTTTTTTTTTAAGAGGCATGACTGACAGAAGAATTTAATTTAAAATTACCTTCAAGAAACTTGACTAGGATTAGTTTAATCCAACTACTTTCTATATGTTCATAGTTATTTCATATGTGTGCATTATTTTTTTAGAAAGCTGAATGCCAAAGAATTGATGCTTTTGAACTATGGTGTTAGAGAAAACTCTTGAGAGTCCCTTGGACAGCAAGGAGATCTACCCTAAAGGAAACCAGTACTGAGTATTCATTGGAGGGACTGATACTGAAGCTGAAACTCCAATATTTTGGCCACCTGATGGGAAGAACTGACTCATTTGAAAAGGCCTTGATGCTGGGAAAGATTGAAGGCGGGAAGAGAAGGGGAAAACAGAGGCTGAGATGGTTGGATGGCATCACTGACTCAGTGGACATGAGTTTGAGTAAACTCCAGGAGTTGGTGATGGACAGGGAGGCCTGGCATGCTGCAGTCCATGTGGTCACGAAGAGTCGGACACGACAGAGTGACTGAACTGAACTGATTTTTTTAGAATAAGGAAACATTAAAATTGAGTTATTAGAATACTAATCTGAGATCTGCTTTCCTTTTCCTTCTGCTCCTGAGTGCTTATTGGACATCCACTATGTGGTTGTATGTAATAATGAAATGAAGATTCTGAAATCAGATGATTTAGGATAAAATTCTGGTTTGATTGTGATTCAGTTTCCCCTTTTGGAAAAATGGATATGATAACACACATCTTGCAGGGTTGATGTGCAAATCAAATGAGGCACTATACATAAATTTCCCTAGAAAAATTTTTGGCATTTAGCAAGCTCTTATTAGAGTGAGCCAGGAAATACCGTGCATATAAAGGAAGGGCTTTTCTCAGGTTAAGAAGCCAGACTAGACCACACCCAGAATTTAAGTGCTAATCTCTTATGCTCCCTGATGATGAATATAAATAGAGAAAAGAAAGATTAAACTAATGCAGTTAGAGTGATTCAGTGAAAGTATTATGGGGGAAACTGGATTCAGCAATTATTATAATGAGTTGGTAACAAAACAGATCTCTGTTATTTAAATCTTGCCCATTATTGTTATCTTGATCTATAGAGATGATATCATTTGTAAATTGCCTAGAGTGTTTTGATTGTTAAAGTGCTTATATATAAAATATGCTAGTATTGTATCTACAAGTTTCATCTAGAGACTCCCAAGAGTTTGAATAAATGTTTGTGCTAGAGGCTCTAAGGTTAGCTGCAGGAAATTAAAATGGCTGATAATTATATCCATTTATAATAAACCTTGAAGACAGATCCATATTTTGAGCACTGACAGAATTTTTCTAACAGCAGAATATTTATTTTTGGTAAAGGAAAATTGATTTGTCATACTCTATGTATGTGGTTTTTATGTCAATCTTTGAACTTGTAAAGTTGAACTCAAAACATAAAAATTTACTTTCAATTGACTCCTTTGCCTTAGATTATTTTTAGATTCCAAAGATATATAAGGCAAGGGAAAAAAGCAAGAGAGTTCTAGAAAAACATCTACTTCTGCTTTATTGACTAAGCCAAAGCCTTTGACTGTGTGGATCACAGCAAACTGTGGAAAATTCTTAAAAAGAGATGGGAATACCAGACCTCCTCCTATCTCCTGAGAAACCTGTATGCTAGTCAAGAAGCAACTGGGCATGGAACAGCAGACTGCTTCCAAATTGGGAAAGGAGTACTGCAAGGCTGTATATTGTCACCCTGCTAATTTAACTACTATGCAGATACATCATGCGAAATGCCAGGCTGGATGAGTCCCAAGCTAGAATCAAGATTGCCTGGTGAAATATCAATGACCTCAGATATGCAGATGATACCACTCTGATAGAAAGTGAAGAGGAACCAAAGAATCTCTTGATGAGGGTGAAAGAGGAGAATGAGAAGGCTGGCTTGAAATTTAGCATTCAAAAGTTGCTATCTTGGCATCTGGTCCCATCACTTCATGGCAAATAGAAAGGGAAAAAGTGGAAGCACTGACAGATTTTATTTTCTTGGCCTCTAAAATCACTGCAGATGGTGACTGCAGCCATGAAATTAATAGATGTTTGCTCCTTGGAAGGAAAGCTATGACAAACCTAGACAGCTTATTAAAAAGCCTATACATCACTTTGCTGACAAAGGTCCACATAGTCAAAGCTATGGCTTTTCCAGTAGTCATGCACAGATGTGAGAGTTGGACCATAAAGAAGGCTGAGTGCTGGAGAATTGATGCTTTTGAATTGTGGTGCTGAAGAAGGCTCTTGAGAGTCTCTTGGATAGCAAGATCAAACCAGTCCATCCTAAAGGAAATCAACCCTGAATATTCAATGGAAGGACTGATGCTGAAGCTGAAGCTCCAATATTTTGGCCACCTGATGTGAAGAGCCGACTCATTAGAAAAGACCCTGATGCTGAGAAAGATTGAAGGCAGGAGGTGAAGGGGATGACAGAGGACGTGATGGTGGGATGGTATCACACACTCAATGTACATGAGTTTGAGCGAGCTCTGGGAGATGGTGAAGGCAGGGAAGCCTGGTGTGCTGCAGTCCATGGGGTTGCAAAAAGTCAGACATGACTGAGTGACTGAATTCACCCTGTGCAGATGTGAGTTTAAATAATAACAGTGCAGATTCACAAATGAGACTATCAGTTTCCTCTGCTTACTGTTGAAATAATAATCTTCAGATTATTATTGCTTGTAATTCAAGAAAGATTTCATTTTCAGAAGACATGAATGAACATTTTACAATGGCAATAAAATGATTTTTGGTGGTATGAATTTGCTTTTATTATGCTCTGGTATGTCTACTGATATACTTTTTATTCACAGATTACAATTTTGAAAATTTCTTTATATGCTTCTTAAGAGCTATATTTTTACTGAGCCCTTTTTGTTTTCCAGACACTGTAATACATACTTCATGTGCTTGCTTGGGGTCATACAACAGGAGGCCTTCCATGTCTGCAGTTCTGTGTCTCTGGATTCAGCCAACCACAGATCAAAAATATTACTTAAAAATCTAGAAAACTCCCCAAAGCAACCATTTACATAACTTTTACATTATATTTGCAACTAGTTATGTAGTGTTTACATTATGTTAAGTATTATACATGATCTATAGATGATAAAGTATATGAGAGAGTGTGTGTAGGTTATGTAACGGACTTGAGCCTTAGCTAGTTTTGGTGTTTAGTGGGGGTAGGGGTGGGGGTGGTGCTGAAACCAATTTTCTGTGGATATTGAGAGATGATTGTTGTTGCCGTGGAACTAAAAATTTTGTGTTAAAACCTAAATTGTAAACCCATGCTATTATTCTAATACTTCAAAGGCAAATACTTAAAAGAGTTGTATTTTCTATGAGAGCAAAACTAAATCTTTTCAGAGGCATAGTGTATAAGTGTTCATATTTTAAGCTACCTTTGAAAATAAATTATAAGAAAATATATAATTTTGGTCACATTTTATTAAAGAGAATACCAGTGGAAAAATGTGTCAGTGCATGTAATTCCACATTATTTAATTTTTAAAGGATATGTATTTTAAAACTAATGTGCTGTACTTAGCCACTCAGTCGTGACCAACTCTTTGACCCCATGGATTGTTGCCTGCCAGGCTCCTCTGTCCATGGGATTCTCCAGGCTAGAATACTAGAGTGGGTTGCCATGCCCTCCCCCAGGGGATCTTCCCAACCCAGGGGTTGATCCCAGGCCTTGTGCATTGCAGGCGGATTCTTTACTGTCTGAGCCACCAGGAATGCCCTTTAAAAATACACATTATTTAAAACTAATAATAGATATTTAATGGAATGTTCACTATAAAAAAAGCCTCCCAGGTGGCTCAGTAGTAAAGAATCCACTTCCAGTGCAGAAGACGTGGATTAGATCCCTGGGTCGCCAAGATTGCTTGGAGCAGGAAATGACAACCCACTCCAGTACTCTTGCCTGGAGAATCCCATGGACAGAGGAGCCTGGTGGTCTACAGTCCATGGAGTTGCAGAGTCAGACACAACTGAGTGCCTGAGCATACATGCATTCTCTCACAGATCTGAAGACTACAAGCCTGAAGTCCATCGAGGCAGCTTTCCTTCCGGGGTGTAGAGAAGACTGCTCCTTGCTTGTTTCAGCTCCTGATGGCTACTTTAGCCTTCTTGGGTTTGTTGTAACATCATGGTATTACCTGCCTCCAGTGTCTCTTCTGTATGTCTGTGTGAAAGCTCCCTTTGTCTCTTATTTTACAAGGACACTTATGATGGCATTTAGAACCCACCTGGATAATCCTGGGTAATCTTGTCTCAAAATCTTAATTTAGTCAAATCTTACAAACACCTTTTTTCTAAACAGAGTAACATTTACAAATTTCATAAATTAGAACTTGCTATTTTTGGGTAACTGTTATTCAACCTACTACATGCATCAACCTACTTTAGTGATATTTTGGCTTAGTATTACCATAGAGTAGTCAGGGGTAAATCAATTTTTCTTTAGGGCATTATTCAATTTTCTTGCTTAGATGCTTATGAGATTCATTCTTTATTTTTGATGTTCAGTGATGTTGTCTTATCATATCACTAGAACACTGTGTCATTATATGGGATAATCTTTTAATCTACATCTCATTATCTTTTCTATATTTCAAAGACAGTTTTATTATATCTTGAATATATGTTTTTGCATTTTGGACTCTTCATGTATGAATTGCATATCCTCCATATTTATCATTTTCTCTGTGCATTTTCATGTATACATCTTGTGATGGTTTGTTTCTGGTTACTGTTTACTGCTTAAGAAGGCTGGCTACTTCCATAAAATAAGGAGGGGGTTAGTGCAAACTGGAGCAGTCTATGGCTCTAACATTGGTCTGTTGCCTTATATAATTTCTCACTAAATCTGTTAATCTTACTGTATTTCCCCTAATATTTTGTTGTTCAAGCAAAATCCTTGAAAAAGCCTCAGTCTATTATAGTCTTGAATAATAATTTCTGCTTCTCCTTGGCCCTCCTTTTCTTCTGCTAGGAGGCTTGACGGTAGAGCAGAGTTTTCTAAGACTGCGTTATTCCTTTACCCATCATTGAAATATTTGTAAATAATATTGTCTGCATGACTTTTACATAGTCATTTTCTTTACAGCAACTCATTTCTATAATTTAAATCAGTCTAGGAAAGAGACCTGCATCATTATGATGAATTAAACACTAGGATCATTTGCCATTTAAAAAAAAAAAACACAGTAAAATAATAAAGTGCAAACACTTCAGTTCTAAAAGCCTGCTGACTCTTTGTGAGATGAGTGTGACATATTTTAACAAGATGAGAAAGAAATACTATTAAAAACAAAGGGAATATCTGAGTCTACTTGGAAGGATTGAAAAGACTTGAGGAAAGAATAACTGTATGATCAGCTAGAGCAACTGTACTGTTTAGCCACTTTATATACTATATTTTCATGTTCAATTTGTCTGAAGACAAGTTTCCACTACTAAAAAGATTTCAATTCACTGTTCTAGATTACAGCTACAACTTTGAAAGATGAAAAGAGATGAAGCAAAAGTATGCTAAATTCCTCAGTCTTCCCAAAGATGTTCACTAAATACCCTCTCTTAGCAATATTTTTAAAGAAAAATGTATAGAAATATATATATTTGAGAACATAAAGGTAACCATAAAATTTCAGAATATGTATATATATATGTATTTATATATATATGTATTTATATATATGTGTATTTAACTTATTAAAAGTCAAAGATTTTTAGTTTGAGTAAAAGCCATCTACTCTTAATGTTACATGATGAAAATGGCACTTTTCCTCTGTAACCTTCTCTCTAAATTCCATTACTCTAGTCCAATCAAAAGAAATATACCAGACAAATCCCAGTTGAAGAACATTCTACAAACTACCTGATCAATACTAATGAAAACTCTCAAGGTCATTAAAAGATAAGAAAAATCTTAAAAAAAAAAAAAAAAAGAGAAAAAGAAAAATCTTAGCCGAGAGGAGACTAATAGGGATGAAGATCAAATCTCATACGGTATATGAGATGGAATCCTAGAACAGGGAAAGGATATTATATAAAAATTTAGGAAATATGGCTAAAAGTATCCAGTTCTTTTTCATTTTTCTTATTGACTACTTTGTGTATTAGCCTTCTCGCAAGCTGTCTTCTCTCTAGATTACAAGATAGCTACCAGCAGAATTGGTGTAACAATTGGTATAACATACTCAATTACTCAAGCATGGGATATACGATTATCCTTTCTGTGGGACTGGGAAAATCACTGGTACGTATATGCGTGCTAAGTCGTTTCAGTCTTGTCCAGCTCCTTGCGACACTATGGACAGTAGCCCACCAGGCTCCACTGTCCATGGAATTCTCCAGGCAAGAAAACTGTAGTGGGTTACCATGCCCTCCTCCAGGAGATTGCCCCAACCCAGTGATCAAACCCACATCTCTTATGTCTTATGCATTGGCAGGTGTGTTCTTTACTACTAGTGCCACCTGAGAAGTCCAAATCTTTTGTAATATGAAGATAAGTGCTGTCTCAGGCTTTTGGCAAAGAATGAAAATAAATGCAAGGATTTAGAGAAATTGAAATGTGAAATTATTAGATTATATGTAGTATTTAAATATGAAACTTTTGTGTACAGAGAGTATAGAAATTTAAAAATAAATGTTGACTATCGTTGGAGAGGAGGAAATTTTCCTCTCTACCCATCTTGAGTTCTTTTTGTTTTTCAGTCAGTATGTCCCATCTGACTGCTCACATAGAGTGCAGCACGCCAGGCTTCCATGTCCTCCACTATCTCCCAAGTTTGTTCAAGTTCTTGTCCATTGAGTTGGTGATGCTATCTATCCATCTCATCCTCTGCCGCCCACTTCTCCTTTTCCTTCAATGTGTGTTAATTCCACTTGGGTTCTTAAGGCTATACTAATGATAACATTGACACAAGACTAATTAAAAGAAGAACAGAAGCAAATTTAATTCATGCTAACAGAAATGGGAATGCTAATAGAAATGGGAACTAAGAAGTGACCAAAAGAGGAGTCTTTTACACTTTTTAGACAAAGATACAATAAATTTGGAGAAGTTGACAGGCCAAAGAGTATAAGTTTGGGTGCTTAATTAGGAAGGAATTTAAGCCAGGTTTGGGCTTCAGTAGTAAATTAGTGAAGAAGTAACAAAGTTGATTTATGCAGGCTTCTTGGCCCTGAATTCCCTGTCTCTGGTGGTAGAGACATCTTCCTACATCTTATCACAGAAAAGTTACCTTTCATGCTGGAGATTTATTTCCCGCTTTCAGGGAAATGAAGAGGAGTCTCAAAGTGTCCCTCTAACAGCTGTTTTTTTTTTTAAAGTTACTTTAATTTAAAATAATATGTTATTGAGGCATATTTTGGGGTGGCCTGCCCTGAGCCCTAACACTATTTAGATTCTAGGATACTAAACTGAGTTCAGTAAATTTTGTAGAAGCCACACAGTTTACATTTACCAGTATCAATACCATCTTCATATTCTAGATATGAATGTTTAAATAGGAAGAACTAAGACATTTGAAATTAGAAAAATTCTAAAGCCTCAAAATAAGATAAAATCAAGCTCAAATTATATACCGTTTATTAAACAATGACAAAGAAATCACTAACATAAAAATTGTATGTCATGCCACAAAAGTTGTAATCAGGTGGATGTATTTCTTAATGCTGCTTATTATTAAATAACAGAAGAATTTTAGAAATTAATAAAACTATACTAAAATAATCAGAAGATGTTAGTAAATCTAAAAGGAGAAACTCATAGTAGAAAGCAAAAAAACAATAAAAATAATACGTTAATTCCAAATAAAGGGTACATTCCAAATACACACAATTAAACATTAGAAATGTAACTAGCAATCCAGAGAAAACAGAAATTTATGAGGATAGTATACATTAGTTATATCTGTTAAATATTTCAAAAACCCTGAAATGAACTGTTTGCTAGAAAATTTAGTATAAAAGATAATTTAACATGAAGCAGAAAACTAAAATAGACTCGATTAGGGAAAGAATGGTGAAAAAAGTTTTCAAAAATTACGATTTCTACAAAAAATTTATTTTTTATATAATTTTTAAAAATAATAATTATTTGTTTTTGGCTGTGCTGTGTCTTCATTCCTACACATAGGCTTTCTCTAGCTGTGGCTAGCAGGAACTGTTTTCTACTTGAGGTGCACAGGCTTCACGTTGCTGTGGCTTCTCGTTGTAGAGCATGTGCTCTAGGTGTGCGAGCTTCAGTAGTGGAGGCATGTGGGCTCCTGAGCACAGACTCAATGGTTGCGGTACATAGGCTTAGTTATCCATGTCATGTGGGATCTTCCAGGACCAAAGACCTAACCCATGTATCCTGCATTGGCAGGTGGATTATTATCCACCATGCCCCCAGGGAAATCCTTCATAAAGTCATTAATGGCCTTTATTTTGCTGAATTCATTGATGAGAGTTTCTAGAATTGTTGTTCAGTCACTCAGTCATGTCCGACATTTTGCAGCTCCATGGACTGCAGCATGCCAGGCCTCCCTGTCCATCACCGACTCCCAGAGTTGGCTCAAACTCATGTCCATTGAATCTGTGATGACATCCAACCATCTCATCCTCTGTCATCCCCTTCTCCTCCTGACTTCAATCTTTCCCAGCATCAGAGTCTTTTCTAATGAGTCAGTTCTTCGCATCAGGTGGCCAAATTATTGGAGTTTCAGTTTCAGCTTCAGTCCTTCCACTGAATATTCAGGGTTGATTTCCTTTGGGAATGACTGGTTTGATCTCCTTGTAGTCCAAGGGACTCTCAAGTGTCTTCTCCAACACTACAGTTCAAAAGCATCAATTCTTCAGTGCTCAGTATTCTGTAGGGTCAAACTCTCACATCCATACATGACTACAGAAAAACCATAGCTTTGACTAGATGAACCTTTGTTGGCAAAGTAATATCTCTGCTTTTTAATATGCTGTTTAGGTTTATCGTAGTTTTTCTTCCAAGGAGCAAGCATCCTTTAATTTCATGGCTGCAGTCACCATCTGCAGTGATTTTGGAGTCCAAGAAAATAAAGCCTCTCACTGTTTCCATTGTTTCCCCATCTATTTGCCATGAAGTGATGGGACTGGATGCCATGATCTTCATTTTCTGAGGGTTGAGCTTTAAGTCAGCTTTTTCACCCTCCTCTTTCATCAAGAGGCTCTTTAGTTCTTCTTCGCTTTCTGCCATAAGGGTGGTGTCATCTGCATATCTGAGATTATTGATATTTCTCCCAGCAATCTTGATTCCAATTTATGCTTCATCCAGCACATTTTGCATGATGTACTCTGCATATAAGTTAAATAAACAGGATGACAATATAGATTCATGTACTACTTTTCCAATTTTTATCCAGTCTGTTGATCCTTGTCCTGTTCTGGCTCTTGCTTCTTGACCTGCATGCAGGTTTCTCAGGAGGCAGGTAAGACAGTCTGGTATTCTCATCTCTTGAAGAAGTTTCCACAGTTTGTTGTTTTCCACATAGTCAAAGGGCTTTGGCATAGTCAATACAGCAGAAGTAGCAGTTTTTCTGGAACCCTGCTTTTTTGAAGATCCAATGGATGTTGGCAATTTGATCTCTGGTTTCTATGCTTTATGTAAATCCAGCTTGAACATCTGGAAGTTCACGGTTCACGTACTGTTGAAGCCTGGCTTGGAGAATTTTGAACATTACTTTGCTAGCATGTGGAGTGAAGTGAAGTGAAATCGCTCAGTTTTGTCTGATTCTTTGCAACCCCGTGGACCGTAGGCCACCAGGCTCCTCCATCCGTGGGATTTTCCAGACAAGAGTACTGAGTGGGTTGCCATTTCCTTCTCCAGGGGATCTTCCCAACCCAGGGATTGAACCCGAGTCTCCCGCATTGCAGGCAGACGCTTTAACCTCTGAGCCACCAGGGGAGCATGTGAGATGAGTGCAATTGTGTTGTAGTTTGAGCATTCATCGACATTGCCTTTCTCTGGGATTGGAATGAAAACTGACCTTTTCCAGTCCTCTGGCCACTGTTGAGTTTTCCAAATTTGCTAGCATATTGAGTGCAGCACTTTCACAGCATCATCTTTTAGAATTTGAAATAGCTGAACTGGAATTCCTTCACCTTCACTAGCTTTGTTTGTAGTGATGCTTCCTAAGGCCCACTTGACTTCACACTCCAGGTTGTCTGGCTCTAGGTGAGCGATTACACCATCGTAGTTTTCTGGGTCATGAAGATCTTTTTGTACAGTTCTTCTGTGTATTCTTGCCATCTCTTCTTAATATCTTCTGCTTCTGTTAGGTCCCTACCATTTCTGTCCTTTATTGTGCCTTCTTTTCATGAAATGTTCCCTTGGTATCTCTAATTTTCTTGAAGAAATCTCTTGTCTTTCCCATTCTATTGTTTCCCGCTATTTCTTTGCATTAATCACCGAGGAAGGCTTTCTATCTCTCCTTGCTATTCTTTGGAACTCTGCATTCAAATGGGTATATCTTTCCTTTTCTCCCTTGCCTTTTGCTTCTCTTCTTTTCTTAGCTATTTGTAAGGCCTCCTCAGACAGCCATTTTGCCTTTTTGCATTTCTTTTTCTCAGGGATGGTTCTGATTCCTGCCTCCTGTACAGTGTTATGTACCTCCGTCCATAGTTTTTCAGGCAATCTGCATGTCAGATACAATCCCTTGAATCTATTTGTCAGTCCCACTGTATAATTATAAGGGGTTTCATTTAGGTCATACCCGAATGGTCTAGTGGTTTTCCCCACTTTCTTCAATTTAAGTCTGAATTTGGCGATAAGGGGTTCATGACCTGAGCCACAGTCAGCTCTAAGTCTTGTTTTTTTGACTGTATAGAACTCCTCCATCTTTGGCTGCAAATAATATAATCAGTCTGATTTCAGTATTGACCATCTGTTGATGTTCATGTGTAGAGTCTTCTCTTGTGTTGTTGGAAGAGGGTGTTTTGCTATGAACAGTGTGTTCTGTTGGCAAAACTGTTAGCCTTTGCCCTGCTTCCTTTTGTAGTCCAAGGCCAAATTGCCTGTTATCCCAGTTATCTCTTGACTTCCTACTTTTGCATTCCAGTCCCCTATGATGAAAAAGACAGAAAATAAGAATAATAAAATAAGCATAATGCTCATATTTACTTGTTAATATCTGTCTCTGTACTACTCATAATTATCTGTTACACTCCTTAAAACTTTTTTCTGTTTTTCTACTTATTATATTAATAGTTGTTTTGTTAATCTGTACTTTATCTTCTGTCACTTGGCTTGTATCTTTGCTCTTTGTTTTTTTAAGTTTTCACCTTTCAAGTTTGACCAGTAATTTTGTTCTCTAATTGTTTCTCTTTTCATAGTATCATTATTTTTTTCTCTCCCATCTTTGTTTCTTTTCTTTTTAAAATTTACCTTCACCCTTTTCTCTTCCTCTCCCCCTTCCTAACCCATCTTTCTTTCTTTCCCTCCTTCCTTCCTTCTTCCATTTTTCTTCTTCTCTAATTCATTCTAGGAATTATAGAGTGTCAAAAACTGAAGACAGAGTCTAACAATTGAAGTGTATAAGCACTTTTGTATTCAGTGAATGGGCCACAAATATTCTTGAGTGACTCAGAGGCAGTCAGTAGTGGGAGAGGCTGCTGCTGCTAAGTCACTTCAGTTGTATCCGACTCTGTGTGACTCCATAGACGGCAGCCCACCAGGCTCCCCTGTCCCTGGGATTCTCCAGGCAAGAACACTGGAGTGGGTTGCCATTTCCTTCTCCAAAGCATGAAAGTGAAAAGTGAAAGTGAAGTCACTCAGTCGTGTCCAACTCTTAGCGACCCCATGGACTGCAGCCTACCAGGCTCCTCCGTCCGTTGGATTTCCCAGGCAAGACTACGGGAGTGGGGTGCCATTGCCTTCTCCAGTGGGAGAGGCTAGGATAGCTGAAGATACTCTTGGTCACTTGACTCATGTGATACATAAAATTACCATTTTTAAAGTAGGCTATGAAATATTTGAGAAGCATTGCCTAAGACCACACCAATTAAATTTAAATAAATTGTGTCAAAAATTACGATAAACTGGTTTCACTTCTTATATGAATTTTGAAGCTTAGAGTATAATATTTTTCAGTGAAAAAGATGTAAAAGATGAATGGTAATGGTTACTAGGGACAAATGCAGCAGCAAAGAATAACTTCAAATTTTCAAATTTCTTAGATAATTTCCGTTGGTTTTTGAAATTTAAACTTACCTTTCAGACTCTGCCAGATGTACAGTGGGTCACATTCTACTTAAATAGTCAAAGAGCAACTGATAATCAAAATGCAATCACTCCTAAAACCTATGTGTTAGCCTATCACTGAGGCATGGAAGCCTGCCACATGGGAATTATAATCACACAGGACTAATTATCAGGAGTTTATTTCTACGTAGAGAAAGAGGGAAATTTGGGGAAAATGCTTTGTTTTGTGTTTTTGACCCTGGTTCATGGAAATTGTCATTTCTCCTTTCAGCTACATTCTTGGCTCATATTTAAATTTGACCCTTAGAGGCAGTATTGAATGTCACTTATTTTGGATTTATTCACATATTTTCAGAGTTTTAAAACCACTGATATTTTCCCAGCATGACCCTTTTACTCTCTGGAACATTACATTTATATAAGGTTAATAATGATTTGAAGGAGGTAGCTATTTTAGAAGAAGGTGACACAGAAATTGAATTTAGACATGTGTAGGCAATGCTGTTTAGAATACATGCTGATTTTAAGTAGAAATCACTTTTTTCTCATTTTATTGAATGGCACGTTCAGCAGGGCAAAGGATACTGTGAACCATATATTCACTATCTGTATTTACTGATCAGAATAAAAGCAACACCCTCTGATGTTTCAAAATAAATACTGAGAATAATGCTCTTTTTGGAAAACATCAGTGGGCAGCTTACACATTTTGTTAAATACTTAAAGCAAGTTATTCAAATCAGGATACAAAGTGTAAATCTCATTATTCAGAAATCGAGATTATTAAGAGTATCCTCCTGGACCATTACTCATATAGGAAGGACAGTTTAACAGTAGATTTGTTTTCCATTTGTCTTTTTTCAACTGTCACTGAGCTGGGCTTGGACATAAAGTGTTGGCCTCCGTTTGAAGATTGGTGGTGATGCTAACTCTGGTTAGGATCTTGCTGGCTTTCATTTAATTTACTTTTAATCAGGAGCTGAACATAGCTACAGATATGTATGCAGTAGTTAAGGATAGAAACATGGGGAGCTGTGCAAGTAGCCCACACCCTCCTCATACCTAGGGGAGGGGAGCCAAAATTCAGAGGTCAGTAAGCCCATGTAGAGTAGAAATTTTCCAGGGCAGAGGATCTCTGAGCCTATTTCACTGCAAGGAGAGATGCCAGCATGCAAGTCCACTGACTGCTGTAGAAGAATATGCTAAAGCAGTGGCTCTCCAACTTCACATCAGAATCAACTGGAGGCCTTTTTAAGCAGAGATTCAGTTCAGTTCCGGTCAGTCGCTCAGTCGCGTCTGACTCTTTGCGACCCCGTGAACTGCAGCACGCCAGGCCTCCCTGTCCATCACCAACTTCTGGAGTCCACCCAAACCCATGTCCATCAAGTGGGTGATGCCATCCAGCCATCCCTCGCTCTGTCATCTGCTTCTCCTGCCCTCAATCTTTCCCAGCATCGGGGTCTTTTCCAATGAGTCAGCTCTTCACATCAGGTGGCCAAAGTATTGGAGTTTCAGCTTCAACATCAGTCCTTCCAATGAACACCCAGGACTGATCTCCTTTAGGATGGGCTGGTTGGATCTCCTCGCAGTCCAGGATACTCTCAGGAGTCTTCTCCAACGCCACTGTTCAAAAGCATCAATTCTTCTCTGCTCAGCTTTCTTTATAGTCCACCTTTCACATCCATACATGACCACTGGAAAAACCATAGCCTTGACTAGACGGACCTTTGTTGACAAAGTAATGTCTCTGCTTTTTAATATGCTGTCTAGGTTGGTCATAACTTTCCTTCCAAGGAGTAAGTATCTTTTAATTTCATGGCTGCAGTCACCACCTGCAGTGATTTTGGAGCCCAGAAAAATAAAGTCTGCCACTGTTTCCCCATCCATTTGCCATGAAGTGATGGGGCTGGATACCATGATCTTAGTTTTCTGAATGTTGAACTTTAAGCCAACTTTTTCACTTACTGGGACCATGAACCAAAATTTTTGATTTAGTATATCTGAGGCAAAGCCTGAGAATAGCATTTCTATCAAGTTCTCAGGTAGTACTCATGTTACTGGTCTAGAAACTATACACTAAAATCCATGGTTCATGATTGATCGATTTTCACTTTTCTTCCTCACTTGCCATCAAATCCACCACCTGAGGATAGCATACCAGAAGCTATCTAGGAATAAACCATAAAAAGTAATGTGTACACTATGGGAAAAGACATTAGATTCAAATTGGTCTTACCAGAATTAAGCACTTATCTGGGTAACTCCAGCCGAAGCCCACTTCTCTTTCTATACAAGCAGAGTCAAACAGTTTGATGAGCAGGATTTAGAAATGCTGTTGGCTATGATAGTTTTTTGGAGAAAGGAATGGCAACCCACTGCAGTATTCTTGCCTGGGAAATCTCATGGACAGAGGAGGCTGCTGGGCTATAATCCATGGAGTCCCAAAGGATTGGACATGACTTGGTGACTAAATAATGACAGCAATGATAGCTTTTAGGAATATAAGTAGCAGACTCTTCTAATTTTTGCTCATGAATATAGATATGCATCAGAAACTTTTGCAGATCAACCAACTTGTCATTGAATTCATTATTACAGTGAATCATTGAATGCACTTACAGAAGCAGCAATAATTGCAATATTAAATGCCCAGTTTAATGTTTTTTTGTTTGTTTGTTTATCAAAACAGGGCCTGATCTCTTGATCTGCATTTAGTATGGTAGGGATGAAGCCCTAAATCAATAAGGTGACTGCGTTAAGTTTATTTAGCACTAATGTTAAAAACATCTACTTCAGCTTCATTGACTATGATAAAGCCTTTGACTGTGTGGATCACAGCAAACTGTGTAATATTATTAAAGAGATGGGAATACTAGACCACCTTACCTGCCTCCTGAGAAACCTGTATGCAAAACAAGTAGTTACAGTTAGAACCAGACATGGAGCAACAGGCCGGTTCAAAATCGGGAAAGGAATATGTCAAGGTTATTTATTGTCATCCTGCTTATTTGAATTATATGCAGAGTGCATCATGCGAAATGTTGAGCTAGACAAATCACAAGCTGGAATCAATTTCTGGGAGAAATATCAACAACCTCATATATGCAGATGATACCACTTTAAAGGAAGGAAGTGAAGAGAAACTAAAGAGCCTATTGAGGAAGGTGGAAGAGGAGAGTGAAAAAGCTGGCTTAAAACTCAACACTGAAAAAACTAAGATCATGGCATCTGGTCCTATGATTTTATGACAAATAGATGGGAAAAATGTGGAAACAGTGGCAGAATTTATTTTCTGATGAATGTTGGCAATTTGATTTCTGTTTCCTCTGCCTTTTCTAAATCCAGCTTGAACATCTGGAAATTCTTGGTTCATGTACTATTGAAGCCTAGCTTGGAGAATTTTGAGCATTACTTTGCTAGCATGTGAAATGAGTGCAATTGTGTGGTAGTTTGAACATTCTTTGGTATTGCCCTTATTTGGAATTGGAATGAAAACTGACCTTCTCCAGTCCTGTGGCCACTGCTGAGTTTTCCAAATTTTCTGGCATATTGAGTGCAGAATCATCTTTTAGGATTTGAAATAACTCAGCCGGAATTCCATCACCTTCACTAGCTTTGTTTGTTGTGATGTTTCCTAAGGCCCACTTGACTTCACACTCCAAGATGTCTGGCTCTAGGTGAGTGATCACACCATCATGGTTCTCAGGGTCATTAAGATCTTTTTGTACAGTTCTTCTGTGTATTCTTGCCACCTGTTCTTAATATTTTCTGCTTCTGTTAGGTCCATACCATTTCTGTCCTTTATTGTGCCCATCTTTGCAAGACATTTTCCCTTGGTATCTGTAATTTTCTTGAAGAGATCTCTAGTCTTTCCCATTCTATTGTTTCCCTCTATTTCTTTGCATTAATCACTGAGGAAGGCTTTCTTATCTCTCCTTGCTATTCTTTGGAACTCTGCATTCAAATGGGTATATCTTTCCTTTTCTCCTTTGTCTTTCATTTCTCTTCTTTTGTCAGCTATTTGTAAGGCCTCTTCAGACAACCGTTTTGCCTTTTTGCAGTCTTTTTCTCAGCGATGGCTCTGATCACTGCCTCCTGTACAATGTTATGAACCTCTGTCCATAATTCTTCAGGCACTTTGTCTGTCAGATGTAATCCCTTGAATCTATTTGTCACTTCTACTGTATAATTGTAAGGGATTTGATTTAGGTTATACCTGAATGGCCTACTAGTTTTCCCCACTTTCTTCAATTTAAGTGTGAATTTGGCAATAAGGAGTTCTTGATCTGAGTCACAGTCCGCTCCTGGTCTTGTTTTTGCTGACTGTATAGAGCTTCTCCATCTTTGGCTGCAAAGAATATAATCAATCTGATTCTGGTATTGACCATCTGGTGATGTCCATGTGTAGAGTCTAATGAAATATGGGGTTCATTAAAAATGAATTCCATTTTGTATAAGACAGTTGTTGCAATGGGGAATATAACTAAGACTATCAGTATTTTTGTGTTTTATCCCTGTTTGTTAAAGTATCAATTTAATTGAAGGAATGATGACTTATTTAACGTCTCATTTGTTTGTGAAAAAATATTTATTGATTGTCCACCACTGCCTAAATCTGGGAATAAAATTTTAAGAGCTATACATGGCCTCTGCCCTCATAAAATGCATGTCATAGAGGAAAAGGCAGTCAATAAAGAAATACAAAAATGATGGAAACAGTCCAGTGTGTATCAGAGAGAAAAATGGAGAAGGGCAGTAACTTAGAAAAGTACATTTAAAAATCTGCTTTGGAGGATCAAATTTAATGCAAAGAGAAAGATAAGAATATGAGTAAAGGCAGCAAAGCACAGTGCTTTAGGCTGTATTGTATCTTCGTAACATGAGGTCATTAAACTTTACCTCTGACACTCTGAATTGATTCAAGTTTATTTGCTCGGTTCCTCTACTTTACATTACTAACATTTGGTGTAAAGCTAGCAGAATTAGGGACCCTAGTTTCTACTACTGTAAATCATTTCCACCTAAACACCACAGGTTTCAACAGCTTATATGAGGTATGTGCTGAGGGAACATGAACCTTGATGTCTGTTTACTGCTGGATATCACACAAAAGTGAAATTGTAGGCACAAAGCTGATATTTTACCTTTCTGAGGCTCTTTATTCCAAACAGAGTTCCTGTGACTTGTCCTGTATATGCTAAGTTACTTCAGTCGTGTCTGACCATGTGCGGCCCTATGGACTACAGTCTGCCAAGCTTGTCTATCCATGGAATTCTTTAGGCAGCCTACTCCAATATTCTTACCATTCCCTGCTCTAGGGGATCATCCCAACCCATGGATTGAACCTGTGTCTCTACGTCTACCTGCATTGGCAGGCGGGTTCTTTACCACTAGTGCCACCTGGGAAGACTTGTCCTATACTTTTCTACTAAAACATTTTTTTTTATCAGGAGTGAGGAGGTTGTATATACTGTTATAAATTATTTTGAAAATTTATAACATTACTACATACACAGTGCAGAAAAAGCCATTCAAGAATATAAATGTTAAAAATTTCCGTTTATTAATTATATAATTTTATTTGAGTTAATAATATATGTATTAATTTTAATCAGTTAAAATTAATTATTATATAATTATAACTACTAATTCAGTTCAGTTCCATTTAGTCACTCAGTCATGTCCTTCTCTTTGCGACTCCATGAATTGCAGCACGCTAGGCCTCCCTGTCCATCACCAACTCCCGGGGTTTACCCAAACTCCTGTCCAATGAGTTGGTGATGCCATCCAACCATCTCATCTTCTGTCATCCCCTGTTCCTCCTGCCCCTAATCCCTCCCAGCATCAGGGTCTTTTCCAATGAGTCAACTCTTTGCATGAGGTGGCCAAAGTATTGGAGTTTCAGCTTCAGCATCAGTCCTTCCAATGAACACCCAGGACTGATCTTCTTTAGAATGGACTGGTTGGATCTCCTTGCAGTCCAAGGGACTCTCAAGAGTCTTCTCCAACACCACAATTCAAAAGCATCAATTCTTCGGTACTCAGCTTTCTTCACAGTCCAACTCTCACATCCATACATGACTACTGGAAAAACCATAGCCTTGACCAGATGGACCTTGGTTGGCAAAGTAATGTCTCTTTTATAATATGCTATCTAGCTTGGTCAGAACTTTCCTTCCAAGAAGTAAGTGTCTTTTAATTTCATGGCTGCAGTCACCATCTGCCGTGATTTTGGAGCCCAAAAAACTAAAGTCTGACACTGTTTCCACTGTTTCCCCATCTATTTCCCATGAAGTGATGGGACCAGATGCCATGATCTTAGTTTTCTGAATGTTGAGCTTTAAGCCAAGTTTTCCACTCTCCTCTTTCACTTTCATCAAGAGGTTCTTTAGTTCCTCTTCAGTTTCTGCCATAAGGGTGGTGTCATCTGCATATCTGAGGTTATTGATATTTCTCCCAGCAATCTTGATTCCAGCTTGTGCTTCTTCTAGTCCAGCATTTCTCATGATGTACTCGGAATAGAAGTTAAAGAAGTAGGGTGACAATGTACAGCCTTGATGTACTCCTTTTCCTATTTGGAACCAGTCTGTTGGACCATGTCCAGTTCTAACTGTTGCTTCCTGATCTGCATATAGGTTTCTCAAGAGGTGGGTCAGGTGGTCTGGTATTCCCATCTCTTTCAGAATTTTCCACAGTTTATTGTGATCCACACAGTCAGAGACTTTGGCATAGTCATTAAAGCAGAAACAGATGTTTTTCTGGAACTCTCTTGCTTTATCAATGATCCAGCGAATGTTGGCAATTTGATCTCTGGTTCCTCTGCCTTTTCTAAAACCAACTTGAACATCTGGAAGTTCACGGTTCACGTATTGCTGAAGCCTGGCTTGGAGAATTTTGAGCTTTACTAGCGTGTGAGATGAGTGCAATTGTGCGGTAGTGTGAGCATTCTTTGGCATTGCCTTTCTTATTAGTTCTGTGTTATTCTTCTAGACCAATTATGTTGTGCATATACATATATTCTGAAGCTATGCATCCACTTGTATGTGTGTATTCTATTTTATTAAATTAGATTGCACTAAGCAGTGCCTTGCAATAAGCACTCCAAAAATTCACTGTCTTAAAACAGTGGTTTGGTTTTCTTATTCAGATGATATGCCCATGATGGGTTGGGAGAGATCTCCCCTCTGTAGCCACAGAAATCCAAACTAATAGAGATAGTACCATGTGGGACCCTGCCAGTCACAGTACCAGAAAGATAGAACTCTTAATGTCTCTAGCCAGCAATTAAATCCTTCTGCCAAATGACCCAGGTCACTTCCATTCATGACTAATTGTCTAGTACTAGTCATCTATTTCCACTTAACTGTGAAAGACCAGGAACTGCAATTATATTGAGTCTAGAAGATGGAAATTAAGAAATATTTGAACAGTTCTAGTGATGACCACTTTCCTTCATTTACTTTTTTTGTTCAAGAATATGCCATGAACATTCTCATTTTTTACACATGCATACTTATTTTTATTATTTTTTCTTAATCTATTAAATCACAGTTATGTAAATACAATGTTAAAGGTAGTCACTTCTGTTATTCTTGTTGCATTTATTAAGGAAGGCATATCTAAAAGAATTTGTGTGATTCTGAAAGCTTAGAGACTGATTTAAAATAGACAATTATTTGGTTGTTATGTTGAAGGGAACCCACTCTGAAATCTGGGAGGGAGAGTTTCTTCAAATTAAACTGACTTTGACTACCAATTTAAGAATACAGTGATACTAACAAACTTTAGATTTTCATTCAGATGCATATTCAGGTAGTCAGCTTAATCACTGAATTCAGTCTGAGGTATTAAAGGGAAGATCTTCAACTTAGAAAACACAGATTTTACACACTAAGAATTCATCATTGTTTTATTTCATAATGTAAAACTGTCAGTGAAGTATTTGCAAATGGTTTACAGATTCATCTTGCTCATACATGAGTGATTTTAATGGATATACAAGTGGTCCCTTGTATTCAACAACTATTCATTGTATGTGTACTTTGTTGCTTCATTTATGCCTGACTCTTTGTGACCCTAGGCACTGTAGCCCACCAGGCTCCTCCGTCCATGGCACTCTTCAGGCAAGAATACTGGAGTGGGTTGCCCTGCCTTTCTCCAGGGAATCTTCCCAACCCTAAGGATCTAACCCTCATCTCCTGCATCTCTTGCATTGGCAGGTGGGTTCTTCTTACCACCGGTGTCACATGGGTACCTGTTGTGTGCTAGGCATTGCTCTAGTCACTGGGATCCAGTGGCAAGTAACTAAAGCATAGACCCATTACTTTCACTTTTACCAAAGATACTAAAGTTTGAAATGCTTAGTAGTATTGTTCATCTTTTGGTGCAGCAACAGCAACCCCAATACCGTAGTTTCGTATACCAATATGTGTTTATTTCTTATTTATGTCATTGGCTGCATGAAGTCTTTGATTCTGTTTAGATTGTTTGAGCTTCATATATTGATTCTGGCTACTCTAAAACCCATGCTGGAAGAATAGCCAACCACTGAGCTTTTAGTTCTCATGGTGATTATCTCATAACAAGAAATTCAACACAAGATCACATAACTACCTTTCAGGCTTTTGCCCAGTTGCAGCAGGACGAAGGAGCTTGCTGGGCTGCCGTCTGTGGGGTCGCATAGAGTCGGACACGACTGAAGTGACTTAGCAGCAGCAGCAGTGGTCACATCCATTCACATTTCTTTGACTAAAACAAGTTACAGAAGCAAGCCTGAGATTGATGGGGCAGGTAACTATAATTTGCCTATGGGGAAGCATGGGAGGGGTGCAGAAAGCAAAAAATTGTGAAGAATTTAATTTGTTTATTATTTAATATAATTCACCAAGGAAGTAAATGTTTTTCTAGTAGCGTCTGCTTTTTGTTCTATTTGGTGTCACTATTTCAGCACTAGTACACATTCACAATAACATAGGAATTTATTTCCGCAAATATTTCTCATTACTTTTTAACAGAGATTTTAAAAAGTGAGGACACTGATGGCAAACAAAAGTATAGGACCAGATGAATTCACAAAGGAATTCTACCAAACATAAAAAGGAGAGCTAATATCTATCCTTCTCACACTATTTCCAATGAATATTCAGGGTTTATTTCCTTTAGGATTGACTGGTTGTATCTTCTTGCAATCTACAGGACTCTTAAGAGTCTTCTCCAGCGTGGCAAATCAAAAATATCAATTCTTTGCCACTCAGCCGTCTCTAACTCTCACATCTGTACATGACTATTGGAAAAACCATGGCTTTGACTATATGGACCTTTGTCAGCAAAGTGATGTCTCTGCTTTCTAATATGCCATCTAGGTTTGTCATAACTTTCCTTCCAAGTAGGTGTCTTTTAATTTCATGGTTGCGGTCACTGTCCATAGTGATATTGGAGTCCAAGAAAATAAATATTACTGCTTCTACTTTTCCCCCTTCTATCTGCTTGAAGTGATGGGACCAGATCCTGTGATCTTAGTTTTTTGAATGTTGCATTTTAAGCCAACTTTTTCACTCCCTATTTCACCCTCATTAAAAGGCTCTTTAATTCCTCTTCACTTTCTACCATAAGAGTGGTATCATGTGCATATCTGAGGTTGTTGATATCTCTTCTGGCAATCTTGATTCCAACTTGTGATTTATCCAGCTCAACATTTCACATGATGTACTCTGCATAGACGTTAAATAAGCAGCATAATATACAGCCTTGTTGTAATCCTTTCCCAATTTTGAACAAATCAGTTGTTCCATGTAAGGTTCTAACTGTTTCTTCTTGAGCCACATACAGATTTCTTAAGACTCAGGTAAGGTTGTCTGGTATTCCTATCTCTTTAAGAATTTTCCAGTTTATTGTGATCCACATAGTCAAAGGCTTTAGCATGGTCGATGAAGCAGAAGTAGGTGTTTTTCTGGAATTCCTTTGCTTTTTCTATGATCCCACAAATGTTGGCAATTTGATCTCTGCCTTTTCTAAACCCAGCTTGCACATCAGTTCACATACTACTGAAGCTTAGCTTGAAGGATTTTGAGCATAACCTTGATAACATGTGAAATAAGCACCATTACACATAGTCTGAACATTCCTTGGCATTGCCCTTCTTTGGAATTGGAATGAAAACTAACATTTTCCTATTGTAGATTTTATGGATGATGTGATGCTATGCATCATTTCCAACTGTATTCTTATTCCTTTTTCATAACTACAAATATTTAACCTTTAGTAACATATTAAAACATATTTAGAGGCCAAATCTGAAGGGTTAGAAAATATGGAGCACGTAGATCTTAGAATTTTCTCTCACAAGATTGAATTAGAAAATTCCACTGTCATGCGTTTTAAGAGTAATATAATAGTGTGACTTGGTATATTTGCTTCTTTTGATGTGGTCACTATACAAATGGCTTTTTCTTTGTTTTGAAGGTAAGTCTGTCTGTATGAATCACTAACTAGATAAGGAACACTTACAGGTAGTTAAAATAATGCATTCCCTGAGTCATGCAAAGGTTTATTTCTCAGGTAAATGGAACTAATAAGAGAAGTAATTTCCATGGCATCAGTGTATTAAGATCAGTAAATCCATACTTATTTTCTTGAAAGGACCATGTTTCTCATTTTGTTAATTTATACCTATGTTTTCAAATAGCACATTTTTATGAAAATTTTATTTTACAGATATATTTAAAATGTTGAGTAATTTTTTCTGTTTCATTACATGAAGACTTAAGGCTTTAATAATATCTTGTGAGTGTTTACCCTGAAGTGTGAAGTTAGACCATATACTTGTCCGGGTGAAATTTTCCAGCTGCATTTTTTTCTCCATTTCAACATGTTTTTCTCTTCATTCCCAAGGGAGCTTGTTTAACAAAATGCAAGTTTTATTGCAAAAATAGCTCCACAGTGTCTAAGGATATACTCTTCAACATTCTGGCTAATAGTCATTATGTGAAGCATTTCTTTCTCAATAAAATAGATGTACTTTTACTATACAAATATGTACAGTTCTAATTTTATTAGAAGTATTTTACTTTATTTGTGGTTGACAAAAATGAATGTATTTAAGTGGTGTAAATGGGAGACTGTGATTTCAAAATTATTAATGCTGTGAGGTTGATACAATAAGGGCTATTAAGATCCGGAGGACAAGCTTCTAGACAGATAGTTCTTAAATGTAGTTATCTAGTTCACTTAATTTTTCTGTGCTAAAGCTCAGTTTATAAAAATGGTAAACCCATGGTTCTCTTAAAAATATAAAGTGAACACATTAAAATTTTTATTTGATTCTCTAATTAGTGAGGGAGCCAATAAGATATTAAAACCAGTTAGGAAAAAAAACATTGAAGACCTGATTTGTGTGTGATTCTGTCTGTGTGTTCATGCACATGCAGGAATGTAAAAATGAATGGAAAAATGCTAAGCAATGTGAAACTGGATAACATCATATAGGACAATAAAACAGCATTATGTTGATCTATTTTACAAGGCATAAACAATTGATTCTCTACTTCATGATATTCATTTGAATTTTAGTGGATAATTTGCATTCCTGTCAGAATTCTTCAAGTTATCTTCTGCCACTAGAGAGATATTATTGTAAAATAACCCACTCAATAAAAAGTCAGGCAAAGTTGTTCAGCTGCTGCTGCTGCTAAGTCGCTTCAGTCGTGTCCGACTCTGTGTGACTCCAGAGATGGCAGCCCACCAGGCTCCCCCGTCCCTGGGATCCTCCAGGCAAGAACACTGGAGTGGGTTGCCATTGCCTTTTCCAATGCATGAAAGTGAAAAGTGAAATTGAAATTGCTCAGTCGTGTCTGACTCTTAGCGACCCCATGGACTGCAACCTACCAGGCTCCTCCATCCATGGGATTTTCCAGGCAAGAGTACTGGAATGGGTTGCCATCGCTTTCTCCCTGTTCAGCTATAGAATCAAATAATTCCAGAGGGCATACTGGAAAATATGGAGCATATTCCTTAAAGAGACCCAGTAATCTCTCACCAACTTCCAAGTTTTGGACAGTTTTTCCTGATATTTGTTATTTAACTGTATTTTGAAGGGACAGAGTCTGAATGACCTAGTTTTCTAGATTTGCTTCTTAAGGTAGAACAATAAAAATGATGAGGGGACAATATTTTTTAAAAGGCCATTAAATCCATATTCAAATCTCCATAGCCAATAGCAAGGAATTCTTAGTTAAATATGTCAATTATTTTAAGTATAATGTGATGCAATACAAATGCAACAGGATGCTTGATGGTCTTGATCAACCAAATTGTATTTCTGGTTTGAGAGGCTGTGTTGTGAATTCTTAACCCAGACACATTGGTTTTGTTGAGCAATTGCTAAGAAATGAGTTAAATGCATGTGTGCCTATGTGTGGTGGGAAGGTAACACTCATCTGGTGTAGAAAATGACATTTGTTATTGACCCTCAACTTTTTGTCACTTTGTGTATTTTCCAATGTGATAGATTTCACAACCAGTTTATTTCCATGTTTCTATTTACTAGACTAACAAAACTATTATTACTACAATGCAATTTGTAGAATCTTCCCCTTCTGATGTACACCTTTCAGAAGATGGGAAGCGTGCAGTCCAAAGGAAATAAAATCTATTCATTTTCAAGATTTATCACTTTTCTTTGTTCTGTTTCTTAATGTAGCTAAAAATGTCTATGAATCATTATAGCAGTCTTATCTGAGAGTAAGCAGTGCATTTTACCTTTTACCTTAAAATTAGGCCTCTTATCTAGTACAATATTGTTTAGGATTTTGGGCATTAGTTTTTGCCTCTCTGTGTATCCACTTTATTTAAGAGCCCTTGTGTTAAAAGCACACTATTTGCTCCTCCATCTCTGAACAAAAATAAAATGAAGCATAGACAAAAAACCTGCCCTTATGCTTATCATTGCTTTTAGCTGCCTCTTCATTGTCACTCTCTTCCATCCTCTGGAATTCTAGGTCAAGTAACATATAATTATCCTTCCCAAATCATCACCTCATTCCTACTCTTCAGCCAGGTGACACCTGGCTTCTATTCCTACTTATATTTCTTATACTCTGGCTTGTATTTCTACTCAGAAAGTCTTCTTGCAAAGTCCAGGGGCTTTTCAATTGCTAAATCCTATGACTTATTTTAGTTTGTCCTTAGACTTTTCTTCAGTTTTTCTTGACCAAATCCTTCTTCCTTTCTTCCTTGATATAATCTTGTCTTGGCTTCTAGAAAATTGTTCTACTCACCATTAGCCACTCCCCCACTTCTGTATCCTTAGATTTCCTCTAAAATTTGACCCTTTCTTACTTTACTTCATTTATTAGACTTTGACGTTCTCTGAGAGTTTATCCTTGATTCTCTGCCTTTTCTTCCTCTTCTCCCGGGGTGCTAACATTTGCTCTCCAGATTTCATATACCATCTAGAGCAATTTACTTCCACTTCATGTCTTCTGGACCTGATCTTTCTCCTGAGATCCTCTTCTGTATTTGTAACAGAATCTTTACATTTCCAAAAAAAGTTTCTTAGGAAATTCAAACTTGAAATGTCCAAAATAGAATTCACTTTCTTAATATTAGGTCCTTACTTTTATTTCCTGTCTTGGTTAATGACATTACTATTGACTTTAAATCTTTGCAGGAAAGACTAGTGTCATTCTTTTTTTTTTTTAAAGGAACATAGGATTTAATGGACACTGACATGCCTACCATGTACCAGGCTTTCAACTTGGTGTTTTATTTATTTTTTTTTGAAAATTTCTTTTTATTTTTTTTTTTTCAGACACTATGTTTTAATTTCTCACAACAAAAGTTTCATAGTTTTGAATTGTACACATCTTTCATATTTTTGTCAGATTTCCCCTTAATTAGTTAATGTTTTTAATTCTTTTAAAATTATTTTATTAAATTTCAATTTCTGTTTATTTATTAGAAGTTTATAGAAATACAATTGATTTTTCCATATTGACTCTCTATTCTATAATCTTGTTATACTTCCTAGTTGTTTCCTTTTTTTTTTTTTCCCAATTATTTTTATTAGTTGGAGGCTAATTACTTCACAACAATGCAGTGGGTTTTGTCATACATTGACATGAATCAGCCATGGAGTTACATGTATTCCCCATCCCGATCCCCCCTCCCAACTCCCTCTCCACCCGATTCCTCTGGGTCTTCCCAGTGCACCAGGCCTGAGCACTTATCTCATGCATCCCACCTGGGCTGGTGATCTGTTTCCCTATAGATAATATACATGCTGTTCTCTCAAAACATCCCATCCTCGCCTTCTCCCACAGAGTCCAAAAGTCTGTTCTGTACATCTGTGTCTCTTTTTCTGTTTTGCGTATAGGGTTATCATTACCATCTTTCTGAATTCCATATATATGTGTTACTATGCTGTAATGTTCTTTATCTTTCTGGCTTACTTCACTCTGTATAATGGGCTCCAGTATCATCCATCTCATTAGAACTGATTCAAATGAATTCTTTTTAACGGCTGAGTAATATTCCACTGTGTATATGTACCACAGCTTCCTTATCCATTCGTCTGCTGATGGGCATCTAGGTTGCTTCCATGTCCTGGCTATTATAAACAGTGCTACAATGAACTTTGGGGTGCATATGTCTCTTTCAGATCTGGTTTCCTCAGTGTGTATGCCCAGAAGTGGGATTGCTGGGTCATATGGCAGTTCTATTTCCAGTTTTTTAAGAAATCTCCACACTGTTCTCCATAGTGGCTGTACTAGTTTGCATTCCCACCAACAGTGTAAGAGGGTTCCCTTTTCTCCACACCCTCTCCAGCATTTATTGCTTGTAGACTTTTGGATACCAGCCATCCTGACTGGCATGTAATGGTACCTCATTGTGGTTTTGATTTGCATTTCTCTGATAATGAGTGATGTTGAGCATCCTTTCATGTGTTTGTTAGCCATCTGTATGTCTTCTTTGGAGAAATGTCTGTTTAGTTCTTTGGCCCATTTTTTGATTGGGTCATTTATTTTTCTGGGATTGAGCTGCAGGAGTTGCTTGTATATTTTTGAGATTAAACCTTTGTCTGTTGCTTCATTTGCTATTATTTTCTCCCAATCTGAGGGCTGTCTTTTCACCTTGCTTATAGTTTCCTTTGTTGTGCAAAAGCTTTTAAGTTTCCTTAGGTCCCATTTGTTAATTTTTGCTTTTATTTCCAATATTCTGGGAGGTGGGTCATAGAGGATCCTGCTGTGATTCATGTCGGAGAGTGTTTTGCCTATGTTCTCCTCTAGGAGTTTTATAGTTTCTGGTCTTACATTTAGATCTTTAATCCATTTTGAGTTTATTTTTGTATATGGTGTTAGAAAGTGTTCTAGTTTCATTCTTTTACAAGTGGTTGACCAGTTTTCCCAGCACCACTTGTTCAAGAGGTTGTCTTTTTTCCATTGTATATCCTTGCCTCCTTTGTCAAAGATAAGGTGTCCATAGGTCCGTGGATTTATCTCTGGGCTTTCTATTCTGTTCCATTGATCTATATTTCTGTCTTTGTGCCAGTACCATACTGTCTTGATGACTGTGGTTTTGTAGTAGAGTCTGAAGTCAGGCAGGTTGATTCCTCCAGTTCCATTCTTCTTTTTCAAGATTACTTTGGCTATTTGAGGTTTTTTGTATTTCCATACAAATTGTGAAGTTATTTGTTCTAGCTCTGTGAAAAATACTGTTGGCAGCTTGATAGGGATTGCACTGAATCTATAGATTGCTTTGGGTACTATAGTCATTTTGACAATATTGATTCTTCCAATCCATGAACACGGTATGTTTCTCCATCTGTTTGTGTCCTCTTTAATTTCTTTCAGCAGTGTTTTATAGTTTTCTATGTATAGGTCTTTCGTTTCTTTAGGTAGATGTACTCCTAAGTATTTCATTCTTTTTGTTGCAATGGTGAATGGTATTATTTCCTTAATTTCTCTTTCTGTTTTTTCATTGTTAGTGTATAGGAATGCATGGGATTTCTGTGTGTTAATTTTATATCCTGCAACTTTACTATATTCATTGATTAGCGCTAATAATTTTCTGGTAGAGTCTTTAGGGTTTTCTATGTAGAGGATCATGTCATCTGCAAACAGCGAGAGTTTCACTTCTTCTTTTCCTATCTGGATTCCTTTTACTTCTTTTTCTGCTCTGATTGCCGTGGCCAAAACTTCCAACACTATGTTGAATAGTAGTGGTGAGAGTGGGCACCCTTGTCTTGTTCCTGATTTCAGGGGAAATGCTTTCAATTTTTTACCATTGAGGGTGATGCTTGCTGTGGGTTTGTCATATATAGCTTTTATTATGTTGAGGTATGTTCCTTCTATTCCTGCTTTCTGGAGAGTTTTAATCATAAATGAGTGTTGAATTTTGTCAAAGGCTTTCTCTGCATCTATTGAGATAATCATATGGTTTTATCTTTCAATTTGTTAATGTGGTGTATTACATTGATTGATTTGTGGATATTAAAGAATCCTTGGATTCCTGGGATAAAGCCCACTTGGTCATGATGTATGATCTTTTTAATATGTTGTTGGATTCTGTTTGCTAGAATTTTGTTAAGGATTTTTGCATCTATGTTCATCAGTGATATTGGCCTGTAGTTTTCTTTTTTGTGGCATCTTTGTCTGGTTTTGGAATTAGGGTGATGGTGGCCTCATAGAATGAGTTTGGAAGTGTGCCTTCTTCTGCAATTTTCTGGAAGAGTTTGAGTAAGATAGGTGTTAGGTCTTCTCTAAATTTTTGGTAGAATTCAGCTGTGAAGCCATCAGGTCCTGGGCTTTTGTTTGCTGGAAGGTTTCTGATTACAGTTTTGATTCCCTTGCCTGTGATGGGTCTGTTAAGATCTTCTATTTCTTCCTGGTTCAGTTTTGGAAAGTTATACTTTTCTAAGAATTTGTCCATTTCATCCAAGTTGTCCATTTTATTGGCATAGAGCTGCTGGTAGTAGTCTCTTATGATCCTTTGTATTTCAGTGTTGTCTGTTGTGATCTCTCCATTTTCATTTCTAATTTTGTTAATTTGGTTCTTCTCTCTTTGTTTCTTAATGAGTCTTGCTAATGGTTTGTCAATTTTGTTTATTTTTTCAAAAAACCAGCTTTTAGCTTTGTTGATTTTTGCTATGGTCTCTTTAGTTTCTTTTGCATTTATTTCTGCCCTAATTTTTAACATTTCTTTCCTTCTGCTAACTCTGGGGTTCCTCATTTCTTCCTCCTCTAATTGCTTTAGGTGTAGAGTTAGGTTATTTATTTGGCTTTTTTCTTGTTTCTTGATGTAAGCCTGTAATGCTATGAACCGTCCTCTTAGCACTGCTTTTACAGTGTCCCATAGGTTTTGGGTTGTTGTGTTTTCATTTTCATTCATTTCTATGCATATTTTGATTTCTTTTTTGATTTCTTCTATGATTTGTTGGTTATTCAGAAGCGTGTTATTTAGCCTCCATATGTTGGAATTTTTAACAATTTTTTTTCCTGAAATTGAGATCTAATCTTACTGCACCGTGGTCAGAAATGATGACGGGAATGATTTCAATTTTTTTGAATTTTCCAAATTTCTATGATGAACATAGATGCAAAAATCCTTAACAAAATTCTAGCAAACAGAATCCAACAACATATTAAAAAGATCATACATCATGACCAAGTGGGCTTTATCCCAGGAATCCAAGGATTCTTTAATATCCGCAAATCAATCAATGTAATACACCCAGGCGCAGGATGTGATCTATTCTGGAGAAGGTTCCATGTGCACTTGAGAAAAAGGTGAAGTTGATTGTTTTGGGGTGAAATGTCCTATAGATATCAATTAGGTCTAGCTGGTCCATTGTGTCATTTAAGGTTTGTGTTTCCTTGTTAATTTTCTGTTTCGTTGATCTATCCATAGTTGTGAGTGGGGTATTAAATTCTCCCACTATTATTTTGTTACTATTAATTTCCTCTTTCATACTCGTTAGCGTTTGCCGTACATATTGTGGTGCTCCTATGTTGGGTGCATATATATTTATAATTGTTATATCTTCTTCTTGGATTGATCCTTTGATCATTATGTAGTGTCCTTCTTTGTCTCTTTTCACATCCTTTTTTTGAAATTCTATTTTATCTGATATGAATATTGTGACTCCTGCTTTCTTTTGTTCTCCGTTTTCATGTAATATTTTGTTCCAGCCCTTCACTTTTAGTCTGTATGTGTCTCTTGTTTTGAGGTGAGTCTCTTCTAGACAGCATATATAGGGGTCTTGTTTTTGTATCCATTCAGCCAATCTTTGTCTTTTGGTTGGGGCATTCAACCCATTTACATTTAAGGTAATTATTGATAGGTCTGGTCCCGTTGCCATTTACTTTGCTATTTTGGGTTCACGTTTATGCAGCCTTTCTGTGTTTCCTGTCTAGAGAAGATCCTTTAGCATTTGTTGAAGAGCTGGTTTGGTGGTGCTGAATTCTCTCAGCTTTTGCTTGTCTGTAAAGCTTTTGAATTCTCCTTCATATCTGAATGAGATCCTTGCTGGGTACAGTAATCTAGGTTGTAGGTTATTCTCTTTCATTACCTTAGGTATATCCTGCCATTCGCTTCTGGCCTGGAGGGTTTCTATTGATAGACCAGCTGTTATCCTTATGGGAATCCCTTTGTGTGTTATTTGTTGTTTCTCCCTTGGTGCTTTTAATATTTGTTCTTTGTGTTTGATCTTTGTGAATTTAATTAATATGTGTCTTGGGGTGTTTTGCCTTGAGTTTACCCTGTTTGGGACTCTCTGGGTTTCTTAGACTTGGGTGGCTATTTCCTTCCCCATTTTAGGGAAGTTTTCAGCTACTATCTCCTCGAGTATTTTCTCATGGCCTTTCTTTTTATCTCTTCTTCTGGGACTCCTATGATTCGAGTGTTGGGGCGTTTCACATTGTCCCAGAGGTCCCTGAGGTTGTCCTCATTTCTTTTGATTCTTTTTTCTTTTTTCCCTCTCTGCTTCATTTATTTCCACCATTTTATCTTCTACCTCACTTATCCTATCTTTTATCTCCATTATTCTACTCTTGGTTTCCTCCAGAGTGTTTTTGATCTCATTCATTGCATTATTCATTTTTAATTGACTCTTTTATTTCTTCTAGGTCTTTATTAAACATTTCTTGCATCTTTTCAATCTTTGTCTCCAGGCTATTTATCTGTAAGTCCATTTTTTTTTAAGATTTTGGATCATTTTTATTATCATTATTCTAAATTCTTTTTCAGGTAGATTCCCTATCTCCTCCTCTTTTGTTTGACTTGGTGGGCATTTTTCATGCTCCTTTACCTGTTGGGTATTTCTCTGCCTTTTCATCTTGTTTAGATTGCTGTGTCTGGAGTGGGCTTTCTGTATTCTGGAGGTCTGTGATTCCTTTTCATTGTGGAGGTTTTACCCAGTGGGTGGGGTTGGACGATTGGCTTGTCAAGGTTTCCTGGTTAGGGAAGCTTGCGTCAGTGTTCTGGTGCATGGAACTTGATTTCTTCTCTATGCAGTGCAACGGAGTGCCCAGTAATGAGTTTTGAGATGTGTCTATGTGTTAGGTGTGACCTTGGGCAGCCTGTATGTTGGTGTTCAGGGCTATATTCCTGCGTTGCTGGAGAATTTACATGGTATGTCTTGCTCTAAAAGTTATTGGCTCTTGGGTGGTGGTTGGTTTCAGTGTAGGTATGGAGGCTTTTGGACGGTCTCTTATTACTTAAAGTTTCATGTAGTCAGGAGTTTTCTGGTGTTTTCAGGTTTTGGGCTTAAGTCTCCTGCCTCTGGATTTCAGTTATATTCTTCCAGTAGTCTCAAGACTTCTCCTACTACACAGCACTGATAATAAAACTTCCAGGTTAATGGTGAAAGATTCTCCCCTGTGAGGGACACCTAGAGAGGTTCACAGAGTTACATGAAGAAGATGAGAGGGAGGAGGGAGATAGAGATGAGCAGGAGGAGAAAAAGGGGGGCTCAAGAGGAGAGAGAGAGGTCTACGCAGTTGTCTGTTCCCAGAGTGTCCTCCGTAGCCCAGTCACCCACAAAGATTCACAGAATTGGATTGGGAAGAGAAGGGGAAAGGAGGAAATAGAGGTGTTCTGAGGTAGAAAATGGAGAGTCAAGATTGGGAGAGAGTAATCAACACACTCCTGAATAAAAAAGGGAACTGAATATTGGATTCTTAAATGTCCACAATTTATACCATATACTGAAAAACAAAGATTAAAAATCTAGAGTAGAGGTTAGACTCTTAAAAATACTATATTAAAAACAAAAGCCAAAACACACACAAAAAATTTTAGAAATATATATGAAGTTCGGTTTAAAAATAAGGCTTCTTTTTTTTTTTTTGTAAGGTTATAGTGTAATGAAAATGAAAATTAAGGAGTAGTAGAGGAGTAATAGAGGACTTTAAAAAAAAAATAAGAGAAAAAGAAAAATAGAAAATAGAAGAGAAACAGAAAAAAAAAGAAAAAACACAAGAAAAAAAATTTTTTTTTCCTAATTAAAAAAATAGTACAAATCTATGAAAATGAAAGTTAAGGAGCACTGGGCGAGTATTAGGGGATTTTAAAATAAAATAAAAGAGAAAAAATAAAAAAGAAAAATATATATATATATATATTTTTTTTACTTAAAAAAAAAAGTAAAAATATATCTAGGAATTTCTCAGGAGCTGTTGCGGTCAGTGTGTGTTTGGTTTAGTTGCAGATAGCTCTTCGTTCCAGCTTACACTTCTGGATATCTACAGGCCCCTTCCAGTGTAGTCGGTGTTACCTACAGGGATTTTAATCTGTTGCACCGGTCCCTTCTGAAGCGGTTCCCTTTGTTTATTTGGCTTCAGTCTCTTCAGTGCCTAATTTCCACCCTGACACAGGCGGGCGGAGGTGGACTCTTATTCAGGTAGCTAGTTCCGTCGCGCTGCGGGGAGGGGCAGGCGCTGTTTTCCCCTTCTATGCTGCTCAGGCTCCCGGCTGTTCTATATGGAGCGTGCCCTGCGCTGCGCGCGGTTCCAGCCCTCAGGTGTCCCACAAAAGCGCAGAACAAAAAGCTGTGCCTGCTTTTTGTGCCTACCCCGTCCGAGCGGCTCAGGCAGCCAGAAGCTTGATGGGCGCACTCTCCCTGGGTGCAGCATGCCCACTCCCTTCCGCGGTCCCAGTCTCAGTTTCCGCCGGCGCTGGTCGGGTGCGTGCGCCCTGTGTCTCGCCGCGACCCTCCCTGCGGATGTCGACCATCCAGAATCTCAAGAGGCCTTTGATTAGAAACTGGGGGCCTGTTTGCAGTGCAGCAGGGGATGCGGTCCTTGGGGCCGAGCCTGCCCCCTTCCCCTCCCCCCTGCCTCCTGCCTCCGGCGGGGCTGGGCTGGTCCGCAGCCTGCACGCTCTTCTCTGGACTTTCTCGGTCCCTTTGTTAACACAAGCTCCCACCGATTGTCCTCAGGGCACTCAGGCCCAGTCCTTACCCTAAGCAATGCTGCCCACTCCTCTCCATTCCGCCCCCACTTGCTGGTGGCGGATGTGGGCGTCTGGGGTACTTTTCTGCTAGGAGTTGCTTTTAGGCACGTAATCTGTGAGTTTTATTTATTGTTCCCCTCCCAGTCAGGTTGCCCTCCGAGATTCAAAAACTTCCCCTAGACCTGCCAGTGCGAGGGTTTCCTGCTGTTTGGAAACTTCCTCTATTGAGAGTCCCTTCCCAGGACGGATCTCTGTCCTTAGCTCTTTTGTCTCTCTTTTTATCTTTTATATTTTGTCCTACCTCCTTTCGAAGACAATGGGTTGCTTTTCTGGGTGCCTGACGACCTCAGCTAGTGTTCAGTTGTTTTGTGAAGTTTGCTCTGTGTTCAGTTATTCTTTTGATGAATTTGTAGGAGAGAAAGTGGTCTCCCCTTCCTATTCCTCCGCCATCTTGGCTCCTCCCTCTAGTGTCATTCTTAATTTCTTCCTTTTCCTCATTTTCCAATGTAATCAAACCCCTATATATGCTGTCTACAAGAGACCCACCTCAAAACAAGGGACACATACAGACTGAAAGTGAAGGGCTGGAAAAAAAGTATTTCATGCAAACGGAGACTAAAAGAAAGCAGGAGTCGCAATACTCATATCAGATAAAATAGACTTTCAAATAAAGGATGTGAAAAGAGACAAAGAAGGACACTACATAATGATCAAAGGATCAATCCAAGAAGAAGCTATAACAATTATAAATATATATACATCCAACATAGGAGCACCGCAGTATGTAAGGCAAATGCTAACAAGAATGAAAGGGGAAATTAACAATAACACAATAATAGTGGGAGACTTTAATACCCCACTCACACCTATGGATAGATCAACTAAACAGAAAATTAACAAGGAAACACAAACTTTAAATGACACAATGGTCCAGCTAGACCTAATTGATATCTATAGGACATTTCACCCCAAAACAATCAACTTCACCTTTTTCTCAAGTGCACATGGAACCTTCTCCAGAATAGATCACATCCTGGGCCAAAAATCTGGTCTTGGAAAATTCAAAAAAATTGAAATCATTCCAGTCATCTTTTCTGACCATGGTGCAGTAAGATTAGATCTCAATTACAGGGAAAAAAAAAAAACTATTAAAAATTCCAACATATGGAGGGTAAATAACACGCTTCTGAATAACCAACAAGTCATAGAAGAAATCAAAAAAGAAATCAAAATATGCATAGAAATGAATGAAAATGAAAACACAACAACCCAAAACCTATGGGGCACTGTAAAAGCAGTGCTAAGGGGAAGGTTCATAGCATTACAGGCTTACATCAAGAAACAAGAAAAAAGTCAAATAACCTAACTCTACACCTAAAGCAATTAGAGGAGGAAGAAATGAAGAACCCCAGGGTTAGTAGAGGAATGAAATCTTAAAAATTAGGGCAGAAATAAATGCAAAAGAAACTAAAGAGACCATAGCAAAAATCAACAAAGCTAAAAGCTGGTTTTTTGAAAAGGTAAATAAAATTGACAAACCGTTAGCCAGACTCATCAAGAAACAAAGGGAGAAGAACCAAATCAACAAAATTAGAAATGGAAATGGAGAGATCACAACAGACAACACTGAAATACAAAGGATCATAAGAGACTACTACCAGCAGCTCTATGCCAATAAAATGGACAACTTGGAAGAAATGGACAAACTCTTAGAAAAGTATAACTTTCCAAAACTGAACCAGGAAGAAATAGAAGATCTTAACAGACCCATCACAAGCATGGAAATCGAAACTGTAATCAGAAACCTTCAAGCAAACAAAAGCCCAGGACCAGATGGCTTCACAGCTGAATTCTACCAAAAATTTAGAGAAGACCTAACACCTATCTTACTCAAACTCTTCCAGAAAATTGCAGAAGAAGGCACACTTCCAAACTCATTCTATGAGGCCACCATCACCCTAATTCCAAAACCAGACAAAGATGCCACAAAAAAGAAAACTACAGGCCAATATCACTGATGAACATAGATGCAAAAATCCTTAACAAAATTCTAGCAAACAGAATCCAACAACATATTAAAAAGATCATACATCATGACCAAGTGGGCTTTATCCCAGGAATCCAAGGATTCTTTAATATCCACAAATCAATCAATGTAATACACCACATTAATAAATTGAAAGATAAAACCATATGATTATCTCAATAGATGCAGAGAAAGCCTTTGACAAAATTCAGCATCCATTTATGATAAAAACTCTCCAGAAAGCAGGAGTAGAAGGAACATACCTCAACATAATAAAAGCTATATATGACAAACCCACAGCAAACATTATCCTCAATGGTAAAAAATTGAAAGCATTTCCCTTAAAGTCAGGAACAAGACAAGGGTGCCCACTCTCACCACTACTATTCAACATAGTTTTGAAAGTGTTAGCCACAGCAATCAGAGCAGAAAAAGAAATAAAAGGAATCCAGATAGGAAAAGAAGTAAAACTCTGTTTGCAGATGACATGATCCTCTACATAAAAACCCCTAAAGACTCTACCATAAAATTACTAAAGCTAATCAATGGATACAGTAATGTTGCAGGATATACAATTAACACACAGAAATCCCTTGCATTCCTATATACTAACAATGAAAAAACAGAAAGAGAAATTAAGGAAATAATACCATTCACCATTGCAACAGAAAGAATAAAATACTTAGGAGTACATCTACCTAAAGAAACGAAAGACCTATACATAGAAAACTATAAAACACTGCTGAAAGAAATTAAAGAGGACACAAACAGATGGAGAAACATACCGTGTTCATGGATTGGAAGAATCAATATTGTCAAAATGACTATAGTACCCAAAGCAATCTATAGATTCAGTGCAATCCCTATCAAGCTGCCAACAGTATTTTTCACAGAGCTAGAACAAATAACTTCACAATTTGTATGGAAATACAAAAAACCTCAAATAGCCAAAGTAATCTTGAGAAAGAAGAATGGAACTGGAGGAATCAACCTGCCTGACTTCAGACTCTACTACAAAACCACAGTCATCAAGACAGTATGGTACTGGCACAAAGACAGAAATATAGATCAATGGAACAGAATAGAAAGCCCAGAGATAAATCCACGGACCTATGGACACCTTATCTTTGACAAAGGAGGCAAGGATATACAATGGAAAAAAGACAACCTCTTGAACAAGTGGTGCTGGGAAAACTGGTCAACCACTTGTAAAAGAATGAAACTAGAACACTTTCTAACACCATATACAAAAATAAACTCAAAATGGATTAAAGATCTAAATGTAAGACCAGAAACTATAAAACTCCTAGAGGAGAACATAGGCAAAACACTCTCCGACATGAATCACAGCAGGATCCTCTATGACCCACCTCCCAGAATATTGGAAATAAAAGCAAAAATTAACAAATGGGACCTAAGGAAACTTAAAAGCTTTTGCACAACAAAGGAAACTATAAGCAAGGTGAAAAGACAGCCCTCAGATTGGGAGAAAATAATAGCAAATGAAGCAACAGACAAAGGTTTAATCTCAAAAATATACAAGCAACTCCTGCAGCTCAATTCCAGAAAAATAAATGACCCAATCAAAAAATGGGCCAAAGAACTAAACAGACATTTCTCCAAAGAAGACATACAGATGGCTAACAAACACATGAAAGGATGCTCAACATCACTCATTATTAGAGAAATGCAAATCAAAACCACAATGAGGTACCATTACATGCCAGTCAGGATGGCTGGTATCCAAAAGTCTACAAGCAATAAATGCTGGAGAGGGTGTGGAGGAAAGGGAACCCTCTTACACTGTTGGTGGGAATGCAAACTAGTACAGCCACTATGGAGAACAGTGTGGAGATTTCTTAAAAAACTGGAAATAGAACTGCCATATGACCCAGCAATCCCACTTCTGGGCATACACACTGAGGAAACCAGATCTGAAAGAGACATATGCACCCCAAAGTTCATTGTAGCACTGTTTATAATAGCCAGGACATGGAAGCAACCTAGATGCCCATCAGCAGACAAATGGATAAGGAAACTGTGGTACATATACACAATGGAATATTACTCAGCCGTTAAAAAGAATTCATTTGAACCAGTTCTAATGAGATGGATGATACTGGAGCCCATTATACAGAGTGACGTAAGCCAGAAAGATAAAGACCAATACAGTATGCTAATGCATATATATGGAATTCAGAAAGATGATAATGATAACCCTATACGCAAAACAGAAAAAGAGACACAGATGTACAGAACAGACTTTTGGACTCTGTGGGAGAAGGCGAGGGTGGAATGTTCTGAGAGAATAGCATTGAAACAAGTATAGTATCGAGGGTGAAACAGATCACCAGCCCAGGTTGGATGCATGAGACAAGTACTCGGGCATGGTGCACTGGGAAGACCAAGAGGGATGGGATGGGGAGGGAGGTGGGAGGGGGAATCGGGATGGGGAACACATGTAAATCCATGGCTGATTCATGTCAGTGTATGGCAAAAACCACTACAATATTGTAAAGTAATTAGCCTCCAACTAATAAAAATAAATGGAAAAAAAAGTTTATCGATTAGTCCCCTTAAAGTATTCCCTATTGTAACTGTTCAAACTGCTATCTCTTGTGTTATGAATTAAAAAATATCAAAATTTTCTAACAAATTCCTCTTTAGCTCTATTCACTGTCTCATATTTTGTATTCTATGCTCCTATAACACTGAACTTTTCACAGTTCTCTGAGTTTTAGAACTCTAGTCCTTTTTCTAGTCTGTCCTCTTTCCATAGATTGTCTTCTTATATTTTCTCAGTATTGAAAATGTACTCCTCAAGACAGGTTGAGATATCACTTATTCTATAAACATTCCCTTGGCATTCCTAGGTAGATCAGGCATCTTCTTCTGAGCACGGTTTGTGTTATAGGATTGTTAGATTTGTATATGTGCCTGTCTTCCCCACTGTGTGAGATTAAGGAATGTGGCTTATTTATCCTTGTATCCTCAGCTCCTTTTGCATGTTTTAGCCCATAAATTCTAATAAATGCTTTTTGATTAGGACTATGAAACACTGTCTTAGAGTGAAAGATCTGCTGTTATTGAGGGATTGTGGAATAACTTCTCAGCATATACTTCATCTCACTCTTACTCTTAGAATGGGTCTTCAAGATATTTTCAAATGAATGAATGTGTGTTTCCCATACAGGAGCATGAATTAGTCAAAATTGACTCCTAAGGGTTTGTTCTCCTTCAAAAATGACAGAATTTTCTTTAGTGTTTGGGAATTTTATAAACATAAATAATTTTAATGCTTCAGGCCACACGTCCTTTGTGTTTCTGCATTAGGTTCCTCTTCGTGAACCAACACTTGTGTTTTGCTTCACGTTTGCTGCTTATTTTGAATTTTGAAAAAAATACAAGGGCACAGGGCTTCTAAATTTAATTGTGACTCATCAAATGCTCTCATTAAAATGTTTGTTGGCAAATACCATATACCTGAGTAAAGTGATTTTAATGACTTTTGACAGAAAGTATGTGGATGAGAAAGATAACTTGCTTCTCTATGAAATTCTGATATATATACTGTAACAATTATGGTTTAAATGTTTTCTTGTGTCCACCATAATCACCTGGTCCACAGGAATGGTTGACCATTTGGCAAAACTGACTTCTCAGTAGGAGACATGATATTTAATAAAATAATCTTATGATCCAAGGTCAGTGAGCAATTGATGAGCTATGTGCAAGTTTAGATCTCTTTTTATCTTGTAGCTACACATCAGCATGGCATTTTTGTGACTTATAATTCTTCATGCAGGAAAATATTCCATGTCGCAACTTCAAAGACAACCTGCTGAGAAACCAAGAGAATATTTAATAATGTTCATGAGTGATGAGGCATGAATGATCAAATGAAGGTCTTCCTAGTTAGCTATTGATTATTCTATCATGGCAGGTAACTTCAAAACCATGCACAATCTTTTGAACATTATATTCATCTTCTAACATCTCTCTGTATGACTAGAAGAAAGTTACTTTTATTGACCTACCATACCAGGCAAATATATTTTGTATTATTTATTGATCTTATAATATTCTAGGGATGGTAAATGAGACTCCTTAGGTTCACATGAGTTACAACTGTAGGAAACTTAAAGATAACTCTATAATCTTCCTATACTTCATGCAGAAAATAAATTCACTTCTCATAGAAGGGACTTCTAGAGCAGTATCAGAACTTAAAGTTTAAATTGAAAATGAGGTTTTATTTTATACTCTTTAACATCATAAGGGTGAGTGTGTCTTTTGGCAAATATACCTCGATATCTGGGAAACTAGTAAATGGTAGCTAGATTTCACCTTTTTTTTTTTTTTTTTTTACCAGTCCTCATGGTTACATCCATTTCCTAAATCACAAAAGAATGCAAAAAATTAGCTTTGAAACAGAAAAGGAAAGCATACATGCTCTATAAATACTCTTTAGATATAATAATCATCTTCAAAAAAGGCAATAGCCATAAAGGCAATAAATAAGTTAGTTTGAAATTATAAGCAACAGCAAAAGCACAATCTACTATCTTTCTAATCCTGGTGGGAAATCATTCCACTGACTGTAGCTATTATATATACACTGAATGAGACAAATTTAAAATTATTTAATTTGATAAGAAAATTTTCTATATAAGCCCAAAATAATGAACATGTAGTTAAAAATACATTACAAAAAGATGAGGGTATTGCTGTTTCATTCATTCAGAAAACTAAGGTCATGGCATCTGGTCCCATCACTTCATGGCAAATAGAAGGGGACACAATGGAAACAGTGACAGACTTTATTTTTCTGGGCTCCAAAATCACTGCAGATGGTGACTGCAGCCATGAAGTTAAAAGACGCATAGCTTGGATGAAAATCTATGACCAACCTAGACAGCATATTAAAAAGCAGAGACATTACTTTGCCAGCAAAGGTCCATCTAGTCAAACCTGTGGTTTTTCCAGTAGTCATGTATGGTTGTGAGAGTTGGACCATAAAGAAACCTGAGTGCCGAAGAATTGATGCCTTTGAACTGTGGTGTTGGAGAAGACTTTGTGAGTCCCTTAGACAGCAAGGAGATCCAGCCAGACCATCCTAAAGGAGATCATTCCAGAGTGTTCATTGGAAGGACTGATGCTGAAGCTGAAACTCCAATACTTTGGCTACATGATGCGAAGAACTGACTCATTTGAAAAGACCCTGATGCTGGGAAAAATTGAAAGTGGGAGGATGAAAGGGATGACAGAGGATGAGATGGTTGGATGGCATCACTGACTCAATGGACATGATTTTGAGTAAACTCCAGGAGTTGGTGATAGACAGGGAGGCCTGGTTTGCTGCAGTCCATGGGGTGGCAAAGAGTCAGACATGACTGAGGGACTGAACTGAACTGATTGCTGTTGTTCTTTGGTGTTCATTTTCCATCTGGGAAATCTGATGATAGCCTGGAGCCTTTTATCATTCTGCAAATTCTGGTCAATAAACATCTCATGCAATACTCTTAAAAGTGTCTGATACCTTGTCTCCCACTACAGTTGCTTTGTTGAGTTCACAGCTTGGTACTTGTCTCTTTGCACATCATAAGGCAACAGAAGCAAAGGTTGCTTAAATTACTAGAACTAATCAATGAATATAGTAAAGTTGCAGGATATAAAATTAACACACAGAAATCCCTTGCATTCCTATATACTAACAATGAAAAAACAGAAAGAGAAATTAAGGAAACAATACCATTCACCATTGCAACAAAAAGAATAAAATACTTAGGAGTATATCTACCTAAAGAAACAAAAGACCTATACATAGAAAACTATAAAACACTGATGAAAGAAATCAAAGAGGACACAAACAGATGGAGAAACATACCCTGTTCATGGATTGGAAGAATCAATATTGTCAAAATGGCTATTCTACCCAAAGCAATCTATAGATTCAATGCAATCCCTATCAAGCTACCAACGGTATTTTTCACAGAACTAGACCAAAGAATTTCACAATTTGTATGGAAATACAAAAAACCTCGAATAGCCAAAGTAATCTTGAAAAAGAAGAATGGAACTGGAGGAATCAACCTGCCTGACTTCAGACTCTACTACAAAGCCACAGTCATCAAGACAGTGTGGTACTGGTACAAAGACAGAAATATAGACCAATGGAACAGAATAGAAAGCCCAGAGATAAATCCACGAACCTATGGACACCTTATCTTTGACAAAGGAGGCAAGGATATACAATGGAAAAAAGACAACCTCTTGAACAAGTGGTGCTGGGAAAACTGGTCAACCACTTGTAAAAGAATGAAACTAGAACACTTTCTAACACCATATACAAAAATAAACTCAAAATGGATTAAAGATCTAAATGTAAGACCAGAAACTATAAAACTCCTAGAGGAGAACATAGGCAAAACACTCTCCGACATAAATCACAGCAAGATCCTCTATGACCCACCTCCCAGAATATTGGAAATAAAAGCAAAACTAAACAAATGGGATCTAATGAAACTTAAAAGCTTTTGCACTACAAAGGAAACTATAAGTAAGGTGAAAAGACAGCCCTCAGATTGGGAGAAAATAATAGCAAATGAAGAAACAGACAAAGGATTAATCTCAAAAATATACAAGCAACTCCTGCAGCTCAATTCCAGAAAAATAAATGACCCAATCAAAAAATGGGCCAGAGAACTAAACAGACATTTCTCCAAAGAAGACATACAGATGGCTAACAAACACATGAAAAGGTGCTCAACATCACTCATTATTAGAGAAATGCAAATCAAAACCACAATGAGGTACCATTACACACCAGTCAGGATGGCTGCTATCCAAAAGTCTACAAGCAATAAATGCTGGAGAGGCTGTGGAGAAAAGGGAACCCTCTTACACTGTTGGTGGGAATGCAAACTAGTACAGCCACTATGGAAAACAGTGTGGAGATTCCTTAAAAAACTGGAAATAGAACTGCCATATGACCCAGCAATACCACTTCTGGGCATACACACTGAGGAAACCAGATCTGAAAGAGACACATGCACCCCAATGTTCATCGCAGCACTGTTTATAATAGCCAGGACATGGAAGCAACCTAGATGCCCATCAGCAGATGAATGGATAAGGAAGCTGTGGTACATATACACCATGGAATTTTACTCAGCCGTCAAAAAGAATTCATTTGAACCAGTCCTAATGAGATGGATGAAACTGGAGCCCCTTATACAGAGTGAAGTAAGCCAGAAAGATAAAGAACATTACAGCATACTAACACATATATATGGAATTTAGAAAGATGGTAACGATAACCCTATATGCAAAACAGAAAAAGAGACACAGAAATACAGAACAGACTTTTGAACTCTGTGGGAGAAGGTGAGGGTGGGATGTTTCAAAAGAACAGCATGTATACTATCTATGGTGAAACAGATCACCAGCCCAGGTGGGATGCATGAGACAAGTGCTCCGGCCTGGTGCACTGGGAAGACCCAGAGGAATCGGGTGGAGAGGGAGATGGGAGGGGGGATCGGGATGGGGAATAAGTAAAAAAAAAAATAAATAAATAAAAGAAAAAAAAAAAAAGATAAAACGAGTTCATTTTCATGGTTCACAGTTTAATTAATTTGTCTTTTTTATTGCTTCTTGGGTTTTAAAGGAAGAGGTGAGTGCTATAGTAGAAAATAAAGAGAACATGCCTTACAAAGCTGAGATTGTACAAGAGAACCCTTATACATGTGTAAATGAATTGCTGTTATATCGGTTCAAAGGGCTTATGATTTATGATATACTCATTTATAAAATAATAAATCAGTATATAAAAGTTCTTGTATTTGCTTTGATTCATTGCAACAATGTATTTTTTTCACAGCACTTACAAAGGATAACCTGGGTGAGAGCTATAATAATCAACGTTTCTCTCTTTTTGTAGTACCTCTCTTACTCTAAGATTTATCAATTTTAAAAAGTTAATAAAAAATAACCCTTTCTTACATGTATGCAGTGCCCTTCTAAAAGCTTCATGATTCACCATTGTGCTCATTTCTATGGCAACCATGTAACTCAGATTTCTCAAAACTAAATATTATAAAATAAAATAGAAAATCTAGATGAAGTTTTGAATTTTTGCTTACCTGGGAAAATTGCTTACATCTGGTGTGTTCCAGAGGTCAGTACACTAATGGAACTCTTTCAACCAAAGAGACAATTAATGTATGTTCTTAGCTTTCTCAAGAAAAATTATATCTATCTTTCAAAAAGCTAAGATTTGAGAAAAACAACAGTTTCTTGACCCTTTCTTAGCCCCTCCCTTCTCACCAATTGCTCTTTAGTCATGGGAAATATTTATAAATGTTTGTAGATTCAAGATATGTGCAGAATTTCTTAATTCAAACAGATAAATGAAATTGGGAAATTAATGAATGTTTATTCATTCTACGTATATTTGTTGAGTGCCTATCATGTTCTGTTCTTGTAACTGAAGATGAAGCAATGAACAGGAAAGACAGATTTTCTGTTTTCATTATGGTTTTAGCAGGGAGGAGAAAAATTTTTTTAAATTACAGTGATAAGACCTATAAAGAAAGTGGTGCCGGATATGGTTTGATGAGAAAAGATGAACATTTGATATTAAGAGAATGTGACTTCAGAGATACTGAATATAAACTCCAGTAAAAATTTTCCTAGTGCTTCATGAATTGCTGGCACTATAAGCAGCACACATAAGTCACAATAAACTGTCTCACCCCTAGGCAACCACTTACCTATTTTCTGTCTCTATAAATTTGTCTAATTTGAATTTTTTTTTAATGAGGTATAACTGGCTTGTAACATTATATTAGTTCCAATTGTACAGCATAATAATTTGTTATTTGTATACATTATGAAATGATCACTATAGTAAGTATAGTTAACATTCATCATCATACATAGTTCATAGTTACAGAAATATTTTTCCTTATGATCAGCACTTTTAAGATTTACTCTCCTAACAGCTTTCAAATATGCAGCACATTATTATTAACTACTGGCAACATGCTGTATGTTATAACCCTGTTACTTATTTTATAATTGTAAGTTTGTACTTTTTGACACTCTTTACTCATATTACCTCCTTACAAACCCACCCCCTCCCCTGGCAAGCATCTGCAATTAGCAACCATCAATATGTTCTCTATATCTTTGAGCAAGACTTTTATTTTCTGTCTGACATTTCACTTAGCATAATATCCTTTTGTTGCAAAAGCAAGATTTCCTTCTTTTATGGCTGAATAATATTTCATTTTATATATAATTAATATTTTATATCCCTTCATCCCTTAATGGACACTCAGATTGTTTCCATACCTTAACTATTATAAAAATGCTGAAGTGAATATGATTTGGGTATATAAATGTTTTTGACTTAGTGTTTTCATTTACAGTGGATAAATACCCAGAAGTGAAATTGCTGAATCATATGGAAATTCTATTTTTAGATTTATTTTTGAGGAACTGGCATACTGTTTTCTATAGATAAGTTCAGTTCAGTTGCTCAGCCGTATCTGACCCTTTGCCACCCCATGAATCACAGCATGCCAGGCCTCCCTGTCCATCACCAAATCCCGGAGTCCACCCAAACCCATGTTCATTGAGCCGGTGATGCCATCCAGCCATCTCATCCTCTGTCATCCCCTTCTCCTCCTGCCCCCAATCCCTCCCAGCGTCAGGGTCTTTTCCAATGAGGCAAATCTTTGCATGAGGTGGCCAAAGTATTGGAGTTTCAGCTTCAGCATCAGTCCTTCCAATGAACACCCAGGACTGATCTCCTTTAGGATGGACTGGTTGGATCTCCTTGCAGTCCAAGGGACTCTCAAGAGTCTTCTCCAATACCATAGTTCAAAAGCATCAATTCTTCGGTGCTCAGCTTTCTTTATAGTCTAACTCTCACATCCATACATGACCACTGGAAGAACTATAGCCTTGACTAGATGGACTTTTCTTGACAAAATATTGTCTCTGCTTTTTAATATGCTTTCTAGTTTGGTCATAACTTTGCTTCCAAGGAGTAAGCGTCTTTTAATTTTATGGCTGCAATCACCATCTGCAGTGATTTTCAAGCCCCCAAAATAGTTAGCCTCTGTTTCCACTGTTTCCCCATCTATTTGCCATGAAGTGATGGGACCTGATGCCATGATCTTAGTTTTCTGAATGTTGAGCTTTAAGCCCACTTTTTCACCCTCCTCTTTCACTTTCATTAAGAGGCTCTTTAGTTTTTTTTCACTTTCTGCCATAAGGGTGGCATCATCTGCATATCTGAGATTATTGATATTTCTCCCAGCAATCTTGATTGCAGCTTGTGCTTCTTTCAGACTAGCATTTCTCATAATGTACTCTGCATATAAGTTAAATAAGCAGGGTGACAATATACAGCCTTGATATACTCCTTTTCCTTTTTGGAACCAGTCTGTTTTTTCATGTCCAGAAAGAATGAAGGGATGGAGCCAAAGCAAAAACAACACCCAGTGTTGGATGTGACTGGTGACAGAAGCAAGGTCTGAGGCTGTAAAGAGCTAAATTGCATAGGAACCTAGGATGTCAGGTCCATGAATCAAGCCAAATTGAAAGTGGTCAAACAGGAGATGGCAAGAGTGAATATCAACATTCTAGGAATTGGCAAACTAAAATGAACTGGAATGGGTGAATTTAACTCAGATGACCATTATATCTACTACTGTGGGCATGAATCCCTTAAAAGAAATGGTGTAGCCCTCATAGTCAACAAAAGAGTCTGAAATGCAGTAGTTGGATGCAATCTCAAAAACAATAGAATGATCTCTGTTCATTTCCAAGGCAAACCATTCAATATCACGGTAATTCAAGTCTATGCCCTGGCCACTAATGCTGAAGAAGCTGAAGTTGAATTATTGTGTGAAGACCTACAAGACCGTTTAGAACTAACACCCAAAAAAGATGTCCTTTTCATCATAGGGAGTCAAGAAACACCTCGAGTGACAGGCCAATTTGACCTTGGAATACAGAATGAAGCAGGGCGAAGGCTCATAGAGTTTTGCCAAGAGAATGCACTGGTCATAGCAAACACCCTCTTCCAACAACACATGAGAAGACTCTGCACGTGGACTTCACCAGGTGGTCAACACCGAAATCAGATTGATTATATTCTTTGCAGCCAAAGATGGAGAAGTTCTATACAGTCAGCAAAAATAAGACCGGGAGCTGACTGTGACTCAGATCATGAACTCCTGATTGCCAAATTCAGACTTAAATTGAAGAAAATGGTAAAAACCACTAGTCCATTCAGGTATGACCTAAATCAAATCCCTTACAATTGTATAGTGGAAGTGATAAATAGATTTAAGGAACTAGATCTGATAGACAGGGTGCCTGATGAACTATGGATGGAGGTTTGTGACATTGTACAGGAGACAGGGATCAAGACCATCCTCCAAAGAGAAATGCAAAAAAGCAAACTGGCTGTCTGAGGAGGCCTTACAAATAGCTGACAAAAGAAGAGAAATGAAAGACAAAGGAGAAAAGGAAAGATATACCCATCTGAATGCAGAGTTCCAAAGAATAGCAAGGAGAGATAAGAAAGCGTTCCTCAGTGATTAATGCAAAGAAATACAGGAAAACAATAGGATGGGACAGACTAGAGATCTCAAGAAAATTACAGATACCAAGGATGCATTTCATGCAAGGATGGGCACTATAAAGTACAGAAATGATATGGACCTAACAGAAGTAGAAGATATTAAGAATAGGTGGCAAGAATACACAGAAGAACTGTACAAAATAGATCTTCACAACCCAAATAGTCACAATGGTATGATCACTCACCTAGAGCCCGACATCCTGGAATGTGAAGTTAAATGGATCTTAGGAAGCATCACTATGAACAAAGCTAATGGAGGTAATAGAATTCCAGTTGAGCTATTTCAAATCCTAAAAGATGATGCTGTGAAAACGCTGCACTCAGTATGTCAGCAGATTTGGAAAATTCAGCAGTGGCCACAGGACTGGAAAGTCAGTCTTCATTCCAATCCCAAAGAAATGCAATGCCAAAGAATGCTCAAACTACAGCACAATTGCTAGTAAAGTAATGCTCAAAATTCTCCAAGCCAGGCTTCAGCAATACATGAACCGTGAACTTCCAGATGTTCAAGCTGGTTTTAGAAAAGACAGAGGAACCAGAGATCAAATTGCCAACATCCGCTGGATCATCGAAAATGCAAGAGATTTCCAGAAAAACATCTTTCTGCTTTATTGACTATGCCAAAGCCTTCAACTGTGTGGATCACAATAAACTGTGGAAAATTCTTCAAGAGATGGGAATAGCAGATACCTGATCTGCCTCTTTTCCATAGTGGATGTACTATTTACATTCCCACCAACAGTGCAGAAGTTCCTCTTTACTCCACATCCTTGCAAATACTTGTTATCTCTTATTTTTTTGATAATGGCCATTCTGATAGGTTGACTTCCCTGGTGGCTCAGATGGTAAAGCGTCTGCCTACAATGTGGGAGATCCAGGTTCAGTCCCTGGATCGGGAAGATCTCCTGGTGAAGGGAATGGCAACCCACTCCAGTATTCTTGCCTCCTCAAAAAAAGGGGCTCAAAGAAGGGTTTCCCTGGTGGCTCAGAGGTTAAAGCATCTGCCTGCAATGTGGGAGACCTGGGTTCAATCCCTGGGTCGGGAAGCTCCCTGGAGAAGGAAATGGCAACCCACTCTATTATTCTTGCCTGGAGAATCCCATGGATGGAGGAGCCTGGTGGGCTACATACAGTCCATGGGGTCACAAAGAGTCGGACATGACTGCACTTCACATTCTGATAGGTAAGAGGTGATCTCTTGTGGTTTTGGCTTACATTTCCCTGTTGATTACTGATGCTGTGCACCTGTTTCATGAGAATTTAAATGATATTTTCAAAATATGTTTCTCCAGTTTCCCTTAGGAGCAGATTTGGGTGGAATTTCTCCCTTTTACATTTTGCAAGTGGGAATTAAGGTCACTATTTAAAATGATCATCTGGCCCAACATGGCTTACATACACATTAATGTGCTGAGGGATTTATGTACTTTATTTTCTAGAGTTTGGTCCTGAGGTTCTATTGATTAGAATGAACTCAGTGGGATGAGAAAGCCTTATTAGTAGCAGCATGTTTAATGAACTCTTTGGCTAATGATTTCAATATATGTTCTTCAAACTTCTTTACTCATTTTGATGTTCTTTTTTGTGTAACACTGACCAGATTTTCAGTCTGCTTGGGTTTCCCAGTAATAATATGACCCTGGAATGCCTGTGGATAGCAATTTTTTATTGACATATGCCTCTCCTGTAGGTATCATCATTATGATGTTTCAGCATGATGATAAAAATAGTTGTTTGAAGGAGGTACTCATTCATTAATTGTGGTCAACCTCTAAGTTTAGGAAACACTGGTCTATATTCACTTCTCAGGTGGCTGCAGTGGTAAAGAATCCACCTGCTGCTGCAGGAGACACAGGTTCAATCCCTGGGTCAGGAAAATCCCCTGGAGAAGGAAATGGCAACCCACTCCACTATTTTTGCCTGGGAAATTCCTTGGACAGAGGAGCCTGGAGGGCTATAGTCCCCAGGGTCACAAAGACTCAGACAAGAGAGAACACACACACACTTGCACTTATGGGTAACACTCAATGGCATCTTGTAGGCTGGGCATTGCTGAAAGATATCAGCCATAATTTTGCTATTTTTGACCTTCTGCTATTATATGTCCCCAAATATGTTTCTGGAATTTTCAAATATACAGAATAGTGGGAAGAATATTAAATGACCGTATCATATGTACAATAAAATCTAGAGTTAAGGATGATTGTTATTTGTTAAGGGCTTCCCTGATAGCTTAGTTGGTAAAGAAGCCACCTGCAATGCAGGAGACCCTGGTTCAATTCCTAGGTTGGGAAGATCCACTGGAGAAGAAATAGGCTACCCACTCCAATATTCTTGGGCTTCCCTTGTGACTCAGCTGGTAAAGAATCTGCCTGCAATGCAGGAAACCTGGATTTGATCCCTGGGTTGGGAAGATACCCTGGAGAAGGGAAAACCTACCCACTCCAGTATTCTGACCTAGAGAATTCCATGGACTGTTTAGTTACTGTGATGGTTAAACAAATATTCTGACATATTTGCTTTGTATCTCTCACTTGCTGAATCTTTAAAAAGTAGGTTGAATATTCATAGTTGTTTCTCTTTAAATTCTTTAGTATTTTCTGAGGTGTTACTAGATCTCTATAGCTTGTGCTGATACCTTTAATATTTCTTTCAAAAAGAAAACTTCCATGTCCACATGCATTTCATTTTCTGAGAAAGTGGAATCCTTAGAGATTTTGTAGCAAATACAGTACTTTGGATCCTCAGATGCAATTTGAGAGCTCTGATTTATTTGTTGTTGTTGTTCAGTCACTAAATTGAGTCTGTCTCTTTGCAACCCCATCAACTACAGCACACCAGGCTTTCCCTGCCTTGTGAAATGTATTCACTTGTTGAAAATTTAAGATAGTAGTAAATATATGTATGTATATGCAGGAAATATATTATGTGTATATGCACAATATATTATATGTATGTGTGTATGAAATCCATGTCCATAGGATGTATGTATTAATATGTCTGTAGGAATTAGGACAATTTCCAAATAAACTGACACAACAATTGATAGACATGATTTAGATTTTTTTAAAGTATTTGATTAATGAATAATTAAAATAATGGAATAAACTATTGTTTTTAACAGTAAAGACATTTTAAATGTTAAGCAATCATGAATTTTAACAATGAAGTTAATAAGTTAATTTAATTCAAGATACAGTGAGACTTTTATTAGTTTAGTTTGAAAATTACATTTTCCCCTGAGCGAATTTAAATGAGCTTCATTGGCTGTTAAACCATTAATCAAGCTTTTATTTGTATTTGGAGAATATTTGGCATCATTCAGGTAACCTTTCTGTAAATTATGTGGTTTCTGCATCCTTGCTTTTTCTGTTTTAGCTAATGAAGGCCAACATTCATGAATAGTGAATTTGAAAGTGATCTACTGTCTTCTCCTAATGAGTTAATATTTGATTTCCCAACATTAATTTTTCTTTAAGCCTCAGGTAATTATGGTTAATGGAAAAAATCATATTTTTTCTTTGCAGACCACAAAAACAGTCCCTGTCACTGTCAGTGATATGACTGCTGCTTGCTTTCTGCAATCTGGATTTTGAAGACATGCTTCACTTTTATCTGTGGTGTGAGATGTGTGAAGTTGTAGATAACAAGTGGTTAAGGCGGCTTTGAATGAAGATGCAAACACAGAAAGACATGAAACTTTATGATTTGTCCTCCTTTAATTTTATAGTTTTTATGGGCCTTTAGCTGATGATTTTGATTTTACTATTTTTGCAAGGGAAAGGTTGTTAACAACATCAATAGGAAGAAAAGGTGACTAGGGACACACAATTGCAGTATTGATATTAGGAAGTATCCCAAGGAACTTGTTATCCTGCTTTTATGAATTCTTTTTGACCTGAGAATTACCTTATTATCACTTTATTTTGTCAGTCAAGGCATGGCTTTTGTAGAAATCATTCCCCATCAGTACCAGTTACCACCACATGCTCGTCATCCTCTTACCTTCTCCCTGTGATGCCTCAGAACAAGTGGTACCTGCACTAGGAGAAAGACTAACTCCATGGGTTAAATTAAATGTGCCTCAAGATTCTAGTTGTCTTTGCCTGTAATTCAGTAGGTGGCAGTCTTTTCATTTTGACTAAAGCTAGGATCTGTTCTTGAACAGGTGTTCACATTACCTAGTCAGTTAGTTGTTCCTCTGAAAGGGTCTTTTAAAAACGGTTCTATTCATTAGAGCCATTGAGATGGTTTTGTATCAGAAAAGGACATGTCAACTGTGTTTGTGTGTAGAAAGGGAACTTGCAGTGGGGTGGACTGGGGAATAGAAGATTTGGGATTCAGGGCCCTTGGGTAAGGATACCAAGAGATGGTGAACGTAGGGAATGGAAAGAGGAAAGGATCTACATTTTCAGGCTTCCTCACACATTGCCTGAAGCTGTACCTAAGAAGATCCAATCTGCTTATGTTTGGGGAAGAATGATTTTTCTTTTAATTATCTGTTTGATGTGTACCATTAAGCAGGAGCTGTCATACCTTCTAATCCTTAGTATACACTTAAAAAGCAAAGTTTCCTCTTCAGCTCTTATATTTAAAAATGGTATTAAACTACAATATTTTCCTAAATCACATTTTTTGATTTGTATATTAATAAAGTAACAACTTAGTCTACCATATTTGTTGCAAAATTGTAAAACATTTTCTTGGATGTAATATTTTTTGTTGCTTAACTTTTAGTCACACACACACATACACACACACCGAGACTCATCCCACCAACAGTAAGAGTATAGCTAAAGCAATTGCCAACATCCACTGGATCACCAAAAAAGCAAGAGAGTTCCAGAAAAACATCTGCTGCTGCTTTATTGACTATACCAAAGCCTTTGACTGTGTGGATCACAATAAACTGTGGAAAATTCTGAAAAAGATGGGAACACCAGATCACCTGACCTGCCTCTTGAGAAGTCTGTATGCAGGTCAGAAAGCAACAGTTAGAACTGGACATGAAGCAACAGAATGGTTCCAAATAGGGAAAGGAGTACATCAAGGCTGTATATTGTCACCCTGCTTATTTAACTTATATGCAGAGTACATCATGAGAAACACTGGACTGGAGGAAGTACAAGCTGGAATCAAGATTGCCGGGAGAAATATCAATAACCTCAGATATGCAGATGACACCACACTTACGGCAGAAAGTGAAGAGGAACTAAAGAACCTCTTGATGAAAGTGAAAGTGGAGAGTGAAAAAGGTGGCTTAAAGCTCAACATTCAGAAAACTATATCATGGCATCAGGTCCCATCACTTCATGGCAAATAGATGGGGAAACAGTGGAAAGAGTGGCTGACTTTATTTTTCTGGGCTCCAAAATCACTGCAGATGGTGATTGCAGCCATGAAATTAAATGACGCTTGCTCCTTGGAAGGAAAGTTATGACCTAGATAGCATATTAAAAAGCAGAGACATTCCTTTGCCAACAAAGGTCCATCTAGTCAAGGCTATGGTTTTACTGGTATTCATGTATGAATGAGAGAGTTGGACTATAAAGAAAGCTGAGCGCCGAAGAATAGATGCTTTTGAACTGTGGTGTTGGAGAAGACTCTTGAGAGTCCCTTGGACCACCAGGAGATCCAACCAATCCACCCTAAAGGAGATCAGTCCTGGGTGTTCATTGGAAGGACTGATGCTCAAGCTGAAACTTCAATACTTTGGCCACCTCATGCGAAGATTTGACTCATTGGAAAAGACCCTGATGCTGGGAGGGATTGGGGGCAGGAGGAGAAGGGGATGACAGAGGATGAGATGGCTGGATGGCACTCATCACCAACTCGATGGACATGAGTTTGAGTAAACTCCAGGGGTTGGTGATGGACAGGGAGGCCTGGCATGCTGCGTTTCATGGGGTCACAAAGAGTCGGACATGACTGAACTGAACCGAACTAAAGCCTGACTATGTAGTACATTGAAATGATAGTGATATTTTTTGAGCATGGAAATGATTCTAGGTATTGTTTATTAATATTAGAGCATCAAATAAAATAATTGAATATAAAATACTTTTCAACTCTTGTGTTATAGCTTACAGATTATGTTTCACATTCATGCTTTTGATAAAAAAGTTTTTGAAAAATATTAAAGAGAAATTCTCTAATGGTAAAATCAAAGGTTTTAGATTCCAGTCATTTAACCAGCTGGAAATATATATTTCCATCTGGACATCATAAGCATTATGACCAAATACCTGACTGCAATCCAGTTACGTTGTCCATCCATCCATCCATTGATCCATGCACCCATCTGTCTGTTCAGTTATTTGTCAACATTCATCAAAAGCCTAGTAGATACATAGAGTGATGAACATGACAGAAAGGACCCCAGTTCTCGACTGTGGCTGATATCCTAATGGGAAAAAAAAAACAAGCTACATGTAAATAGATAAAGCAGATATATTCCATGGTTTCAGAGTGATATATACCTGGAAGCATATGGATATATATCTGAATATATGGCTCACATCCATGTTGGTATTTTTGTAAGGGCAGTCAGGGAATTATCCTTGTGGAGAAAATAGTAAAGCTGAGGTCTAATTGTTGAAAAAGTGCTACCTTTTAATTTGAAAGGAATAGATACATACACTATCTATCTATCTATATATATATATATGTATATATATAACTGAATAACTTCGTTGTACACCTGAAACTAATACAATATTGTTAATCACTATGCTCCAAAATAAAATTTTAAAAAAGTTTAAAGAGCCCCTTTTTTTAAAAAAATGGGAAAACATTCTAGGTAGAAGGAACGTCATATGTAAAAATGTTGAGGCAGAAATAAGCTACAAATCTGTTTATGCATTCGCTCAGCATGTATCTGTTGCATGCTCAGGATGTGCTGGGCACTTCCATTCTGGGTGACTCCACACTTTGCCAATAGCATTTCAATTGTGTCTTTTTCTAACAAAAGTAGATCTAAAGTTCACACTCTAGAATCACGCCACTCAAGTTCAAATTCTGATTACCAATTGTTACTTATATGAATTTGGAGAAGATACTGAATCTACCTGAGTCTCAGTTGCCCCTCTGTAAAATGAGGATATTAATAATAACTATCCCATAGCATATTCGAGAAGGAAATGGCACCCCACTCCAGTACTCTTGCCTGGACAATCCCACAGATGGAGGAGCATGGAAGGCTACAGTCCATGGGGTCACAAAAAGTCAGACACGACTGTGCGACTTCACTCACTCACTCATAGTTAGAATAGTGCCTAGCATGTAAGTCCTCAGTAATTGTCAGCTACCCTTGTGTGACTATTTTGGTGACCCACTGATCTACTTTTAAAATGCCTATAAAGTTTCTGTGTACCAAATTACTTAGACACATGGTTTCATGTCTGTTTTGAAATTAAGTGTTTTCCTCTGAAAATAATCAGAACATTGGACTATGTTCAGTCAGTCAGTTCAGTTGCTCAGTAGTGTCCAACTCTTTGCGACCCCATGGGCTGCTGCACACCAGGCTTCCCTGTCCATCACCAACTCCAGGAGTTTACTCAAACTCAGGTCCATCGAGGTGGTGATGCCATCCAACCATCTCATCCTCTGCCATCCCCTTCTCCCACCTTCAGTCATTCCCAGCATCAGGGTCTTTTCCAATGAGTCAGTTCTTCACATCAGATGGCCAAAGTTTTGGAGCTTCAGCTTGAGCATCAGTCCTTCCAATGAACACCCAGGACTGATCTCCTTTAGGATGGACTGGTTGGATCTCCTTGCAATACAAGGGACTCTCAAGAGTCTCTTCAACACCACCGTTTGAAAGCATCCATTCTTCAGCGCTCAGCTTTCATTATAGTCCCACTCTCACATCCACACATGACTACTGGAAAAACCACAGCCTTGACTAGATGGACCTTTGTTGGCAAAGTAATGTCTCTGCTTTTTAATATGCTGTCTAGGTTGGGCATAGCTTTTCTTCCAAGGAGCAAGCGTCTTTTAATTTCATGGCTGCAGTCATCATCTGCAGTGATTTTGGAGCCCCCCAAAATAAAGTCTGTCACTGTTTGCATTTCCCCATCTATTTGCCACACAGTGGTGGGACTGGATGCCATGATCTTAGTTTTCTGAATGTTGAGCTTTAAGCCAGCTTTTTCACTCTCCTCCTTCACTTTCATCAAGAGGCTCAAGAAAGTAGTTCTTCCTTACTTTCTGCCATAAGAGTGGTGTCATCTGCATATCTGAGGTTATTGATATTTCTCCCAGCAATCTTGGTTCCAGCTTGTGCTTCATCCAGCCCAGCATTTTGCATGATGTTTTCTGCATATAAGTTAAATAAGCAGGGTGACAACATAAAGCCTTGACATACTCCTTTCCAAATTTGGAACCAGCTTGTTGTTCCATGTCCAGTTCTAACTGTTGCTTCTTGACCTGCATACAGATTTCTCAGGAGGCAGGTCAGGTGGTCTGATATTCCTGTCTCTTTCAGAATTTTCCACATTTTATTGTGATCCACACAGTCAAAGGCATTGACTTAGTCAATAAAGCAGAAGTGGATGTTTCTCTAGAACTCTCTTGGTGTTTTTGATGATCCAATGAATGTTGGCAATCTGATCTCTGGTTTCTCTGTCTTCTAAATCCATCTTGAACATCTGGAAGTTCATGGTTCACATACTATTGAAGCCTGCCTTGGAGAATTTTGAGCATTACTTTGCTAACGTGTGAGATGGGTACAATTGTGCAGTAGTTTGAGCATTCTTTGGCATTGCCTTTCTTTGGGATTAGAATGAAAATGGAAATTTTCCAGTCCTGTGGCCACTTCTGAGTTTTCCAAATTTGATGGCATATTGAGTGCAGCACTTTCACAGCATCATCTTTTAGGATTTGAAAGAGCTCAACTGGAATTCCATCACCTCCACTAGCTTTTTTTGTAGTGATGCTTCCTAAAGCCCACTTGACTTCGCATTCCAGGATGTCTGGCTCTAGGTGAGTGATCACACCATCATGGTTATCTGGGTCTTGAACATGTTTTTTGTATAGTTCTTCTGTGTATTCTTGCCTCCTCTTCTTAATATAGGGCTTCCCTGGTTAGATCGATGACATTTTTGTCCTTTATTGTGCCTATCTTTGTATGAAATATTCTCTTGGTATCTCTAATTTTCTTGGAGAGATCTCTTGTCTTTCCCATTCTATTGTTTTTCTCTCTTTTTTGCATTATCACTGAGGAAGGCTTTCTCCTCATTCCTTGCTATTCTTTGGAACTCCGCATTCTAATGAATATATCTTTCCTTTCTCCTTTGGCTTTAGCTTCTCTTCTTTTTTCAGCTATTTGTAAATAACCTTAACCATATTTAAAAGCAATTTCTTTGTACCTGAGAAATCAAACCACTTAAAAGCAACTTTCTTTTCACCTTTCCTTTCTTCAGTTAATTTTTATTTAATGCTGCTGTGATTCGATTGCTGCTCACAGTGACACAGGGTTGAATATTTCTACTTTCTTTGATATTTAGGAATCATACCATACCTACCTTACTTTTTTGGGGAAGTGAAGTCATTGGATAATGACATATACTTTTGCTGACACATAGAAAACATGTTAGCTGTTGTTATTTTGTCTAAATGTAATGGTTCCATACCCTTATTTTTCTTATTTGGACTTTAACTATTCCTATTTGTATTTGCTGTTTTGGGGTGGTGTTGTTTTTTTTTTTTTTTTTTTTTTTGGTGGGACCTGTTTGTTTGCTTTTTGATTTTGTGACAAAATTTTGGGTGTTTTTCTTAGTGACTTTCTTCTGCTTTTTCTCTTCTTTGCCTTTGTTGCCCTTGTCTTCATACCTAAAACCATGTTTTGGAACATGGTAGAGATGAATATTTTGAATGGATGAATGAATGAAACATTTTGCATTTTACTTTAAAAACTCAATTTATTTGTGAGACCCCTCTAGGCTGCTGCTGCTAAGTCGCTTCAGTCGTGTCCGACTCTGCGCGACCCCATAGATGGCAGCCCACTAGGCTCCTCTGTCCCTGGGATTCTCTAGGCAAGAATACTGGAGTAGGTTGCCATTTCCTTCTCCAAGACCTCTCTATGGTCTTGCTAATTTGATTAGCTGCTTTTTCCTTTCAGGAATCATTTATCTAGTGCCTGGAATAGAGTTGGTATATGGTGTGTGGTCAGTATTTGTTAAGGAATAAATTAATATGCCATGGCAGTTTTGAAATTTACTTTTGAATGGTTTAGTTCAATGTATGAGGTGTACTTATAAGAGAAAATGCATAAAATATTTCAACTTCAGAATTTCTATTTATCTTAAACTGATGATTTTTGTAACGTAACGGAAAAAGAGTGTGTCTAGTGGAGATATGATTCACTTATATAAATATAAATATCATATGGTTTATATTCCTCTTAGATGCTGATTTTTTAAAAAGAAACCAGAGCTATATGTATTGGGTCATTTCAAAAATGCAATCCAGTGAGCTAGCTAGGCTTTTTCTTCTTTACAAATTATTTAATTCAGGGAAGTAAATTTATTAAATTTTAGTGAAGCAAATATTTATGTGACTCTGGAGTCATATACTCCTCCTCTAAATTCTCGCTTTGACATTTACTAGCTGTATGACCTTGAATAACTGGCTTATTTTTTTTGTCTGTTGATTTCTTTTTTCATAAAATGGTAATGATGTTAGCACAGTCTTATTGGTTTGCCATGTGAATTAAGTGAATCAATGAATGTCATGCAGTGAGAATAGTGCTTGTATATATTTAGCAATATTCAAGAGTTTATCAAGAGGATTACTAGTATTTCTGTTAATAGTGTATGCTAAACACCATGCTAGGTTCTGAATTCAAGAGATACTCAGGGCAAAGATGCAGGACAAAGGGACTCTGCTTGGTCTCTGTGCTGACCTAATCAGGAAGGAGCCCCCCAAAGAGGGGATGCATGTATATGTAATGAGCTGATTCACTTTGCTCTACAGTAGACAAAATGTTGTAAAGCAGCTATATTTCAATAATTTAAAAAAAAAATGCTATGCAAGAAGCAGGAAGAAAGCTGTGCTCTGATTAGCGAATGTTCCCATCCCATTCAGCTGACAAAGAGACACAGTTTTTCTGTGATTCTGCTTTGTTTCCATTAGGTGTGAAAAAGTAAAAAATGACAATCCTGCTGAGCCTAGAGAGATATTTGTGATACCTGAAGTCATATGTTGGCTTCTATATGTGATGAAAAGCATTGAATATTAATGTTTATCTAAAATTCAGATTCCCTTTTTTATTGGAATTCTACAATACTTCAATCTCAAACATTTAGGAAAGTACAAATAACTTTTTGTCACTATAGCTTTTCAGAGATAGTGATCTGACCTAACATCTCCGGATTTAGTGTGTGCATACTGTATTTTTAATACACCTCTTTAGAATTTATCCAATGATATCTGTGGTTTTGAAATTTGTCTTTTATCCTTTTGAATCAGCCAGAACATTGGCCTACATGCAGTACATTCCCAGTTGTCCTATATCATCATGCTAAACTGCCAATTAGGAAATAGACGTAGATAACATTACCATCGTTTAATCCTATTCAAGTCATACCAGTTGTCCTGATATCTTTTATAGAAAAAGAATCAAATTCAGAAACTTTCATAGATTTTGTTGTCATGGACCTTTATTCTCCTGAATCTTGGAAGATTGTGTTTTTCAGTTTTGTTCTTGATATTCAAGACCTTGAGCCATTTAAAGATGAGACTGGTTATTGTTTCAAAGTTCTTCAATTTGTGTTTATCTTTCACTTACTCATGATTATGTTAAAATCTGCACTTTAGGAGGCATATGGTAGAGGTGACTGTGTGTCTTTCACCCATGCATCCTCTCAGGTGGCACACAGTTATCTGTTGTGTTACTAATGGTGTTTGCCTTGATTGCTTAATTAAGCTGATATCTGCCATTCACTGTTTTCTCTTTTTGAAATTAATAAATATCTTGTGGGACCTTACTTTTTTACATTTACTTATCATATTATGGACTTATGTTTTTTTTATCAGTGCTTTATAATTCATTACCTTGATTGTTTGTTTTGATACTCAAGTTTGCAAGAGCCCCTCCGAGCTGTTCTTTATGTCCCTTTGTGATCTAACCATTTCTTGAATACGTATTTGCTTTGCATGTGTGCTAAGTTGCTTTGGTTATGTCTGACACTTTGTAACCCCATGGACTGCAGCCCCCCAGGCTCCTCTGTCCACGGGTTTCTCCAGGCAAGAATACTGGAGTGGCATTAGGCACCCCCAAAATTATCTCTTGCTCATTCTGTTTTCCCTGCCTCAGCTCAGCAAACAGTCATTTTTACAAAGAGTCCTACTTCCTTTTGGCGAAAAATGATATTTGGTGAAGAGCTGGGCTTTAGATATACTTATGGCTAGGGTATCATTTGTCCTGGACTATCTCTGTGGACATTGCACACATGAGTGTTTATACACTTTCATGTTTATTTGTATTTCTATCTGTATATGTTGAGAACCATTCACACCATACTCCCAATTTCAGTCTGCCACCACGGGTCATAGTATAGTTCTCCTTTTGTATATTTGCAACTCCGTTTTCTAACAGGAAGACCAGGTTACATCATCTTTATGTATTTACTCATATGACCAATACCCTCTCTACAGTCAATATTCTGTTGCCTTTTTCACCGTTTTATATGATGATGCCCCCTTCACTCTGCTTGGCTCTGACTCCCCATTCCTAGATGCCTGCTCACACTGTGGAGACATGCTGCTTCTCACCCTGTGTGGCCTGCCACCCTGCTGGACCACACCCTCATGAGGGTGCTTTCCTTTCCTCTCCTCAAGCTCCTGATTATACCTTCCCTCCCTCCACCTTGTGGGTGACCTTCCCATCCCATGTGATCCTATGTGGATTCTGTCACTCCAGACCAGGTTGCCTCTCTTCAGATTTACCTTTCTTGTCCTGCGCAGACTCTGATACTCTGCTTGTGTGTGTGTATTAATGGCTCAGTCATGTCTGACTTTTTGACACCATAGACTGTAGTCCACAGGCTCCTCTGTCCATGGACTTGTCCAAGCGAAAATACTCTAATGGGTCATTATTCTCTTCTACAGGGATCTTCCCCACCCAGGGATCAAATCTGGGTCTCCTGCATTGCAGGCAGTTTCTTTACCATCTGAGCCACCGGGGAAGCCCTACTCTGCTTGGGGGTCCTCCATTTACAGTGACATCTCAGGCTGCCTGTCTCTGGACCAACACATTCTTCTCCCAATGTGTGAGAGAGAGCAACACACTTGCTTTGCTTTGCTGTACTTAATGATACAAGAATTAATTATTAAGGAAGCTAAGAACATGGAAGAAAAGACAACGGAAAGGATGGGAAGAGAAGGAAAAGAACAAGCCAGATTATGTTTAGAAATAATAATAATAAAAACTAATGAGTACTTTTATAAGGATAAAAAAGAAACATTGCTCGTGGCTGCCAGTAAGAGTTGAATTAGTCCATCTTCGTTCTTGATAGCATTGGTTGGTTTACTTGCATGCATATCTCCCGTTACCATATCCCTACTTCTCCATTGTCTGATGAATTTTGTGTTATCTAGCAAGGGAACTAGTTAGCTGAATATTTCAGTATTCTGGTATGTCTTTTGGGATCTCAGTATAGGGTGCATGTAGCTAGTATAGAAAAGGAGACTTTAAATAGGAACCAGGAGATCAGGGTTGCTCCTGAAACAGGCTGATAGTTTGTGAGGCCTCATTGACAACTAGGATTATAATAATAGGATAATAAGTAAGTGCACAATGTAGTAATTCAATAAATACTTATTGTATGACATTGAAATTGTTTATTCAATAAGTACATTTTATTGCTTGTTGATTCAATGTATGTAAAATGTTCAGATAAGAAAGACCAAAGAAATAGAAAATAGATTAGTGGTTTTTAGGGCCACCTGCAGGGAGGAGACAGAGGGAATAACTGCTGATGTGTATGGGGTTTCTTTTGAGGATGATGGTAATATTCTGAAATTAGATCATGGTAATGGTTGTACAACTTTGTGAAATATACTAAAACCCCCCAAATTGTGAACTTTAAAAGCGTGAAATTTATGATATGTGAAGTATATTTCAGTAAATGTGTCATTTATTAATAACAGGTCATACTATATGTATATAAGCATCTTTCATTAAAAATATGTGGGATGAACCATTATATGTTAGTTACTTAAAAAAAAAAAAAAAAAGCAAAAATACCCATAATTAGAATTGATCCAGTTATAGTAAGACTTATGCAATTTTGGAAAAGATATAACCAAAGGAAATGTAGTTCACATGGCCGGAAAGACCACCACAGTTAAGAAATATCAACATCACTTTTGATAGTGAACATCAGAAAGAGCCCAGGTATTGGACCCTGAAGACTTGATTGTGTTACATTGAGTGCTGAAATGCTAAGCGGCCTTAGAGACCAGGAAGCATGGTATTGATATGGGAGAAAATTTAGGACTGTAAACATATTTTGAATAAAAAGCAATATAAAATGGATTAAAAATAGCATTTGTAATAGCCACAATTTTCTTCAAATATGTTAATACACATAAAATGAAAATGTTAGGATTGGTATCCTTTAAAATGTTAATATGCTGATATTCTTTCTTTTTGGCGTAGTGAGATTATGCATAATATAAAAAATATATGGGCCTTAAATATTTTCCAAGTGATAACATAAATAGCTTTTATGCTTAGAGAGATAAAAGTAAATGTTTTCAGGGAAAATGGGATTCTGATAGTGTGATATGGATAATACTAAAATGAAATATTAACTGAAATGCTTCATTTATCAACATGCATAGAAAGTGATCTCGTCATTTCTCTTAACAGATATTTACTATTGTTGGCCTTACTGCAAAATGCTAATAGCATAGTCACTAATTATTATGACAGTCCTATTTGAAAATAGCTAGTTTAGGTAGCCATATGTATTCATGGATATTTTTATTCTCATTTTCCTTCTACTATCACAGACTTTCTTCTTGGATCATTTCCTTCTTTTTAAAGAATACTAATAGAAATTTATGCAGTGAACTTCTGTAAAACTGATCACATTTTTGTTTATCCAAAAAAAATTTTTATTTTACCCTTGTACTTGAAAGCTAATTTTGCGGGAAATAAAGTTTTAAGATTACTTCCCCACTCCTTACCCTCCTCAGCTGTTTGGACATATGCCATTGTATTCTTGTTTTCATTTTTGCTCCTTAAAATTCTGCTGTTACTCTACTTTTGCTCCTGCTCAGTTAATCTTTTTTTTTTTCTGCTTAAGTTTAATATAACATGTTTTTTTGTGTGTGTATGTGTGTGCTCTTTAGTATCATTAGGACTAATTCTGGGTCTCATTTAATTTATATTGCTCAGTATATAATTTATTTTTATGTCTTTCTTCAGTTCTAAAAAGTTCCTAGCCATTATTTTTCAACACGTCTTCCCCTCCACTCTCTATTCTTTCTTGATGGATTGTATATGTTTGACCTTATTCTGTTCTATATATTCTCTTAACAAATCTTTCATATTTCCTACCTTGTCTCCCAATGCTTTACTTTGATCAGTTTATTTTGATATATATTTTGTGCAATATTTTCTCTAGTTGGGTTCTAGTCTACTCTTTGTCACAAGAAGCACAAGCTGGAATTAAGATTGCTGGGAGAAATATCAATAACCTCAGATATGCAGATGACACCACCCTTATGGCAGAAAGTGAAGAGGAACTAAAAAGCCTCTTGATGAAAGTGAAAGAGGAGAGTGAAAAGGTTGGCTTAAAGCTCAACATTCAGAAAACTAAAATCATCACCTCATGGGAAATAGATGGGGAGGCAGTGGAAACAGTGTCAGAATTTATTTTTTTGGGCTCCAAAATTACTGCAGATGGTGACTGCAGCCATGAAATTAAAAGATACTTACTCTTTAGAAGGAAAGTTATGACCAACCTAGATAGCATATTAAAAAGCAGAGACATTATTTTGCCAACAAAGGTCTGTCTGGTCAAGGTTATGGTTTTTCCAGTGGTCATGTATGGATGTGAGAGCTGGACTGTGAAGAAAGCTGAGCGCTGAAAAATTGATGCTTTTGAACTATGGTGTTGGAGAAGACTCTTGAGAGTCCCTTGGACTGCGAGGAGATCCAACCAGTCCATCCTAAAGGAGATCAGTCCTGGGTGTTCATTGGAAGGACTGATGCTGAAGCTGAAACTCCAGTACTTTGGCCACCTCATGTGAAGATTTGCCTCATTGGAAAAGACCGTGATGCTGGGAGGGATTGGAGGCAGGAGGAGAAGGGGATGACAGAGGATGAGATGGCTGGATGGCATCACTGACTCGATGGGCATGAGTTTGAGTAAACTCCGGGAGTTGGTGATGGACAGGGAGGCCTGGCATGCTGCTATTCATGGGGTCGCAAAGAGTCGGACACAACTGAGCGACTGAACTGAACTGAACTGAACTCTTTGTCTGCTAATTGTTTTTGTTGTTTATTTGTTTCAATAATTATTTAAGTGATAGAAATTTCTTTTGAATTTTTTTTAGATATGACTGACCATTCTTAATAATCTCTTATTGCTTGTTATTCAATTTTCTAAAATTTGTTTCCATATTATTGATTATATATTTTATTTAACAATTCTAAAATCTTAAATACTTGGGAGCATGTGGCTTTTTTATTTTTATTTTTTTGGTTTTGATGTCAATCTCATGCAAAGACTTTGTTCTCTTATACATTATTTTTTAATGTTAACTTACATATTGAGTTTAATATGTGAGAATTCCAAGTGTCTAAATGAGGGACAATTTTTATTTTCAGAGATTATTTGTTCTTCTGGTTGTCAGTAACTTGTAATACCCTTGGCCCACTGTAATTTTCTTAAAGGGAGACTCTGGTTCTATACCTTTGTCTTGTTGAACTTAATGCTTGGTTTTCTTATATTTGTCCTGGAATTGGCATTCTCTCCCACTGGATCTTGTATTATTTGTGGCTCTCAAATATCAACATTCTCTTCCTCTCTTTTCCTCTTGATGTGGAAATGCTTTTAATTTTTTCAAGGGTTTAGTTATAAGTTAGATTCAAACCAATTCATGAAATCTACTCCCTCAACAAATTGAGATCAGAAAGCCCCTCAAACCTTTATGATGGGAGAATCTTTTATTTACCTTCCATGTTACTAATTAAAAATTTTGTATCTTAAATTTTCCTCTTTTTGCTTGAAATCTAGATTCTAAATCTATTGTGGTATATAGTTAGCTTTTCCAATTAGTCCTTTTCTCATCTATTCCCTTTTTACATATTTGGATTCAAAAAAGTTTTTTTAGATAAATATACTGCTGATTAAAAGGATTTCTGTCATTTTCCATAAGTCAAATTTTGCAGATATGATTATGAGTGGGTCATAACTCCCTTTTTCTAAGCACACTCAATTAATTTGTTATACATGTTTTTATTCTGCTGTGATTTAAAAAAAAAAAAAACTGCCTTATTTTTCCCAGTTGATTTGTGAAGAAAATCAGTATTAAGGAAATGCAGTTCTAATACCTGAAACATGTACAATAAATATGGGAAAGTAGAGATGAGTTGGAGTGCAATGATTCTTTACTTAGATTTATTTAGGTGAGTATGGTACTATTTATTTAAATTGGTGTCCTTAAGTATTATTTATGAGAGAAAGCAAGTGCTGGAAATGTTAAAATTAAATGATTGAGTTGATTGTAATATCTCCAGCATATGGATAGTTCTCCTTTAGCTTGTGATGAAATTGCTCTGAAATGTTTAAAGCAAGATATCTGCTCAAATTAATTTGCTTCCATTGCATCTCTGTCCTAGCTGTGAAAATACATATTAATCTCTGAGCATTTTGCTTTTTATCTGAAGCTTTTATATGTAAAACAAAACAAAACAGCCTGCCTAGATTTCATCCTTGCCTTCAGCTATGACTTCTGAAGAGTATATATCAATGCCATAGGAAGCCTCAATTCTTTTTGGAATGAAGGTAAAAATAGGTTTTCATATAAGAAAGAAAAAAGGTGGATAGGGTTTAGAAAAGAGATGCAAAAATCGTAACTGTTGAACTTGACTATCCAGTCCTAGAAACATCCTATGAAGTGTGAAGGAGATAGATTTAAGGGAAACAAATGGAAATTTTGTTTCATGAAGGAAATAGCTGACTTTCTGATTTTATTTGTACCCATTTCATCTCCTCTATTAGACTGGGAGATCTTATGGGCAGGGGTCTGTTCCTACATATTTTATCGTTCACATCTGTCAAAGTACAACCGGTGTTAATAGAGCTGAGATGAATTGGGGTTGGTTTTTCCAGAAGGTTAACTAGGGGAAATGAAGAATTGAGAGTCCCCCCCCCAACTCCAAGTTATTTGTGGTATCTTTCTAGTAGGGGGCTGATGTAAGCCAGGGACTAGTTTTGGGGAGTCCTCTGCTAGTCAAACTTTGGGTAGTTATCGCTCATCTATTAAAGTAATCATCCTAATTGTTCTGTTTCCTTCCAGTTGTAATCTGACACAATTCATTTGACACAGAGCAGCCAGAGCTATAATATTGTAACCTGTGAAAGTGAAAGTCACTTAGTCGTGTACGGCTCTTTGTGAACCAGTGGACCGTAGCCTACCAGGCTCCTCTGTCCATGGAATTCTCCAGGCAAGAATACTGGAGTGGGTTGCCATTCCCTTCTCCAGGGAATCTTCCCAACCTAGAGATTGAACCTGGGTCTCCTGCGTTGCAGGTATGTTCTTAACCGTCTGAGCCACCAGGGAAGCCCAACATACGTCAGATCATCCTGTTTCAAAATACTCCAGTGCTTTCTCTGACCACAGTCTGCAGGGCCCTGCACGGTCCTCCCCCTGCGGTTACAGCTGAGGCCGCTCTGGCTCCCTCTCTGAAACTATATGCCCCAGCCACACAGGCGCCTCTCTGTTCTTTGCTTTTGTTGTTGTCTTAATTAATTGGTTTTTATTGGAGTATAATTGCTTTAGAGTGTTGTGTTAGTCTCTGAATCAGTTCTATGCATACATATACCCCTTCCTCTTGAGCCTCCCATTCACTTTCCATCCCACCCCTCTAGGTCATCACAGAGCACTGAGGTGAGTTCCTTGTACTATACAGCAGCTTGCCACCAGCTCTCTATTTTACACATGATGGTGTATGTACGTCAAGTCCAGTCTCCCAATCCATCCCACCCTCCCCTCTCGCTTTGTGTCCACAGGTCCGTTTTCTACGTTTGTGTCTCTATTTTTGCCTTGGTTCATCTGTGCCATTTTTCTAGATTCCACATATATGCATTAATAAATGATACTTGTTTTTCTTTTTCTGACTAATTTCACTCTTAAGTTCCATTCATCCTCTCTGTTTTTTGAACAGATTTTTTTTTTGGATCTACTTTTCCTTCTTTCTGTCAAGTGCTCTCCTAGACTTTTTTCACATGTTGATATGAGAATATATGTTCATCTTTTAACTCCTTCAACTTCAGATCCAAATGTAATCTGAGAGAGACTTTTCCTATTCTAAAGTAGGCCTAACCCAGATTCTTTACCCAGATTCTTTTTATCTATTATTTCTATCATAAATCAGCATATCACCCTGATTTATGTGCTTTGTAACATTTGTTACAATTTTAATATTCTTAGCCTTATTACATTTTACTTGTATTGACTTTTCTGTCTCTTGTCACTAGCCTCATGTCCATGATAACAGAGGTTTTACTCTTTGGTTCTTTTGTGTATCACCAGTACTTACTAAAGTTACCAGAATTTATAGACACTCATTAAAAGTTTGTGAAGGACTCAATAGATGAATAGTATATGTAACTCTTAACTTCTTAAGTTTAATGGCATAGGGAATTTCCCCCTTGGTTACAATTATGTATGGTGGCTTTTACCATCCTACTGGAGCTGCTAGTTAGAAGAGATATGGATCCTCTTTATACAGTGGGCACTTTCCTGGTGGCTTAGACAGTAAAGCGTCTGTCTACAATGCGGGAGACTCAGGTTCAATCCCTGGGTTGGGAAGATCCCCTGGAGAAGGAAGTGGCAACCCACTCCAGGACTCTTGCCTGGAAAATCCCATGGATGGAGGAGTGTGGTAGGCTACAGTCCATGGGGTTGCAAAGAGTTGGACATGACTGAGTGACTTCACTTCTATACAGTCTTGAAGTCAGGGGCAGATTGTGAAACTCACGCATGACTAAATGGATGCAGTGAAATGATAATGCTAAGTAATGTGGAATTTAGGGCCTAAAGGACCTTTTTGCTATGGAATGTCATTGCTTCTAGGCGTTTTCAGAAAATAGAGATAGGAAATATATGTGTGAATACCAACCTGCATGTGTGTGTGTGTGTATATATATAATTTTTATATAGTTTATATAAAATTACATAACTGCATTCACAGGTTGATATATATATATATATATATATATGTATGTATTTATATATGTGTGTGTGTGTATATATATACATACATATATATATAATTATGTACAGTGCACTGTCCATCTGTATCAATGTTAAGCTAAACATGAATTTGTGCTAATGTTTCTGACATTTATCCAGTACCACATGGATTACTCTAGTCTTCCTCCCTTACTTATCTGTAATCTTTCACTCCAACAGTGAGAAACCTGGCTTCTACCATCTGGTATCCATTTACTTATTTGTTCAACCCCAGTGCACATATCCTGTGATTTTAGAATTATTAATCCATATCCATATGGGAAACCACTTTAGCAACTACTGTGATGGAGTGCTGGCCTCCAGTTCCTTTGGTCTTTAGTCTGATAGCCCAGCGTTGCTTCCCGTGTTACTCAGGGCAGCACTTTTCCTTCTACCCACTTCAGAGGTTGTGTGTCAGACAATTTTGCACAGTTAGATACTTTTGCCAGTGTCTGCATTGCATCTTGGGCTCCTCAATCCCCTAGTTGATTGTTCTATTTGTATATATTAAGGTTCATTTTTTTGTGTTGTAAGAATGTATGAATATTGATGAATGTATAGCATCGTGTATCTAACATTACATTGCTATACAGAATAATTTCACAGACCTAAAAAAATCTCCTTGCTTCATCTATTGAAATACCTGTCAAATACTGACCTTTTTCATCATCTCTATAGTTTTGCTTTTTCCAGAATGCCATACAAATGGAAATGTACAGAATGTAGTCTTTTCAGAAGGACTTGTTTCATTTAGCGATATGTATGCAAGATTCACCGTTGTCTTTGCATGGTTGATGAGCTCATTGCTTATTATTGCTGAATAGCATTTCATTGTATGGACACATCAAGTTTGTCTATCCTTTCATCTTTTGAAGGACTTCTAGCTTGCTTTCTGTTTTTGATGATAATGAATAAAACTGCTTAAACATTCATGTGAAGGTTTTGTGTGGACATAAATTTCGACTCATTTGGTTAAGTCCTAAAACCTTGATTGCTAGGTTATATGGCAATGATTTACTTAGGTTTGTAAGAAACTGTTAAGCTTCCAAAGTGACTATACCATTTTCCTTCCCACCAGCAATGAGTAATAGTTCCTATTATGCCATGCTAATTGGTATAGTTAGTGTTTTGGATTTTAGTCATTATAATAGGTGTGTAGTGATATCAAATTGTTGTTTTACTTTGCATTTTCCTAATGAAAAAGGATGCTGGATGCTTTTTTCTTATGCTTGTTTACTGTCTCTGCATCTTCTCTGGGGAGATGTCTGTTTAGAAATTTTGGTTATTTTTAAATTGTCTTGGCTATTTTAAAATTTGTTTTATTGTTGAGTTTTAAGATTTCAATGCATGTTTTAGATAAAAGCCCTTTATCAGATATTTGATTTTCAAATATTTTCTCTCAGTTTGTGGCTTGTCTTTATAGTCTCTCAACAGTGTCTTTAACAGAACAGTGTTTAATTTTAATGAAGTCCAACTTATCAAATACTTTTCAGGAATTATGCCTTGGTGCTCTGCCCAAGAACTCATCACTAAACCTGAGGGCACACACATTTTCTCCTGATGGTTATTTTTCAGAGTACAAATAATTTTTTTTACTGCAGGAAGCATCTGTGATAACTACAAGAAATGATTTTTTAAAAATTTTCAGCCAAATGTCTATATTTTATTAATAAGAAAGATGATGGCTTTTAATTTTGTACCAGAGATGGTTATGAAATACTGCTTACATAACATGCAGAAATAAAGTCAAAGTCATTTAAAAGCATTTGTAAAATATTTCCAATTGCAGTGCAAGGCAGTTGAGGATTAATTTTCTTTCATTATTATTATACATGTACAGATAATAGGTCCATTCGCCCCCCTTCGCATGTAGATAATTCCCTTTATTGTTAAATGGAGTTTTCTGTGTGAGAAGAAAGGGAAACATTTAAACTTTAAAGGGAGAAGCCAAGACCAACTGCTCAGGAGGCCATGTCCTCTCAACCAGTAGATGTCATTCTTCCACTATTTTAATGTGACTTTCTAATCGCTACCTTTAGTTACCTGTCTGGATGACAGATTATGAAAACCAGTTTCATTTCAGTCTGTATTTCTCTTGATCATTGTTCCAAGTTGGTGTCTTTCCCCTTCCACAATAGGAATTGTGCCAGAGTGTGAAATCAGGGTGGTTGGACAGAAATGACAGTTGATAAGATTCTGTCTTTCAGTCATTTAGCCCTTGGTGTGGAATGTTTATCTGCTTATTGATTCAGTTCACAGTAAAACAGTGATTAACTTGAAATTGAGAGACATTCTGTTCTCATCTGCCTTTCAGAGTAGGGCATTCCATGATCTTTTGGGGGATAAACAGGAAAATGTTACTTATAGTTTGTGTAAGGTTCAAACAGAGCAGTCAGGATACAAAGGGGCCATGTACCCTTTGCCCTAGATGCAGACAAGGAGCTGTCATCTCTTTCTTGAGAGGCAGTCCCTTACCAAGTCCCACTTAATTGCCCCTCCTTCATGCTCTCATTATTGGAGGAGGAAATGGCAACCCACTCCAGTGTTCTTGCCTGGAGAATCCCAGGGACGGCAGAGCCTAGTAGGCTGCCGTCTATGGGGTCGCACAGAGTCGGACACGACTAAAGCGACTTAGCAGCAGCAGGCTCTCATTACACTTTTTAACTACTATGGTAGTACATTAATTATCCTGCACTAGTATCTATAAGTAGGCACACCACCCCTGTATTAACATTAATTTAATTAGTAAATATTTATGGTATCTGATTGTTTCAAGCATATTTTAGGCAATGGAAACACCATGGTATATTTCACAGTGTTTGCTTGTAGGACACTGAGGGACAGGGAGAATCTGGATAAGAAAATAGCCAGTGACTGTCCAAGATAAAAATGTTACCAAAGAACTAAAGAGAGAGCATTATGGAAGCGTAGGGAAAGAACATCTTTCAGTCTTGGGGAATGAAGATAGTTTTCCAGAAAATATGATACCTAAGCAGAATTCTTAAGTGTTAATAAGAAATATGCAGGAGGATGCAGCTAGGCTGTGATAGCAAAAGACAAGACATAATTTTAGGAAAAGTGCATTTACTTTTTTTCAGTTTTATTCCTTGTACTTAGAACCATAAATAGTGGTGGTTGTTGTTCAGTTGCTCATTCGTATCCAACTCTTTGTGACCTCATGGACTGCAGCACACCAGGCTTCCCTGTCCTTCACCATCTCCTGGAGCTTGCTCAAATTCTTGTCTAGCGAGTTCTTCACTGTTTTATTCCTGGTGCTTAGAACAATAAATGTTAGCTACATTATAATTGCACAAATGGGTAGGTAAATTTTAAGAACCCAAGGTTGAAGAGACTAAACTTTCCTAGGGAGATTGATTCAAAATGTTGGTGTAGAAGGATGTGTGCTCATCTTCTCCTGTGAAAACACCAAAATCTCAACTAGCTGTTGAATAACCATTGACAGGAGGACAGCGGAACCCACCAAATAAAGATACCCTATACTCAAGGACAAAGGAGAAGCTGCAACTGTATGATAGAAGGGACACAATCATGATTAAAATAAAATCTGATAGCTGCCAGGTGGGCAACCCACAAATTAGAAAACAATAATTCCAAAGAAGTTCTTACACTGTTGTGAAAGTCATGAGTCCCACATCAGACTTCCCAGCCTGGGGATTGGCAAAGGGATTCGGAATCCCCAGGGAATCTGACTTTGAAGCCTGGCGGAATTGGACTGTGGGACTTCTACAGAATGGGGGAAATAGAGACTCCACTCTTAGAGGCCACAAAGAAAACCATGTTCACACCAGGACCCAGGGGGAAGGAGCAGTAAGCCAGAGTAAGCCAGGAAACGGAGCCAGACATCCCTGTGAGCATTGGAGGGTCTCCTATGGAGGTGTGGGTTCGCAGTTGGCTTGCTGCATGGACCACGGCCCTGGCAGCAGCAGTCCCGGGAGGTACCCTTTGGAGTGATCCTTCTGGAGGTCATCATTAGCTCTACTCCAGGGCTGGGTTGCCTTAGGCCAAACAACTAACAGGGAGGGGAAACACAGCCCCACCCATCAGCAGACAATTGGGTTAAAGTTTTACTGGGCACAGCCCTGCCACCAGAGCAAGATCAGTTTTTCCCCACTGCCAGTCCCTCCCATCAAGAAGCTTGCACAAGCCCTTACTCTCATTCACCAGAGGGCAGGCAGAAGAAGCAAGAAGAATTAAACAATCCCATTGCCTCCAGAAGGAGAATCACAATCACAGAAAGCTAATCAAGATGAGAAGGCATAGGATTATGTCCCAGATGAAGGAACAAGATAAATCCCCAGAAAAAACAAGTAAATGAAATGGAGATAGGCAATCTTCCAGCAAAAGAATTCAGAATAATGATAGTGAAGATGATTCAGGATCTCTGGAAAAAAATGGAGAAGATGCAATAAATGTTTTCCAAAGACCTAGAAGAACGAAAGAACAAACAGCGATGAACAATATACTTGAATGAATCAGTAGCAGAGTAACGGAGGCAGAAGAACAGGTAAGTGACCTGGAAGACAGAATGGTGGAAATCACTGCCACAAAACAGAATATGGAAAAGACTAAAATCTCCTAAACATGGAACAATTAATATACCTACTATTTTAAATAGCCTTATAGTCATATTAGCAAGAGAAGAGAAGGGAAAAAAAAACAACAACTCTTTTTTGCAACTAGTCGATTCTCTAAAAGACATAATTGTTTCAATGTTATTCTCAGTGATTGGCCATAATGGTATATGTAGTTCTCATGTAATTTTGAATTCTGGAAAATATGGAAGCTAAATACATGAACTTTGAAATATGATTATGCTTTTTAAATCTAAGTCATGCCATTTTAAAGCTTTTAAGCCCCTAATAATTATTCACCTGATTTTCTCTATATGGCTTATGAAAAACAGGAAAAATGGTTATTTCACTTAAGTAGGTATTTTGATAATTCTAGTGTTTATAAATGTCTTGACTTATCTATCAGTTTGGCTAGGTACTCAGCACAGTTCACCCCATTTTGTGGTGTGTCTCCAATCAGCTATCAAAACATCTCAAGTGCTAGTAAAATGTATTTCAATACTTAAGTTTACAGTCCTCAGATTTTTCTTAAGTTTAAAAGATTTGCACAGCTGTTGAAAAGTTGGTAAGAAAAGAGGAATTATTTCCTCAAGAAATGAAGTAAAGGGTTTGATATAGATATGTTTTGAGGTGTTTATGTAGTAGAAAGTTTGTAAAGTATTGAACTTTATTCTTTAAAAATAGTAAGATAAAACATCACAGTATATATTAGAATATTTGGAATAATTGGTGACTTTAAAATATTTTTTTATAGCTCTTTCATAAGTGGCCCAATTAGAGAGACAGTTTTCACCACCAATTCTCATGCATTTCACCCATTGATATGGGTTTCCCCAAATCTTCTCCAGTATGTACATGTGTATACATATTTGAGATTATTTTATAGATATTGGAGTGTATTCAGTATTCAATTCCAACTGACCAAAAAATTTGAGCACAGTATCAGTAAAAATAATAAAAACAACAATAAAAACTATCATGGCTATTAGGGCTCATTGAAATAATTTTAGTGTATTAAAGTTAATATGTTTATAATGATTATTAAAAGGAAAATATAGTATATTTTCTTATATACTTAAAAGGAAGTATAAGAAGTTACATAGTGTTAAAAGGGCTCAATAGCATAATTTTTTATGGATGTACCAGTGGTTCTTTATAGCTGGCATTTAGTCTTTGGCAGCTGGCATCTTTTTTGATACATTGACATTTGAACACTGCCAGTTGTTAATTTTTGTTTCAAATTTATCTTCATGATTTGGATAAGTATATACACATACTTATACATATTTTTGTAAAAAATATTATTTGTCTCCATATTGCATCTAACAAAATTATTTTTCTAACTGTATAAGCAGTGAAGAATGAACACAAGGGAGTTGTAAATTAAGACAAGTAGTCCTAGAAATCTGAGAGCTCTATTGTATGGCAAGGAATGATAAGTTCCTAACAATTATCAAGTAGGAAAATTTACACAGCCTGTCTCTGGATATTAAATTAGGCAAATTTCTCAAAAAAGACAGGTAACTACTAGACTCAATCTCTTACTTCCTCAGAAATGAAACCTCTACATGGCCTTGCTAATTGCAGTATTATATTGATAAGGGATGCATCAATTATTAAATAATTCTAGTGGATCAGGTCAATATGGTAAACTGACAGAACAATGGATCGAATCATGTGAGGTTTAAAAGGGGACTCTGAGTCCATCTTACCCTTACCATTGGGTTTCATGATCATTTTCCTGATGGACATATCAAAGTAAGCCTATCTATTATTCTAGGATAACAAAAACCTAGTTTAAAAATAGTTCACAAATTTCTTAAACCTTTGGTGTTATTTTTAGAAAAAATTGTATAAGTGTCCCCTGGAGGAGGAAATAGCAAATCCCTGTAGTATTCTTGCCTGGAAAATTCCTTAGACAGGTGAGCCTGGCAAGCTACAGTCCTTGGGGTTGCACAGAGTTGCACACAGCTGAGCATAAGCGTGCAACACCTAAGTGCAGGGTTAACCTGTATGGTACTTGTATTTATATTTGTCTGCTTAACAAGGTTTGAAGCATCCAAAAAATGCAGGCAGGATAATGCCCATAAACTGTCACTCCTCATCCTCAAAACCATGAATGTGTTAACTTACATGGAAAAAGAGAGCTTTGTAGATGTGATTACAGGCCTTGAGATTATTGAATATCCTGGATTATCTGGATGAGTTCAAACTAATCATGAGTCCTTAAGCTTAGAGATCATTTTTCTGCTGTGGTAAAAGGGAGAGATGATTATGTAACAGGAGCCAGAAAGATTTAGTATTACTGCTTCTGAAGATACCCATGGGACAAGTAGTACGGGTGGCCTCTAAAAGCTGGAAATGGTAAGGAAACAGATTGTCCCTGATAGATTCCAGAAAGGAACCTAGTACTGCTGACACCTTGATTTTAACTCACTGAAATGTGTGTCAGAGTTCTTACTGTCAAAACTGTAAGAGGGGGAGAGAACAAGAAGGCGGAGGAGTAGGTGGATGTGGAGTACATCTCTCTCCATGGATACATCAGTAATACACCTTCAGATACAGAAGTGCATGCAGAATACCAGCTAAGAGTGGACAGGACTACCTGACCAATGGAAAAGAATATATAGAACAATCCAAAACTCAGTAGGATGAAGGAACTAGGGGGAAAAACAGGAGTGTTAGTAGGACCGGACCTGTCCTCAGTGGGTGGGGGGACTGAAGCGGGGGTCCCATTCCCACATTGGGACAATTGTCTGAGTCAGAGGAGAAACATTTAAGGCTGAGAGTGAAACAGCTGATCTGTGGCAGCCTAAACGGACAGTCCTTGCCGCAGCCATACATACGCCGGACAGGAACGCTGGTTCCCTGGAAGGCGCAGCAGCTGGGAGCTGGAGTTAATGGGTTGTGGAGAAATCCCAGGACGAGGGCTGCTGTTGACTTCAGAGAAACAGATCGAGGGGATGTGAGGGAGGAGATTGTGGTGGGAAATGCCTGTGGAGGAAAGCCAGGCAGCCTTGGAAGCAAGGTGATACTGCTGAGTCATGGGTAGGGAGTGGAGCCATCACCTTAACTTCTGTCTCCCCACAGTCCAGCAACTGGCAGCTGAACAATAGAGAGGCCGGCCCATCAAACGCCTGATGCACTGAACTGCAGAGTAGGACCCCACCCAGGGCACCCATTTAAGTGCCGGCCGCACCAATCTACAGAGTAGGACCCCAACCAGGGGGCCTCTGTGTGTGCCTGATGCTCCAAACAACAGAGCCGGGCCCCAGGCAAGGGAGCCCTTTAAGTGTCTGAACGGGGGGGAGCTACGGAGAAAGACTAGCCAAAGGGGCCTTCTGATCGCCAGCTACAAGAGGCTCAAAAAAAGACTCTGATCGGGCCAGAACTCCTGTGGCGGAAGCAGTCCATGTCCCTGCACACTTGGCGCCGCCAGGGTCCCCTCAAGCTAAGCACCTGTGCCACCATTATGCTCAACTTTCACTGGGGCAGAGCTGCCGCAGGCAATGAAAGTCTTGCATCTATCCGCACAGGGTCACTTCTGTTGTGTCCTACTCTTTGCGACCCTGTAGACTGTGGCCTGCCAGACTTCTCTGTCAGGGAGGGGGTTCTCCAGGCAAGAATTCTGGAGCATATTGACCAGTACTGGTTGCCGTACCCTTCTAGAGCACTATATCTCCTGCTGCCCTAGCTGCCAACTCCCCTGAGTACCTGGTGCTGCCAGAACCCCTGCGACCCAAGCAGCTGCACCACCTCCACACCTGGCCCTCACAGGGGCAGACCCAAGTCCTCCAGGGCAGCATCAGGAGCAAATCCCACTGGATGACTCACATGCAGAGGAGGAAATAAAACCACAATTGAAACCCAGCAGCAGTGTGGCTAAGGAAGAAGACCCTAAACCTTCCCACCAGCTGTGCAAGCTGAAGATTAAATCCACATGATCAACTAGGCAGACTCTGTGTCTATGGAATATATAAAAGGTCATTGAGAGCTCCCACAAAAGAAAACGCACTAGTTCTGATAGCTGTGGACATTGGGGGCAAGAACACACAGGAGCAGAACCAGATTAGAACTGAGCTGCCCCCACAGCAGGTCCAGAGACCAGCATATTGTTGGAGGGCGTCCTAGGGAGGTAAGGTGGACTATGACTCCCAGTGAGGGAAAGATCTCTGGCAGTAGTGACTCAAGAAAAATATTTATTATTCTTGTTTTTTGACTTCTTCGGTAGAATCTTTAGGATTTTTTTCTCCCACCCCCCCCCTTTTTTTTTTTTCTTTTGTAGTTGTCAGTTTTATTAGAATTATGAGATCTAATTAAGCTTTTGAGTTTTTATTTATTTTTTTCCTCAGTCACATTTTTTATTGTTGTTATAAACCTCTGCCTCTATGTTGGGCTTTTGCAGTTCTGTTAAGTTTTCCTTTTATTTTTCTTTTCTCTTTAAGAAATTTTTTAAACCTATTATTTTTTTTTCTACATTTATTCCTTTGTTTGCTTTTCCTACTGTTCTTTTCCCCTTGCAGTTAATCTTTAATATATATAAATCTTCTTCATTTACCCCTATTTAACTTTGCATATCTATCTTTTGTTCCTCTCAACATATTTTTTAGTTTTGTTTTCATTGCTTAATTCCCCACTTGGCACCTTGCATTAGTTTTGTTTTCCAGTTTGTGCTTTAGTTAGTTTTGTTCTTAACTGGTAAATATAATTTTTGATTTCATTTGTTCACTGGGCCAATCTACTGTACTTAATTTTGTTGGACTCTTTTGACTTTGCTCATTGGTGTATATGTATATATTCCATTATTTTAATTGTTATTTGCCTGATTTTGGAACTGTCATTTGTGGTTCATCTTTGGTTTCTCGTTTTTGGATATTTGTTTTCATCTCACTTAATTCCATAACAAACCACTTGTAGAATCTTTGTCCCTAAACAGGGATCAAGCCTTTGGAGTGGGAACACTGACTCCAAGACCCTAGACTACCAGAGAACTAACCCTAGGGAGTATCAAATGGCGAGAACTCACACAAATGAAACCCCTTGAATACAAGACCTGGCATCACCCAACCACCAGTAGCACCCTGTGCAGGAAGCCTCATCTAAACAACAAACAAAACAAAAATACAAACCCAATCATCAGCAGACAGGATTGCCACCTCACTCAGCCTTGCCCATCAGAAGAAAAGCAACCAAACAAAAACTCAGCACAAATCTCACCCTGTATGAAGCTTTACAAACTACTGGACAACCTTAGGAGGGCAGAAACCAAAATGAATAAAGATTTCAACCGTTTTCAAGGAAATAATTCAACTTTCCTTGAAGCCTGGGTAAAGGAGACCTCAAAAACAATACTTGAAAAAAATAATGAAAAGGAAGAGAAATACTTCAGAAATGAAGGAACAAATTAGAAACCTAGACATCCAAATAAATGAAAAGGAAATAGGCAAAATACCTGAAAAAGAATTCAGAATAATGATAGAAAAGATGATCAAAAACCTTGAAAACAAAATGAAGAAAATCCAAGAATCAATCAACAAAGACCTAGAAGAGTTAAAGAATAAACATTCAGAGACAAACAGCACAATTACTGAAATAAAAAATGCTTTAGAAGGAATCAATTGCAGAATATATTTAGCAGAAGAACAAATTGGTGAGCTTGAAGATAAATTGGTGGAAATAACTTCTGAAGAGCAGAATAAAGTGAAGAGAATGAAAAGAACTGAGGATAGTCTCAGAGACCTCTGGGACAATATCAAATGCACCAACATTCAAATTATAGAGGTCCCAGAAGAAGAAGAGAAAAAGAAAGTGTATGGGAAAATTTTTGAAGAGATTATAGTTGAAAATTTCCCCAACATGGAAAAGGAAATAGTCAATCAAGTCCAAGAGGCACAAAGTCCCATACAGGATAAACCCAAGGAGAAACATGCCAAAACACATACTAATCACACTGAAGAAGACTAAACACAAAGAAAGAATATTAAAAGCAGCAAGGGAGAAGCAGCAAGTAACTTACAAGTGAAACCCCATATGCTTAACAGCTGATCTTTCAGCAGAAACTCTTCAGGCCAGAAGGAAATGGCAGGATATATTTAAAGTACTGAAAGGGAAAAATCTACAACCAAGATTACTATACCTGGCAAGTATCTCATTCAAAATTGATGGAGAAATATAAGGGGAAAGGAAATATACAATTTGCCAAATTCTCTCCTTCCCAGCTCTGTGATCATGAGAGTCTGTGTCAAGATGGTGCTCTCATCAGTTTGAATTCTGGAAACTCTCCATCAAGCAGAGGCCCCTTGGCAATATAGAGTGTGATCTATCCTAGCTTGATGGATAGTCAGCTTCATTAACAGTTTGAAAAAACTTCTAGAAGTAAGCTTTATGTTTGTAATTGTTATAAGGCATAATTACATCCTTGAACAAATCACTGCTGTGAAAAGAATAACATGCTGAGTGATTTGAGTAATTCATGCACAGGCCACAGGACTTGCTGGAAGACGACATATTGATCAGATCACCAAGTTTGGGGTGGAAGAATGGAGTTGGTTTCACAAGTATAGCATTTAATGAATATTCTATTTAGAATAGAGGTGGTTGAATAGAGGAGGGGTGGTTAGATTAATATCTATCTGACCTACTATCATCTTCTTCATTTATATCTAGTTCCTTCATAGCTCTATTTTCTTTGGATTTTATGAGATATACCAGTAGTCTTCAAACATGTTTTTTGCCTTGCCTGAGAAAAATTGAATTGACTTTCAATTATGGTCAATATGACAAAGTAACCCAAGTCAAAACTCTGAATTCTCAAATTAAAACTCATCAGTTTAGATGATTATGCTGTAATGCTAAATACTGATGGTTCCCACTATTTCATAAACTCTGCATTGTAGAAGAATTTCAGGAAATGACAGTGCCACATAAGTACAGAATACCTTCAAAATACAGAATTTATATTGGGCTGCTTAGACATTTTCTAAACATTTCAAATATCCCAAAAACAAGTTCCTCACCACCTCCCAGTTTACACTGTCTCTGAAAACTCCTGCTAGTTTGCATATTTTAACTGTGAAAAATACTGTCCTTGAAATGAATTTTCTTGTTTACTGTAGTGGTGATTATGGATTGCATGCTCAAACTTCACACTTCTTGGGGGAAAGTCATATTTAAAAACCCGAGATTAATGGATTAATGGATAAATGTACTTTTTTTTTTTTTTTTTAACCTATTCCAGTCTAACTCTGAAATGATCTGTATTTGGAATTTACCTTTGAGGTTTTGTAGTAAGAGCTTCAGTGTGACTTTGAAAGAAACAAAAGCCATCTAAACAAGTCGATGTTCTTGCATTGGTTTTCACAGTGAGCCATAGAATTTGTTTCCCTGCCAAGAATATTTTGTTTGGTTAGGCTTGCCAAAGGGAGGACCCAGTAAAACTCTTTTTTGAGTAGAGAAATATTTAAAGAGTGGAGAGGCTTCTTTAACAGCTAACCTTAAATGTAGCTTTCATCTATTGCCTACACAGCCAACTGATTACCTTGCTTTTCTAATACCAAAGAGGCCAGCTTTGCACCAATGGCTTGGCTAATAGAGAATGTAGGCTAAATGTTCCTGAATTACAGCTACTATCCAAACTAGATTCTAAAATGCATCTGGTAGGTTTAAATTTGACACTAGACTTCTTACTAACAATTTGATCTTCACTTCTCCCTTGCTTAGCTATACTCACTGTATTGCAGCTAAAACCAGAATGGTATTGCCATACTTCAGCTTAAAACATTTTGATGGTCGCTCACTGCACATGGATTAAAGTTTTAGATCTTTCAGTCTTCTGTGTCCTGGTCTATATCTACTTCTCAGCCACTTTCTGCTGATATAATAATACTATATTATTGTGAATCATTTGCATACCCTGTGTAGGGTATTTGCTTATATTTACTCCTAGCTGAAATGCCATCTCACCCTCCTTAATAGAATTCTATTCCCTAGTAACACCTTCTGTTTGTGGCCCACTTCAGTCCACAGGCATGTACTCATTTCCAAGCATACAGCCTGGATATGAAAAGTGCTCCATGAGAATTTCCTGACAGTCCAACTGTTAGGACTCAGTTCTTTCACTGCCAAAGGAGGGCATGGCTTTGATCCTTGGTTGAGGAACTGAGATCCTGGAAGCCCAGCACAAAGTTAAAAAAAAAAAAAAAAGCTCAGTAAATATTTATTGAATTGAATGAAATAGATTTATCTTAAAACATTCTAGAAGAGTAAGTAAAATTCTGGACTTCAAGGAGTGATTTAGTCAGTTCAAAAAGAAATGCAAGACAGATCATCAAAACAGAAAATTAATAAGGAAACACAAGTCTTAAATGATGCATTAGATGAGATGGATCTTATTGATATCTTCAGGACATTCCATTCAAATGCAGAAGAAAATACCTTCTTTTTAAGTGCATATGGAACATTCTCCAGGATAGACCACATCTTGGGTCACAAATCAAACCTCAGTAAATTTAAGAAGATTGAAATCGCATCAAGTATCTTCTCTGACCACAACACTATGAGACTAGATATCAGTTACAAGGAAAAAACTGTAAGAAACACAAACACTCAGAGATTAAGCAACACATTTATAAATAATCAAGTTACTGAAGAAATCAAAAGGGAAATCAAAAAATTCTAGAAACAAATGACAATGAAAACACAACAACTCAAAACATATCAGTTCAGTTCAGTTCAGTCACTCAGTTGTGTCCGACTCTTTGCAACCCCATGAATCGCAGCACTCCAGGCCTCCCTGTCCATCACCAACTCCTGGAGCTTACTCAAATTCATGTCTGTCGAGTTGGTGATGCCATCCAGCCACCTCATCCTCTGTCATCCTTTCTCCTCCTGCCCCCAAAACATATGGGAAGCAGCAAAAGCAGTTCTGAGGGAAGAAACAAGAAAAACATCGAATAGGCAATCTAAATTTATACCTAAAATAACTGGAAAAAGAAGAACAAAAAACCCAAAATTAGCAGAAGGAAAGAAATCATAAAGATCCAAGCAGAAATAAATAAAAAAGAAATGAAAGAAACAATAGTAAAGATTAATACAACTAAAAGCTGGTTCTATGAGAAGATAAACAAAATTGACAAACCCTTAACAAGACTCATCAAGAAAAAAAGAGAGAAGAATCAAATCAACAAAATTAGAAATGAAAAAGGAGAGGTTACAACAGACAATGCAGAAATACAAAGGGCTATAAGAGATTCTTATGAACAACTATATGGCTATAAAATGAATAACCTGGAAGAAATGGACAGATTCCTAGAAAAGTTCAATCTTCCAAGACTGAACCAGGAAGAAATAGAAATTATGAACAACCCAATTACAAGCACTGAAATTGAAGCTGTGATCAAAAATCTTCCAAAAAATAAAAGCCCAGGACCAGATGGCTTCACAGCAGAATTCTATCAAACATTTGAGAAGAGCTAATGACTATCCTTCTAAAACTCATTCAAAAAATTGCAGAGGAAGGAATGCTTCCAAACTCATTCTATGAGGCCACCACCACCCTGATACCAAAACCAGACAAAGACAACACAAAAAGAGAAAACTACAGGCCAATATCACTGATGAACATAGATGCCAAAATCCTGAACAAAATTTTAGCAAACAGAATTCAGAAACACATCAAAAATCTCATACACCATGATCAACGTGGATTCATTCCAGGGATGCAAGATTGTTCAATATACACAAATCAATCAATGTGATACACCATATGAACAAATTGAAATATAAAAATGATATGATATTCTCAATATATGCATAAAAAGCCTTTGACAAAATTCAGCACCTACTTATGATTAAAACTCTTCAAAATATGGGCATAGAAGGAGCCTATCCCAACATAGTAAAAGCCATATATGATAAGCCTACAGCAAACATTATTCTCAATGGTGAAAAACTGAAAGCATTCCCCCTAAGATCAGAAACAAGCCAAGGGTGTCCACTTTCATCATTATTATTCCACATAGTTCTGGAAGTCCTAGCTACAGCAATCAGAGAAGAAAAAGAAATAAAAGGAATCCAGATCGGAAAAGAAGAAGTAAAGCTCTCACTGTTTGCAGATAACATGAAACATAGAAAACCCTAAAGATAGTATCAGAAAATTACAAAGCTAATCAGTGAATTTAGCAAAGTTGAAGGATACAAAATCAATACACAGAAATCACTTGCATTTTTATACACTAACAATGAAAAATCAGAAAGAGAAATTAAGGAATCAATCCCATTCACCATTGAGACAAAAAGAATTAAATATCTTGGAATAAACTTACCTAAGGAGAGGAAAGAACTGTACACAGAAAATTATAAGACACTTAATGAAATAAATCAAAGATGACATAAACATGTTCCTGGGTAGGAAGAATCAATATTGTGAAAATGACTATACTACCAAATGCAATCTTCAGATTCAGTGTGATCCCTATCATATTACCAAAGGCATTTTTCACAAAACTAGAGCAAAAAATTTCCCAATTCATTTGGAAACACAAAAGACCCTGAATAGCCAAAGCAGTCTTGAGAGAGATGAATGAAGCTGGAGGAATCAAACTTCCTGACTTCAGATTATACTACAAAGCTACAGTTTTCAAGACAGTATGGCACTGGCACAAAAACAGAAATATAGACTAATATAACAAGATATAAAGCCCAGAAATTAACCCATGCACCTATGGGTACCTTATTTTTGACAAAGGAGGCAAGAATATACAATAGGGCAAAACAGTCTCTTTAATAAATCGTGCAGGGAAAACTGGACAGCTGCATGTAAGAGAGTGAAATTAGAACACTTCCTAACACCATACACAAAGATAAACTCAAAATGGATTAAAGATCTAAATGTAAGTCCAGAAACTACAAAACTCTTAGAGGAAAACATAGGCAGAACACTGGATGACATAAATCAAAGCAAGATCCTCTATGACCCACCTCCTAGGTTATCAGAAATAAAAACAAAAATAAACAAGTGGGACCTGATTAAACTTAAAAGCTTTTGCACAGCAAGGGAAACTATAAGCAAAGTGAGAAAACAACCCACAGAATGGTAGAAAATAATAGTAAATGAAACAACTGATAAAGGATTAGTTTCTAAAACATACAAGCAGCTCATACAGCTCAGTGCCAGAAAAACAAACAACCCAAACAAAAAGTGTGGAAAAGACGTAAACAGACATTTCTCCAAAGAAGACATACAGATGGCTAACAGACACATGAAAAGATGGTCAACATCGCTCATTATTAGAGGAATGAAAATCAGAACTACAGTGAGATATCATGTCACACTGGTCAGAATGGCCCTCATCAGAAAGTCTACAAACAATAAATGCTGGAGAGGGTGTGGAGAAAAGGGAACGCTCTTGTATTCTTGGTGGGAATGTAAATTAATACAGCCACTGAGGAAGATGGTATAGTGATTCCTTAAAAAAACTAGGAATAAAACCACCATATGACCTATCAATCCCACACCTAGGCATATACCCTGAGGAAACCAAAATTGAAAATAACATGTGTATCCCATTGTTCATTGCAGCACAATTTACAGTAGCTAGAACATGGAAGCAACCTAGATGTCCATCAACAGTTGAATGGATAAAGAAGTGGTGGTACATATACACAACGGAATATTACTCAGCCATAGAAAGGAATGCATTTTTGAGTCAGTTCTCATGAGGTGGATGAACCTAAAACCTATTATACAGAGTGAAGTGAGTCAGAAGGAGAAATATAAATATTGTATTCTAACACTTATATATGGAATCTAGAAAAATGGTACTGAAGAATTTATTTACAGGGCAGGAATGGAGAAATAGACATAGAGAACAGACTTATGGACATGGGGAGAGGGGAGGATTAGATGTATGGAAAAAATAATATGGAAACTTTCATTACCATATGTGAAACAGATAGCCAGTGGGAATTTGCCCTATGGCTCAGGAAACTCAAACAGGGCTCTGTGTCAATTTAGAGGGGTGGGATAGGGTGGGAGATGGAAGGGAGATTCAAAAGAGAGGGGATATGTGTATACCTATGGCTGATTCATGTTTTGACAGAAAACATAAAAATTCTGTAAAGCAATTATCCTTCAATAAAAAATACATTAAAAAGAAAAAAAAAAAAGAAATGCAAGAATAGCACTAATGAAGTTAGCCTCATGGATCTGACACTTATCCGTATCCATTTTCTAACTATATCTGACTGGCTCTGTGTGTCTTTGAAAAAAAACGTTGTTGGTCAGGAATATTCTATTTTCTCTAATGATCAAGTTTGTATTCTTATTTTAATCCTTGGTTTAAATGTTATCCCTTTGGGAGGTCTCACATTCTCTTGTTATCTTTTCACAATATTTTTCTTATCCTTGTAGCTCACTGTAATAAGTCTAGTACTTATTTTATTATATTGTAATTGCTTATTCATCTGTTGGTCTGTACTTTAATTCAGTGCTTCTTGAGGGAAGGGTTTTTCTTTCATTATCCCCACACCCTCTTCTGCCCATTGATGAATACAATGCTAAAAATTGGATGTCAGATAGCCATTTAGTTTTGTTGTGATGGTCTCAGTCATTGTTTCAGCACAGTGCTTTATGGGTGATAAAGAAGACTGAGATTTAGAGTTGACGATTTCCAACTAGAGGGAAACAAGTCTCTTAGCATATGATGTCTACAAGGACAGCAAGCATTGGATTCTCATACCAACTTCCGCACATGTGTTGTAGGGCCCACAGATCTATTTTTAAACCTCGACTTCACCACTCAAGTGACCTTGAGTAACTGAGTTGATATCTCATTTATTTCTCATCTGTAAGATGGGTTTTATTCATAGAGTTTAGTCTGCTGAAAGTCAAAAATCCAAATCCAACTCCATTGTCCAGAAAAGGAAAGTGATTGGTCATGTCAGTGAAATCCAAAGATAGTTCCGATTTTGGAGTCCTTTGGTGCAGAGATTCAAAAGATGTTGCTGAGACAGTGTTTCTCTTTCCACCTCTTGGCATGAGTGTTCTCTGCTCAGCTCCATCTCACGGTTTCTCTGGACCAGGCAAGGAGACCTCTGCCAATCTCTACATATATCCCCACAGTAGGAATTATTGCTTAGCAGAGGCCTAGGCAGTGATGTCATTGCATCTGCTACCTGTGGTCAGCAAATGACAGTATTCCCCATGGCCAGTCTAGGGTTTGTACTCCATCCCTTTGGTAGAAGAAGGTAGAACAGCATGACTGAACATACCCAGAGGACACAGGATAGGAGAAGGATGCCCGAGATCTATAGGAAAGGAGGGACCATGCTAGACTGACACTGTTAAATTTTTTATTCTGACAGCTGTATAAAGCTCATCTCTCAAAGAATTGTAATAATTAAACTTATGCAAAGTGTTTAGCCCACAATTTATCACATAGCACTCAAATAAAGATAACTGTCATCACCATTAGTTAATTGAACCAAGGACATTTTGTTACTTAATCCCATACCTGTTATTCATTTTGCATTGAAAGGTTTCTCAAGGGAAAACTGATTGGAAGATTGACTTCTAGACTTATCTAGGTAAAGTATTTCTTTCAAAATACCTTTGTGCCATTCAAATCTGAGGGCATTAATCAACTTTATTTCTTTGAGAACATTAAAATAATAACAACAGTAGTAACAACAACAAAAATGTTAAATGTATTTTCTTTGCACCTGGAAGCTTCCAGGTAGTATTTTTTACCCCTATAGCAGTAAAAGAAAGAAGCCTCAGAATTTTTTTTTTTTTTTTTTTTGCATAAAACTAATCCTCATTATGAAACCCAACCATCTTTGAAGCATTCTCTCCTTGTAGTATCAACATATGAATGTAATTCAATATGGAAAGTATCCTTGTAGTATCTTCACATGAATGTAATTCTGTATGGAAAGGTCATGTGGCTGCAAGTCAAGATGGCAGTCAGTTGTGTCCAAGCATTAGGAGAACATGCTTCACCACAGAGTCTTTTGCATTTGTCCCCTTGCTGGCTTTAATCAGTGCCCTAGAGATTAAGAATCTGAAAGACCTGCTGGCTTCAAATAAAATGTAAGTTCTAGGAGGTAGATGGAAATCTTAGAGCTGGTTTGGAAAGCTCAGGCCCTCTGCCCAGCAAAGAAACAATGTATCAGTCAGAAAGAGTGTATTTTTAAAATGGATTCCTGCTTCCTGCTTCCTGCTTCCTGTGACTTTGAGCTTGATATTTAACATGTCTGATCCTTAGTTTCCACATTTCTAAAAGGGGACAACTTAACTGCTAGGGTTAGAAAAATAGGTAATACTTTTAAGTATGCACTTTGATCCTTCCTTGGAGGCCTTCAGAAAACTTTGGCTACTCCTCTTAAGTAACTCTTGAATTAAACAAATAAAAAAATTGCAATAATGTGGCATTTTTTGCTTGATAAAGTTGAACAAGGCAATTCAGAAATCCTATTACAGAGTTATTAATACAAAATTATGAGGAACGTCTTGCCAGGACATTAAGACCTTTATCAGTTTTAATCAGTGTTTAATCCTTTGAATTGTGTTACAAGTCACACAGCAGCTATTTGAATTCTGTTCTTTCAACTTTCTTTTCCCCATGTGCTACAATGCCTGCTCCATCCTTATAAGAGAAAGAGAGGATGAGAGTAATAGTTAGAAATTAGACTATATTATAAATGAATCAAAAAGACTGAGAGCCCCTTAGAAGACCATGAAGATACTGGATGCTTTCCTACTATGCATGAAATGGATAAACCTTATCTATATATTGAAAATGGACCTTCAGAGGCCAGAGGACTTTGAGACATCTGGATTACACTACAAAGATTTATTTATTTATTTTATAACTGAGGTATCTATATAAATATATTTCATTCCCACTCACTTGGATGCCTTCCTTAATGATTTCCAGGCAGCTATTATTTGCATCAATAAAGGATGTGGTGCTGTTGCTATAATTTCCTGCAACCTGGGCTTCCTCTGTAGATTTGAGCCCTGTGATTCAGCACTTGCAGGGGTTGTGTTACAGGCCGTCTGACAGAATATGATTATTTCGAAGTCCTAACCATATAAGCGTGACTCAGTGATTGTTGTTGTTGTTCAGACACCTAGTTGTGTCCAACTCTTTGCGACCCGATGGACTGCAGCACGCCAGGGTTCTCTGTCCCTCACCATCTCCTGAAGTTTGCCCAAGTTCATGTCCGTTGCATTGGTGATGCCATCCAGCCATCTCATTCTCTCATGCCCTCTTCTCCTTCTGCCCTCCATCTTTCCCAGCATCTGGGACTTTTCCAGTGATCCAGCTGTTTGCATCAGATGACCAAAATACTGGAGTTTCAGCATCAGTCCTTCCAATGAGTATTGAGGGTTGATTCCCCTTTAGGTTGACTGATTTGATCTCCTTGCTGTCCAAGGGACTCTCAGGAGTCTTCTCCAGCACCAGTTTGAAGGCATCAATTTTTCAGCACTGTGCCTTCTTTATGGTCCAGCTCTCACAACCGTGTGTAACCACTGGGAAGACCATAGCTTTGACTGTTGGGACCATTGTTGGCAGAATAATGTCTCTGTTTTTCAGCACACTGTCTAAGTTTGTCATAGCTTTCCTGCCAGGGAGCAAATGTCTTCTGGTTTCATGACTGCAGTCACTAACTTCAGTGATTTTAGGGCCCAAGAATAGGAAATCTGTTACTACTTCCACCTCTCCCTTCTCTATATGCCATGAAGTAATGGGGCAGAATGCCATGAACTTAGTTTTTTAATATTTTAAGCTGGCTCTCTCACTCTCCTCCACCCTCATCAAGAGACTCTTTAGTTCCTCTTCTTGCCCCTTATTTTAGCCTTACAAAGAATCACAGCTGAAGGGAGGAAAATCAACCCAAGCAACCGTCTTTTGCCTCTTCTCAGACATTTTTCTCACAGTGCCTTTTTTCCAGCTCTGGTTTCTGCTGTTCGGTTTGATATTCTGATAAATACAGACTCAAGAAGGAGCAGACTGCAGGGCTGCCTTCTTTGATGAATATTAAAGTCACTTCTGTGAAAAAGAGCTAAAAGTGCTGAGATACCAGAAAATCGGAATTCATAATACTTACTAAGTCAGCCAACACTCTATCTTTATGGTAAGCTATTGATCACTTGGTTTTAGAGGAACCATGCTGAAATCTGTGACTCGGTTTGTGGCATTGACTAAACACATGCTCTGCAAGACACTGAACAGTGGTTGTTCCAACTGCCATTTCCCCCTGTATTTTAAACTGCAAAAACATGACCAGACCTAGTTTGCATTTTTGCCTTGAAACTGCTGTTTTTGATTCGAGTGACTCAACACAAGTCATTGAAGCTGAATGTGTCATGTCATGCAGTAAAAATGAAAATATGCCTTATTGTTTTATGGGAACATGCAGTTCCAAAAAAAAAAAAAAAAAACCTGTGGTTAAAAAGATCAATTTATGATTTCAACAATGAGATGCTTATTTAGTGAATAGAACATGTTAGTTCAGGGATCAGTAAAAAGATAAGCAGGTGGTGCTATTAGGTCTTTAGCATATTTTGATGGTCTCAGTGCACAAGAAATTGAAGAGGTTTTTATTAATATTGTCCTACTTTTAGTATAATAGCAATACCATCACAGTGATGATACCTATAAAGCCCACTTGAATTGGAAACCTGGTCAAGGGAATTTGATGCCCTTGGTGACAAATCCTTACCCACTTCCACAACTTCAGTCTCCAGTTTCAAACTAGGGATACTAAAGAGTCATTTTATTTTCTTACTGTAAACACATAGATTTAAATTTCATTTTTTCTCCCTTCCTGTTTTCCTGAAGGTGTTTTCCATGGGCCACGCAGTCTGGGCTGATGTTGTAGTAATCTATAAGAAGACATAGATGTGAATTAGGGAGATTGAGTAGAAACATGATGGATATTTATTTAGCTGGAATTTGGATAAAAAGATAAGAGGAAATCAAAGCTGGCTACAAAATTTTGAGCCAAGGTCCAGTGTTTTTTCCAATAATAGAAGTATCTGTCAGGCAAAGGACTTAAAATGAGTTACAGGGGAAGATAATGAACTTCGTTTTGGATATGTTACAGTAACCTCTAAAATTAAAACACACAACTAATAATAATAATAGTAGTAGCTTATTTAGCCACTTTATTTGGCCACCTGATAAAAATAGTGAACTCATTGGGAAAAACCCCGATGCTGGGAAAGATTGAAGGCAATAGGAGAAGGGGGTGGCAGAGGATGAGATGGTTAGATAGCATCACTGACTCACTGGACATGAATTTGAGCAAACTCTGGGAGATAATGGAGGACAGAGGAGGCTGGTGGGCTACATTCCATGGGGTCACAAAGAGTTGGACTTGACTTAGCAACTGAACAATAACAATACCTTATTTAACATTTATTTGTACCATAAACTCTACTAAGTTATATTTATATATTAATGATTAAAATTTTTATGAGTAGATTGTGTTAACTCCTTTTAGAGAATAGGAAACTGAGAATAAGAGATGTTAATTGACTCTTCTGAGATCATACAGCTAGAAATATTTGAAACCTTAGTTTAAATCAGGTCTAATTACCCTGTTATATACTGTTTCAGTGAAATAGAACAACATAAAATAGCATAACTATTGACCATTGATCCAAGATTGAATTTTCAGTTCTCCTGTATAATGTTATTCCAACATTTTGACTCTATTTTTAAATGTGTTCTTTTCCTGATGTATTTACATGAACTTTGAATTCGTGGTCCTTGGAATCTGAACTCGTAATATTCTGCCTTTGAAATTCTGTTGTCAGTCAAGCTGAACTTGCTTGTACTCTTGTTGAGTTGAGATGAAGATTAGTAGGTGATTATCAAAACCCTTTGTCCTTCTCTGAATCAGTAGAAACATCATATGCAGACTACCCAGACAGAGACTATGCTTCCCTGCCCCTTTAGCATCTATACAGGAAAACGTGCCTAGTTTCCTTTAATGAAACGTGAGTAAAATTGCTGTGTGCCTCTTCTGCATTATGGACTTTAAAAAACAGGTGTAGGTCTTTATCCCTTTCATCTACTGGGTTCCTGGCACCAGCCAGTTTCTGGAGATGTCAGAATGGAAGACCTATGCACTCCAGGTCACTGTGCAGAGAAGAGTCACCTGCTTTGCTCTAAGAAAGAAATAAACAGCTACTGTGTCTGAGATATCAGAGTTTTGGACAGGTTTTTTTTTTTTTTTTGGAGTATTCTAGTCTAACAGTGATAACATTTCTATTATCAATAAAATTGGTTTTATTTTATAATAGTAATAGTGAAATATAGTTTTATGTTATCTTCTGTAAGACACCTGGATGCTCTTGCAGGCTTCCTGACATCTTACATTATTTTGTGGTGTGGATTTAGGTTTGGGTTGTGAACTGTGGCTTGCATCCTCAAGTCAGACTTCTTTCTGCTTCAAAATGCAGAAGAAATTTGATTGTGCTTGTTTATCATATATTATATATTTATCAATATTATGTCCACAGCATAATGCATGGGTGTTTATTGAAGTCTTGACATATGTTTAATCACTGAGCCTGAGATAGGCTTTTTAGTGGATCCAGCTGAAGGGAAAAAGGAAAAGACACTTTTTTTTTTTTTTAACAAATGTCACCTAGTATTATGTAAGCTATTTTTTCACAACCAGATAATTTTGTTCCTTTTGAATTCCTATTGGTCTTTGAAATTTAATTCTTCATATTCATAAAAGTTATCTTACTGCTACAGATGCCTCTGAGAGAGAAGCTTATGGTCAGGAAAATCAAGAAAAGAATTCTACATGAAGACCTGTGTTAAGGAGTCTGTCACATAAAGAAGTCTGTGAATAATATTCGGTTTTTTCAGTAATACTTTGTGTACATCAGAAGAGCATTCTCTCATTCAGCCATTTTGAATACATGTCTTTTTTTTTTTTTTTTTTTTACCTTTTTTAAAAAAAATAGAGGATAATTACTATACACTATTGTGATTTTTGGGCCATAGATCAACATGTATTGGCCAAAGATATATGTATGTCCCTTCCCTCTTGAACCTCCCCCCAACCCACCTCCCTCCCCATCCTACCCCTCTAGGTAAAATACATGTTTAAGAGACGTTATTTTCAGGCAAATCCTCCAGAGAAAACTTTCAGTTCAGCTTTGAATTTCATCATCTCTTCCTTTTCACTGTTCAGCTAGTTACACTCCCCAGTACTGGCTGTGTGCTTAGGGTCTTCAGTGATTGCCGTCCTCATGTAGCACCAGAGAGTAGCTTTTGAAGAAAGAGTTGTGAAAGCTTAAAAAATTAATCTACTGAAAGACTGGACCAAAAGCCTTTTGCTAGAGAACAACTTTCACTTTAAAAACCAATTACTAAGCTCTCAGAGCAGAACAGAAGCAAAAAGCAGAGCAGGAGAAAAGGACGGTTGTATAAAGAAACCCAGTTCCTTTCCTTGAGCCTCTGAAGGTTTTCTCATATACTTCTCTGTCACTTCTTGGAAAGGCAGGTTCTCCATTGGACCAGAACCTGGAAAGATTCTACCTTTGTTTTGCATCAGTATGCTTTATGATTTTATTCTTTGTATAAGAGTGTTGTTTTTATGCTCACTATTATTAGATTAGGTTGGGTTCAAATTCCAGCCTCAAGGTTTTCTAGCTCAGTGGTCTTGAGTCTCAGTTGACTCACCTGTAAATTATAGGTAGTGATATTTACTAGTTATTATGATAAATGAGTTATTGCACATAAAGTGCTCCACTCATTTTTTTTTTTAACCTTTGTAATCGTTCAGTAAATATCAGGTCTCCCTGTGTTCTTGCTGGTGGTTGTTGATGGTAAAAGTATACCTTTGTGAATTCCCTCTTCCCTTCTGATTAATGCCCTCTTCTCCTTTAGAAGTTGTAATGCATTTAATCTACTTTTGTATCATGGATAGCATTTTATGTCATTAGCATGGTTCTGTCATGTTCTTCCCTGATATATTCTCTTTCTCACTTAGCTGGGGGATCCTACTTCCTTTCATGTCCAAACTGACTGGAAGGGGGCATTGCTATAATACACACTTGATTGAGAACACTAAATGTTTCTTAAATGGTAGCAATTGCGTACTTTTTTTTCTTCCCGTTTTACAGCCATTATCACTGTAAAATGAGCAAGGAAAGTTCAGTTAAATAAAAATCCTGATGAATATTTTGTGAGGTAGTTATAGCTTACACATCATAGAGTAAATATGGTGTTATTGTCCAGGACCTGGTGTGAGCCCAAAACCATATTGTCTGGATTTGAATCCTGCCTCTGACCCTTCATAGTTGTGTGACCTCCTCAGATCACTTCTGTTTGTGAGTTCATATTTTCATCTATGACATGGGCATGGTAATAATATCTACCTCTTTGGAATGTCGTTAGGATGAAATTATTTAATGTATATAAAATGCTTAGGATAGTACATGGCTCATAACAAAGGTTTTGTGTTTTGGTTGTTGTTTTGTTACTGTTGCTGTTATTACTATTGTGTTTGTAGATTTCACGCTATATAGCTTGATGAGGAATTAGCCACAGGGCTTTATAGAGTCATTTGCTTGTAGTATAAACTTTGAATAATGTGTGTTTCACATGGCATTATTGTTGTTGTTTAGTCACTAAGCTGTGTCTCTTTTGTGACCCCATGAACTGTAGCCCACCAGGCTCCTCTGTCCGTGGTATTTTCCCAGGCAAGAATACTGGAATGGGTTGCCATTTCCTTCTTCAGGGAATCCTCTCAACTCAGGGATCAAAGTCACATCTCCTGCATTGGCAGGTGGGTTCTTTCCACAGAGCTACCTGAGAAACTCTCAGGGAGCCATTTAAAATTTTTAAAGGCATAGAGAATAGTGAAATCAATGATCTCTGCCTAAAATATATAACTCTTGGGGGGTTCCCCAGTGATCCATTGGTTAAGACTTTGTCTTCCTATCCAGGGAGTGTGGATTTGATCCCTGGTTGAGGTGCTAGGATCCCACGTGCTACATGGCCAAAAAGCCAAAACATAAAACAAAAGCAATATTGTAACAAATTCATTAAAGACTTAAAAGGACATATATCACTCTCCTTGGAGCAAGCTAGAGAGGACTCGGTCAGACTTACTGGGAAACTGTTGTCATAACACGAGAAAAAAGTAGTATGTACTAGGTTAGAATTGATGAATATGACAAGAGTGGATAGAATAAGAGATTTTTTAAGTGGAAAATTTACATAGTTGTGTGATTAAATGGAGATGGAGGTCAGAAGAAATGGAGATTTCAAGAATAACTTCTAGTTTTCTCAGTAGCATAACAAGATGTGTCAAGGGTCTGTGACTGTATAGAGAGATAGACCAGGATAGATTTAGAGATGACATGGTCATAAGTTTTATTTGGGCATGTAGAATGTGAGGTGCTCTAGGATCTGGAAAAGGGAATGTCAAATGATCAGTTGGACACAGTGGTTTTGTCTGTGAGGAGAGGCCTGAGAGGAGGGAAAATTCTGAGCTCTCACCATATGCATGGCTGTTAAAGCCATAGGGTCTCTGAGGCATAGAATATTGAGCAAAAAGAAAAAATTAATTCGAAATCTGCCTTGAGAAACACCACCATTTTATGGCCAGATAGTGGAGAAGACAGGGAGGAAGGGAGGAGAGAAGTGGGGAGAGAGAAGAAGAGGGGGAGAGATTTCCCAGAAAGGAAGGGAAATTGGGAGATTGTTATGCACAAGCCAAGGAAACAGATGGAAACCAGTTTGAGGTGGAGGAAGGAATAAAAGGAAAGTGAATAGAAGACCTAAGAAAGGGTGTCTCTCCCATAAATTTGGCTTATGAAGGGGGGAAGAGAGACTGCACAGGCTTGAGACAAACATAAGGGCCAGGTGAAGTTTTTAATTAATTAGTATTCTTAAAGAGGGGTCGCTTCTGGATTTGAAGCCAATGGAAATAATCTATTTAAAAGAGAGAGTTTAAAGACTCTGAAAAGGTGATTATACAGATGATTTTGTAAGATTTTCAAAAAATGTCAGGGATGAGAACAAGAAAGAGGTCCAGAGAGGAATAACTCTAGAGCAGTTATTATTGACCGAGAGTGATTTTGTGTGTAACCTCCCCTTCCACCACCCCGGGACATTTGGGAAATTCTGGATATATCTTTTATTGTCTCACCTGGGAAAGCAGTGCTATTGACGTCTAGTAGGTCGGGGGCAGGGAGGGTGTTCAACACTCTACAAGGTACAAGACAGGCCCCACAAAAAAGAATTATTCAGTTCAAAATGTCAGTATGTTGATGATGAATAACCATGTTTAGAAGAAGAGAGATTCAGTGCAAGACAAGAGTAGAGGGATGGAATGGAGTAAGAAGTGGGTATGTTTTTCTATCTAATATTAATTACATAGTGACTACTCAATAGATGTTAGCCATGATTAACTAAACTCAATCTCTATTAATGTCTACTCTCTAGTAACATCTGAATAATGGGCATTTTAAAAAAAGGAATTAGAATTCATTAGAGAAATAACTCTCTAATGAACATTAGAGTTAAATGTATTATGGTTGCTCTTGACCCCCACATTGAATTCTACTTCCTTTAGATTTTATAAAATTTTATAGACAATATCTGTGACTAAGACAATTCAATTAAGAAAAAAATTAGATTAATTTTTCTTAAATATTGCTCTTGAAAACTGAGGTCCAAGAAGCCTTAACTATCAGTCCTAAGCATTTACCAGCTACATGATTCTAAGTACAGGATGTTAGACTTAACCACTGTAGACTTTTTCTTTGACATGTGAATAAGAACATTCTTGTCACGAGTGGTTGTAAGCATCAGTGACTATTGTTGGCAGAGCACCCATTATAGGACTGAAATAGCAAATTTTAGTGATTGCTGCTGCTGATATTACTATTGTTTTTTTATATTACTACTATTGATAAGGATTTCATTTAGTCCAACTCTTTTGCAACCCCGTGGACTGTAGCCCACCAGGCTCCTCTGTCCATGGAATTTCCCAGGCAAGAATATTGGAGCAGGTTGCCATTTCCTTCTCCAGGGGATCTTCCCAACCCAGATGTGGGATTGAACCCACATCTCCTGCATTGGCAGGTGGCTTCTTTAACACTGAGCCACCTGGCAACTCCAGTGGAGTTTATTTTATTCACCTTACTCCCATTTGATAATAACCCTCTTTCCTTTTGAAGAATCAGCTTTCCCCTATGCAGTTTTGTTGGGATTACCAAGTAAAGAATCATGCCTTCTCTGGACATAATGTCCCAAATAAGACCAATTGATACTTTCCTCTGAGAAGTCAAGTAATTTCCCTGATTCCTGTCTTTCTTTGAATCTGGCTCACTAGTATTAACTTTAAATTTGTGTGCTACGTAACGGCTGTTTAGCTAAATTCTTAATATCTGTAGTTATTAAATGTTGATTTCTATTGATTACAACCAACAAAATCCTAATTTACACAGGCAGCATTAATACTGGAAGCTGGATTAATACTGGAAGTCTTGGGACTGGGGCATAAATGAATAACTATCGTTGTTTAGCAACTATGGGTTGGTGAGAAGAACTATATATCATTGTTACATTCTAGGTGATATGTTTATATTGTCTATTATATTCTATGTATTGATATGTCTTTAACAAATTCCAGTGTGTTGTTTTATTTCCATTGCTCCATGAATATTTTATTCACTTCCTCACAAATCTTTTCCATTTTTCTGAGACTCTTTTGCTTGGACCAGAATGTTATTCAATCAAACAAGATACATTTTTGTTGAATGAACACATTTATTCCTAATGCTTTGATTATGCAGTTGCCAAAAAGGAAATCAGTCCAAACCATTCATACAAACAGATTGGGCTGTATTCTCTCATCTTTCGTCATTGTGTTCAAGGTAGAGCTATACTTCTATTTTAAGAATGAAAAACAAATTTCCAGAAGAGATAACTTGTTACTAAAGAATTCCTATGTAATTGGAAGCCTTCGAGGCAAATAATAATTGTAATTTGAACGGAAGGGGTTGGAGCCACTTCTATAATGATACTCATTAGATTTTTTGTTTCTCTTCTCTGGACTATATAGGAGCAACAGTTGCTTATGTCCTCATGGACATAACCAATGAAAACATGGTGATTATTCCTGGCATGATGTCATCCTTGCTCATGATCAGATTGAAGATTCCTATTGCTTGCCTTGTCTCATCTAAGCAAAACCAAATCTTTCCTAAAGTGCAATGACAAATGGTTAGGCTGTGTGGGGAAAAAAAGGTGGGATAACAGTCTATTTGCAAATAGTCTAGAAAGCCAAAAATTTATTGTTCTTTGGTTGGTCCTAACAAACTTTCTTTTATTAATAGCAAACTATGAAGATCCATGCCAGGGTAACTGCAGAGGGGATTATAAAATGGTCTATCATTCTCTCCAAGGAAATATCTATGCAAATGTAGCAGAACTAGATATGAATAAAGAACATGGTAGGCTCAGGTTTTATTATTAGTTAAGCCCTCCTCTGAGAATAGAAAATTTTGGTTCTTTGTAACTTATAAAGGTTTATAAGGTTTTTTTTCACTGTATTTTACTTCATGTAATAGTCTTTTGTTAATAGGAAAAAGCAAAAAGAACAGAGACATCAATGCACAATTCAACACAATTTTTATACACATGAATAGATTTTAAAGGCCAGAATGATAGGATCTGGATATTGGAAATAGAATCAGTTATATAATATAAAAGTCATGCAACCAAAAGACAGAACAGTTAGCATCTAGATCTAGCTTTGCCACAACTTTCTATAACATCTTTAATTCACTTATTTAACACAACCAGCCACAGCAATTTTCTGTCTGTGAAATAACATAGCTGATCATTAGGCCTGGAGTTTCACCTAGTTGGGTCTGAGTCAGATCCAGTACAAAGAAATGTTTGTTCCATCATCATGTAATTTTTATAAATTGAATCTGATGCAGCTTGTCAGAAGATGGTCTGTAATACTCCACAGGCTCTATCACTCTCTGATGCCTTACATTTCTATTACCTGCCTGGTCCTTGAAGACAGTTAATTTTGTGTTCCTTTTAGGAGATGTTCCCTGAGGATAGTTATGTTCTCATAATCTTATGATTCTATGTAGGTTTGAAATGAGCTAACTAACTCTATTCGAGCTTATTTAACAGTGAAAAATGAAAGTGTTACTCACTGATGTCAGATTCTTTTGAGACCCCATGAACTATAGCCCACAAGGCTCCTCTGTCTATGGGATTCTCCAGGCCAGAATACTGGAGTGGACAGCCGTTCGCTTCTCCAGGTGCTCTTCCCGATCCCAGGAGGCCCAGCTGGGCCTCCTGCATTGCAGGCAAATTCTTTACCATCTGAGCCACCAGCGAATACTCCCTTATTTAACATAAGTGAATGGTAAGAAGATTGGGGGGGGGGCGGATTATACATTTAATTTGATCATATAGTTAAATATGGGCTTCCCTGTTGGTTCAGAGGTAAAGAATCTGCCTGCAATTCAGGAGACCCCAGTTTGATTCCTAGGTCAGGAAGATTCCCTGGAGAAGGGTTAGGCTACCCATTCCAGTATTCTTGGGCTTCCCTGGTGGTTTAGATGGTAAAGAATCTGCCTGCAATGCAGGAGACCTGGGTTCGATCCCTGGGTTGGGAAGATTCCCCTGGAGGAGGGGATTCTCCAGTATTCTTGCCTGGAAAATCCCCATGGACAGAGGAGCCTGGCGGCCTACAGTCCGTGGGTCACAAAGAATTGGACATGACTGAGCAACTAAGCATAGCACAGCATATATATATATATACACACACATACATACACACACGTACACACATACACAAGAGGTTTTCAGCCTAGCCCATGGAAAATTATGCGTTCTGAAAACTTATCTAGATTTATGTCATCAGGTTCAGTCTGAATGAGCTAGAGAGTTTTAAATAAAAAAAGACCCTCAAATTATTGGGCCATAACTTATTTCATGAAACAGATTTTCTTTTTATAACATATCTAAATATTGTTTTCCTAGTAGTAACTGTAAATAAAATCAATTTTTCTCCTTTAAGGTTGTTTCCGAGAAGAAATTTTTATAAAGTTTATTTTCAAAACAAGAGCAATTTATTCTTCTGTTAACAAAAATGATGAATAAGTTGCATATTCATGTTAAAAGTATGTTTTTAATCATGCATTTGACAGTAGCCTCTAAGTCATAAGCATTCACAGTATAAATGGTGAATAAGAACTAATTGCTTTCCCCCCCTTCTTTTTGCAATTCAGAACCAGCATCTTCAGATTAATGGCATATTAGTGTATTACTCAATGATATTTCATTGGAAGAATGTATTTCCACAAGATGACAATATCTCTCCTTTGCATAATATTGTTAATTTCAAAGTTACCATTATAGTCACTTTTTTTTATTATTATCAGCAAACAAACATTTATTAAGCATGTGCTGTTTGCAGATTACCAAATACACTGCTCCAAATAGATGAGGCATGTGATAGTAATAGTGTCCCATGGGTGTTAAAACTATATAGTTAAAAGCCAGTGCAAAAGTGAAAACAACACAAGGTAGAGAATTCACACAAAATGCTGTAGAAATTGTTGCTTCTCCAAATACTGCTTACATTTTCTCTCATGAACAAGGGAGCCAGTCTTCACTCTGCCATATGAACACATCCATGGATGTTCTGCTTTGACTAACCTTTCTGACTTAGCCATGGAAAAAGGAGATTTTTGCTTATTTTTTACATTATCTTCTGTTGGAATGTATCTCATTCTGCTCCCCCTGCCTATGACCAGGGAGATGTCATATGCCACTGGCATGTGATTACAAAGGAGAGAGACTCTATGGAAAGGGGTGTGTTGTGGGCAGTGGCAAGATCTGTATAAGTGTTGGGACTCTTCACTCCCAGAGTGAGAGGCTATTAACACTAGATCTAGCGAAACTGCCATAGCATAATAGAGCGTTCCAGGTGGTTCAGTGATAAAGAATCTGCCTGCCAGTGCAGGAGATGCAAGAGATATGGATTCGATCCCTGGATTCAGAAGATCTCCTGAAGGAGGAAATGGTTAACCATTCTAGTACTCTTGCCTGGAGAATCCTATGGACAGAGGAGCCTGGTAGGCTACTGTCCATGGGGTCACAAAAAGTTGGGCATGACTGAGCACGCAGGCACACACGTGGACTTTGGTAACCTGGCTCACCTCCCAAACTGTTGCTTGTGCCCTGTCTCTGAACTCCTGGCAAACCCCTCCAGCCCTTCTCCTGCCTCTTGTCCTTTCCCACTCGTCATATGTATGGGAAAGTGCAAAGTCCTTTGGATCTTCTGCCTCAGAGCTTCCATCCATCTTCTTTTTCTTTGTATTTTTTTTTTTTATTAAAGACTATCATTCAAAAGGGAAAAAGAGGGTCACCATCAGCCCCTTTCTGTCCGATTGCTGTATATGATGAGAGTGTTGGGCATGTATTTACCCTGCCCAGCCTTCTTCTTGTAATTGATCCCACTTTCCCTTCTTCTGCTAATTCCAGGAGGCTAGCTACTTACTGACTTTACCGACTGGTACAAAAAGGTGGACCCAAAGGCCCAGGACAGCTAATGAGAATCCTGCATCTCCCAGCTGTGGTGACTGGTTCAGGCATGGGATCAAGCCAGGCCAGCTGGAACCCTTGCACTTGACAGTTATGTGAGTAAATACATTTCCCTTTTTTTCTTAAGACAGTCTGTGCTTCTTCCACTTGCAGATGAAAAAAAAATTCAGACAAATACAATAATTAATAAGGAATCACAGCTCTGAGTTTTCTTTCTTCTCTCTACCAATTCTTTCCTTCTCTTCCTATTGTTCTTCCCCCAACACCCCCTCATCCAATTGCTTAAGGATAGTGGAATTCACCTTCTTAATAATTATACAGTATTTCCATCAGGACAACACTGTTGACATTTTAACTTTTAATGTGTCCAAATCACAGCCCCAGCCCTGCATACAAAGGTGTAGCACTTTCCATCTCTTCTCAATGTGCTGACATCCTGACAATAATTCTATTTTTCCTTTCTGGTTAGCTCTCAAATGCCGAACTCAAAACAATTTCATGCGGTAGGAAAGAGCACTGGATATGTTCACAATTTAAAAATAATTAGTTGGAAGAGACTTTGGAGCATATCTAGTACTGTCTTCTTTATAGCACACTGACAGTTGATTGATTACCTAGCCTATGCTTGAACCCATCTAGTGACAGAAAGTTCATTACATTACAGCTTTGTCTTTTCATTTATGGACAGCTCTAATTGCTAGGCATATTTCAACTCAGATTTCTTTTTCTAATGTAATGTTCTATTGACAACGCTTCTGAAACTTTACTTGTCCTGGATAATCATCCCCGATTGTTTCAAAGTTTGTTCTTATGACAGTGTTTCCAAATACTTTACTTAACCCTTCTTAGGAGGCTCTCGAAGTTCTGAGCAATGTCCATGTGACAATGTCCATGTGACAGTATGGAGTAGAGTACCCTGTCTGTCCCTTGAGTTAGACAACAGTTCTGTTTTTGTAGTCTTGGATTTCATTAGCTTTTAGCAACCAGTGAATTGAAATGTCCATTCATAGTTTATTGTAATCTTATTTTAACAATATAATTTTAAGTATATTTTTCCTATCCTATATTTGGGCAGCTGATTTATTTTGAACAATTGACATTTTGAACTTAGATGCCAGGCTGTACATTCACCTACCATCTCATTCTAACCTTACAATGATCTTGGAAGATAGGAAGGAACTATATTAGTTTCATTTTATTAATAAAAATATTGTCTCACAAAGAACCTTGCCTAAACTCAAATAGCAAGTTAGTGGTAAAGCTAAGTACCAGAACTTACACATTTTTGATGTGGTGAGAGAATGTCCAGCATTGACTAATGACTTAGAAATGTGTTTATGTGTTAACCTCTGTTGGTAACACATAGTTGAGAAAAGTAAAACTGCTGATATTTAATCCATTTTACTCTTTTTACTTCATTCCCATCAGAGATTTCTTCATTCTTCCTAATGATTTCTTCATTTCTTCCTAAATTAGTAGTAAGTCTGCTTTGTCCTGTTACACAAATCAGTTATGTAACAAAAAGAGAAAAGTAAAACTGCTGATATTTAATCCATTTTACTCTTTTTACTTCATTCCCATCAGAGATTTCTTCATTCTTCCTAATGATTTCTTCATTTCTTCCTAAATTATTATTAAGTCTGCTTTGTCCAGTTACACAAATCAGTTATGTAACAAAAAGATCTGCATCTTGCTTTATCCTATAGACTTATGGGCATTGCATTTTAGACCCACATGGTTCTTCCCAAATCTGCAGCTATGACGTGTGCTTGTCTTGCTAAACTGAACATTTGCTCAGTTTGAATCTCCATTTCAACTGTTTGTATCCAGTGTTTAAATGAGAATTCTCTGGTGACCAAGCTGGGAATTACTGCATGCACGTTTTAGCTTTTACTTAAGAGGCACAATTAGAAGAGGAGAAAATAGAGTTTCTGTGACTTGAGAGTAGCCCCTCCTTTTTTTCCGATAAGATTCCCTATATGTTTTATTTGTCTCTTCTGCAGATATTTCTGTATTATATGGTACATTCCTTTGAGGTGAAATAGAGCATCTGTTTATTAGTCTCAGAGCAATAGTGCAGTCCCTCTTTTAAGGTAATGAAATAGCTGGGGAATGCTTACCTGAAAATATTTTTTTTTTGCTTTACACTATCATGTATAACCCTGATGTGATGGCTTATTACCCATTCCCATATAGAGATTGGTGTAGGCAGGTGTTACTGACAAATTTGTCAATTCCAGCCCAGAGCTACAAAATTCCTTGTCCAAGGACACAGAATCGACTAACTCAGTATTAAGGTTCAAAAAATGCCAAAGACAGTTCTGTTCTTTCAAGCATTCCATTTGGTCTAATTGAGCTTCGCTAACCTTTTCTCTTTGACAGAACAACTTTGAATGCATGTCAGGAGAGAGCTTTATAAATATTTATTGAATAAAACAGCTTGTTTGGATATGGAATGAGTTTAGAGACAGGAATAAGACCAATCAAACTCTAACTTTCTGGTATGGAAAATGTGGGCTGAGAGAATGCCCAACATCAAATATTAAATAATAACCAATTTTGGTTTTAGTGTTCAACTTAATGTAGTGTTATATTAAACTTGCATTTGCTCATTACCTGTAAAAATTTTTCTGGAGGGATAGATCTTATTTATTATTCATTTACTCATTCATTCTTTCTCTTCTTCATTTGTCAGATTATTCATCTATTCCTCAAATTTCTAAAAATGATTTAAGGTCATTTAAAAATATGTATATGATGAATTGTTATAAATTATACTCAAGATATCTAGGCAAAGCAAGAAAAATATGACAAATACAGAAATGGTATCTATAACAAAATTACACTCTATAAGGCCTGAACGTTTGCATTAAAACTAGGTCCTGAGTTTTCTAGTAATTAGCAGCACGAAGAGGGAATGCTGATGAATTCCATATTTAATTTTCATATAATAAATTTCTTTCTAAATAATAAGCACAAAATCATTTATTAGAAGAAATAGCATTTTTCTGGATATATGAACAGAGTGAAGATTTTTCCTCTGGATATTGTAAGATACAAGGACAAAATCTGTCCCCACATGGTAAATACAACTTGATGCCTTAAACTTTTATTATTTATGTGTGATGATCAAAAGTAGGGTATCTGTGTACTTTGCATTTTTTTCAAAAGAACGGTCTGATGTGGCATTGCTGGTGGCAATATGTGTCTTCAATGGTACCTCATCCCCTTGTCACTATGCATTTTATTTTATCCCATTTCTTCATATTATGACCCAATTTGCTCATTTATTTATAAATTGATTTTATTTTTTACTTTTTGGTTGTGCAGCATGTGGAATCTTGGTTAAATCAGGGATCGAATCCACGGTCCCTGCAGTGGAAGCTGAGTCTTAAACACTGAACCACCAGGGTGTTCTCTCACTGTACATTTTAATAAAATGCATATCCTTGTCCCTTGCAGCTGTTTCTCCCACTCCTTTTTGCACAGAGCTTTGTCCCCTTACTGGTCCTGTGCATCCCTGTTGATAAAATCCACATTGTCCATTCAATGAGTGGTAATTTACAGGAAAAATTCTTCCTTTTTCCAGAACCACCTTTCATCTGTTGTTCCTGAAAATGGCTGCGTTTTGGCCAGCCTCCTCCTGCTAATGCCCTATAATATGAATTAGATACTCCTTAAAAACCTTCTGTCAGACATTTTCTAATAAAAGCTCCTGCAAATGATGCTGTGTTTGGCTTTCTTCCTTACCTAGAGCAGGGATGACTGGCACTTATTAATAGTAAGTGGTCAAATAGCTTTGTAGAATGAAACAAAGAGCTTTAGAAAATCAAGTAAAAATGATTCTAAATCTAAAATGATGTAGGTAGTTTAAATCAGTCACCCATTTGAATATTGTTATGTCTAACTATTTTAAGTTTAAAATTCTTTGCCAGTGATTTCTTTTTTACATGTAGATTTGTGTTATGAAGTTGACTGGCTGAATCAAAATATTTCCTTTTGCACGTGTAGTTATTAAATAGTGAAAGAGCTGGCCAGTCAATTTACTTTTCATGTAAGAAATAATATCTCTCTTCCAGTAAATCATGTAGAAGCTAGCCTCTGAAATTGTGAAGATTTTACATATTTTGTTGTCCTGCTTGACATGGTTCAGAATGAATCATCATAAATTAGTCTTTTTATGCTATAACATTTCTGTAAGACATAGACTTCCCCAAACTATATAGAGGTTAAAATAGAGCTTGCTTATTATATTCATATGGATATTAATAGATGTAGAGTTGAGGGGAGGGATAATTTTCTGAGAGTTTAGACTTATGAATTTCTGTACTCACTCCCTTCCAAAAACTGTTCATTCATTTCTTAGACAGAAACTGATGGACTCTAAGGGAGGAAGATTTCAGAGTTGAATAGGATATGGTCTATTGCTTTAAGGATGCCACAGTGTCATGAGACCAAAAATATTGCTGCAAATTCTAAAATCGGGAAGTGTACAATTCTGCTGGCACATAAATCTATGAGGTAGAGAGCCACTGCCCTTATCGATCTGAGTGTTAAAGATGGACAAATTGTGGTTTACAAAACAGAGAGAGAGGAAAATAATTCCAGAAATAGGGAAAACACATTTCAAAGGCACAGAAACTTTGAAGTCAATATTATCCTGAAATCTGCTTGTGGGAGAAAGAAATGAGTATTTTAAAATTTTAAAACAACACAACAGAACTTACTTAACAGGGATAGTGGAATGTCATGGGCTGTGTGCTCCGTATTCCTCAAATGTTAATATCTGGTAAACCAGATAACTTTCTCCTTTCCTTAATATTATAGGTTTAAAAAATTAAGAAAAAATATATTTCTTGGAAGGTTAACTATTTTTTCTTCTAAAATTGTCATAACTTTACTTATTTAAATAATTATTTTGATCTCCATGTGTTCATCAAATATCACTAATGGAAAGTTTTAAATTGTTCCTTAGCTTGGAGGGTAGTAAGGGTTGATAAAACCTGAGAAAACCACTTTGGTAAGAATTCACTTGTGAGTAATGAGTGGTGTAAGTAGATGTAGTGAAAAGAGGCAATTTGCTAAAAAGAGAAGCAGAGGAATCATTTATGCTTAAAAATGAATACTTCAAGTATTCCATTAATTAGATGTTCATTTTTGTAAATAAAGCTCTTTTTAAAATACAAAGATAGCAATATTATTCTTTTTTTAAAGTAAACCAGTAAAAAATGATAATTCTTGAAGTGAAAATACCTGGATTATGTTCTGACTTCAGTGTTTACTAATTTCGCAGGAGAAGAGCACGATTCTCTCCAGAACATTTCTTTTCTTCTGTTTCTCTAAAGAGAGAAATCTGATTCCTCAGAATTTTGATCAGTGGTTGGACCACCGTCGTTAGTTAGGATCACAGTGCACCTCTTTTTCCTATTTTCTCCTCCTCGTCTCTAGGACCCACGTGAGACCAAGGCCCACACTAAAGGGGAGGGCCAGTTACCATCCTGTTATCTCTGTGCTTCTGCTCAGAGCATTCCCCAAACCTTTAGGGAATCATCCTGACTGGGTTCCATTCTTTGACATAGAAAAACCTGTTTATGGCGTGGGTGTGAGCTGTGTGTTTGATCTAGGTTACAGGAAAGTCTTATATTTGATTATCACTGTTAGCCTATCTAATATTAAAGTGCTGTTTTGGGTTCCCATTTATTAGTGAAATGTGTATTTTGCTTTCTCAGCAATTGTCTAAGAGAAGAGAATGTTTGGAGAAAGAAATTGTGGGGTTGTTAGTTTTTAATTCAGATGTCTGAATTTATCACATCTTTAAAATAGTATTAACCCTAGAACAAAGGGTTTAAAGACTGAAATTAGCTACTGTCTTTTTTGTTCATCACCTGTTGGCATAGAGTAAGAGCTTAATAATTTTTATTTATTAGACTCTAAGCAATTTGAGGGAAATAAATTGGCTCGTTCACCATGGTGTCTTCAGCATGTAGCATATTGACAGTTTATATGTGTATTTATACACTTAAATGTGTGTGTGTGCATATATAGTTCCTAAATGAATGAAGATGAGTGTTAAAACTTTTTTACAATGTAAAATAATAAGATAATCATCTATATTATATTATGGAATATGTCTTTTGCTTGATGTGGGAAGAGAAACAGAGGGACATTTTATGCAGTAAAATAAAGAGATGTTAGTATTGGAATAAAATATGACAGCTTCTGGGCAGAAAATATAATGGGTCTGAAGAATTTGAGAAGAATTAAAAGATATAATAGTATTTCCACTCACAACATAGTTTTAGAAATAATTTCAATTTAATGTTTTCAACAAACATTTGTGTCATTTACCTGTGCGTGTATATATATCATATAATATAAACACATATATCATACAACTGTGTATATCACTTGAATGCTATATAATTATCAATAATAAAATGATATATTAAAATATGTTCCCAAATTAGAATGCCCACAGGCTTGATTAGAATAGATTATATAACTGGAGTAATATTTAAAGCATAGTTCATAAAATATAATCATAATTTTACTTTAAATCAGTAGCTATATCTCTGGATTAATCATACTGATACACAGGATATTTACTGTCAGAATCTTTTAGTTTGATCTATGACTTTGCCAGGAAAGTGCCAGAATAAACTATTGCACACATTCTTTATCATTTGCTTAAAAAGTTGGTTGTTTGAGCTACTTAATTTTTCTATAGCTAAATGGAAGACAGAGGGAATAAAAGAATTAAAGGAGGAAAATTATGTATGATTCTGTTTTTAAACTTCATTGTTTTTTGGTCACACTGTCATTAAGTATGCCCCCAATAAAGACAGTTTTGCTTCAAACATGTAATTGTGAACAAGTAACTCCAAAGATTTTGGAATATTGCTTTATGTATAATTCAATTAAACTTTAAATTATTTCCTTGCTCTTTAATCAATAATATCACTCAGCTATCTATTTCCTTTCACAATGTGAATTTTAGGACTTTTTCATTACTCTTTTTATTATTGGTATTCTGAGGCCCCACTTGATAAAGAGTCATTTGAAAATTTATTCAGCATGTTTCTCTCTATTAGTCCATGGTCAAAAGTATTTGTAGTGGTCACCTTTCCATATTTCTGCTTAGTACGCTGACATCTGTATATATACCTCCTCCCTCTCCCCAACCAATATTCGTAAATGAATGGTCATAAATAATCCAAACCAGTTCCATCAGATTATTTCTCAAGATACTTTGTAATTACTGTGTAGTGAGGGAACTAACTTGATTTGGAAGCTGAGGGGCTGCTATGTGACCTTGGAAGCAGGGAAGCCAGTCTTTAGGGAGAAAAGAATAGAGCAAATGCATGGAGAAGGAAAAGGAGAAGAGACACTGTGTTAGAATGCAAAGGTGAAGAAGAATTAGAAAGAAAGGCAGACAGATATCAATGCATATTAATTAAGGAGTCTTCATTTCAAACAAACAATTAGAGTGAATTTATTCTTTCTTTTCCTCATTTGTTAAATATTTATTTTTGTTACTACATGGCAGACACTGTTAATATTTTGATGATAAAGTTGTAAACATGGGACTCTAATTCCCTCTCTCATGGAGATTTTATTCTAGAGAGATTTTACTGTATTGAGTAAACAATAATATAATTTAGGATAATGGTGAGTAATGAACTGACATAGAGAGTACTGAAGGGTTAACTTGCGGGGAGTGAGGAGAGCAAGTCTTCTGTGATGATGTGGCATTTTTAGAGCCTAGAAGATGCAATTAGCATCACTTACTTCTTTTCCCATTTCTTCTCCTAGAGTTTCTAGCTCAGTAATGATCTGATCATAGTTACTGCAGGTAATAGTGTGATTACATGTTTTGCTACTAATAAGAGGGTTTAATATCTTTTCAACTTACAATTTCATTCCCTGGATACTCTAACGCTCAACTCCTTAGCCGATGCCACATATTTTGCTTTTTGTCTTTGTTAGAGAAGCTCCTGCCCATTCATGGCATGAATCTTGTTAATTTTTAGAGTAACAGGTCTCCAAACTGTGTCTTAACCCAATAAAAATCATCGTCTGACACTGTTTGGGCAGCTCTCCACAACGAGTCTCCTCTAAATGGAGAAGACTTTCCATCTTTAAGCTTCTCTCTGGAACACATGGCCTTCAAAGGTCACTACAGCAAATGAAGAGAGAGTTGGAGGAAGCACACCAGCTCCTAATTAGCAAAGTGATGCTCATCATTGCTATCCAAACTTATTTGGCTTGAATTAATTCCATGGTTTCAACCTAACCACATGGGGACTGGAAACGTGAAGAGGAATGGGGATCTATGTTGGACATTAACAGTTACTTCTATAAGGGAAATCTTCTGAAAATAGAACTACAGGCTTTAGTGATGGATGGACTGGAAGGGTGGGAGAAAAAAGGACTTGACCTGTGTAATTAGGGGAATGGTAATTGTTGTTGTTATTGTTGTTGAGTCTCTAAGTCATGTCCAACTCTTTGTGACCCCATGGAGTATAACCTGTCAGGCTTCCCTTCACTGTCTCCAGGAGTTTGCTCAAACTCATATCCATTGACTTGATGGTGCCATCAAACCATCTTATTCTGTGTCACCCCCTTCTCCTCCTGCCCTCAATCTTTCCCAGCATCAGGGTCTTTTCTGATAAGTTGGCTCTTCCCATCAGGTGGCCAAAGTATTGGAGCTTCAGCTAGTAGAGAGGGGTAATTTACATAGTAGAAACCTGACTTTAACTCAAAAATGTGCTTTTGTTTATCTTAATGTTATTTGCACTTGATATAGAGGGCAAATTATTTTTACATCTGTTTTATAAAATTCTTTTTAGTTCATAAAGTCAAAGCATTTATTCTTCCTATAATTGGAATTTCAGCTCCTCAGGCAATATGTATATCCAGATTTGAGAAACTCTAGTATCATCTCTAGTCCATTGTAGCAGAAAATAAACAGCAACAGGAACAGAATTGGGTTTCTGTTTGAGAAATTATGGGATGGTTTTTGGGAAAGAAGTGACATGACTTGATGTTTAAACATAAAGGCTGCTTTAAATAAGAATAGACTGCATGATATTTAAGGCAACAAGACTAGTAATATCAACAAGAGTATGGGGAGATAAAAGAAGGGAAAAAAATCTGGAAAGGGAGTCCTGAGGCTAAGTTAGAGAAATGACAAAACAGAGGAAGAAATAATGGCCAGTCAAGTAGATCAAAGACCAGGCTATTATGTCTCATAATCTAAGTGAATAACATGTTTCAAGGAGTATGAGGAATAAAGTGTATGTCACAATAGGATGGGTTCTCTGGCAGCACACTCTGAGATGAGTTGCAACATATGCCATGTTTATTAGGGAATGCTGGTGGAGGAAGACCTGTAGGAGGAGGAGGAAGGGATCAGTGTGGGGCAAATAGATGGAGCTGCAGTGAAGTGACGACAGCCTAGTTTGACCCCACAGAAGTAAAATGGCTCATCATAGTCTTCCCTTGTTAAGCTGAGTGGTTGAACTTTTAACGCCCTACCACAATTAATCATTAAGTATGTGTTTGTTTTTTGTTTTATTTCATTTCAGAGAGCAAATCCTCCCTGATTCCCGTTGGTTTTGGGGTCACAACTAATGCTCACTATCTTTCTCCTTTGCTATACATTCCAAATTTCCCCCAACAGTTAGCATCACTGGTGATTTCAAGGGTCACCATGTCTGGTGGCATGGCCCAGAACCTCATCTTTGGTCACCATGCTCTTCTCAAATTAGTGTTATCAATACTTCACTTGTTGATTTACCATAAAAACTTGGCAAGAGAATGTCACATTGCATCTAAGTGGATCACCAGAGGGCCAAAAATACTCCTTCTTGCCCCCCGCCCCCAACCCCCAACATTGTGTAACAGTAACTCTGTCAAGGTGGTGACTCTTTGCTCCCTGGTCTCTGGACATAAGGAGCCCAAATGCTCAGGCAGCAGCCTGTTTATGATTTGAAGGGACTCTTGCTTGGTCCCCTAGTGGAAGTATGCCTTATATGGTTACTAAAACCTCTCATTCTGGGGAACCTAGAGTTTTCGGGAAAGAAATGACAAATTCCTTAAGTGGCAATTAAATCCTCGATCTGGTCCTTCACTTTCTCTGACCTGCTGCAGGAGATAACAGCTTATTTGTATACCACCAAAGAGGCTCTCTGGCTCTCACACTTGGCTTTCAATTGCCTGTTAACTGCTCTTAGCTTTTTATTGTCTTTTTCTAACTCCATCAGTGGAGCTTAGTTATAGCCACTTACCTCCATTATCATTATAGTTACTACTTCCCATATTTTTCAAATACCTGGTGAAATGTGTTAGCTCTTGCCTCCCTTACACTAGCAGATTGTCACAATTCACTACCAGTGAAAGTTTTACCAATTGGAGCATCTTATTTTACCAAGATCTATTTGTGTTCCATCTATAGCCAATGATGGGACCCTAATTGCTAGGCAGTTAATCCATCTGCAAAATCCATTCTATTGCCTACCATTTTGGTACCACTCTTGGTACATACTATTGCACGTTGAACCTTCTGGGAATTAGACCATGAGATAGGTTTAGTGTAAAGGCTATTTATTAGGGTGTGATCCTGGACAAGGTGGCTTTAGGCAGCTGAGGCAAACTGTGGAGAACTGACACTCATAGGACATTTGGCCCAGTCCAAATCACCTGTAAGACATTTAGTTCATAAGACTCTTGGTCCATTTGAAATCTGGTGGCTCAGGTGGTAAAGAAGCTGCCCACAATGTGGGAGACCTTGGTCTCATCCCTAGGTCAGGAAGATCCCCTGGAGAAGGAAATGGCAACCTACTCAGTATTCTTGCCTGGAGAATCCCATGGACAGAAGAGCCTGGTGGGCTACAGTCCATGGTGTTGCAGAGTAGGACACAACTGAGTGACTAACACACACACCTGTCCAAAATGTCTATGGGCATATTTGGATAATGCCACTTGGTTTTGGACTGGACTAAACATTAAGGACCTTTTGGCAGGGCCCAGATGTCTTATGGATGTTTCATACAGGACCAAATGTCTGCCAACTGAACTGACAGATGAAGGTGGTGGGCCAACAGTACTCCAAGCAGTTGAAGTAAGATCACTGAACAGTATATAAGTCATTATTGAATATGCTTTTCTGGTGACAATTTTTTCATTCTTTTCAACAATTCAAAAAACCACTTGACTTCTGTTGGAGTCATAGATTAGGAAGAGTACATACAGAAGGTACACTTTCATACATGAGTCCAGCTCAGCTATCCACCATCTGTCAAACTGTAGGACAGAGCAAAACCTAGAGGATACATACTTACTCCTTTTAAAGACAATATTCAGACATTGCACACATAATTTCTTCTCATATTCCAAAGACCAGGACTCTAGCATATGGCCAAACCCAGAAGCAAAGTTTTCCAGGAAATTTAGTTTAGCTGGGTGGCCACATGCTCATATAAAACTTTATGAGGAGGGAAAAACTAAATATTCACAAACAACTGAAACTTACTCATACCTGTATGATGCAAAATAATCTCCACAAATAAAAACTGACATTCATCACTCCATGGGATTTTACCTAATTTTAACACTAACTCAAAATAAAAATTCTTTGTGATAGACCTCACCTTCATACTAAGCAGTCTAACCCAGAGTTTGCAGCAACCACTATGTTACTGCTATCCTATAGCAACATTCTGATGGCAGGGTTTGGTTTTCTAAGTTTTCTCCATCTTTCCTGAATTTATGTGTTCCCAGTTATTTTAGGTATCTGTGGTGTTTGTTTCTGAGTCATCCCTTTATTTCCTCTGATTCCATTATAAGACTTTGGACACAGTGAAAATTGAAGCAATGTTTAGAGTCAGGTATATAACTGAGAGTTTGTACTACAGGTCAGCAACCACTTTTGAATTTTTATCAAGTTTAAATTCAAATCCCAGAAAAGTCAAAGAAAAGAGACATCTACATGTGGTATTATTGCTCTCAGAGCAAAAGATGAGGATAAATAATGCCCAAAATAATGTCTGAAAGTTGTGTTTGAAAATTTGTTTTACAACTCTTGGGAGAATCTTTTTTTTATTTATCAGATTCTATCTTTTGAAGTCTGGGACTAAACTGGCATCAAAATTAATGAAAACAATCAGATTGGTCGTATGTTTTGAAAAAAATTATCCAGCAATTTTAAATGTTTATTCTTTGATTTAGTCATTTCTGTTTTAGGAACTTCAAGGTAAAGATTTGACACTAAACATGGGGAAATCCGTGTACAAAGATATTTATATCCATATAGTTTGTAATAATAAAACTGAAAAGAAACTGTCCAGTTATGAGAATTGTTGGATAAGCTTATATTCATTTGATAGAAAATAGGCAACTATTTAAAATAAGATGAAAAATATTCATAATGTTGAATGAAAAAATTAGGATACTGTTTAGCTAGCACGTATTCAACATTTGCTATATTTCAGGTGCTTTTCTGAATACATTATACATGTTAACTTGGAATAACACTCCTGTGAAGAAGACCCTGGTACATTGTCTCTGTTATACAGATACGGAAGTCTGGGCACAGAAAACTTATACTATCTTGATCAAGGTCGTAAAGAAAATAAATGCAAAAGATGATATTTGAACCCAGGCATTGACACTTCAAAACTTATATTCTTAACTGCCAGGTGATGTTGCCTTAAATGTAAAATATAGTGATTATGCCTGGTGAGGTAAAAATCTATTTTATCTGCCTGACGAAAGCATTGATTGTGTGACTTGAAGGTTGTCTTGGCATTAATGGGCTCATTTACGTAAGGTGCCAGGGATCTTTTCTGAAGAGAAAGAAGCAAAACTCAACTCCTTTCTCCTAAACCTACTGGACTGAGGCAGTCTTGAGTGAGGTTCTGGGATCAGGCAAGAGCAACATGACTTCAGAGGGAAACTATGAATAAAAACAGAAAAGTACGGAATGATTCAGTTGGCCCTTTATTGCTGTAAAGCTCTAGGTCAGAAGGGAGTGGGGTTCTACGACTGCTATAGCTATGAATGACCTAGGGATATGCCCCTGGGTATGCCCAAATTCATGTCCATTAAGTTGGTGATGCTATCTAATCATCTTATATTCTGCCACCCCCTTCTCCTTTTGCCTTCAATCTTTGCCGGCATCAGGGTCTTTTCCAAAGAGTCAACTCCTCGCATCAGGTGGCCAAAGTATTGGAACTTCAGCATCAGTCCTTCCAATGAATATTCAGGGTTGATTTCCTTTAGAATTGACTGGTTTGATCTCCCTACTGTCCAAGGGACTCTCAAGAGGCTTCTCCAACAGCACAGTTGGAAAGTATCAGTTCTTTGGCACTCAGCCTTCCTTATGATTCATACGGGATTATGATATATTTCAACATCTATGGTGACCCCTCTGCCTTTCTCCACTTTTCAATTCAACCCCACGCATCTGTTTTTGAAAACTGTTAGGACCAGATTAATCAGCAATAGTAGTTATTCTGGACTCTTTCTGGACTCTTTCATCTTCAAAGTACATACATATTCTGGCAAAAGTGAAGACATAAGGGTGAACAGGACTTGTCTCTTGGATGAGAGAGTTGCAGGTGAAGTTGTGTGTGTGTGTGTGTGTGTGTGTGTGTGTAGCACATGGTCTGGTCCCTGGTTTCTACTGTAAAGATAAACAGTAGGGTTACAAGCGAAGATTGATGCTATTTTGTTTGTTTTTAAATTTTGACTGGGCTGGATTTGGGTCTTCATTGCTGTGTGCAGGCTTTTTCTAATTGCACTGAGCAGGGGCTACTCTTAGTTGTGGTGCATGGGCTTCTCATTGTGGTGGCTTCTCTTGTTGTGGAGCATAAGCTCTAGGTGCATGGCCTTCAGGAGTTTCAGCGTGTGGGCTCAGCAGTTGTGGCTTCCAGACTCTAGAGTAGAGATTCAATAGTTACGGCGCACTGGCTCAGTTGCTCTATGGCATGTGAAATCCTCCAGGACCAAGGATCCAACCCATGTCTCCTGCATTGGCAGGCAGGTTCCTTTCCACTGTACAGACCACCAGGGAAGTCTCTGATGCTTTGTAAAACAAAAATTATACATGAGGAAGAAAAATGGGAGGCAGTGAAGCAAAACATTGATTGTTTTATGATAGTGTTTTTTTTTTTTTTCCTTCATAACCTGTTTCTTTGGATATTTTTGAACATAAAAGTGAAAAGGATAGTGTAATAAACCTTGGGTTTCTATCACTCACCTTCAATGATTTTCAACATTTTGCCATTATTTTTCACCTTTCTCCCAACCATTAGGGGGAGTGTGGTGGAGCATTTTAAAGTAAACCCCACATATTCAGCTAAGGATATTTCCTTTTTTGTCTATCTGTTCTTCATATTTCTGTTAGTTTATTTAGTTATTTATTCTTACTAAAACCCATTGTTCTGTTTAAGTCCAGTATAATATATTTACTATGGAGAGTTTGGGAAATAGAGGAAAGAATTAGGAAAACAAATCATCTGTAATCCAACTTTCAAGACATAACCACTGCTAACATATGACCATGCTGAATTTACAGTATTGTACCTATTTTTTTCATATCTTAAATCTTCAAGGATATTTCATGGATATATATGTATATGATGGTGCTTCTTAAGGTATTAAAAATATTCCCTATGTTCAGTGTTTTCTTTAAGGAATAAGCATTACTTTTCTAATGAAAAATAAAGGTAATATTCTTAACATTCTTTATCATTTTATCTATAAGTATTGTTTGTGAAAGGTTTCGTTAGGTTGTCTTCAAATTATTTTTTAAACATACTTATTTGTTTCAGTCTATCATTTAAAATTATTTATTCATCAATTCACAAAATCAACTTTTACAAAAGAAGTTTTACTTGCTAACTACATAGAGTGGACATGACTTCAGTATTTCTCTAGTATAATTCACTGCCTTCTAAATGGACAACACAAGGACCTTAGAGAAATGCCAACGATGTGCATTTATGATCTGTGTACACAGTAAAATCTCAAGGAAATCAGCCCTTTACACACTTCATCTCAAAATACCCAAGTCAACCATGCATTAAAATTGAGTGGTTCAGGGAAATGCTCACCAAAGTCATCTTCATAACCTCTTACAGGGAGCAAGGATAATTCTATAAAATTGTTCCCTGCATTTTAACACCTCTTTAGTCTGCACTTTTGGCATGTGAAAATTAAATTAAGGGAAACAAATTAAATTGCCAAATTCTATCCTATGTTAATCTTTTTCTACATTCATCTAAAGCTAAAATGATTTAGATTTTGTTTTGAAGGTTGCTTGGGGTTGCTTTACTGTAGAAAATCACTGAGACAAGTTTGTTCACCCAGACAGCCATCTGTGGCTCCTACCAGCGTACTGGTTCCTTTTCCAAGCAGTATCTTGCAGATGTCGGTAAATGCCTTGCTTTTCCTAATGCTGATTTCATGGTTCTGGGTAAGGATAACAGAAGGCAAGGTGCCTCGTAAATCTCAGTAAACAAATCAGGGTGTATGTTACTTTGCGTGCCAGCATGCTAAACTTCTTCAGTCATGCCCGACTTTTTGTGACCCCATGGACTGTAGCCCCCCAGGCTCCTCTGCCCATCGGTATTCTCCAGGCGGGAACACCAGAGAGGGTTGCCATGCCCCCCTCCGGGGGATCTCCCTGACTGAGGGATCAAACCCTTGTCTCCTTTGGCTCCTGCACTGAGGGGGATTCATTACCACTGAGCCACCAGGGAAGCCTGTATGTTACTTTGGGGAAGTTCAAATACTTAACAGTAGACGTTTATTGCTCTTTGGAGCAGTGGCCCAGTCAGGATCACGGCGTGCCCCTGTCCGTGTGGTGCAGTGTACAACTCCAAGAGGGGGCCGTTCACTGCACTGTCTTGTCAAGGGCATGTTTTAAAGCTGTGTGACACCCCATAAAAGATTCTATCACAGTGATATAATGAAAAGAACATTGTTCTGTGAGCTAAAAGAATGCCATTCCTACCTCACTTTGCTAGTGTTGAACCATTATCTTGTTGAAAATTTTGAAGAATAAAAACATAATCTGCTCATCTGCCTGATCAATTTATATCAGTAATGGTTGTTATACTTTAATGCCTGTTTTTACATTTCATTGGATCATATTGGCAAGATAGACACCTAAAATGATAGACAGCAGCTGGCTTTTTAAAAATAATAACTTTGAAAATGGCGTTGCTGTGACCATTGTCACAAGACATGGACAACCTAAATGTCCATCGACAGAAGAATGGATAAAGAAGATGTGGTACAGATGTAAAATGGAATGTTACTTAACCATAAAATGCATGAAATAATGCCACCTGCAGCAACCTGGATGGACTTAGAGATTATCATACTAACCGAAAAATATAAATATGATATGATATCAATTATAGGTGGAATCTAAAAAAATGATGCAAGTGAAGTTATTTACAAATAGAAAAAGACTCACAGTTATAAAAACCAAGTTTATGGATATCAAAGGGGTTTGAAGGGGGAGGGGATAAATTAGGAGTTTGAGATTAACATACAAAACACAACTATTGAGTTGGCCAAAAAGTTTAATCAGGTTTTCTTTAGTACCTTATAGAAAAACCCGAACAAACTTTTGGGCCAACCTAATGTATTAAAAAATAGGTAAAGAACAAGAACCTACTGTATATCACAGATATTATTAAATATCTTATAATAATCTATAATGAAAATAATCTAGAAAATATGTACATAGCAATCACTTTTCTATATATTTGAAATTAATGCAACATTGCAAATGAACTATATTTCAATTTAAAAAAAAGTACATCAAAGGAATCACAATAGGAAAAAAAGTAGCTTTAAGAAATACCTATTTAAACTGTAAATTTCAATAGTTTTAGCATATTCACAGAGTTCTACAACAATCAACATGACTTTAGAACATTTTTTTTTCATCACTTCCTAAAGAAACCTCATATCCATTAGCAGACAATCTCCATTTCTTTCTAACTTCCTGTACTCCCAGATTCCAGCCTCGGGAAACCGCTAATGAACTTTTTGTCTGTATCAGTTCAGTTCAGTTCAGTCTCTCAGTCGTGTCTGACTCTTTGTGACCCCATGACTCACAGCATGCCAGGCCTGCTGTCCATCACTAACACCCGGAGTTTACTCAAACTCATGTCCATCGAGTCGGTGATGCCATCCAACCATTTCATCCTCTGTCGTCCCCTTCTCCTCCTGCCCCCAATCCCTCCTAGCATCAGGTGGCCAAAGTATTGGAGTTTCAGCTTCAGCATCAGTCCTTCCAATGATCACCCAGGACTGATCTCCTTTAGGATGGACTGGTTGGATCTCCTTGCAGTCCAAGGGACTCTCAAGAGTCTTCTCCAACACCCCAGTTCAAAAGCATCAATTATTCGGCGCTCAGCTTTTCTTCACAGTCCAACTCTCACATCCATACATGACCACTGGAAAAACCATAGCCTTGACTAGACGGACCTTTGTTGGCAAAGGAATGTCTCTGCTTTTTAGTATGCTGTCTAGGTTGGGCATAGCTTTTCTTCCAAGGAGCAAGCGTCTTTTAATTTCATGCTGCGATCACCATCTGCAGTGATTTTGGATCCCAAAAAATAAAGTCTGACACTGTTTCCACTGTTTCCCCATCCATTTCCCGTGCAGTGATGGGACCAGATGCCATGATCTTAGTTTTCTGAATGTTGAGCTTTAAGCCAACTTTTTCACTCTCCTCTTTTATCAAGAGGCTTTTTAGTTCCTCTTCACTTTCTGCCATAAGGGTGGTGTCGTCTGCATATCTGAGGTTATTGATATTTCTCCCAGCAATCTTGATTCCAGCTTGTGCTTCTTCCAGCCCAGCATTTCTCATGATGCACTCTGCATATAAGTTAAATAAGCAGGTGACAATATACAGTATTGACGTATTCCTTTTCCTATTTGGAACCAGTCTGTTGTTCCATGTCCAGTTCTAACTGTTGCTTCTTGACCTGCATACAGATTTTTCAGAAGGCAGGTCAGGTGGTCTGGTATTCCCACCTCTTTTAGAATTTTTCAGTTTATGTGATCCACACAGTCAAAGGCGTTGGCATAGTCAGTAAAGCAAAAGTAGATGTTTTTCTGGAACTCTTTTGCTTTTTCGATGATCTAACAGATGTTGGTAATTTGATCTCTGGTGCCTCTGCCTTTTCTAAATCCAGCTTGAACATCTGGAAGTTCATGGTTCACATACTGTTGAAGCCTGACTTGGAGAATTTTGAGCATTACTTTGCTAGCGTGTGAGATGAGTGCAATTGTGCGATAGTTTGAGCATTCTTTGTCATGTTTTCCTTTGGGACTGGAATGAAAACCGACCTTTTCCAGTCCTGTGGCCACGGCTGAGAAGGGAATGACAAACCACTTCAGTATGATTGCTTTGAGAACCCCATGAACAGCATGAAAAGGCAAAAAGATAGGACACTGAAAGATGAACACCCTAGGTCTGTAGAAACTTGCTGGCTTTCTTCTCACAAATGGAAATATGGAAGTATTGATAGTGAGTAAGTGAAAATGACACTTGGACTTTCTTTATGCTTTGTCTCTTGGATCATACAATCTGGGAGAAGTTAACTGCTATGTCTTAATTAAGATCTATGAAGACTATTTTGGTGTAGCAAGACCAAAACTCAGTGCCAGCTATGCTACCTGCCAGTCATGTGTACTTGGGAAAATTATTCATCTCTTTGGGGCTAAATTTTTTAACTATAAAGTTAATATTTATATCTCAGAGAATTTATATGAGGTATTTTTGGTAATATATATGTGTGCATATGTCTTACTACAGTTCCTATGACAAAGTTGACTCTTAATGTTTCTTATTTTCCTCTTGCCCATTCTTTTCACTTTTTCCTTAATGAAGAAATAGCAACTTAAATAACAACTCATATTCTTCTCCCTCTCCCCCTTCACTTTCTCTATTTCTGTCTCTTCTATTTTGCTATGAAAATAAAGCAACTTAAAACTAATATAAATGAGAATCAAGTACATGTAGAATCCACATTAGCTGAGATTTTTGCCATATGTTTTCTTTATTTTTCATGGTTCATTATTTCTGTGTATGTTTTATTGTACTTTATTATATAATGTGGGGTTTTTTTTTATAAAATGACTAAAGTTTATTTTGGAAGTAAGCAAGCTGTATAATTATAAAGTAAACAAAAAAGCTGGTTTTCTAGGTTGGGAAGGCAGTTATATTAACCAGAAAGAAATTATAAAAACTTTTAGCATTTAAGATCCTTTCTGCTGAGACATATTTGCTCAAATATACTCCCTGGCAGTGAATGGAACTATGAGTAACTTACAAGGGCCTCTCAAGTCCCTAATAGTAATACATTTCTATGAAACCTTTTCTTTTTCCTACTGTTAAGGGCTGTGCAAAACTTTCTGTTGATTCTTTGGTTGATGATCACATTGACTTATATCTGTTTAGAGGACAGCTCAATGGAGTACATAAAGACTGAACATAAATGGATGGGGAAAATATTATAGAAATAAAAATACATAGAAACAGAGGTGATGATATTTACATAAGAAAAAATTGAGTTCAAGGCAAAGACATTAGAAAGATCAAACAGCAATATTTGACATAGTTTAACTACAAGCACTGAAAAGTTATAAAGAGTAGCGTGATGGGGTAGGGATATTTTGTATCAGGTGATTAGAGAAGACCTCCCCAAAGATTTGATATTTGAGTAAATACCCTTAAGAAGCAACAAGCCATGCTGATAGCTCAGGCAGTAGCATTTCAGATAGAGGATACAGCAAATGAAAATCCTGGGGTAGGAGCTACAGGAGGCCTTATTGTTTAGAGTCTGAGTCAGTATGAAGTCAGGGCAAACAAGAGGCCAGGTATCCCACCTTTTATTTCTCTAGGAGAAATAAAATGAGAAAAAAATGACAGACTCCTCTATAATCTCTGCTATAATTTCTTATCTATCAATGAAGTTATTACTATTGGTTTAAAACATGGATCAGTGCACTATGGTTTGATGAGACAACTATAACACAGCATGATACTGGCCTGTCAGCATGGTAATGAACAGAACTTCTAAACATATAGACCCATTTAATACAAATGTTCAACTACATGATTAGTAGGACATAAGCTACAGTACCTAACCATTATTCACAACAAATAAGGATTTTGCCTCAGGTAGGAGTATTGACAATATTTAAAAACTTTTTTTACAGTTGGATGTTCTCATGATAATGACAAATGCCAGTTATATAACTCAAAGGTAAAAAAAATGCCACAAACATTTAAAATGATGTAAATATGTCATACACCAGTAAATACAGCTACCTATCACATTAAAAGCAGGAGGCAACTTGTAAAAGGCCTCCCAGGATGTATATATGTAGGAAGGAAATTGAATTCTACACTTAAGAAAATAAATTGATCATCTGATTAGATGAGAAAATCATCTACTGCAAAATGTCATTCAAATCCCCAGTTTATATAACTAAATGTGTGGGCCTGAATTCAGAGAAGGTCACTAAGAGTTTTTATTGCTTACATTCATCAAATATAAGAATGTCAAATATAATTCTTTGTATAAAAGTAGATGCTCAGTTTTTGTTTATAGGATAAATAAAAATAGGCTTAGGTGTCATGGATCCTTTATATTAGCAATTCTTAAACTTTGATGTGTATATATGCATAACAATCATAGACCTGCCGTTGATGATTGTGATAAAGAGAATCTTAAAAGGACTCTAAAAAACCTGGAAAGCTCTTTATCTAGAATAGAATTTTCCCCTATTATCTTCCCAATAACTTTTTCCAAATATAAAATGTCTCTTTTCTTAACTGTATGCTATTTTGAATTAAAGTGGGGTACTTCACAGATTTTAGCATGGAATACCATGCCATGCTCTGACACGAAACAAAGTTTATTGGTTTTTTAAAATTTTTATTAATTTTAAGGTAGAGTAGTAAAGGAGTTATGAAACATCTTTTGAGGATTCAAAAAGATGGGCCATGACAATTATAGGACAGTGATTTTTAGAGTACAGTTCCTGAGTTTTACATGATATACTAAGATTTCAAAGCGAATTGTGAGACTCTAAGCACAATTTCTGTTTTAATTGAATGCTATGGAAAGGTTTCCATTTCATAAAGATGATCATTAAATTTAGAAACACTATAAAATCTGATTTTAGAAATTACTTGCTAGTAACCTTCTAAGTTAGGGGTCCCCAACCCCTGGGCGGAGGCCAAGTACCTCCTGGAGATCAGCAGGAACATTAGATTAGAAATAAAATGTAAGTGCACAATAAATGTTATGCCCTTGAATCACTGCAACCATTACCTTCACTTCTGGTTCATGGAAAAATTTTCTTCCATGAAACCACCCCCTGGTACCAAACAGGTTGGGCATCACTGCCCTAAGTAATCCAGTTTCTCCCCTAAGACAGTATGAACAAATATTTTATTTAACTTACAATAGAAAATATGATATAAAAATAATGTTAAATAGATGTAGCTACTACAGGACTTGCTACTTTTACCACTTTTTGTCCACTGTGTCATATTGTTAAAATACAAAAAGACCAAATCATACAAGGCTTAATATGTTATGGTAAGGCCTTGTGATTCTATTCTATGAAATGTATTAAAGACTGGGGTATTTTAAACAGATGGGTCATATAATCTTATTTCTACTGTAGCTGCTGCTGCTGCTAAGTCACTTCAGTCATGTCCGACTCTGTGTGACCCTATAGACAGCAGCCCACCAGGCTCCCCTGTCCCTGGGATTCTCCAGGCAAGAACACTGGAGTGGGTTGCCATTTCCTTCTCCAATGCATGAAAGTGAAAAGTGAAAGTGAAGTCGCTCAGTCATGTCCGACTCGTAGCGACCCCATGGACTGCAGCCCACCAGGCTCCTTCGTCCATGGGATTCTCCAGGTGAAAGAACTGGAGTGGGGTGCCATTGTCTTCACTGTTTCTACTGTAGAAGAGAGACTAATCTGCAAGGAGACAAGCACTGAAGCAAGAAGAACAGGTGAGAAATGATGATAATTTGGGCCAGGATAATAGCAGTGATGGTTTGCAGAACTAATAAGATTTTAAGTATATTCTAAAAGATTGTTTTTTCTGATGAATTCAATATGAGGTAAGAGAATAAATTAAACATTAGATTATTCTTTAACACCATGTGCAAAAATAAGCTCAAAATGGATTAAAGACCTAAATGTGAGAATAGATACTATAAAAGTCCTAGAGGAAAACAGGCAGAATACTCTCTGACAAATGTAGCAATATCATTTTTGATCTATATTCTAGAATAATGGGAAAAAATAAGCAAATGGCATCTATTTAAACTCAAAAGCTTTTGCACAGCAAAGAAAACAGTAAACAACGTGAAAAGACAACCCACAGATTGGGAGAAAATATTTGCAAATGATGCGTTTGACAAAGGATTAGTCTCCAAAATTTACAAACAGCTCATGATGCATAACAGCTCATGATGCATCAAAACAAACAACCCAATCAACAAATGGGCAGAAGACCTAAATAGATGTTTCTCAAAAGAAGACATACAGATGGCCAAGAGAAGCACATGAAAAGATGTCCAACATCACAAGTATTAGCGAAGTGCAAATCAAAACTACCATGACATATCACCTCACCCTGGCCAGAATGACTATCACCAAAAAATCCACAAACAATAAATGCTGGAGATGGTATGGAAAGAAGGGAACTCTCCTATACTGTTGGTGGGAATATAAGCTGGTATAAGAGAATGGTATAGAGGCTCCTTAAAAAACTAAAAATAAATACTACCACATGAGCCTGCAATCCCACTCCTGGGCATATATCTGGAGAAAAACTGAGTCGAAAGGATATGTGCACCCCAGTGTTCATTGCAGCTCTGTTTACAGTAGTCAAGATGTGGAAGCAGCTTTCCAGCGACAGAGGAATGAATAAAGAAGAGATGATACCTATATACAATGGAATATTACCCATCCATGAAAAAGAATGAAATAATGCCATTTACAGCAACATGAATGGACCTAGAAATTGTCATACTGAGTGAAGTAAATAAGAGAAGGAGAAATATTGTATGACATCCCTTATATGTGGGATCTAAAAAGAAATGATACAAATGAACTTATTAATATTTGCAAAGCAGAAACAGACTTACAGACTTTGAGAACAAGCTTATGGTTGCCAGGAGGGAAAAATGGGAGGAAGGAATAGTTGAGGAGTTTGGGGTATGTAAAATGCAAACCAAACAAGGACCTACTGTATAGTACATGGAATTCTGCTCAATATTATGTGGCAGCCTGAATGAGAGGGCAGTTTGGGGTAAAAGGGTTTCATGTATATGTATGGCTGAGTCCCTTTGCCATTCACCTGAAATTATTACGCCATTGTTAATTGACTATACCCCAATATAAAATAAAGAGAGTTTTTGTTTGTTTGTTTTTTTTAAGAAATGAATCAGTTATGTCCAACCCACATTCAAGGGGAAGGGGATATACTGCCACCTTTTGAAGGAAAGATTGTCAAAGAATTTGTAGACATATTTAAAGATGCTATGTTGGGGGAGTGGGGTGAGACGGAGGCTCTAGAGGAAGGGATATATGTATGCATATGGTTGATTCACCTCATTGTACAACATAAGCTGACACAACATTGTATAGCAATTATACTCTAATAAAATATAAATTAAATATTTTCAAAAAGAAAAAAATTAAAAATGATTCTAGGACTTTGGTTTGAACAAATGAAGGAATGTATAGCCATTTACTGAGATAATATGGGAGATGACAGGAAACACTGGTTTGAGAGAACAGCTCAAGAATTTCATTTATGATCCTGGTTGAAATGCCTATTAGACAATCACATGAAGACATTGAGTAGCTGGTAGAATATAAGAATCTTGAGTTATGGATGAAGTCTAACCTGGGTATATTGAATTGACAATATATATTATAGTATGTTAAAACCTGGAATAGATTGCTTAGGGAATGTAGAAAGAAAATAGGTCTAGAGCCTCATCTTGGGCATTTCAGTAGTTACAAGAGGAACTAGAGAAGGGAAGATTAATGGAGTTGAAAGATGATAAGAGGTCATGAAGAAAGTCCTTTAAGAAGGAAAGTGAAGTCACTCAGTCATGTCTGACTCTTTGCCATCCCATGGATTGTAGCCTACCAGGCTTCTGCGTCCTTGGGATTTTCCAGGCAAGAGTACTGGAGTGGTTTGCCATTTCCTTCTCCAGGGGATCTTCCTGACCCAGGGATTGAACCCGGGTCTCCCGCAATGTAGGCAGACACTTTTACTGTCTGAGCCGCCAGGGAAGAAGGATCTAGCAAATGCTAACTATTACTGATAGATCAAGTAAGATAAGGATTGATCTTGACCTCTGGATTTGTAATTATGGGACTCTCATAATGTAATATCCAAAATATCCAGACTTTAATAGGAAATACCTTGTCATACCAAGAAGCAGGAAGATTGCCCACTGAAAGAAAAAAGTCTATGTATATACCAACATCAAGATGACAGGGATGTTAGAATTATCTGAAATACTTTAAAGCAGCCATAATAAACATATTTCAGGTACAAATTATGAATGTACCTGAAACAAATGGACAAATAGAAAGTCTCTGTAAAATAAATAGAAAGTCTTAGTACATTTGAACACAGTAAGCAAAAATATGGGCAAATACTTCTCTTTAATTTTCTAAATTTTTAATTGGTTTAAGTGAAAATTATAAAACCCATCAGATTTGGTTCTAAATATATGTAGAGAAAGTACTTATGAAAATTATAAATCGAGTTTAACAATAATGAAAGGAAGACAGAGTATATATATTATGTTCTTGTTGTTTAGTTGCTCAGTCATATCCAACTTTGTCACCCCATGGACTGTAACCCACCAGGCTCCTCTGTCCTTGAGATTTTTCAGGCAAAAATATTGGACTGGGTTGCAGTTTCCTTCTCCAGGTGATCTTCCTGACTCAAGGATTGAACCTGCAGCTCCTGCCTGCCACATCTACTGCATTGCAGGCAGATTCTTTACTACTGAGCCACCAGGCAAGCCCAATATATATACTGGGCTTATAAAGCTTATATTGGGCTTATTATTATTATTTTCATAATAAAATATACTTTAGCTTACAAAATGATGCTATTAGTAGTCTGTGATAAACTATGTAAATATATAATATAACATCTGAAGCAAACACTAAAATTTCACAACATCATACACTGAAAAATAGTGTAGATAAATCAAAATTGAACTTTAAAGAAATATGTTCACGTATTCCACAAGAAGACAGAAAAAAGAAAATGAAAAATACTGAGATAAAACAAAAGTAAAATGGCATAGTCAAGCCCTAACATATCAAAATTAAATTAATATAAATGATTTAAATACATCAGTTAAAATACAAAGATTAGAAGAATAGATTAAAAGAATACCACTTCCATCACAGCAATAACAGATAACCCAATTATTTGTTGTTTATAAGAAACTCATCTTAAATGTAAGGATATAGTCTGGTTGATCCCCTGGATCATACAAAAAGCAAGAGAATTCAAAAAAAATATCAATGTTTGCTTCACTGACTATGTTAAGACCTTTGACTGTGTGGATCACAACAAACTGTCAAAAATTCTTAAAGAGATGGGAATAACAGACCACCTTACCTGCCTCCTGAGAAACCTGTATGCAGGTCAAGAAGCAACAGTTAGAACTGGACATGGAACAACAGACTGGTTCCAAATTGGGAAAGGAGTACATCAATTCTGTATATTGCCACCCTGCTTATTTAACTTATATGTAGAGTACATCATGTGAAATGCTGGGCTGGAAGAAGCACAAGCCAGAATAAAGATTTCTGGGAGAAATATCAGTCACCTCAGACAGGCAATGACACCACCCTTATGGCAGAAAGCAAAGAGGAACTAAAGAGCCTCTTGATGGAAATGAAAGCTAAGAGTGAAAAAGCTGGCTTAAAACTCAACATTCAGAAACCTAAGATCATGGCATCCAGTTCCCAACACTTCATGGCATATAGATGGGGAAAACAATGGAAACAGTGAGAGACTTTACTTTTTGGGGCTCTAAAATTACCACAGGTGGTGACTGCAACTATGAAATTAAAAGACTCTTTCTCCTTGGAAGAGAAGCTATGACAAACCTAGACAATGTATTAAAAAGCAGAGACATTGCTTTGCCAGCAAAGGTCCATCTGGTCAAAGCTATGGTTTTTCCATTAGTCATGCATGGATGTGAGAGTTGGACCATAAAGAAGGCTGAGTGTCAAAGAACTGATGCTTTTGAACTGTGGTGTAGGAGAAATGCCATTGGAATGTAAATCAATGTGGACCAATGTGTCCTTATAAAAAAATCTGAAATTTTTTTTTAAATTTTGTTTCCTTAATTGAATTATTTTAATTGTAGGATAATTATTTTACAATATTGTGATGTTTTTTGCCATACATACAGATATGCATGTATCCCCCCATCCTGAACCCCTCCACCTCCCTCCCCACTCTCTCCCTTTGGGTTGTCCCAAAGCACGAGCTTTGGGTGCCCTGCTTCATACATCAAACGCACACTAGTTATCTCTTTTTCATATGGCAATGTACATGTTTCAATGCTATTCTCTCAAATCATCCCACCCTCACCTTCTCCCACTGAGCCCAAAAGTCTGTCCTTTACATCAGTGTCTCCTTTGCTGCCCTGCATGCAGGATCATCAGTACTGTCTTTCTAAATTCGATATGTGTGTATTAATATACAGTATTTGTCTTTCTCCTTCTGACTGACTTCACTCTGTATAGTAGGCTCTGGCTTCATCCACCTCATTAGAACTGACTAAAATGCATTCCTTTTTGTAAAAAGCTATTGAAATCATATAAATTGTACTCAGACTAATCCTAATAAAAGAAACTCTGACTAGAAATCCTAATAAAATATATCAGGAAAACCTCCAAACACTTGAAAATTAAACAGCATACCTCTAGACAATCTATGAATAAAAGAGAAAGTATCAAGAGAAATGTAAAAAAAAAAAAATACTTAACTGAATCAAAAGGAAACTACAGCATGTAAAATTTGGTGAGACTAAATGGCTAAAGCAGTGCTGACAGGAAAATTTATAGCACAAAATATGCATTTTAAATGAAGAAAAACTCAATAATTTATGCTTCTACGTCAAAAATATAGGAAAAGAAGGGCAGATAAATAAGCAGAAGGAAGAAAATGATAAGGATAAGAGCAGAAAGCAGTTAAGTTGAAAATAGAAACAATAGAATACATCTACTAAAGAGAGATTTAGCTCAGGAAAAATCAGTAAAAGTGACAAAATTCTAGCAAGAATGACAGAGAAAATATTAAAAGAAGGAAGAAGGTACAAGTTAGCAATAGCAGGAGTGAAACAGGGGATGTAACTTCAGACCTGCAAATCACACAGACTGTAAGCATATACTGTTAACAAAAACAAACAAACAAACAAAAAACTCTTCACATGGAAATTTGACAACTCAGATGAAATAGGTAAATTTCTCAAAAAGTACTAACTAATATACATCATCCAGTATGAGGTAGTGTTTTGAATAGCCTTATAACTATGAAGGAAATTTAATTTGTAAGTAAAAACTTTCCCAAAAAGATATCCTCCAGGGAAAAAAGGTTTCAGTGGAGAATTCTCTCAAACACTGAAAGAAGAATTAGCACCAATTTTTTACAAGTGCTTCCTGAAAATAAATGAAGGAACAATTCTCAAGTCATTTATAAAGTAATTATCACCCTGATGCCAGTACCCAAAAAAGAGAGTGCAAAAAATACAAATAGACTGTAGACCAATATCCCTCATTAATAAGATGCAGAACCCTAAAACATATTATCATACAGAGTTGAGCAAGGCATAAAAAGAACTATATACCATTACCAAGTTGGATTCATTCCATGCATGCAAGATTGGTTCAATATTAAGAAATCAGTGCAATGTACCATAATAACAATCATACAACAAATCACACAATTTAAGTATTTGACAAAATTTGACAAAATTTCACACATTCATCATAAAAATCTCTCAGAAAGAATAGAGGCGAACTTCCTCAACTTGGTAAGAGCATCTAAAAATAATCCCACAAAATATATACAATATTTTATTTAATGGTGAAAAGCTAGATACTTTTCACCTAAAGGCTGATAACAAAGACGTCTATTCTTGACACTCCTACTCAACATATTGCTGGAATTTCTAGCCAGTCCAACAGGCAAAAAATGGATATATTAAAATGTATACACATTGGAAATGAAGATCTCAGAATTTCCCTATCTGCAAATGACATAGTTTTCTACATAAGCTATCCAAAGTATTCAGAAAAATTCCTAGAACTAATAAGTCAATTCATCAAGATCACAAGATGCACTTAAAAAAAATCAATTGTATTTCAGTATGTTAGCAATGAACTTGGGACACTGAAGTTAAAAATAAAAAGCTGCTTATAATCATTAGCAAATTTAAATACTTAAATGTATGCCAACAGTACAAGACTTGTCTGCTGAAAACTATAAAATGTTAATAAAAAAATTCAAAGAAGAATTAAATACATGTACAGATGTAACATGTTCATCAATAAGACTCAGTTTAATAAAGATATCAGTTCTCCCTAAATGGATATATAAATTTAACATAATTTCTATCAAAATCCCAGCAACAGTTTTTGTATAGACAAAATTATTCTAAAATTTAATAGAAAGACAAAGGATGTAGAAAAGCTGAAACAATTTTGAATAAGATTAATAAAGTGGGAAGAACCAATCTACTTATTTTTGAATCTTATAATCCAAAATAAATGATACTGGTAGAGATAGACCAATTAAACAGAATAATACAGAGAAATGGGAGTTCCCTGTTAGTGTGGTAGACAAGAATTCACCTGTCATTACAGGGGACGCTGGTTTGATCCATGGTCTGGGAAGATTCTGGCTTCCTTGATAGGTCAGTTGGTAAAGAATCCGCCTGCAATGCAGGAGACCCCGGTTTGATTCCTAGGTTGGGAAGCTTCCCTGGAGAAGGGAACGGCTACCCACTCCAGTATTCTGGTCTGGAGACTTCCATGGACTGTATAGTCCATGGGGTCACAAAGAGTTGGACGGGACTGAAGGACACTTTCAGTTTCACTAGGAAGACCCTGCTTGCTGCAGAGCAACTAAGCCCATGTGCTACAATTATGGAGACTGCACTCTAAGGTCGTAAAAAAAAAACCCCAAAAACAGAGAAATGGGCCACACAGATTTGACCAGCTAATTGTCAGCAAGGGAGTAAATTAATTCAATGGGGAAAAAACCAGTGCCAGAGCACTGGTGCCAGAGCAAATATGTAGCATAAACATACAAAAAAAATGAGTGTCATCGTAAGCCTCACACACTATAAAAACATTGAGTTAATATTGGTCATGAATTTAAATATAATACATAAGACCGTAAAACTTAAAATAAAAGTTATGATAAAGTGTTCAGGATGCAGAGCCAGGCAAAACATTCTATCACTTGACATAATACATAAAATAAAAAAAGTGATTAATTGGACTTGATCAAAATTTAAAACTTTTTCTCTGTGAAGAAGGTAAAAACACCAGCTACAGCCTGGGAGAAAATATTTGTAAGCCATATATCTGACAAGGAACTAGAATTTAGAGTATATAAAGATATCTCAAAGTCCAACAGTATTTTTGTTTGTTTTTTATATTCCACATACAAATGAAATCACAGTATTTCTCTCTTCATCTGACATTTCATTTAAGGCTTCCCTGGTGACTCAGTAGTAAAGAATCTGTCTGCCAAGCAGGAGACTCAGGTTCAATCCCTGGGTTGGGAAGATCCTCTGCAGAAGGAAATGGCAACCCGCTCCAGTATTCTTGTCTGGGAAATCCCATGGACAGAGGAGCTTGACAGGCTATAGTCCATGGGAGTGCAAAACAGTTGGACATGACTTAGCCACTAAACAACTTAGAATAATACCCTCAAGGTCCATCCATGTTGTCAAAAATGGCAAGATTCTATCTTTATTGACAGCTGAATTGTGTACATATGACATATAATATTATAAATCAGTGTCTCAATTAAAAAGCCCAAAGGTGAAAAAAAATCCAGTTTCAAAATAAGCAAAATATGTGAATAAGATACAATATAAATACAGATGGCAAATATATTAATGAAAAGAAAATCAATATCATTTTCTTTAGGGAAATCAAACCCACAATGAGATCTCACTATACCTTAATCAGTATGTCCCTCTCCCCCCCAAAAAAGGTAATAATACCAATTGCTGGCAAGAAAGCTAAGAAACTGGATTACTTACACAGCACTTCTGAAAATGTTAAATGCTACACCTATTCTGGAAAACAATTTAGCAGTTTCTTGAATAGCTAAACAAGCAACTACCATATGACTTATCAATTGCATTCCTGGGCATTTGTCATGGAAAAATGAAAGCACATTCACAGAAAAGCTGGACTGTAAATAAATATTTATAGTAGCTTTATTCACAGATCTAAAGACTGGAAACAATCCAGATGTCCTTAGATGAATGAATGATTAATTTGAAATAATACTCAGCAATAAAAAAGGAACAAACCCTAGGTAAATGCAACAGTTTTCTCGATGAATCTTCAGAGAATTATGCTGTGTAAAAAAAGCAAAAGATTACATACTCTGTGATTCTCTTTTATATAATGTTCTTGAAATCTTACAGACACATTGGATGGGTTAGCAGCTACAGGGACTGAAGAGACCTGCGGCTGTCACTAAAGTGGGTGTGGTTGTAAAAAGGTAACCATGAAGAATACTTGGTGATGGCTTGTTCTGTAACTTGATGGTATCTGTACAATGTCTTAAAATATCCTAACTGGGATATTGTACTGTAGTATTACAAGATGTTACCATTGGGTAAAACTGAATATACGCAGGACCTTCTTACAGTATTTCTTAACACTGTATTTGGATTTAAAATGACCTCAACACAAGAGGTTTAATTATAAAACAAACAGAAAAAATAGTGTATCCTTTCACATTTGTCTAGAAACTGATGTTCAAGTATTATTGTGTAGCTCAAAAAATATAGTCATCCATCTTCCTAAGTGATAAGTAGAAATTGAAATAAATTGACCTAACAATCATGTTTAAAGCTCAGGTAGTTATTTATACATCATGCATAAAATTTAAATCTGCTCCACAGCTATAAGACTATGTATTACAACTCCAGCCATGGAGATGAAAGCTTGGGTAGCATCAGTTCAGTTCAGTTCAGTTGCTAAGTCGTGTCCGACTCTTTGCGACCCCATGAATCACAGCACGCCAGGCCTCCCTGTCCATCACCAACTCCCGGAGTTCACTCAAACTCATGTCCATTGAGTAGGTGATGCCATCCAGCCATCTCATCCTCTGTCGTCCCCTTCTCCTCCTACCCCCAATCCCTCCCAGCATCAGGGTCTTTTTCAATGAGTCAACTCTTCGCATGAGGTGGCCAAAGTATTGGAGTTTCAGCTTCAGCATCAGTCCTTCCAATGAACACCCAGGACTGATCTCCTTTAGGATGGATAGGTTGGATCTCCTTGCAGTCCAAGGGACTCTCAAGAGTCTTCTCCAACACCCCAGTTCAAAAGCATCAATTCTTCAGTGCTCAGCTTTCTTCACAGTCCAACTCTCACATCCATACATGACCACTGGAAAAACCATAGCCTTGACTAGACAGACCTTTGTCTCTGCTTTTTAATATGCTCTCTAGGTCGGTCATAACTTTCCTTCCAAGGAGTAAGCGTCTTTTAATTTCATGGCTGCAATCACCATCTGCAGTGATTTTGGAGCCCAGAAAAATAAATTCTGACACTGTTTCCACTGTTTCCCCATCCATTTCCCGTGCAGTGATGGGACCAGATGCCATGATCTTAGTTTTCTGAATGTTGAGCTTTAAACCAATGTTTTTACTCTCCTCTTTCACTTTCATCAAGAGGCTTTTTAGTTCCTCTTCACTTTCTGCCATAAGCGTGGCATCATCTGCATATCTGAGGTTACTGATATTTCTCCCAGCCATATTGATTCCAGCTTATGCTTCTTCCAGCCCAGCGTTTCTCATGATAAAGACAGCTAAAAGTGACACCACAAAACTGAAGCCATCAAATAGCCCTGAAGACATGCTATACACATGACTACTACTGACTTAATTAAGAATTCTACAGAAATATAGAACATTTGATATATATTTTTCCTTGAGTAAATGGGATCTACATTATCAAAGTTTGGCTTCATATTTTTATTTTCTAGAGGATGATTTACCTTTTGTACTTTCAGTGAAGTTGAAGCCAGCAAAATAATTTATACTAAAGGCTTTGGTAATGATTCTTGAAATTGTGTGGAGAGGGTCTCCTTGTCTTTATAATCCTGCTAATTCTTTATTAAGACTGGCAAAATGGTTTCTGTTTAAAGATTTTCTATGAACCCACTTTTGTAGTTAGTGCTCTCTTGAGTCATTGTTCACTAATATATTCTAATATATTGTATGGTCAGATTCTCAAAAGAGTTACCAGTGCTCAAACTTCATGTTCAGTGCCAGAGCTACCTATTCCGTGTCATATGGGACTTCAGTAATGGCTTGTTGGCTCCTGTTGACTCTGCATCACCAGAAATTATTTCTTAAAACAGCTCCCCAAACTAGGCTGCAGGTCACCGATATCTTGCTTTCCTGCCCAACATTTTATGTTTTTCGATGGTGAAATCTTTGCTGCAATTAAATCTCAAATCCTTTTTGCAGCTAAGAGCCTTTCCTGGGTACTGACCATTTGGGGTTCCAACACTCAAACAGCTTCTCTATTTGCTACATTTTTCTGGCATTACCTGCTGTAGAGTTCACATGGTTAGGACAAGCCACACCCACCCTAGGCTTTGCTTCCTCTCTTGGGTCTTGCCTGCTTTGTTGCTAATGGCACCTTCGTCTTGACAGGCAGCATTATTCTTTGTTTAGGTGCTGAATCAGATGGTGCAAATCAGATGTTGCTTATTTTGAGATCAACTGAAATTTTAAAAAGTGGATTAAAGCGTAAAAGTTATAGTGTGTTATATTTATTTTGGAGTGAGTTAGGGCTCAATAATTATTTCCTGACAGGAATACTTTCTGTATTTTAATACTGACCCACAAACTCCATTATGTTTATGTCAAATTCTACAAATCAGGTATTGCAATGAAGACAGAGGCATGGCATAAAGGATAGATGGGGAAAATCTGGGATCCTGCCAACCAAAGCTATAACTTTTAATGAATTGCCTTTTTAACAAGCTTCCCTGCCAATTACTGTCACAAAAACATATTAACATAAAGTGATCTCTGCTTCTGGTTTATTTGTTGTTTTAAGGCCACACATTTTTTGTCTTCTTTGCTTTGGCTTAACTGTGACTTCTAACATGATTTATACATTATTATAATCAATAAAATCTTGAAACAGTGGGGCTTATAGTCTGAGTGTTTCCTGCAATAATGATTTTCATTTTCAAAGTAAAAAAAATAAATACAGGTCCAATGATACGAATACAAACAAGAAGTTTTTTTTTTCTTAATTTCTATGGAGGTTTATGCGATCATATTATTTGAAATTGGCAGTTTCAAAAACAAATTTTGCGGTGTTTTGAGTACAAAAGTGCTTTAAGTTAGATTCTTTCCTTTTAATTGTATTCTGTTTGATCTAGATATGTCAGCTAAACACAAAAATCCCCATTGGATCTTGTTGTTACCATAGCAACCAGATTTCGGTTTCCAATATCTGTGTAATGAAGTGCTGACACGTTTCCAGCACAAGGTGCTAAGTGGAGGTTTGTTTCACTAATTAGCTGGTAAAAATAATCAATTCCTTCTTGATTAATGATGTCAGAAATTATGCAGTAGACAAACCTGAAAACTTTCTTAACTAGTACTTACATTTTAGATGGAGGGATAAAAATGATAGAAGTCGCTTTTCAATTCTTTGATTAACTAGTAACAAAGACCTAAATTTCTGGGAGCATCTTATTCCCTAATAGAAATGCTTTGTGCTTTGCTTCATTTTTAAAGTCATTAGCCTTGTTAAAATTTTATATGATTTAGGATCAAAAGATGGCAGTTTGAGTTTGATGTTTGCTTGAGTGGTAGAGGACAGAAATGGATTGTAATCATTTCTTAATCTCATTGCCATTTGATATTTACTGGTCTTTCAGAAGCCTGTGCTTTCTTGTATCTAAATGAGTTTCCAGTTATTAAGTATGTTGTTAATGAAAAAGAGATCTTGGTAATTGAATATATGGATTAATAGGATAATTACTATGCCCTTGGGATAAATTGAATAGCATTTTTGTCCCTTACGGGCTTCCCTCGTGGCTCAGATGGTAAAGAATCTGTCTGCAATGCAGGAGACCCAGGTTCGATCCTGGGTCGGAAGGATCCCCTGGAGAAGGCAATGGCAACACACTCCAGTATTCTTGCCTTGAAAATCCCATGGGCAAAGGAACTTGGCAGGCTACAGTCCATGGCATCGGAAAGGGTTTGACACGACTGAACAACTAATGTTTTCACTTTCACTTGACCTTTAGAGCTTTATAATTGACGTGAGTTTGTAAGGTATATAGATATGGTGATAGTTTTTTACAAAATCCTTTCAAATATATAAACCAAGGCTTCCTAATTCAGAGCAGGTGGAAAAAACTATATAACATTTTATAAACTTGGATATACTTAGTTCAGGGACTCAAAAGTGAGCAGAAATTTTGGGAGAGCGAGTTGCCTTAGATAATAGGTCCTCCCTTTTCCAGAACAGTTGGGAGAGTTGTTCTTTCTATGCAAATTCCTGGTCCTCCAGAATGTGAATTTCTTTTTCTTTATTCACAAAAATCTCTGCTGTCTTTCCCCCGCTTTGTGCTGGCCTTTCTGCAAACCCTGCTTTTATAAAAGCACAGAATCCATGGTCTAGAGAGAAAATAAAAAGAAAACATAGGGATAAGTATTTTTTCTAATACTCATGGGGAGGCACAGTAACTTTTTTTTAATCTGCATTTTTAAATTAATTTTTTAATTGAAGGATAATTGCTTTACAGAATTTTTCTGTTTTCTGTCAAACCTCAACATGAATCAACCATAGGTATACATATATCCCCTCCCTTTTGAAACTCTCTCCCATTCCCGCCCCCGCATCCTACCCCTCTAGGTTAATACAGAGCCCCTGTTTGAGTTTCCTGAGCCATACAGCAAATTCCCAGTGGCTATCTATTTTACGTATGGTAATGTAACTTTCCATGTTACTCTTTGCATACATCTCACCCTCTTCTCCCCTCTCCCCATGTCCACAAGTCTGCTCTCTATGTCTCTTTCTCCACTGTTGCCCTGTAAAGAAATTCTTCAGTACCACTTTTCTAGATTCTGTATATATGTGTTAGAATATGGTATTTATTTTTCTCTTTCTGACTCACTTCAGTCTGTATAATAGGTTCTAGGTTCATCCACATCGTTAGAACTGACTCAAATGCATTACTTTTTATGGCTGAGTAATATTCCATTGTGTATATCAACCACCACTTCTTTATCCATTTATCTGTCGATGGACATCTAGGTTGCTTCCATGTTCTAGCTTTTGTAAATAGTGCTGCAACAAACAATGGGATACATATGTCTCTTTCAATTTTGGTTACCTCAGGGAATATGCCTAGGAGTGGGATTGCTGGGTCATATGGTGACTTTATTCCTAGTTTTTTAAGAAACCACCATACCATCTTCCATAGTGGCTGTAACAATTTACATTCCCACTAACAGTGCAAGAGTGTTCCCTTTTCTCTACACCCTCTTCAGCATTTATTGTTTGTAGACTTTCTGATGATGGCCATTCTGACCAGTGTGAATTGATATCTCATTGTAGTTTTGATTTCCATTTCTCTAATATGAGCAATGTTGAGCATCTTTTTATGTGTTTGTTGCCATCTGTATGTCTTCTTTGGAGGGATGTCTGTTTAGGTCTTTTTCCCACTTTTTGAGTGGATTGTTTGTTCTTCTGGTATTGAGTTGTATGAGATGCTGTATATTTTGGAAACTAATCCTTTGCCAGTTGTTTCATTTGCTATTATTTTCTCCCATTCTGAGGATTGTCTTTTCACCTTGCTTATAGCTTCCTTTGCTCTGCAAAAGCTTTTAAGTTTAATCAGGTCCCACTTGTTTACTTTTGATTTTATTTTTTGATTTTAACTCCTGTTACCCCAGGAGGTGGGTCATAGAGGACCTTACTTTGATTTATGTCATCCAGTGTTTTGCCTATGTTTTCCTCTAAGAGTATTATAGTTTCTGGTCTTACATGTAGGTCTTTAATCTATTTTGAGTTTATCTTTGTGTATGGTGTTAGGAAGTGTCCTAATTTTATTCTTTTACATGTAGTTGTCCAGTTTTCCCAGTACCATTTATTGAAGAGGCTGTCTTTGCCCCATTGTATATTCTTGCCTCCTTTGTCAAAAATAAGGTACCCATAGGTGGATGGGCTTATTTCTGGGCTTTCTGTCATGTTCCATTGGTCTATATTTCTGTTTTTGTGCCAGTAACATACTGTCTTGATTACTGTAGCTTTGTAGTATAACCTGAAGTCAGGAAGGTTTATTCCTCCAACTCCATTCATCTTTCTCAAGACTGCTTTGGCTATTCCCGGTCTTTTGTGTTTCCATATGAATTGTGAAATTTTTTATTCTAGTTTTGTGAAAAATGTCATTAGTAATTTGATAGGGATTGCATTAAATCTGTAGATTGCATTTGGTAGTACTTCTGGTCATTTTCACAATATTGATTCTTCCTACCCAAGAACATGGAATATCTCTCCATCTGTTTATGTCATCTTTGATTTCCTTCATTAGTGTCTTATAATTTTCTGTGTACAGTTCTTTCCTCTCCTTAGGTAAGTTTATTCCAAGATATTTAATTTTTTTGTTGTTGCAATGGTGTATGGGCTTGATTCCTTAACTGCTCTTTCTGAATTTTCGTTGTTAGTATATAGAAATGCAAGTGATTTCTGTGTATTGATTTGGTATCTTGCAACTTTACTGTATTCACTGATTAGCTCTAGTAATTTTCTGATACTATCTTTAGGGTTTTCTATGTACAGTATCATGTCATCTGCAAACAGTGAGAGCTTTAATTCCTCTTTTCAGATCTGGATTCCTTTTATTTCTTTTTCTTCTCTGATTGCTGTAGCTAGGACTTTCAGAACTATGTGGAATAATAATGGTGAAAGTGGACACCCTTGGCTTGTTCCTGATCTTAGGGGGAATGCTTTCAGTTTTTCACCATTGAGAATAATGTTTGCTGTAGGCTTATCATATATGGCCTCTACTATGTTGAGATAGGTTCCTTCTATGCCCATATTTTGAAGTTTTAATCATAAATAGGTGCTGGATTTTGACAAAGGCTTTTTCTGCATCTGTTTAGATGATATATGGTTTTTATCTTTCAATTTGTTAATTTGTTGTATCACATTGATTGATTTGCATATATTGAAGAATCCTTGCATCCCTGGAATAAACCCAGCTTGATCATGATGTATGAGCTTTTTGATGTGTTGCTGAATTCTGTTTGCTAAAATTTGTTGAGGATTTTTGCATCTATGTTCATTAGTGATATTGACCTGTAGTTTTCTTTTTTTGTGTTGTATTTTTCTGGTTTTGGTATCAGGGTGATGGTGGCCTTGTAGAATGAACTTCAAAGTATTCCTTCCTCTGCAATTTTTTGAATGAGTTTTAAAAGGATAGGCATTAGCACTCACTCCTCCAAATGTTTGATAGAATTCTCCTCTGAAGCCATCTGGTCCTGGGCTTTTGTTTTTTGGGAGATTTTTTTTTTATAACAGTTTCAATTTCAGTGCTTGTAATTGGGTTGTTTGTAATTTCTGTTTCTTCCTGGTTCAGTCTTGGAAGACTGAACTCTTCTAGGAATCTGTCCATTTCTTCCGGGTTATCTATTTTATTAACATATAGTTGTTAATAATAGTCTCTTATAATCCTTTGTATTTCTGCATTGTCTGTTGTAACCTCTCCTTTTTCATTTCTAATTTTGTTGATTTGATTCTTTTCTCTCTTTTTTCTCGAGTCTGGCTAAGTGTTTGTCAATATTGTTTATCTTCTCAAAGAAACAGCTTTTAGTTTTATTAATCTTTACTATTGTTTCTTTCATTTCTTTTTCATTTATTTCTGCTTGGATCTTTATGATTTCTTTCCTTCTGCTAATTTTGGGGTTTCTTTCTTCTTCTTTTTCCAGTTGCTTTAGGTGTAAAGTTAGGTTGTCTATTCAATGTTTTTCTTGTTTCTTGAGGTAGGATTGTACTGCTTTTGCTGCATCCCGTAGGTTTTGAGTTGTCATGTTTTCATTGTCACTTGTTTCTAGAATTTTTTTGATTTCCCTTTTGATTTCTTCAGTAACCTGTTGGTTATTTAGAAACGTGTTGTTTAATCTCCATGTGTTTGTGCTTCTTACAGTTTTTTTCTTGTAATTGATATCTAGTCTTATAGCATTATGGTCAGAGAAGATGCTTGATACAATTTCAATTTTCTTAAATTTACTGAAGTTTGATTTGTGACCCAAGATGTGATCTATCCTGAAGAATGTTCCATGTGCACTTGAGAAGAAGGTGTATACTTCTGCATTTGGATGGAATGTCCTGAAGATATCAGTGAGATCCATCTCATCTAGTGTATCATTTAAGATGTGTGTCCTTATTAATTTTCTGTTTTGATGATCTGTCCATTGGTGTGAGTGGGGTGTTAAAGTCTCCTACTATTATTGTGTTATTGTCAATTTCTCCTCTTAAGTTTGTTAATGTTTGTCTTATGTATTGAGGTGCTCCTATGTTGGATGCATAGATATTTACAATTGTTTTGTCTTCCTCTTGGATTGATTCCTTGATCATTATATAGTGTCCTTCCTTATCTCTTGTAATGTTCTTTATTTTAAGGTCTCTTTTGTCTGACATGAGGATTGCTACTCCAGCTTTCTTTTGTTTCCATTTGCACGGAATATATTTTTGCATCCTCTCACTTTCAGTCTATATGTTTCTTGAGGTCTGAAGTGGGTTTCTTGTAGACAGCGTATATATGGGTATTGTTTAAGAATCCATTCAGCCAATCTGTGTCTTTTCATTGGAGCATTTAATTCATTTACATTTAAAGTAATTACTGATATACATGTTCCTATTTCCATTTTCATAATTGTCTGGCGTTTGATTTTGTAGATCTTTTTCTCCTCTTGTATTTCTTGACTATATAAGTCCCTTTAACAGTTGTTGTAAAGCTGGTTTGGCGGTACCAAGTTCTCTTAATTTTTGTGTGATTGAAAAGCTTTTGATTTCTCTATCAATTTTCAATGAGATACTTGCCATGTACAGTAATCTTAGTTGTAGATTTTTCTCTTTCAGTACTTTAAATATATCCTGCCATTCCCTTCTGGCCTGCAGAGTTTCTGCTGAAAGATCAGTTGTTAAGCATATGGGGTTTCCCTTGTAAGTTACTTGTTGCTTCTCCCTTGCTGCTTTTAATATTCTTTCTTTGTGTTTAGCCTTTGTTAGTTTGATTAGTATGTGTCTTGGCGTGTTTCTCCTTGGGTTTTCCTGTATATGGGACTCTGTGCCTCTTGGACTTGATTGACTATTTCCTTTTCCATGTTGGGGAAATTTTCAACTATAATCTCCTCAAAAATTTTTGTATATCCTTTCTTTTTCTCTTCTTCTTCTGGGACCCCTATAATTCGAATGTTGGTGCATTTGATATGGTCCCAGAAGTCTCTGAGACTATCCTCAGCTCTTTTCATTCTTTTTACTTTATTCTGCTCTTCACAAGTCATTTCCATCATTTTATCTTCCAGCTCCCTGATTTATTCTTCTTCACATATTCTGCTGTATACCGATATCAGTGTCTTTTTTGAGTCTTTGTTTCTGCTTTGGCTTGAGAAGGGAGATGCTTGTTCTCAGGACATATGGGTAATATAACCCTGAGGTATTAGAAAACAGTGTCCATGACCTAGAAAAGACATGAAAAGGGAATTATAGTGGTAAAATTTGGGGAATTCCTGATTTACCCATTCCTTTGTTCATTCAAACATTTATTCCTCAGAAATGTTTTGAGCCACTGCTCTATGCCAGGCACTTTGCCCAGCACTGGGAACTCAACGGTGACTAAGGCAAAGGAAAGGCCTTGCTCTCGATGATCTTAGAGTTAGCCTTGTTAGACAAATGGCTCGTTACTGTTTCAGCTTTATCCATACTTCCCAAGGCTGAGACTGCTGTTGGTTTATCTCTGAAGAGCAGAGGAAAAAAATTCACTGAGAACTATGTGTCAGTAGTCATTCCTTTTAGGCACAGTGTTAAGAAACTTTAAGATCCTTGGTTTGCCTTCCCACTAGGTGTTTTTTTTTAACTAGGAGTTATCACTTGTATAGTTTCAAAAAGTATCCCTCAAATCCAAGTGGGCAGGAATTAAATCTAAGTTTCTTCTTTAAAAAATTGTCATAAATAATCGTGTGTATGTGTGTTTCTGCATATGCATTCCTGGACCTCACAGCTGCTTTGATGTGTTTAATACAAGAGACAAATGCTGACTGGGACAGCAAGGCTACAAAAAGCCACACAGAAAATTGCATAATTTGCCTTCAACTCTCCATTGTACCTTGTTTAAAACAGTGTTGTGAACCCATAGGGATCTGCATTAGAGATCAGCACATCCTCCAGGCTTGAAAAGCTCATCCTCTTTTCGCCTATGTTTTGTCTTCTCTTCTTTTATCAAAATTAGTGTGACAAGTACTTAGACATGAACATTTAAAGATACCTTTTATCATTTCAATTAATCTGCTTAAGCTGCAAGAGCAAGTTTTCCAATTTTCAAAAATTTAATTGCCTATTGTTACAGCTCTAACATGCAAAATATAAGGAGATGTTGGGCTTCCACTGCTTTACAGAGCTGAGACGCCCTTAGGATAGATTCCTAGTCTTTCCCATGTCACCAGGCCATTGTACGTCCCCAGAGAACTCAGGATTTGTTAGAATGATTTCAAAAATAACTATTTTATGTCATATTGCACTTCGAAATATGTGAGTTATTTTGAAATATCTTTTGATATTGATATCTAACATAATTCCACAATAAGAAGAGAACAGATTCTGTTCATATGGTATGATTTCAATGCCATTAGAGTGTGAAATGTTTGCACCTTGTTTCATGTCCCTGAATATGCTCCAATGTCTCCTGGTTTACAGTCTATGGGAATTTGAATAGAATTTGTATCCTGGTGTTGTGTGACAATTTCTCAAATCTTAATTATGTTGAACTGGTTTATAGTGCTTTTGAGGTCTACTCTATCCCTCTATTATCTGTCTATTAATTCTATTAATTTTTGAGAATTTGACATTGAAACTCCCAACTAAAAAAATCTTAATTTATCTACTTAAAAAATAATTGTAATATATAGTGGAACTTTGGGGACTTTGTTGTGTGTTTTCCAAGTCTCCTGTAAATGTGTTATCATATTTTCTTAATTTAAAAAAGAAAAAAAATTAAGAGAAGAAATCAATAAATGGAGGACAAAAACCCCAACAAACCAACTATTTTAAAACCTACTAATAGCAGCTTCCATGTTAAGTCCAGTTATTCTGCTCTCGTGGTGAAACATCTGTGGAGGGTGGTTTCCAGGTTGATGGGTCAGTGCCGAGCATTGGTGTAGCAGCCCCATGATCATCTTGTCCCCTCCTTCTCAGTTGGAAGTTGCAGGCAGCAGAGCTCTGCCCGAAGAACTTATAGGTCAGAACCTCACACAGGAAGCAGGATGTATGGTGGCTAAAGGATTTTCTTGTGTGCCTCTTTTCAAGAAGGAAACTCTTTCCCTGGAATACAAAACAGATCCACCTCACTTGTCATTGGGCTGAATTGAATTAATGTCTGTCCCAAGACCAATTGTAGGTAAGGGAAATATAATTTAAATGATTTGCTTGGGCCAATTATAATTTATTTCCTAGGGAGGACACCTGACTGTCAAGGAAGGAAGGGGAAATAGCTTTTGAGGACAATTAAGAATGTCTGCTATTTGGTTCTGATCTACACAAATGTCTTTCTTTAGTTGTCATATTGTAAATTCTTTGCTAGTATGGCACACCTTTAGTAAATTATATTTAAACAGTTTCATGTCTTTGCAAGGAGTTAATATCTGGGTTGTCTTGTTTGTTCTTCAAAATTACCCAGAGAGGAAATAAGTGAGTATCTTTACCAGTGTTCTAGTGATGAGGAAACCAAAGTTCAGTTGATTGAGACAACTTGCTCATAGCAGCATGGCTTTAAAACAAAAACGATAGCAAAAACCTGGTCAGAATTTTATTCTAAATCTTCTGTAATCCAATGCTCCTTTTTGAGCTATTTTGTTGATTTCTTCTTTGATTTTAACCCAAAGTCACCATGTTTATACAGTAACTATGCTTGTATGCCCATGGATAGCCTAAAAAGTGCTTGACTTTCTCTTCTCCTTTTGCTACCAGAGTGTTATGAGACTATAAAGAAGGAAATTTATTGTTTCATAAGACCATAAACCCTTCATTAATTTTTTAGAATAATAAATTAAGCAGCAACCCTTCCAAAAACTGTGTTCTGAGGAAGCAGACAAAGCATTCCTGGTCACTGACATTTGGAATTTGAGAAACATGAGAGAATGTCAAACTCTGTCACGTTAAAGTGTCACACAATTCCAGGGGGAGTAGCATAGTGTGAGTGCTCAGTCGTGTCTGGCTCTTTGTAACCCCATAGACTGTGGCCCGCCAGGCCATGGGATTCTCCAGGCAAGAATCCTGGAGTGGGTTGCCATTTCCTTCTGCAGGGGATCTTCCCAACCCAGGAACTGAACTCATGTCTCTTAAGTCTCACGCATTGGCAGGCAGGTTCTTTACCACTAGAGCCTCCTGGGTAGAGGGTGTGTTGAAATAACTTAATCAAAATGATCAAATCACTGGGAAAGGTGAACGTTAGAAAACTTTCCCAGAGAGATGCTATTTAATCCAATACATGGGAAGTTAAAAAGAGAGAGAAGATAGTGCTCAAAACAAATTAGTTGCTCAATGAATAATATGTTTTTTAAAATAGCTTTATTGAGAAATAATTCACATTACATGAAATTCATCCATGGATAGAGTTCAATAGTTTTTAATATATTCTCAGAGTTGTACATCCATCACAAAAACCAATTTTAGAACTTTTTATTATTATCCCAAAAAACCCTACACCTGTTAGTAGACAACCCAACAGCACCTCCCTTCCCCAGCCCTCAGCACCTATAAATCTACTTTTTGACCCTATGTTGTTGTTAATTTGCTAAATTTTGTCTGATTCTTTGTGACCCCATGAACTACAGTACATCAGCCTTCCCTGTCCTTTACTATCTCTTGGAGTTTGCTCAAACTCATGTCTGCTGAATCAGTGGTGCCATCCAACCATCTCATCCTCTGTTTCCCCCTTCTCCTCTTGTCCTCAATATTTCTGAAGCATCAGGGTCTTTTCCAATGAGTTGGCTCTTCACATCAGGTGGCCAAAGTATTGATTTACTTATTTTGGATATTTTATATAAGTGAAACAATACATTATGTGCTCATATATAGCTGAGTTCTATTACTTAGCATAACATTTACAAGTTTATCCATATAATAGCATATATCAGTATTTCATTCTTTTTTATTGCCAACTAGTACTCCATTGTATGGATACAACATATTTTATTTATCTATTCATTGATGGATATTTGATTGTTTCTACTTTTTTGGCTATTGTGTCCAAGGATGCTATGAACATTTATGCACACGTTTCTATATGGTGTTGAGTTGTAAGAACCCTTTATCATAGACATGATTTGCAATATTGTTTTTCCTATTCCATGAATTGCATTTTCACTTTCTTATTTGTGTCCTTTGAAGCAAAAATGTTTTACTTTTGATACTGTCTATCTTTGTTTTTGTTGTTGCGGGTGCATAATTCAAGGTGATGAAGATCTGTGCCTAAGTTTTATTTAGTACATTTTATTTATTAATAACATAAGATTTTTACAGCTTTTTATGATAGTTTTCATCTTTAGGTTTTTGATTCCATTTTGAGCTCATTTTTGTGTATGCTGTGATTTGAATGCCTTTTAAATTTTGAGATTCATGTTCAGGTCAGTGGGTGTTATTCAACATGTGTCTGAGGTCTAACAACAGCAGCATCACTTGGAAGCTTGTTAGAAATGCAAATACTCAGATTTCTGTTCCAAAACTATTGAGTCAGAATCTCTGGGGCTGTGGCCTCAGAATTTGCATTTTCTCAGGTTCTTAGGTGATTCTTTTACACTCTAACTTTTCAAAAGTACTACCTTACAGACTTGCAAGCAACATTACTATCCTCTCCTACCAACTACCTCCTCAACTCTACTGAGGGAAAATAGCACTTTAGTGGAAATCGGCAGTCCTTCGATTTTAAATCGGGAGATAGCAATTTTCAGCACTCAGCATGTCAAACTTTTCCCACCAAGAAAAGCTCAGATATGTGCATTAATATATGATATTTGGTTTTCTCTTTCTGACTTCACACTGTTTGACAGACTCTGGATCCTTCCACCTCACTACAAATAACCTAATTTGTAATTCCTCTTTGTGACTGAGTAACATTCCATTGTACATATGTACCATATCTTCTTTATCCATGTATCTGTCAGTGGACACTTAGGTTGCTTTCATGTACTGGCTGTTATAAATAGTGCTGCAGTGAACATTGTGGTACATGTGTCTTTTTGAATTAAGTTTTTTCCAGGGTATATCTAGACAGATGGTACAGATGAGCCTGTTTGCAGGGCAGGAATAGAGATACAGATGATGTATACAGATAGAGATGTAGAGAATGGACATGTGGACCCAGAGCAGGAACAGGGAGAGTGAGATGAACTGGGAGAGCAGGATTGACCTATGTACACTGTTGTGTGTAAAGCAGATGGCTCGGGTGAAGCTGCTGTGTAACAGAGGGAGCTCAGCTTGGTGCTATGGGATGACCTCGAGGGCTGGGTCGGGAGGGTGGGGCGGAGGCTTAAGACGGAGGGCACAATGTGTGTATATGGCTGACTCACTTCATTGTACAGCAGAAATGAGCACAACATTGTAAAGCAAATATGCTCCAATAGGAAAAAAGAAGCACTCAGAGATCACCTTGTCTAACAATTACATTTCACATAGGAGAGTGCTGACGTGAGAGTGCTAACCATTTTCATGGGGTTCAGATTTAACCTGAAGTAGACCTTTCTGTGAACAAACAAAAGCCTGTGGTCTCTAATTTTGTGGCCTCTGACTTATCACATACACACATATCAGGTTTCACAAATCCCCTTTCAGATACATTAGAACAAAAAGAAAAATAGTATTTCTTGGAGAAATGTCTATTTTGAGAAAAAAATTATTTTGTAAATTGTTTTTAATCTGAAAACTACTTACATATGGTAATGCAGAATACATACAGTTTTAGCCTTATCACAGCTTAGGACTGTGTTCGGTAATGTGGATAGCTATTTATTTTAGCCTTTTCTGATATATTTCTATTTAGCAAGCATCAGAACAGTAAATCAAACTCAAGAAAGACAATTTCAAGAGTGTGTAATTGTGGTTGCATACTTTTAATGGATAAAAGTTTTCAAAATATTAAAGGAAACTCAACTAATGCATGAATTACAGGATACATGGGGTTCTTTAGATAAGTGATTAAAATATCCAATACTCTGAAGACATATATCATTTCATGACTCCTAAAATAAATCTGTGAGACTAGACAGTTTTGAATACTTTCTTTTTTCTCTATGCCCACCATATGCAAACTCGCACATGTATTTTTTACGTGTATACTAAAAGCCACGTGAGCAACTGTACTCCTGTTTCTCTAGTATACATATTTAATATTATCCTGGTCCATTATATAATGCTTCAAAAATACTGAATCACCAGGTCACTGTTTACAAGTAGGATTGTTCTTAGTGGTTGGAATTTTTGGACATAATGTTTAATATAATTTCAGGTTAAGCAAAAAGCTCCGAGTAGATTGGTTGTCTTTGGGGAAAATTTGAATCTTCTCTACTCTTTCAGAAAGAAATGCAAATCATTATTGCACAAATGGAAAACTCTGGTGTATCTGAGAAAGATTTTTCCTCCCACTGCCAAAGATAAATAGCACAGTACAGTTGTTCCTACCAAGCATAGATTTAATCTCAAAATTGTAGTTTGTATGATTTACATTCATGATATAAACATTTGTGATTCTCCATGGAAATAAGATATGTTTAAGAATTTGAACTCAGCCACATAGGGGCTTCCCTGGTGGCTTAGATGGTGAAGAATCTGCCTGCAGTGCAGAAGACCTGGGTTCAATCCCTGGGTCAGGAAGATCCCCTGGAGAAGGAAATGGCAACACATTCCAGTGCCTGGAGAATCCCATGGACAGAGTAGCCTGGCAGGCTATAGTGCATGGGGTCTCAAAGAGTCAGACATGACTGAGCAACTAACACACACACACACACACACACACACACAAACACACACAGACCCACATAGACCTGTGTTCAAAAACTAGCTCTAAAAGCTGCTGGGTGTCACTGTGGGCAGGTAACAATTCTAAGTCTTGGTCACACCGTTTCCAAAATTGAAATAATGTGTATACTTATTTTATTTTGAGGACAAACTGAAATGATGCAAGTATAATGTCTAGCATTTAAGTTGTTATTGTCAGAGTCTTTGGTCCATATATTGTGAAGGAAAGCAATCGAGAAGATTTGAAGAAATTGAAGAAGTGAAAAAAAAAAAAACCACCCTGGAAATTTTCTTTATTTAAACTAATTTTGTTACATAATTCTTTAGAGACACCACTTAAAATCATTAAAAAGCCAAAGAAAAATTAGATATGTTGCCATATTTTATGTTACTTTGCTTTTGTTTCCACATAAAATCTGTGTTTTAGAGACATAAGATCCAAGGTCAGTCAGTTCGTTATTATACAACATATTATTACAGGGCTCAATTTGTTTACTGGATGGAGAATATCAATAAATAAAATTCTCACCTAATATAAGAAAAATGTAAACACAGAAAGAGTGACATGAATATGTGTCAGTGTTTTTGCAGAAAGTCATGAATTTATGTACTCAAACCAATTAAACCTATGAATCCATATCATCACTTTGAGGTTAATAATAGGAGATGTAAAGGTGAGGACTTAAAAGACAACCAAGTTTTAAATGAAACCTTCAGAGAGCTTATCTCTGATGCTTTTATCTTGCTTTTATCATGAGAGGTGATATAGGGTTAATAATTAATTTCCCATTTGGGCCAAATTGAAGATTTCTCTAAGCTTCATTTATTTATGTAAATCTGGTCCCAAATACCCATAGAATTAGTCATTCCAAGGGCACAGTTGACTCCATAGCACTCAGTTGATTTATATTTGCCAATGCCTAACCTGTCGAGAGTGGCATTAGCTTGGCAGGTAAGACATATTTTTGTCTCTTCTTTCCTCCTGGGTCTTGTGAGAGAAACATCTAGAAATCCCAGGAGAATTGGAGGAAGAGAAGCTCTTTCATGTGGTTTGGCCGCAGACTGCTGTTTTTAGAGTGCCATTTCCCGTGGGCAAAACACAAAAAGAAAATTGTACTTAAAAAATAGTGTTCCATGTGATGTGTGGAACAGTTTGGAAATCCACTTGGGTCCTGTGGGAAATTAAAGAGCAGGAAAAAATTGGACCAAAGAGATTAAGACAATTTTTAGATTAGAAACACTTTCTGGGAAAGGATTCAAACCAATTCAAATAGGCAGCACAGAGGAGAACAAGGGAGGATTCAAGGACGACTGGGTAAAACTAAATTGGAGGGTTAGGTTAATTGGTATGGGCGGGAAGGCTTCCTATCAGGCTTAAGCAGTGAGCGTGTCTAAATAATGCTGAGAAAATTGAGTTAGAGAGTGTACACACAACACTTAGGAACCATGATGATTGCATTTCTGCTTAAACCAGAGATCTAGCTAACAGAAATCATTTCCTTATTTATTCACATGTACAGGAGAGAAAGGACATCTAGAATTAAATCTGAAGGCAAGCTCATGAGCCTGAGTTTGGTCGCTTGCAACCTTAACACAATGATGCTAGCTAGTTGCAGATCTGTTTTATGCATAAAATTCAAAAATTAAAAAAACTGACTATAAAAAAAAATAAAGCTACTTTCCTTTTCATTTATGTCAAATAAAATTTAAACAGTGACAGTACATAAGTTCAACTGTAGAAGGTAGAGATGTGAACATAATTAGTTTTCTAAAATTTTGTATGTAATGATGATGGCAAAGTTTATTTTATAAATGTTTAGTTTTCTAATATTTTAAGGGTAAGTAAAGTAAAGTTGCTCAGTCATGTCCGACTCTTTGCGACCCCATGGACTATAGCCTACCAGGCTCCTCAGTCCATGGAATTTTCCAGGCAAGAATACCGGACTGGGTTGCCATTTCCTTCTCCAGGTATTTTAAGGGTACATATTTGCTAAATGAAGCTTTAAACTACACATTTTTAAACCTTAAAAGTGGGACAATCTTACTTGGATAAGAGAATACTGAGAGATTTTCCTTCAGTAATTCTAAGGTTGTTAAAAAAAAGGAGATGGAAAGGCAGGGGGTTTAAGATAATCAGCATTTGCAAACCTAGCATCAATCAATATTCTCTTGCATCCCTTTTACCCACACGTGCAGTTACTTTTCCTGAATGTCTGGCATGTATGAGTAGTCAGTTCCATCTAAATCTGATAGTGTATCAGACCTCTTGAGTTTTAAATTTCCTTATTGCAAGCAACTAAAACCATCTCTAGCTATCCTGAGAAAAAAGAAATTTAATAAAAAGTTTTTTGGAATTCACAGAGGAAAATAAAGGCTGGAGAACCAAACTTGTCAAGTGTGCATGTGGGTGGGGAAGCGGCGGAGCTGTAGAAAGAAAGCTGATCTGATAGTAAGAAGCATATGCTATGTTTAAAGAGGCAGGTGCTCATCTTCTTTACCTCACAATCAAATGAATAAGAGGAGATTTGCAAACTTGTGATTGGTGACACAGTCCATGCATTTGCATACAACTGCCAGCAAAGGGGGCAGAATAAGGATGAAAGATTCTTTAGTTCTCCACTGACCTGCCTTCTAGAGGGGGATGTGATGGAAAATATCCGTCCCCCCCAATCATATTTGTAGTGAAGTGTTCCCTTCAAGGAAGAAGGGCATGGAGCATTGGATGGACACACACAGACACACACACACACACACACACACACGGAAATGTACATACACACCCTGAAACATATACACTTAGTGCTCAGAAAATACTTGTTTATTGCAATTGAGATTAATAAGACAGAACAGACTTTTGAACTCTGGGAGAAGGTGAGGGTGGGATGTTTCGAAAGAACAGCATGTATACTATCTATGGTGAAACAGATCACCAGCCCAGGTGGGATGCATGAGACAAGTGCTCGGGCCTGGTGCACTGGGAAGACCCAGAGGAATCGGGTGGAGAGGGAGGTGGGAGGGGGGATCGGGATGGGGAATGCATGTAACTCTATGGCTGATTCATATCAATGTATGACAAAACCCACTGAAATGTTGTGAAGTAATTAGCCTCCAACTAATAAAAAATAAAAAAAAAAGACTGAATAATGTAGTAAAACAATCATCTGGAATGACTTCCTAATAAAATTTGTTAAAGCTAGACACTGCTGAGAGAGGAAGTCTTGGAATCTGCATTCTATGAGTTTTAAATTGGCACAAAATAATGTTTCTGGTAAAAAGTTTCTTTGATAAGACTGGTTGCTGCTGTTGTTCAGTCACTAAGTCATGTCCAAGTCTTTGTGGCCCCATGGACTGTAGCATGCCAGGCTCCCCTGTCCTTCACTATCTCCCAGAGTTTGCTCAGATTCATGTCCATTGAGTCGGTGATGCTATCTAACCGTCTCATCCTCTGTTGTCCCCTTCTCCTCCTGCCTTCAATCTTTGCCAGCATCAGGATCTTTTCCAGTGAGTTAGCTCTTCACATCAGAGAACCAAAGTATTGGAGCTTCAGTTTCAACATCAGTCCTTCCAATGAATATTCAGGGTTGATTCCTTTAGGCTTGACTGGAAAGAATCATAATTCACCAAAATTTCCTGCTTTAAAGAATTGGTTAGTATTAATATTACCTTTAAAACTGTATCTCATATTAAACCAAGTAAATGTAAAGAGAATCAAGTCAAATATACCCACTGTCCAGACTCAGAACCTGCCTTTGTTTAAAGCTAGTATAAAGAATACATTGATATATTCTGGATAACTTGACTGTTTCCTTTTCTAGCCAATATCTGAAATTAAATGGAACTGGTTTCATTGATCAATAAATATTGATATGTGACTTTCATGTTCTTTCTCTTTTTCATTTGATTTTAATTGGCATTCACATGTAAGAGATGTCTGTCTTCTATTTTACGCATCATTCGAATTGTTAATGAAGTTGCCACCACTAGATATTTAGTTCTCTTTAGCTCCATATTATCTTCAGCAAAAGAAGAAAAAGTGGGAAACCGAAGAATTTTAAAAATGCATGTTGTGGCCAAATGAAGGATGTAAGCTAGGTATAACATTTAATTTTGACTTTTTACTGTTTCTGCTACTCTTGTTTGAAATTACTTTCAAGACTTTTCTTAAGAATGTAGCTGAGTTTAATTTTAGTCTTCTAAATGAAAAACTTCATTTTTCATTAAAGGAAAAATATGCATGGTTTTCCATCTGAATTACTTTGACTATGAGTTTATTTAACTGGAATGCAATTAAAAATCATTACACTAATTTCTTATGTAAATATGTCAAAATTGAAAATTTTTATTTTGCTTACAACTCATTGAACACTTAGTCATGTAAATAGAAAAAAAAAAGACATGATAGCAAAACAAAAACAAAGTGAGAATTAAATTGGCATTTTCCAAATGCATAGTTAAATTCTTTCAAGTGAAAATCCCTGAATGGGTGGCAAAACTCCATCAGGGGCAAGGCTGTATTCCTCTCTTTCAGAATCTGAGCCTGGGATTGCAGTAAATCAGTTCCCCCGTGAAGTTCTGTTAGCTCCTTCAGAGTCTCCATTAGCACATTTGAAGTTCTGTACTGGTCCGTGATCTTGATTGAAAGCAACTAAAACAGACTTTAGCTGAGTAGACAGCTAAATGCACAGTATTCTTTTTTTTTTTAAGATTATTTTCCATTATATATTATTATAAGAGACCGAGCATAGTTCCCCGTGCTCTACAGTAGGTCCTCTTTGTAGGTCCAATTTTATATATAGTAGGTGTATATTTTAATCCCATACTTCTAATCTAACCCCCCCCCCTCCCTTTTCCCTTTGGCAACCATGAATGTGTTTTCTGTGTCCTTTAGTCTATCTCTAATTTGTAGATACGTTTATTTGTGTCATTTTTTAGATTCCACATATAAGTGATATTCCATTGTATGTACATATTGCATTGTATGTACACATCTTTATTCATCTGTTGATGGACACTTGGGTTGCTTCCATGTCTTGGTTGTTGTAAACAGTGCTGCTATGAACAGTAGGGTGTGTATATCTTTAAAGTTAGAGTTTTTCCCAGATATCTGCCCAGGAGTAGAATTGCAGTATCATATATGAACTCTATTTTTAGATTTTTTCCAAAGGAAACTTCAAAACATTTTCCACAGAGTGTGCATCAATTTACATTCCCACCAACAGTGTAGGAGGGTTCCTTTTTCTCCATACCCTCTTCAGCATTTATTATTTGGAGACTTTTTGATGATGGCCATTTTGTTTACCAATTCAATATCTTTACTGATTTTGATTTGTTCAGGTTTTCTACTTCTTCATGATTCTTTGTTGGTAGGTTATATGTTTTCAGGAATTTATTCATTCCTCTGACATAATCCAACTTTTTGGTGTATTGTTCATGGCTTCTTATGATTCTTTGCATTTCTATAACATCAGCAGTAATATTTTCTCTTTCATTTCTAATTTTATTTTTATTTCTAATTTCCTTAATTTACCTAAAAGTTTGTCAATTTTATTTATCTTTTCAAAAAATCAACACATCCTTAAAAAAAACCAAAAAAACTCTTCCCTCTCTTTTGGTGCTTTTCTGGGTATAGAAAGAATATATTTCAGCATATTAAAGGCCATATATGACAAAGTCACAGCTAACATCACAGTCAATAATAAAAAACTAAAAGATTATCAAGATTAGAAACACAACAAGGGTGTCCACTCTTGCCACTTCTATTTAATACAGTACTCAAAGTCATAGCCAGAGCAATTAGGCAAGAAAGTTAAATAAAAGACATTAAAATTGGAAAGGAAAAAAATAAAATTGTCTTTTTTGCAAATGACAGGTCTTATATGTAGAAAACACTAAATTTCACCAAGAACTTTAAATTAATAAACAAATTTTGTGGTTACAGAATGGAAAATCAACACACTAAAATTGATCCCTACTCTATGTACAAACAAGAACTTATCAGAAAAGGAAATTAAGAAAACAATCCTATTTAAAATAACATCAAAAAGAATAAAATACTTAGGAGTAAACATAAGCAAGAAGGTAAAAGATATGTGTACTGAAAACTACATAACATTAATGCAAGAAGTTAAAGACAAATAAATGGAAAGATCCCATGTTCATGAATCGGAAGACTTAATATTGTTAAAATGTCCATACTACCTAAAAAGGTTTATATAGTTACTTCTATCCCCATCAAAATCTGATAATTTTTTTTTGAAAAAATTATTTTAAATTTATGTAGAACCATAATGACCCAGGAAAGCCTCTCTTTCTTCTTTAAATAAATGAAGATCACAGCTGGAGGCAATACAATGCCTGATTTCAAAATATATTACAAAGCCACAGTATGGTACTTATATAAAGACAGAGACACAGATCAATGGAACAAAACAGAGAGACTAGAAATAAACCCACTTATATATGGTCAACTGATCTTTGACAAGGGTGCCAGGAATACACAATGAGAAAAATATTATTTCAGTAAATGACTCTAAAGAAGCTATATATCTTTATTCAAAATAATGAGACTGGATTTCTATTGTACACTGTATACAAAAATCAACTCTAATTAAAGACTTAAACATATGATCTCTGCTATAAAACTCCTGGAAGAAAATACAGAGAAAAGTTTATTGACCCTACTTTAAAGCAAAAATAGACAAGTGGAAATATGTCAAACAAAAAGGTTCCCAGGAAGCAATTAACAGAGTCAAAGACAACCTATAAAATCTGAGAAAGTTCTTGCAAACCACTTGTAAGATAAAGGGCTAATATCCAAAATATCTATGTAGCACCTACAATGCAATAGCCATATAACAAAAAAACCAACAAGTAACACAAAAAGTGGGCAAAGGGCCTGATAACACATTTATCCAAAGAAGACCTATAAAATGACTACTCGGTATGGTGAAAAGATGCCCCACATAGCTAATTATCCAAGAAATGCAAATCAAAACCACAGTGAGTACCACCACATACATGTTAGGATGGACATTATCAAAAGTGCAAAAAATAACAAGTTTTGGAGAGGATGTGGAACAGTTGAGCCATTGTACACTATTGTGAGAATGTAAAAAACTGCAGCCCACTGTAGGAAACAGTATGGAGGCTCCTCAAGAGATTAAAAATAGAACTACTTACTACGTGATCCAGGAATTCCATTTTTGAGCGTATATCCAAAAGAACTGAAATCAGGATATCAAAGGGATATCTGTACGCCCATGTTCACTGCATTATTATTCACAATAGCTACGATATGAAAATAACCCAAATGCCCATTTACAGATAAATGGATAATGTGATATATACATACGGTGAAATATTATTAATTTAGCCTGGTGAAACTTGGAGCAGAAAACCAGCTGACATTCAGAACTGTGATGTGATAAATTTGGGTTGTTTTAAGCCTCTAAGCATATAGTGATTTGTTTTGAAATAGTAAGCTAATACAAGGGAATAAGAAAAGATGGGAATAGAGAGTGATAGTGGACTTCTGGTACAAAAAAATGAGTCATATGGATAAAGACCACATCCCAGTACCAAGTATGTTACGTGTAGCGATTGAAATGGGAAAGAGTTGGGTGAGAAAAGGAGGACCATAAAAAACAATTTGAAGGCTACTGAAGACACAGTTGATCTTTGTTTGATTGGCTGTTCCTGCTCTTAAGTGGTTTTGCCCTAAACATATCTCTCCCGATAGAATAATACTACCACCATTTATAGATCAAAATATACTTATTTGATAACTGCAAGAAGGACCAATAAAAATGGAGGACAGGTTGGAATTTCTACTGATTGTTGTAGGGATAAAATATGTTGGCCTGACCAATAAAGCTCAAAAAATACTCAGGACTTTTTTTTTTTTTAATTTTCTTCTCAACGAATATGCAGACATAGGTGTAAAAAGTAAACCAATGTCATATATTCAATACTTACACAGAAAGAGATCCCTCATTTCCCAAACACTGAATTATTTTTTTAACAGTGCCAACATTTGTTTTTTGTTTATTCTTCTATGATTACAAACATGAGAAGATTTTGGTTTAGATATAGAAACAAAATACTTATAGATGGATTGAGTTATTTCCAAACAGACCCTTTCTTTCTTTTTTTTTATTTAAACTTGACCTGTGATAAGAAATCAAAGACTTCTGGGCTAATGAATGTTAGTTACGTTTTCAAAAGTTTATTGTCTTATAATAATAAAAGGCTTATTGTTCATTTTAATATATGACTAAACTGAAAATTTTGGAATGTTGAGGATAAGTTAGATTAGGGTGACTGGGGTTGACAACAGCTAAGCAAGTTAGAACCAGGGAGAGAGGGTCAAAATATACCAGGTTTGTTACCATATATATCTTGATCTAGAGGTAGTATTTGGTATAATAATGTATTTTCATTCATATTCGTGTCTTTTGACTCATCACCTGAGGCTACATGTCAAGGGCTGCAAAGCGCTGGAAAAACTAGGCCCTTATATTGATTAAACCAGGAACCAGAGATAAACTGGAAACTAGAAATAAAACAAACAAATGAACAACAAAAATAATCCTCTATACAAGCTTGGATTCTCTGTTGCAATAATTGAAAACACAAAGTAATTTTAAAAATATAGGAACTTTATTGTCTCTCATAATTTGAAAATCTAGATGTGGCCTTAGATTTGATCTGCATTACTGGTTCTAAGATGTCATCAAGATCTCAATTGTCAGTCACATCTTAAGTCTTCTTTGTCATGATAGAAAAATGAATGTGACAGTCCTATGTCAAACAAGCCATATCACACTATTCAAAAAGAGAAACATAATGGCTTCTGTGTCATTTTTAAAAAATGTAAGGAAAGAAATTTCAATCTCCAGAAAATACGCAGTGATAGTCACTCAGTCGTGACCGACTCTTTGAGATCCCATGGACTGTACAGCCTGCCAGGCTTTGTTCATGGAATTCTCTAGGCAAGAACACTGGAGGGGGTTGGCATTTCCTTCTCCAGGGTAGACAAGACTTGCTCCCCTAATACTTTGTACATCTCTCTTTAGAGCAATTATTATACTTTATAGAATTGCTTGTTTTATCTTCTATCTCTTCTACTGAATTTTTCTCCATAGTTCTACTGTGAAAATTTTCTAATGTGCAGAAAAATTGAAACAATTGCAGATTGAGCATTTATATTAATTCTACCACCTAAATTTCATAATTAATATTTTGGTATATTCACATTAGCATATCTGTCCATCTATTCATCCCTCAATCTACTCATTATTGCAGTTTACTCTTTTTAGCTGTATTTTAATATCCTTGAAGGAAAATGAACTTCTGTCTTATTCAATATTATATTCTCTACATGCTAGTATGGTATCCAAAATATAGAAGGAACTCAATTAGGACTGAGGAAGGAAGAAGTATAGGAAAGAAGGAGGCAATAGAGAGAGAAAGAGAGAAAAATGAGGAGGCAAGGAGGTACAAAGCATATCTTGTGGAAAGATAGCTTTCTTTTGACTTAAAGAGAGCAACTTGTACCACTATAGGACATGACTTAATTTGAGTTAACAAAGCAGTACTAAATGCCAAAGTTGGCATGAAGTTCAAACCATGTCTTTGGAAATGTGTGCAGAATTAGCGATGTTAATATTGTATCAGTAAACATATACATAATCAGAATTCTGTATATTTAAGCTGGCTGTGTGGATTGTTGGCAAATGGCTATTAAATGAAACTTGTATGCATGCTAAATTGCTTCAATCATGTCCAACTTTGTGCGACCCCATGAACTGTAGCCCACCAAACTCCTCTGTCCATGGTATTCTCCAGGCAAGAATGCTGGAGTGGGTTGCCATGCCCTTCTCCAGGAGATCTTCCCCACCCAGGGATCAAACTCGGGCCTCTTAGATCTCCTCTAATGGCAGATGGATTCTTTACCACTGGCACCAACTGGGAAGCCCCAAATGCAACTTAAAAATAGTCATACCTATTTTCTTTGAGCCAGGCTCGTAACATAGTTCATGAAGTAATTTTCTGGGGATTAAACTTGAAATGTTCATAATTGTGTGATTAATTACAATCATCCTTGGTTACATTTGCTAATTAATGCCAGTTTATGAGCATGGCGCCTTGTGCAGGCAGCCACACAGCAGGAGGTATGCGAATGATGGGGATTTGTGGATGGCAGTGAACTCAAGTGTTTTTCTTCATAGTTTTTCCTGAAAAGCTCAGACAGGCAGCCTGTGATGGTCAATGGGATGCCTTTTGGCGTTTAGTTTCCCAGACTGTAGCTAAAGAGTCATTTGGGGATAAAGGGTGTGGCCAGTTCAAACTCTGCTAAAGCACATGTGTTTCAGTTCAGTTCAGTCGCTCAGTCATGTCTGACTCTTTGCAACCCCATGAACCACAGCATGCCAGGCCTCCCTGTCCATCACCAACACCCAGAGTCCACCCAAACCCATGTCCATTGAGTTGGTGATGCCATCCAACCATTTCACCCTCTGTCGTATCAGCAGGACAACAGAAGAAGGTCATGTGTGGCAGGGCATAGAGGTGAATAGCCAATAACATTTACAGAAGACAACTTGATACCCTATAAGAATATAGTAGGGACCATTGGAAAACTACTAGTAATCAACTTCAGGGTTAGAATCTTGGAATCTCCTAGATTCTCAGAAATGGCATGGTTCCCAACACACAGGAGATAGACATGCTTAGTTTTATCCCTTTTATTCTGTCTCAACTGTCTGGGAAAATAAGTAGGCATGTAAAATGCAAGTAAAATGCCTTGAAAAATGTCATAACATGTTTCTGTTGGGACGGTAAAAACTGATCTCTATTTATGATATAAAGTCAGCCTTCTGTTGTGAAATAGGTTTTAAATGAATCCAGACAAAGCTTCACTATTTATGTGGGTCATGTCTCATGTCTTCCAATTAATCACATATAAATACTCTGTAGTGTTATTAATAAAGCTGAGGAGCTTTATTACTACAGAGAATATTTTATCATCTTCATTTTATATATAGATGAGGAAATTGATAAGCAGAAAGGGAAAAGTCACTGGGGCTTAGAACCAGGTCTATTGATTCAACTTCACCTTTATGTATTGTCTTATTTGACAGTTATCTCCTGGTATTGTAAGAAAGCTTTTAAGTTAATAATTCTTCACTTTTGCAATCCAAAAGAATTTATAGAATTTTTGGCATTAACTCTAGACTCAGTTCAGTTCAGTCACTCAGTCGTGTCCGACTCTTTGTGACCCCATGGACTGCAGCACCCCTAACTCTAGAATAAGTGAATATATTTAGCTGTGTTATATTGGGTTTATGTAGCAATTCTGAGGACTAAGCCTAAAAGTCCGTTTCATAAAACTTCCATACTTTACCTAATTGCCTTATATCATAGAGAAGAGAAATCCTATAGGAAGGCTAGTTTTAGTCTGAAATAAGTAACCCTCTCAATTTTGTGTGTTGCAGCATCTTGGTGAATATTTTTCTTTCTTTTGGGTCAAACTATACTAGCAAGACTCCTTGGGGCATAAGTTATAAAAACTCAGCTCACACAGATTACACAACATAAGGAATTTAGAAGCTTAGGAAATGAATATCTGCCTGGAAAGATCCAAGCTTCTGGCACAGTTGGATCCAGGTGTTTGAAAATGTCTCTAAGAATCTTTCTGTTCCTTTTCGTGGATCTGCTGTCCTAGAAGTTGACCTTAGTCTCTGGCAAGCTGTCCTATAAAGTAGGAGAAGGACCACCAGGATATTCAGGCTCACATTTTCTCAGCTTAGTAACCCTCTTTGAAAGATATTCTATTTCCCAATTCAAAAAACAACAACAGAAATTCTAGGCTTGGGTTGCTTGGCCTGTATCAGGTCATTTGGCCACATTTAAATCATGATATGTAGCTCTGACTGGCCATATGCTAATCTCTCAGTCCTTGGACTAGTCTCAGACCCCTTTAATCACATTGTCTGAACATGAGTTAGGGGGACCCACCAGAAGAAAATAAAGGTAACAACTAGCAGATGGGAAAAATAGATACTGGGTATACTCAAACAATGAAATCATTCCTTTAAGTTTAAATAAAGTCATGTGTTTTTTGATGTATTTGTAGGAGAAAAAGAGAGAACAAAGTAATTTGAGAAAATATGCTTCCTTGAAATATATGTTAATAATACTACAGGATATTAATGAGCTGTACATATTTTACATGTCAAAATAGAAAATATTTGTTAAGTAATAATACTGATCATAGTATTGCAAAGCCCATTATTCTTTTAAAGATTGTAAATAAAGAATGTTAACCAATTGGTTAATTAGTGTCATGTCCTCACTTTTATTGGCAAATGAAAAATAAGTTTAAAAGGGAAGGGTAATTTACTATCTTTTATTTCTACTGGTCATTACATATTTTTACACTTAATTTTCAAAACATATATTTCTTGTCAAAATATACTCTGTAAAGTTCTGGTAACTTTGATTTGATTTTTTTTTCTTTTTTTTTAACATTTCAATTTTCACTTTCACTATGCTGAGAAGAGAATTCAGAAAGACATGTCTGTAAGAGTTGACACCTTGATATTCTGTATCCACAGACTAGAACTGTTATGCAAACAAAAGAGCTCTGGGTGAAAATTAGTTTCCTACAATCTAGTCAGGGCGCTGGGCTACAGTGAGGCATGATAGAACAGGGGCCATCAAATTGGTGGTTAAGCATTTATGCCTTAGAATCAAATAGAAATGGGCTGAGTCAGCTTTGTTACTTACCAGCTGGGTGACCTTGAACAATTTACCTCACCCGTCCTTAGTTTCCTCTTCTTTGAAATTAAGATCAAATTATCTTCTTCCATAAATGGTCAGGATTGTATGAGATTAAGCAGTGGAAACATTCTTTGCAGTTCCTGGTACAAAATAAGCATTCATGTTGTCATTCTTTATTTTCTTATTGGAACACACCAAAGAATGACTTCTCAACCATAGTGATTCGGGACATAACCTTCCCAGCTGGTTGTTTGAGACTCTTTTATTTGCTCTGTCAGTGGACTACCTTCTCATTAGTGAAGACGTTTGGAAATATACCACTCAGTCCTAATTTGAGTGAATTAGATTTTCATCAGCTTCAGCGTGCACATGACTGTAATTAACAAGTAAAATGAACACATGCCATTTAAAATTTATTAAAGTTTGGGAGAAAAATTCTGTTTGATCACAAGTAGCATTCTCTGCATGTTTACTCACTTAGTGGAAGACATTTACATTTGGGGAGAAGTACTTACTTGCTAATGTCTCAGCAGATCACAAATGAAACTGTTCCTAACCTCCTGCTGCCATCATTATGAAATGTAGTCAACGTTAATTGAAATATCTGACTGCTTATTGTCACAACCTGTGAGCCAGGCGTGAAACTCCTTTGTATGTTTTATTATTTGTTTTCTCCTCTATGACTGCTGGAACATCAGGTTTTCATTAATTGCTTGTTTTGTTTTGATAATTTTTACAGTAAGTGGTTTCTCTAAAATGTGCTTAAGAGACACCCTTGAAGGAGTTAATATCCCAATCTCTGTGCCAAGTGAACACAAGGAATCAGTTGTTTGCAAAAAAGTTTCAAAAGTAAACAACCTCAATTCCATCTTCAGAGGATTGACGTTGTAAGGTTATGTGCATGCTCAGTCACTCCGTCATGTCCAGCTCTTTGCAACCCCATGGACTGTAGCCTGCCAGGCTCCTCTACTCATGGGATTCTTCATGCCAGAACACTGGAGTGGATTTCCATTTCCTACTCCATTGTGAGGCTGAGTGAAATCTTATTCTGTTTGAAAAAGGAAAGAAAAAAAGCTGTCCCTTCACTGGGTGTGGGGGAGAGAGGGGCTTGCTAATTGCTGCAGTGTTTGGGACACTATGATGCTGGTTAGTTTTGTCCCTTGCTGGAATGGTAGCTTAAAAAGCACTCAGGGCCTTTTTTGGTAAGTACTTTTTACTGAACTCAGACTTTTTTATTGTCTTTGCTTTGTATTATTTTTTAACATATATGCCAAAGAAAGGAAACAAAGGAATATTACACCTGTACAAAAGCAACCATGTAAACTCAAATATACAAATTGATTTTGAAGGCTTTATCACTTAATAAAATAAAATAACATTATTTAACAAAATTAGTACTGAGCTATTATGCCATCTCTTTATTAGTTCGTTAAAAATCTCCCTCATACCTGCATATTTATGAGCCTTTAATGAGCTTGTGATGGACAGGAAGGCCTGGCGTGCTGCGATTCATGGGGTCGCAAAGAGTCGGACACGAATGAGCGACTGAGCTGAACTGAACTGAACTGAACTGAATGAGCTTGTCTCTGTTCTAGTACCTAGAAGCATGGAAAGAAATGAGTACCTCTGCCTCAAAGCTGCATACAGTCTTCTAAATTTAGGGTAATATTTAGGCCGTAGGGCATTGGTAATGCAGAAAGTCATCATGGTAAAATTAAATCTTACCATGGACCCAGGTAGTTATACAAATCCTCTCAAGTGACATCTCTTTTCCTGCTGTTAGATTCATTGATTTACTCCGGTGTTCATTCAGATACCTCCCCTGTGGTAGTCTTAGTCCCCCTGTCAATTACACAGCATTTAGATTTTTCTTTTAATATAGGATCTTAATATTTGTGGCTTCCCAGGTGGCTCAGTGGTAAAGAATCTGACTGTCAATGCAGGGAGCCAGAGGAGACGCAGGTTTGATCACTGGGTTAGGAAGATCTCCCGGTGGAGGAAATGACAATCGACTGTAGTACGCGTGCCTGGATAATCCCGTAGAGGAACCTGGTGAGCAACAGTCCATAGGATTGCAAAGAGTCGAACACAACTGAGTGACATATATTAACATTCGAGCACGTGAATGTTAATATATGTAGTTTCTTCTACGAGAGTGTTTTACTTCTAGTTTTCTCAGTGGTTAGCTTCTGCTTAGCCTATATGCATCAAGCTAAATAGCACTTCCCAGAAATGCCTGCCCTGGCCTACTGAAGGTAATCTCATAAAACACATCATTGTATGCATTTCCCTCAGGGTACTTATTACCATATGTAATTATCTGACTTTTGTTTTGGTTATTTGTTTATTTTCTATTTGCTTATTTTCTGCAGGAGGGTAGGATAAGAAAAAAAAGCCTGGCTTACAGTAAATGTTACTCAAAACTTCATTTAAGTATATTTAAACATTCACTCAGAGAAGGCAATGGCACCCCACTCCAGTACTCTTGCCTGGAAAATCCCATGGACGGAGGAGCCTGGTAGGCTGCAGTCCATGGGGTTGCGAAGAGTCGGACATGGCTGAGCGACTTCACTTTCACTTTTCACTTTTATGCATTGGAGAAGGAAATGGCAACCCTCTCCAGTGTTCTTGCCTGGAGAATCCCAGGGATGGGGTTGCACAGAGTCGGACACGACTGAAGTGACTTATCAGTAAACATTCACTATGTGCCAGGCATGGCTTAGACTCCCCAAATACTATAGTGAAAACATGAAGTCCTTGCTCTTTAAACTTAAGACTTTCATGAGGAAAGACAAATAATACAAGTAGTATGTGTATAAATAAAAGAAAAAGAAAAATATTAAATAAAAATATAAAACTGTAGGAAGAGAGAATAGAGAGCCATGAAAGGTGCTCTTTTAGTTATGGTGCTCAGATAAAACCTCCCTGGGGAGATGATATTTCAACAGAGATGAATTAAGTGAGGAAACATGTCACTGAGATATCTGGGAGAAGAGCCTTCTAGGCAGAAGGTGAAGCATGTGTAAAATCCCTGAAATAGTATTATTTGGGGACATGTGCAGATAATGGAAAATGTTTATTAAGCCTGGAGAAAGTGATTATAAAATAAAATCACAGGAGGTAGGGTATCTGGGGACCGGGTAAAACTTTTAAATTGTATTTCTAAAGAATGGTTTTTACTTCTCTTTAGCATGAGAAAGTGATGGTTGATTTGACATGTGTTGTATAAGAATCACACTGACTAATATGTGGAGATAAAAATGACACGAAGAGTGTAGGAGTCAAATAGGGGAGCTAATTAGAAGGCTCATGAGGTGGCCCAGGTGGGAGGTATTGGCCCCAGTGGATGGTTGGAGCAGTGGACTCTATAATGGGAGGTTGGGGTGGGATGGATTCTGAAGGGAGTAAGAGCAAGATTTGCTTTTGGATTGGGGTATAAGAGAAAGAGAGAGCTCAAAAGTAAATGCCAGATTTTATTCTGAGAATTGGAAGAATGTTATCATCATTTATTGAGGCAGAGAATATTGAGAAAAAAGTAGGGGAGAAGCATCAAGTGTTTGTTCTTGGACATGTTTAATTTGAGGCTCCTATTCACAAGGCTGAATTAAGGAGGCAGATGGGATATAGGAGTCTTAAGTTCAGAAGAAAGCCAAGGCCGAAGAAATTAAATTGTGAGTCATCAGCATAAAGATGGCATATAAACAGTGAGACAGACTAAGGTCACCTAGAAATTGAGTGTACATAGGTAAAATAAGATATCCAAGGACAGACCCTTGTGCACTCTGTTATTTAGAGTTTGGGAAGAAAATAAACACTCAGGAAAGAGGACACTGAACTAGGAAGCAGGACTGGGGTGGGAGGAAAGAAGAAACTGCAGTATGATATAGATCAAATGACAGTATTTCTACAAGAAAGAAGTGACCGTCTACATTAGATGCTAGCTAATAGGTAGAATAATATAAGAACTAAAAATTGGCCATTGTACTTTTTCATGTAGAAGTCACTACTGACCTTGACAAGAATGGATTTGATGATTGGAGTAGGTTGAAAAGAGTGAAAAGATAATAAATGGAGACAGCATTTCAAAGAGGTATGCTGTGAAAAGGAGAAGTTAAAGGGATGCTACCGGAAAAGGAATGCAAAATAAGAGCTTATTGTTAGATGCAGAATTATCATAACAATTTTTTGATGACAGAAATAATCCAGTGAAAGAGACATTAGTGATGAATGAGATAGAGCAGTCAGCTGTAGGGAAAAAGTCCTACAGTGAGCAAGAAGGATAGTTCAGATGAATGGAATAAGACCAGTTCACTATTACAGCAGGGGAAGAGTGGGACAAGTGATCTGAGCATTTCTGTAAGTGAGTGAATAGCACGGTACATTTGGAATTTAAATTGATTAGGGAGGGAAATGTGAATATAAGGGAGAAAAGTCAACAGATCAGAAGTCTCTATGTGGTTGATTTTAGGCTCTTTGAGGGAAATGAGATTTGAGAGGTATTAAAATTTTTTCAGTTAGTTAAAAAAAAAACAGATTTTAGAGGCAAGGGAACTATTGGTAATGAAAACATATAGAGTAGAGCTGCTTTTTCAACTCTTATTGTTAAAATCCCTCAGGAAATTGTCTTGTTTATTTACCATCCATTTATGTATTCTTTCCTTCTTGCCTGCCTGCCTTCCTTCCTTTATTTTAAAGAGAACGGTTACCTGGCCTCATTCCTGAAATTGTACATTAGCCGGTCTGGGCTGTGGAACCAGAATACTGAAATTGAGAAAAAAAAAAAAAGGTTCCCAGATGCTGTTGATATGCAGAAGCATTGGTTTATGACCCTGGTTTGCACCCCTACCTGCTCATAGGAATCACTTAATTTCATTTGATATGAGAAAATTAAGCTTTGGTTTTATTGTTTCTTTGGATTGTGAAATCACAAATAAAAATGATAGGAATGGAAAATACAAGGAAGTATTTGAGCAGGGTGCCAAAATCTTGAAGGAATGAGATCAGTCTGCAGATGGCACCACAGGTTGGGAAATCTGGTGCAGTCTGACACTAAAATCTGGGGGATTCAATAGGGAGACGGAAGTAATGGTGATTTGAATGTGGAAATGTGAGGCAGGGTGATCAGTTACCCCACTAGGGGTGACTTTAGGTCTGGGATATGGTAGCTGAAACAGCCACCAATACAGAGACTTTAGGGGACCCAAGAGAAATCTAGATACCTGTTAGTATGAAGGAAATGTTACAGAAATGTTTTAGGTTTCCTGGGATTTGACAACCAAACACTTTAGTGTTCAATGAATACTTGTTGAGTGAACAAGTACTTTTGCTTCATTTCAATATTATGTGTATACAATAGTGACCATATGATGCTAGATTAAAAATAATTATTTGGACATCTCTATTTTATTTAATTAGAATTTATATTGTGGAATATCAATTGAGTTAATTTTAGTTGCTCTGAGTTCATGCTATGTTATACTATTACTGATAGCTGGCTTACATTAACATGTAGGATCTTGTTTGAATGTAATATGGATTAGTTATTGAATATGCAAATGAACAATGGCCAGATCATATATTCGCACAGATTTCTGACCACCAAACTGCAGTATCTGACCTGGGGAGCCAAACCACAACTTCTGTAGCAATCAGCCCAGAATGGTCGGGATTTAGTCAATAGCTGCAACTCACTATATTTTGCCCTTGCTTCCAGCTCAGGACCAGCCAGAAAAGCCAAACAGGCTTCCCAAACTATTCACATAAGGTGCTTGGCTTCCAGTTAGCCTACCTTCAGCTTCATGCCAACAACTTCCAGTTTGAATATACCTGAAGCCCTCCTTTCTTTTCATTACAAAACTCTCTCATTTCCCTCCCAGCCTTTGTTTCTATGTTTAATACAAGTGATGATGATTAGACTTCCTTGCTATTACAAGCTCTGAATAGCCTCTGTTCTGGTTGGGTGGTCTTTGTTTATTTTCATATGTGAGTGACTAATAAGAATGTATATGTGGATGATAATCATGGAGCCCAGTAAGCATTAACTTACAAATATAAGATATTTTAATGAAATATTCCAATAAAGTTAGTTCTCTTAATTTTATTTTTTAGAATTATTATTAACTATAATTTTTGTAAAAGATATAAGAGGTCTTTAAATAGGTAAATATCAGTGGCATCTTTAATATGAATTTTGTTGTGGAATGAGCTTATATGCTACATTCAAAATAGTTAAAAATGTTTAATTTATTTTTACCCCATAGAAACTATGTTTTAGCTTATGAATGAGTGTGCATGAATATTTTCAAATGTATTTTATATACATTAATTTTTCAAGAGTATAATTTACCTAATATATGAAATATATATTTGAATTATATTTGAATCATGACTTGAATGAAATGTGTAATTTTGAATATGAACAGTGATGGATATTAGAGAATTTTGTTGTTCAGTTGCTGCTCAATCCTGTCTAATTCTTTGTGACCCCATGAACTGCAGCATGCCAGGCTTCCTTGTCCTTCACCATCTCCGGAGCTTGCTCAAACTCATGTCCATTGAGTCAGTGATGCCATCCAACCATCTCATCCTCTGTCGTCCTCTTCTCCTCCCGCCTTCAATCTTTCCTAGCATCAGGGTCTTTTCAAATGAGTCAGTTCTTCGCATCAGGTGGCCAAATTATTGGAGTTTCAGCTTCAGCTTCAGTCCTTCCAATGAATATTCAGGATTGACTTCCCTTAGAATGGACTGGTTGAATCTCCTTGCAGTCCAAGGGACTCTCAGGAGTCTTCCCCAACACCACAGTTCAAAAGCATCAATTCTTTGGCACTCAGGCTTCTTTATGGTCCTACTCTAACATTCATACATGACTGCCAGAAAAACCATAGCTGTGACAAATATGTGTGTGTATAATTTTTTAAAGGTTTATTTTCAGTAGGACATTTTACCTTTTCAACCTTTTAAAAAAAAATCCCTTTTAAGCGTTTTACAATCCTGAATATAGATCTGTTTTAAAAATCAATAAACTGTAAAATTCTGAGCTAGATATCTTTCCTTCTGGCAGAGTACTAAGCTGTTACTTTTTTTCCTGTATATTTTTCCTAGAGATACACCAAAAAAAAAAAAAAAAGGATACTTGCTATGGAAGTCCATTTTATATGCTAACCAGAGTCCACTTACACAAATAAAAGTATTGAAGTTAGAGGAAGATTTTATCCATTAGGAAGTGATAATACAGAGGTCAAGCTACTTGCTTTCATATAAAAATGTTATTTGAAGCTGTAAATATTTACAACATAAATTCTATTAGTAGCCTCTTTATAAAAAATTTTATATATTACTTCTTAATTGCATTATGGCTTCAATGGTTCTTATATGAACCATGGACCAGTGGCATCACCTGAGAACTTGAAAGAAAATTCTCAGGCACCATCCCAGATTGACTAAGTCAAAAATTTGGGGAATGTGGTTGAGAAATATGTGTTTTAATCAGTCTTCCAGGTGATTTTGATTCAAACTAAAGTTTGAGATAACCTGATCTACATAATGTTCCCAATTAATCTATGAACATTTTCAACAGCAACAACAAAAAAGAATGTTAGATTTACGCAGTAGACACTATTAGGCCTGCTAGATGTTTTTCTGCCATGGTGATAATAAGACTGTCAGAAGAGTTTCTGAATTGGTGGTGTGGGGCAGCAGCCTATAAAGGTTGCTGTTATTTCTTTCCTAAAGTTTTATGACCAGCTGGGTAATTCATTCAATTTATGAAGAAACTAAGATTGGGTAGTATTATAGTTTAGGAACCTTCAATAAATAGTCTTTGATGCTCTATTTCTTCATAAAAAATAGAAAATCTTAATTCTTTTAGTAGTTACTATAGTTATCTGCTGTACCGCAGTTTCATACAGCAGGGATCCCAAACTTGAATAAATTTGTGGACCAGGTTGGTAGCTTGATTGAAGCTGGTTGAATGGCATCTTCATTTCTATATAGAAATTTTTTTTTCTTCCAGTTATACTGAAATAGGTAGGCATTTCAGTTTATCATTAATTTCTCTATTTTTGACAGAGACATGGGAACAGTAATATATCCCATTCTTTCTGATTCAAGGAGAACAACAATGCGAGCATGATGATAGCCATGAGCAGACTATGTCAGTTTTAGAAAGCATGAAGTGAGATATTGTAGCCACTTAACTGCTGATTGTCTTGATTACAGGAAGGGGGCCTTATAGGTGGGGGAGAAGCTTCCCAGTAGTACCTACTAAACTTGGCCTTGTGTGAAGGTGAAGTTAACAGTGTTTTAGCTCCTGCTCTTCCTTACAAAGAGAGATCAGAAATTAAATTTTCCAACTAAATTTGTTAAAAACAAATTTTTGTGTGTGGTAGGGACACTTAATACAAGATCTACCCTGTAAAACTTTTACCATATTGCTAACTACACACATAATCTGTACAGCAGATCTCTAGATCTTGTTCATCTTATATAACTGAAACTTTATACCCAATGAATGACAACTCCCTACTTCCCTCCTTTCAGCCACAAACAACCACCATTTATCTCTTGGTTCTGTGAGTTTGGCTCATTTAAACACCTCATATTAGTGGAATCATTCACTGTTTTTTCTTTTGTGACTTGCTTATTTCACTTAAGGAGTTGGTGATGGACAGGGAAGCCTGGCATGCTGCAGTCCATGGGGTCGCAGAGTCGGACACGACTGAGTGACTGAACTGATACTGATATTTCACTTAACCTAATGTCCTTCAGGCTCCTGCTGCAAATGGCAGGATTTTCTTTTTTAAGGCTGAAGAATACTCCTTTGTATGTATATAGCACATTGTCTTTATCCATGCATTTGTTGATGGGTATTTGGGTTGTTTTCACATTTCAGCTATTATGAATAAGCTGAAATAAGCATATGAGTGCATGTATATCTTTGAGATCCTGATTTCAGTTCTTTTGGAAATAAACCCAGAAGAGGTTTCCGGATTGTATAGTAATTCTATTTTCTATTTAAATTGGTCCAACAGAATCCATAGTCTTTGGCAATTGGTAAATTCTGTGTATTTATTTAGGTAGAAAGTGAACTCTCCCTGTCTTCTTGTTTGTCTTTGAGAAAAGAATGTGAATACAGGAGGTTGAGAAGTTTTTTTCCATGATGCATATCTTATATATTTTTGAATCAGAACCATCTAATATCCTTAATCAAACAAAAAAAAAAAGGGGGGCATCTTATTCAAACATATTAATCTTTCCCTGTATTTTTAACCAGAAGATTTTAGAGGCTGTATCGTTCTAGGACAACTAGAAAACTGTTTTAGTCAACATCTAATTAAACTTTAAAAGCTTCATGGTGACACTCAAAAATATCTAGTTTACTTACTTAAGGTAGCTTAATAATGAAAAGCTTTTACAAGATTTTTTTTTTCTGTCTTTTGTCCTTACATTCTACCTCCCTTTCTCTTTCACGATAGACATTCCTTCTTACATGTTTGATGAGTTTATTTTGGTTTATTTTATTCTTGTTAAATAGGTACTGTTGGTTTATATGCATTATTTTTGATTCATATACAAGTAATTGGATTACATTTTTAAAAAGTTTGGCACTGTAAATTACTGTGTAATTTCCAACTATCTTTGTCTATAAAGTGACAAACTGCAGTTATTTAAACAAAAAAAGATTTCCACCTTATTGAGATGCAGTGAAGCTTAAACAATTAATCTTTATGAGATGTTTTGACATTTCTCAATAGATTTATGATCTTTAAAGAAAACTTTAATTTCTTCTTTAACTTTCCTATTCTTCAGAGGCATAATATTGGAATAAGCCCCAAATTTTTAGAAATTAGCTGTTTTTCAGTTTCTTTCTATTGATTTTAGGGTGAACATGCTTAGACTGCTAAATATATTAAATGCATGTATTCAGGATAAAAAATTCACAATTCATATTGGGATTTTTTCCCTTTAAAGTCTCAGGTCTCTCAAATATTTGGAGCAATGCACTAAAATGACAGGTAACAAGTTTAAAAATAAAGTAGAATTTAAATTTAATGTTCACCTAATCTTTAATTCACTCATTCACTTCATAATTGAAAATACATAAATATAAAAATAGACATATTGTCAGGCCATGCTGCCTAATGGATAATTATTACTCTGGAGGTATAATGAAAGATTTCTCCTGTGTCTTTACATGAACATTTCCTTACAGTGACAGAATATTTTCTGTCCTTAGAAATTAATTTTTTGACTATCATTTTTGCTATCTAATTTTTTTCTCTCTCTGGCTGTAAAACGCTCTGGCAGCCTTGCTTTCCCAAAAAAAGGATATGATGTTCTAGAAGTAGAGAAGAGTACAGTAAAAAAAAAAAAAAAAAAAGAGGAAGAAGAAATTAAGTGTAATAATAAATAAACAAGGCAACATTGAAACATAAAATTGTAGAATAAACTCACTTTTGAATATACATATAAATATACTGGTTAATTTATTCTCAAAGGTAATTTAATAGTATAAGTCTTTGTAACTTAGTTGGTTTACCTCAGGAATGTAAGGTTGGTTTAACATCTGTCTGCTGAATTATATCAATAAACTGAACAAAACTATCTTAGTGTTAGTAAAGATCATTAGAGAAAATTAAATACACATTCTTGAAAATACACATAAACATATTAAAATCTTACCAGGAGGATTTTTAAGGTTAATAGCTAAATTAAATGAAAATATTGAATGTAACAATGAAACACCAGAGATCTTTCTTCAAACATAAAAACTAAATAAAGATCCTTACTATTAATGACTGGAAAAGGTCAGTTTTCATTCCAGTCCCACAGAAAGGCAATACCAAAGAATGCTCATACTGCCACACAATTTCACTCATCTCACACACTAGCAAAGTAATGCTGAAAATTCTCCAAGCCAGGCTTCAACAGTTTGTGAACCATGAACTTCCAGATGTTCAAACTGGATTTAGAAAAGGCAGAGGAACCAGAGATCAAATTGCCAACATCCATTGGATCATCGAAAAGCAAGAGAATTCCAGAAAAACATCCATTTTTGCTTTCTTGACTATGCCAAAGCCTTTGACTGTGTGGGTCACAGTAAACTGTGGGAAATTTTGAAAGAGAATACGAGATCACCTGACATGTCTCCTGAGAAATCTGTATGCAGGTCAGGAAGCAACGGTTAGAACTGAACATGGAACAGATTAGTTCCAAATCAGGAAAGGAGTACATCAAAGCTGTACTTTGTCACCCTGCTTATTTAACTTATATGCAGAGTACATCATGCGAAATGCTGGGCTGGAAGAAGCACAAGCTGGAATCAAGATTGCCGGGAGAAATATCAATAACCTCAGATATGCAGATGACACCACATTTATGGCAGAAAATGAAGAAGAACTAAAGAGCCTCTTACTGAAAGTAAAAGATGAGTGAAAAAGTTGGCTTAAAACTCAGCATTCAGAAAACTAAGATCATGGCATCCAGTCCTATCACTTCATGGCAAATAGATGGGGAAACAGTGGAAACTGACAGACTTTATTTTTTTGGGCTCCAAAATCACTGCAGATGGTGACTGCAGCTATCAAATTAAAAGATGCTTGCTCCTTGGAAGAAAAGTTATGACCAACCTAGATAGCATATTAAAAAGCAGGGACATTACTTTGCTGACAAAGGTCCATCTAATCAAAGCTATGGTTTTTCCAGTAGTCATGTATGGATGTGAGAGTTGGACCGTAAAGAAAGCTGAGCACTGAAGAATTGATGCTTTTGAATTTTGGTGTTGGAGAAGACTCTTGAGAGTTCTTTGGACTGCAAGGAGATCCAACCAGTCAACCCTAAAGGAAATCAATCCTGAATATTCATTGGAAGGACTGATGTTGAAGCTAAAACTCCAATACTTTGGCCACCTGATGCAAAGAACTGACTCATTGGAAGAGACCCTGATGCTGGGAAAGATTGAAGGCCGGAGGAGAAGGGGATGATAGAAAATGAGATGGTTGGATGGCATCACCGACTCAACGGACATGAATTTGAGTAAACTCTGGGAGTTGGTGATGGACAGGGAGGCCTGGCATGCTGCAGTCCATGGGGTCACAAAGAGAGATACGAGTGAGCAACTGAACTGAACTATTAATATATTATGGAATGTTGTTTTTAAAATTCTGGCCTATGTATTGAGACAATAAGATTAAATAATAATTTAACATACCGTGAAGGAGTTAAATATCATCTTTTGTGATGATAAAATTAGCTTTCGTCTGACTCTCATCAGATGAATACATTCTTTCTCAAGTGTATTCCTGAGATGATGACAGGTGAAAGAATGAGGCAGTGAAGAAATGTAAATGCATGACTTTAACCACTGATTTGATCAAGCACACTGGCAAAGATAATTGGATACCACCACAGGTGTTCACTGTAATAATTATTTATTTACTTACTTATTTAGCCTTCTTTCTCTCATAGTCTCACTTTGAGGAACTAATTATTCCAGATTCTTCCCCACATTTTCGCCCAAAGTGATTCTGTCTAGATTACATTTGTCTCTGTAACTGTTTACTGCCATGACTAGATGAGGGTGTTGACTGGGATATTTCAAGGAAACTGTGAATGTATATATGCATCTCATTCTTGTTGGTGCTGTTCAGTAGCTATTCGTGTCTGACTCTTTCCAACCCCATGGACTGCAGCACGTCAGGCTTTCCTGTCCTTCATTATCTTCTGGACATTGTTCAAACTCATGTCCATTGATTCAGTGATGCCATCCAACCATCTCATTATCTGCTGTCCCCTTTTCCTTCTGCCTTCTGTCTTACCCAGCATCAGGGTCTTTTCCAGTGAGTGAGTTCTTTGCATCAGGTAGCCAAAGTATTGGAGCTTCAGCTTCAGCATCAGTCCTTCCAATGAATATTTAGGGTTGATCTCCTTTAGGATTGACTAATTTGATCTCTTCACTCTCCAAGGGACTCTCTAGAGTCTTCTCCAACACCACAGTTTGAAAGCATCACTTCTTTGGCACTCAGCCTTCTTTATAGTCCAACTCTCACATCCATTTGTGACTACCGGAAAAACCATAGCTTTGACAATACAAACCTTTGTTGGCAAAGTAATGTCTCTGCTTTTTAATACACTGTCTAGATTTGTCATAGCTTTTCTTCCAAGGAGAAAGCGTCTTTTAATTTCATGGCTGTAGTCACCATCTGTAGTGATTTTGGAGCCCAAGAAAATAAAGTCTGTCACTGTTTCCATTTTTCCTTATCTATTTGCCATGAAGTGATGGGACCAAGTGTCATGATCATTCAAAAAAGAATGTTGAGTTTTCAGCCAGTTTTTCACTCTCCTCTTTCACCTTCATCAAGAGGCTCTTTAGTTCATCATTCTTAAGTTTCCAATAATGCATTGCACTGCAATCTGAAGGAATTTTTTGTTTCTCCTCAAGATTTTGGTAGCGTGAACACAGTCAATAGATTTCATAGATTTTGCATTCTCTTTCTTCTGCCTGCCCCTAATCTTTCCATTTGTTTCTAAAACACATTTACATTTAGATAAATATTACTCAATCAACAACAAAGAGCCTCAGTGTACTGTGTTGTCTACCTCTTTCAAGCTCAGAGATGACCCTATTCTATCTTGGTATCATTTTCCTTTTAACATTATGGCTTTTACAGAATAAGTAAAACTATGACTTGACAAAAATACTTAATATAATTCTGAACAATGTAAAATGGCAACGTTGTAGTCAGCATTGTAAATGTATTGTAAGATATTTTATGTGTCTAAAAATGTTGAAATAAACTGTCCCCCTTTCTCCGGGAGTGGATGGGAGGGGAAAGTAGGTGAAGATGAACAAACAGTAAAAACTTCTAGTTATGAGATGAATGAGTCCTGGGGATGTACTGTACAGTGTGGTGGTTGTAGTTAATAATATGGTGTTGTATGTTTGAAAGTTACTAAGAGAGTACATTTTTAAAGTTCTGACCATCACACTTCCTCCCAGATTTTGACTATGTGAAGTGATGTGTGTGTTAACTAGCTTACAATGGTAACCATTTTTACAATATATACACATTTCAAATCACTGTATTTGTATAGCTTAAACTTACACAATGTTATTTGCTAACATACCTCAGTAAACATAGAGAGATGTTGCTGAAATTGGTTAACATGGTAAGCAATGGTAACAAGTAACTTAAAATTTAAGAATTCTTTCTGTAGAAATTCAAGATTGATAGTTTTTTTTTTAAATGAAGTGAAGAGTGAACGAGATAGAAGTGTAAGTTTTTTTTTTTTAAATGAAGTGAAGAGTGAACGAGATAGAAGTGTAAATAGTTGATGTATCAAGTTCTCAGAGATAATTGTAAGAGATAGAAAGTAGGAAGAAGAATACTTTTATTTCTAAGCAAGAAATAAAAAGTAGATCTTAAAGGAAGATGCATAAGGAAGAAATGAGCAATAGGAAGAGTAGCTTCTCAATTCAGTTAAACTATTACATAAATACAGTAGTCAATTTAAGGTACACACACACGTTTCTACATTCTGAGTTTAGTCACAGATTCAAGCAAGTGATATCATTGTGTTCTTTATAGAGGTGTTCACGGTTCAAGTAGTTCTTTTGTACTCTGGAACTCCATGAATACCCAAAGATGTACTGGGAAGGAGAGAGAGGAGAAAGGAAAACAAAGAAACAGAATGGTTGATAGTAAGAGAGTTCTCACTTCATTAGGAGTAGTTCTTTCTTTTTACATACCTAGTTTCTGAGTAAAATAGTTATTTTGAAAAAATTTATTCAGTTCAGAAGGTGATTGGAAAGCCATTTTTCATTGTTCTTGATTCATAGTTTCTAGAAAAATCATTAGGAACAGGTAGTTGATGCACAGGATAAGAAAAAAAAATTAATATAATAGTATAGGTCTATGATAAAGGTTCAGATATATTATCACTGACAGTTCTTTCAGATACTTGCTGGTCTAAAATAATATTAATATGAAGTGGAGTCATAGAAGGAGATACGTAGAACCCAGTCAAAGAGGATTATTATTGTTTTATTATCAGCAATTAGAGAGAGACTAAGAAAAGATTTTAAAAGATGATAGCTCTTTGACTCATTGTCATGGTATTAGCAAGCAGTGCACTTTTCACCCAGTAGGGACAAATAGCTCAGTTCCTCTGGTCACAGTGGCCTCCCTGCAATGGATTCAATTAAGCCAGTGGTTAATAAAGAACAGAACTGTAATTAGTTGCACAGATCCTGCCTTTGGTAGCTGTGAAATGATGTAGTATCTCACTATTTAGCACTATTTTATGCTCAGATTAGGATCTCTGAATAAATGAATTTGGGCAGTCATACAGGACTAAAGCAGAAGTCTTAATCCAGCAGCTCATTAGGTAGGTCTGGCTTGAAAGTTTAGTGTGACAAACAAAATATATCTTAAATATGTGAATTCATTACTGACATTTGTAAGTCCAGAAATTCACAGTTAGTCTAAGATTTCCTTCTTTCTGTCGGGAAAAAAATGGCAAAATACAAAAGTACCAGACCCTGTTCCTACATGGCAGGCATCAATCAGCTATAGGTTAGAAGTTGCTGTTACCTCTCTGAACCTACAGACTTTGAAGACAGTGACCTCTGACTTTATGAGTGGGCCTCGTTGTGTTTCTGTCCCAAGACAGAAATAAATTGAATATGAATATGACTGACATTTTTTCTATACCAGCAAATCTCCTCAAGAAGTTCCCTTGGGCAATTCTGTTCTGAGGCAGGAGCAATTCTTAGTACGAAAATAAGTTATGAACTGAAGTGTTACATATGCTTCACTGAGAGAATCAGGAAGTATATTGCTTGAAATGTCTCCTTAATTTTTTTTTTCCTTTTCGCTCAAAAACCACTATAGCTTCCCTGCAGAGAATAATCACTTAAATAGCAACATTGTGATTATGGCTTGACTGTTTTTAATAATTATATCTCAGACAGATGAACAAGGGTATGAGAGTAAGAAAATAGTTTGAAATTCAGTAGTAATGTGATATTAATGTTCTGTGCTGGTGGCCTGAAACTTTGACAACATTTGTTATTCAGGGATACTTTAAAACCCTCATAGAAACTGGAAACAAAAAAATACAGTAGCAATAAAAAGTGCTGCTTATACTAGGCCTTTACTTAGAAGAATTTACAAAGATCACTTTTATTTAACACAGTGGTACTGGAGTTCCCTGCACTAGTTAGTTCTTCTGAGGAAAGGTGTTAAGTTGGGTATAAAGTTGTTAAACCATTAATCTTAAATAACCCAGTGGAGCAGCTGTCAAAAAAAAAAAATCTAATTATCTGGCGTAACTGAGACCAAATATTAGTTTATCTGCAGCTTAGGCTAAATCTACAGCCACAAATTATTTTGACAGATTCAACTAGATACGTCAGCTTCATCAAAAGCACAATCAAATCACCTTTCAAGTTGTCTGCTAAAGAGCACCAAACTATTTTGAATGGAAATAGGGAAATAATATTGATAATGCTAATAGCTAGTGCTTACTGAAAAATGTACTAAGCACTTTGCGTATGTTTCTATTTCATAATACCAACCACCCAATGGCAAAGGTTCTTATATTATTCCAATTTGAAAGAGGAGAAACCAAAGTTTCGAAAAGCTAAATGAATTATCTGAGGTCATGTGAACAGTCAGAAAGATATAAATCTGTGATTCAAACTTACATGTGTATGTGTGTATGTGTAATTTATTGTTCTGTCATTTATACATAGCCTGTAGTACTTACCTAATAGAGTTGAGTTAGTAAATGCCAGAATTTTTAAATCATTGCTAATAAAATACTTCTTCCAAGTGTGGTTTAGTCACCAACCATCATCAAGCAGAATGTGAAAAATGTGATGAACTTTGCATACTTACTCAGCAAACTTTTTAAGTGACTTTGACTTCTCACCCTAGTAGTAGAAAATAGCTCACCTCATAGCACTGACTCATCTCCTGTTGATAATTTATTTTTATCCAAAACAAATGTTAAGATCTTCTCTAATCAATGATGAGCGTCTTACTTTTGCTGACACTGAATTCTTCAATAGGCATTTTGCAAAGTGAAGCTCATTTGCATTCAACCAGACATTACTCTGCAAGGTGTAACTTGAATTTCTGATCACGAATATAATTTTCCATTTACTTTGCTGCAACATAGAACATATTACTGATATTACTTTAACTTTATTAATTTTAATACATGGCATAATTTTAAAAAATCCAAATTTCTAAGTCTTGTGAACTATTATTTTTCTAAGCATGCAGTTCTGTTATTTACCAACTGCATAGTTAAAATAATTTATTCTCAAGTCAGACTGACCTTTGTTTATATCTCCGTCTTTTTAAATTTTCTTTTTAACTTATTTTTTAAATTTATTTTTAACTGGAGGATAACATTGTACAGGAGACAGGAATCAAGACCATCCCCAAGAAAAAGAAATGCTCAAAAGCAAAATGACTGTCTGAGGAGGCCTTACAAATAGCTGTGAAAAGAAGAGAAGCGAAAAGCAAAGGAGAAAAGGAGAGATATACCCATTTGAATGCAGTGTTCCAAAGAATAGCAAGGAGAGATAAGAAAGCCTTCCTCAGCTATCAATGCAAAGAAATGAAGGAAAACAATAGAATGGGAAAGACTAGAGATCTCTTCAAGAAAATTAGAGATACCAAGGGAATATTTTATGCAAAGGTGGGCTCAATAAAGGACAGAAATGGAAGGGACCTAACAGAAGCAGATGATATTAAGAAGAGGTGGCAAGAATACACAGAAGAACTGTACAAAAAAGATCTTCACGATCCAGATAATCATGATGGTGTGATCACTCAGCTAGAGCCAGACCTCCTGGATTGTGAAGTCAAGTGGGCCTTAGGAAGCATCACTATGAACAAAGCTAATGGAGGTGATGGAATTCCAGTTGAGCTATTTCAAATCCTGGAAGATGATGCTGTGACAGTGCTGCACTCAATATGCCAACAAATTTGGAAGACTCATCAGTGGCCACAGGACTGGAAAAGGTCAGTTTTCATTCCAATTCCAAAGAAAGGCAATGCCAAAGAATGCATGAGACAAGTGCTCAGGGCTGGTACACTGGGATGACCCAGAGGGATGGGATGGGAAGGGAGGTGGGAGGGGGTTTCAGAATGGGGAACACATGTAAATCCATGGCTGATTGATATCAATGTATGGCAAAAACCACTACAATATTGTAAAGTAATTAGCCTCCAACTAATCAAAATAAATGGAAGAAAAAAAAATGCTCAAACTACCACACAATTGCACTGATCTCACACTCTAGTAAAGTGATGCTTAAAATTCTCCAAGCCAGGCTTTAGCAGTATGTGAACCGTGAACTTCCAGATATTCAAGCTGGTTTTAGGAAAGGCAGAGGAACGAGAGATCAAATTGCCAACATCCTCTAGATCATCGAAAAAGCAAGAGAGCTCCAGAAAAACATCTATTTCTGCTTTATTGGCTATGCCAAAGTCTTTGACTATGTGGATCACAATAAATTGTGGAAAATTCTGAAAGAGATGGGAATACCAGACCACCTGACCTGCCTCTTGAGAAACCTGTATGCAGGTCAGGAAGCAACAGTTAGAACTGAACATGGAACAACACACTGGTTCCAAATAGGAAAAGGAGTACGTCAAGTCTTTATATTGTCACCCTACTTATTTGACTTCTATGCAGAGTACATCATGAGAAATGCTGGGCTGGAGGAAGCACAGGCTGGAATCAGGATTGCCGGGAGAAATATCAGTAACCTCAGATATGCAGATGAGACCACCTTAATGGCCAAAAGTGAAGAAGACCTGAAGAGCCTCTTGATGAAAGTAAAAGAGGAGAGTGAAAATGTTGGCATAAAGCTCAACATCCAGAAAACTAAGATTATGGCATCCGGTCCCATCACTTCATGGCAAATAGATGGGGAAACAGTGGAAACAGTGGCTGACTTTATTTCTCTGGGCTCCAAAATCACTGCAGATGGTGACTGCAGCCATGAAATTAAAAGACGCTTACTCCTTGGAAGGAAAGTTATGACCAACCTAGACAGCGTATTAAAAAGCAGAGATATTACTTTGCCAACAAAGGTCCATCTAGTCAAAGTTATGGTTTTTCCAGCAGTTATGTATGGATGTGAGAGTTAGACTATAAAGAAAGCTGAGCGCCAAAGATTTGATGCTTTTGAACCGTGGTGTTGGAGAAGACTCTTGAGAGTCCCTTGGACTGCAAGGAGATCCAACCAGTCCGTCCTAAAGGAGATCAGTCCTGAGTGTTCATTGGAAGGACTGAGGTTGAAGCTGAAACTCCAATACTTTGGCCACCTGATGCGAAGAGCTGACTCATTGGAAAACACCCTGATGCTGGGAAAGATTGGGGGTAGGAGGAGAGGGGGAGACAGAGGATGAGATGGTTGGATGGCATCACCGACTCAATGGACTTGGGTTTGAGTGGACTCCGGGAGTTGGTGATGGACAGGGAGGCCTGGCGTGTTGTGCTTTATGGGGTTGCAATGAGTCGGACGTGATGAGCGACTGAACTGAACTGAACTGAATTGCTTTACAATGTTTTTTTTTTTTGTAAAAAAAAAAATATAGCAAAATGTGTAGTTTTTGCTACATAACGATGTGAATCAGCCCTAAGTAAACAATATGTCTCCTACCTCTTGAGTCTGCCTCCCACCTCGCCCCCGGTCCCATCCCCCTAGGTCATCACAGAGCACTGGGTGATTCCCCTGTGTTATATAGCAGCTTCCCACTAGGTGCTGTATTTCTATTTTATTCTGTAGTTTTATTCTGTATTACTCTATATTATTCTGTATATTCTGTATTTCTATTTTCAGCATGTATATATGTCAATGCTACTCTCTCAATTAATCCAACCCTCTCCTTCCCCTGCTGTGTCCACCAGTCCATTCTCTACATCTGTGTTTCTATTCCTATCCTGAAAATAGGTTCATCAGTGCCATTTTGCTAGATTTCATATATATGCATTAATATACAGTATTTACTTTTTCTTTTTCTGACTTACTTCACCCTGTGTGATAGGCTCCAGGTTCATGCACCTCACTTCAACTTACTCAGATATCTGTCTTGATACTTACAAAATGTATCACAATAGGCAAGCAACTTAAATACTCTGAATTTCAGTTTTCTTATTTGTAGAATAAACACACTACCGGATTCATGGGATTCATGGCACAGGGCCTTTGTGAGATAATACATGAAAAGTACTTTTCCTAATGACTGGCACATAAGAAATACTGAACACAGTCAAAGTTTATTTTCTCTCTCTTTTTAAGTTATACTTTTAATTTTCCTCTTGTTTTCTTGATTTTTCCATCACTACTTTTAATTATTTTCATATTTTATGTTAGAGTAGGTTATTTTATGGGAATATACATGAATCTTTGAAATGATCAGTGAACTTTGGCAGAGGAATGAGGTAACAGACCTAGTGTAGCAGGGATAGTTCATGTAGGAAAAAGGGGACAATGGAGGTCAGTGCTCTGATCATTCCCAAGAATTATGCCATTTGCATTGACATCTTCATGAAATATTACTGATAAGTGATGATATGGTATATTTTCATGTATTTTTAAAAAAGAATGACTTAGGTATGATGTTACTGATGATTAAGTTCCAGAGCCCATAGTTCTTACTAGTGGTGAGTATTAAAAATAATGATTATTAGTCAGGATGGTATTAGTCTGGCTGATGGTCAGGAAGAAAGCACAGAAACTCCCATATGAAGAAATATGAATGGGTTTCAGTTTGGGAAGACATCTGAGTGAACCTCAGAGAAGGTACTTGTCTTGGGTATAGAATTAAGTAAGGTTACTCTTAGGTGCCTGAATGTAAAAGAAATTTGCTTTGAGGGACATGAGTCCTAAAAGCTAAATATTCTGGACAGAAAAAAGGTTCATCAAAATGAAAGTAGGCTAGACTCAATACTGGAGTATATAAATTTGGAGAATACATTTCAGAAACATCTACTGTGTCCTGCTTTTCCATCCATTATAACGTACATGACTTAGGACATAAATAGCAAGGTTGTTTGTAAAAGAAAGACTGACAGTGAAGCCTCTCAGTTGTGTCTGACTCTTTGTGACCCCATGGACTATAACCTACCAGGCTCCTCCGTCCATGGGATTCTCCAGGCAAGAATACTGGAGTGGGTAGCCATTTCCTTCTCCAGGAGATCTGCCTGACTCAGGGATTGAACCCAGGTCTCCCACATTGTAGGCAGCTGCTTTACCATCTGAGCCACCAGGGAAGTCCAGGGAAGTTTGTAAAAATTGATAATCTAGCTTACATAGGAAAACTTGAAAAGTGTTATTAATATCATTTTTGAAAATTATGAGGTCATAATAATTTATGAGTTTGAATGCCTGAGTTTAAACCTTATACCATCTCTTACAAGCTGTGTGACTTTGGCTGTATTTCTTTTTTTGTTTGCTTTTTGTTATCTGTATCTGTTTCATCTATTAAAGGGATAATCTGATTACTTACCTCATAGGCTTTCAGAGAGGATTAAATGAGTTAATACATATAACATAGCTTAGAACAGAACCCAAGTTCACTGTATTGACCCAATATTAACTATTATATCACTGAATGAAATGGTACAAGTAATTCTTTACATTGCCATTTTTATTAATGTAATGATATGTGTACCATATATTAAAAATTTCCCCAAATATGTTATTTATTCCTATAACTAGAGCTGGGAACACAGCAGACAAATGCACAGAGTGTGTTGTTTGGGTTAATAAAGACCCATTTGAACGGTTGCAATTTGAATCATACCTAGTAAGGATATTTTTTATATAATGTGGTCCTTACATATAGTCCTATGAATGACAGAACAATCCATTTTTTTTGGAGATCTGTGAGATTCTTTAAAATGAATCTCTTCTGGTTTTCTGACAGGGTCTGAAGTACTAGAAAAAAAAATTTAAATATACAACTGACAAATTTTGAGCCATTTCATCATGATGATCAACCAAATCAATGTATCATTCTGAGGACAATGGCAGAGAGGCACTGTGAAGGCTGGTAGCAGAAACCAAAATAATAAAATGGTATCCTATGCTGAGAGAATCAAATAAATCCAAGTATCATTGAAACTTATTTGATTCCAAATTCACTTCAAAATTGCAGCATGCATTTTTTAAATAATCATACAAATAACCTATTTGCATACTGTGACCTTTCTGGTGGAAATTATATTTAAAATCTGCAATGAAAACATGTCCTTACTTGTCATTTTATAGCTTAATTTTCATATGAAGAATAGCATACTTTTAAAAAATTGATGCTTCCTGCCTGTTAGCCTACTGTTAGCAGATAATAGAATTATTATTATGATGATATTCATTGGATATTTACTCTAGGCTAGTCACCATACTAAATCTTACCTGTTTTTATTCATTTAACTCCCCCAAAATGCTATCAATTATGTACATTTATTATCCCAATTATCCTTAGGAACCTATGTCTTAAATTAGTTATTTATTCATGGTTTTCCAGATAATACATGACAGAGCAGTACTGAACTCAGGATTCCATTCTTAACCTCTGTAATACTGCTCATATATGGTATGATGGATAGTATACATATTCCTTGAAATTTGGTGAGGAACATGGTTTTTCAACATATGAACATAAGATATCATCTAATAATTATCAACATAGGGGATACTCGACCCAGACAATATAAGAGAGTTTAAGTGGTTTATAGAATTGGTATTAGATAACATTGAGGGTGAGAAAATTATTCCCTGTTCAATCTTGCTCAGCCAGAATTAACTCCAGAAGAAAGCATGACTCTGGTGATCATCGCTTTCACTTTCTTGAACACAAGATTTATATTTTGTAGAGTTGTCCTCAGAATTTGTGGTCATCAGTATCAGGTAAACAACAGTGCCTAGATAGAATTACATAGCCTTGTTTTGTTTAGTGACAGACTTTATTTTCTTGGACTCCAAAATCATTGTAGACAGTGACTGCAGCCATGAATTTCAGATACGTGCTCTTTGAAAGGAAAGCTATGACAAACCTGTGCTGTGCTGTGCTTAGTCATTCAGTCGTGTCTGACCTAGACAGTGTATTAAAAAGCAGAGACATCACTGCTGACAAAGGTCTGTATAGTCAAACTATGGTTTTTCCAATAGTCATGTACAGATGTGACAGTTGGACCATAAAGAAGGTTGAGCATCAAAAAATTGATGCTTTCAAACCGTGGTGCTGGAGAAGACTCTTGAGAATCACTTGACTGCAAAGAGATCAAACCTGTCAATCCTAGGGAATGACTCTAAATATTCATCGGAAGGAGTGGTACTGAAGCTGAAACTCCAGTACTTTGGCTATCTGATGAGAAGAGCCGACTCACTGGAAAACACCCTGATGCTCTGAAAGACTGAGAGCGGGAGGAGAAGGGGGCAGTAGAGGATGAGATGGTTGGATGGCATCACCAACTCCAGTAACATAAGTTTGAGCAAATTCCGGGAGATAGTGAAAGACAGGGAAGCCAGACATGCTGCAGTCCATGGGAACGCAGAGAGTCAGACGCGACTTAGCAATGGAACAACAGCAGCAACATTTTGTTTAATTTATTTTAGTGCATTTTCTATCAATACAAATTTTTATAAGGATGATACAAAGTGATTTTCACTCATTTAGGTATAGCAAAATCCAATAGTACAAAAAATGGAAGACTTTGAAAACACTGTATTTCAGTAGTTTTTTGAAATCCTACAACTTTGAATTTAAATTCTGCCACTCAGTCCAACAGCCCCTCCATACCTGCCACCTGTCCTCATCATTTTGTTCTCCTGTACAAGCCTGCTCAAATAGTCAATTTGTTAGTATTTGCACCTAAAAAGTGGTTTCAGTTCAGTTCAGATCAGTCACTCAGTTGTGTCCGACTCTTTGCAACCCCATGAACTGTGGCACACCAGGTCTCCCTGTCCATCACCAACTCCCAGAGTCCACCCAAACCCATGTCCATTGAGTCGGTGATGCCATCCAACCATCTCACCCTCTGTCATCCCCTTCTCCTGCCCTCAATCTTTCCCAGCATCAGGGTCTTTTCCAATGAGTCAGCTCTTCACATCAGGTGACCAAAGTATTGGAGTTTCACATTCAACATCAGTCCCTCCAATGAACACCCAGGACTGATCTCCTTTAGGATGGACTGGTTGGATCTCCTCACAATCCAAGGGACTCTCAAGAGTCTTCTCCAACACCACAGTTCAAAAGCATCAATTCTTCTGTGCTCAGCTTTCTTTATAGTCTAACTCTCACGTCCATATATGATGAATGGAAAAACCATAGCCTTGACTAGACAGACCTTTGTTGACAAAGTAATGTCTCTGTTTTTTAATACGCTGTCTAGGTATTTAATATGCTGTCTAGGTATTGGTCATAACTTTCCTTCCAAGGAGTAAGTATGTTTTAATTTCATGGCTGCAATCACCATCTGCAGTGATTTTGGAGCCCAAAAAAATAAAGTCAGCCACTGTTTCCACTGTTTCCCCATCTATTTCCCATGAAGTGATGGGACCAGATGCCATGATCTTAGTTTTCTGAATGTTGAGTTTTAAGCCAACTTTTTTACCCTCCTCTTTCACTTTCATCAAGAGGCTCTTCAGGTCTTCTTCACTTTCTGCCATAAGGGTGGTGTCATCTGCATATCTGAGGTTATTGATATTTCTCCTGGCAATCTAGATTCCAGCTTGTGCTTCTTCCAGTCCAGCATTTCTCATGATGTACTCTGCTTATAAGTTAAATAAGCAGGGTGACAATATACAGCCTTGTACTCCTTTTCCTATTTGGAACCAGTCTGTTGGACCATGTCCAGTTCTACCTGTTGCTTACTGACCTGAAACATGAAAAGCAAAGGAGAAAAGGAAAGATATACATATTTGAATGCAGAGTTCCAAAGAATAGCAAGGAAAGATAAGAAAGTCTTCCTCAGCGATCAGTGCAAGAAATAGTGGAAAATAATAGAATGGGAAAGACTAGAGATCTCTTCAAGAAAATTAGAGATACCAAGGGAACATTTCATGCAAAGATGGGCTCAGTAAAGGGCAGAAATAGTATGGACCTAACAGAAGCAGAAGGAAAGAAGACTGTCTCAGAGGTTAAAGCATCTGCCTGCAATGCAGGAGACCTAGGTTTGATCCCTGGGTCGAGAAGATCTCTTAGAGAAGAAAATGGCAACCCACTTCAGTATTCTTGCCTGGAGAATTCCATGGATGGAGGAGCCTGGTGGGCTACAGTCCACGGGGTCGCAAAGAGTCGTACACGACTGTGCGGCTTAACTAACAGAAGCAGAAGATATTAAGAAGAGGTAGCAAGAATACACAGAAGAACTGTACAAAAAAGATCTTCACGACCCAGATAATCAAATGGTATGATCACTCACCAAGAGCCAGACATCCTGGAATATGAAGTCAAGTGGGCCTTAGGAAGCATCACTACGAACAAAGCTAATGGAGGTGATGGAATTCCAGTTGAGCTATTTCAAATCCTGAAAGGTGATGCTGTGAAAGTGCTGCACTCAATATGCCAGCAAATTTGGAAAAGTCAACAGTTGCCACAGGACTAGAAAAAGTCAGTTTCATTCCAATTCCAAAGAAAGGCAATGCCAAAGAATGCTCAAACTACTGCACAGTTGCACTCATCTCACATGCTGGTAAAGTAATGCTCAAAATTCTCCAAGCCAGGCTTCAGCAATATGTGAACCGTGAACTTCCAGATATTCAAGCTGGTTTTAGAAAATACAGAGGAAGCAGAGATCAAATTGCCAACATCCACTGGATCATCAAAACAGCAAGAGAGTTCCATTAAAAAAAACTTACTACTAGTCAGTCTCAAAAGATTATGCTAAAAGGCTAATGCTATCTCTGAAGAAATATTCAAGTTATCTAATTTCCTACTAATTTTGCACTTACCCTTTGGTTTTCAGTATTCACCTAACAATTGTGAGTACAGAGTTCATACATGTGTGATCATTGTTCATTTTATTATCTAAATTTTATATATGTATATAACATATATATAATATATATAATTCCCTCCCTCTGTCCCTCTTTTATTCCTTTCTTCCTTCTTTTCATTGCCTTGAGGAAAAGGAAGAAATGCTATCTCTCATCATGGCAGGCTCTTTTTAAGTCTCATTTCATGTTCCTTGCTCACTGCCTTCTCCTGACATTTTGTGAGTATCAAGCCTGAATGTTGAGATCATTCACTCTGATATGCCTGGCGTGAGTTCCTTCAGAATAGCTCAAAGCCAGTAGAACTTCCCTTTCCTGTCTTGTTGTCTTTTTTCTTTCTTTTAGTATGCAAAGCCTTACCTTCTTGCTCAAATTATGTTTTCTTTTCTTTCTACTTTGTAATGATGAAATATCACCAGAAAATGGAGAAGACTGAATAATTGCTGCATAAGCTTTCTAGTGCATGGGAAAATATTGAAGTCGTCATTGTAAAGTGCATTGTGAATTTTAAGAAGGGGTATGTGATATCTCATTCTTCCTTTAATTATCTCTAGCCAATAGTATCATGGGTAATGAAGATTGGAATTTTTACCACAGGCAAGATATTAATGTGAATTGATATTTTAATTTAAATACTGATTAATATAAAAGGTATTTTAAAGGGAAATTAAGCATTTGCTCAATGTAAAAAATTAATATCAGCAAACAATTTTAAGATGTGTATTTTAATAGATGTCAAGTTAAAGTTTGGTTTGAAGCTGCCAGAAACATTGCTCTCCATAAAGACAATTTAATTAAATTCAACAAAATGCATTATTTTTCCATAGAAAAGCACAGGCACAATAAATATCATTTTATTTTTATTTGTAAACAAATTCTTATCATTATATTTGAAATTTCCATTGAAATATTTTTTTTTTCTTGAAAGCCTCTCTGCAGGAGATCTGTTGAAGTTATGATAAAAATAACTACTTAAATTACACAGTAAAGTGTTGAAAACTTCTCAAAATTTGAATAAGATGTGTTTTATGATTCCAATCCAGTTCTCTAACCTGTATTTTGTTTTCCTCTAAGGTATAGCATTTATTCTTGTATAATTTCCAAAGCTATTAAATGATTGGCTCTGTAGAAAGTAGTGATTAGATTGTGATGCCTGATTTTTAGGATTTAAGATATGTGATATCAACTGGAGGAGATAAAAGAGATATGCTTTTTTTTGAGTTTAGTATTTTTCATCTCTTTGGGAGATTTTCACTGCTCTGCATTAACCAGTGATATGCAACCAAATGTAAAGTAGAAGTCATAAGGTCTGCCATAGTATTACAGGTTTATTTGTGCTAATTACAGCATAAATGCCACATTGGTTTTCAACAATTCATTTGCTGGACCGTTCCTCAAGCAGCCCGAGAAAGCTGCACAAGACAGGTTAGACAGCGCTGAGACTCTTTAATTAAACTATGGCTGATGTTCCAGAACCTCTCTTCAGAGCCTAGGGAAATAATAATATTTATTTACAAGGCACCTCTTACCCTAAGGCTTTCAGTTCTCCTAAAAAGAAAACCTAAGCATTCTGTTGGAATTTATAGCACTTTTGTGCAAATGTGGATTTCATTGGTTAACATGTTCCAGATTCCATTTTGTCTTTTTTTACCCATCAAAATAATTCTTTCTATAAAAAGATAGTGAGGAAAATTAGGACTCTTTCTGTTCCCATCTCTTATCCAAGTTCCCTTCATATGACTACATAATTACAAGTCTGATTTGGTAAACTAGAAAAAACCTTGAGAGAATTAAATTAATTTTCCCTAGTTTTTAATTGCAGGAGGGATTCCATTTCTTGCATATTTAACTATTTATATGTAACCATGAATTTTTCTCTCTCTCATCCAATTCCTGAAACTTGTTTCACAAATATTTAAAGTGGCTTATTAGAGGGCATATAATAAAAAATGGATACACTTAAAACCAGGCCAAAAATTGAGAAAAAGATATGGAAAAAAGTAGAGCCAAGTGTTAATATATTATGTAAAATAAATGCCTTTTAGCCTTATGCACGACTTCACCAAAGAATATACATATATGGCAAATAAACAAATAAAATGATATTCAACACTGTTAGCCATTAGTGAAATAAAAATTAAAACCACAATGCAATACCATTTCATACTCATTAAAGTGTCTAATAGCCAGTACCTGATATCTGTGAGGATGTGGAACAACTTGCACTTTCACATGCTGGTGGGAATATAAAATGTCACCAAAAAAAGTTTGGCAGTTTCTTACTTTATGACCCAGCAGTTCCTTTCTTGGAGTTTACTTTACATAAATGAGGTTATAATCACACAAAACCGTATACGAATGTTTATAGCAACTCTATTTGTGATTGCCAAAAATTGGAAATATGCAGATGTCCTTCAATGAGTGAATAGATAAAACTGTGGTATATCTATACAGTGGAATACCACTAAGAAATAAAGAGGAATGGACTATTGATGCATACAAAACCATGTGTGTATCTCAAAGGCATCATGCCGAGGATTTATATTTTTCACAAAATCTGAAATTTTGTAGACATTATCTCTTTGAATATATCTTCTCCACATCTGCCTATTCTCTTACCCATGGAATTCCTTTTAGATGTGGGACAGAGGTTCTCTGTGGGAGAAGAAGATGTGGGAAAGAAACCGGTCCTCAGAGGTCTGTAATGGTTCATTTCATTTAGAAGACTTTCTGGAAGAAAGCTAAACTGTAGTGATGGAGAATAGATTGGTGGCTGCTAGAGGCTGGGGTGGAAGAAGGATACAACCGCAAAATGAGGTAACATGAGAAAGTTTTCCATATCATGAAACTGTTAAGTATCTTGATTATGGTGATGTCTACTTAAATATTCATTTTAAAATACATAGATATACATACCAAAAATTCAATTGTATTACATGATAATTTAATAAATAAAATAATAAAAAGAACACACACCTTTAGAAGAACCAAGCCACAATTTTGCCTCTGAGTTCTCCTTTGAACAAAATATATAATAATTCCTATAGATAAAGTCATGCTTAGTTGCTCAGGGCCACATTTATTCCTGACAGTATAATATAACACATATGTCTAATATAATAAAAATGTCTATTTTGATAACCTGCAGTATAAATCAGCAACAAATCAAATTTTACTGACCCATATCTTTTTAAAAAAATCTTCTTTATGCCTCTATTTGCTCTTAAAGTATAGGTATTCTCCAGGTTGTATCTTCATCTTAATTTCTTCTTGTTTAACATCCTCTCCTGGAGAAATCTCTTTCAGTCCAGTTGCTTGATTTAAAATCTCCTTGATGAAGACGACTTCTAAATCTGTACCTGCAGTCCCAATGTCTTTTTAATCTCTATTTATAGCTGTTTGTGTAATATCTTCTTTTAAATATCCCACTAGTCCAAAAAAATCACTTTCCAAAAAATTTAATTAATTGCTCTTCTAAAGTCTAAGATTCCTCTGAAGTCATTAAATTCTTGGTTACTAAAACTAGAAATATTATATTTTTAACCTCCTCCTTGTGCTTACTGTCTCTCAATAAATCGGTCACTAAATTTAGTTGATTCTTTAAATTATGCATTTTTTCTCTCACAAAAACCCAAATTAAATCCTTAATCATAGCTACTTTGGAGTGTTACAATACTTCTCTATGGTCTGTCTGACTCCCACGTGTTATTTCTGTAATTCACTTTTGTACTCTTGTTAGCAGTTGTTGCTTCATAAAATCTTTTTAATTCTCCTCCTCTTGAATAGAAATCTTATTTTCATAGAAAATAAAATCCAAACTTCATTTGATATTCTTAACTGCCAATAATTTAAACCTCCTTAATTTCTCTAATATCCTCCAGCACTTCAAATACATCACCACTACTGTCTGCTTACCATGGGCCACCTGACTGTAGTCACGTTCTCGGTTTTGTTGTTTCTTGAAACCAGCCCATTTCTGCTCAGCTACTTCACCTTCTATGGGAAGTGCCCAGTATATGTATGTCTCCTGGGCCTGTTAGGGTTCTGGATTCCTTCACGTTTCTGCTCTTACGCCATATCTTTCTTGAAGACTTCCCCAGTTCTGCAACTTGGAATTCAACTTAGCCTCCTTTGAGTTTTTATAGGATGATTAATTATTTTGCTTTGTTTTATTATGCATGCATATAATCACCACTGAGACTATAACCTTCTTAAGAGAAGCAATCATGTATTAATCACATTTTCTTGCCCTAAATCCTTTTTGGAGTAAGGTGCAGCACATGTACATATACAAAGAAATAATCGTCACTTTCTTGTTAGATCTGGAACAACTCTCCTTACACATAAGATATACAATAGATGTTTCCTCTATAAATAAATGTATGAATGAATAGCAGACAGGTTAAGCAGACTAGGGAGTTTTGGAAATGTTATCCCGTACATTACAATTATAGGAAGATTATCATTAGCAATAATGTGTTATTATAAATATCATTCTGCATGATCAGGTAATGTCAACATTGATTTGTTGTGCACCTGCACTTACCACTCAAGGGCAAATTACATTTTCATTCTATCATTCAACTGCTCAAAATTCAGTGTCTGCCTTGGTATATTAATGCTTGAATTTGAAGTTTTATTTACTTTTTCATTTATGGCATTTTTATTAACTGTGTTCTTTATCCAATAAAGGAGCACATATATCTGAATATATGAATATTGTGCTTCTAAGTGTTCCCTGTGATTATGCCTCTACCTCCCTTCCTTCCCCCCTTCTTTCCATCCATCTTCTTCTTTGTCCTTTTTTTTCTGTTTTCCTTGCCACCCTCCCCCTCCCTCCTGTACCACATTTATCGTGCCCTCCTCCTTTCCTTTATATCATTCCTCTTTCTCTTTAACATTTCTTATTGCTTATTATCTACTACATCTTGATCTGAAAATGCCACAAACGCTATGAATAGTTACTGTACTGAGGGAGCCCACAGTCTGGAGTGAGCCAAGTCAATTTTTTGTTTTCCGTCTTGTGTGTTTTGTACATGGGTGTGTTCCGTACATGGGTGTGTTCCACTATCCTGAGTTAGAATCGTGTTTGTTCTCACTGTGGTACAGCCCACCGTTCTCTGTACTCAGCCTTCACTTGGCATATGCAGGAATGTCATTATGCCTTCTCTTCATTCTTGCTTTTTCCAGAATGAGCAAACTTTCCCTATCTTCATAGCAGATGTGAGCTCCACTAAATACATTTGCTGTTCTGTATTTCATTTCTTTAGCTTTTAACTTATTTTCATGACATTATGCTGTCATTGATGTTCTGTAGCTGTTGTTTCATGTGTCCTTGTCATATGTTTCTCAAGGTTATTGGGTAGTTTTCATGATAGTCCTCATTGCTCCTAGCTTGATGCAATATGCTTGAGCAATTGAATTCCTAAGATATTTGAAAGAACCAATCAAGAAGAAGATGAAATGCCCTTTACTTTGAGTAAAAACTCAAGTTTTCTTAGGAATATTCCTAATTTTTTTGTAAGTAAAATTGTATACAGTAAACTCTGAAAGTATAGCATCAAATGCCACTAGTGTTTATGAGTATATGATTTAGAAGTATTTTAGTCTCTTTGAACTTTTCTGTATTGCACAGTTATATTTAAATGTGTGTAGTATTTTTATTGAATAAATAAGTTAGTAAAGCTTAATAGAATGTCTTATTATGTACTGAAGTATACATGCCAAAATAAAAACTATTCCTAATGGATTTTGAATTTCCAAAGAAAAACTACATGTGTTTTCCCTTCCCAAGAATACTGGAGGTGATCAATATACTTTGGAGACAGATATATATAGGACTCCTTGGTAAAAGACATTTCACTCTATATTTCACCTGTTCAAGGACATTATTGTTCACTTTTTAACAATAGAGGGCAGTAGAATAATGGTTCATAAATTTATTTTTGATAAAACTAACCAGATCCTTCATTATAACCTCTAGAAAAATGGTCAAAATAGTTCTGGTACGTTTACCAAAGAAGAAAAGTTAATGTCATGGTTTTGCTTTTATTTGTCTAGAATAATGTTGTTGTTTTTTTTTTTTTTTTTTCGTGAGAGAAGATAAGGCAGTGTGGAAGTGTTCAGAATCTGGCACTCTTTCTTTGACCTTGAGTTAACTTTCCTGGGCTTTGAAGTTTCTGCCAGAGCTCTAATAAGCGATATTTATGTTGCCCACTGATCTTGTCACATAGGGTGTATCTGTTCACAAGTTTAGAGAAAAAGAAAAGGAATCAGTTTAATCTAGCTACTAAGTATTGTATGATAGTTGAGAAAAATAACACAATAAGTGGTTGAATTAAACCATTTGTATTCAAATGTGCTTTTTCACATGGGTTATGTAAAAATCAACTCCTGCAAACTAAGTGTCCTCAGGTGGAAAGTGACAAAGTGCAAACTCAGGGAAATTTTGATTAAAGAGGCATTCTACCAGTGCCATGCTGAGCTATGTGGAGACTAAATTAACAGAACAACAGCAAAAAAATCAGTATTATGGTCCTGTCCCTATTTAGCATTTTTATGGTTTGTTCATTGTGGATTTTTTTAATATTAATTTTAGTTTAGAAACCTTCACTAAAATATTATTTATCTTGATTAGTGTTTTCTTTTTTTGGCATCTCCTTGAATTTGGTCCCTAAGATGAGTATCTCATTCCTCACATCCTAATCATACCCCAGATAGTTACTCAAATAAAAATACTGTTGTATCATGGCAACATAAGAAAAACTGGGATAAGATGGGATGATAGAAAGAGAAATGGAAATCTCAGAAAAACTATCATAAGTGAAGTGTCCTGCTCTGGAGAATTCTTAATCTGATACACAATGAAATTTATATCGATAAATTATGTTTTCAGCATATTTGGAATGCCACTGTCTATCCTTCAAGAACAAGTAGGCACTACTACCTTGACCATGTATTTCTTTATATCTGTATTATAGAGTGCACTTGTAAAAGTGCAACTGGTGTAATTGCTTATTCCAGAGAGAAAAACAAACTAAAGGGGAATATATCTAAAGTGCTCATGCTCAGATTTATGTCTGACTCTTCACGATCCCATGGACTGTAGCCCGCCAGGCTCCTCCGTGCATGGAAATTTTCAAGCAAGAATACTAGACTGGGTTGCCATTTTCTTTTCCAGGGGATCTTCCTGACCCAGGGATTGAACCCACATCTCTTGTATCTCCTGCATTGGCAGGTAGATTCTTTTGCCACTGTGCCACCTGGGAAACCCAAAAACAATCCACAATTTATATCTTCCTTTAGTCCACTTTTCTCCTTTGCAGAACATGATTCACTGTCTCAGAATGTGTTTATCCTAAGAAAACTGACATAGTTCTCAAAATACTAGATCTTCTGGAGAAACTCTAACTGCCCTAACATCAAGCAACTTGGTACTTTACCAAGTACAACTTGGTACTTTTTCCATATGCTTTTTAAACAGAGCAACATAAGAAATGGAAAAAGGTAAGAGGGAAAGAAGCAAAAAGTGAGGAATTAGTTAAAACAGACTTGGCCAGGGATGGCAAAAGAGTGAATTCTAGCCAGTCTTGGACTTAACAGATGTCCCTTGGTTCAGTGCTTTTGAACTGTGGTGCTGGAGAAAACTCTTGAGAGTCCCTTGGACTACAAGGAGATCAAACCAGTCAGTCCTAAAAGAAATCAATCCTGAATATTCATTGGAAGGACTGATGCTGAAGCTGAAGCTCCAATACTTTGGCCACCTGATGCGAAGAGGTGACTCATTAGAAAAGACCCTGATGCTTGGAAAGATTGAAGGCAGAAGCAGAAGGGGACAACAGAGGATGAGATGGTTGGATGGTATCACTGACTTGATGGACATGAGTTTGAGCAAGCTCCGGGAGATGGTGAAGGACAGGGAAGCCATGACTGCGTGACTGAAAAACAACCACCTTGGTTCAAATTGCACGCTTTATAAAGATTATTTTTCAGTGACCTGAGAGAGAAGAATTTTCTCTGCTCAAATAATTTGTGCAACTTCTGTGTCCTCTTGGAGAAGCATGTTAAAGGCTCAGAAGAGTCCTGCAGATTCTCCCTGAAGGACTAACCAAGCATTTTCTGAGTGTGTTTGACTCTGAAAGAAGCTTCTTTTTAAAAATATAGCACTAAGACCCATGTTTCACAGTTAGCATTTTGAGAAGTGCAATTTGGGGATTGTTGACCTATATTCAGAATATAGAGATCTCAATATACCTTGGCACGGGTTAAGAAGTAGTAATAATTGCTAATAAAAGCAGTAACTAACATTTGTAGAATGTCAATTTTTTATCTGGGTCACTGCCTGTAAAGAACAGACAACTGGTTTACTCTTCCTTCCTGTCATATTATTCTCTTCCTTTGTCAAAATATTGACAATTTATAAATTTGCACATCACAAATTAAAAACTATATGACTTATATATTAAAATACAAATGTGCAAAATCTTACATTTTGTGATGGATGCTTGGGCCATATGTGGGCGTTTTAAAGCTAATACAAATGCCTTCGTTGTGACCTAAATTTGTATTGTAGTGGACCACTTTCCCTCAGTTCTGAAAATTTATATCTTTTTATCATAGTTGTTGTTATGCATTCCTTATCTTCTCTATTAGATTGATAGTTCCATGAAAGCAAGATATTTCTGTTTCAAATGCACTGATCCAATATTGCTACTATATTCCCTGTGGTTCTTCTTAATACCTGATACAATGTAGGCCTGCAGAAAGTACTTATTAATTAAGCAAATTTCTGGAAACCTATTTCCTAAAATTTTAAACATGATGTCTTTTAGATGGTGGTTTACTTATTCATTAGATTACTAGTTGCATTTATTCAAATAGAAAAACCCACAATGCAAAAAGATGATTCAGTAGATCTAAAAGTCAATTTTACATTTATTAAACAAGATTTGTGTAAGAAGTGACTATCCTTTATTGTTTTCCATACCTCAGGAAGATACTGGTGTTAAAACCTAAAATACCTTTTTTTTTTTTTTTGTCATTTGAGAATCCCATATTACAAGGGACCATGAAAGAGACTGTCAGGCTATGTCCCAAGTGGGAAAACCATCCTTTTCCATACCTCAGGGACACTTTATTTTTCTGAATGATCAAGGGATATGAAGTGATAAGGTGGTTGAATATTTCAATATGTTTGTCAAACATTCAGTTTGTATGGTTAAAATATGATAGTTGAGTCAATGGGACCTTCCAGTTGGTGGGACTTGGAAGTTTTAGCTGTAGATACCATAATGGGACCTATGAGAGGAATCAAAACAGATTCTTGCCAATGAAGTGACATAATGATTTGAGACTCTGTATCTACAATTTTGGAGGCTATTGAGGTTTTCCTTCTTTTTTTTTTCATTTATTTTTATTAGTTGGAGGCTAATTACTTTACAATATTGTAGTGGTTTTTGTCATACATTGACAAGAATCAGCCATGGATTTACATGTATTCCCCATTGCGATCCCTCCTCCCAACTCCCTCTCCACCCGATTCCTCTGGGTCTTCCCAGTGCACCAGGCCTGCGCACTTGTCTCAGGCGTCCAGCCTGGGCTGGTGATCTGTTTCACCCTAGATAATATACATGTTTTGATGCTGTTCTCTCGAAACATCCCACCCTCGCCTTCTCCCACAGAGTCCAAAATTCTGTTCTGTACATCTGTGTCTCTTTTTCTGTTTTGCATATAGGGTTATCGTTACCATCTTTCTAAATTCCATATATATGCGTTAGTATACTGTATTGGTCTTTATCTTTCTGGCTTACTTCACTCTGTATAATGGGCTCCAGTTTCATCCATCTCATCAGAACTGATTCAAATGAATTCTTTTTAATGGCTGAGTAATATTCCATGGTGTATATGTACCACAGCTTCCTTATCCATTGAGGTTTTCCTTCTTAAACTCATTACTAGCACCAAGTGCCTATCACCTTTGATGATATTTTCTCTTGATGTGAGAAAGCATAAGCCTTTTGTATAACTTTTTTTTCTGATAAGTGACCTTTCTTGCTCAAGGTAGCTTGGTTGTGTGAATACATGGGCCTGCCAGGTGGCTCAGTGGTAAAGAATCCACCTGCCAGTGCAGGAGACTTGGGTTCAGTCCCTCAGTCAGGAAGATCCCCTGCAGGGGGAAATGTCAATGTCCTCCTCAACCCACTGGAGGAGGAGGAAATGTCAACCCACTGCAGTATTTTTGCCTTGGAAATCCCATGGACAGAGGAGCCTCGTGGGCTATAGTCCATGGGGTCACAAAGAGACATGAGTGAGCGACTGAACACATATATACACATGAACACATACGTACATACAGACCCACACAGATACTATATATGTGTGAAGCAAACCAGTTCCCAACTCCACTCATGGGATGTTAACCTACTTTGAATGTTCATTTTTTGAAAATAATTCTTAGTCCTATTTTCAAGTGACAATTCAGCTGGTTTAATTTATAGTTTATTAAATTTTGCTAGAAAGGAGCAAGAGAGTCATTATAAACTGACTCATAACTATATTGACCCAATATCTAACAACATTGACCTCCTTGCAGTGTAAATTTAATTAAAATAGCATTGGACAGAACAAAATTAACTTCAGACAATAAACAAAACAAATGGCTTTAATAAATACAGTTACCTATTACTATTGTTTTACATCACTCAAAGACTTTCATTGATATCTTCTGGAAGATAATTGCCTATAAATTCAGGTTTAAAATATTTCCTTACGAACTTTTAATGTCTCCTTATCTTCAGGATAAGAGTTGTATTTCTTTAACAATTTTTATTTAAAGGCTGAACTTCTTGGCCTTGTGTATAAAAGATACTTTAATTCAATAAATTACATAAGAGATGAATAAAATAGGCCAAAAAACTTTAGAAGATTTGAATTAAGTTTCTTAAATTTGAAAAAGGCAGAAAACTTTTTAAACTTTCTAACAAGGGAAAATAAAAATGAGCGTCATTAGCATAGAAAGTGTGTGTGGGTATAATCATTGGGTATGAAACACATATATTTAACATCTCAGCTCATTTATGTTCCCTAAGGGTAACACTAGAGCAATTTGACATAGCTACCACATTACATCAGCAAATGAATATAGCAAGATTTAAGAGAAAAGTAGTATAATAAAAGCTTCTGGTGTTGACAGATTTAGATTTCTTCATCTTGATTATAGGATTTAGCCCATTGAAGGCTATTTTATATGCCGTAGTCCTTTTATTTCATAAGCATTTCTGGAAAAAAGTCCAAAACATGTATAAGATCATTTCCTGGATTGAGCATTTCAGTGCTCTTGCTGTTGCATAGGCTTTGTTTATTTTAGTTTTATATAGATAATTACATATCAGAATGCAGAAAGGTAGGCAATTTGGCCATTTGGTTGTAACTATTATAGAAGTGAAATAAACTGCACTTTTCAGGACAGAATGAAAAAATCTTAGAGGAAAAGTAGCCGGTTAAGTATCTTAAAACTGCTCTTTTCACAGTGATTTTGGACCAACTACAAATAGGAGAGATGGGTCATCATCTGAAGCTCAAGAGGTCATGGGAGAATTCCAGACACCCTGCCACAGTACACACTCAGAACACCCCAAGGTAAGGAAAACATTAAATTTGGAAACATACTAGTAATATTAAAATGTTTCATTAACTATGTAGATTAAAACAGAAGTTACAGTACTAATAATTACATAGCATTCCAAAATTAAAGGTTCCAATATGGTGAGCATTGAAGTAAGAAATCTCTGTAGGAGAGGTTGGACTTGTGATAGAAACATCCCAGTGTTAAGAGAAATAACCCTGTCTTCCATAGAGAATTATGTCTGTTTTAAGCACTGAAAATCCAATGTTTATCATGGTGACTGGCACAGAGTAAGCACTCAAAAAATGTTTGGCTTTTGACACTACTAAAGTCCCATCACTTCATGGCAAATAGATGGGGAAACAGTGGCTGACTTTATTTTTCTGGGCTCCAACATCACTGCAGATGGCGATTGCAGCCATGAAATTAAAAGAAGCTTACTCCTTGGAAAGAAAGTTATGACCAACCTAGACAGCATATTAAAAAGCAGAAACTACTTTGTCAACAAAGATCTGTCTAGTCAAGGCTATGGTTTTTCGAGTGGTCATGTATGGATGGGAGAGACGGACTATAAAGAAAGCTTGAGTGCAGAAGAATTGGTGCTTTTGAACTGTGGTGTTGGAGAAGACTCTTGAGAGTCCCTTGGACTGCAAGGAGATCCAAGCAGTCCATCCTAAAGGAGAGCAGTCCTGAGTGTTCATTGGAAGGACTGATGTTGAAGCTGAAACTCCAATACTTTGGTCACCTGATGCGAAGAGCTGACTCATTTGAAAAGACCCTGATGCTGGGAAAGATTGAGGGCAGGAGGAGAAGGGGACGACAGAGGATGAGATGGTTGGATGGCATCACAGACTCAATGGACATGGGTTTGGGTGGACTCTGGGAGTTGGTGATGGACAGGGAGGCCTGGCGTGCTGCGGTTCATGGGGTTGCAAAGAGTCGGACACGACTGAGCGACTGAACTGAACTGAACTGAACTGAACCTGCCATAGTAAAATAGGATCAGAGCTAAGGATCTCATGTATTCTCCTCCATGATATTTCAGTCATGTTCCATATTTGCCAGTGGTTATTTGCCAGTAACACAGTGGTTGACAAGGTATAAAAGGAAAAGGCTGGATCTGGAGTCTGGACCTAGATATATTGGAGGAAGGAATAGTTAAAAGGCCTTCAGTTTCCAAGTGGTAAATTCTTTGTCCAAGAGAATGGGCTTCTGTTGTTTTCTTCCCTTCAGTTGAGAAACAGAGCCCTGAATGACCTTAAATTCCTCATTGAAAAGAAAAAGAACGACGATTATTATAAGAATGATACTAATGCACAGTGTGTAGAATGAGTTCCTAAATCAGGGTATGACATACAAACATCTTTCTGTATTTGAATAGCTTTTTAGGCTTTGCTTCTTATTCCAACTCCTAAGGAAGAGTACTTAGGGCAGATATGAATACCATTTTGAAAATCTTACCAAACTTACTGAACTTCTGGAGTTACTATTTCCAAGCTTCTCAATTGCTTTTAGGCAGGAGGAGAAGGGGACGACAGAGGATGAGATGGTTGGATGGCAACACCAACTCCATGGACATGAGTTTAAGTAAGCTCCGGGAGTTGGTGATGGACAGGGAAGCCTGGCATACTGCAGTCCATGGGGTCACAAAGAATAGGACTTGACTGAGTAACTGAACTGAACTGAACTGAACAACTGCTTTTAATTACATTTTAGTGACTGTTTTAAAATATCTTATTAAATTTAAAAACCAGAATGTAACTAGTTCTCAGTATGTGTAATTCAGATGCTTACTATTGAAAATATGCTGTATAATATGTAATGTGCAATAATTATATTTCCTGTTTATTCTATAACCATTTTATAGAAAAATTTTTATATAAAGTATTTGTATGCAAATTTAAAAATAAAATTAATGTGGAAATCATGTGCATGTCACCAAGAATGAGATGTTCTTAGCTGTTAACAGAAAGTAAAACCATGTGGAAAACAATTTTGTTTTCATTTAGAAATATATAACATATTACTCCCTTAGTAGGATATGTATTTTTCTTCCATGAGTTTCCAAGTCATGTTAGCTGTTTTACCTCATTGGTTTGTTTTGAGGTTTAGTAAATTGAGAACAATAAAATATAAATATAAAGCACAGAATTTGCTTTTTTATAAATTTTATCACTTTGACTATTGAATTCGTACTTCAGCAGAAGATGGAAACACTTGGTATTCAGCTCTCCCTATAGTTTAACAAAGCTCAGACTCTGGCAGTATTTGTTTTTTTGATTCTAGTGTGGATTTCTTATGACCATTAAAAAGTCTACAGTATATGAAGTGGTTTGAGATATTGTATTGTGGATTTCTTTTTGTTTTAAATTTGAATGAACCTGTGCAAAAATCTTGAAATACTTTCTAAATTGAACTCATAGTTTTTTTCTTTATGAGGACTCTGCTGAGCCTTCCTGTTGGCCCTACATCTGTATTGACTTCCTAGGGCTGCCGTAACAAATTACACAAACTGAATGGCCCCAAAGAACAGAAATTTATTCTCTCACAGTTCAGGAGTATAGACGTCTGAAATCAAGATGCCAGCAGGATTAGTTCCTTCCAAAGCCTTTGAAAATCTGTTATGTTCCACTAGCCTAGCTTCTGGTGGGGAAAAAAAAAAAGTGAAAGTGTTAGCCACTCAGTTGTGTCCAACTCTTAGACCTCATGGACCCACCAGGCTCCTCTGCTTGTGGAATTCTACAAGAAAGGATACTGGAGGTGTTGTCATTCCCTTTTTCAGGGTATCTTCCTGACTTAGGGATCAAATCTGGGTCTCTTGCTTTATAGGCAGACTCTTTACTATATGAGCTACCAGAGGAACTAGCTTCTGGTGGTTGCCAGTAATCCTTAGCATTGCTTGGCTTGTAACTGTGTTACTCTGATCCCTGCCACTCTAATGCCCTTCTTTCCTGTGCATTTCTCTGTGTGTTCTCTATTCTCTTTGTAAGTATACAGCTCATTGAAATGAGTATGTCTAACCCAATATGATCTCATCTTAACTATTAAACAAGGCCACATTTTGAGATTCCTGGTGTTCATGAATTTGGGGGGGGGGTATTATTATGCAACCTGTTACACAATGTATTGGATTCTTCTTCATAGTTCAACAAAACTCACACTCTTGTCATTTGTTTGGAGTGGATTACCTCTTACCACTGATATAATCTGGAGTGTATGAAGTATATTGCCCTTTTTTTGCGGGTACACAGATTCTGCCTGGACCCCATCTTTGTACAAATCTCCCTTATCAGCTATTAATATTAAGAAAAAGCCATTTCTATTCCGTGTTTCTCTTTGAGAATATAAGCTTTTTCAGGAGAGGGAGCATGAGCTGGCACCTTCGAAACATTAGGCAAGCATTTAAAAGGCACACTGTCCAGCCCATAAACCGCAACGTGTTGACATTATCCATTTATTCATTCATTTAGTCATCAAATACTTACTGAGAGCCTTCTTTGTACAGACACAACCAATATAGCAGATGGGAGAAGATATGTTGGATCACATACCTTTTTGAATATTAATTCAGCAATTTTCTAAAATGATACATTTGCACACACAGGTTAGCACACAATTCCACAGAATTCATAGAACCCAGAGATTCATGTACTCTTGGTTAAAATTCTCTAACTACTTATCATTAAAAAAGAAAAAAACTTTTTATTGTGTATTGCAGTATAACCAATTAACAATGTTGTGGTAGTTTCAAGTGGACAGCAAAGCAACTCAGCCATACATATACATATATCCATTCTCCCCCAAATTCCCCTCCCATCCAGGCTGCCACATGATATTGAGCAGAGTTCCCTGTGCTATACAATAGGCCCTTGTTGGTAATCCGTTTTAAATGTAGTACTTACCTTGCTTCTGTTTTCTCATTTTTATGAGTAATAAGTTTACTTATAATAATACCTGTCTTATGCATTTGGCAGTGGATAATAGAAATCTTGAGTAATACTGTCCTTAACCAATATAGTTTAGTCTTTCTCACTTAAAACTAATTGTAGATTTTGGAAGTTGCTGGGATTTCTTCAGTTCTTCAGTGACTTCTTCTAAGACCCAACCCCTTTCAACTAAATTCTCTCCCTTTGTTAGAAAGGGTATTGACTTCAGACTGTAGGACTTCATTCAGAGAAGGGAAGCAGTGACTGACTAGGAAAGCAAGGACCTTACATCTCTCACCTCACATTAGAAAGCAGAGATTTTTTTCCTATTAACATCCTAGCAGACTTCCTGTTCTGTTCATTCAGCCAGAAGAGAGTAACATGGAAACCCTTGAATGCAAGCAATGCTGAGAATTAGTATCTATCCATGACTAGATTAGATCAATAAGAAGTTATTTTTAGGAGCTGGGTACATTGCCTTGCAGAACATAATTAAAATTCTCTTAGCAAAGAAGACAGGTGGGATGTCTGTTGAGTAGATGAATAAGAGTATCTGTCACACATGTGTACATCTTTAAAGCTTAGAAATTACTTTCCAAAATATAGTCTCATCTAACTATCATACTTGAGGCTCAAGAATCATTTCCCATCTGCTGCTGATGAAACCAAGGCAGAGAAGAGTAAACTGACTTGCCTAAAGTTGCACCAGTAAGTAGCTGAACAGAAATGTAATCTAATCTTCCAAGCTATTGAATCTGGGCCCATTTTTAAAGGATATTCTTTCAAATGTCATTGAGCATTCAAAGCAGGTAGCTATCCTTTTAAAAGAACAGTGTAAGAGAAGGCTTAAGGATGAATTCAACTGAATTCGTTTGAATTTCCAGTTCACATTGCCTGTAAAAAGTTGATTCCCTCAATATAATAATAATGGTAATAAAAAAGAGAGAGGTCCAATTAAAGATATACTAAGTGAGCTTAGTACTAGGTGGAATAAAGCATGAGAATCCCATGCTTTGTTCTATTTGAAAGGAAGATGTCTGGGAAGAGTCTGTCTTTAAACTGAGTTTGCTATTCTGTCATCCTGAGAGTGTAGCAAACAAAATCGTCTATTGCCTCCACTTTATGAGCTGATAGGAACAATGATTGTAATAGAAATGCACTAGTAACCTGTTTGAATTGTGGTGCTGAACAAGACTCTTGAGAGTCTCTTGGATTGCGAGGAGATCAAATCAGTCAATCCTAAAGGAAATCGACCCTGAATGGTCTTTGGAAGGACTGATACTGAACTTGAAGTGCCAATACTTTGGCCACCTGATTGGAAGAGCCAACTCACTGGAAAAGACCCTGATGCTGGGAAAGATTGAAGGCAAAAGGAGAAGAGGACAATAGAGGATGAAATGGTTAGAGAGCATCACTGACTCAATGGACATGAATTTGAGCAAACTCCAGAAGATAGTGAATGACAGGGAAGCCTGATGTGCTGCAACCCATGGGGTTGCAAAGAGTCGGACACAACTTAGCAACTGAACAACAAACCTGTTCTCTAGAACCAATCCTACAGTATGATATTGACTCCTCTGAGCAGTGCAGTAGTGACAGGAGGCTTGAAAGATTTGCATTTTTAAAATAGAATTGGGGCAAAAATTATTAATATTTATAAATATTTTCAAGAAATAAATGTATATACATCATAGTGGATGTGTTTTTCTTCTGATCAGCATTCATTGCTCTCTTTTTGTAACCTCAATTTTATTTCCTTTTGTGGAACCGCCCTTCTCTCATGTTCACTGGACATGGTTTGGGGAATTCTCAGCCCATTCTCTTATTCCAGGAGTTGTCAAGTGAGCCATATCTGGCCATATTCTATCTCTCAACTATCAGTAGTTAGTTCTGGGAGGCACACAAGAAAATAAGACAAATCTAGAACTTTTGCTGAAACGACCAGGAAGGAGACACTATTTTATGCTAAGCTTGCTAAGTTGATGGGACGGATGAGGCTAAGGGACATCCTGGCAATTCCTAGAAGTGGAGGAGTAAGAAGAAATGAAAAGGGGGCTCTCTTCTTTATCAAACATCTCTCATACCAAAGGCAGTATTTAAGGTGATTTACATAGAGTGTCTCATGCAATCTCACACAAATCCTCTAAAGCCAATGTTAGTTCCCTCATTTTCAGATGAGACTTAAAGAGGTTAAGTAACTTGTCTAAGATTACACAGTGTCAAAGCAAGATTTTGAATTCAGGTATGTGAGATATTGAAATGGGTTATATTTACAATTTATTTCCAATCTGAGTGTTCTGGTAGCCTAAGATCATACATACAAGTTTATGGAGGCTCAGATGGTAAAAAATCTCCTGCAATGCAGGAGACCTGGGTTTGATCCCTGGGTCAGGAAGATCCCCTCAAATAGGAAATGGCAACCCATTCCAGTATTCTTGCTCAGAGAATTCCATGGACAGAGGAGCCTGGTGGGCTACAGTCCATGGGTCACAAAGAGTTGGGCATGCCTGAATCACTAATACTTTCATACATTTATGCACATGTTAAGGTTATTATGATGTGCTGAGATAAAATTATTTATGATACAGTGGTTTTTTGCTAAAAAGCAACTGTGTCAATCCTGATAGGAAATCAAATCTCTGGTCAGAGGATCTTTTTGGCCATGGCCAAATTGGTGACCAAGAAACATCTCTTTCTGTGGTATGCTGAGAAAAATAGACACTGATAGTCTTTTTCCATGAGAGATTGTGCTCAGTTCAGTTCAGTTAGAGCTTCCCAAATAGCTCAATTGGTAAAGAATCGGCCTGCAATGCAGGAGAAGAGAGTTCAATCCCTGGGTTGGGAAGATCAACTGGAGAAGGAAATGGCAACCCACTCCAGTACTCTTGCCTGGAAAATCTCATGACAGGAAGCTGGAGGGCTAAAGTCTATGAAGTTGCAATGGTCAGACACAACTTAGTGACTAAACCCACTACACCAGTTCAGTTCAGTTGCTTAGTTGTGTCTGATTCTTTGCGACCCCATGGACTGCAGCACACCAGGCATTCATGGCCATCACCAACTCCTGGAGCTTGCTCAAACTCATGTTCATCAGCGATTGTTGATGCCATCCAGCCATCTCATCCTGTGTCATCCCCTTCTCCTCCTACCTTCAATCTTTCCCAACATCAGGGACTTTTCCAGTGAGTCATTTCTTCCCATCAGGTGGACAAAGTATTGAAGCTTCAGCTTCAACATCAGTCCTTCCAATGAATATTCAGGATTGATTTCCTTTAAGATTGACTTGCTTGATATCCTTGCACCCTAAGGGACTCTCAAGAGTCTTCTCCAACACCACAGTTCAAAGCAACAATTCTTCAGTGCTCAGCTTTCTTAATGATCCAACCCTCATATCCATACATGACTAATGGAGAAACCATAGTTTTGACTATATGATCTTTTCAGTAAAATAACGTCTCTCCTTTTTAATATGCTGTCTAGTTTGGTCATAGCTTTCCTTCCAAGAAGCAAGTGTCTTTTAATATTATTGTTGTAGTCACCATCTGCTATGATTTTGGAGCCCCCCAAAATAAAGTCTCTCATTATTTCCTTCCTTTCCACATCAATTTGCCATGAAGTGATCAGACTGGATGCCATGATTTTGTTTCTTGAATGTTGAGTTTTAAGCCAGATTTTTCATGCTCCTCTTTCACCTTCATCAAGAGGCTCTTTAGTTCCTCTTCACTTTCTGCCATAAGGATGGTGTCATTCACATATCTGAGGTTATTGATAGTTCTCCAGCTTATCTTTATTCTGGCTTGTGCTTCATCCAGCCCATGATTTCACATGATGTACTCTGCATACAAGTTAAACAAGCAGGGTGAAAATATACAGCCTTGACATACTTTTTTCCCAATTTGGAACCGGTCCATTGTTCCATGTCCGATTCTAACTGTTGTTTCTTGAACTGCATACAGATTTTTCAGGAGACAGGTAAGGTGGTCTGGTATTCTGATTTCCTGAAGAATTTTCCAGTTTGTTGTGATCCAGATAACCATGATGGAGTGATCACTCACCTAGAGCCAGACATCCTGGAATGTGAAGTCAAGTGGGCCTTAGGAAGCATCACTACGAACAAAGCTAGTAGAGGTGATGGAATTCCAGTTGAGCTATTTCAAATCCTGAAAGATGATGCTGTGAAAGTGCTGCACTCAATATGCTAGCAAATTTGGAAAACTCAGCAGTGGCCACAGGACTGGAAAAGGTCCGTTTTCATTCCAATCCCAAAGAAAAACAATGTCAAAGAATGCTCATACTACAGCACAGTTGCACTCATCTCACATGCTAGTAATGTAATGCTCAAAATTCTCCAAGCCAGACTTCAAGAGTATGTGAACCATGAACTTTTAGATGTTCAATCTGGGTTTAGAAAAAGCAGAGGAACCAGAGATCAAATTGCCAATCTCTGCTGAATCATCGAAAAAGCAAGAGAATTCCAGAAAATAATCTACCTTTGCTTTCTTGACTGTGCCAAAGCTTTTGACTGTGTGGATCACAACAAACTGTGGAAAATTCTGAAAGAGATGGAAATGCCAGACTACCTGACCTGCCTCCTGAGAAATCTGTATGCAGGCCAAGAAGTACTAGTTAGAATCAGACATGGAAAACTGGACTGGTTCCAAATTGGTAAAGGAGTGTACATCAAGGCTGTATATTGTCACCCTGCTTATTTAACTTATATACAGAGAACATCATGGGAAATGCCAGGCTGGATGAAGCACAAGCTGGAATCAAGATTGCTGGGAGAAATATCAATAACCTCAGACATGCAGATGACACCATCCTTATGGAAGAAAGGGAATAAGAATAAAGAGCCTATCGATGAAAGTGAAAGAGGAGAGTGAAAAAGTTGGCTTAAAACTCAACTTTCAGAAAACTAAGATCATGACATCTGGTCTCATCACTTCATGGCAAATAGATAGAGAAACAAGGGAAACAGTGACAGACTTCATTTTCCTGGGCCCCAAAATCACTGCAGATGGTGACTGCAGCCATGAAATAAAAAGATGCTTACTCCTTGGAAGAAAAGCTATGACCAACCTAGACAGCATATTAAAAAGCAGAGACATTACTTTGCTGACAAAGGTCCATCTAGTCAAAGCTATTGTTTTTCCAGTAGTCATATATGGATATGAGAATTGGACCATAAAGAAATCTGAGTGCTGAAGAATTGATGCTTTTGAATTTTGGTGTTGAAGAAGACCCCTGAAAGTCCTTTGGACTGCAAGGAAATCCAACCAGTTATCCCTAAAGGAAATCAGTCCTGAATATTCATTGGAAGGACTGATGTTGAAGCTGAAGCGCCAATACTTTGGCCACCTGATGCGAAGAACTGACTCATTGGAAAACACCCTGATGCTGGGAAAGATAGAAGGCAGGAGGAGAAGGGGATGGCAGATGATGAGATGGTTGAATGGCATCACCGAGTTGATGGACATGAGTTTGAGCAAGCTCCAGGAGTTGGTGATGGACAGCGAAGCCTGGCATGCTACACAGTCCATGGGTTCACAAAGAGTCGGACTGAGTGACTGAGCTGAAAAACTGAACAGTCAAAGGCATTAGTGTAGTCAATGAAGCTGAAGTAAATATTTTTTATGGAATTCCCTTTCTTTTTTGATGATCCAGTGGATGTTGGCAGTTTGATATCTTGTTCCTCTGCCTTTTCTAAATCTAACTTGAACATCTGGAAGTTCTCGATTCATGTACTATTGAAGCCTAGCTTGGACAATTTTGAGCATTATTTTGCAAGTGTGTGAGATGAGTGCAATTATATGGTAGTTTTGAAAATCCCATGAACAGTATGAAAAGACAAAAATATATGACACTGAAAGATGAACTCCCCTGGTCAATAGGTGCCCAATATGCTACTGGAGAATAGTGGAGAAAAAGCTCCAGAAAGAATGAATAGGCTGAGCCAAAGTGAAAACAGTGCCTTATTGTGGATGTGGCTAGTGATGGAAGTAAAGTCCAATGCTCTACGGAACAACATTCAATAGGAACCTGGAATGTGGGTCCATGAATCAAGGTAAATTGGAAGTGGTCAAATAGAAAATGGCAAGAGTGAACACTGACAATTTAGAAATCAGTGAACTAAAATGGACCAGAATGGACAAATTTAATTCAAACGACCATTATATCCACTGTTGTGGGCAAGAATCCCTTAGAAGAAATGTAGTAGCCCTCATAGTCAACAAAAGGGTCTGAAATGCAGTACTTGGGTATAGCCTCAAAAATGACAATGAACTCTGTTCATTTCCAAGGCAAATCATTCATATCACAGTAATCCAAGTCTATGCCCCAACCACTAATGCTGAAGAAGCTGAAGTTGAACGGTTTTTTGAAGACCTACAAGACCTTCTAGAACTAACACCAAAAAAAAGATGTCCTTTTCATCATAGGGGACTGGCATGCAAAAATAGGAAGTCAAGAGATACCCAGAGTAACAGGAAAGCTTGACCTTGGAGTCCAAAATGAAGCAGGGTGAAGGCTATAGAATTTTGCCAAGAGAATGCACTGTTCATAGCAAATACCCTCTTCCAACGACACAAGAGAAGACTCTACACATGGCCATCACCAGATGGTCAATGCTGAAATCAGATTGATTGTAGTCTTTGCAGCTGAAGATGGTGGAGCTCTATATAGTTAGCAAAAAAAAACAAAAAAAAAACCAGGAGTTGACTGTGGCTCAGGTCATGAACTCCTTATTGCCAAATCCAGACTTAAATTGAAGAAAGTAGGGAAAACCACTAGACTATTCAGGTAGGACCTAAATCAAATCCTTTACAATTATACAGTGGAAGTGACAAGTAGATTCGAAGGATTAGATCTGGTAGACAGTGTGCATGTAGAACTGTGGACAGGGATTCATAAGCTTGTGCAGCATAGTTCATTACAACTGCATTTGTTTTCACTGGCACCACCATCCATACCTTTACTCAGGACAGGAACTGGGGTTCATCCTTAACCACCCTTTTTCCCTCATTGCCCATCACTATTAAAAAAGTTATGTTTACTTTACATCCAAAATACATCCTGGTTCTATATTTTCCCATCTCCTCTCTTACCATTCTAGTCATGTTGCCATTTTCTGTTAGTTGCACAAAGATGTCATCACGATCTTTTAAAAATAGAAAACAAAAGGTATCACTTCCATGTTTAAAGTGCTTCTAATGGCTCTGTAATGCAATTAGAATAAATTCCTAGCTTATTACCAAGCCAGTAAGAGTTTAATATTTTCTTTCTACCTATGCCTAAACTCATTCCCTATTGTCTTTTCTCCTGCACTTTAGCAACCCTAGCCTTTATAAAAATATATTATTTCTTAAGCACCCTGAGACTATTTCTGCTTCAGGGATTTTACATACTGTTTTGTCTTCTTGAAGTCCTCTGCCTCTGTGTCAGCACAGCTGATATCAACTCAGTTGTCATCTGTCATCACCCACTATGGGGGACCTTTTGAGCACCCTGCCTAAAGTAGTCCCTTGTGTTAGTTACTTTTTTCCTGTTGTTGTTGTTTAGTTCTTAAGTTGTATCTGACTCTTTCCAGCCCCAAGGACTGGGGCCCGCCCGGCTCCTCTGTCCATGGGATTCAGGCAAGAATACTGGAGTGAGTTGCTGTTTTCCTTTCCAGGGCATCTTCCCAACCCAGGAATTGAACCCAGGTCTCCTGCATTGCAGGTAGATTCTTCACCATCTGAGCCAGGAAGGAAGTCCTTTTCCCCATTAGCCTGTTTTAATTTCTTCACAGAATTTGTTTCATTAACTGGAATTATCTTATTTATGCATTTGTTTACATTTTTATCTTGTTTCCCTTACCTTCCACTTACTCAAGCTCCATAGACTTAAAGGCCCATGAGGGGCAGGAGCTGTTTCCCTCCCACGCATACACAGTGTCTGACATGCAGTATGTGCCCAGTAATAATAGTTAAATGAATGAACTAGAGTTGCAAAAAAAAAAAAATAATGAACCCAGCATGAAAAGTTGACTTAAGTCCTTTTACTAGTATTTATTTCTTTGCCCTTGTGTATTTACTTTTATGCTTTGGATACAAGTGGGAAACCAGTTAACTGAGGGAGACACAACGCCCTGTGGGTGTGTTATTGGATGGGAAAAAGGCAATAGACTGTCATACTTATGTAGTTCTATCTCTCTGAACCCGCAGATTCAATATGAAAATCAAACAAGAAAGCTTTGTGTTTGAAAATGAATTCCCTGCAGTAGAGATTAGCATGTTTTTCACATTTGTACTCAAATTCACTTTCCCAGAAATGAACAACCACCAAGGGTGAAGGATAAAGGGTTGTGCAATTTCTGTCAATAGCAGGCACTATACTTAATTTTATTTTTGGCTCAACTACTCTGGTCAGTTTATAACAATGCATTATATAGAAAGTATACCCTCTCCCCAAAGAGTATATAGAGGAGAGAAATAAATGTTTTATAATGCTTAACATGCTGGATTGTATCTTGTTATTTCCATAACCTTGAGCACAATATTTCTCTATTTCTGGAATACAAATAAAACATTTCTTTCATCAGCAAAATGACATTATTGATTGTAAATGGGTATTACTCAAAGTATATGTAAATGAATTCTTATAGATAATTAAATTACTAGTCTGTTAGTTATAGTATGATATTTACTCCAATTACTTGTTGAATTTTCCCCAGAAATGATATCATGAGGCAGTGAGACCCTTGGGGCTTGTCTGATGGCTCAGACAGTAAAGAATCTGCCTGCAATGTGGGAGACCGGGGTTCGATCCCTGGCTTGGGAAGATCCTCTGGAGAAGGAAATGGCAACCCACTCCAGTGTTCTTACCTGGAAAATTCCATGGACAGAATAGCCTGGCAGGCTACAGTCCATGGGGTCTGCAAAAAGTCAGACATGACTGAGTGACTAACACTTTCATTGATATCCATGGTATACCAGTGCTACCCAGTAGAAGTTTCAGTGATGATGGAAATATTCTGAATCTGTATTGTCCAAAATACACATGTGGTTATTGAGCACATGAAATGTGGCTAGTATGACTGAGGAACTGAATTTTAAGTTTTACTTATCTTTAATAATTTTTATTTAGGTAGACACATGTGGCTAGTAGCTTTCATATTGGACAGCACAGGTAGGTAACATTACCCTTGCGAAGTGAAACTCGCTCAATCATGTCTGACTCTTTGTGATCCCATGGACTATACAGTCCATGGAATTCTCCAGGCTCAAATACTGGAGTGGGTAGCTTTTCCTTCTCCAGGGGATCTTCCCAGCCCAGGGATCAAACTCAGGTCTCCTGCATTACAGGCAAATTCTTTACCAGCTGAGCCACAAGGGAAGCCCAAGAATACTGGAATGGGTAGCCTATCCTTTTTCCATAGATCTTCCCGACCCAGGAATTGAACTGCGGTCTCCTGCATTGCAGGCAGATTCTTTACCAACTGAGCTATCATGGAAGCCCTAACAATACCCTTAATGGAACTAACTATAGGTTTTTTCAGTAGTCATGTATGGATGTGAGAGTTAGACTATAAAGAAAGCTGAGAGCCGAAGAATTGATGCTTTTGAAATGTGGTGTTGGAGAAGACTCTTGAGAGTCCCTTGGACTGCAAGGAGATCCAACTAATCCATTCTAAAGGAAATCAGTCCTGAATATTCATTGGAAGGACTGATGCTGAAGTTGAAACTCCAAAACTTTGGTCACCTGACATTAAGTACTGACTCATTTGAAAGACCATGATGCTGGGAAAGATTGAGGGTGGGAGGAGAAGGGGATGACAGAGGATGAGATGGTTGGATGGCATCACTGGCTCAATGGATATGAGCTTGAGTAATCTCCAGGAGCTGGTGATGGACAGGGAGGCCTGGCGTGCTGCAGTCCATGGGGTCTCAGAGTTGGACACGACTGAGTGACTGAACTGACTCTCTGATACATAGAGATCTGGACAGGATGAATTAAACTATCCAGAGAGATTAGGTACCTAGCCAAAAAGGATGCAGTTACCTTGTCTATAAAACATTTGCCTTTCCTCTGATCTTCAAGCATCTTCTGCCTGTGAGATAGTCAGGAACACTGAAGTGGCAGTAGGAACAATTTGGGGACAGGAGGTCCTTTTAGATCAGTGGAGTCATAGACTGGGGTACAGTTACATGATATGCTAACTTTAGAATCTAACCTCTCACACCACATAATAAATCTCTTAAAATAAACTGAGATAAGGGCTTAATGTTAAAGTTGGTTGAATTGATGTGCAAGGTCAAACACTTTGCAATCCCCACTTACCCCAGCTTATTTCTACAGATTTCATTATGTAAAGCAGAGTGATATGTAGAATTTATTTTGTTCTTTCCTTATTCTAGTTCAATATTTCTCGAATTTTAGTGTGCAAACAATTTTCTGGATTACATTGGGTACACAGGATTGTGTGTACTGTATTTTCCAGTTAATTTTAAGGCAGTTTTTTCATAATCGATTTTGCCTCCTGTGCTGACTTAACTAACTCCTGTGTGACTCATTTACTCTTTCAGTGCTTAGTCCTAGCTCTTTTATTTAAAATTATTTTCTACCAATGTTGTAAAGCAGATCAATTCAGTATTGCTTCAGTCACATTTAAATCTTAAAAAAAAAATCATACCTACAATTGTTTAAATTTTCTAAATATTTGTAAAGCTAATTGCTAAGAGCAGTTTGAAATAATCTAATAAATTTCAAGCATCCAAATTCTGAATAGTAATTCCTATTTTCATCTTTTTTACATGATTTCCAGGCCAGCAGAAGTTGTGCAATTTTAGAATCTTTTGAGTCAACTTATGAAAAACATTGAGATTTTAACTATATAAAGCTAAATATTCCCTTTTGTACTCTTGGAATTTTCTAGGTAGGTTCCTGAATATCTGCTTACCTAGAAATCAGATTAGATAGCTTCAGATTGTCCAACAGTTAATATCTTTATGTAAACTAGTAGATTCCTAAGCATCATACCAGAGACTGCTTTGTAAGCAAAAATGTATCTAATAGTTTTACCAGTATTCAGATATTTTATATTGCAGTCATCACAAAATAATCATATGTGGAATAAATGTGAGCAATTAACATTTTAGAACTTATTTTGTGAGTTACCAACTGTTTTACCAATCAAGTTGTGTCAAAATATTTAAATCAGTGATTTTGGACAAGCATTACATGTCCTGTAGAACTTTTCACAGGTTGGCAGACAAATTGTGATCAACACATAAAATATATTTGGTGTTTCTGAAACACACACACACATAGAGTTTATGTTATTCATGGGGAATATTTTATTTGTATTTTTAGAGATGGAAATATGTTGAGATCTATATTTAGGAGAAACACTTAGATAATTTATTAAATGAAAATAGCCCAAATCTTATCATATTTATGAAACCAACAGTAATATTACAGTCTTATGTACTTTACAGTGTCTGCAGTATTTAATTTGATACTGAGCCCTGAATTCTCTAATAGTGCCCTATGCAAATGTGCTCACTGTTTAACCAAAGCAAATCCTTCTTACGTCTTGCTTCTATGACTATGACTGTAATATGGGCAGGAAAGTGGACATAGCTCCTCATGTTCCTCCAGAATTCCAAGTGTAAGCATGGGAGACAAATAGGATATCTATGTTCTTCTTTAAAGGTTTCTATTCCTTAACTACCCTTATTACTCATTTTCAGATAAAATTAATTTTGCCCTGATTTATTAGTTTAGATCTTATTTCCTGATTGGTCCACAATTCACTTCTGCAAATATTGATTTGAGTACAGTCACCTTGTTAGATGCTTAAAAATGGTCCTTGCTCTAAAAATTTCCACATGTACTGAGTAATGTTATCCTTATGTTTGTACTTCTAGAGTCTTATTTATTTTCTTTCCAACTTTGAGTTATGTGACTGTCATAAATATTTATTGAGCAATTAGTAGAATCTCAATAAATACTTACTGAAGAAAAGAAAATGTAAATGTGCAGTACACTGTGTTAGGCCTATATTTTAAAAGATCAATGACTCTGGCTGAGTTTGAAGTGGAAACCAGGAGCTGCAAAGCAAATTAAGAAGAGAAAAACTAATTTCGTCTTTGCTATAATGTCAGAAAATATCATTTCCCCCTCCCTCCTGAAAAGAAAGGATATGAGCATGAATTTGATTGAATGGAGCTTGAATATGCTTTCATGAGTCATACTTTTACTCAGAAGAGAGGCTGTATATCAGGTTATCAGGTTTAGCATCTAGAAATCAGACTGAACAAAATGATCACATCAACCTTTCCAGTGTTCTTTTGGTAACAGGTCACTGTTGCACAGTGGGCCTACTTGTGCAGAATTGATGCTACTCAAGATAGATGGGCTTCCCAGGTGGTGCTAGTGGTAAAGAACCTGCCTGCCAATGCAGGAGCCATAAAGAGACAAGGGTTCAATCCCTGCATTGGGAAGATTCCCCGGATCAACCCACTCCAGTATTCTTGCCTAGAGAATCCCATAGACAGAGGAGTCTGGTGGGCTGTGGTCCATAGGGTCACAAAAAGTCAGACACAACTGAAGTGACTTAGCATTAGATAAATTTAACCTTTATTGCTGGAAGAAGTGCTCTGATAAGCTGGATCTAAGGGAAATCCTCTTCCAAGGGAAACAAGAGCAGCCGTGCCCTCTGTGTTGGCTGAGGTAGAGGAGAATAAAGAGGACTTTATGAATTTTTTTATATCTTTTGTATTTTTTTTGACTAGGGGAGAAACTAGGTTCTCAGTGTAAAAGAGTGCTATGGAACATAGACAAGTATATTTCAGATATACCTAACCTTTTCCTAGCTCTTAATAATCCTCTGGTATTTCATTTGTATGACTATCCCATACATCTTTACTGAACTATAGTAAGGAGTCAAACTTTGGGTGTACAGTCCTTCTCAAGGAGTTGCTATTGTGTATGAAAGAAAATCACATGTAGCAGCATTATTGGTATCATAATTCAGATTTATATAACTCAAAGGTAGAGCTAGGCAACCCCTATCAACTCTCTCATAGTTATTTGCATCCAATGATTTACATAAGATTAATAACTCAAACTCTATCGGTGACAAACAGATACAGGTTCAACTATTGTACTGTCGACTGGGGAGAAGGGAGACAGTGTCATTTATATGGCAAAGAAGACTAAAAGAATATGTGGTCTGATTTAGCTAGACTTCACAACAGAACATTATCTTCAAAAGTAAGCAGATTTTTAGATGTGTTATGGTGACTAACACTGCTCTGATCAAGAAAAATGATAAACAGTTTTTCATCTTGTGGGGGAAATAGAGCTTTTTAGTTAAAAGATCTTAATCTTTTGGGACATGTCAGTGCCCTGAGCACTTTACTGTGGGTAACCAGTGAAGGGAATCTTTGTTTAATTAAAGATTGTTGGATTATTATGGAATATAAGAATTGAAGCATAAATGAGGTACGTCAGCAGCATCAAAATGCAAGAATTATTTTTAAGTAAATATAAGTGCATGGAAACATGCAAAATTATTTTGGTTGGATTTTGCAAGGGATTCTGTATCCCATGAGTGGGAAAGGGGGTCTGGAGCCAGCAAAAATTGGGTAGCATTGGGTTAGCCAAAAAGTTCTTCTGGGTTTTTCTGTAACATCTTAACAGAAAAACCTGAACAAACTTTTTGGCCAACCCAATATGTTCAAGAGTTAATGGGATGTGGGAACATTAAGATAATTTTTTTAAAAAAGTATTACAATTAATGGGTTGTGTCGTTATCTTCACATTCACACCTGTGGATTCCTTTATTGTGAATTAGGCTAATCTGGGCCACTTGGGTCTCATTGTCTTCATTAGTATTCCAATGACATTAGACATTCATTTTTGGCAAATGTGCCATAAATAATCTGAACCATTCCTGCTTTCCTCACCCACACCAGGAATCACAAAAGATCCAAACACAGACCAATGGGATAGGACTTTAGATATTATAAAAGAATTTTGGAAATAGTGAACAGGAGGATAACAGATACAAGTGACAGTGTTATATGAAGGAGAAACAAGAGAGAGGAAAGAGAACTGAAAAAGAAGTATTCTAAATGAATAATTCATTCAGCTAATAGAAAAATTACATCTAGAAAACACCTCTGATAAATTCATGATAGATAGAGAAAACTCTGACAGAAATAACAAGTAAAAGTTAATATTCTAATTTCTTTTAATGGTAGGATAAATTTACTATTTAACATATTTCAGATGTCTTCCAAGAATATAATGCTTTGTGTTTAAGTAGCATTTTGAGAAATATTTGGAAAATATCTGAAAGTATTAAAAGAAAATGAAAGCAACTATAATATCACATGTGTACTAAGTCACTTCAATTGTATGTGACTCTTTGCTACTCTATGGACCGTAGCCCACCAGGCTCCTCTGTCCATGGGATTCTCCAGGGAAGAGTACTGGAGTGGGTTGCTGTTTCCTTCTCCAGGGGGTCTTCCCGACCCAGAGATAAAACCCACGTCTCTTATGTCGCTTGCATTGACGGGCAGGTTCTTTACCACTAGTGCCACCTGTTTCTGCTCCACAAATCCCTTGGTTCTTGAGGACCTATTGGGTTTCCCCTAATGGCCCTAAACTGACAAATGCTTGTGCTTACTCTATATTTTGTGAAAATGTGGACTTTTTCATCTTTGTATATTAGCCACTTAATGCATCTTGGAAAATGTGTAAACATTTCTTATTCAACAAAAAGTTGATGAGAAAGTTCACTGTTATTAATTCTTGATACATCTATGCCTATTATTCTTAGAAACTCAGGGAAAAATATTTAAATCCCTTTCACCAGAAACTTAAAATGACTACTTTGGATGTTGAGTGTGTTTCTGTGCTTTCTAGGGTAATGAATCTCAATCCTAGTAGCACTTTGGTGACACCTGTGGACTTTGAGATATTAATAATACCAGGACCTGGGGCTCATCTCCAGAAAACCTTAACTTTTAGGTTTGTTTGTTTGTTGTACTCTGGATATGAGTACTCTTAAAAAGCCTCCACATTTAAAAAAATATATTCTATTATGGTTGAGAAACAGTGTTTTAGGAAAATACAGTTTTCATTTAGCATTGAAATCCTTAAAACTTTCCCAAATGTTGATGAATTTTATTTCTCTATACTTTACATTGTCAGAGGCAAGGTAGTGTGAAGTCCCTGTATGATGAATGCCTATCTTAAACCCATGCTGTTTGTATGGAAGAATAAGCCTATGAACATGATCCACATGTAGTTCCCATGGTTCCATATCAGAATAGTCTTTAAGTATGTCTGGCTCATGTGTTAGCTTGAAGACTTATTGAACATAGATTGGTTCCCATGAAATATACCCTGATTTGACCATATTGAAGATTCATATTTTAAAAAGTGGTATTTCCATTTTCTAATCAATGAACTGAACATAAAGCATATTGGCTAGTGGCTAAATAACTCATCTCTACCCAGCTATGATTCACTAGAACTCCTTCAAGACCAAATTTGCTGGAGAGGAACCAGCTTCATATTGACATAAACCAATAGGAGAAGCTGATGCTGGGACTAAATGCGAAATGTTAAGTAGAAAAGCAGATGGGTAATATAGGCGAGAACAGAAATTAAATGTCACAAAGAAAAACTTGCTAAGTTTAGAAACAGAAGCATTTACATTTAATATGACTTCTGCTTCTGATTCTTAAATACTTTCTGTAATCACTTGTCTCTTAATACCTGATTGCACTTGACTTTTTAGTGCACCTTGGCTGATTAGCAAACTGGCTTCATCAGGAGGAAAATGTGTGTGTTTTTTAGAGGAGAGGAGTTGTAACACCCTCCAAGAAAAAGAAAATATTGTTGCTATGTTAACTTTCCTGATGGAATGGATGAAAAATAGTGTGAACCAAAATGGTCAGATTCTTCTTAGGATTCTGTTGCCTCACTGCTGCCTTTTCTGTTGGGACTCCAAAGGTTTCTCAGTGACCTTTTCAATTTATTCTCTTGGGACACTAGCCATTTATGGAAAAACACCTTGAGAGAAGCTTTTTACTGTAGCAGCAGGAATTCTAATCCCATTCAAGGGGAGTGAAGCTGATGAAACTCTGCAGAGAAGGAGAGTACTAGTCCAGGAGAAGGAAAAGAACTTTCCCTGAAGAATCCCAAGCAATTTATGGATGTTTAATAAACCTTTTATTGTGTTTTAAATATGTTCTGCTATGTTATTACTTTTAAACACAAATATATACTTAAAATTTATTTAAAAAGTCACAGGGGATGCCCTGGATTAGAGCAAGTTTTGAAGCTTAATAGACTGTGAGTTCCTTTATTGCACTGAAAGTATTAAAATATTACCTCTTTAGTATGTAATCCAGACTTTGTTTTGCAAATGTTTAGAGGCTTTGCATAGCTAGATAATTTTAGATAAATCTCAGAGAGTATATTTACATAGGAGAAATGTCATTCCCATACACACCACACACGACACACACCCACACATACCATTGTGCAATAGGGAATTCTTCAGTGTCCTCCAAAGTTCAAGAGAGTTTTTGTCATTGTTTTCTCCATGTTTTAGCAATAAAGTAATCTCTTCTGCAATAGATGGAGAAATAAGCTGACAGAGGGGAAGAGTTAGCTATTGTTCAGTCACCAAGTTGTGTCCAACAGTTTGGAATCCAATGGATTGCAGGACACCACGCTTCCTTGTCCTTCATTGTCTCCCAGAATTTGCTCAAATTCTGGTCCATTGAGTCGGTGATGCCATCCAACCACCTTTTCCTCTGCTGTCCCCTTCTCTTCTTGCCTTCAGTCATTCCCAGCATCAGTCTTTTCCAGTGAGTCAGCTCTTCACATCAAGTGGTCAAGTATGGTAGCTTCAGTTTCAACATCATCCTTCCAATGAATATTCAGGGTTGATTTCCTTTGGGATTGACTGGTATGATCTCCTAACTCTCCTAGGGACTCTCAAAAGTCCTCTCCAGCTTCCTCGAAAGCATCAGTTCTTTGACTCTCAGTCTTTTTTATAGTTCAATTCTCATATCCGTACATGACTACTGGAAACAGTGTAGATTTGACTATATGGACCTTTGTCCCTGACTTTTAGTATGCTGTCTAGATTTGTCATGCCTGTTTTTCCAAGGAGCAGGCGTCTTTTAATTTCATGGCTGCAGTCACCATCCAAAATGATTTTGGAGCCCGAGAAAATAAAGTCTGTCAATGTTTCCAGTTTTTCACCACTAAAGCTTTTGACTGTATGGATCACAGTAAACTGTGGAAAATTCTTTAAGAGATGGGATTACCAGACCACCTGACCTGCCTGCTTAGAAATCTGTATGCAGGTCAGGAAGCAACAGTTAGAACTGGACATGGAACAACAGGTTGGTCCCAAATAGGGAAAGGAGTATGTCAAGGCTGTATATTGTCACCCTGTTTATTTACCTTCTATGCAGAATACATCATAAGAAATGCTGGGCTGGATAAAGCACAAGCTGGAATCAAGATTGCTGGGAGAAATATCAATAACCTCAGATATGAAGATGACATCACCCTTATGGCAGAAAGTAAAGAACTGAACAACTTCTTGATGAAAGTGAAAGAGGAGAGTGAAAAAGTTGGCTTAAAGCTCAACATTCAGAAAACTAAGATCATGGCATCTGGTCCCATCACTTCATGGCAAATAGATGGGGATGCAGTGGAAACAGTGGCAGACTTTATTTTTTGGGGCTCCAAAATCACTGCAGATGGTGACTGAGGCCATGAAATTAAAAGATGCTTACTCCTTGGAAGGAAAGTTATGACCAATCTAGACAGCATATTAAAAAGCAGAGACATTACTTTGCCAACAAAGGTCCGTCTAGTCAAGGCTATGGTTTTTCCAGTAGTCATGTATGGGTGTGAGAGCTGGACTCTAACGAAAGCTGAGTGCTGAAGAATTGATGCTTTTGAACTGTGGTGTTAGAGAAGACTCTTGAGAGTCCCTTGGACTGCAAGGAGATGCAACCATTCCATCCTAAAGGAGATCAGTCCTGAGTGTTCATTGGAAGGACTGATGTTTAAGTTGAAACTCCAATACTTTGGCCACCTGATGCAAAAAGCTGACTTGTTTGAAAAGATCCTGACACTGGGAAAGATTGAAGGTGGGGGGAGAAGGGGACAACAGAGGATGAGATGGTTGGATGGCATCACCAACTCAATGGACATGAGTTTGGGTAAACTCTGGGAGTTGGTGATGGACACGGAGGCCTGGCATACTGCATTCCATGGGGTCGCAAAGAGACGGACGTGACTGAGCGACTGAACTGAGGTGAACTGATTTGCCATGACGTGATGGGACCAGATGCCATGATCTTAGTTTTTTGAATGTTGAGTTTTAAGCCAGCATTTTCACTTTACTCTTTCAGTTCAGTTCAGTATAGTTCAGTTGCTCAGTCTTAACTGACTCTTTGCAACCCCATGGACTGCAGCACACCAGACTTTCCTGCCCATCACCAACTCCTGGAGCTTGCTCAAACTCATGTCCATTGAGTCAGTGGTGCCATCCAGCCATCACATTCTCTGTCGTCTCCTTTTCCCACCCTCAGTCTTGCCCAGCATCAGGGTCTTTTCTAATGAGTCAGTTCTTTGTATCAGGTGGCCAAAGTACTGGAGTTTCAGCTTCAGCATCAGTCCTTCTAGTGAATATTCCGGACTGATTTCCTTTAGGATTGACTGGTTTAATCTCCTTGCAGTCAAAGGGATGCTCAAGAATCTTCTCCAACACCACAGTTCAAAAGCTTCAATTCTTCAGTGCTCAGCTTTCTTTATAGTTCAACTCTCACATCCATACATGACTACTGGAAATACCATAGCTTTCACTAGATGGACCTTTATTGGCAAAGTAATGTCTCTGCCTTTTAATATGCTGTCCAGGTTGGTCATGGCTTTTCTTCCAAAGATCAAGCGTCTTTTAATATCACGGCTACAGTCACCATCTGCAGTGATTTTGGAGCCCAAAAAAGTAGAGTCTGTCACTGTTTTCATTTTTTCCCCATCTATTTGCCATGGAGTGATGAAACCAGATGCCATGATCTTAGTTTTCTGAATGTTGAGTTTTATGCCAACACTTTAACTCTCCTGTTTCACTTTCATCAAGAAGGTCTTTAGTTCTTCTTTGCTTTCCAGGACTGGAAAAGATCAGTTTTCATTCCAATCCCAAAGAAAGGCAATTGCAAAGAATTCTCAAACTTGCAAGTTTGCACTCATCCCACACACTAACAAAGGAATGTGCCTAATTCTCCAAGCCAAGCTTCAGCAATACTTGAACCTTGAACTTCCAGATGTTCAAACTGGATTTAGAAAAGGCAGAGCAACCAGAGATCAAATTTCCAATATCCACTAGATCATTGTAAAAGCAAGAGAGTTCCAGAAAAACATCTACTTCTGCTTTATTGACTATGCCAAAGCCTTTGACTGTGTGGATCACAAGCTGTGAAAAGTTCTTAAAGGGATACACTATCAGACCACCTGATGTGCCTCCTGAGCAATCTCTATGCAGGTCAAGAAGCAACAGTTAGAGTTGGATATTGGTTCCAATTTGGGAAAGGAGTACATCAAGGCTGTATATTGTCACTCTGCTTATTTAAATTATATGTAGAGTACCTCATGTGAAGTCCCAATCTGGGTGTAGTACAAGGTGGAGTCCAGACTGCCGGGAGAAATCTCAGTAACCTCAGATACGCAGTTGACTTTCCTCTTTAACCCTCATCAAAAGGCTCTTAGTTCTTCACCTTCTGCCATTAGGGTGGTTTTATCAGCATATCTCAGGTTCTTGATGTTTCTCCGAGCAATCTTGATTCCAGCTTGTGATTGATCCAGCCTGGCATTTTGCATGATGTACTTTGCATATGGGGCTTCACAGATGGTGCTAGTGGTAAGGAACCCGCCTTTCAGTGCAGGAGACACAAGAAATGAGTGTTCGATTTCTGAGGCAGGAAGACCCCCTGGAGGAGATGGCAGTCCACTCAAGTATTCTTGCCTGGAGACCCCCATGGACAGAGGAGTCTGTCGGACTACAGTCCACAGGACCTAGCATTCCAAGTTTCTGTGCAGTATTATTCTTTACAGCGTCAGACTTTACTTTCACCACCAAACACATCTACACTGAGCATCATTTCTGCTTTGGCCGAGCCTCTTCATTCTTTCTGGATCTATTTATGTGCTCTTCTGATGTCTTGTCTTTTTGCCTTTTCATACTGTTCATGGGTTCCTTGAGACAAGGATACTGGAGTGCTTTGCTATTCCCTTAGTGTATCAGGTATATTATGACAAAAGAAGGTAGGCAACCTTAAATTTCAGCTTAGAGTCAATTTGCTAGCACTTATCATTGCTTTCTAACAATGAAGTGTCACACTGGCATGCATGGTGGGTCCTGTAACATTTCTCTGTCTAAAGATCTGTTTTCTCTTTCTTGTAGAATAATCACAAATTGCTTCATCAAAAATTCCATTATTCATATGCATCTAGCATAGATCTTATTGTACTGTAAACTTAGTTGCCTTTCCTATTTTTACTAGTAATGCCTTGATTTTCACAAAACCTAATTTGATTTAATTTCCAGTTCCCCATTTATATTATGTATTACCTGGTACTTTGTAGGCAAGTACAATATTGGCTTACTAGTGTGAAAGTTGATTATTCTCTCTGCAAATTTTCAAGGGAAAGAAAATGTGGATGACATTTATAGAGAACTAATGTATCCAAGAATGTGTGTAAGTTATAGGCCAGATATTTGACTATAAATTCTCTACTTTGCCTATCTTCATTATGTATAATCTCTGAGGTACTTTTATAAAAAATTACTTATTTTTTAATTGAAGGATAATTGCTTTACTGAATTTTGTTGTTTTCTTTCAAACGTCAACAAGAATCAGCCATAGGTACACCCATGCTCAACCAAAACAAAGTATCCCATGCTCAACCAGCCAAGAGATGGACATGAAACCTAAGTACAGGTTTTGCTCCTGAGAAATTGAATCTTGAGTCATTCATGGAAGGATGGACTAAGGTGATTATCCAATTGTTTCTGCCCCCTAGATTCCTCAAGCTTCTCTTGGGTCTGCCCTTTTGGAAGTCTGGTGCTTCATATTTTTTCTTTTTTAAAAATGTTATTGATTTACTTGGTTGCATGGGGTCTTGGCTATGGCATTTGGGATCTTTGCACAGGATCTTTCGTTGTCGTGTATGGACTGTCTAGTCGTGTCGCCCAGGTTCTGAGTGTAGGCTCAGTAGTTGCAGTCTGTAGACTTACTTGCTACACAGCATGTAGGATCTTAGTTAACCAGCCAGGGATCAAACCCATGTCCCCTGCACTGTAAGGCAGATTCTTAACTGCTCGACCACCAGGGAAGTGTCAGTTGACTTACCCCAGCAGAGGTGCTTTCTGTTCCTAGTTTCCCAACAACCCTTTCCAAATGTAGTTACAGTACATAAATAAAAACCATGATGAAGAAAAATATTACTGGTTGCTTAATTCTTTTGCCTCAAAACAAAGAAAAAATTATTAAATGAGTCCAGTTGGATTACTTTTGAAGGATCACACAAAGCTTTTTAATTCTGAAAGGTGACCTATTTGTGAAAAAATAATCCTTTTGTTTAGCTCATCTGTGAATCTGGCTGACCTGATGCTGATGATTTTTTAGCTTAGTTGATGTTGACTTTAATTTCCTCAAATATTACTATATGCGCTACTGAATTGTATTGTTGATGATCAAGGGCAAGACTGTTTTTGAACAACTGTCTCGTATGTGGTAAGCTTGGTGGGTTATTTAAAAACAGGCAACTGCTAAGAGTAAAACCAGACCAAAATTTGTCATAATAAGGCCAAGCAAAGTGGAATATGATTGCAATAATTTATATGACTTATCTTGCAATATGGGATTTGTGCTTTGTTTTCTCTGTCTTAATGGGTCATGAGGGATAAAATAAGACCTAAGTCGTTATATTTCTCTGACTATAAAAGTCAAGGGTTATATTAACTTATAATCAAAAGAAACTATCACTTTCATGTTAGTAGAGTTGGCTACTACCATATGTTCTAATTTCCTTTGAAGGAACACATTATCTGCTCTACTGAGTCTCATTTCTCCATTTTTGTGGGTGGGTAGTCTTATGTATATAGTGCCTCCTAGACTCCGGTAACATGAATTAGCCTGAAGAGAATGTTGGCTGGTTTTGCAGTGCTTTTTAATTTTGCCTGTAAAGCCTGTGACATTTAATTTACATTCCCCTCCAAGCAGGCTAAATTGTAGTTATTATACAACTGAGTTCCACCTGTCCTAAGCTTCTCTGATTTTCTTGTGGCTTCCTTGGCTGCCTGAGGCTGGAATATGCCAAATTCATTTTGTTTCTAGGAAGTGTCCCAGCTTCTTTCTCTCTCACTCTTCTTGGGAGTTGTTTTTCTAGACTAGTTGGTAAGTTTGTTTTGTTTGCCCTAGAGCAAACACATGATATAATGCATTACTTATCAACCCAATTATACAGTGTTTAAAGCCTTCAGAAGAAAGAGCTCTAAAATATAGATGAGGACTATAGTGAGGCCATTTAAAAGGTCCGTTTTCCTAAATGTGAGCCATTATTTAGTCAATTTGTTAAAACATAAATTCCATTATATGGTTGATGGATTGTTAGTGATTATTTGGCTTTCTTGCATCTGCCCAAAGAAAGATGTATGAAGAAATTTAAAATGTCCATGATGCTTTTAAAAAGTACTTTAAATGGAAGAAGCTTATAAATTTACTGAAATATAAGGTCATTTTCAGATTGTTGCCATTCCATGTCATTTTTTTATTTCCATCTGTCATGAAATGTCTTTTAGATTGAATGTGGAAGATATTTATGGTTTTAAGCCATATAGTGGCAAAGTCTTCAATATTCTTTTTGAGCACTGGTTAAAACAACAGTGGAATTAATGAGATACTCATAAATTAAATGTACATTGCATTCTGTATGATTTTTTGTGGATTGGAATATGAGATAGTTGTATGAAGAGCTAATTATCTGCTGAATTTAATCCATCTGTACTTGAATGCTTTAATTCAGAATCCAAATGTTTTTGCCAAGAGTGTAAAGGATATTTCCAAAATCAGTCAAATACTTATATTTACAGAGGACATCTGCCTGTTTATATTTTTAATAGAGTAACTTCCTCAAGTATATTTTTAAGGATCTGTTGAAGGTTTCATTCCTGATTGTCCTTTTCTTTAACTGAAGAAATATTTCCACATTTTTATGTTTAATATATTGAGTAGAGATTTACCGAGCAAACACAATTGCTCCATAAAATATGGGGCAATTATAGAGTTAAATTTTCTCATCTGAAACAGAAAACAAGTGGGTAAAGGTAGATGGATGATAGTTGGAAATGTAGATGATAGGTAGGGTAGAAAGACAGAGTAGATAAAAACAAAGAAATAAGGTTTTTGTATGGTTGAAAAGTTGAAAAGAACCATGCAATTTGGAACGCTTGCTTCACTTCTTTTTCTATTTAAAAAAAAATAAAAGAGGCTTGTCTGTATAAATTCTGAAAGTATGATGAGAAAGTAGCATTTCTGCTTACCTAGATTCTCTTTGTTTTCTCTTCTTTTAAGAGAGCAAATAAAACCACTCAGGGCATAATGGACCAATGTCTGATGCCTGAAACCTTCAGGAATTTTGAAGACAAAGCATACAACAAAGGGATGATTACCGAGTTGAACTGGAATATTTAGATATGTGAAGACTCAGTACTGCTCATGGAAATGCCATGCTATTTTTCAGTACAAAGGAAAAGGTAAGCTAGTATCCGTGTGTCTCCATCTGGTGTTTTTCGTGCCTAATTATCCACTAACAATTTTTTTTTTCTCTCCTAGATCTTAAACCTCTCCTTCTGCCAACTTCTTCTTTAAAGAAAAATTTAAAAATCCTCAAATAAGTATCAACTTGAATAAATACGTATTCATATTTAAATTTCCTAATCTAATACTGCCCCCCATCAAGCCACCAAAATCTCATATTCTTCCCTTTTAGGGTCAAACTACTTGAAAGAATGTCTTTGCTTCTTCTCTTATTCACCAAACATTCAACACATGATAATTTGTCTTCTGTACTCACCACTCCATTGAAACTGATCTCATCCAAGATATGAACCATTCTCTAGGTGTTAAATGTAATGACCACTATTCAGGCCTTAACTTATTTAACTTCTCTACACTGTTTGTCACTATTAAGAACAACTGCTTTTTCCTTGAAGCATGTTCTCTTGACCCCTGTGATGCTAGGCTCCTTGTTCTTGGATCTCCTTCTGTGGATAATTCTTTCCTTTCTTTTCAGTGCCCTCTGATCGTGTTTGTCTGTAATCTTGAGACTCTACACTCTACATTTCTCCGTCTCTACACTCTCTAGGAAAACTCCTTTACTCTCATGGCCTCAGATTCCAAAGATTTGCTGATGATTCATCCTCCTCATCTCTGGAACTCTAGAGCTAAATATCCAGTATTTACTCTTGGATATCTTTCCCTATCATTATTTCTTCCCTGCTTCTGGAACCCCCTCAAACCTGCTGTTTCTTTTATGTTTTCTCTTTCAAGACTGTCTCGTCCATACAGTTACTGACAACTTGTATACATCCTTTGGTCTTATGTGGTACCTCCTCCTGGAACCTTTTTTTTTTTCTTTAAGTTTTATTAGATTATACTTTCCCATGTTGTGTTAGCTTCTACTGTACAGCAAAATGAATCAACTATATGTATACATATATCCCCTCTTTTCTGGATTTCCTTCCCTTAGGTCACCACAGAGCATTGAGTAGTGTTCCCTGTGCTACAGAGTAGGTTCTCATTAGTTATCGATCTTGGTAATGTATAAATGTCAGTCCCTTTGCTGAGCACTCTCCTATGTGCCCCCATGCTCCCACAACATTTGCTATCTAGTCTTATTTATCATTAAGCATGTTCTGCCTCCCTCACTAGATATAAAACTATGTGAAGGGCTGGATTTTAAGGCATTGTTCACAGACTTTTATTACCTGTGATAGTATAAGTACCTAGTGTGTAGGGGACTTCAAATATTCATTTCCTCAATGAATGAAGGAAAGAACAACAGGAGATGGACCATTTATAGCAAGTCATGAGGAGAGTGAAAAAGCTGGCTTAAAGCTCAACATTCAAAAAATGAAGATCATGGCATCTGGTCCCATCACTTCATGGCAAATAGACGGAGAAACAATGGAAACAGTGACAGACTTTATTTTCTTGGCTCCAAAGTAACTGCAGATGGTGACTGCAGTCATGAAATTACAAGACGCTTGTTTCTTGGAAGAAAAGCTATGACCAACCTGGACAACATATTAAAAAGCAGAGACATTACTTTGCCAACAAAGGTCCATCTAATCAAAGCTATGGTTTTTCCAGTAGTCATGTGTGAATGTAAGAGTTGTACTAGAAAGAAAGTTGAGTGCTGAAGAATTGATGCTTTTGAACTATAGTGTTGGAGAAGACGCTTGAGAGTCCCTTGGACTGCAAGGAGATCAAACCAGTCAATCCTAAAGAAATCAATCCTGAATATTCATTGGAAGGACTGATGCTGAAGCTGAAACTCCAATACTTTGGCCGCCTGATGCGAAGAGCTGACTCACTAGAAAAGACCTTGATGTTGAGAAAGATTGAAGACAGGAGGAGAAGGGGATGACAGAGGACAAGATGGTTGGATGGCATCACATTCTCAATGGACATGAGTTTGAGCAAGCTCTCAGAGTTGGTGAAGGACAGGGAAGCCTGGCATGCTGCAGTCCCTGGTGTCGCAAAGAGTCAGACATGACTGAGTGACTGAACAGCAAACAGCAAGAGGAGATCAGTCTTATCAATAACAGTGGGGCTTTTTCAGAAGTTGATTGACATGTAGTGAATTTCAGATTCTATCCAAAAAAGCATGGTAGTCAAGTGTACTTTTACTTGCAGATTTTCTTAACTGCACAAATCAAAACACAAATAAAAGTGACTAAAACTGACATCAAGCTGAGTTAATAAAAATAAGATTTATTGCCTCTAGTCACTAAAAAACTCCAGGTGGTCCATTAGTATCTGGATCTAGGGGCTCATGTGACACCAAGAGCTATTTCTCTGTCTTTTGTCTTCCTTTTATGTTGGCTTCTCAGTGAGACAAATCATTCTCCAATAGAGTTTCTTTTCTTCATGGCAACAAATGTCTTGAACTTCATTAGTATGAGTTGGATTGTTTCTATGCTTGAACTAACCATTTATAGTAGGGGATCATTATGCTGTCATTTATAAGTCTTGGTCATATACTATCTCCTTGAGCAAGAGGTAGTCAGATAAAGTAAGTTACATTAACTGAGAGTAGGGGAGAAGGCTCTCAAATAAAACTCATTCTGTTACCAGTAGCAGTGGGAGTGGATTCTGATGGACAAAATTGGTAAATCAGTTACTTGAAGATGATAGCTCCTGCCATGCTCTTGATTATAATGCATGGGGGAGTTTTAAAATTTCCTGAGGTGGGTAGTCACTTTTTTATAAAAGAAAATATAAGCTGTTGGGTTTTTAAAGGTTTTATCATTGTGTATAACTTTATATTCCAATCCCTGTAAACTCATTGTTTTAATGAGGACTTGGCATCTATGATTTTCATCTGAATATTTGAAGGAACTAAATACTGTTAATTAAAAGTTTTAAAAAATGGAATCACTTTTCCAGTTTGCCATGGCCCCAATACACCTTGAATTCTCCTCCCTTCTCTCAGTATTTTTCAACAGAGCAGTCACATATCTTTAAAAATAATTACTGCATTTGAAAACTACATGCTGAAAGCATAGTGATACCGCAGGTCAGCTGTGTAATCAGTTCTAAAAGTTACAAAGCACATTAAGTGAATTTCCCTCCTGAATGTAGAGTGTCTACATATGTAGCTTAGGAAATGTAAAGCCAGCTACAAAGTATTTATCCCACCTCAGGCAAAAGCAATTAGCATGCTAAGAAGCACATGTCCTTCTAGGTCATTTTAGTTGCAAAGCTGTCTTTTTAAAGATAAACTGAGCTTTCTTGTGAAAAGAAACAGCAGCATTCATTTTAGTTTCTGATATAAACACACACACATGACACACACACACAGAGGCAAACTTGGAAATTAGAAAAGCAACACATAACATTTCTGAATCCCCAGATTATCATTTGTGAGCCATTCCCTTCTCCAGGGGATCTTCTGATTCGGAGATTGAACCTGGGTCAGTCTGCATTGCAGGCAGATTCTTTACCATCTGAGCCACAGGAAGGCCTATCTTTTTGCAACCAACTGCAAATCAATATTCGCCTTAGGAAATGTAATTGTGAAACACCACTTTAAAACTGCAGAGTACTTAGACTATGACTTTGTAGGACATCTAGGCTAAATGAACATGCAAATATCATTCCAGCTTTTGAAAACATGTTTAGAAATGGAATAGTATCTTCATAACTTAAACTCTTTACGATTTTCAAGGAGAGTCAAGCCCAGACTGTTTTGTTGCTATGGACTTATAACAAGGACACAGAGAAAGAAAAGGAGGAGGGAAAACCACCTTAGCACCTTAACATTTTTTTTTTTTTTTATCTCAGACTTACCAGGTAGTATGGGTGGTTTCATGGAGAACTGGAAGCTGAGCTCAGAGTTGTTCAAAGAATTCAATCCAAGTGCCAGTGATCTGTTTCTTCCTAGGCCCCTGGAATTTACACCTCCCAGAGTGTCAGTCTTATTGGGTAGTGTGCCATCTCAGGGAGCATTGGCTTTCCTCATATCCAGTGTTCCCAGAGTGACTTTGGCTTAGGCACTATTCACTGGTTCCACCAAAGAAAACCAGGAAATGTTTTTTGATGTGCATATGACATGAGCAGTCCTGTCCAAGAGGAGCCACTTGGAACTGCTTTCTTCAAAGAAGCATACTGTGCAAGATTGTAAGCTCTGAACTTCCCTCAAAATTAATTAACATTTCCCCCAAAATTCCAACTTATATTTTGGAGTATCAACCTATCAGTCAGGGTAGGTAGCTTATGTTGCGGTAACTAATAGTGAAAGTTGCTCAGTCGTGTCTGAGTCTTTGCGATCCTGTGGACTGTAACCCATCAGGCTTCTCTGTCCAATGAATTCTCCAGGCAAGAATAGTGGAATGGGTAGCCATTCCTTTCTCCAGGCAATCTTCCCGACCCAAGAACCCTGACTTGGTGGTTTTGTCAAATTCAGACTTACACTGAAGAAAATAGGGAAAACCACTAGACCATTCAGATATGACCTAAATCAAATCCCTTACAGTGGAAGTGAAAAATAGATTCAAGGGATTAGATCTGATAGACAGAGTGCCTGAAGAACTGTGGACAGAGGTTCATGACATTGTATAGGAGGCAGTGACCAAGACCATTGCCAGGAAAAAGAAATGCACAAAGGCAAAAGGGTTGTCTGATGAGGCCTTACAAATAACTAAGAAAAGAAGAGAAGCTAAAGGCAAAGGAAAAAAAAAAAAGAAAGATATACCCATTTGAATGCAGAGTTCCAAAGAATATCAAGGAGAGACAAGAAAGCCTTTCTTAACAATCAATGCAAAGAAATAAAGGAAAACAAGAGAATGGGAAAGACTAGAGATCTCTTCAAGAAAATTAGAGATACCAAGGGAACATTTCATGTTGATGAGCACAGTAGAGGACAGAAGTGGTATGGACCTAACAGAAGCAGAAGATGTTAAGAAGAGGTGGCAGGAATACACAAAAGAACTATGCAAAAAAAGATCTTCATGACCCAGATAACTACAATAGTGTGATCACTCACCTAGAGGCAGACATCCTGGAATGTGAAGTCAAGTGAACCTTAGAAAGCATCACCATGAACAAAGCTAATGGAGGTGATGGAATTCCAGTTGAACTATTTCAAATCCTGAAAGATGATGCTGTGAAAGTGTTGCACTCAATATGCCAGCAAATTTGGAAAACTCAGCAGTGGCCACAGGACTGGAAAAGGTCAGTTATTATCCCAATCCCAAAGAAAGGCAATGCCAGAGGATGTTTAGTTGAACTCATCTCACACGCTAAGTAATGCTCAAAATTCTCCAAGCCAGGCTTCAACAGTACTTGAACCATGAACTTCCAGATGTTCAAGTTGGAATTAGAAAAGGCAGAGGAACCAGAGATCAAATTGCCAACAGGTGCTGGATCATTGAAAAAGCAAGAGAGTTCCAGAAAAATATCTACTTCTGCCTTCTTGACTATGCCAAAGTCTTTGACTGTGTGGATCACAACAAACTGTGGAAAATTTTTCAAGAGATGGGAATACCAGACCACTTGACCTGCCTCCTGAGAAATCTGTATGCAGGTCAGGAAGCAACAGTTAGAATTGGACATGGAGCAACAGACTGGTTCCAAATAGAAAAAGGAGTACGTCAAGGCTGTATATTGTCACCCTGCTTATTTAACTTATATTCAGAGTACATCATATGAAATGCCAGGTTGGCTGAAGCATTGCCATCCAATGGAATCAAGATTGCTGGGAGAAATATCAATAACCTCAGATATGCAGATAACGCCACCCTTATGGCAGTAAGTGAAGAGGAATTAAAGAGACTCTTGATGAAAGTGAAAGAGGAGAGTGAAAAAGTTGGCTTAAAGCTCAACATTCAGAAAACTAAGATCATGGCCTCCAGTCCCATCACTTCATGGCAAATAGATGGGGAAAAAATGGAAACAGTAACAGACTTTATCTTCTTGGTCTCCAAAATCACTGCAGATAGTGACTGCAGCCATGAAATTAAAAGACTCTTGCTCCTTGGAAGAAAAGCTATGACCAATCTGGACAGTATATTAAAAAGCAGAAACATCTCTTTGCCAACAGAGGTCCATCTAGTCAAAACTATGGTTTTTCCAGTAGTCATGTATGGATGTGATAGTTGGACTATAAAGAAAGCTGAGCATCGAAGAATTGATGCTTTTGAACTGTGGTGTTGGAGAAGACTCTTGATTGTCCCTTGAACTGCAAGGAGATCCAACCAGGCAATCTTAAAGGAAATGAGCCCTGAATATTCTTTGGAAGAACTGATGCTGAAGCTGAAACTCCAGTACTTTGGCCACCTGATGTGAAGAACTGACTTATTGGAAAAGACCCTGATGCTGGGAAAGATTGAAGGCAGAAGGAGAAGGGGACGACAGAGGATGAGATGGCTGGATGGCATCACCAACTCAATGGACATGAGTTTGAGTAAGCTCCGAGAGTTGGTGACTGACAGGGAAGCCTGGCGTGCTGCTATTCATGGGGTCGCAAAGAGTCAGACATGACTGAGTGACTGAATTGATAATAAAGATTTATTTCTTGCTCATTTAATCTGCTGCAGATCGATAACTCCAGGGCAGCTGAATGCCACATGAAACTCAGCAACCCCATAAGATTCAATCTTGTGACATCATCATCTCAAGAGCTAGCTTCCACGGGAAGAAAGAGCTATGCAAACTCACATCCATCCTAATTATTTGGAGTAGCACCCATCAATTCCATACAAAGTCCATGGTCCAGAACTAGTCACATCGCCTTGCTTCCTATAGGCACAGTGGGAATTGGGAGAGGCATATCCAGTGAATATACAATTTCTCTGTCACTCTCAGCTTCTCGTCTCTGTAATAGGTGTGTGCACCATGATGCATAGGATTATTACAAATTAGTGCTATATAGTAATCTAGGACCACTAGATAACAAATGAAGTTATAGATCTAATTTGCTTAGCACATTTGTTATAAAGCAAGTACTAAAGAAATAATTACATTGTTACTTTCTCTCAGAAAAGTAACTATTGGTATAGTCATTACTTATAGTTTCATAGATTCTTCATAGTACTAAATGTACTTTAGTACATTTTAACTTTAAGGTCACTTAAAACATTTTCATGAACTTCAGATATTTTTTTTCCTCTGTCTTTTTTTCTTCTTGGTCACTCAACTTTAACCCCATAAAGAGATTTGACAATAGTTTGAAACACTTCAACATTAGATCAAATCATAATAACTGAGAATATTTTTTTTCCAAGTTGGAGCTTCATTTAAGCCTGCAGGTACATACATAATAGGTTTGGCTCTCATTGGGGAACAGAATACATTTAGTCATAACTTCATTCTCTTTCCACTGGTTAAGGAATCATATTCAGATTCATTAAGACAGTATGTTTATTTTGTGCATATAACTGTAGTATAAAAGCTATATAACTCAGATATATCAGTGACTCAAAATCTCAAAATATTGATGAATACATAGGACAAATGTATGCATAATCACATAAGCTGTAAGCATCAGCAAGAAAATATAATACCCAGTTAGGCGGCCAGGGAAGGTGCCTGAGAGAGGAAGTTTTTGAGATGATGTCATTGAATATGGAGCATTTTAGAATGTGGAGATGAGGAATAAGAGAAAATACACAGAGAGAAAAATACAAGCAAGAATACAGCAGGTCCTAATTTATGAGTAAAGAATGTTGTGAAGGGCACTTTAAAGATCAAGCTCATGTACTAGGGACCTTGAAGGTTATAATCATAAACACTTCTTAACCTACTCAATAAAGTGGATCTGCAGATTTTTCCACATTATAGTCAGCTTTTAGATAGGTAGAATTTTCCCTATGTTCTTTAGTCACTAGAAAATGTTTCTTTAATGGGGCATCTATTTCAGTTTTAAGAAGTATGAAACTTCATATCTTTAAAATCCTGTTTGACCTTATGCCACTATCCTTCTTATGAAATACTTTTTCAATTACCTTTCAATGCACTCTAAACCTGGTAAAATAGATGAAACAATGTCCCCCAGTATGGATAGCAACAGCTGATATGTACACAAGCTAATGCAGCAGATTTCCATTTTCCATCCTTAGTCTTTTAGGAGCTTTGAAGGAGTGAGAAAAAATCACATAGAGAGTAAGTTTTTGAAAATTGTCAAAGTTTTCCAAGCAGAAGTCGAAAAATATTTTAGAAAACTAAATAGAAGACTTGATTCTTTTTCATGTGTAAGAAAGTTTTCAGAAAGTTTGTTTTGCTTGTTGGATCTGGCAGAGAGAAGGACTATGTGGTTAGTATATTCAGCTTTTATATTTGAAAAAGTGAAAGGATTAAATAGAGCAGGACAGTAGTATGAAATTATGTTGGAATGATGTGTTTAATGTTCATTGTGAAAAAAACTATCATGAGAAACATCTTTGTTAGAACTGGAGAAATGAGGCCACACAATGAATGCTGTTTTAAAATAGCTATTTATTTAATTATAAATATATTCTTCTTTGTCATTAAGCCATTTTGGAAAAATCAGTTATAGATTCATTAATAATTACCATTTTAAAAAGTTCTGGTTGAATAATTTTTTTAATTAACTGTGGATTATTCACAGCAGTTTCCTGCAACAAATCATAAAGTGTGTGTTTTTAAAATCACGTAATAATGTAGGATATAAGAAGAAAGTCTTATTATGTTTGCATCTGCCAGAAAATAGGCAACTTGGGATAAATATTGTTCTTTAATCTGTTTGTACATGTTTATAGGTGCCTGGAATGAGTAAGTGCTCAGATAAAAACATTATGTATAAATGTGTGAGGCTTTATACATTGATATGATGCTGTAGGAACATAAGCAAATAGGATTCTTTTTCTTTCATTTTTTTGCAGAGGATTATTTTCTACTATTTGGCAAACGTCTACAATATAATTATATTTCTGGCTTCATTTCAGTAAAAAACTAGAAATGGTGATTGCTTCAGAGTCACTTAAAGGCATCTTCCTTAGAAACATTATGCTCTTGCCATTTTTCAAAATTGTGTCCAAGAAACACAATGATTCTCAGCATTCTTGAATATGTGACAGAATTGCTACTATTTTAAGCTAAGCAACATCAAGTTCACTTGTTGCTCAGTGTAAGTGCAAACCTAAAGATGATGTGGTTGAGAGAAATCAAGCAGTATGCTATATGTTATTAGGTAATATTATGGAATGACTTTTCATAATTTATTTCATGTTCATGATAATTTTTAAAAGCCTTTTAAACCAAATATATGATGTAATAATAATCTGAGATTTTTTTAATTAATAGTTGTAGACCTTAGGTCAATGCAAGCATTTTTTTTTTTCCCTCTGAAAGTGACTGTCTAATGGGAAAGGGTATACTAATCCTTACCTCTTTTACTATTCTTTGGTTCTACATCAAGGAAACCAGTGTGTTTCTCAAAATAGTGACTTGGCTTCCTGGAATGGAGCTTTGAAGAAAGAAGAAAGCCTGAACAATAAACAATAAGGGCAGGGAGTTGCCATCAAAGGTGTGAACTATTTGGTGAGTTCAATATGTATAGTCCCCAAACCAAGATGAAAGAATGGGATAAGGACCTACAGTTTCCAAATTCTTCTCCATGTTCCTCTCCCAGGGCTGTTACACATTTCCTTATGTTTGATATTATTTTTAACAATAGCAACATGTTGAATTATGCTGATTTACTCACCCAATTTCTGATTCTTATAGCAATCTGTATTAAGTTGAATTGAAATGACTCCTTTATTTTTACATGTTGTGGCTTCTTTTTCTAAAAGCTCTAATTCCTTTCATTAAGTTGTGGGTAAATCCTTAGTGCCATACAGTTTAAATTACTGTAGGTTAATGATGTGTTCATTTCCGTGATTACAGGGTGTGCTACACTCTATTTCTTTTCCTCCTTTTCATTGAGCATCTTGTAGTCACCTGCCTTTTCCAAATCCTGATACCCAAGGCATGAAAAATCTCTTAGATTCCCAGTAAGCCACTGTGATATACCTTCCCACTAAGACAGTTCCCAGTTGAGTGCTATGAGGAAGCCATGTTTGGTGGCTTTGTAGATGCTCTTTGACCATCTACACGTTTCTCCTTCATTATTTCTTACATCTGGTGCAACATTGATGCTTCTTCAAACCCTTTCCTTCTCTCTAATTCCAAGATCAGGATAGGAATGTCTTGTTCTAATAGGTGTGAGTCATTAGTTGAGAGGAGTAAAAATTCATTAGAAGATAAAGCTAGATGAATATGGAAAAGGGATGGAGAGCAGAATTATTTTTCCAAGTAATAGGAAAGTAAACATGAGAAAAGTAACCCAAAGCAGACTGTTTTCATGTCTGAATGAATGCTGTGTTCATGATTATGGTCTTCATGCCCAATAATTATCATAAGGAACCATATCAGAAAAATCCTTAAGTCTCCTTTTTCATTTGTAAATAAAAAACCTTGTTGTCACTTAGATGCAATAACCAGAAGATGCTCATGAAAACCAGCCAAATATCCTTTACTTTCAGATATAATACACATCTATTCCTGTGTTTTTCCAAAGCAACATTTTCTTATGAAGCCATAGTAGTTGTTGACATGGTCTGTATAGCATTTCATCATCGGAAGAAGTTATTTGAAATTTTGCTGGTAGGCTGCCCCAGGTTGGTTCAAAGAATTACCATACTTGCACCTGTAGGCAGTTCTTCCTGTCTAATACATTTTATTCAAAACAATGATTTCCAGGAACTTATTTGTACATCAGAATTCTCTAGGGAGTTTGATAAAAGCTGGACAAACAGCATGCTTTGCCTAGTGAGTCCAAATCTCTAGGCTGGAAACTGTAGGCTGCATTTTTACCAAATGAACATGTTTATTTCTCTGAATCTGGAAAGCTCTTTATTGAATGTTTTCTGAATTTGCATACATTGAACATTTTAGATGAACATATCTTAAATCTGGCCAGTTATCATAATCACCTTGGGAGCATTTAAGCACTTACAGTCACAGCTCTCATCCACAAAAATATGATTATGTAGATCTTAAGATGGGCAACCAGAATCCATATTTTACAAAAACACCTCATATAATTCTTATCAAAGCCACACTTGGGATGACTTTCTAAAGCACCTTAGTAGCAGTTTCATCTTCAGTATTCAACAGTTTTAGAAAAATCTGAACTTGGCAATCATCTGATTTTTTTCACTATACTAGAGTTAATTAAAATATTTGACTTCTTAAATGTCTAAACATGGAACAACCCTTAATTACTTATACACTCCTTAAAAATAAAGTTATTACACTCTTGTTTGTTTAAAAAATATACTAAATTTATACTGAGATATTCAATAAACTTTTATATATTACTCATACATATATGTATACAAATGAAATATCTAAAGTGGCTTCCCTAATTATTTACCATATTGTTTTATTCAATCCTTTATAAAGTATTGAATTTTTAAAAAATTATTTATTATGTTTCTGTTAATAGAATGTTAACTCCAAAAGGATAAGAACTTTCTATGATACATTCATCAATGCACTCCTAGGCCCTATAATAGTGACTGGTACATAATAGGGATCAATACATATTTGTTGAATTTATAGATCATGCATTGTATACATACATGCCATTGTTTAGATAAGCCATGTATCCATATATAAGGTTGACATATTACCCAATCATGTGCCCATGTGTAATATTGTAGATGCTAATGAAAGTTCATTTTATTAGTCATGAAAGTTCTTTTATTTAAAGGCATAGGAATCTCCTGTAAGTCCAAAATAAAACGAGGGTTTGGAAATCTTGAATAGATCGCCTCATCATTTTTATTTGAAAGGGACCCAGAGGCCTTAATTAAGATATTTTATTAGTATTTCTTTTCAAGAGGGTCACACCACTCCTCAGGTGTTATGAATCACTCTCACTTAATGTACGTGAAAAACAGTCGAATCATGCTGCAATCACATTGCCTCATAAGGAATGTGTCAGCTATTTGTCTTCATTCACATGATGAAAAGTGTAGTTAATGAAACTGTTACATTGTCACATTGAAACACTTTAGAATCAAGTGTCTAAAAATATTTTCTTATGGTATAAGGGAGTAAAGACACTAAAAGCTTACCTTTAAAACTGTTTTTAAAGGATGAGGCTATTATAATTGCATCTGTTCTTTCTGGTAATAGCCTTTTCAAGTGAAAAGATGTTTGATATAGCAGTTCATTGGATCCTCAGCATGGCTATAAATACCAAATATGGCACCTGGGAGGCAGGTGGATGTATGGCATATATAATATTTTGCTCATTTATATATTCATTCTTTCAACAACATTCATTCTGGTATTCTTTGTTATTCCAGAAACTATTAGGCAACCTCTAAAAGATGAGAGACAATAATAATGATGGATTCAGTAAAATGTTATACGCTATGATACTGGTATATATGCTGACTGCGCTGGAAATAAAAACAAGGACATCTACAGGACAGTGGGATCAAGGATGGCTACCTGGACTTGCAGATACTTGTGCTGAGGTTTGAGGTTGAGTTTTATTTATCCATCCCACAAATATTTACTGAGTGACTTTTAAGGAAACCAGGCTACACTCTGAATATACTATGGGGAAAAAGACAGACATGAACACTGCCATCATGAACTCATAGCCTGTGAAGGGGACAGACATAAAACAAATAAAAATATATGCTAAGCGAGGAAAATTCAATAAGAGAACATTGAAGATAGACCAAAATGTTGATAAGTTGCTCAGGGAAAGCCTCTGTTAGAGAAAATGATATTTGAGTTGACACCTTAAGTGGTGTAGAAGTTAGGTCAGCGACAGAAAAGAGCATTCTAGGTAGTAAAATTTCCTTTATTTTACTCAAAGAATTTTAAAAATTTATTTTTTAATTGAAGGATAATTGCTTTACAGGATTTTGTTGTTTTCTGTCAAATTTCAACATGAATCAGCCATAGGTATACATATAACCCCTCCCTTTTGAACCTCCCTTCCGTCTCCCTCCCCACCCCACCCCTCTAGGTTGATACAGAGCTCCTGTATTTGAGTTTCCTGAGCCAGACAGCAAATTCCCATTGGCTGTCTACTTTATGTATGGTAATGTAAGTTTCCATGTTGCTCTGTCCATACATCTCACCCTCTCCTTCCCTCTTCCCATGTCCATAAGTCTCTTCTCTATGTCTGTTTCTCCATCAGTTCAGTTCAGTTCAGCCACTCAGTCATGTTAAACTCTTTGTGACCCCATGAACTGCAACACACCAGGCCTCCCTGTCCATCACCAACTCCTGGAGCTTACTCAAACTCATGTCCATTGAGTCAGTGATGCCGTCCAACCATCTCATCCTCTATCATCCCCTTCTCCTCCTGCCTTCAGTCTTTCCCATCATCAAGGTCTTTTCTTTTCTTTTCTTTTTTTTATTTCCTGAACATTTTTATTTTATTTCATTTTTTTCCCATTTATTTTTAATACATGTAAATCCATGGCTGGTTCATGTCAATGTATGACAAAAACCACTACAAAAATCAAGGTCTTTTCAAATGAATCAGTTCTTCACACAGGTGGCCAAAGTATTGTAGTTTCAGCATCAGTCCTTCCAATGAATATTCAGGACTGATTTTCTTTAGGATGGACTGGTTGGATCTCCTTGCTGTCCAGGGGACTCTGAAGAGTTTTTTCCAACACCACAGTTCAAAAGCATCAATTCTTCTGTGCTCAGCTTTCTTTATAGTTCAACTCTCACATCATACATGACTACTGGAAAAACCATAGCTTTGAATAGACAGACCTTTGTTGGCAAAGTAATGTCTCCGCTTTTCAATATGCTGTCTATGTTGATCATAACTTTTCTTCCAAAGAACAAGCATCTCTTAATTTCATGGCTGCAGTCACCATCTGCAGTGATTTGAGAGCCCCCCAAAGTAAAGTCTGTCAGTGTTTCCATTGTCTCTCTATTTGCCATGAAGTGAAGGGACCAGATGCCATGATCTTAGTTTTCTGAATGTTGAGTTTGAAGTCAACTTTCCCACTCTCCTCTTCCACTTTCATCAAGAAGCTCTGTAGTTCTTATTCCCTTTCTGCCATAAGGGTGGTGTCATCTGCATATTGAGGTTATTGATATTTCTCCCGGCAATCTTGATTCCAACTTGTGCTTCATCCAGCCCAGCATTTCTCATGATGAACTCTGTATAGAAGTTAAATAAGCTGGGTGACAACATACAACCTTGACGCACTCCTTTCTTGATTTGGAGCCAGTCTGTTGTTCCATGTCCAGTTCTAACTGCTGCTTCCTGACCTGCATACAGATTTCTCAGGAGGCAGGTCAGGTGGTCTGGTATTCCCATCTCTTTAAGCATTTTCCACAGTCAAAACATAAGAATAATAAATGTTTTTCTTGAGTCACTGCTGTCTGAGCCCTTCCCTCACTGGGAATCACAGTCCATCTTATAGCCCTCCAACACTGTTCTGATCTCTGGACCTCTTGTGGGGGCAGCTCAGATTCTATTCTGGTCCTACTCCTGTGTGTCCTTGCCTCCAATGTCCACAGCTATCAGAACTAGTGCATTTTATTTGCAGGAGCTCTCAATGGCCTTTTATATATTCCGTAGACCCAGAGTCTGCCTAGTTGATCATGTGGATTTAATCTATTGCTTCTACAGCTGGTGGGAAGGTTTAGGGTCTTCTTCCTTAGCCACACTGCCCTGGGTTTCAATTGTGGTTTTATTTCCACCTCTGCATGTGGGTCATCCACTAAGGTTTGCTCCTGAGGCTGCCCTGGAGGACTTGGGTTTGCCCCTGTGAGGGCCAGGTGTGGATGGGTGCAGCTGCTTGGGTCGCAGGGGTTCTGGCAGCACCAGGTACTCAGGAGCACTGGAAGCTAGGGCAGCAGGAGATAAAGTGCTCTAGAAGGCTATGGCAACCAGTATCGGTCAATATGCTCCAGTATTCTTGCCTGGAGGACCCCCCTGATAGAGAATCCCGGCAGGCCACAATCTACAGGGTCACAAAGAGTTGAACACGACTGAAGCGTCTCTGCATGCATAGATTCAAGACTTTTTTTTTTTTGCCTTTGGCAGCTCTGCCTCTGTGAGGGTTGAATGTGAAGGTGGCGCTGCTGCTTGGGTCGTGGGGACCCTGTTGGCACCAGCTGTGCAGGGACATGGACTGCCTCAGCGGCAGGAATTAAGGCCCTATCAGAGTCTTTCTTTGAGCCTCTGGTCACTGGCGATCAGAAGGCCCCTTTGGCCAGTCTTTCTCCATAGTTCCCCCATTCAGACACTGAGAGGGTTCCCTTGCCTGGGGTCCTTCTCTGTTGTTTGGCGTGTCAGGCACATAGAGGGGCCACCCTGGGTGGGGTCCTACTCCGTAGATCAGTGCATCAGGCACTTAAAGGGGCACCCTGGGTGGGGTCCTTCTCTGTAGTGCTGCGTGTCAGGCACTTGACAGGCCAGCCTCTCTATTATTCAGCTGCGATGCTGGCATGTGGGGAGAGAGAGGCTATGATGATGGTTCCACCGCCTACACATGACTCAGCAGTATTGCCTTGCTTCCTTGGCTTCCTGGCTTTCATCCACAGGCATTTCCCACCACAGTCTCCTCCCTCACATCCCCTCAATCTGTCTCTCCGCAGTTAACAACAGCCCTCACCATGAGATTGCTCCAAAATCCCTAAGCTCCAGCTCCCAGCCACTGTGCCTTCTCAGGGACCTGCATCCCTGTCTGTGGTATATATGGCTGTGGCAAGGACTGTCTGATTCTCATTCCATTTAGGTGCCACAGATCAGCTGTTTCACTCTCAGCCTTAAATGTTTCTCCTCTGACTCAGACAGTTGCCCTGCTGTGGGGATTGGACCCCCTGCCTCAGATCCCCAACCAGCTGAGGGCAGGTCCAGTCCTAGTAACACTCCTGTTTTTCCCCCTTGTTCCTTCATCCTACTGAGTTTTGCATGGTTCTATATATTCTTTTCCCCGGTCAGGTACTCCTGTCTTCTCTCCGATGGTGTTCTGCATGCACTTCTGATGGTGTCTGATGGTGTATTCCTGATGTATCCATGGAGAGAGAGGTACTCCATGTCCACCTACTCCTCTGCCATCTTGTTCTTTTACTCAAAAGAATTTTGCTCTGAAACAATCACCAAACCAAAAAATGAAAAAGACATTTTAAAGCATTGCCTTCTCTGAACATTGTGGTAGTAAAAAATTTTCAGAACACCATTCATTGTTATTTAAAAAATGAAAACTATATTCTTTTTGAAACTATGCATGTTGACAGATGTTAACTAGATTATTGTTTTGATCATTTTGTAATATATACAAATATCAAATCATTCCATTGTATACCTCTAGCAAACATGAGGTTATATGTCAGTTATTCCTCAATAAAAAAAAAGGTATAAAAAATTTCAGAATAAAACCAAAAGTGATGGTTTGGAAACTCTTAGGTTAAGAGCCTGAAATATGCTCTTTTTCCTTTTTTGATTTCTTCCTCTGTCTTTAAAAAATTTTTCTTAAGAGGGAATTGAAGATATTTTAGAAACAGTCATCAGAACATTGTTTAATTTTGCTGTTATTTTTAAGTTATATAGTCACTTTTGATTTCATGGGTTTATTGCTATTGGGGTTTTTGAACTTTCAAATGTCATCTTATGCTTGGATCAGTGCAGCTGTAGAACACTGTAAAATACACAAAGACCCAATGTGTAGTTGCTGCCTTTCTAACTTTTCACTCTTCGACAAACTTTTCTATTTATCACCCTCCAGCCATAATAACTCACTCTTGTCAGATTGTATTCCTTTCTTCCCATCTCCATTTTCAGTACATTTCCGTTCTCATTCAATATTGGTTATGCTGCACTATAGCACATTCATGAAATCTGGATTTCAGGTCTCCAGTGATGGAAATGTTTTCTCATGTGCCATGGGGCAGAGGCTTTCATTTGGTTTTACTTGAACAGGGCAATGGTACATCAAAGTCTCTGAACCTTTATTCCAAGGCTTCTTTGAGGAACTGACATTTACATGGGGAATTAATGAAGCTGGTCCTGGAACAAGAATGAGAAAGAGTAAGGGAGAGCTAGGAATACCAGGAAGTGAGAAATGGCATGTACAAAGATTCAGAGAATTCATTTCAGTGAAGTCACTCAGTTGTGTCCAACTCTTTGCGACCCATGAACTGCAAAACACCAGGCCTCCCTGTCCATCACCAACTCCCAGAGTTTATCAAACTCATGTACATTGAATTGGTGATTCCATTCAACCATCTCATTCTCTGTCATCCCCTTTTCCTCCCACCTTCAATCTTTCCCAGCATCAGGGTCTTTTCAAATGAGTCAGTTCTTCACATCAGGTGGCCAAAGTATTGGAGTTTCAACTTCAATGAATATTCAGGACTGATTTCTTTTAGGATGGACTGGTTGGGTCTCCTTGCAGTCCAAGGGACTCTCAAGAGTCTCCTCCAACACCACAGTTCAAAAGCACCAATTCTTCAGTGCTAAGCTTTCTTTATAGGCCAACTCTCACGTCCATACATGACTACTGGAAAAACCATAGCCTTGTCTAGATGGATGTTTGTTGGCAGAATAATGTCCTTTTTAATATACTGTCTAGGTTGGTCATAACTTTTCTTCCAAGGAGTAAGCATCTTTTAATTTCATGGCTGAAGTTACCATCTGCAGTGATTTGGGAGCCCCCAAAAATAACGTCTGCCACTGTTTCCAGTGTTTTCACATCCATTTGCCTTGAAGTGATGGGGCCGGATGCCATGATCTTAGTTTTCTGAATGTTGAGTTTCAAGTCAACTTTTCCACACTCCTCTTTCACTTTCATCAAGAGGCTCTTTAGTTCTTATTCCCTTTCTGCCATAAAGGTCATGTCATCTGCATATCTGAGGTTATTGATATTTCTCCCAGCAATCTTGATTCCAGCTTTTCCTTCATCCAGCCCAGTGTTTCTCATGATGTACTCTGCATAGAAGTTAAATAAGCAGGGTGACAATATACAGTCTTGACATACTCATTTCCTTATTTGGAACCAGCCTGTTTTCTGTGTCCAGTTCTAACTGTTGCTTCCTGGCCTACGTACAGATTTCTCATGAGGCAGGTCAGGTGGTCTGGTATGCCCATCTCTTTCAGGATTTTCCAGAGTTTGTTGCAATCCACACAGTCAGAGGCTTTGGCATAGTCAATAAAGCAGAAATAGATATTTTTTCTGGAACTCTCTTGCTTTTTGGATGTTCCAGAGGATGTTGGCAATTTGATGTCTGGCTCATCTGCCTTTTTAAGTCCAACTTGAACACCCGGAAGTTCCTATTTCGTACAGTTGAAGCCTGGCTTGGAGAATTTTGAGCATTACTTTACTAGTGTGTGAGATGAGTGCAATTGTGTGCTAGTTTGAGCATTCTTTGGCATTGCCTCTGTTAGGGATTGGAATAAAAACTGACCTTTTCCAGTCCTGTGGCCACTGATGAGTTTTCCAGATCTGCTGGCATATTGGGTACAGCACTTTCACAGCATCATCTTTTAGAATTTGAAATAGTTTAACTGGAATTCCATCACCTCCACTAGCTTTGTTTGTAGTGATGCTTCCTAAGGCCCACTTGACTTCACATTCCAGGATGTCTGGCTCTAGGTGAGTGATCACATCATCATGATTATCTGGGTCGTGAAGATCTTTTTTGTACAGTTCTTCTGTGTATTCTTGCCACCTCTTCTTAATATCTTCTGCTTCTTTTAGGTCCATATCACTTCTGTGCTCTATTGAACCCATCTTTGCATGTAATGTTCCCTTGGTATCTCTGATTTTCATGAAGAGATCTCTAGTCTCCCATTCTATTGTTAACCTCTATTTCTTTGCACTGATCACTGAGGAAGGCTTTCTTATCTCTCCTGGCTATTCTTTGGAACTCTGCATTCAAATAGGTTTATCTTTCCTTTTTCCTTTGCTTTTCGCTTCTTTTCTTTTCACAGCTATGTGTAAGGCCTCCTCAGACAGCCATTTTGCTTTTTTGCATTTCTTTTTCATGGGGATGGTCCTGATCCCTGTCTCCTGTATGTCAACAACCTCCGTTCGTAGTTCATCAGGCACTCTGTCTATCAGATCTAGTCCCTTAAATCTATTTCCCACTTCCACTGTATAATCGTAAGGGATTTGATTTAGGTCATACCTTAATGGTCTAGTGGTTTTCCCTACTTTCTTCAGTTTAAGTCTGAATTTGGCCATAAGGAGTTCATAATCTGAGCCACAGTCAGCTCCCGGTCTTGTTTTTGCTGACTGTGTAGAGCTTCTCCATCTTTGGCTGCAGAGAATATAATCAATCTGATTTTGGTGTTGACCATCTGGTGATGTCCATGTGTAGAGTGTTCTCGTGTGTTATTGGAAGAGGGTGTTTGCTGTGACCAGTGTGTTCTCTTGGCAAAACTGTGTTAGCCTTTGCCTTGCTTCATTCTGTACTCCAAAGCCAAATTTGCCTGTTACTCCAGGTGTTTCTTGACTTCCTATTTTTGCATTCCGGTCCCTATAATGAAAAGGACATCTTTTTTGGGTGTTAGTTCTAAAAGGTCTTGTAGGTCTACATAGAACCATTCAACTTCAGCTTCTTCAGCATTACTGGTCAGGGTATAGATTTGGATTACCATGATATTGAATGGTTTGCCTTGGAAATGAACAGAGATCATTCTGTTGTTTTTGAGATTGCATCCAAGTACTGCAGTTTGGACTCTTTTGTTGACTATAATGGATATCCATTTCTTCTAAGGGATTCTTGCCCATAACAGTAGATATAGTGGTCATCTGAGTTAAATTCACCCATTCTAGTCCATTTTAGTTCAGTGAATTTTAAAATGTTGATGTTCACTCTGCTGTTTGACCACTTCCAATTTGCTTTGATTCATGGACCTAACATCCCAGGTTCCTATGCAATATTGCTCTTTACAGCATCAGACCTTTCTTCCATCACCAGTCACATCCAGAACTGGGTATTGTTTTTGCTTTGGCTCTATCTCTTCATTCTCTTCATTCTTTCTGGAGTTATTTCTCCACTGATGTCCAGTAACATATTGGGCACCTACTGACCTGGGAGTTCATCTTTCAGTGTCATATCTTTTTGCTTTTTGTACTATTCATGGGGTTCTTAAGGCAATAATATTGAAGTGGTTTGCCATTCCTTTTTCAGTGGACTGCATTTTGTCAGAAATCTCCACATGAGCCTTCCGTCTTGGGTGGCCCTACACGGCATGGCTTACAGTTTCATTGAGTTACACAAGGCTGTGGTCCATGTGATTAGATTGGTTAGTTTTCTGTGATTATGGTTTTCAGCCTGTCTGCCCTGTGATGGAGAAGGATAAGTGGCTTATGGAAGCTTCCTGATGGGAGCGACTGACTGAGGAGGAAACTGGGTCTTGTTCTGATGGCTGGGGCCATGCTTAGTAAATCTTTAATGCAATTTTCTGTTGGTGGAACTGTGTTCCCTCCCTGCTATTTACCTGTGCCCAAGCTATGGTGAAAGTAATGAAGAAAATGGTGACCTCCTTCAAAAGATCCCATGCATGTACTGCTACACTCAGTGCCCCCAACCCGGTAGCAGACCACCACCGACCCAGGCCTCTGCCGGAGACTCCTGGACACTTACAGGCAAGTCTGGGTCAGTCTCTTGTGGGGTCACTGCTCCTTTCTCCTGGGTCCTGGTACACAAGTTTCTGTTTATGCTCTCCAAGAGTCTATTTCCCAGCCCTGTGTAAGTTCTGGCAGCTCAATGGTGGGGTTAATGGTGACGTCCTCCAAGAGGGCTTATGTCATACCCAGGTCTGCTGCCCCCAGAGCCCCTGCCCCTGTGGCAGTCCACTGCTGACCCGTACCTCCACAGGAGATGCTCAAACACAGTTCTATCTCAGTCTCTGTGGGGTCTCAGAGAATTAAATATTGTAATCCACTCAAAGAACTATTGTTAGTTGTGTGAGCTACCGTGAAGCATATATATTGAGGAAAAAAGGATGTTTTGACAACTGTTGTAGTATTTAGAGAAAGAAAATGATTCAAAAGAAAGGAAACAATTGTGGCTTTGGTCTCTCCAGTACCCACTTCTGCTTCACCCAGTGATAGTGTCTTATTCCAGTTTCAAAGTCATAAGGCCTCACTGGTTTGAGTGGGAACTGAATCCACCTCTGGATCTAAGCATGCTTAACCATCTGTTATATATATCTCCTTCACCAAAGTGACTGGTTCAGGGATTGACTTATTTACCCAATCAGGGTAAGTGACATTACTTCTACAACCTTTGCCCAGTCTCTTGGGAATAAAGTATCTCTCCTTCAAATGGGATGGGAGGTGCAAGCTTTAACAGGTGGCATGGAGAAGGCCTGACACAGTAAATTTAAGAGAAAACTGCTAGCACATAAATGTGTTATTTGAACCTCTGGTTACATGGTCATATCTCACACCATAGGCCTTTCAGTTATGGGAGCTACATAAAGGAAGATTGAGTTGGATGTCTATTGTTGCAATGAAAGCATCCTGAATAATATAGTTTAGTGGGGGAAGCTTTTCTTGTTGGTGGTGTTCACTAAGTTGTGTCCAACTCTTTGCAACCCCATGGCCTGCAGCATGCCAGGCTTCCCTGTCCATCACCATTTCCTGAAGTTTCCTCAAACTCAGGTCCATTGAGTCAGTCATGCCCTCCTACCATCTCATCCTCTATGGTCCCCTTCTTCTCCTGCGTTCAATCTTTCCCAGCATCAGGGACTTTACCAATGAGTCAGCTCTTCACATCTGTTGGCCAAAGTATTGGAGCTTCAGCTTCAGCATCAGTCCTTCCAATGAATAGTCAGGATTGATTTCCTTCAGGATTTTACTGGTTTGATCTCCTTGCAGTCCAAGGGACTCTCAAGAGCCTTTTCCAGCACCACAGTTAGAAAGCAATTCTTTAGTACTTAGCCTTTTTTATGGTCCAACTTCCACATCCATACATGACTACTGGAAAATCCATAGCTTTGACTATATGGACCTTTTTTGGCAAAGCTTTTCTTGGCCTGAATCTAAAACATCAGATGATTCTGGGGCTCCTTGGATTAATTTCAGTAGCATGCCACAGGTAGCTTTAATTTTAATCACCTGAGTTGAGAGTGTTTTATTATGTTTGACTTACATTTTCTGAGTTATAATAAGAAAATAATCCCACTTTTGTTTTGCTTTGTTTTTCATTTAGAACTTATGTTACCTCAGAATAGATGTGCATCCTAATTGGAGTGTCATTTCTATCCCCAAATCATGTGTAGTAAACAAAAAAATCTTTGCTGGGTAAAATTTCATTTCAGTTGCTATGCTGTCCTGCAGCACATATTTTATTTTTCGCATTATCCTTTTGGTTATTCTCTAAACATTCTTATGTCCTTCAACTGATAGTCCAAAATATTAAGCAATTTTTGCATCTTTCTAAGGAGATTTAACTCCCTCAAATGATTACCCAGAGCCTACATAATCTCCCTTATATCTTCCAGGTTATTTGACCTACAATTTCAAATAGTTTCATTAGCATTTTTTTTTGTACTTTATAGATCTGAATAACTAACTGGAACAGGAATGAAGGTACTAATGTAATCAAAATGAGGAGAGTTAGTGAAGCAGAGCCTATACTGAGAGCTAATTGACATGATTAAGAGATGTTTTTTTAAACTTCTATATTGCATTCACAATTTAAAAGAAACAAACCAATGTTTCTGTATATTCACAATCTAATTCAGGTACATAATTTATCATTTCTCTTAATTTCACACATAGTTTGAAATGCAAAAGAGAATCCTAAACCCAAATGGTAAGTGGACTTTTTAGAGGTACAGTACAATTGGTACATTGGAGGTAATAAGAGTTGCTTAAAGTATAAGATAGGGTAAAACGGGGTGAAGAAAAGGGGAGCTCTGACATAAAGGCCACCCTGTCAAAAGATCCAAGTCCTCGTTTCTAACAGGGACATTTGGAGAAATAACCAAGACAACAGACCAAAGTCAGGCTTTAAAAATGACAAGGAAATGTGTCAGTTGATGGGAGAGGATGTGGGAAGCTGCAAAGTGAGCAAAGGGTATTTATTAAGAGACTGGGCCTGGTTGATGATCATGTAAATTGAATCTTGAATCCATAACTGAGTGGTGTTGGTCAAGGGACTTCACTTTGAACTTGAACAAGTGACTTCTGAGAGCCTCAGTTCTCTTATCCTGGCAAGTGACATAGCTGTACATGTCAGTTTCTTCATGCGTATGAGGAACAATTGATGAAATTAATGTTAATGAACTGTTGTGAAATGCAATGAGATACTTTATAGAGAACTCTTAGCAGAGCACCTGGTATACAATAAGAACCAGCAAATGTTAAATATTATAATGATTATGATTAAGATAGTGTTTGCCAGTTGTGATTCAGAACTCTGGGGGTTTAGAAAATATGAAGAATGAGACCCATTGTTACTTACGGGGAAAGTAGCACTTGCATAAATCTAATTAGACAGGGCTTAAGCACAGGCTCAGACGGAAAAGAATCTGCGTGCAGTGCAGGAGACCTGGGTTAAATCCCTGGGTTGAAAGATCCCCTGGGGAAGGGAATGACAACTCACTGCAGTATTCTTGCTTGGAGAATTCCATGGACACAGGAGCCTCGTGGGCTACAGTCCATGGATTCACAAGGAGTTGGGCATGACTGAGCAACTAACACTTTTACTTTCTAAGGGCAGGTGCTTTGTTCTAGAAAGACACTGTGGTTCCCAAATAATCCTGCTATTGGCAAAGTAGGGATTACATTAGTAAAAAGATGCTAGGCAAATATAAATGCGTTTTTGAGAGTAATAGGAAAAGATATTGAAACTTTCTGTGTCTGCCTGCAACAGATTGAGGTTATCAGGAAATTCAAATCAGGCCATCCAGCTGTGGCTGGTGGAACTGGCAGAGGCAGGGATATAAAATTAAATAATCCATGCACAGCACTTGGCACAATGCTTCATAATTAGGATTTGTAATTGTTGTGCTTTCTTTGAAATATTTTCTACTCTTGACATCCCTAGTAACAAGGGTTGCCAGATCTAGCAAGTAAAAAATAAAGAATTCTCAGTTACATTTGAATTTCAGATAAGCCATGAACAATTTTGAATATTTCTCCAGTACTGCACATAGTTAGAGCTTTACCAATAACTCACTCTTCTTTATCCGCTATACTTCTCATTTATTCTCTGGTGGCTCCTTGAATTAGATGGACCTTTTATGCCACATGAGAAACTTCTTACTACTTGTAAGCTGTGTATATGGTATTCTGTTTGCCTGGAAAAGGTCATTCCTCCACTGTCAGCCTGGCCATGTGATTCTCATCCTTTAAATCTCGGAAAACTCAGATTAAACCTCAGACTAGGTTAAATTCTTTATTGTGCAGTTTCACAGCACACTTTGTAGTGCATATTACACTTAAAGAATGTCTGTGGCTCTTTCTAAACTAAACTCCATGGTGCAAGAACTACATTTGTCTACAGAGAGGCTCGAACCCAGCACAGGAAACCCACTCAATAAACATTTGTAGAATATGGAGACAAAAATAATTGTTATTATTATTCTTATTTATCTTTTAAAAACAGTTTTATGGAGGTATAATTTATATACAGTAAACAGTAAACTCATATTTAAAATGTATAGCTGACATATGTACATATCCATGAAATCATTACCATAAAATATTGAGTATATTTGTTACCCCAAAAGTTTTCTCATGCCTTTCTGTAATCCTTCCCTCCTACCTTTTCCAGGGGCCAACCTCAGCTTTTTTAAATCTATAAATTAGTTTGCATTTTCTAGAGTTATGTATAGTGGTTATCATACACTGTTTACTGTTGTATTGACTGGCAACAAGCTAATCCTTCATCGATATAAGCAGAAGTCAAATAAGCATTTTCATATTCTTGAGTTATTCTTTTAATTTTATTGATTAATTTATGGCACAGAAGTTGAGTTTTCTTGCTTTGACTCATAGTCCCTGTAGAAGCTCCCTTTCCTGTTGGTCTACCTCTCCTTCCCCAGAACTCACCTACTTACCACCTCATCTCTTCCACAGGAAAAATACTACTTCCTTCCTCAAAAAGAGATTTCCTCCTGGTGTCTCTCTTGCATCTGTAATGCATTCTGTAATCTTGAGTAACATCTCATACTTTAATCAGATGCTCGTTACTGTCTCTACTCCGTTTGAAAAGGGGAAAGGAAGGGAAGGAGAAAGATGTTCTCTAACAGTAAGGATTAGTAGAGATTTCTGTTCTATTTAAAGCTCCCAACAGGTGATATCTGGATTTATTGGATCCTTTAATACTTGAACCATTAGATAACATGTATTTCTAATAACATTTTAAGTTTTTAACTGAGCAGAACAACTTATCTCATGTTGAATAAATGCTATTTGCCCTATTAGTAAGGCCCTGTGTGTGTGCTAAGTCGCTTCAGTTTTGTCCTACTCTTTGCAACCCTGTGGACTGTAGTCTGCCAGGCTTCTCTGTCCATGGAATTCTCCAGGAGAGAATACTGGGGTGGGTGGCCATGTCCTTGTCCAGGAGATCTTCCCCACCCATGGATCAAACCCATGTCTCTTATGTCTCCTGCATTGGCAGGTGGGTTCTTTATCACTAGCACCACCTGGAAAACTAGTAAGGCCCTAGGTCAGATTTTTAAGCCTAATGTGTCTCTGAGGCAGTACTGAGAAGCGAAGCATTCTTTTCTTCTCTGCCTAGGCCTTGGCAGTGGCAGAAAAGTGTCTTTAAGTCTGCCTTTCTTTTCTACTTCTGAAATAGTGGCCCCAATACTGATTCAGAATCTCTTTGATATAAATAATGTGTGTATATGTACAAATTCTTCTTACCATATCCCCCAGTTTTATTTATATATCACTCTTTTATTCTTCCTCTATCAGTTAAGTATAGAACTGTTTCAGTTTCTTCAGCAGTTTTGGTAACACCTGCACTATGTTACATTCTCTCAGTTGACCCTTCCATTACTCTCACATAAACTATTCTGGTTAAACAACCCACTCCATTTCCTTCTCCAGGGGGTATTCCTGACCCAGGGACCAAATTCAAGTTTTCTGTGTTTCCTGAATTGCAGACAGATTCCTTACCTGCTGAGCCATTAGGATATAGCACCATAATGATTTTTAATTCATATGTAAGCAGTACATGCAAAGTCAAGCAGGTCTTAGAAAGCATCACTATGAACAAAGCTAGTGGAGGTGAGGGGATTCCAGTTGAGTTATTTCAAATCCTAAAAGATGATGCTCTTAAAGTGCTACACTCAATATGCCAACAAATTTGTAAAACTCAGCAGTAGCCACAGGACTGGAAATGGTCAGTTTTCATTCCAATCCCAAAGAAAGGCAGAGCCAAAGAATATTCAAACTACTACATTGTTGCACTTACCTCACATGCTAGCAAAGTAATGCTCAAAATTCCCTAAGTGAGGCTCCAATAGTATGTGAACCAAGAACTTCCAGAAGTTCATGCTGGATTTAGAAAAGGCAGAGGAACCAGAGATCAAATTGCCAACATCTTTGGATCATCAAAAAAGCAAGAGTCAAGAAAAACATCTACTTCTGCTTTATTGACTAGGCCAAAGCCTTTGACTGTATGGATCATAACAAACTGTGGAAAATTCTTCAAGAGATGGGAATACCAGGCCAACATATCCGTCTCCTGAGAAATCTATATGCAGATCAAGAAGCAACAGTTAAAACCGAACATGGAACAAGACTGGTTCCAAACTGGGAAAGGAATATGTCAAGGCTGTATATTGTCACCCTGCTTATTTAATTTATATGCATAATACATCATGCAAAATGCTGGACTGGATGAAGCACAAGCTGGAATCAAGATTGCCAGGAGAAATATCAATAACCTCAGATATGAAGATGATACCACCCTTATGGCAGAAAGGGAATAAGAACTAAAGAGCCTCTTGAGGAAAGTGAAAGAGGAGAGTGAAAAAGTTGGCTTAAAGCTCAACATTCAGAAAACTAAGATCATGGCATCTGGTCCCATCACTTCATGGCAAATAGACGAGGAGACAATGGAAACAGTGTCAGACTTTATTTTCTTGGGGTCCAAAATCACTGCAGATGGTGACTGCAGCCATGAAATTAAAAGACACTTGCTTCTTGGAAGAAAAGCTATGATCAACCTAGACAGCATATTAAAAAGCAGAGACATTACTTTGCCAACAAAGGTTCGTCTAGTCAAAGCTATGGTTTTTCCAGTAGTCTTGTATGGATGTGAGAGTTGGACTCTAAAGAAAGCTGAGTGCTAAAGAATTGATGCTTTTGAATTGTGGTGTTGGAGAAGACTCTTGAGAGTCCCTTGGACTGCAAGGACATTAAACCAGTCAATCCTAAAGGAAATCAATCCTGAATATTCACTGGAATGACTGATACTGAAGCTGAAGCTCCTACAATTTGGCCACCTGGCGCCACTGGAAAAGACCCTGATTCTGGGAAAGATTGAAGGCAGGAGGAGAAGAGAGAGGATGAGATGGTTGGATGACATCACTGACTTGATAGCCATGAATTTGAGCAAGCTCTGGGAGTTGGTGATGGACAGGGAAGTCTGGTGTGCTACAGTCCATGGAGTCACTAGGAGTCAGACATGACTGAGCAACTGAACTGAACTGAGCTGATGAATAAAAATAATTTCATAATTATAATCACAGGTGAAGTTCTTTTATGTTCCATGAATAAGGGTTTTGATCAATTCATCTATAAAGGTAATTCCTTTAATATTAATATATGAGCTGACCTGCATGTATTAAGAAAGTTGAAATGGCTTGTTAGTGTTTTTGGAATGCTGTAAAACAGAAACCAGAGGTTCAAAATTTGTCAGTGTGAAAGTTAAGAAGAAAGATGGCTGATGTGATTACAGAGTATGTGGGTTTGGAAGGCTACATTAAGTAATTAGTGTCACCTGGGCTTCTACTTGTAACGTTTACCCTTCAGATTAACCCATCTGTTGATTCCCTTAGTAGGTTTGGTGTTGATGACATTCTGATTTGTGCCATTAGAAAAATCTGTGAAAAAACTTAAGGTAATTTAAAAAGAATCAGATCTTAGTTGAATCAGCTGAATATCTTTATCTTCCCTCCATGTTTTCTCATGTTAAATTATTTAAAGTTAAAGGTTATAGAGCTTCAGTTACCCTACACAGTAGAAAAGGCCAACATTTCATAAGATTTAGAAGGATTAACTTTAAATAAATTGGTAAACTTTTATGTAAAACTAAGTGAAAATTGAAAACAATCTAGCAAGTTAAGCATCACTGTAACAGTTAATTAATTACTCATGCAGAAGCAAAACAACAATGACACATGATATATGAGGATAAATGCATTCCTAATAGTGTGCCACAGCCAGAAGGTGCAGTGACTGTTAATCTGTGACTGCTTAGATAATGTTGTTTCCAGTTCTCCAAGTTTTGCAAACACAACTATCATCCTCATTCACACGGAGGAAATGTGTGACCTTCCACAGTCACTTAACCTTTCTGTGTTTTCTCATCTTGAAAATGATAATGTCATAATCAACAAAACTCCCATGTGAGGCGATGGATATTTTCTTCCTCACTTTTGAAGCTGTTTTATGTAAAGCAGTGTGAGTTCTGCCAAACATGCTGTGGTATAATGAGAATTTTTATTAGAAGTCATACTGTGAGGCTAGTTAGCTGACTTAGAGCAGAAGAAATAGAACTAGGATAGAAGGCTGCATTCTTATGTGAGTAGACGTATCCATTTCTGTGAAACTTGATCTGTTTTATGATCTCAGAAAGCCTTTTTGAAAATGATTGTCAAGCATTAAAAAAGATGAGGGGTGGCAGAGATTTTAAAGAGAATACTGAAAGGAAGGTCTTTGAATCACCCTCTACTTTGTCTGTCTTAGCTCTTTGTTGTATATCAGAGCTATGCTTATAGAAAATCAATTTTGAGTTAATTATATTTACAACAATTATTTAATTTAAATTAAAATTATTTAATTTTAATTTAAAAATCCAGGCTACCGCAAAAAATCATAATGTGCTTGACAAATAGTTCATCATTTCTGAGATTTTGAAGCCCTTTATAAATTGTCCTTAAAGCAGAGCATGATCTTAGTGGGATATATGTCTGAAGTTCTTGATATTCATACATAAATCTGAGTTTTAACAAACATGTTATTTTTATAGATAAAAACTGGAAAAAAATTTACTTTCACTTGTTAAATTACTGTTGTTTGAGTCCTAGAGATTGGATCAGAATAAACAGTCCTCCCTAAGTATGATATCAGAGCTCATCTAATTGGTTCCAATAGACAATAAGGGATGAGTATCAAGAGTGACTCTGAGGTTAGTAGGCCTGTTTGCCAGTTTTGGTTTTACTTACATAGTACATTACCAAAGCTTCAGTGTAATTAGCTGTAAGGTAACAATACAGTGGATACTTACTGTTTTAGTCAGCACAACATCCTGTTAGTTCTCTTACAATAACAGCTTCCTGAGTTTCTTCTAGGTCTTCCCAAGTGCCAATGCAGGAGACACAGATCCCTGGGTTGGGAAAATCCCCAGAAGGAGGAAACGGCAACCCATTCCAGTATTATTGCCTGTAAAACCCCATGGACAGAGGAGCCTGGTGTGCTACAGTCCATGGGGTCGCAAAGAGTCAGCTATGGCTGAGTGACTCAGTATGCACACACTTTTTTTTTTTTCTGTGAACTACCCTCCCTTGTATCCGGTGCTTGTGTTTCAGACAATGCTGAATGTGCCATGTGGCTTCAGAGGTAGGCACATGATTTAGGCACAACCACAGAATATCAATGCTATCAAGCAACAGCCCAGGATCATAGTTGGAATTGCTGGAAAATCTATAGGATGTAAAAACCAGATGGGTAGTTAGATTTTTGTTTTTAAAGAATCTGCTTCCGGGTTAAGTCAGCACATGCTGCGCTTAGTTTCTCGGTTGTGTCCGACTCTTTGGGACCCCATGGGCTGTAGCCCACCAGGCTCCTCTGTCCATGGGGATTCTCCAGGCAAGGAGATTGGAGTGAGTTACTATGCCCTCCTCCAGGGGAACTTCCCAGCCCAGGGATCGAATCCAGATCTCCCAAATTGTAGGGAGATTCTTTACAATCTGAGCCACCAAAGTCAGCATAGTGGAAAACAAAACAAGTGGAGGGTACAGAGAGTCCATGCAACATTGTTTGGTCATCCTAACCTTCTGTGCCTGAAGACAGAATCTCCTCCTTAAAATTTCAGTTTCATGAACAATCTCATTTATTACCATTATTAGTATTATAAAAGTATTGAATACAGAGTAAGATTTGTAATATTTATATTCTTATAGGAATTTTTTGCATATAAAGTTATGTTGTTGGCATAATGACTGTAAATAAGTACTCAATATGATTTGTCTGTGTGTTACCTG